>NC_084840.1:75478628-76678628 GCF_033115175.1 Lepus europaeus | reverse complement strand
GATGTGCTGGTATCCCATAGTGGAATGGCCACTTGAGTCCCAGCGTCATGTCCGTGTGCCTAGCGAGGTAGAAGATGATGGTCCAAGTGCTTATGCCCCTACATTGTGTGGGGAACCAAGATGAAGTTTCTGGCTTTGGCTTGGCCAACCCCTGATGTTGGCAGTCATTTGTGGGAGGAAATCAGTGAATTGAGAGTGAATTGCTTTCAATCTACTATCAACAAAATAAATGAAAAAATGCTCATTGATATTGTGGTATGAAATCAGTATATCTTTTTATTCTTACAATTCTCTCAGAAATGCTAAGTGACATGCCCTAGCAAAAGTACAGACATGTTACATTGCCGTGTAGTGATGTGCATCCTTCCGTGCTCCAGCTTCATGCCTGCCTCTTTGTCCACTTTCCAGATTGCCTTGCTGCTTCTTGCAATATAAAATATGGAAAGAAAAAACAAAAACCAAGTGTTGTCATTTTTTATGCATCATCTACCCCACCTCTTCCCTCCTTAATTAGCATTAGTATTGACTGCTACAATTTTTTTTCTTTATTTCATTGTCCTTTTCCCTAGTTAGGAACATGGTCAGAAATAAAGTGAAACATTTTAGTCCCTCTATTCTGTTTGTTTTAAAACTCTTATCTAATGGCTGTTCCTCTAAATGTCTCTAAAGGGAAAGGTTAATCCACTGCTACACAGAGTCTCATCAGCATTGGCTCCTGTGGAAAACTTGCTAGAATTACAATAGCCAGAATCTAATATATTGGAATGCAATTTCAGTGAGGGCCTCTGTTATTCTTGATGTTTGAGAAGCTCCTGTCTTTACTGAGTTTGCTTCCATATTTCTATTCCTTAAAGTTGCAATTTTGGAATCTGGCCCCATGTTCCTCCTGGCAACATCCCCAGAGTTGAATCAGCATCAGAAGCCTTTTGGGAAGTACAAAGACATCAAAACATGAGAGGCAGAGAGAGAGAGGGAAAGAGGGACAACATTCATACATTCACTGGTTTATTCTATAATACCACCAATCACCAGGCATGGGCTATAAAATACTAATAGACAGAAATTCAATCCTAGTCTCTGATGCAATTCAGTGAGCACAAATATATGAGCTTTCAGTTATTGCCTATCAGGGTATATATTAGCTAGAAAACGGAATAGGGCATGGAGCCAATAGACAAGCCCAGGCAATGTGATGTGAGTGCTTGGCATCCCAAATGAGCTCTTAAATAGTATGTGAAATGCTCGTTCCCTAAATATTACCTAAAGATATTAAGCCCAGATCACTGTTTGAGGAAAGGGCTAGCCTTGACAATTCCAATATAATAATGGGTTGATGACCCAAGCACTATCTTCTCAAACTGAAGATGTGGACAGTCCAAATTTCTTTTTTCCTAGTTGCATTAGTGGTACAGTGGCATCAATAACCTCTTTTGAATGAAATAATTGGAATAATTCTTACCTACTTAGATATACTTATTTTTAAACCCAAATTCTTGATTACCTACACCTTTGTTTTGCCACCACATGAAATTGATCATATGAAAGAAACAAAGACAATCAGTAGAACTGTAAAATACAACAGTAAACAACTTAACACACAATTAAGTGTGTGAGCCAAAAGGATGAAAACATGGGACTAATATCCTTACAGGCACACACAGGAGAATTTAAGGATACCATCCTTTATTGTTGGTTGGCCAAGTGCTCAAGTGGTGGGTTATGTTCAACTCTAGGCTTCAGCTGGTAATGCCAGCTTCCTCTACTGCACATCAAGGCAGGCAGGCAATGATGACTCCAGTAGCTATGGCCTGGCCATTCACTGGGAGACCTGAACTGAGATCAAGTACCTGGCTCCCAAGAGTTACAATGTCTAGGGGTGGAGCCACCTATGGCAGTTCTCCTTGTCTGAACTGGCACGTGTGTTTCTGTCCATTTCTGTATCTTTTGCTTTTGTCAGCTGCATATATATCTAAATTAATTTCTTCCCATTTTTTTCTATAATGGTAATGTTTTCTTTTAAGTTTTTGTTGTTTTTGAGAATCAGGGAGAGAGAGAGAGAGAGAAAGAAAGTGAGAGCTAGAGAGGGCAAGTGTGCACTCCTGAGAGCAAATTCCCTTCTGCTGGTTCATTCTCCAAATGCCTACCATGGCACCCAGTTGAGGCCAAAGCCAGAACCAAGAACTCAGTACAGGTCTCCCACGTGGGTAACAGGAACCCAATCACTTGAGCCATCACCAGTATCTCCTGGAGTCTTCATTAGGCATAAGCTTGAGTCAGAAGTCAGAACCTGGTATCAAACTCAGGTACTCTGATGTGGAACGAGGGCCTCTTAACCAAAATCTTAAACACTAAACTAAATGCTTGCCCCAAATGGTGGTATTTTGTTTTTAGAAATGGTAAGGAGTTTAAATATATCTGAAGAAAAATAAGGTACAGATTGTGACTTGAATTTGAAACTCTCTGTATCTGCTTTTTTTTTTTCTATTAGGATCCACTACAACATTTTCTATTGCCTATATCTTCAGGAAAATTCCTGTGCTTAGACCACAAGAGGTAAAGAGGAGCCATCTGTTTTGCCAGGGTATGTATATTTAAAAGTGCAGGTATGCATTTTGTCTCTTGCCCATACTCAGCTAGTGGAGCTGTTTTGTTTTACTGTAATTGTATTGATGTGTAATTGATATTATGGAAAATTCATCCATTTTAAGATTATATAGTACCGAATGATTTTTAGTAAAATTTCCTGAGTTGTGCAACTACCATCATAATCTAGTTTTAGAGCATTTTTATCCTCTTAAGTGGAGGGTTTTTGGGGGCTACTTTCATTAATCCAAGTTTGTTTGGTTTTTGGGCAGTTCCTCCTCCCGGCTTTTCATTTACGTTTTCTTTTCTACTTTTTTTTTCTCATGATTATAGCAAGAAAACAACCATCCAGCTTACACATGAACAACAACTGATTCTGAATCATAAGATGGAACCTCTCCAGGTGGTAAAAATCATGGCCTTTGCAGGTAAGGCCATCAGGTTCCTGGAATGCAGCATCAAGTTCATGATGCTAGCGTTTTGCCTTTTATCACTATGTCCCCTTCCTGCTTCCAACCCCAGCATCATTTTTTTCTTTTCTTTTCTTTTCTTTTTTTTTAAGATATTTATTTGAAAGAGCTACAGAGAGAGATTGATCTCCCCCATCTGCTGGTTTACTGCATAGATGGCCACAACAGCTAGGGAAGGGCCAGGCTGAAGCAGGGAGCTAGGAGCTTCCTCTAGGTCTCCCACATGAGTGCAGGGGCCCAACCACTTGGACCATTCTCTGCTGCTTTCTCAGGCGTGCTAGCAGGTAGCTGGATCAGAAGTGGAGCATCTGGGGCTCAAACCAGTCTCCATATAGGTTGCTGGTATCCCTGGCGGCAGCTGTACCCACTACACCACAGTGCCGATCCCCCTACTCCTTGACCAGAGCATCTTTACTGTGACCTGTTATCAACCTACTTCAATCAAACCATCTCAGAAGCATTGGAATTCTTGTTTAGACAAATAGTTCATAGGAATTAGTTTGTGGGGTAGAAACCAGTGGGATTAGTTAATCCTGTCCATCATTTATCATCGTATATACTCACATATTGCTCTTTAGAGATGAGTCATATTAATCACCTTCTCAGATGATTCTAGTTGCCGCCCAAGAAGAGTGATGTCTAGGGGGCCCTCCCTCTGGCTCCAAGTTACTTTCCTAAATATATTGTTTGCTATTTTCCTATCTCAGTCAGCTATGCTGCTCTACTTAGTCTCCTAAAGTACTTGGCTGTTCTTTTGTCTGAACCTTTGCTCATGCTGTTTTCTCTAACTGGAACCCTTTCCTGCTTCTTTTCTGCCTAAATATCCCACTAACAACAATCATTTCTTGTCTGCAATGTGCCTGGATGATCCTAACAGCATCCTATAAGGTTAATTACCTATACTTATTTTACAGATTAAAGAAATTGAAACTCAAAGACTGGCTTGATTTTACATAAGCAAGTCAGCAGTAGAGCCAGAATTTGACACTGGATCTGTGTGTCAAAATCTATACGTTTTTGTCTTCATGTCTTTCCAGTCTCATTATTTTCTGCACAACTAGGTTGTGATGTGTATTTTGAAATACACTCATAGTGCTTAGCATACAGCTGAATACATAGTAGATGCTCAATAAATATTTGATAAATGGGGCAAGCATTTGGCCCATTAGCTGATAAGCCAGTTAAGACTTCTGAATGCCATGTGTGAGTGCCTGGCAGCAGTACCTGCCTCAGGCTCTTGACTCCAGCCTCCTGCTTATGCAGACTCTGACAGGCGTTGGTGATGACTGAGGTCATTGGATGCCTGTCACCCACGTGGGAGACCTTGATTGAGTTCCTAACTCCTAGCCTTGACCCCAGGCAGGGGCTGTTGTGGGCATCTGAGAGTGAAACAGTAGATGAGAGGTTTCTGTCAACCAATCAGTCTGTCTCTTTCTCTCTGTATCTCTCAAAAAATAAATGAATGAATACTTGTTAAATTAATGACAGACTAAATAATGGAATAATTGCATAATAGAGAGGTAGGGCCGACAGGAGACTTTCGAATGGATCACAAGAGTCTTGAATCTTACGTGTATGCTTTAGGAGCATAAGTGACGCTAGGCCTTCAATAGCCATAATTTACTGAATTCCTCTTTCTGAGGCCTTGATGATGATCCTTGTCCTCATGCATCCTGCAAGTAAATGTTACCAACATGTTGCTGAGGAGCAGCCTGAAGCTCAGTGAGCTCAAGCGCCTTGCTGTTTATTACTTAGCTAGAGTCTGCAGAGCCAGGATCCTAGCCTGCTCTAGCCTGGCTTAGAGTCTGCTGATCCTTTTTTGAGAGTAATGAAAAGTTTGTCCCTGCCAGGGCAGGCTAAGCCTGGACAAGACCTGATTAGAAAATCCGTTGCCTGGTCAGAGGGTTACATCTTCTTCTCACGGCTTTCCTAGGCACGGGGAAGACCTCTACCCTTGTCAAGTATGCAGAGAAGTGGTCTGAGAGCAAGTTTCTCTATGTGACATTCAACAAGAGCATTGCAAAACAAGCTGAACGTGTCTTCCCCAGCAATGTCATCTGCAAAACCTTTCATTCCATGGCCTACGGACACGTTGGACGGAAGTGAACATTACTAATGCTGGCATCTTTGTCATATCTTATTGTTTTTCATGTGATCTTTATGATTGCATATGAACCTACATCATGATATTAAGAAAATGTAATGCTATTATCTCCCTTTATAGGCCAGAGATAAATACAGGTTTAATGACTTATACTTTTATCTTACAAAAATATATTACTCACCAATGATAATATCTTGCTGAAGGGCATTCTCAGTTCTCTGTAATTGAGGCACAAAAAGTTGAAATGACTTGTTTGAAGTTTGAGGCGTCAAAAAAAAAATTTTTTTTTTTTGACAGGCAGAGTGGGTAGTGAGAGAGACAGAGAGAAAGGTCTTCCTTTTTGCCGTTGGTTCACCCTCCAATGGCTGCTGTGGCCGGCGCATCTCGCTGATCCAAAGCTAGGAGCCAGGTGCTTCCTTCTGGTCTCCCATGCGGGTACAGGGCCCAAGAACTTGGGCCATCCTCCACTGCCTTCCCGGGCCATAGCAGAGAGCTGGCCTGGAAGAAGGGCAACCGGGATAGAATCCGGCGCCCCAACCGAGACTAGAACCCCGTGTGCCGTTGCCGCAAAGCGGAGGATTAGCCTGTTAAGCCATGGTGCCGGCCGAGGTGTCAAAAATTTTGATTAGTTTTAGGCTTTCCTTGGAAAGCTGGTCAGGGGCCACTCAGCAGAAGTCTGCTTGCCCCAGGTTTCCCAGATGTGGAGTTTTAAAGGCACATTGAGTACCCCCTTGGGGGGGCCTCTTGGAGCCTGGACCCACACATTTGAATAGTAGTATCCGCTGTGAGCTGATTGACCTTCTGGACTATTGTATGTGAATTCCTAAAAGCTTATTGTCAGCCATTTTTTGTCAATTGTAGACCTTTCAGAACTTCTCTGGCATTTAAAAAATTCTATCTCGTGTGTGTGTGTGGTCCTTAGAGCTACCTTGTGATGTCCTTGGAGGGAATGGAGGAAATACTAAATACCACAGTGACTTGAAAGTCAAATACTGTTTATTTGGTATGTACATTGCAGATACCAGTTGAAGAAGAAGTTGAATCTATTCAAGTTAACACCCTTCATGGTCAATTCTGTTCTTGCTGAAGGGAAAGGTGGATTCATAAGGGCCAAGCTAGTGTGTAAGACTTTAGAAAACTTCTTTGCCTCGGCTGATGAAGAGCTGACCATCGATCATGTGCCTATTTGGTGTAAGAACAACCAAGGACAAAGAGTCATGGTGGAACAGAGTGAGAAACTGGTGAGTATTCCAGTAGTGTAGTGTGTTTTCTTTCTGTCCTCAGAACTCTGTAGCAAGTTGCCAACAGAGGGTGAGACTGTAGCCCCATAGTGATCCCTGTGGATCATGTAGCATTTTCTCCAATGAAGCACACTCAGACTTCTCCCTTCATGCTGTGACAGATAAGATACATCATTGACTTGCTCATGATTTATTAGAGCTTGTTGTTGAATCATCTCGTCCTCAAACCTGATCTTTCGTGGTGACTGGGAATCTTTTCTAATTTTTGTTTGTTGGTTTGTGTGTTTTGGCTATTGGTTCTGCATAGATTTTGCTAGTAGAAAAGTCTATTTCTTATTTTTAACACAACTTTACAATCATTTCTATCTTTTTTATTAATTAAGCATCAGAAAAATATTTCTTATTTTTATCACAACTTTCTAATCATTTCTGTTCTTTTGATGAATTACATACCAGTAAGAAATCTACAAAGATAGTTCATCAGCTGTTGTGACTCTGTGCAGTGCTCTGTCATGGACTTGGTACTTCCCCCCTCATTTTTCTTGGCATCAAACCTTCCACTATATTTAAAGGCTGTCAGGAAGCCTTAGGGGGTTAAGGAGGTGCCTGCTGTGACCATTCTATGATGATCTTTCACTGTGATTGCTGTACGTGGAAGTGAAAGTGTAATTTCAGAGTTCTGTCTTTTCCAAAGTGTTCAATTGTGAGTACCACATCTCTTGCTTTCCAGAATGGTGTCCTTGAAGCAAGCCGACTCTGGGACAACATGCGGAAGCTAGGGGAATGCAGAGAGGAGGCTTACCAAATGACTCATGATGGTAGGCCGCTTTCCAGACATTTTCTGTCTGTTGAACGTAGCTGTTTGTTTTTCAAGTGATGATCTCACTACTCCCTTCTTTTAGGCTATTTGAAACTCTGGCAGCTGAGCAAGCCTTGGCTTGCCTCTTTTGATGCCATCTTTGTGGATGAGGCCCAGGACTGTACCCCAGGTGATAAACTATTCAGGACATCAGTAGTCTCAAATACATAGAAACAGCATCATGATTATGTAAGAGGACATATGTGTGAAATAAGTTGATAACTATTATTTGTGATAAAGAAGAAGAGCAAATGATACTTAGTCATTCAGAAATCCTTTTTATTTGACTTGATTTCAACAGTTGTCCTTTTTCTACACCTAGAGCAGGTTTATTTCCTCCATGTATTTTACTTAAATTTTTCTTAAAATATTGACTGAATGTAGCTCATGAGCTGATAGGGACCCTAGACTCATTCTGAATGGAAAAAGAATTCATAGTGAAAATTTCATGTTGGGTATTTCTCAAGTGGCGATACGTTTTAGAAATGTGACTTTCTATGTCACTTTTGGATAACAATGTGAGAGAACACAATTTGCCTCTTTTTTTATTTGCCTGTATATCTTCTTAAAATCAGTAATTCATCCAGGACTGAAAACAGTCTGCATCCCTAGGCACAGAAACGGTTTCTTTTGTCTATTTTTTTAAAGATTTATTTATTTTATTTGAAAGTCAGAGTTACACAGAGAGCGAAGGAGAGGCATAGAGAGAGAGAGAGAGAGAGAGAGAGAGGTCTTCCATCTGCCGGTTCACTCCCCAGTTGTCTGCAATGGTCAGAGCTGCGCTGATTTGAAGCCAGGAGCTTCTTCCAGATCTCCCACCAGGCGAAGGGGCCCAAGGACTTGGGCCATCTTCCACTGCTTTCCCAGGCCACAGCAGAGAGCTGGATTGGAAGTGGAGCAGCTGGGACTCAAACCGGCGCTCATATGGGATGCCAGCACTTCAGGTGGTGGCTTTACCCGCTGTGCCACAGCACCGGCCCCTCTTTTGTCCGTTTTAAAATTATTTCTTTAGAACGAGTGTGCCTGTGTGGCAGAAGAAGGCAGCTTTGCCGTCGAGCATGTCCTGGCTTAGTTTTGTGAAGCATTCTCACCCTTTTCTTTCTTTTTTTTTTTTAATTTTTATTTAATGCATATAAATTTCCAAAGTACAGCTTATGGATTACAATGGCTTCCCCCCCATAACTTCCCTCCCACCCGCAGCCCTCCCCTTTCCCGCTCCCTCTCTCCTTCCATTCACATCAAGATTCATTTTCAATTCTCTGTATATACAGAAGATCAGTTTAGTATATATTATGTAAAGATTTCAACGTTTTGCTTCACGGATTGGACTCCTTCATACTTACTCAGCTTTCCCTCTGATTGGTTGCAGCTATCATGAATATAGTTTTGTCTCAACCATGTGGGAAGATCTTTGTAGGGGACCCACACCAGCAGATCTATACATTCCGTGGTGCAGTCAATGCTCTGTTCACAGTCCCCCACACTCACGTCTTCTATCTCACACAGGTAAGAGCGTTTTCCCTGAGTCCTCAGACGTATGTATATAAGCAAGCATTTGATTTTCCCTCCTGGTTTCCTTATGTGCCAGACACTGTACATGACATTAAGCGAGATCACTGAATGTAGCAAATCCATGTTCATAAATAGTGGTTCTCAACGAGTGGTTGTAAGGGGATCTGGAAAGTCAAAACTTTCATCATAGGTATTTGCCCTTTTGTGCTGTGTTGACATTGGCACTGTTGGTGTGAAACAGCGATAGGTGAATCTGCTGGCATCTACCACGAATCGAGGTATTGGCACCAAACTAGATGAGCAGCTGTCATGTTCTGTCAGCACCCTGAATGTTACCACATTCAAAGTAAAAAATAATAATGATGATCTGGAAACTCACTCAAGTTTTCCTTGATGAAGCACACAAAAGAGTGATATTTGTTGACCCTTTCGTATCTCTCTTTCAATATTCTGTGTGTTGAAGTGAGAAGGACACCCAGAGTACTTCTGCTGCAGATGGAAGCTTGGTGACTGTATGAAGAGGAACACTGTTGCAATGGAGTTGTGAGCTGAACTGGCAGCTTTTTCTTACACTTTCTTTTACTTAAACAAACACTAACAGATCAACTCTAATTATTCAGACTGAAGTATTTGGCATTTTCTCAAAGACGATTGAAACGAGCTGTGTGACTTTCAGGAAAACAACTAAGAGTGCCTGCTGCCAAAGATAAAATTGTTGCCTTTCGAGTGAAATTAGAAGTCAGAGAAAACTTGTACGAGCCACAGTGAGCATGACAACTCCTGGGTCCTTGAGTGGGTAAAAACATAAACATCTCTTCCCTTTTTACCTGCACACCTGCGAGAGGCTACATTTTCTTCATGAACTTCAGCCAGGACAGTGTATCCCAACAGACTGAGCGTATGTGTAAACACGAGAAGCCAGCTGTTCTCTGTTGAGCCAAGAATTAGAAATTTGCAGAAAGTGTCAACCAGTGCCACTCTAATTGCATAAATGTTTCTGCTTTGAAAAATATTCTAAAAGCATGTTTCTTACTATCATGTTCTAGGCTTATGACTGTTTTTAAATGAATTCAAGTTTCTAATATGTCAAATATAGAGAGAACTTCTGCAAAGAAAGGCTCTTTGGAAGCCTCAGTGATTTTTAAAAATGTGAATGGTCCTGAGGCCAGAGCTTTGTGAACTGCAGCTTTTAAGAAACTCATTGCAATATTTTCAACCATTATTTGTTTCTTTTCTCATTTGTAATCTGCTTCTTCTAGAACTTAAGAACAGTTGGTATAAATAGTTATCTTTTATATAAATTAATGACATTTGTATAAGAGTATCTAATCAAATAATTTTATTATAATAAATGTATTAAAGTCATTTCATACTCCTAAAAAAAAAGAAACTCATTTCTTGTTGGAGAAATGAGATGTATCACTTGTATTCAAGTGAAATCATGCTGTGTTTTGTTACTGAAATGTTCTGTGGACTCCCATGACTCTGTGTAGTTTATTCCCTGTCCTTTGTAGTGGTTTATGGTGGGGTCAGCTCAGAGTAGTTACATTTTTTTAATAGAAAATATGTTATTTTGGAACATTATTATAAACCAAAGTCCATAATTCATTTAAATTTCCTTTTTTTTTTTTTTTTGACAGGCAGAGTGGATAGTGAGAGAGACAGAGAGAAAGGTCTTCCTTTGCCGTTGGTTCACCCTCCAATGGCTGCCGCGGTAGGCGTGCTGTGGCCGACGCACCGCGCTGATCCGATGGCAGGAGCCAGGTGCTTATCCTGGTCTCCCATGGGGTGCAGGGCCCAAGGACTTGGGCCATCCTCCACTGCACTCCCGGGCCACAGCAGAGAGCTGGCCTGGAAGAGGGGCAACCGGGACAGGATCGGTGCCCCGTCCGGGACTAGAACCCGGTGTGCCCGCGCCACAAGGCGGAGGATTAGCCTAGTGAGCTGCGGCGCCGGCCTCAAATTTCCTTTTTAAGTAATGTCTTTTGCTACTCCAGGATCCCATTCAGGATACCACATTATATATAGTCATGTCTCCTTAGACTCCTTGGTTTGTTTGTATTCTTGAAAGAGGGAGAGCGCAGTGTATCTTCCATCTACTAGTTCACTCCCAAAATGTCAGCAACAGCCAGGGCTAGAGCAGGCCAAAGCCAGGAGCCTGGAACTCCATCCTGGTCTCCCATGTAGATGGCAGTGCCCCAGGCACATGAACCATCGTCCCCTGCCACCTAGGATGCACTGGCAGGAAACTGCATTGGAAGCGGAAGAGCTGGGACTCAGACCCACAATCTTGTATGTCATGGGGCATCCTAAGAGGCGCCTTCACCTACTGTACCACAGTGCCCATCCTCACCTTCGTCTCTTCTTGGCTGTGAAGACTTTCCTTGTTTTGATGACCTGAATTGTGGTTTTTTGTTTTTTGCTGAAGATTTATTTTATTTATTTGAAAGGCAGAGTTACAGAGAGAGAGAGATCTTCCATCTGCTGGTTCATTCCCCAATGGCTGCAACAGCTTGAACTAGACTGGTCCAAAGCCAGGAGTTTCTTCTGTGTCTCCCACGTGGATACAGGAGCCCAAGTTCTTGGGCCATCACCCAGTGCTTTTCCAGGCACATTACCAGGAAGCTGGATCAGAAGTGAAGCAGCTGGGAATTGAACCAGCACCCACATGAGATGCTGGTGTTGCAGGCAGCAGCTTAACCCTCTGCACCAACGCCAACCCGTGAAAACCAGATTTCTAAGAAATACTAGTCTATTGCTGTATTATTACTCTTGTGTAAATCATCACCCAAATTATAAATATTCATTGTTCCATACTGAGGTAAATGATTGAATAAATAAATAAACCTATCAGAAGACATCATTTCCTTTCAGAAGAATTCCTTGAAAGCAAAAAAGAAAAACCACACACAATCCCAGTGTGTCATGTAGTAATTCTCACTTTTGCTAATTATTTTTGTCTTTGTCCTTACAGATGTGTATTTTTGCATAATTGCAGCTTGGTGTACATGGAAACACGTGCTATTTTTTACTCAGCACATGAATGTATTTTCTTTCATTGCTACTTTAATAGTTCTGTAATATTTCATCTAATAGACATAGCATAGTTTAGCCGTTTTCATTACTGTTAGAGAAGAGTGTTTGGGGGATATCATCCATGCAGGGCATGAAACAAAATGAGTTGTTCTGTTCCCTACTCTTAATCTGTTGATTGCCTGTTTCATTAAGCTTGATCTCACATCTGTTGTGAATTACAGTGTATGCTGTCTTATTTCAGTTCCTGCTGTATGTCAGGGTTTTATCTGTCCCTTCCAAAAAGATAAAAACCCTTTGGGGTGTGGGGCCCTTGTCATTTCTGTCCTCAGTGCTGGGCCTGGTGCTTGTGAGTGCTGGAAGCACAACCAGAACTTGGCAGGTTCTTAGGTAGAACAGGCCTAACCTCCTTTAGAAGCATAAAATAATCTGAACCTATAGACAGACATTTTCTAGTTCTTAAAAGAAACAATGGTAAGTATTCATGCTCAACACCTTGTATTCAGATACCATTTACATTTTTTGCAATTATTTTAAATTATGCTTGTACTGATGAAACAGCAATATGCAGCTAAGACTAACTTTCATTAAAAAATAGAAAGGAAAGAGCCAATTCTAAGTCAGTGTTCTTTTGTCTTTCCAGAGAAGGGGGTAGCTAGTGTTACTCTTTTCCCAGGAGAAGTGGGATGCCTAAGACCTCCTGTTTTCAGAGATCCTGACAGATTTTTCCAGATCTTTCTCCCAGCATTCTGATTTCTTTTTGATGTTGGTCCCTTAGACTATCATTCACCACATCTTTCTGTCTTCCTGGGCAACTTTACATGTTGATAATGTCCATGTGGCCCAAAGGATAACCTCTAACATTTCTATAGCACTTTTTTTTTTTTTTTGCTTTTGCCTGCACTGAATCAAATCCCTGTAAAGTAGGTGCTAGAGACGAAGAGGCTACTGCACTGACTTGCCCAGGGACACACAGAGAGTTAGTGATACAGTCAGGACCAGAACCTAGGTCTCCCAACTTCAAGACCATCCACTATCCTGCTGTTGGTTAGGAATGTGCAGCTACTGCCACTATCAGTTAGTGTGGCCTGCATCATATGAACCTATATATGTGTTCTCCTTAGGAAACCTCTTCATTAAAGACAGATTTATCAGAAGATGGGTACACAAAGAAGGCTTCAGTGGCTTCAAGAGATATGTGACGGCTGCCGAGGACAAAGAACTGGAAGCAAAGATTGCAGTAGTTGAAAAGTATAACATCAGGATTCCAGAGCTAGTAGAAAGGATAGAAAAATGCCATATAGAAGATTTGGACTTTGCAGGTAAGGAAAAAATTGATTCTTACCTTCTCTGCAAGAGAAGGAACAAATGCTCTCCTGATGCTTCTTAAAATTTTTATTTATTTTCATCTTATGTGGAAGGTGGGAGGGGAAGGAGGAAACCAGGGAGGGAGGGAAAAAGTGGGTGTTCTATCCATTGGTTCACTCTTCAAATGCCCACAACAGCTGGAAATGGACCAAGCTGAAGCCAGCAGCCCAGAACCCAATCCAGGTCACCATGCAAGTGGCAGGGACCCAAGTACTTGAGCCACCACGTGATGCCTCTCAGGCTGTGCATGAGTAGGAATCTGGATCAGAAGCAGAGTAGCCAGGACTTGAACCACTGACACGCTAGTATGGGATGCAGACGTCCCACGCAGCAGCTTGACTGCTATGCCACACACCCACCCTATTTCCTGATGTTTCTTGCCTGCGTGAATGGTTGTGACCTGCGTGAGCATGTTGTTTAAGAGCTCGCCCTCCCTTTAGGGCTCTTTATTTTTGTTGTATTTCCAAGTCAGTGGAATAGAATTTTCTAGTTCTGCTGCATGGAAATTTAGGTAAGCCCTGCAATGCTCTTCTGGGCCTGTGGCCCTTTATGTGTAAAATATAAGGGGTGTGTAAAGCCACGTGTCTTCTCCACTATGATTCTTAGAGGTACTCCTACAATTCAGGTTTAATTTTCCCCTCATCCTCTTTTCTTTCAACTTTAGCTTTCTCTTTTCTCCTTTTCCCACAAAGCTGTGTATAGCCAAAAATAAAAATAAAAAATAAATAAATAAAAACATTTCAAGAGTAAAGTAGGAGCATATACTTTTTCTCCTTCTCTTGTTTCTTCCCCTGTGCAGCTCTCATCTAACTGTGTACTGTGTTTTTATTCTAGAGTACATTTTGGGCACTGTGCACAAAGCCAAAGGCTTGGAGTTTGACACTGTGCATGTTTTAGATGATTTTGTGAAAGTGCCTTGTGCCAGGCATAATCTTGCCCAACTACCCCACTTCAGAGTTGGTAAGGAGACTGGTTGTTCTTCGTTTGAGTGTTATGATCAATTTAGCACTCAAGGGTTGACCGAGATGCTTCCTTTAGACTGCTTTGATTTTTCTTGGATGCTATGGCCTCCTGGCAGGCAAAGTCCAAGAAACAAGAAAAAACACCTACTAGTCCTAAACTTTTGATTCTTACACTGTAATCAAAATCCAGCTTCCTTGGGGTCCACTTCTCTCAGGGCTGCTTATGAGACATTACACTTACGGTGGGCCTGTTTTAACACGCATCTACTCTCAGCTTCAACATTTTCTCCATCAGATATAAAAGCTTTGAAACATGGTTTCCCTGCTAACCAAGGTGTTTTCCTTTAATTAATTCTTCTCATTAAAGAGATCAGAAAATCACCAAAGGTGAAATGATAAGCACTGTCATTTGTCTGCTTTTTAGCAAAAACTGGCTGTTAACTGTGGATTCAAACTTGAGGATGTAGTATTGTAGTGCTGAAAATATAAATACTAAACATCTCTTATTTCTGGTGAATATAGCCATAAAAGGAGGGAGAGTCATAAACAGAGGTGGCCATTGAAAGATACCAGCTGCTTTTGCTTTTTAAAGATTTATGTATTTGAAAGTCAAAGTTAAGAGAAAGAGAGAGAGATCTTCCATTGGCTGGTTCACTCCCCAGATGGCCACAAAAGCCAGGGCTGAGCCAGGCCAAAGCCAGGAGCCTCATCTGGTTGATGTCCTCTGTTGCCTTCACACATTTCCAGGTTGGACTAAATCAGTGCAGAGAAACAGTGTCAGGAAATGGAGAGAGGACGTGCTTTAGAGATGGCTAGACTTGGGTCCTGCTCTGGGCAGGTCCAGCTCTGGGCCTTTGATTACCTTGGCCTTAACTTGTGCCAATGACATGACCTCTGTAAACCTGTTTCCCCATTGTTGTGAGCAGAACTGGGATAATGAACATCATTACCTACCTGGCACATCACAGGTATTGAATAACCAATTTGCATATTCCTAGTACTTGCCATAGCAGGACCAAATAAAACTCAGCGTGTTGTGCCATTGGTCTGCGATGCGAGGTTTCTGTTTTGGGAATTGTCATTTGTAGGGAAATTCTGTATATACAAGCCAGCAAATCTTGAGTGGCTTTTTTTTGGAATGGGGGATGAGTGAGAGGCTGTAAACATTTAGATGAGAACATCACTTTTTGTAAGTGGGCTTTTGAGTTTATTTTTTCCCCTTTACTTTTTTTGAAGAGTCATTTTCTGAGGATGAATGGAATTTACTGTATGTTGCAGTAACTCGTGCTAAGAAGCGTCTCATCATGACCAAATCACTGGAAAACATTTTGACTTTGGCTGGGGTAAGAAGCATGAGTAGCATGAGTTAACCTGCCAGTGTTTGACTTTTGTTGGATTTGAATAAGGGGTCAATCTCTGCCTCCAAAAGCCTTTGGATCAGAATCATGGTTAGGAGCAAAGGCCTTTCTGTACAGAGGGTGATTATGGAACACTAGTGCAAGAGGCATTCTAACCAAAGAAACAAAGATATGATTCTTCTCTAAATTGTTCCCAATTCAATTTTAAAAGGGTTATTTTTAAAATACCAACTGTATTCATCCACTTCTTAATTTCTCTTTTGCTCAATTAGTTCTCAACACTCCAGGAAGAAAAGAATGTTTTCTGCATCTAAACCTCCTCCCTCCCATTCCCTAGTCTCTCTTTAAAAGACAGCTGCTGCTGTCACTGAGACTTTCCCAAAGAATATATCCTTGCCAGAGAGGACGCACTTAGACCACTGGTCATTGTCACTGGCTACGACACAAACATGCAAGTAGGTCAGCAGTTGGTCTCCACCCCCACAAAACCGCCTCCTCTCTACTTCCTTTTCCCAGCTTTCCTGCCTTTTCATGAGCTAGAGCAGAGATGATTTAATCTTCTCAATCTTGTTGGAGACTGGAACACCAATAACAGTTACCATCTAGTCCAGCTTTCCTAAAAGAAAAATGCTTACGCCTGATATCTAGAACTTCAGTGTAAAAGTTAATCTAGTCTTCCTTGTTACCTGGGAAACATGCAGTGCTGTGTGTAGCCGAGTGATGTACTCAAAGTGCTACATTGTGCTGTGCTGTTAAGCAGATGAGTGTTACATGCTGTAGAGTACTGATAGTAAAGGCTTTGACTTTTAGTGTAGGGTGGGAGTTGGGTGGAGCCGTAACTGTTTTTAGTAAATGATATTCAAAGTCTCAGAGTTGTTAATTGGTACTAAAACAGAAACTTGATACTTGTAATTGATCAAATGTGCCAACCACATTTTGGACACAAATATATAGACAAATGGGATTTCTTTTCACATCTGTTTGAGGAATACAATTGGTAACTTTAATGGGAGTATTATAAAGCAGTGATCTCATTTCACAACATGGATTAAATAAGATTTTTGTTTTACTTATGAAAATTTTGAAACATGAAAAAGTTGAGAAAACAATACATTGAGTGACCATATACAAAGCACCCTAAATGTATTTGGAGTATACATCTCTTGAAAAACATAATTTTTTTTCCTGTAACCACAGAGATGTTTCCATGTTTTACAGAATTTAAAATAATATGTAACTCCTGCTACCCAGTCCCTGATCATATATACATGATTATCTAAAAAATGCCTTTTTACAGTTGGATTGTTCAAATCAAGATCCAAGTAAGCATTAAGTTGTTAGTCTCTTAAGTTAGTTAATTTGGAACAGCCAACACCCTCCCCCCCTTTCTTTAATGGTCCTGTCTTATTACAGAAACTGGGTCAAATGCCCTATAAAATGTCCCACATTCTAGATTTGCTTCCTTATGTGGTTATGTAACTTGCTCTACCGTTAGTGTTGCCTATCCTGGATTTTCTGTAATCAGAAGGTAGATGTAGAGGCTTGATTATATCCAAGCTTATCTGTTTTGGCTGGAATGCTCCATGGAGGGAAGGGCTTTGTTCTTTGTCTGTCATCACATGTTGTCAGGTTGCCTATCACTCTTTTAGTAATGCTAAGATTATTCATCTTTTTTTTAAAAAAAAATTTATTTATGTATTTCAAAGTCAGAGTTACACAGAGGGAAAGAGAGGCAGAGAGAGAGAGAGGTCTTCCATCTGATAGTTCACTCCCCAGTTGGCTGCAACAGCCGGAGCTGCGCCAATCCAAAGCCAGGAGCCAGGAGCTTCTTCCAGGTCTCCCATGTGGGTGCAGGGGCCCAAGGACTTGGGCCATCTTCTATTGTTTCCCAGGCCATAGCAGAGAGCTGGACTGGAAATGGAGCAGCCGGGACTTGAACCGGCACCCATATGGGATGCCAGCACTGTAGATGGTGGCTTTACCCATTATGCCACAGCACCGGCCCCTATTCATCTTTTTTGTCAATCTATATCTTGAAAGAAAGAAAAATCAAATGTCCATACTGATAAATCCAATCCCAATTATTAATAATTATTAGAAATAATTATTAATTATTGAGCTGGCTTTTGTTAATATAACACAAATATTTAAAGGAGTTAAAATTGTGATGTAATGAGTATCCACTAAATCTACAGATGGGATCCCCTAGCCGTCCTCTGTGCTACCTGGGTGAACCCTGATGTCATGCTTCTCTGTCCTGAGAGTACCTAACTTCCCAACTCTTTACTTCGTAGTGCTTTCCCAAGTGTGTAGCACCAGCAGTTTGTGTACTGAAAATAAGACTTTTTTTTTGTATGTGTTATCTTCGTTCTCCTCTTTTTTTAAAGCTACACTATGTCTATATTGCAGCACCTTTAACCTTTTACATTTGTAACTCGTGAATTTTAGTTATGCCGTCCAGTTCAGTTTTAACACTAAACTTTACTTCTTTTAACTTGAATCTTTTACACTGAAAATCTTGGTTCTTAATAGTATTTGTTACTTATTTATACCATTCTGTGTATTTCAAAATAATAACAATATCATTATTAATAGAATACTGAATGGAATGTAAGATTTCCTAGAGGCTTCATTTCTCCTGAGCATGTATTCCACTAATGATGGGAAACTAAAATCAGATGTTCTCAAGTCACTTTCTGTCCTCTCTGGTTTTATCACCAGTGAAACGTACAGTTTGAAATGTGTGTTTGTTTTCAGTCCTTTCAGGGATGGCTTTGCTTCTTCTCAATTTGATTATCTTTTGAATCTGTAAGACCTGTTTATGTTTCCAAAGTCAAAGCTTTCTAACAAGAGGAATCTTTCATTTCTGTCCCCTTCAAACTATTCTCTCCCTCTGCCTTTGGTAGCTACTTTTTAAAAATTTCTAATTGATTTCTCTTTCGGTGTTTCTTTTTGCAAATATCAACAAATCTGT
The DNA here is from genome assembly GCF_033115175.1 of Lepus europaeus. Taxonomy (NCBI): domain Eukaryota; kingdom Metazoa; phylum Chordata; class Mammalia; order Lagomorpha; family Leporidae; genus Lepus; species Lepus europaeus. The sequence goes on along the minus strand of NC_084840.1, from coordinate 76,660,164 downwards.
ATGTATTTTCATATTCTCCTTTTTCATGAAAGATAGCATTCTACAAGGGGTCTTCAAAAAGTTCATGGAAAATGTATGTTATGGAAAAACTATGCATGGATTTGAAAACTGTTTCACTCCAGAATAAACTACTTTTTAAAAAACATATATAATACATTATATAGATATAGATTTTAAGAGAGACATCCCTCAAATGCCCACATTGGCAGAGGTAGGTCAGGCCAAAGTCAGAACTTAGTCTGGGTCTCTCATGTGGGTAGCATAGACCCAAGTACTTAAGTCAGCCACCTGCTGCTTCCCAGGGTGTGCAGTAGCAGGAAGCTGGTATCCACAGTGGAGCCTGGACTTGAACCCAGGCACTCTATTATGGGATATGGTTGTCTCCAGTGCTGTCTTAACAGCTAAGCCACACGCTCACCCCAAAATCAATGACTTCTAATTCCATTTTCCATGAATTTTTTGAAGTATTCGCATAGACCTTTTGAAGACATTTGGAAGCTTATCACTTCTTTACTGCATATATTTTACAGGGAAAATCCATTTCTCCATAGAAGAAAAATAATATAGAATCTACAGAAACACTTCCCCATTGAGACAGGGCTAGGAAACATCTGTTTGCCCACAGGAAGACCCCAAGAAACTGCCTGTTTGTGTGAACAGATGTTTTTAAATCTGAAAGCTCTGGTGTGAGGTAGAGCACTTCTGCTTCTTCTTTTCACAGCCTGTGAATACGTTTGAGAAATTCTGTTCCAGAAGTGGTTGAGTCCAGTCTCTGCTCAGAAAGAAGGGTCCTAGGGGTATTGAGACCCTAGGGCATGAGGCCCGCACAATTTAGAGGCTATGAAAACATGAAAAATAGTAGTCATGTTGGTGGTATTGTCTTTTTTTTTTTTTTTTTCTTTGACAGGCAGAGTGGACAGTGAAAGAGAGAGACAGGGAGAAAGGTCTTCCTTTGCCGTTGATTCGCTCCCCAAATGGTCACTATGGCCGGTGCTGCACCTATCCGAAGCCAGGAGCCAGGTGCTTCTCCTGATCTCCCATGCGGGTGCAGGGCCCAACCACTTGGGCCATCCTCCACTGCACTCCCTGGCCACAGCAGAGAGCTGGCCTGGAAGAGGGGCAACTGGGACAGAATCCGGTGCCCCGACCGGGACTAGAACCCGGTGTGCCGGCGCCGCAGGCAGAGGATTAGCCTATTGAGCCACGGCACTGGCCGGTATTTTCTTTTTAATTTACTTTTTGAAGACTTATTTATTTCCTTGTTTGATAGAGTAACAGGGAGGGAGGGAGAGGGGGAGAGAGAGAGAGAGAGAGAGCGATCTTCCATCAGTTGGTTAACTCCCCAAATGGCCACAACAGCCAGGGCTGGACCAGGCTAAAAAGCAGGAGCCAGGAACTCCAGCCAGGTCTCCCGCATAGGTGGCCAAGACTCAAGTATTTGAGACATCATCGGCTGCTTCCCAGCCACATTAGCAAGGAGCTGGGTGGGAAGTAGCGTGGCCAGAACTCTAAACGACATCCTGATTTGGGAGGCAGGTGTTCCGCACTGTGACTTACCCTCTGCTCCACAATGCCTGTGACGTTTTAGACATAAAACATGAGCCTTCTTTGTTTTCTGCTCCCTAGAATAAGCCATTACCCTATAACCAAGAGTCTCCTTTTTCTCTGATCTCCTTAGAGAATATGACTGAGGTAATAATCACCAGAAGCCTTTTTGTTCATCTTTTTAAGTTTTAAAGAAGTGAAGAAAATCACTGTATTTTTGAAGTGTTAAGTGACACAGTTACTAGTTACTAGTTGCTCAAAGACAGCTTCTCAGCTTCCTAGAATTATTTTTTTTTTTTGAGAGCGAGCGAGCGAGCGACAACTCCTATCTGCTGGTTCACTCCCCAAATGCCCACAACATTCAGGAACCAGGAGCTCAAGCCCAGTCTCCCTAATGGGTGGCAGGAACTCAATTACTTGAGCCATGGCCATTGCTTCTTTTTTTAATTTTTTTATTTTATTTGACAGATACAGTTAGACCATGAGAGAGAGAGAGACAGAGAGAAAGGTATCTTTCTGTTGGTTCATCCCCCAAATAGCCGCTACAGCCGGAGCTACACCGATCCGCAGCCAGCAGCCAGGTGCTTCCTCCTGGTCTCCCATGTGGGTACAGGGGCCCAAGCACTTAGGCCATCCTCCACTGCCCTCCCAGGCCACAGCAGAGAGCTGGACTGGAAGAGGAGCAACCAGGACTAGAACCTGGTGCCCATATGGGATGCCGGCGCCGCAGGTGGAGGATTAACCAAGTAAGTCACGGCACCAGCCCCATGGCTGTTGCTTCTTGAAGTCTGTGTTAGGAGGAAATTGGAGTCAGCTGTTGATACCTGTAGGCTGCTGCAGGTATCTTAACCTGTGGCCTAAGCACTAGGCCAAATGGCTACCCTAGAATCTTAGATTCTTAATCTAGATCTCACAAGCACATCATTAGGACAGCACTAACAGAAAATTGATACTCCACACGTGTTTGTTGAAAAAAATATTTTCCCATTTGGTGACTGGCCACGGTAAAAGCACAGGCCATGTTCATGTCTGGTTCTCATTCCAGATGACTTAAGCATGCTTCCTTACCTGATAAAGCCGGTGTAAGGGTATTAACTGCACCTCAAAGGATGGGTTCTTTTTTTTTTTAACAGACTAAGTAAATATTAGCTGTTATTTTACCAGATTGAAGTTTTAAATATTGATATAATCAAATTGACCCTGCAGGGCTCTCTCGCTTGTTCACAGTACATATTATGTATGTAGCATACACCATGTTCACAGTACATATTATACACACATGCCATACTCGTCACAAATACATGCTGTGCTCATATACCTGTTATACACATGCAGTTTTCTTAATACTAGGCTGTCACTAGCATTTTTCTCTCTCATGCTCTCACAAGTGTGCAGGGTAGTCCTCCAAGGCCACCTGGCATGTGATGTCACCACAAAATAAATACAGAAGGGATGAGGCTCCAGCGGTCTTCTATTAAGCTAGACATGAAAGATTTGCAGAGACAAACAGTGCTACTCTTCTCACCACATTTTTTTCTTCTGAATATAGTTGTTTTAAATCAACATAAATATGTAGTCTTACTAATTTTTAAATCAATTAATATTTTGAAAACTTCTTAGTGTATGTTTCTGAGATTCCAAGATGATAAACAGTAATGGTTCACATATACAAGGCTCTTTAGAGCCTATGATGTTTAGTAACATAAAGAGCACAAAACCAAATCATCTGTAGTCCACTGCTCTGGAACAGTGTTGTTCAGATTGTAGGTTGCAGTTCACTAATGATTGGTGAAATTAATGTGTTATCACAAGCTTAAAAAAAAAAGTAAAATGGGGCTGGCGCCGTGGCTCACTTGGCTAATCCTCTGCCTGCGGCGCCAGCATCCTGGGTTCTAGTCCCGGTTGGGGCACCGGATTCTGTCCTGGTTGCTCCTCTTCCAGTCTAGCTCTCTGCTGTGGCCCGGGAGTGCAGTGGAGGATGGCCCAAGTGCTTGGGCCCTGCACCCACATGGGAGACTAGTAGAAAGCACCTGGCTCTTGGCTTTGGATTGGCACAGTGCGCCAGCTGTAGCGGCCATTTTGGGGGTGAAACAACAGAAAGGAAGACTTTTCTCTCTCTCTCTCACTATCTAACTCTGCCTGTCCAAAAAAAAAAAAAAAAAAAACACGTAAAATGGCAAAAAATTCAAAGTTATCACAGTATATTGGGTTAAATGGTATTTTGTGGAAATGTGATTTCAAGTTCATGTATCTATGTATACATGTATGTATGTATGTATGTATTTAGCAGAGACAGATACAGCTCCCCTTTGTTGGTTCAATCCCCAAATGCTCATGAGGGTTGGAACCAGGCCAGGTCCAAGTCAGTAGCTGGGAAATCAATCTAGATCTCCCATATTGGTGGCAGGAACCCAATCGTGTGAGCCATCAGTTCTGCCTCCTAGGGTCTGCAATAGCAGGAAGCACAAAGCAGGAGCCGGAACTGGGTATATCAAACCCAGGTATTCAGATATGGGATGCGGATGTCTTAACTGCTAGTCTAAATGCCTGCTCCTTAATTTCTTATACATGTATGTGTAGAATTGTACTGTAAATGAATCAAAACAGTTTGAAATCCCCAGCCCTGGAGAAAATCTTGCAGTGGGCTGGAAATATGTACAAAGATATTCATTTCTACATCGTTGGAAATAGTTTAGGAACCTGAGTTTCCACAGAAATGCATCAATAAAATCTAAAAGAATGATGGCTGAATCCTATATAGCACAAGAGGAAAGTGAACGAACCGAGAAGGAAACCAAAAGCATGACACGTATATAAACAAACAGTTATAAAATACCTTATGCTTTTGGACATGTATTAAACTTGAAGCTATTTTACAGTGGCTCACAAAAGAGACGCCCAGAAAGATAATGGAGATGGCAGTCAAAGGGGCTTCAGCAAAATCTGTTTTGTTGTAAAATGGGAGAGAAAACCAAATAAATCAAAATGTGGTACATAGATTCTGAAAAATGTGGTAAACAACACGATTGTCATCTAGAAAATATGAAATTGTCATTTATGATCAGCAGTTATGAGTGGTCCTGCTAGTTTAGTTTGCCCATACTTTGTGGAACTCTTCAGAGGCAGTCATGAATCAAACCAAAGTCCCTGTTTTTGTGACAGTAGATGCCTTGTTCTCTACATTTCACAGATAAAGAAATTGAGGCTGAAATGTATCAATTTCCCACTTGCCAACCAATAGCAAGGGAAGAGGGAAGTGTGCAGGGTTGGTTTGCACATCTGTTTTTGTTTTAATATTTATTTATTTGAAAAGCAGAGTGGGTGAGTGAGTGAAACAGAGAGAGAGAGAGAGAGAGAGAGAGGGATCTCCATTGCTGGTTCACTCCCCAAATGGCCACAACATCCAGAGCTGAGCCAGTCCAAAGGCAGGAGCCAGAAGCTGCTTTCGGGTCTCCCACGTGGATCTAAGGCCCCAGCACTTGGGCCATCCTCTGCTGCTTTCCCAGGCACATTAGCAGGGAACTGGATCAGAAGTGGAGCAGCCTGATCTCAAACAGACACCCATATGGGATGCTGGCGCTGCAGGTAGTAGCTTTACCTTCTGTGCCACAGCACCAGCCCCTGGACATCCTTTAAGTTCTTCTCTCTCAACTTACCGGAGTTACAATGTGAATATACAAAAAAAAAAAAAAAAATTGTAATAAATCAGTTGGGGGTTGGTTAGCGTAAGTAGAACCCAGAAATAGTCTTGAAATATCACTGTGGGCAACAGTTTTGCATGTTTGTCCACTAAATCTTATTTTTAAAAAACTAGCTGCAGTTTTATCAAGAAGCCAATGGGACTATTTCAAGTGTTTTCTCTTAATGCAAGCTTTGGAGTCAGGGAAAATCAGAGAAACTAAGGGAAAACAGGGTAACCTTTGCTCGTTCTGGAACGCAAGGTGCATCAAAAGGGCATTTCCTGTGCGAGTTTCCAAGTAGAACGTAGCAGAGGTGCTATTATTCTTTCTGTCTCTTTCCTTCTTAGGAGTACTTCTTACAAGCCGAGCTGACAAGCAACGTATTAAAAACAGGAGTAGTCCGCTGCTGTGTGGGGCAGTGCAACAATGCCATCCCTGTCGACACTGTGCTCACCATGAAGAAACTCCCCATCACTTACGTATGTGGTCTCCCCAACAGCACCTGCTCTCTTTGGAACTTAATTCAATCGTTGGCATTTTACTGCTTGTCAGCCATGTATTTATCTAGGTTGTGGGTGAAGGAGATAAGAAAAATTGGTGTAGTCCTTTTTCTAGAGTTTTTTTTTTTTAATTTATTTGAAAGGCAGAGGCAGAGAGAGTCTTCCATCCGCTGGTTCACTCCCCAAAATGGCCGCAACGGCCGGAACTACCCTAATCTGAAGCCGAGAACCAGGAGCTTCCTCCAGGTCTCCCATGTGGGTGCAGGGCCCAAGGACTTAGGCCACCTTCTACTGCTTTCCCAGGCCATAGCAGAGAGCTGGATTGGAAGTAGAGCAGCCGGGACTCAAACCAGCCCATATGGGATGCTGGCACTGCAGGCGACAGCCTTACCCGCTATACCCCAGCACTGGCCCCTTTAGGTACTTTTTATACATAAGGCACAAGAGATGTGGTCTCCCTATATGTCAGAGAAAGTATTAGTCAAGAGTCAGGATATGGGATCCTGTCTGGCTGTATAAAGCCTTATTATCTGGGAGACTGGGTTGTGACTAGGTAAGTGGTAGTTAAGTTTAAGGATTTTGATGAATTCATTCCAGGACAGTATAAAAAGAGCAGCAGGTATTGTGGTGCAGCAGGTTAAGCCACCACCTGGGATGCCCCCATCCCGTATCAGAACACCAGTTCCAGGCCTGGTTACTCTGCTTCTAATCATGCTTCCTGCCAATGCCTTCTGGGAAGCAGCAGATGATGCCTCAATGGCTTGGGCCCCTGCCACCGACATGAGGGACCCAGATGAGCCCCAGGCTCCTGGTACTGCCCTTGCCCATTCCTAGCTGTTACGGGCATTGGAGGAGTGAACCAATGAATCAAATATCTCTATCTCTGCTTTCAAGTAAATGAAAATAAGCAAACTTGTTTTAAATGAGAGGAACAGATGCCAAGAAGCCTACCTGAGGTTGGGATAAAGAAAAGAGGGTTTTTTAAAGAAGCGCGACAGCTGATTCTGGAAGAATGGCCATCATGATGGTGTTCTTAATAAATTCAAGAGAGGAAAGAGTTAAAGAAAAAGCAGTCCTCAGCATCCAGTGTAGTGAAGAAGTAAAATAAGGGCAGAAAGGTATCCTCTTAGCTGACACGGGAAGTCAGCGGTGGTAATAACTGATCAATTTTTTAAGGATTTATTTTATTTATTTGATACGCAGAGTGACAGAGGAAATCTCTCATTTGCTGGTTCATCCCCAAATGGCTGCAGCAGCTGGGGCTGGGCCAGGCCAAAACTAGGAGCCAGACTGGAAAGTGGAGCAGCCAAGACTTGAACTGGCGCTCACTGCAGGTATTGGGCCTAACCTGCTGCATCACCACGCTGGCCCCTAACTGATTAATTTCAGTGAGCTAGAAGTTAGACTAGCTCAGGCTAGCCTGTGGTAGGCTAAAATGTGAATACAGAATTCCTGGGGTCTGGGCTTGTCCACCCACAACCCCCTATATGGGTGCCAGTTCAAATCCCAGTAGCGCCACTTGCAATCTAGCTTCCTGATAATATGCCTGGGAAGAAGATGGCCCAAGTCCTTGGTGCCCTGCCACCCACATGGGAGACCAGGATGGAGTTCCAGGCTCCTGACTTCAGCTGTTGCAGCCATTTGTGGACTGAACCAGCAGAAGGAAGATCTCTCGTTCAGTTTCTCTGCTTCTTAATTCTGCCTTCAAGTTAAATAAATGAATGAATGAATGAATAATGACTATTATGAGAACACTGTGTATGGATTTAAAAGAGTAACTGGGCCAGAACCACTGTGCTCAGTATCACACTATAGAGCTTAGGAAAACTCAAATTCAGGGGCCAGCACTGTGGCACAGTAGATTACGCAGTGCCAGCATCCCATATGGCCACCAATCTGAGATCCGGCTACTCTGCCTTTTTTTTTTTTTTTTTTTTTTTGACAGGCAGAGTTAGACAGTGAGAGAGAGAGAGAGACAGAGAGAAAGGTCTTCCTTCCATTGGTTCACCCACCAAATGTCTGCTATGGCTGGTGCGCTGCGGCCAGCGCACCACGCTGATCCGAAGCCAAGAGCCAGGTGCCCCCTCCTGGTCTCCCATGCAGGTGCAGGGACCCAAGCACTTAGGCCATCCTCCACTGCCTTCCCGGGCCACAGCAGAGAGCTGGACTGGAAGAGGAGCAACCGGAACAGGACTGGTGCCGCAATCGGGACTAGAACCCGGGGTGCCGGTGCTGCAGGTAGAGGATTAGCCAAGTGAGCCGTGGCACTGACTACTCTGCTTCTGATCCAGCTCCCTGCTAATGGCCTCAGAAAGTACTAGAAGATGACCCATTTGTTTGGGCCCCTGCATCCATGTGGGAGACCCAGAGGAAGCTTCTGTCTTCGGATTGGTCCAGTTCTGGCCGTTGCAGCCATCTGATGAACCAGTGGATAGAAGATCTCTCTGTCTCTCCAATAAATAAATAAATCTTAAAGAAAGAAAAAACTCAAGTTCAATCCCTGAACCTATGATGTTGCCACTACCTTCATGAGAAGAGAAACTTTAAAAAAAAAAAAAATTTCTTAAGACAACTTCAAAGATGTTAGGATTTTTTTTTAAACATGGAATTTTTCAATTTTACTTCCAATTTTTTAAAAGATTTATTTATTTGAAAGGCAACGTTACAGAAAGAAGGAGAGACAGATCTCCCATCTGATGGTTTACTCCCTAAATGGCAATAGACAGGGCTAGGGCCAGGCTGAAGTCAGAAGCCTAGCATTCCCTCTGGGTCTCCCAAGTGCATCACAGGGACCCATTAGGGCCATCATCTGCTGCTTTTGCAGGTGCATTAGGGAGCTGGATGAGAAATGGAGCAGCTGGGACTACAAGTGATACTCATATGGGATGCATTGTGAGCAGTGGCTTAATAGGCTGCACCACAACACTGGCCCCATTCCAGTTTAAAAGTCTAGCTGCTGTGTGTATACAGGACCTGGGGTGGGCACTCAGAACTCTCCTCTCGGCAAATCCCTGCAGTGCCTTGAGCCTTTGAAGGCTTCTGGGGACACTTAGAGAACACGAGCAACCAGGTGCAGCCCAGCTGGCCCTGAGCAATCTAGTAGCATTTGCTTCAAAGGGGCTTTTGAAATTACACACTTGTCTGATGACCAGTGCTTTTGGTACTCTGCCTAGAGAAGTGAAGAAGCAGTCCTAAAAACAGAACCACCTACTTTCCAGCAAAGGTACCTATCTACCAGAAGGGAGCAGTTGGGAGGGCTTGGGGTTGAGCTCCCAGGGTTCTGTTGGCTATGTTCAGTTGTTCAGTCCTTGTGAGACCTTTGTTCTTTAAGGCTGCTTTTGTTTCAGATTTAACATGAAGTGATTGAGCAGTCCTCCCAGAACCCTGCTGGTAACGGGGCCTGTAAGAAAAATGTGTTTCCCACTGACACCTGCGTTGCCCTTCTTCTGCGTGTCTGCCAGCTGCCTGGCGCTGCTCTTTTCTTGAACTCATTGCTTGCTTTCCTCTCTGCACACTTCCTGCCCATTGGTTTGTTGTATTTGGAAGGCAGAGAGAGACAGATGGACAGAGTGAGATCTCCCACCCACTGGGTCACTCCCCAAATGCCTGCAACAGCAGGGACAGGGCCACGCCAAAGCTAAGCTGGAAATTCAGTCTGAGTCTTCTTTGTGGATGGCTCAAGTGCTTGGGTCCCTGCCACACATATGGGAGGCCATAGTGCCTGCCCCCAGTAAATCATATATAAGTGCTCCATTTCACCTCATGCCTTTGTGAGAAAGGTGACACATGTGGTGTTACCTCCACTCTAAAGACAAGGCAATGTCAATCTACTTAGCCAACAGACTCGTCCAAGGGACAGAGCCAGCAAATGTTGAAATTGGTGTGTTTAACATGTTCTAAGTCATGTCCTATCCACTGTATAATAAAGCAGCATTTACTATATGCTACACGAATAGAACGGATAATAAATGTTATGAGTTCAGAAGCAGATGATTTTATACATTTGAGTAGCTTGTGAAGGCTCTGTGGACAAAGTATAAATATAGCTGGCTCTCAAAAGATAGGTTGGATATAGAGGATGTTGAAGGAACCACAGGTGGGTTGAGCTTAGAAATGGGCCTGGCCTGTGAGGAGGCAGTGAGACTGGGAAATAATGGGAAATGAGGTGGAGGTCTGTGGATCCAGGTTCTGGACAGCCTTTGGGGAGCTGTGGTTCCCATTCAGGAAACTAGGAGCTGGACACAGGGGAAAATCACAGGAGAGCAAGCTTCCTCTTGTAGGAGGACCCATCAACCAAGAAAGAAATGTTATCAGACGAGATAAGCCACAAGCTGTTTCTGAGAACAACAGAAGTAAGAGGAGAGCTTGCTTGGGATACACTAGAGTCCTCCACATTTCCCCATTGCATTCTCATTCCCATACTGAGGCCATGTGCTCATCCAGTGCCCTACCTTTCAGCTGAGAAACAGCAGTATTCAACAGCTCAGCTACTTGGACTCTTAAGGTTGGGTTTTTGGCTATCTTGGTCTTGTATCTCTAAGGGGTGAAATTCAGCACAATCACAGGAAGTCTCTAGGTTTCCAGCTGTGGCTGGAATTGCAATTTGAAGGGTTTGAACTGGTTGTTCTAAGTTTTTCAGTGCCATTAAAAATAGCTACCTATCTGTGACCTTGGATTTCTCATGTCTTCTCAGAACCAGGCCTTTATTGAACATGCCATCCCTGGAAACTTTGGGTGAACTAATTTACTGTTTTCTGTGAGCTGCCCAATTCCTAGCTCAGAATATCAGAATTTTTACTCTTCTCTTCCCTTCCTAAGGCAGATAACCAATTGCTCCCATATTGGTTTGGCACTTTTCGTCAATAAGCAATGAAAACAGAATCCGTTAGGAGGAAGATGGAGACATGCACTAGAAGAATATCAGGAGCTCATAGAATCAAAGCAAGCTGGAGGATTAGGTTTGGAAAATGGATCTGAACCAGAGCAGTCTGGAGAAAGAAATAGTATGACAACTAAGGCCATAACAGGACACTGCTCTGCAAGTCCACTGTGCCTCATTCATTCCTCCCATATTCACAGCTTCTGAGTACCAGGTGAAAAGGTCTGATGGGCCCAGCCAGGTGAGATGAGAGCATATGGAAAGGGGATGTCTGCCCCTACCCCGTATTCTTGAACAACAAGGCACCCCAACACAGTGGAGGACACCCATAAATGTGGACAAAGAAGTGCTATGTCCTGGATAGCTAAGACTAACCCAACACAAACAAGCATGTGTAGACAATACTATTGACAGGCACTTGAGGGAGAGAAGGGTAAAGTGAATTTCCTCATTATTAGAGCTCCTTGTTTATATACATCCTGGTATGACATTCACACATTCAGCTCTGATTTGAGCTAGGTGTTGGGGAGGCTATGATTTGAATTGAGCTGGATCTAATCCAAGCAGCACAGACTTGTGGGGAAATAGGCAAGGAGATTCAAGATACTTAAACTGCATTTTTTTTTAAATTTTGAGGCCAGAAATGGGGCAGCCTCAACTAATGGTGAAAGGTCTTTGATGAAGAAGTGGAACAGGCACTTAGAAACATGGAAGATTCTTAAATGTGGGTTTTGATCCCTGTTCTTTTACTTCCTAATGTCTAGAAGAGAGTTTAAAAGGAAAAAAATAGGGGCCGGCACCATAGCACAGTGGGTTACTCTTCCGCCTGTGGCGCTGGCATCCCATATGGGCACCGGTTCTAGTCCCGGCTGCTCCTCTTCCAATCCAGCTCTCTGCTATGGCCTGGGAAAGCAGTAGAGGATGGCCCAGGTGCTTGGGCCCTGCACCCACATGGGAGACCGGGAGGAAGCACCTGGCTCCTGGCTTCGGATGGGCACAGTTCTGTCCATTGCGACCATTTGGGGAGTGAACCAACAGAAGGAAGATCTTTCTCACTGTCTTCTCCCTCTCACTATAACTGTACCTCTCAAATAATTAAATAAAATATTTAAAAAAAAAAAGGGGGGGTGGGAAGAAAGTAAAAGTTATTCTTGATCAAGGAAAATGAAGCAAAATAAAAAATATGAGAAGTAATGCGTTTTTTCCATGGCAAATTTCAGAGTGCAGGAAACAAGGGAAAAGGGGAAAATGTGAGTTTTTCAGGTTTGTAGCCAGTTACAGACATCTGGGCTAAAGGCATAACAGCTGTAGAACTTTGAAATCTTTTGGAGTTCTGTGAACTTTTTCCATTTCATTATAAAAATTTTAAGACAGATTCATCTTAGCACTTGGCAGGTAGTGGTTCCCACAGATCATTCTGTTCCTTCATCCAATATTTAGTGACATTTACTGAGTGCCAAGGATTGAAAAGCAAATCGCACTTCAGCGACAGCTCTGAAAGCTGTGGGAGGCACTCATGAAATCAGGCTTCCATTGAGTCCTTCCCTCCCATTTGTCTCTCCCATTCCCCTTGAGCCTAGGCTGGCCTTGAACATGGCTGGACCCACGGAATGTGACAGTGATGCACGTAGGTGTCTGGTCTGACACTAATGGCATGGCAGCTCCTACCACTCCTACCACTGTGCTGGAGGAGGTTGCCGCGGGGGAGGTACCTGTCACATTTATCAGGGTCGAGGGGCTGATAGCTGGCTTCGTAGCAATTGATCCTCTTCATGAAGTCGTCCATGGCCTCTGCTGAATTGCAATCTTTGTAATCCGGGCTGGAGATCTTAACTTCCTGCAATGCCACAAAGAGGCAGCTGATGAGTCACACTGCAAGCCTTTCTGTTGTAGATTAAGCAGGATTTGGGGCTTTCAAAAGGGGAAAGCACAGAAAGGTTCAGAATGAAGATTATCCGACCCAGCATTTAAGAGAAAAAAGAAAAAAATGGGGGGGGGGGGGGCAAGACAAGGAGTCTGGCTCACCTTGAAGTCATTTTCTTTGGCAAAATGAAGGATCATGTGTCTCCTCTCTCTAGTAGTGTTGGTGGCATCAAAAACCTGATAGGGAGGGAGAAAGGCAGGGAAGAAGAATCTGAGCTTGAGTTGAACAGTATTTACCAACACCAGCAATCTGCCATTTCCAGGAACAAGTCCAGAAAGGCACTTCCAGCAGAGACGGTGCTCTGCCCATCTCCAGGGCTGTGCCTGTAGGCAGCCCTCCCTCTCCCACTGCCTCCAGCACTCAGAGACAGCAGGGGAGGGGTGGGAATGGCCGCGGGAAGCAACCAGTAACACCCAGCGGGAGGGAACACACAGAAGGGCCAATGGCTCCTGGGCACTGTGGTATCCCAGATTCTGCCCTCCCTCAAGGTGATGACCAGCTGCCCATAAGGCTGGGGTTGGGCATATGTGTGACAGCACTCACTGTGGCTGTGTCCTTGAGTCCCTACCAAGTCCCCAGGCTCTTCTAGCCACCTGCTTCCCTCATCTCTCCGGGCCAGAGGCCCTGCCTGTTCCTGTCTGCAATGTCCCCACAGTGTCTCCCAGCACCGCGCAGGCCACTGAGAACATCTTCCTGCTGTGGCGTTGCAGAGTGAGCCAGCTGTATGCCTCAGACTTACTGCAATTTGACCTCCTTCCTTTGTCAGGTAACTTTGACATCTCTCAGGGCAGCTAAGGCACATTGCCTGCAATGCACAAGAAAGAGAAGCTGCAATCAGAGCCGGCCCATCCACCAGCGTAGCCCAAGGAAGCTCCCTCACTGGCCCCAGCCAACAGCACCTGGCAATTCTGTTCCTAAACTGCTCAGTGCTAGCCAGGCCCTCCAATCAGGTCCAGCGCAGATGGCCTGGGCGCGCTCAGGCCTGGCTGCACACTGGAACCATCCCTCTGGAGGGCTGTTACAAAACAGATGTCCAGAGCCCACCCACAGATGCTCCCGGGTGGGGCCTGGCACTGGGACCTTGACAAGCTTCCCAGGTGGCTTCTAAAGTGCAGTCAGGGTTGAGCACGTTGCACTGAGGCTCCCAATCGCCTCCTGCTTCAAAAGAAATCCTTTCCAAACGTACCCAGATGATTCTCAATGAAAAGGACTTTGTGTGCTCTCAAGAGCTGGGGCTGCTGCTGTTGATCTGTCTCCGTTAGCCTGGGCAGACCATCTGGGAACAGATCAAAGCTGCCCAGTCTCGGACAGGCCGAGAGGCTTGACCTAACACCTGACAGATCTGATGGTCACCAGCAGAGCCACTCTGTAGCCCAGCCTTTCCCTTCCTCCTATGGAGCCCGGCCTAAGAGACAAGGCGAACCCAAACCCGCAGCCCACCAGGGCAGCTCGTCGTGGCTTACTTGTGGACTTTCATTGCCTCTTCATTGTCGGGGCGGAACAAGTTGTAGGAGCTGTACTGCTTCACAGCCTCCCGGCGGTATTGCCCCACATTGAACACTGAGGATGGGAAAAGACAAGGACAGCCCTGGGTGACCTAGCAGGAGGAAGGGGCCGACTTCCAGCTGGGAGCACAGTCCCAATCAAAGGGGAAAAAAAAAGAACAAACACCAGCCTGAATGAGATGATGATCCAGTATGGAAACTAAGAGTGTGACATCCCAGTCCAGTGTTGCCACCTGCTCCCTAGAAGCAACGGGCTGGGAAGCAGCCCGGCTTCCTCCAGAAACACAGAGCCCACTGCTGCCTGCACGATATGTGAGGCTGCAGCACAAGGCCCGGGGCTCCCTAGGCTGTAGACCAGAGACTGGGGTTGTAAGAACAGAGGTGGTCTCAACAGAGGCTAAGAGGCTCAGGCAGGCAGCCAGCAGGGGGACACACTAATAGCTCCTGGGATCTCTCGGCAGGTGGCAGCGAGAGATCTTTCATTCTTTCATCCCCCATCCCCTCCAAAAACAAACAAACAAACAAAAAAACCCCACAGTCCCCATATTTAAGATACTTCCAGCCGGGAGGACCAGGCAGGTTCACCGACGGAGCACTGGAGGAGGTTAGCAGAGGAGCTTTCAACCAAGTGCAAGGGCACTGATCTGCAGGGACTGGGGTGGCCAGAGAAGGCTCCAGGAAGGAGATGAAATCAGCCAGGCAGTGGCGGGTGGGGAATCAGCAACCACGGGCAGCCCTGAAGGTGAGGACCAGGAGCAGGCAGGATCGTAGCCCACGGCTTGACTCCTCTAGTCTCGGGACCCGGCCTCACCTTTTGTTGGGACACCAATCCAGTTGAAGTAGCACGTCAGCTTCTTGGAGATGTACGTCTTCCCCCGGGCTGGGAGGCCCACCATGACAATCACTGTGGGGGAGTTGGTCAGCTTCGGCCCACAGGCTGGAAAGGACATCCAGGAGAGAGATAAGATCAAGTGTTCTGCAGCACAACGGGGTGACTACAATTTATCATCATTTATTATCTACTTTATATAGATCTATGAGATGAGTTGGGAGGCTCCAAATATTTCTAGCTGGGTTCCTAGAAATAAGGAGATGGAGGCCGGCGCTGCGGCTCAATAGGCTAATCTGCCTTGCGGCGCCGGCACACCAGGTTCTAGTCCCGGTCGGGGCGCCGGATTCTGTCCCGGTTGCCCCTCTTCCAGGTCAGCTCTCTGCTGTGGCCAAGGAGTGCAGTGGAGGATGGCCCAAGTGCTTGGGCCCTGCACCCCATGGGAGACCAGGAGAAGCACCTGGCTCCTGCCTTTGGATTACCGCGGTGCGCCGGCAGCGGCGGCCATTGGAGGGTGAACCAATGGTGAAGAAAGACCTTTCTCCCTGTCTCTCTCTCTCACTGTCCACTCTGCCTGTCAAAAAAAAAAAAGGAGATGGAAATATTAGTTACCCTGATTTACACATTGTATACATGTGCTGAGTTAGTACACTGTAGTCCATAAATACATACAACTATCATGTGTCAATTGGAAATAAATTTGGGGGGCAGTTAGGATGCCTGTATCCCACAGCAGTGTACCCAAGTTCAATACCCAGTTCTGGCTCCCAATTCCAGCTCTTGCTAATGTGGACCCTGGAAATCGGCGATGATGGCTCAAGTCGTTGGATTCCTGCCACTCATTCCCGTCTCCCAGCACTGCACCTGCTCCCAGGCCTTTGCAGGCTTTTGGGAGTGAACCGCCCTATGGGAGCCTGTGCACACTCTCTCTCCCTCTTTCTCCAAATAAATAATAAACGTAGATGAGATCTAAAGAAATAACATTTTCACAAGGGGATCACCAGTCACGTGGCAGAAGTTATTGAGCACAGACCTCCCTCCAACAATAAACTTCAAAGAATTTCATCAGAATTCTTTCATTCCCCATCCCAAGCCCCCTCCCCCACCACCCACAACATTTTATAATCCAATGGGCCCTCGGCCCCCTAGTGGCCAGAGCCCCACAATGACCCCTTGCAGCTCAACCTCACTTTAGGCTATCCTTGGCAAGTGCAGTCTGGAAGCCAAATTCCTGACCCAACACAGAAAACCCTACACCCAGTAGGCGACCCACAGTAGAAATGCTCCTCTCCTGGGGGTGTAACGAAGGGACCCCAACACCAGGGAAGATGAAGGCAACAGGAGAGCGGGGTAGGTTCCAATCGCAGTACACAAACCGAGGCAGCCGGTAGCAGAGGGCCGTGGGAGTTGGGCCCTGGACCTGCCAGGATTCAGAGCGAACCCAAGCACCAGCTTCCTAGCCTCCATACAGGAGGTCTCCATGGCCTTCCTCAAAGAGATTTTTATAAAGAAGGCAATTGGTTTTCCCAGATCAAAGCAGGCCGGAGGATGCAGAATACTGGTTCTCCCCAGGGGATGGGTAAATCCCGGTATCCCTGAGAGTCTCAGCCTCTTCCCCGACTGCCACCTTCTGCTGCCAGGCTGATGGATGCCAGGGAGCCAGCCGTGCCAGGCACTAAGCCCCAGGCAGAGGTTGGCACCACCAGAGATGCTGTGGCCTCTGAGTACCCTCCTCGCATCCACCACTCAACCACGATCCCATGTTCCTCAGAGGTTTCTGTAAGATACCACCAGGGACCGGGATCTCCCCCGGAGTCTCAGAAAGCAGCCACAAGCAGCCTGTTCAGGAAGCAGAAGGCCTGAGACTCTGGCGACTCCTGCATCCTGGTGACAAGCACGCTCACAGGCCAAGGGCCGCGTGCCAAGTCCAGCCCGGGCGGTGCTGCCCCACGCTCTCAGGCTGTCTCGGTCAGCCCAGCTGTGCTCATCACGTCCCAGGCACAGGCTGCACGGCTTGCAGGGGAAGCTTTGGAAGCCATAACACCCGATCTAGGCCAATGTCAGATTTGGACAGAGGCTCTGACGCACAGATGAGCCTCCGCAGGCAAGCGCCAGGGTGCAGAGGAAGCAGAGCTGCTATCCCATGCACAGCGCAGGGGAAGAGGCCCCTGCCTAAGGCTGGACCCCCAGCAGAGGTCCCCAACTGAGGTCCATTGCCAAACACCACCATAATTCTATGCTTGCCCCCAAACCTGCAGGCTCAGGGGGTTCTGGCTCCTTGCTAGTATCTGTGCACCACTTGTAACCTGGGTGACAGGGGGAGGAAACAAGGCCATCAGGGATCAGGGAACGCTCTGGGGGCTGCCCTCCTCAGCTCCCAGCGGCCCTGCAACAAATGCATTCCTAGAAAACAGCAGCTCGCACTGCCCTCAGGGAGGCAGCAGCGATCATCATCGCCTTAGTGAAGCAAACAAGCACCAAGGGCTCTCATGTCCCAGGGACAAGCAGACAGACAGCTGGCTCCTCGGAGCCACCTAGACACGCACAGAGACCATCAGAAACATGCACAGCTGCACTCACACATGGGACCAGGCCAAGGCAGCCGAGACAGAAGACAGAGCCGCCTGATGTCCCAAATCCGAGATTACGATCCACCCACTAATCACAAGGACAAATCTTCTGCCAGTAACACTTCGGGAACAAAAAATAATACAATAAAATAATACTAACAAACAAATCCAAAAAGACACAACGGAGTGAATGCTACAAGGCAGAAGTCTAGGCTGAATTTCAAGCTCTGTTAAACCATCACTCCTTATTCCTTAGCTCCATGCCTAAGATTCAAAGACGTGGCAAGAGCCTGCCGAGGGGGGCTGCCACCGTCCCTCCTCCCAGGCACCCCCGGCTCTCAGGAGGCAACCACACGTCCTTCTGACTAAATCTTTTAAGTCTCATTCTCCCTCAACCCTCCCTGCTTTTTTTTTTTTTTTAACTCACAGCACAACTCAACTCAATGGCCCTGTCACTGCCTGAAGGGAGACCTCGGGTTTCTTCCTGCCTTCTCTCTCGATACTTCTGCCATCAAAAGAGATACAGCTGCGGACCACTCTCATCCTCCTTCCTGTCTCCCTCAAGAGCACAGTGATGGCGGAATAAACACTGTGCTTCACACAAGCTGTTCGGAGGAGCGCCTGCATGTCATTCCACACAGCTGTCCAACTTCTGACAAAACAAGTTTTTCAAGTGTAGCTATGCTGAGATGTCAGTGTTAGACGTCAGTTTGAGGATGCCTGTGGGAGCACACAGATGTTCACTACGCTACAGGGGAAGGAAGCCATCGTTTAAAAACCATTGGCTGGGTTAACAGAATGCACACTCTGATTTGCCATCAGGGTGGGGCAGGCCCGGGCTCAGGCTATAAGGCTGCTGCATGGTTAAGGCTCTGACCACTAGAAGTCACCAACTACTAGGAGCGAACCCTCAACTTTAAGAAGTCATCATGTTCATTGACTTGGCCGTTTGTCACAATTGCTGGGTGCCGGGTAAGCTGGGGGATGGATGGATGAATCAGGGGCAGCATCGGAGTACCTTGGAGCTAAGACTGGGCTGTCCACAAGCCAGTCGTGCCATTTTACTGCTACTGAACACAAACTGGCTACTTGTTCCAGTTCCCCTGCAGGTCATCAAACCAAACCAGGTTAGCTGGTGAGCACGTGAGCTGCAGGCAATGTTGACTGAGGTTGCCGATTAGGGAAAGAATCAGCCAGACGGACGAGTTAAACCACACCATCTGGACAGGGCTGGTCTGTGTCACAGCTGGGCTGGGAGGCTGGCACCCAGGGTTCCAACTCCAGCTCTCCTGCCTAGATTAAGTGACTGCCCTCTCTGATAAGGACATCTGCCCTCATCCACCCCACGGATGCCCTGAACTTATTCTTAAAAGAGACAGTGGTTGGGAAGACCCTCGGCTCTGGCTCCTGTACCTCCTGCGAGCTTCCTTCTACTCAGAGGCTCCGTGAGATGCTAGCCTCAAAACACAAGATGCAAATTCACGTCTTCTTTTCTACAAGTCGGTGAGCTGGGCTTCATTCACAGAAAGATGAGTCTCCAGAAGGGATCCATCCCCATAGCTGCCGAAGGGAACCAAGGTTGTGCTGGTCTACAGTAACCACCTCAAAGCACCACCACCAGATGAGGACAAACTCTGCAGCCACATGAGCACCCTATGGGTTTAAGATGCCGGAGACCAGAAGGCAGGCAACATGAGCACACAGAGAGATATGGGACAACTGGCTGTGGGCAACCAGATATCAACCACTCTCCCGGCATCAGTGGTGTCCTCAAGTTGACCTAACATGAAGGCTCGCATCTCAATGAGTTAGCCTCGATGGAGGATTTCCAACAGTGGGAGAATGCATCTAATTGACGCTTCTTTCCATAGCTCTTCTGCACTGTTTGATAGTTACCATGCACAGGCATTACTTTGCATGCATTTTTTTTCATTTATTAAACTTTTATTTAATGAATATAAATTTCCAAAGTACAGCTTATGGGTTACAATGGCTTCCCCCCTCCCATAACTTCCCTCCCGCCCGCAACCCTCCCCTTTCCCGCTCCCTCTCCCCTTCCATTCACATCAAGATTCATTTTCAATTCTCTTTATATACAGAAGATCAGTTTAGTATATATTACGTAAAGATTTCAACAGTTTGCCCCATATAGCAACACAAAGTGAAAAAACTACCGTTGGAGTACTAGTTATAGCATTGAGTAACAGTGCATATTTTAACATCAAACCAATCTCAGGCCTAATGAATGGCCTTTGTAGCCGCATAGTTTTAACTGGCAACACGTAGTGGTACGGGGGATATTTTAATGATCACTGACAAATTTAGGAGGCAATACAACAGCACAGTGTGATGCAGAGCAGGGAGAGGTCACACTGCAAAAGCAGCACGTGGTGGATCAGGACTCAGCTGAGGTCTTCCTCGCCTGGAACCCTTCAAGCGCTCTCTCCTAAATGAGGGGCTCTCCACCAGCAGCCAAACCCAAGGCGCTTCTAAAATGTAAGATGCATATGCGCATAGTGACCAGGCTTGAGGCTCCAGTAGAAGTTCTTTTTCACTATGCCCCTCCCCTAGTCCCTCCCAATTGATTCTAACGTGCAACCCAGGCTGAGAATCACCAGCTATGAACTTCAGGGGCAAGACAGGCATCTCCTAGGGCATCCAAGCATCTCCTTAAAGCAGAACACCATGCATGTGGCCCATTTCCAAGATGAGAATCTTTCTGTCTTTATCTGAGTACCACATGGACCTCTGATCCCACTATTCTAGATCCTGAGCAAAGATAAATTAGCAGCTTGTCTCATTCCTCTGTAGGTACGAAAAACCTTTGGTACCTTAAGGTGCTGTCTCTGCTCCCTGTTGAAGACAGCCCTGTAACGACCGGGATGAATATCCACTTTGCTGCGTTGATGATGGCAACGTTTTAGTTAAGGCTTACTAAGTGCCAGGCACTGTCTCTCAGGCCCCACCACGCTACATGGGACTCCTCACAGCCCCATTAGATAAACAGTAATGCAACCCACATGACAGACAAGGATGCTGAAGTTCTCGGTGCATAAATAATTCACCCCAAGTAGGGACCCACACACAGAGCCGCATGATTTCTTTGCGATGATAAAGGACAATCAGAAGGAAGGGCCGGTCCGTCCCCCTGCCAATCAAGAGCTTAACGTCCCTCCAGGTAAGCTGATTCACAAATTCAGTTAGTCTCCCCTCCGTTCTGGTTTGTGTCTGACGGGAGGTGCAGGCTTTGCAGCTGGACAAGAAACTTAATCCATCGGCTGTAGACATAACTCTCCCCTCAACCCCACCCCCCCAGGTCTGAAGGGTTCCGACAGGGATTCTTAGGCAAATGTCTCATCCGAGTGTGCAACGTGCAGTCTGATGGAGTCTAATGGATGGGTTTTTCTCAGCCCTGGAGGAAGGATGCATGGCCACACCCTGGCTTCTCTGAGAAATCACTAGGAGCTAAGGCGGTGCAAACAGCAACCTCGGGGGAAAAACAAGCCAGTGTGTGTAAGGGCACACATACCATCCCAAGTATTTACAGACATAAAAATCCACTCCTTGCTTTGTGCCACCCACTGCGGTTTACCAAGCGCCCAACGGATAACACTTGTTTTATTCAAAACTGAAGGGGGGGGGGGGAGGGCGTTGTTCCCCGTCTGGCCTTGGCCTCATCTCCCCCTGGAGCCCTGGAGTGGGGTGCGTCCCCCACCACCGACAGGTTACATGGGAAGACCCTGGGCAGCTCCGGTTTAGCGAGCACGCTTCGAAGGCCAGATCCGCGGCAGACCTGCCAAGCCCCAGCCCTCGGCTTCTGTGCCAAGAAGGCTGAGAAGCAGAGGTCTCCTGCGCACTTGCCCTCCAACCTCCGGGTCCAGCAGGACCTCGGCCCAGCGTGCACCCCAGGCAGGCGCAGGGCTCGCTTCCCCTGCACCTGTCCTGGCATGGGGAGGGCGGTGATTCAGGCTGGCAGAAGCCCAGGATGGGCTGTCACGGTCCGCGGTGGCGCTCCTGGAAAACGTGGCAGTGGAGACGCCCGGCCAGCACCTGGAGCTCAGGTGCCCTCAGATGACCGGAAGGTGTCTCCAGGGTTTGCACCTGGGTTCGGCAGTCCCCTCTCGGGCTACAACCCCGGCCCGGGCAAAATGCCCACCTGCTCACTGGCCCTCGGCCACACGATGGTACTCTGGGCGCCTCCTGGCCAGTCCAACCGTCCTTTCCGGAGGCTGCAGGCTGCAGCTGGCGGTGGAGAACCAGGGAGCCCTCTCGAGAGCGCATCGGGGTGACAGGAGCGGCGGCGGGAGGCGCCCGCACATTCCGAGCCCCGAGGGACGCGTGCACGCGTGACCTCCCACCAACCCGCGGTCACCGCCGCGCGCCCGCCCCTCAACCAAGCGCCACGGAGACCCCAGGGATTGTGATGTCGTCCCCTAACCCCGCCGCTTAGGGCGCCCCGCAGACGCCGGAGCACAGAGGGAATAGATGGACATCGACAGGGAAAAGAGGAGTGAAAAGAGAGAATATCGAGACATATACTCGCACAGGGGCGCACGGAGAAAGACAGGGTTAAGGGGGAGAAATGCGAGCACGAAGAAAAAGCAGACAGGAGACACGTTTAGAAAGGGGCAGATGGAAATCGGAGGGAGGCAGGAGAGGCGGACGCCGGACACCCAGAGAGGCGGAGGCGCAGACGGCCGCGCCCCTTGGCCGCAGTCGCGCCGCCGGTGCCCGGGGCGGGGCGCGCGGCCCGGCCTCCCCGGAGGCGCACGCTTTCCGCCGCGGCGGCGCTCGCAGCCCAGGCTCGGCGAGCTCGCCGGTTCCGGGGCCCTAGCGCCCCCGCCGCCGGACCCGGGAGCCGCGGGCAGCCGCCGCCCCCGCGCCGCCGCCCCGGCCGGCACGAGCGCGCCTCCCGCAGCGGGGCATCGGCACAAAGCGGCCCCACACAATGGCCCAGCCCTGCACGCGGCGGCGCGGACTTGCAACTCCTGCTCCCGCGCGATCGCACTCACATCTGGGCAACGAGGGCCGGTGGTCGATGGGCACCCAGATCTTCTGCACCCGGCTCTGCGTCAACTCCAAGGGCATCTTCGCAGCCGAGCCTGGCGGCCCACCACCCCCAGGAGGAGAATCCGACGTGGGGACGAGACGGCCTCCGACCCCCGGAACAAAGAAGAGGGGGATGCGTGCGCCGGCGTGCGGCCAGCCGCTCGCTGAGCTGCTGCTGCTGCTGCTGCCTGGGGAAGCGTGCTTTGTGCTCGAGTCCGGGCGCTGGCCCGCCACGAGTGCTCCGCTGATGGCGGCGAAGGGCGCGGGCTGCGGGCTGCTCGCACGGCCGCTGCGTCCGCGCCGGAAACCCCGGGATGCTCGGGCGCAGTGACAGCCACGCCGCCGCTCGCCTGCTCTCCTGCTCTGCCCCGGAGCCCCACTCACTGCCCGGCCTTTTAAGAGTCGCGGCGCACGTCAGCCTCGGGGCGGGCCGCATTCCTCGCGTCCCAGCCCCTTTTCACGTGGGGAGGAGGCTGCGCTGGCCAGAGGGCGGCTTGTGGGTGCCCCCTGCGGGCGGGAGACGACAGCGCGCACCGCTTCTTCTGCAACCCAGCCCCGGCGCTGGAGAACGCCCAGCCCTGCCTGGCCTCGCTCCTGTTACCCCATCCTGAGGACAGCTTCCTCCATTCATTCTGACCCCTCATCTCTGCTGTGCTAGGGGAGAGCAGCGGCGCGGCGCCATCCAGTGTAGTCTGTGGACCCTCGCGGCCCAATCCCCTGGGATGCTGGTTAACACGCATCCCACTGATGCGGCCTTTTTGTACCTGTGGGGTCTCAGTACTCCGCATTCCTACTGCGCGCTCCGGGGCAGCCAGAGCTGCTTCCTGATCGTACCTGCGAGTCCTCACACACTAGATCCGTGCCATCCGTGCCCTGAATCCCTCAGACACCTGAGCTTCTGCTGGGTGCCCACTGCTCCCCCTTTACCTAATTCCAAAGACCGGGAACCTTGCGAGGCCTGCGGTGCTGCTCTACTTCTGACCCAGCTCTCTTTTTTGGCCTGGGAAAGCAGTGCAAGATGGTCCAAGTCCTTGGGCCTCTGCACCCACGTGCAAGACCTGGAAGAAGCTCCTGACTCCTGGCATCAGATCAGCACAGCTCTGGCCATTGCAGCCATCTGGGGAGTGAACCAGCGGATGGAAGAACTCTCTCTCTCTCTCTCTCTCTGCCTCTCTCTCTCTCTCTCTCTCTGTAACTCCGCCTTTCAAATAAAATAAATAGATCTTAAAAAAAAAAAAACAACTAAGAACTCACTTCTGAATTCCATCAGGTCTCTACAATACACACACACACACACACACACACGCCCCTTACCTTTTCTCCTAATAGTTAATGAAACTGAAGCCCAGCAATATTAAATTAATTATCTGTGATCACATAGCTGATAAGCCTAGGAATAAAAAAGACCTTCACTAGTTTGGTACTCTCTGGAATTTCTCTCAGTTAAATCACTTTGCAACTAGAATGTTCAATGTCTCTTTAAAGATGTATTTATTTGAAAGAGCAACACAGAGAAGAAGAGACAGAAAGAGACAGAGAGAGGAGAAAGATCTTCCATTCATGAGGTTACTCCCCAAATGGCTGCAATAGCCAGGTGTGGGCCAGGTTGAAACCAGGAGCCAGGAACTCCATCTGGGTCTCCCACATGGGTGGCAGGGCCCAAGCACTGGACCATTCTCTGCTGCCTTCCAAGGGCATTAGCAGGGAGTGAAAACAGAAACCAAGCAGCGAGGACTCAAACTGGTACTCCCCTATGGGATGCTGGCATTGCAAACAGTGACAACCACACCACAATGGCGGCCTCTTGGTTTTTTCTAATACAATGCTGACAACAAAATTTCAGATCCGAGTGTTTTAGATGTGGTCTGTATAATGTGCAAATAAGAATCATCTTCAGAAACTATTACGAAGATTAGTAACTCAAAACCTACAAACGGCCCTGCAGTGTAAAATGCTTAACATGTGACAACAATGAGCTAGACCCTCAAAGACTTACACACTTGCGTGTTTCAGCAAAGTCACAGCAAAAGAGGCGCACGCTCAATTACTGCAGTTAAAGTTAATTTAACAAGATATGGCGACTTTATGAAATTAATCAGCATTTAAAAAAGAAAAAGATGTGGAGGAGGTCCTCGTCTTCTTATGTACAGCAGTTCTTCCTTATTGGTAGGGTACACGTTCCAAGACCCCCAGGGGATGCCTAAAGCCATGGCTAGAACAGAACCCTATCCAATACATTATGTTTTCCTATACATACACATAGAGGATAAAATTCAATTGATAAATTAGGGATTAACAATAATAAATAAAACTGGACAATCATAACAAAATACTGCAATACAAGTTACATGAATGTGGTCCTTGTCTCAAAAAAGAAATCTTGTTTAATTTCACCTTCACACTTTAAGAAAGTACTTTATGGCTTCTCTTTAGCATGTCCAATTGCTAGCATCACTACTCTTATACTTTACAGCCATTATTCAGTAAATAAGGGTTATTTGAACACAAGCACTGCAATACTGCAATAAAAGAGAGTATTCTGAAAGGTTCTTGGAAAAATGAAATTAGAATATAAGTGTATACTGGTGCAAAAAGTTTGAAATCCATGTGCAGTTTTTCATAATAGATATTTTCCACAAACTCTTTTGAAGAGCCCTCTACATATGAATTTCAAATTTTTTGCATGAAAATAAACTTATCTTTTAATTCCACTTTCCAAGAACATTTTAAAGTTTACAGTAGATCTGATACCAAGATGACTCCTAAGTGAATAATGGCAGGTAGCTTGTAAAGCATGGAGATGCTGGACAAAGTACGGGACGGAGCAGGATGGCAAGAGACTGCCTCACGCTTCTCAGAACAGTGCACAACTTAAAGCTTTGTTTCCAGAATGTTCTATTTAATTCTTTCAGACCATGGTTGAGCATGGATAAATGAAACTATAGGTAGGGACCAGAGCTGTGGCACAGCAGGTTAATGCCCTGGCCTGAGGCTCCTCCGGCATCCCATATGGGCGCCAGTTCGAGTCCCAGCTGCTCCACTTCTGATCCAGCTCTCTGTAAAGCAGTAAAGGATGGCCCAAGTCCTTGGGCCCCTGCACCCATGAAGCTCCTGGCTCCTGGCTTCGGATCAGCACAGCTCTGGCCAGTGCGGCCAACTGGGGAATGAAGCATTGGATGAAAGACTCTCTCTCTCTCTCTCTCTCTGTGTGTGTGTGTGTGTGTGTGTAACTCTGACTTTCAAATAAATAAATAAATCTGAAGGGGAAAAAAAAGAAACCACAGGTAAGAGAGGGCTACTATAGTTAAAAGTTTTAAGATGTCCTTATTGGTCAATGAAAAAACAAAACAATACTGCATCTCTATAAAAGCTTCACTAAAATCACTAGACAGGGGCTGGGGTTAATGGTGCAGCTGGTAGAGGTGCCGCTCACAACACCGATGTCTCCTATCAGAGCTCCAGTTTGAGTCCTGGCTGCTCCACTTCCAATCCAGCTCCCTGTTGATGCACCTGGGAGGACAGTGGAGGACAGCCCGAGGACGTGGGCCCCTGCCACTGACGGGGGATACCCGGATGGAGTTCCAGGCTCCTGGCTTCAGCCTAGCCCAGTTCTAGCTGTGGCAGCCACTTAGGGAATGAACCAGCAAATTAAACAAATTAAAGATATTTTTCTCTGTGTCCCTCCCTCTCTCCGTCACTCTGCCTTTCAAATAAATTAAATAAAACTTATTAGATAAACCTCACATTTTTATTATTAAGAAATTCAGTGTTGCAGAAGAGCTGCCTCCCAGAGGGTTGAGAAATTGTAACATTTCCATGACCTGTCCCATAGGAAACAGAACTTAAAACTTCCTGGCGATTAAAACCTCTGTTGCTCTTAGCAGCCTCTGTTGCTGCTCAGAACAGGCTGTCCGCAGCGGGTCCTGCGTCTGGGACCCTGAAGCAAGCAGGAAGTCAACAACCACTGGTCTGGGTCGTAAGAAAGAGAAGCCGAGGGAGAACGCGTGAGGCTGGACGCTGCCTCTGAGATCGGTCTCGACGACCCAACTCTCAACTTCTCACCCTCTCCCCACTGACAGCCTCCCTCCTTACCACATGGAAAGAGGAGGGTGAGCCAGAAAGCTTTATTCTGGAAAGTTCCTCCCAAAAGCTTGAAAACAAAGAGAAAAAGAGCAGGATGCTGAGAGCTGTAACCACACTGTTTAAGTAAGGAGTGAGGGGCCCTCAAGACACGAAGCAGCATCGCCATAGGTAGTGGGAATGAGTGAAAGATCAATCTACTGAGACACCGATGCCCAGGCTTCCTTGGCTCTGCCAGCGTAGCTGCTACAGGGACCCTGACTCCCCATTCTCTGACTTCCCATGCACAGATCCTCCTAACTACAGAGAGAGTCCACCGCCTTCTAATTACCATGCGTTCTTACAGAGCGAATTAGCTGTGAGCCGTCCGGAATATCCTACTCCAACTGGCATTTCTGAGCTCTCTGGAAATGTTGTCAAGTTTATTTACCATTCTCTCACCGGTCTGGTTTGTGACTCAGACTCCCAGCGCTTTATCTCTGGGTGCATTGCCAAAATCCAGCTTCCAAGGAGAAAAATCAGAGGCCCAGACACTGGGCTTCAGTGACCCCTCACAGAGATGGCCAGCTATCTAGGGAGCTGTGGCTGAGGGTCCAGCTGCGTCCCTCTCTGAAGCTCAATCTTGCTTTTCCACAGTAACCACAGTAAAGAGGCCCAGAGGAGCCAGTGCTGTGGCACAGTGACTTAAGCTGCCACTGTGACACCCGGATTCCGTATCTGAGTATCAGTTTGAGACCTGGCTGCTCTGCTTCTGGCCCAGCTCCCTGCTAAAGCGCTTGGGAAGGCAGCAGATGATAGCTCAAGTTACTGGGTCCCTGCCACCCACGCGGGAGACCCAGGTGGAGCTCCTGGCTGCTGGCTTCAGCCTGGCCCAGACCTAGCTGTTGTAGCCATTTGGAGAGTGAGTCAGCAGACAGAAGATTTCTGTCTCTCTCTCTCAACTCTGCCTTTCAAGTAAATAAAACAAATATTAAAAAAATAAATAAACCATGGACAAACCCTGCGAACACTTCTGCTGTGGACTGAAATGGGTCATCTCTGAGTGGGGACACTGAGGCCCCAGTATCTGGTCCTCTGATTTTCCTCTTTGGAAGTTGGGTTTTGGCAGTGCACCCCAATCCACACTCATACACTGAATCCCTGAACCCTGATGCATCGCAGTGTGACTGTGTTGGAGACAGGGCCTTTAGAGAAGTGAGGCCGTGAAGATGAGTTCACTGGAGTGGGGGCAGTCAGACCAGTGTCCTCAGAAGAAGAGGAAGTTTGGGTACAGAGACACCAGGGCTGGGCACCCACAGAGAGCAAACCACGCGAGGACATGGAGAGCAGGTGGCCATCTGCAAGCCTAGGAGAGGCCTCGGGAGAAACCAAACCTGCTGGCACCTTGATCTTGTACTTCCAGTCCCCAGAGCTGGAAGAAAATAAAGCTCTGTGGTTTACGCCTCAGTCTGTGGTATTCTGTCATGTCAGCCCTAGTTATGTAACAGGTTAATAGAGTTTGGGTCAGTGAAAGAAGCCGGACACAAAAGATCATGTATTTTACCATTCCACTCATATGAACGCTCTAGAATTGGTAAACCCATAGAGATGGGAAGCAGACTAGAGACTGCCAAGAACAAGGGCAGTGGAGGAATATGGAGTGGCAGCGTGGCAGCTTAATGGGTACTGGATTTCCTTTAGAGGCCATGGACGTTTGGTACAGAAGTTAAGATGCCACTTGGGACACCTCCATCCAGAATCAGTGCCTGGGTCCAAATCTTGAGGCTTCTGACTGCAGTTCCTGCTAACGCACACCCTGGGAGGCAGCAGCTACTGGCTCCAGTACTCAGGTCCCTGCCACCCACAAGGGAGACCTGGAGATTGAGTTCCCAGCTCTGATTTCAGCCTGGCTCAGGCTGCTGTGGACATCTGGGGAGTGAACCAATGGATGGGAGATCTGTGTGTGTGTGTGTGTGTGTGTTTGTCTGTCTGTCTCTCTCTTTCAAGTAGATAAACAAACTTTCAAATGACTAATCTTGTGTGGGTTTCATGCCCTCCCCAAAATAACAGTGGATGGAAAGACAAAAAAGATATTTGAACAATGAAGATATTACACCTGCTACAGTCAGCACAGAACAGCTTACTGGATAAGGTGAAGAAGATGCTAGAAAGACTAGGAGAAAGCAAAGCCACAATCCTTGAGATAACTGGTACAGCCCTCTCTCTTTCTCTCCACAGCCTGGCTCTGGCATCAGCTCTCAGTTTTTCCCATTGGGAACTCGCTCAGCATCCAACAGCATGGAACACAGGGAAGAAGGAGAAACCAAGAGCATTAGGACGTGACAACTCATTTCACATCAAGCAGGTGGACCCACCACCATACGATATTGAGTTTCCTCAGCTAGGAAATGGGGCCAAGAGCTACCTAATAGAGTGAGTACATGGTACACAGCAGACTCAATATTGGCTAGCCAGGAGCTATGGCCAAACCAAGCCATCATCTCTCTACAGAATCCGGGTTTCTTCCTGAAGTCTCTGGACCCTGGTGGCACCCAGACTGGAAGATGGGGAGCTCTCCGATTCCTGTCCTCCCTGTTCCCGCCCGATCCCGTCCACCTCAGCTGGATCAATCACATCTGGAAGGCTCCTCCTGAGTCACTGCACAGCAGCCATTCTCCCTGCTTTGCTTCACAGCACAAACCCCGTTTTAGCTGCCGACCTACATGGACCAACTTTTCGGACTTGTGAGTCAGAC
Source organism: Lepus europaeus (assembly GCF_033115175.1). Classification (NCBI taxonomy): domain Eukaryota; kingdom Metazoa; phylum Chordata; class Mammalia; order Lagomorpha; family Leporidae; genus Lepus; species Lepus europaeus. The sequence goes on along the minus strand of NC_084840.1, from coordinate 76,630,869 downwards.
ATGGATGAGAGGCTAACCTGGTCATTGAGAAGAGGGTCCCAAGTTCCAAATGGCCCCACCTGTGATGGCCCTGGGCGCCTTTCTCTGCGACTGGAAGAGCTTCTGAACAAGGTACAGGAATGGGGGAGCACCTGTGACAACGAACCTCTCACAATCCTTCTAAACCACATCCTCTCCAGGGCTCTTGGGTGCCTTCTCTGCCAGCTCGGCCCTGAACCAACAACTATTCTGCTTCTCCCAGGTGACCTCAGATTGAACTTCTGGCTCCAGGCTGTTTGCTCCATTATTAACCAGTGTTACTGGCTAGAAAGCTGTTTCTTAAGCTGAGCCAAATCTGACTTCCTGCTATTTCCCTTCTTGGTTCTCATTCTGTTGCTGGATACAGAATACGCCTGTGCCCCCTTCCAACAACAGATGCGCTCACCTTTGAACATCTGTAAGGAGTTCTCCTGTTCCCATTGTAACATTCCAGGAGCCCACTCCTGGCTTCCAGATCAGCAAAAATGTAATTTTCACATGGCTCACAGCAAAGAGGCTACACTCCTAGAGGAAGGGTGAATTCATCTCTTGGTGTCAAAAGAGCCAGGTTCCAGGCAGAGGTCAAGGTCGAGTGACACTATTACACCTGTGGAAAATGCCCAGCTAAGCCAGCACTCAAAATAGCTACAACAAAAGGCAATTCTAGGGAACTTCTGGATCACCTAGGTCTGGATACTCAATCACTGTTCATCAGGCTTGTCTCAACTCGTTATCTTATCCAGTGGGGATGTAAAAACAGGAAACAGAGAGTGGTGAGGGGATGCAGACATGGCCTGAGTTTGGAGCCCAGACCCTGGTTCCAACCCCATACACCCAGGCTGGACACATTCGTATGTCTGTTGGTGAGTCAGCCAGGTGTCTGAACATCTCTTCCACTTCCTCAGTGGCAAAGACCAGTGGTTTCCATTGTTCTCCATGAAATACAAATAGAAACTTGAGAGCTAATTACTAAGCTGTCAGCAACTTACACACAGGGTCAGCTGTCCATCTCTGAATCACCAAAGCCTACCGTTGTGTGCTACACAGGAAGAGTTCAGTATAGGCTTGTTTGATGAAGGGACATTCATAGCTGCCAGGATTCAACTAATCAGCAAAATAACCTTGAAGAGGAACAAGTGCTGGCTCACATCATGGTCTGGAAGTAGCTTCCCGAAATCCTCAAGAACCGCAGGGCTCTGAGTCAGCCATGCACAGTGGCTCTCATCTGTAAACGGAGGCTAACAGTGACCCTGTCAACCTCAAAAGGTTATCAGGAGAATCCAATTAGATAGGAATAAAAGTGTCTCGGAAAAACTGTCCTCAAACCAATCAGCACATAAATTCTGAATTGTCCGACAGGTGCAGTCTGAACAGATTCCTTTTCATCTTGGATATCTGTCATTTGGTATCCACCTTCTAGGTGCCACAGCAATTCAATGATATCCCCCTAACACACACACACACACGGAGGCAAAGGCGAAGAGTCAAGATCAAAACAACTGAGGCTCGGGGCCAGCGCTGTGGCGTAGCAGGTAGGGCCATCGCCTGCAGTACCAGCATCCCATATGGGCACCAGTTCGAGTCCCGACTGTTCCACTTCCCATCCATCTCTCTGCTATGGCCTGGGAAAGCAGTGGAAGATGGCCCAAGTCCTTGGACCACTGTGCCCACATGGGAAGACCCCTGCACCCACAGGGGAGACCTGGAAGAAGCTTCTGGCTTCTGGCTTCAGATCAGCTCAGCTCCGGCCATTGCCCCCAATTGGGGAGTGAACCAGTGGATGGAAGACCTCTCTGTCTCTCCTTCTGTGTGTAACTGACTTTCAAACAAATAAATAAAATCTTAAAAAAAAAATCTAAAAAAAAAAAAAAAAACCACAAAAAACAAAAAAACTACTGAGGCTCTTAACCCAGGAAGAACAGAAACCAGAACCAGCCAGACCTCTGTCTACTGAGTATGGTAAAATGGGTCCTGGTGACATGCAGACTGCATTGAGAAAGAAGGGGATGGACGCTCTGTCGAAAGGCCTGCGCATGCCTGCGGTACACACGTGCAGTGGAGCAACTCTGGGCTGGCAAACCACAGCTGCTCTCCTTCTCCTGCTCTGTGCCCCTTGTACCTCTTCTTTTTCCCAGTGGAAAAACATGCTAAAAATAGAGCTGAATGAAACCCCTCAAGAAATGCAGATTTCAGAAAGCAATGCTAACTAGGTGCTTTAAGCCTACCCCAGCTGGGCCATCTGAATGTTCACATTAGAAAAGGGCAGCTCTGTAATCACTGGTGGGAAAAAATCATATTCGGTTCTAAAAGACCACTTCTAAGGGGGAATCCCAGCAGATCCATACATCTCCACAGAAAGGTGATGGGATGTCTGAACCACCCAGAAACCATCCATGTGCAGAACAAGAACTGGACATGAGGTAAAGATCATGCGCTACAATGACAGCTCCTTCAAGGACAGTTGTCTTGCACTGTGCTGCTCCCGTGAACAGAAACTGGACACTTTGTTCAAAGGTACAAGGAGATGCTGTCCAGTACAACAGAAGCAATGGGCCAGAGGGAAGGTGAGCACCTGCCCCTTGAGGACTCCCAACAGCAGTCAGATGCCTAAAGGTCGGAAACCTTATGGAAGGGTTCCCATGCAGTGGTAAATCAAATTAGCTGGCCTCTGCTAGCCTTGCAAATGGGGGATCCTGTGATTCAGTGAGGGCCTGGGCCCCCATCTCAACTCTCCCTCCCCTACCCTCCCCAGCTCTGTGACTTTGCACAAAACACTTCTCTCTACTTCCAGTCTGGAGGATCTCACAGATTCTTTTCTGCTTTAATGTCTTTGAGCCTAGAACTGCAACATGAAGTGAATCTGGGTGTAAAACTGCTGATCTAGGAGCAGCAAGATGGCGGAATAGGAAGGAAGCACATTGATACTTCAGCAAGACACACAGGTTAATAAAAGTGGAGATACTGCAGGGTCAAGGAAGAGTAGGGGAAGAAACAGCAGCGGAAACTCTTCTGGAACTAGTGATTCACAGTGGACCTGCGTGGAGAGCGTGGGAGCCCAAGTTCGGGACACCAGTGGCAGACTCAACGCACCAGCGCTGGAACGCAAGGTGAGCCGAACCTCAATAGCCGGAGACACCAGCGGGCAAGCGGAAAGAGGAGACTAGAGGGAACGAGGCTTGAAACTCCGTGGGGAAAAGTTCACCAGGCTAACTAGAAGAGAGAGAGGAAAAAAATAAAAAAGTGACCGATACGGACACGAGTTTCTCTCTCTCCGCTCACCCCTCAAAGGTGAGCAAGACAAAGAGTAGGCGCCATTTTGGACATACGTCATAAGCAGGGCGAACTCAGGTCTGCACCGGCCCTGAGCCTAGCAGAAAAGCTGACTCTGGGGGGAGGGGTGAAATAACAGGAGATTAGGATCTAACTTGGCAACCCAGTGGGAGACTGCAGGAGAATTGGAGCCCACACCGAGGACAGCACAGATTCCCTGTGTGGTCCTTGGGAAAGAGCTTCTGATCTCTGGCTCCTGTGGGTATATCATTTGCCTTCTAACTACCTCCAATTACTTTAAGCTGTGCGTAATTACTTCCCTTTTGAATCAAAAAAAAAAAAAAAAAGAAAAGAAAAAAAAAAAAAAGAAAAAGAAAGAGAGATTTACCACGCCTAACTTGGGAGTGTCATCTTTGACACACCCTCAACCCTGAGGAACCAAACACAGCTCTCAGTCCACACTTATCTCAAGCCTCTAAGGCTCCACCGAAAGCAGACAGTCCACTTAATATAGAGCCATAGTGTAACAAGAAAAAACACCACAGTGAAGAAACCAAATATCTCCAACATGCCATACAACAAACGCAAAAACCGAGGTAACAAGAACAAGGAAGACACTATGACGCCCCCAAATGAAAAAGACACCCCAACTCAAGATTATGAAGATAATGAGATCGAAGAAATGCAAGAAGCGGATCTCAAAAAATTGATAAGAACATTAAGAAGTTCTCAAAAACAAATTATTGAACTACAGAAATCCTTAATGGACAAGATAGAAAATCTCTCTCATGAAAATGAAATATTAAGGAGGAATCAAAATGAAATGAAACAACTAGTAGAACATGAAACTGTGATAGTGACAAAAAACCACAATGAAATGAAGAACTCAATAGATCAAATGACAAACACATTAGAGAGCCTTAAAAACAGAATGGGCGAAGCAGAAGAGAGAATATCAGACTTAGAAGACAGAGAACAGGAAAGGAAACAGGCAAACCAAAGAAAAGAAGAAGAAATTAGAAATCTAAAAAATATTGTCGGGAATCTACAGGATACTATTAAAAAACCTAATATTCGGGTTCTAGGAGTTCCTGAAGGCATGGAGAGGAAGAAAGGATTAGAAGGCATTTTCAGTGAGATACTAGCAGAAAATTTCCCAGGTTTGGAGAAGGACAGAGGCATCTTAGTACAGGAAGCTTATAGAACCCCTAATAAACATGACCAAAAGAGTTTGAATACAACATGTTGTATTCAAACTCACCACAGTGAAACATAAAGAAAAGATTCTAAAATGTGCAAGAGAGAAACGTCAGATTACTCTCAGAGGATCTCCAATTAGACTCACAGCAGACTTCTCATCAGAAACCCTACAAGCTAGAAGGGAATGGTGAGATATAGCCCAGGTACTAAGAGAGAAAAACTGCCAGCCCAGAATATTATATCCTGCAAAGCTCTCATTTGTGAATGAAGGTGAAATTAAGACTTTTCATAGCAAACAGAAACTGAAAGAATTTGTTGCCACTCGTCCTGCCCTGCAAAAGATGCTTAAAGATGTGTTACACACAGAAACACAGAAACATGGTCACCAACATGAAAGAAGGTAAAGGAAGGAAACCTCACAGCAAAAGATCACAGGAAGCTCAATTTCTCTTTGACATAGAATTAAACTCTGATGCTCTGTTAAAGAAATGCATTAAAGTAACCTAAAAACAAAAAGCAATTCAAATCCATTGGCAATCTACAAAAAGAGTTAAAGATTTTAAAAGCTATTATTAAAATTGCTATATTGGTCTATTATGCTATGTTATATGTGTGTACATATTGTATGTCCACATAGGAAATCTTATTAAGAGTTTTATTTTAAATGGCTTATAGATAAGATTGTCCATAAATTTAAGCTGCTAAAATCAATCAAAGATACATTTTAATTTGTGTGACCTGAATCTGTGTATCATATGTTTTAAACTTGTTGGTAGAAAGAAACTAAAAACATTTTATATGGTTGTGCTTAAGTTTACTGGTTAAACAAACTACACCATGTTAGATATTTAAGAGATGTTTTTAAATACATGATTCTTGAAATTTATAGAAGGCATTGGACCTTCTGGTAAATGTTTTCTTAAGTTGTTATCTAATGGTTGAAACGGTTTGCTAAGTATTCATGTAATATTGCTATTGTCAGCAAGCGATCTAGGACTTGCTCCCTCATTTCTCTATTCTAAGCCCAACGTGTTCTTTCATTTCTCTATTCTCTTCAAGGTAGGAAACTAATTCTATTATGAAGGAATCTGCAGGACGCACAATTTAATCTTTAGACCTTATAAAAGAGATGGCTAACATTTTTCTGTAATAGCATAGCCAAAATAAGAACTTAAATAATAATCTCATAGCTAGATTCACTTCGCCATCAGCCAAGTATACAGTAAGTAGAAAAAACCTCCCTTTCAGACCAAAGGGAAAGAAAGTTTTAAAGTGAGAATATAATTTTCCTCATGAGCATTGTCTACTTTAGAAAAACTACTACAGAACATGCCTGTGACTATAGACTTGTAGTTCAGGCCACCGAAGATTAGAGATGGGACTTGGGCACTCCCTTGACTTGCATCCTCTGGTCTGCTTTAACACAAACCAGGAGGAAAAGAAAGCTAGGCATCAGAAGCAATGGGTGGCAGGCCTATTAATGGCTGATCTGTACAGTGATCTGCCCTCAAGGAGACCCAACAGGCCAGTCCACTGCAGTGGCTTTCAATGTGGTAAGCCTGGGCTTCAGCAGAAGTCAGCTTGTGAAGAGCCCTGGCAGCTCTGCCAGCCGAGTTGGATCACTGGAAATGGACCTGCCCTGGAGTTGAAGGATGCCCAGGTCAGAGCCACAGATCTTATTGGCTCTAAGCTGAAAAGCCCTTCACTCAGCCCAACTTCCAAAGTGACCACTGCAGCTGAGGGGATGGCCAAGTAGGGTCAGCAACATTGCAGGCAGAACTGTAAATTTCTTGTTAGAGATGCCCCCTGCCTTTACCTGGCCAGCTCTCTTCCCAGCCCAGCCAAGTAATGAAAGTCAACAGAGTGCCTTCCCCTAGGAGGTTCACACCTCCCTTAGGATATACCCCATGTGAAGAGATAGATAGGTCTGGGCCTCTTAACTTACAAGGCCTAAAGCCCACCAGATTATTATCAAGCCCCTACTATCAGGTTCTATTTGCCTCTCAATCAGAAAACTTAATTGTAGCTTAGCACCTTTCTTAGCACATCTAATAATGACTCTGTCCTTTGTTCTAGACCCTGTCTAGCACACTTGGGCCTCATTCCTTTGTAATCATAACCTCTACCACCAATGGCTCTACTCCCAACCTGTGTGTACTGATGGTCCTCTTCCCCACTTAATGCTGTATAATTGTTCAAACCTGGTAAATGCCACTCTTAGGATCATTGGTTACTATCCTCACTCTGTCTTTTATGACCTTGTCTAAATATGATCAGAGTCTGGGAACTTGGAAGGCTTCCATAGCCTTGGCAACTCATGACGACAGCCTAGGGTGGTTACTGGCGCCATAAACTAGAGTGTCAATTTGTTGGGTCAACAACAAGAGCCACTGTGCACTTGCTCCTCATGTGGGATCTCTGTCCTTAATGTGCTGTACATTTTGATTTAATGCTATAACTAGTACTCAAACAGTATGTTTCACTTTGTGTTTCTATGTGGGTGCAAACTGTTGAAATCTTTATACTAAATTGATCTTCTGTATATAAAGAGAATTGAAAATGAATCTTGATGTGAATGGAAGGGGAGAGGGAGCGGGAGAGGGGAGGGTTGTGGGTGGGAGGGAAGTTATGGGAGGGGGAAGCCATTGTAATCCATAAGCTGTACACTGGAAATTTATATTCATTAAATAAAAGTTAAAAAAAAATTTAAAACTGCTGATCTAGCACTTGGTCATACATCTGACCAAGCTGGGCAGTCAAGAGACAGAGCCAGCAGAGGAGACATTCCTTTGGCAGGTCCCTTGGAAACTACAATGCTCTCGAGCAGCCTCTGCAGCCAGGGGTTTCCGAAGTGTGACATGGTTTTCACACCACAGGCAGAAGCAGATCTGTTTCAGTTGCTAATTGTTTTAAGCAATAAATATATTTGAACAAATGTATTTATTTTGTCTGTGACAACTGCCACATTGCACTCTATGATGTCATAACAAAATACCCGAGGCTGGGGAACTTTATAAAGAACAGAGGTGATTATTTAGCTGTCAGCAAGGACATGCATTTGGGGATGGCTGTCCTGCTGGCAGAGTCCTGAGGCGGCCCCAGGACATCACATATACGCCACGAGACAGGGAGCACCCACGTGTGTGTGCTTATGTTTTCTGGTCTCCCCCCTCTTACGAAGTCACCAGTCTTCAATCACAGGGGCTTCACCCTAATGAACTTTCCAATCCTAATCACCTCCCAAAGCCTTACCTCTGAACACTTTAGTCATATAATAGGGATGAGTTTCATGACTGCTTTGAATTCTTATGGTCCTGTTAAACATCCACTTATGCAGTTCTTTGTATCATATTCTCTAACTCAACTTACCTTATTATTATTATTTTTTTTTTACAGGCAGAGTGGATAGTGAGAGAGAGAGAGAGAGAGAGAAAGGTCTTCCTTTTTGCCGTTGGTTCACCCTCCAATGACCACTGCGGCCGGCGCATCTCACTGATCCGAAGCCAGGAGCCAGGTGCTTCCTTCTGGTCTCCCATGCGGGTGCAGGGCCCAAGGACTCCACTGCCTTCCCGGGCCATAGCAGAGAGCTGGCCTGGAAGAGGGGCAACCGGGATAGAATCCGGCGCCCCAACCGGGACTAGAACCCAGTGTGCCGGCGCCGCAAGGCGGAGGATTAGCCTGTTAAGCCACGGCGCCGGCCACCTTATTTAATAGCACTTTTATCACAGAACTCCAGTCCTAATTTTATTTAGTAAAATAATACCACCAAAGATAAAATGTTACTTCTTTATTTATGTTAAATAAAAACACAAGAAAATCCTTTTGTAAAAAGGGTCAAAATATTCCTGTCTCCAAACCAAGTCCATGGATGCAAACAATGTTGAGCTTTCCCCCCAAGGATCACAGTGCACTTTCACATCATAATAACCTACAGAGACAACAGAGGTTCATGTCCCTCAGTTGCCACTTCAAAGAAAGTCACATGCAATATATGGGAAAAGCAAGGAACAGATCACAAGCTTGAAGATTTTTTGAAACATCCATTGCTCTGGCAATGAACTTCAGCAATGAATATTTTTTTGTGTTGCCCTGCTAAATTTTTAAGCCACATGTATCACTACACTTCAGTGGTACAACTTTTCACAACTCCAGAAACCATATTAATTCGCAGTACAATTTTTAAGTAGCTGAAAGGGCTGAGTTTTATAAATTTTAAAATTACATATAATAGAATTAACATTGTTGGATTTTGGCCAGTAGAAACAAGACCCCACAGAACTGTCATTACCCAAACATAATTGGGTACATATTTTCAACTTAACAGTTAGGTTCTGAATTAATTTGTCATTTCTGATCTACCCTAAAGACTAAGCTTGAATCTCTGAAAACAAGTGAGTGATTCATGATTTCTATACCCACATGTTCCATAAATCCACTACAAACCCTACAGTCTGACTTAGCTTAATGACAAATTATTCATCCAAATAGGTCATGGCTGGCTCACTATTCTTAGCTCCGGCTGCAGAGTTTTCTATGACTGGAGTCACTGAAAAGAATTTCTCTGTTAGAGAAAGCAGACATGTTCATCTCTGGCAGACTGCCAAGATGCTACTTTACTACAGAATTTATGAACAAGTTTAATAACTTGTAGGCTTTATTAAAAGGGAAAGGGGAGAAAGAAAAACAAAGGATAATTTAATACAACCCCAGAACCAAAACTCCCTAGTTTAAGTGCAAGATGCGCTGCATCATCAAAGCACTTGAAAATTACCATGAAATTCTAGCAAAGTAATGAACTCAGAAGTAGTAATAAAAAAGAGGAACAATCAGAGAGGCACACAACTGTTGTTGTTTTTTAAAGGATTTTTATGCTATATTAAAAAACCACAAAATAAAAAAGGGATAGACCAACACACATCACAGAAGTCCTTCCGAGAGCCTCAGCATCCGACAGGCACGAAGGCTTTCACCACCCCTTCTCCTCCGCTCAGTCTGCAGTTAGTTCAAGGATCCCTGGAGGTGACCTGCGCTCTGGTTCTGAAAATCAAACCTGCTCCGCCAAGTCCAAAACCCTAAATTTATCCAAGTTGTAGAAACAGGCTTTTACCACACGTCCACCAAAATACCTCCCATTCAGATCAACAACAGCTAAAAGGCAAACAAAAAGACAGGCAGTTAATAAAGGTATCTTGTAAGACATCATGACAGCATTAACAGTAACTTCACCTATAAGAGTTAAGGTCACAAATTCAACTTTTGTTTGTTTGTTTTAGCTGTCCAACCTACCTTTAATTGCTGACTCAACTCTCTCAAATTCTAAAAATATTCGTACTGCTTCATCATCAGGGGCACCAGGAATCTGAAAGAGAAACGACAATAAGAGTAAAAGGAATCGGGGCTGGGGCCATGGCTCACTAGGTTAATCCTTCGCCTGCGGCACTGGCATCCCATGTGGGCGCCAGGTTCTAGTCCCAGCTGCCCTTTTTCCAGTCCAGCTCTCTGCTGTGGCCCGGGAGGGCAGTGGAGGATGGCCCAGGTGCTTGGGCCCCTGCACCCACTTGGGAGACCAGGAAGCTCCTGGATCCTGGCTTCAGATCGGCACAGCGCTGGCTGCAGTGGCCATTTGGGGAGTGAACCAACGGAAGGAAGACCTTTCTTTCTGTCTCTCTGTCTATAACTCTACCTGTTACACACACACACACACACACAAAAGAGTAAAAGGAATCATTTGAGATTAGCACTATGACTTTTCTCCTTTACATGATGTGCATCAGAGTAAACATTCTACTCATTAGCATACATGGACAACAGTAGTCCAAAACCAAACAAGTTTAAACTGTTTGTCATCAAGGATGCTGAATGCCTGTTTTGTAGTTGGGTGCTGGGACCACACAGCTAAGCAAGGTGGTTTTTTTTTTTTTTTTTGACAGGCAGAGTAGACAGTGAGAGAGTGAGAGAGTGAGAGAGTGAGAGAGTGAGAGAGTGAGAGAGAGAGAGAGAGAGAGAGAGAGAGAGAGAGAGAGAAAGGTCTTCCTTTTGCCATTGGTTCACCCTCCAATGGCCACCACGGCTGGCACGCTGCGGCCGGCGCACCACGCTGATCCGAAGGCAGGAGCCAGGTGCTTCTCCTGGTCTTCCACGGGGTACAGTGCCCAAGCACTTGGGCCATCCTCCACTGCACTCCCTGGCCACAGCAGAGAGCTGGCCTGGAAGAGGGGCAACCGGGACAGAATGCGGCACCCCAACCGGGATTAGAACCCGGTGTGCCGGCGCCGCAAGGTGGAGGATTAGCCTAGTGAGCCGCAGCACCCGCGGCAAGGTGGTTTTTGACTCTTAGAGGTTCTACACCAACTGATGGAAAAGCAAATACTTATGTGGTCTACAAACAGCAATATAGTAAGGAAAAAGGAAGAAATGGGAGCAGAAATTTTAATTTGTGCTCTCATCACTTTTCATTTTAGATCTCAATTTTGACTGAGTAGCTTTCTAAGTCTTCTATAATATGACTCTTTATCTATGTAAACATGTTTCCTACTAATCCTCATATCCCCCATTGCATCTACATTACTTCCAAGAAGCTTTTTCCCCAATCTGAATTCCCTTCCCCGATCCTGCCCACAAAACTGACCTAGTCATTTCGAAGCTCAGCTCATATCTGCTGATACTGTTCACATAGCCACCTCTATTTTTTGCTGACTTAATTCTTTCAGCTCCTATACTTACAACCAAGTTCAGCAACTGAATGTTCCCTAGCTGTTCTACCTGTGTTTATATTTCTTCAATTGCACAGATCAGAGAGTATATAATGTTTCCTGCATCCCAAATACTCTCAATATAGTACAGAGCATATGAGTCACTACATAAATACTTGCTAAATGACTGAAATCAAAGACATGATTAAATAGCTAAACTACTTGAGCACACTACAATCGAGGTATTTAATCACTACACTGATCCTCAGTCATAAAATGGAACATTTCTGAGGGCCGGCATTGTAGCACACTGGGTAAAGCGACCACCTGAAAAGCTGGCATCCATCTGAGTGCCAGTTTGAATCCTGGCTGCTCCACTTCTGATCCAGTTCCCTGCTAATGTGCCTAGGAAAGTAGCAGAAGATAGCCCAAGAGTCTGGGACCCTGGCACCTACTTGGGATGGCTCCTGGCTCCTGGCTCTAGCCTGGCACAGTGCTTGTGGCCATTTTGGGGAGTGAACCAGATGATGAAAGATATTTCTGTCTCCTTAATTCTACCTTGCAAATAAATAAATAAATAAATAAATCTAAAAAAAATTTATTTCTCTACCAAATCACGTTTGACGTCATTCTTGTTTTCACGTTTAAAACTGTCACAATAAGAGAAGTGTTAATTACTGTCTGTTGTCTTTTGGCAGTAAGACAATATGTTACTTATTGCAATATCCTGGACTTGTAGAAAATGTTTTGAAAACTGCCCATTACGACTTGGGTTATAAATAGCAAAAGAAAACTCACTTACTTCAAATATCACACATTTTCCAACTTTGCCATATTTTTCACATTCTTCCTTGGTTTCAACTTCCAAGTCTTCATCTACCTCTCCTGCACCAACCATGTTCTATAAGCAAACAAAATAATTTAAGCTCAATATAATTTACAAATACATAACAAATAAATGAATTTTATTCATAACAGCAAATGTTTTCAATCTCCAAAGACACAACGAAAAATACTGTCCCTGAAACACTCAAAGGTTGGTATTTCTTAAAACACCAAAACAATACATTCAGTTTTTAAAAGTTTTAAGAGCATCTATAAAGCACCAAAATGTATAAACTCAGCTTAAGTCCTAGCAATTTCAAAGTAATCACTCAACGTAGTCTCAAACACTGTTTTTAGCAAAGAAACATAAACATTAGTAAAAAGGGAATCTGAAATCAGCCTTAAATAGGGTCTACCCAAAAGATATTATTTGCCAAAGTATTATTTTTAGTCTTCTTTAACTGTAAATGGTATGGGGACGGGGTGAAAGCAATGTTGGTCAGGCTCTAGGATGAGGGAACACAAAAATTAAGGCAGGCAGCCAGGTGTTTTTCTTTTGCTTCTTACCCTTAGTAGGACGACTTTAGTGGGACACTTAAGTATTTCAGTCAATGGATTTGAATCCGACTTCTTAGATGCATCTGTGTAAAAACATATTATCGCACATGTCACAGAAGTGAGGCCTACTTACAATGACCAATTTAACTTCAAGAGCAATGTTCACTATCTATGTTCTAGAATCATTAATAAGCATCTATAATTTCTAAGCAAAAAATGTAGCCTCATCTGCAATGAAGGCATCTGTTTTATGTTTTTATAATAATTACTGAAAATTTTTAGCTTCCATTATTACCTGCAATCTGCTCATTTCACTTTCACCCACAGCATATGGGTCACAATGACAGGTAATTGTGAGAACTGGCGAGCAACAGTCCAAAGTCATTAGCCCAGCATATCAAGCAGTTAATTATGGCTGACAGGCTTGAGATAGTCACACAAATTGACATAACTACTGTTCTTTGCTATATTCAGGCTGACTTGCTGCCTCCTGAGCCGCACATCAACAGGGCTGCCAGAAAAATTTCCTTATTTTAAGAAAGGGAACTCGGCTAAGATGATTTAAAAAATTAACTCAATTTGCCTGCTTAAAATGCTACTATGCATTTGTCGCATTCCTATATGCTCTCAGTGCAGATTGTAAAAATCAAAATAAAATCATCTATCAACAGACTGTAAAACTTTACATCTCACGGAGCAAGCAATCAACCACATCTATAATGAAAGGCTAGAGAAAGGGGGAAAAGTAGAAATGATTCACTGAACAGAAAGATATAACAGATAAAATAACAATATACTACATATAGCTTTGTCCTTCATGCCATGAAAACATAATTATTTTATCAAGAAGACAAGATTCTTTGCCCAAGGTAGGTATGAAATAACTTTCCTCAGGACTGTTCATTTCCTGCCTAATCCTCATTGTGTTTTCCTCCCAGAGGATTTCATCTTTCTGTTAGCCGTGTTCTGAAAATATAAAGATGAGCCTGGGCCTCTCCATTTCACAAACCCAAGCAGAAATGCACCATAAATTTAGAATTACCGTAGCACAGCCCGCCGGCCTTCCCAGCTGGGCTGAGGGAGCGCCGCCTCTTTGCAGACTTACCCTGAGACTCACCCTTCTCCATCGCGTCACCCACAATTATTTTGCCGCCCCGCTTGCTGGTCTTCTCCACTGACAACGCAGTGCTCAGTCCCTGCTCATGTTTTCCCAGACCCTGGCCTTCCCGGAAGCCGTACTTCTGCATGATCTTATGTGCTACTGTGCCACTAGGAGGAGGAGAACGGAAAATGTTCCTTACATTTGACATCATCAACTATAAGCTGGATTTTATATCACTATGATCTCCTTCCAGAGAAAAAGTATAAATTCCACTAGGGCTTCAATGAAATCACAGACAGTTAACAGTGAGTCTTTAGAGGGAAACTGGAGATGTTCAGGATGAAACAGATATCCTAAGCTAATGACTGCAATCCAGAACATTCTGTAATCTCTAGTTCTTATAGAATCTTCCCAATACCTCTGTGGAAAACACCAGACTTCTTGAGTCCTCCCAGAACTGCACTGTTACATAGTTTATGACCACAGTTTAGTGAAAAGAGTAGCCTGTCAAAAAATAAGCATCAAATTTCAGACAATAAAGATATAGCACAGAATTCCAATGGAAGACTTTTAAATCAATGAACACTTAGAAATCACCTACTTAACAAACAGGAAACACAGAACCAGATGATGACCTTATGGCTGACCAGAAGTAAAGCAAGACATGATATTCAAAAATTATTTCTGGGGCTGGTGTAATGGGTTAACCTGCTGTCTCCAATGCCGGGATCCCATATGGGTGCCTGTTCGAGTCCCAGCTGCTTCACTTTCCATCCCGCTTCCTGCTAATGGCCTTGGAAGAGCTGTGGAATATGGCCCAAGTGCATGGGCTCCTGCCACCCACATGAACAACCTGGATGAGGCTCCTGGCTCCAGGCTGGCCCACCTCTGTTATGGCCATTTAGAGAGTAAACCAGTAGATGGAAGCTCTCTCTCTCTCCCCCTCTCTTTGTAACTCTTTCAAATAAATAAATTTTGGAAAAAGGAAATTATTTTTGTGGGTATTAATGGCAGAAGTGGAACTAATGAAGCACCTGATTCTTAGTCCACTGTTTTTACAACAGCATCACAGCTTTCACACTTGAGGTGCCACATGAGTCTCAAGGGCGCCCCCCAATGACCACTGCTGCTTAAAATGACCCACAAAACCCTGCTTCCACCAGATCGGTTTCCGTATTTCATGTATTTAAGAGTTTTCATTTGAATAAGCTAATCTAGGAGTAAAAAGACTAAAATCTTTTCAATTACACCACATTACATCTTTCTTAAGTTAAAGTTATAATTCCTGTATAAAAGGGAAGTCAGCAAAATGTCAATTTTTACCATCAAGCAAGAAAAAAAAAGTAAAAGTCTCCAGCACACATTCTACGGAAACACTGTCCAATAAGATTTACAGCAATGATGGAAAAGCTCTAGATCTACACTGTCAAATACGGTCAGCATCAGCTGCATCTGGTTACTGAGAGCACTTGACACTTCCCTGTGTGACAGAGAAACTAGACTTTCACATGCACCTGTGGCCCATAGCTACCATAAAGCGTCATGCAGGACAGGAGACAGACACCAAGAATTAGAAACTCAAAACATTCCTGGTGTGCATGAACCCCAGACCCAAAAAGGCGTGGCAGCTCAAGTGCCTCATTGGCAGCATCTCTATGAAAGGCAGCATCCTGGTGAGCAACACAGAACAAAGACCTCAGTGTGATGCTGCTTCATTTGATAGTCCCTTCACATGATCAGAGCAGACCAGAAAAAACATTCCCTTAACCAAAAAGCACACTAAATACACCAAATCCAGCCAGGTGGGAAAAAAAAATCCACAAGCCCCACCTGAATGTCAACCTTTAAATTGATCTTTGTTTGCTGGCAAACAAATACCTAATTATAGTGAGAATGACTAACAGTTTTTAGACTAAAGGTATAGAAACATGACCTTAAAGCAAATGACCTATTTTATTAGAGGGAAAAAAAGTTATTTACCCTTTGGAGATAACCCAAGTTAACGCTAATTCATATGCTATTTTATTTGTGCAAATGTTATTAAAATTAATGTAAATAATAAATGTAAATAGCTATTAGAAACTTCCTATCCAGAGAAATAATACTCAACATCTAAAACATTCAAAACTTGTTGTGTACAAACCAATATCACCTTGAGCACGAATCCCTTGAGAAGGGCACTGTGCGACTGAACTCACCAAGTGTCTCCCTGTAGTCCTCAATGTCCCCATTTTCAAACAAGCTGAATCTACGGAAAGGGACTGCCCATACCTCAAACTGTTTCTCAAGTCATTTGTACATTTTCTTAGATAATAACACTTAAAGTCCTTACCCCATGTTAGCAAGGAAAGAGTTGCTAGGCCCAGTTGGAGATCTCGGTCTGTCCTGTTCTTCATACACTGGGGGAGGAATGGCAGCTTTGGAAGACTGGGATCGAGGTCTGGAGTCTTCTTCATAAGGAAAATCTCGGGGTACTGGTGGAGAAGAGCAAATCAGCCTCACCAAGACACCATAGAAAAAATTTTGAAATTGCACCTGTATCAATTACTTATCTTGAATTAATTCAAACCACATTTCTGGTTTACCACAAGAAGTGATCAAATCACAAATGTAGAACACTGATTCCTAATTTTAACACCACTTCTACTGTCTGTATCTCATCAAACGTCTTTTTTACACCTTACTGAAATTTCATTCACCTTTTAAAACTGACAATTCTAGCCTGAATTCATAAGATTTTCTGCATGTTTCAAGGAAATAAATATAACTCTCTCCTAACTCTCATAGTATCTATGGATACTATCTAACCTTTCTATTTCCTCAGTCTTACAGACCACAAAGGTCTTTGATATCAGGGGCCACGTTTCAACTCTAACTGCACATTAGAACCAATGGAAGCTTTAAGGCTATCCAGATGCTTACACCCCATTCCTGGAGATTGGTTTCAACTGTAACATACTGTCATATGTTTTTAACAGACAACAGGTATATTGAAAATCACCTTTAAATAGATAACATAAATAGTGCAACAGGTATGAACAGTTTAGAGAAAGCTACATTTTCTTGGGGTAGTTTAGTTATGATCCAATCCAGAACAATGGGAAATGATCTAGATGATATAGAAAAATTCAATCCCAATCCCCAAATGTGGAATAGCTCACTGGGACAAGAAACATTGTGTGGGCACCATACTATAACAGGCACACATATTCACTCTGAAACAACCTATTGGGAAAAAATTAACCAAAGAAAGTACTGCCTTTTCGGAAGGTCATAAATAAAACAGCTATCAGTTTAAAAAAAATTACAAATGAATTTACTGTCATTTTAACCGAAATCCAAAATAAAATTAACAACAAATATGACATGTATGAGCAAACAAACCAAATTGCTCGTGGGAGAAAAGAAAAGATCCTGACATGAAAAGGTTTAAAAGTAGCAGGGGTGGAAGACAGCAGCCGCCCTGGCCCACCTTCAGCCTTAAGGGTCAGGCTGCTTCCTTCTAAACCCAGGAAACAGTGATCCACCTGTGAGTCCTCATGATTAGGTTAACGATTTGTATCAGGATAAAAGGGGAAGAAATGGTTCTACGTACATTCTTTGTCTTTCTCTACAAGAGACGTAGGTGGGGCGATGGCAGCACCGCCCATACCTGCAAAAACAAATACACAGATGAAAGGAGGGAAGAAAAATGTTTCCGATGCCTGATCCCAAGGACTTAACAGGCTCTGTTCTTTCCATCAACATATCCTTAAGGGGAGGAAAAAAAAAAAAAGAAAAAAGGCAAAAACCTGGTACTTCAATCTTTCTGCTCATCTCTAAATAACTGAGTATCTGAAGTCAGGATTACAAATGTAGAAAACGAGTCAGGTGTTTAGCATAGTAGTAAAATGCAGGTTAGGATGCCCACATTCCATGTCAGAGTCCCTAGGTTTAAACCTCAGCTCCTGATTCCAGCTTCCTATTGATGCGGAAAGCAGCAGTGGTGGCTCAGCAGTGATGGGTCCCTGCCACCACGTGGGAGACTCGGACTGAGATCCTGGCTCCAGGCTTCAGCCCGGAATTCAGGTTGTTGCGGGCATTTGGGGAGTAGGCCAAGGCCTGGGAGCTCTGTCTCTCAAAAAAATAAATTTAAAAAAAGAATGAAGAGAATGGGTAACATCCAGACAGACAAAACTGTTTCTTTGAGAAAGGCATTCAGGAACCCCAGAATTGGGGTTGGCACTATGACATAGCGGGTGAGGCTACCAACTGCAATGACCGCATCGCATGTGAGTACTGGTTCGAGTCCCGGCTGTTCCATTTCCAATCCAGCTCCCTGCTAATATGTCTGGGAAAGCAGCAGCAGATGGCCCAAGTGCTTAGGCCCTGGACCCACATGGGAGAACCAGATGAAGCTCCTGGGTCCTGGCTTCAGTTTGGCCCAGTCCTTGCAGCCATGTGGGGAAAGAACCAGAGGATGGAAGCTCTAACTGTGCCCTTCAAATAAATAAATAAATCTTAACAACAACAACAAAACCTAGAATGCAGTTACCAAGTGATTTTCAAGGAAAAATTACGCACTTCAGACTTATACATGACCTCCTCTGGGCTTCATAAACCTTTGAAGTAGGTTACTGTTTCCAGTTTACAGATGAGAAAATGGTCAGAAATGAATAAACTGGCAGAAAAGAAATAAACTCAGTTCCCTATCACACCAAAGCTGTCCCCCACTACACAGCATCCTTAGTCCTGGAACGGAACACCAATGTGGAAGTGCGAGTCCTTCCGGCTCCTGAAGAACCTGGCATGTGCGGTCAGTATTCCTTCCTGTTTATGTTACTGCATGGAAAATGGGGGATACAAATCAACCAAAAAGGTAAGGTTTTTTTCCCATTTTCTATCCAACAATTGAAGGCAGAACATGGGTAGAAGCTATAAGGAATTTTCATTACATGTATATCCTACCATATTAGTATAGATTAAGAAAAGTAAAGTGGAAAATTTAAAAGTTGTTTATAAATTATGCTGCATCAACTTAAAATATTTCACAACAGTAATTACTTTAAATTCAGTATAGATGCATTGTGATTAATCAGACTGGCTGTTACAAATTACTGAGGATAAATATAAATGCACAGAAAGTCTCCATATGTAATTTTTTATAGATTTTATTTATTTATTTGAAAGGTACTTAGAGACAGAGAAAGGGAGAAACAGAGAGAAAGGTCTTCCTTCTGCTGATTCACTCCCCAAATGGTGGCAACGGCCGGGAACTGCACTGCTCTGAAGCCAGGAGCCGGGAAAATGCTTTCCGAGTCTCCCAAGTGGGTGCAGGGGCCAAGGACTAGGGCCATCCTTGACTGCTTTCCCAGGCCATAGCAGAGATCTGGATTGGAAGAGGGGCGGCCAGGACTTGAACCGGCACCCACATGGGATGCTGGCGCCACAGGCAGAGGATTAGCCTACTGCGCCACAGCACCGGCCCCCATAGATATTTCTTTTGAATTACTCCTGTGGTAGTTTTTTAATCTTGTCACTAAGACCTGAGGTGATTATTGATGGGACTCTGTGAAAAGCAGACTAATAAGGTCAGCATAAAAAATTCAGGGTGACTACTGCAAATCTGCTACTAACCAAGTTAAAATATGAGCATACCCTATCTGTTAATAGCAGTACAGTAGACTCTTTATCCATAGGGAATATGCACCCAAGACATTTCCCAGACACCTGAAACACTGCACATAGAATCAAACACTATATGGCTGCTGGTTCGAGTCCCAGCTGCACCACTTCTGATCCAGCTCTCTGCTATCGCCTGGGAGAACAGCAGAAGATGGCCCAAGGCCTTGGGCCCCTTTACCCATGTGGGAGACCTGGAAGAAGCTCCTGGCTCTTGGCTTTGGATCAGCGCAGCTCTGGCCATTGTGGCCAACTGGGGAGTGAACCAGCAGATGGAAGACCTCTCTCTCTGTCTCTCTGTAACTCTGCCTTCAAATTAAGAAAAAAAAAAGGGGATCAAACACTATAGATCTTTTTTCCTATAATATATGTACTCCTATGATAAAGTTTAAGAGATTAGCAACAATAACTACTAATGCAACAGGACAAGTACAATTATATACTATAACAAGTTATATATAATATGGTTTCTCTCCCTTTCACAAAGTATCTTATTGTACTAAACTGTGGTTTACCATGTGCAGCTGACACCTCAGAAAGCAAAACTGCAGGTAACGGGGACACTAGCATAGCCATGGATATAATACTGGCTACAAGGTCAATAGAAGCTCTTTTTTTTTTTTCTGACTGGCAGAGTTAGACAGTGAGAAAGAGAGAGACAGAGAGAAAGGTCTTCTTTCCATTGGTTCACCCCCCAGATGGCTGCTGTGCCAATCCGAAAGCCAGGAGCCAAGTGCTTCCTCCTGGTCTCCCATGCGGGTACAGGGCCCAAGCACTTGGGCCATCCTCCACTGCACTCCCGGGCCACAGCAGAGAGCTGGACTGGAAGAAGAGCAACCGGGACAGAATCCGGCGCCCCGACTGGGACTAGAACCTGGGGTGCCGGCACCACAGGCAGAGGATTAGCCATGTGAGCCGTGGCGCCTGCCTAGAAGCTCTTTTTATAAGAGGCATTACAGTTCCTAATAACGTTTAAGAAAAAAATAAAAGTTTTTAATAACGTTCTTAAAAAAAGGACAGTCAACTTATAAACTGGAAAGATGAGCTGTATAAACATTTAACCAATAAAAAATGCTAACAAATTAAACACCTGTTGCTCAAAGAGATAATGGATATGAAACATAACACAAGGGGCCAGCATTGTGGTGCAGCGGGTAAAGCTACTGCCTGCAGTGTTGGTAATATGGGTGTTGGTTTGAGACCTAGCTGCTCCTGGATCAAGCTTCTGGCTCCTGGCTTTGGCCCAGCCCAGCCCAGGCTGTTGTGGCCATTTTGTGGAGTAAACCAGCAGATACAAAGATCTCTCTCTCTCTCATTCTGCCTTTCAAGTAAAGAAAATAGAGCTATAAAAAACAAAAATGGCCCATGGTGCTTTGGCACCAGCATTCCATATGAATTCATGTCTTGGTTGCTCCTCTTCTGATCCAGCTCTCTGCTTATGGCCTAGGAAAGCAGTGGAAGATGGCCCAAGTGCTTGGGTCCCTGCATCTGCATAGGAGACCCAAAAGAAGCTCCTGTTCCTGGCTTCAGATCAGCACAGCTCTGGCCACTGCTGCCATTTGGGAACTGAACAACTGGATAGAAGACCTTGCTCTCTGTCTCTCCTTCTCTGTTTGTAACTTTACCTCTCAAAATAAATTAAATCTTTCACAAAAACAAATAATAATAATAATAATAGTAATAATAATAAAGCATGCCCCATTCTCTCAATTCCCATCAGAACACTGCTAATAATTATTAAGAATTCATGTTGAGGGGGCTGGCACTGTGGTGTTTGTAGGTTAAGCCTTCACTTGCAGCACCAGCATCCCATACGGCTGCTCTTCTTCTGATCCAGCTCTCCACTTATAGCCTGGGAAAGCAGTAGAAGATGCCCAAGGGTTTAGGCCCCTGCACCCACATAAAAGATCAGGAAGAAGCTCCTGGCTTTGGATTGGCCCAGCTCTCGCCATTTGGGGAGTGAACCAGGAGATGGAAAATTTTCTCTTGTGTCTCCCCCTCTGTAATTCTGCCTCTCAAAAACAAACAAACAAACAAACAAAAACACACAAAACAAAACAAAAATTCATCTTGAGGAATTTATCTGGGTTTTATCCCTGGCTCCCATCTGACTCCAGATTCCTGCTAATGCAGACCCAGGGAGGCTCAATTGACTGGGCTCCTGCCACCCACATTGAAGACCCAGGACTGAGTTTCTGGCTCTTACCTTTGGCCCTGATTCCAGGCCCTTGGGGCATCTGGAGAGTAAATCAATACGTGGGATCTTTTTCTCAAATAATTTTGGTTTTTGAAGAATTTATGTCAAAAACAATTACAATTTTGTTCATAAAAGTGTAGAGATGGAATGACTCTTCAAGCACCTAGCTCCAATTCCTGTCGTCCCACTTTCTCACTGACAGTTGAAAGCAATCAACACCCAGGAAAGCTAAGTAGCTTCCTTAAATCCATGCGTGTGAGTAACTCACATGCATTGGTGTGCTTGACTCTACTTCCAGGAATGATGACCAGAAATACAGCCATACTCAGAAGTTCAAAAGACAATATATATGAGAACACAGTAGAAACTTAAATTGTTGTGCAGCAAATGCGGATTGCTGGGATTCCAGAAAGAAAAACCACCTAAACCAATGTCAAATAAGCTACTTATCAACCTGAGTATAAAACGCAAACAGTGGGACTACACCATGCTTGAAACATAATATTTCTATCAGCGCCTTACTTCTTTTCCTCCTCTCCCGCTCATAATCTTCATCTTCATCAGAATCTGGGTCAGGTCGCCTTGAAAACCCACTGGATTCATGTCTGTCTTTACGCCTCCTGCGAGAACAAAGAAATAAATATTCATCACAGGTGAGTCACACTAGAGATAGAATCTGTGATATCATCTTTTTTTTTAATTAATTTATTTATTTGAAGGTCAGAGATTTTTTTTTTTTCTTTCTTTTTTTGACAGGCAGAGTGGACAGTGAGAGAGAGAGAGAGAGAGAAAGGTCTTCCTTTGTCGTTGGTTCACCCTCTAATGGCCGCCGCAGCCGGCGCACCGCGCTGATCCGCTGATTCGAAGGCAGGAGCCAGGTGCTTCTCCTAGTCTCCCATGGGGTGCAGGGCCCAAGCACTTGGGCCATCCTCCACTGCACTCCCTGGCCACAGCAGAGAGCTGGCCTGGAAGAGGGGCAACTGGGACAGAATCCGGAGCCCCGACCGGGACTAGAAACCGGTGTGCCTGCACCGCAAGGCGGAGGATTAGCCTATTGAGCCACGGTGCCGGCCTGTGATATCATCTTGCCTCTCCTCCTGGCCAGAAAATATTCAAATCCTCTTAAACAATAAATTATTACAAATTGGGCAGGGGGAAGGCACAGATGGACACAAGGACACAATTGTTTGAAGATTAAAATCAGCAAAGCATGAAAAGTGAGAAAACCTCAAAAGCTAAAAATGAATAGGTACATAAGTATAGTTAGCAAGAAAAGCTTCCTTGACATTTACCACTTTCTATTTTAAAGCCTATCAATATAGTAATAATTTAATAGTTTCAATTCTCTACAAATGGTTCAATAAATGAGTAACAATGCAATACTTAATAAACTATTTAATAACATAAAAACTTAAAAAAAAAAAATCCTGCCACCCCTACTTTTTAAAAATAAAAAGATGCATGTAAGTTTAAAGAAATTCAATCTTGCTCCAAAATAGTGGAGTTTGAAACATTTAGACCGTGGTACTTCTAGTAGTCATCGCACAGGAAAAATGCCTTCAACATCAGATCTCAAAATTATTTTTCTAATGAATCATTCAAAATTCGTATTTCAGGTTTTCAGAGTCTATAATGAAATTTACTCAGTCTGCTCACATGCCGAGACATCACAAATACAAACTCGGAAAAAAAATTTGATTCCTTCTGTTGATTGCTCAGACCAATCATGACAATTTCAGTCTTAAGCACTGAAGTTCATTCTCTAATATTTTAATAAATATTTCAACTGCAAAAGATCCCCAATCCAAACAAAGCCTTACTTTTCCCTTTCCTCTATTTCCTTTTGTCTTTCCAGCTCCCGCTGTCTCTGTCGTTCCTCTCTTTGGCGCTTCACTACTTTCTCATAATCATTGGGAAACATAGGATCATATTCATCAGCTAAGGGAATCAGAACTTCTCCTGCAGAAAATCCACTGGGAACAGGGTCCTGAGAAAGATGAAAACATCGAAATATTATCTCCACATCTTCCAGGATGACTCAGTCAGGTAGCAGCAGAATCATGACTTTTTTTTTTTTGACAGGCAGAGTGGACAGTGAGAGTGAGTGAGAGTGAGAGAGAGAGAGAGAGAAAGGTCTTCCTTTTCCGTTGGTTCACCCCCCAATGGCCGCTGTGGCCGGTGCGCTGCGGCCAGTGCACCTCACTGATCCAAAGCCAGGAGCCAGGTGCTCCCATGCAGGTGCAGGGCCCAAGGACTTGGGCCATCCTCCACTGCACTCCTGGGCCACAGCAGAGAGCTGGACTAGAAGAGGAGCAACTGGGACAGAATCTGGTGCCCCAACCGGGACAGAATCCAGTGCCCTGACAGGGACTAGAACCAGGTGTGCCAGCGCCGCAAGCGGAGATTAGCGTATTGAGCCGTGGCGCCGGCAAGAATCATGACTTTTAACTTTTAGTTTAGCACTATATTATCCTAATACCCAAGAGTATTTATTCTTCAATAAGCCACCACCAAACAACATTTAAGACACTTGTACTCTGAAGCAAAATTCTTGATTATTTACAGTAACAACAACAAATATTTCAATTTTTCTATACCTCTGGGAAAACTTAAAAGAAACAACATAAATAAAACTTGAAAGAACCAAACAAGCCATGGACAGCGTAATCATTTTTGTAGTCATCACTGAGAATAACTTTAGATTCTGATTACATTTCTGATCACATTGTGAACAACAACATGTTATGGTTTCAGAAGCATTTTCCTGGTCTTCTTAAATGCTCTGGAACACACATCTCTCCCCAGGTAGGCTGCATCTCAGCTTAACATCATAATTGAAGGTCCTCTAAGAACAGGTATGTGTGTGTGTATGTATCAAAGTCACAGATTAGGTGTGGGCTTACCTTTAGCCCAGCTGCTACATGTGGTGGTGTGTCCACAATTTGACGATCATCTGAGGAGCCACCTCGCTTCAGGTCGATGACTGGGGCAAGCACTGTACTTTGTTTTGTTCTTTGGCTCTAAAATGATCAGAAACAAGAGAAGTACACTGAAGTTTCAAATTAAAATTCATATTCTTTGTAGCAAATTTTTTTTTCTAATCTAACAAACCTTTGAGGCATGAGAAAACAATAACCTTAAAATAATCACCTTTTAATTAAATTACTACAATCATATATGATTTTATTTGGCCTTTTAAAAAAACCATCAGATTTCCATTTTTTTGGAGAGGCTTACAGTAAAATTTAAACTTACATGTAAAATTAACATGCAAAAAAAAGTTCTACATTGGATCTTCCCTTAGACCACAGGAGAGCAAATCTGTAGCACATTACAATTTTTTAAAATTTATTTATTATTTGAAAGTCAGAGTTACACAGAGAGATGAGAGGCAGAGAGAGAGAGAGAGAGGTCTTCCATCCACTGGTTCACTCCCCAGTTGGCTGCAACGGCCAGAGCTGCACCGATCCGGAGCCAGGAGCCAGGAGCTTCATGCAGGTCTCCCACATGGGTGCAGGGTCCCGAGGATTTGGGCTATCTTGTACTGCCTTCCCAGGCCATAGGTGGGATTGGAGAGCTGGATTGGAAGTAGAGCAGCCGGATCTCGAACCGGCGCCTATATGGGATGCCAGCACTGCAGGCCAGGGCGTTAACCCGCTGCACCATAGCACCGGCCCCAGCACATTACAATTTAAGTTGTATGTATCTTTCACAAGGAATGGGTATGGTTTTATATCCTCGGCAAAAAAGATACTTGAGGATAAGTGTCATTTTCCCTCTTTTAGGACATACAATCCTGCCCTTTTGTATTATGAACTTATAGAAAAAAATTTTTAAAGAAAATATGTCATTCATATACATTCTACCATTGCTTATGTTTTATCATATTTTCTTTACCATATACGACTATTTTTTTTCTGAATCTTTTGAAAGTTGGTGACATTAGGACATTTATACCTAATTCCCTAAAACTAAGGAACTTTCTCACGTTATTATATTACCACACATAACAAAATTAATAATTCAGTAATTCCTAAGCTGTCCCTAAGTAGTTTTTATTTTTTTAAATATTTATTTATTTATTTGAAAGTCAGAGCTACACACAGAGAGGAGAGGCTAAGAGTGAGAGAGGGAGAGAGGGAGAGAGGGAGAGAGGGAGAGAGGGAGAGGGAGAGAGAGAGAGAGAGAGAGTCTTCCATCCACTGGTTCACTCCCCAGTTGGTGGCAATGGCCGGAGCTGAGCTGATCTGAAGCTAGGAGCCAGGCACTTCTTCTGGATCTCCTACACAGGTGCAGGGGCACAAGTACTTGGGCCATCCTCTGCTGCTTTCCCAGGCCACAGCAGAGAGCTGGATTGGAAATGGAGCAGCCAGGACTGGAACCAGTGCCCCTAAGTGATGCCGCCACTGTAGGTGGCAGTTTTACCCTCTATGCCACAGTGCCAGCCCCAAACTATCTTTTAAACATCTGATTTTTTTAAAACATCGGGTTCCTATCGAAGTTTCTGAAAGACATTGTTTTAAAATTTTTTTCTCAAAGTTCTAGAAGTTAGTTTTTTTTTTTAAAAAGATTTATTCACTTATTTGAAACTCAGAGTTACACAGATAGGAGAGGTGAAGAGGCAGAGAGAGAGAGAGAGAGAGAGAGAGAGAGAGAGAGAGAGGTCGGTCTTCCATCTGCTGGTTCATTCCCCAATTGGCTGTAACTGCCGGAGCTGTGCAGATCTGAAGCCAGGAGCCTTTTCTGAGTCTCCCACGTGGGTGCAGGGGCCCAAGGATTTGGGCCATCGTCTACTGCTTTCCAGGCCATAGCAGAGAGCTGGATGGGAAGTGGAGCAGCCAGGACTCAAACCGGCACCCATATGGGATGCCAGCACTGGAGGCGGTGGCTTTACCTGCTAGGCCAAAGTGCCGGCCCCAGATTTTTTTTTTTTTTTTTTTTTTTTTACAGAGAGAGAGAGAGATAGGGAGGGAGGGAGGAAGTAAGGCAGGGAGGTCTTCCATCCGGTGGTTCACTCCCCAAATAACCACAATGGCTGGAGCTCAGCTGATCCAAAGCCAGGAGCCAGGAACTTCTTTCTAGGTCTCCCATGCGGGCGCAGGGGCCCAAGGACCCGGGCCATCTTTCACTGCCTTCCCAGGCCATAGCAGAGAGCCAGTTCGAAAGAGGAGCAGCCGGGACTTGAACCGGCGCCATATGGGATGCCGGCGCTTCAGGCCAGTGCTTCAATCTTCTATGCCACAGCGCTGGCCCCCAGACATTTTTTTTTGTTTGTTTGTTTGACAGGCAGAGTGGACAGTGAGAGAGACAGACAGAGAGAAAGCTCTTCCTTTTTCCGTTGGTTCACCCCCCAGTGGCCGCTGCAACCGGTGCACAGCGCTGATCTGAAGCCAGGAGCCAGGTGCTTCTCCTGGTCTCCCATGCGGGTGCAGGGCCCAAGCACTTGGGCCATCCTCCACTGCACTCCCTGGCCACAGCAGAGAGCTGGACTAGAAGAGGAGCAACTGGGACAGAATCCGGCGCCCTGACTGGGACTAGAACCCAGTGTGCCGGAGCCGCAGGTGGAGGATTAGCCTATTGAGCCGCGGCACCGGCCCAGACATTTGTTTTTTAAGTGTCTTGACTTAGAAGTCTCTCTTCCCTGAATCACCACCACCATTTTCATCTCCTTCCTTTTTTCCTAGACACCGTCTTCTAAAAAAAATGCCCCACATTCTAGATCTGTCTAGTCACTGCCTAATGATCTAGCTTAACTCATTCCTTTATGCCTATCAACTCCTACAGAGCAAAAGTTAAAGGCTTCATTCAATTCAGGGTAAAGCTTTAAGGCAATTCTTCACAGGTGAGATTGTGCCCTTTTATCTTTTTTTTTTTTTTCTAATTTGACAGGTAGAGTTATAGACAGTGAGAGAGAGAGACAGAGAGAAAGGTCTTCCTTCCATTGGTTCACTCCCCAAATGGGTGGCACTGCACTGATCCGAAGCCAGGAGCCAGGTGCTTCTTCCTGGTCTCCCATGCGGGTGCAGGGCCCAAGCACTTGGGCCATGTACTGCTATCCCAGGCCATAGCAGAGAGCTGGATTGGAAGTGGAACAGCTGGGTCTTGAACTGGCGCCCATATGGGATGCTGGCGCTTCAGGCCAGGGTGTTAATCTGTTGCGCCACAGTGCTGGCCCCACTATTTTTTTTTTTAATGATTATTTATTGGGCGCCAGTCACAGTTGCTCCTCTTCCAGTCCAGCTCTCTGCTGTGGCCCGGGAAGGCAGTGGAGGATGGCCCAAGTCCTTGGGCCCTGCACCCGCATGGGAGACCAGGAGAAGCACCTGGCTCCTGGCTTCGGATCGGCGTGGTGCCGTCCATAGCAGCCATTTGGGGGATGAACCAACAGAAGGAAGACCTTTTTCTCTTTCTCTCTCACTATCTATAACTCTACCTGTCTTAAAAAAAAAAAAAAAAAGATTATTTATTTATTTATTTGAAAGAGACAGAGAAAGTCCACCTGTTGGTTCACTCCTCAGATACAGCAACAGCTAGAGCTGGGCCAGGCCGAAGCCAGGAGCTTCTTCCAGGTCTCCTCCATGGGTGGCAGAGGCCCAAACACTTGGGCCATCTTCCTCTGCTTTTCTCAGGCCATTAGCAGGGAGCTGGATTGGAAGTTGAGCAGCAGGGACTCAAACTGGCACCAACACTGAATGCCGATGTCACAGGAAGCGGCTTTATCCGCTGTTCCACAATGCTGGTCCCTAGTGTTCAATTCAGTATCTAGATTAAAAGCAGAGATACAAATGAAATCATAGTTCCGTCACTTAGCTACAGGTAAAATTTTCTCTCCCAAGTAACCTTCAGAATTTTGATGAGGTCAGTCCAGTACCCTGAGTACTTAAACAGCTTAAGAAAATGAATACAACACATCTTTAATTCCCTTTAAGAAAAAGTACTAATCATAGACAGCAATCTCAAAAATGTTAGAAAACAGGGGCTGGCACTGTGGCCTAGCAGGTAAAGCTACCACCTGCAATACCGGCGTCCCACCTGGGCACCAGTTCATGTTCCAGCTACTTCACTTCTGATCCAGCTCTCTGTTAATGGTCTGGGAAAAGCAGCAGAGGATGGCCCAAGTGGTTGGGCCTCTGCTACCCACGTGAGAGACCTGGAAGAAGCCCCTGACCCCTGGCTTCGGCCTGGTCCAGCACTGGCTATTGCAGTCATCTGGAGAGTAAACCATCAGGTCGATGATTTCTCTCTCTTTCTCTCTCTCCATAACTCTGACTTTGAAATAAACAAATCTTAAAAAAAAAAGTTAGAAAACAGAATGATTTCACAAGCAACTTTTAACTTTGATCCATTTAAAAAACATACTTGAAATTAAGATTTGCTAATATCTAGAGTAAGAATATCTGAATAATAGATATAATAACAAAAATAACTTCTTGCTCATTACATGATTTAAGAATGACAGGGTTGGCGCTGTGGCACAGCAGGTTAAAGCCCTGGCTTGAAGTGCCGGAATCCCATATGGGCGCTGGTTCTAGTCCCAGCTGCTCCTCTTCCAACCCTGCTCTCTGCTATGGCCTGGGAAAGCAGAAGATGGCCCGAGTGCTTGGGCCCCTGCACCCACATGGGAGACCAGGAAGAGGCTCCTGGCTTCAGACTGGCAGAGCTCCAGCCATTGCAGCCATCTGGGGAGTGAACCAGAGGATGGAAGACCTCTCTCTCTGTCCCTACCTCTCTCTGTAATTCTGTTTTTCAAATAAATAAAGTAAATCTTGTAAAAAATGATAAATACATACAGAGAGAGCAGGAAGATGTCCCAAGTTAAGAGAGGGCTTACCTGCACCACTGGAAGCCATGCAATACTACCAGGACTGAGAACGATGCACCCTAGCTGCCACCAGTTACGGTGGAAAAAGCTACACGGAGATTACAATACAACATCCCACCGGAACTAAGGGCAAAGTAACCTATCAAACTGATACTCAGAGACTCATCTTCAGAAAGGAGCTTTTTGCCATGACTGCCTCCTTTTTAAAAGAAATGGAGACAACTGATACTCCAGATGCACAAATATTAACGCAGGAATACAAGAAGTATGAAAAAAAGTTACATGATGCCCGCAAAGAAGAATTGTAACTCTTGAGCAATAAATTCCAAAGTAAAAGATACCAAGAAAATATATGATGAAGAATTTAAGAGAATGATTATAAGGAAACTCAATGAGATACAAAAGAATACAGACAATTATACAAAATTAGGAAAACAATGTCTGATATGACTGAGAAATTCAGTAAGGAGACAGACACCTTGAGTGAAAAATTTTGGAAACAGGGACAGCTTCAGTGCAATGCTGCCACCTGGGATGCCTGCATCCCATGTCAGAGTGTGTGCGTTGTGTCCCAACTCTGTTCCAGATTCCAGCTTCCTACTAATGCACACCCTGGGAGGAGGCAAGTAGTTGGGTACCTGCCTCTACACCTGAGACCCAGACTGAGTTCCAGGCTCTTTGCTTTGGCCCGAGTGAGCCCTGGTTTTTGTGGGCATTTTGAGAGTGAGTCAGCGAATGGCGGTATCTCTAAGCCTTTCAAATAAATTAAAAATTAATAATAATAAAAAAAAACTACCCCGAGGGGCCAGTGCTGTGGTGTAGCAGGTGAAGCCGCAGCCTGCAGTACCGACATCCCATATGGCGGCTCCACTTCCGATCCAGCTCTCTGCTTTGGCCTGGGAAAGCAGCAGAGGACGGCCCAAGTGCTTGGGCCCCTGTACCCAGTGTAGGAGACTCAGAAGAAGCTCCTGGCTCCTGGCTTTAGGTCGGCCCAACTCATGCCATTTGGGGAGTGAACCACCAGATGGAAGATTTCTCTCTCTCTCTGCCTGTCTCTCTGTAACTCTGCTTTTCAAATAAAATAAATAAATCTTAAAAAAAAAAAAAAAAAAAAAACCACTACCCTGATTCTTAAAAAATATATTGGAAATGAGTAACTCAGTAAGTCAAATAAAAAATACAGCTGAAAGCATAAACAAAAAAAGATCAAGTAGAAGAAAGAGTATCTGAACCAGAAGACAGATATTCCAGTCATATAAGGAGAGTGGCCAGTGCTGTGGCACAGTGGGTTAACGCCCTGTCCTGAGGCGCCGGCATCTCATATGGGTGCCGGTTTGAGACCCGGCTGCTCCACTTCTGATCTAGCTCTCTGCTGTGGCCTGGGATGGCAGTGAAAGATGGCCCAAGTCCTTGGGACCCTGCACCACGTGGGAGACCCGGAAGAAGCTCCTGGCTTGGATTAGCTCAGCTCTGGCCATGGTGGTCATTTGGGGAGTGAACCAACGGAATGGAAGATCTTTCTCTCTCTATAACACTGTCTTTCAAATACATAAAATAAATCTTAAAAAAAAAAAAGGAAGAAAAGGACAAAGAATATTCAATGCAGAATAAATTTTTAAAAAACAAGAACTAAATTCTTACTCATCAATAACAATCTTGAGTATAAATGATCTACATCTCCCAATTAAAAGACACATTGATTAAATGGCTACAAAAACAAATCCTGACCATCTATCACCTACAAAGAAACTCTTCACCAATAAACACACACACAAGCACACACACAGGCTCAAAATAAAAGGATGGAAAAGGATATTCCCCTCAAATGGAAACCAAAAGCAAGCAGGAATGGCTGTATTTATTTCAGACAAAACAGACTTCAAGACAAAACCGTAGAAAAGAGGGTCATTATATGATGAAGACATCAATTCAACAAGAAAATATGATTGCAAATGTATATGCACCTAACGCTAGGGCACACAACATTTTTTTAAAGATTTATTTATTCACTTATTTATTTGAAAGTCAGAGTTACAGAGAGGGCAAGACAGAAGAAGGGAGGGAGGTAGAAAGACAGAGAGAGAGAGAGGTCAGTCGGTCAGTCTTCATGTGTTGGTTTACCCCCCAAATGACCACAATGACTAGGGCTGGGTCAGGCTGAAGCCAGGAGCTTCATCCTGGTCTCCCACATGGCTGAAGGGGCCCAATGACTTGGGCATCTTCTGCTGTTTTCCCAGGCACATTAGCAGGGCACTGGATGGGAAGTGGAGCAGCCGGGATTCGAACTGGTGCCCATATGGGATGCCGGTGGTATAGGAGGCAGCTTTACCCATCACACCACAGCACCAACCCCTGAAGCACACGATTTTATAAAGCCAACACTTTTAGATATACAGGGAGACATAACCTTCAATAAATTACAGCAGGAGACTTCAACACTCGACTTTTATCATGGAACAGATACCCAGACATCCTACCTGCCCCCTCAAAAATCAAACTCCAAACTCAGAATATTTTTTTAAGATAAAATTGACAAATCAAAGAAAACCAAAGGAAAAAGAAAATAAGACTCAAATAAATAAAAAGAGATGAAAAAGTAGATACTACAATTGAGGTCACAGAAATACAATAAAAAGCATTAAGGACTATTATGAACCATTATAAGCCAACAAACTGGAAAACCCAGAAAACAATGGATATATTTCTTGACATATGTAACCTATGAAAACTGAATCATGAAGACTCAGAAATTCCAAACCAACCAATAACTTCTGAAACTGAAGCCTCCTAGGACCAGTACTGTGTTGTAGCAGGTTAAGGAGCAGCTACTTGGGACATCTGCAGCCTATACTGGAGTGCCTGGTTTGCGTCCAGGCTACTCCATGCTTCCTGTCCAGTTTTTTTTTTTTTTTTAAGATTTATTTATCTGAAAGCAGAGTTACAGACAAACAGGCGGGGGGAGAGAGGGAGAGAGAGACACACACAGAGAGAGAGGTGTCTCCCATTTGCTGGTTTACTCCCAAAATGGCCCCAATGGCTAGAGCTATGCCAATCCAAAGCCAGGAGCCAGGAGCTTCTTCCAGGTCTCCCATGCAGGTGCAAGGGCCCAAGAACTTGGGCCATCTTCCACTGCTTTCCCAGGCCATAGTAGAGAGCTAGATCCGAAGTGGAGCAGCTGGGACTTGAACCAGAGCCCACATGGGATGCCAGCACTGCAGGCGGCAGCTTTACCCACTACGGCGCAGCTCCAGTCCTCTGTCCAGCTTTTTACTGGTGCAATCAGGGAACAGTGGATGATGTCCAGGTACTTGGGTTCCTGCTGCCTGAATGGGAGACTTGGATGGAATTCCTGGCTCTGGTACGGCTTAGCCCCAGCTGTTGAGGGCAATTGGGGACTGAACCAGCAGATGGATGATTTCTGTCTCTCCTACTTGCTATCATATGCCTTTCAAATACAATAAATCTTTAAAATGCAAAAACAGAAACACCAGGATGAGACAGCTTTACTGCTGAGTTCTACAAAACTTTTTAAGGAAGAAATAGCACTAATTCTTCTCCAACTATTAAAAAAAAAATTTGACAAGGAGAACACTCTTTCAAACTCACTCTACAAGGCGAGCATTGCCAAAATCAAAGACACAACAAAAAGAAAACCATAGACCAATATCCTTGATGAGCACAGATAATAAAAATTTTCAACCCAATACAACCAATTCCAATTCAACAGCACAAGAATATTTACTACAATCAGGGGGGATTATCCCAGGGATGCAAGGATGATTCAACACACACAAATCAATAAACATAATACATTACATCAACAGAATGAAGGATAAAAATTATATAGTCATCTCACCCAGAGAAAATGTTCCATAAAAATCCATTTATGATAAAAAAAAAAAAACCCTTACAAACTGGTACAAAAAGAACATATCTCAAAATAATGAAAACTACCCACAGTCAACAGCATACTGAGTTGGGAAAAGCTGGAGGCATTTCCTGTAAGATTTTTAACTGGCCAAGGTTGTCCATTGCACCACTTTTATTCCATACAGTACTGGAAGTTTTAGCAATAGTCATTAGGCAAGAGAAAATACAAAAGGCATTATAGGGACTGGTGTTGTAGTGCAGCAGGTAAAGTGCCACCTAAAACACCAGGATCCTTTGTGGGCGCTGGTTCAAGTCCTAGCTGCTCCACTTCCGATCCAGCTCCCCGGTAATGGCAAGGGAAGGTAGGGGAAGATGGCTCAAGTGCTTGGGCCCCTGCCCCCGGTGCGAGAAACCTGGAAGAAAACTCCTGGCTTTGGTTTGGTCCAGCCCCGATCATTGTGGATATTTGGGGAATGAACCCGTGGGTGGATATTTGGGGAATGAACCCGTGGGTGGAAGACTTTTCTTTGTCTCTTTGTTAGACTCCACCTTTCAAATAAATAAACCTTAAAAAAAAAAAAAAAAAAGCCTACAAAAAGGAAGAGGAGTCAAATGATCCTTGTTTGCAGACAACATGATTCTCTGAACAGAAAAACCTAAAGACTGCCAAAAGACTGTTAGAACTTAAAAACTCCGTAAATTGCAGCATACAAAATTAACAAATAAAAAAAGATCATTTTAATACATTAATAACCAACTTGCTAACAAAGAAATCATGAAAGCAAGCCCACTCACAATAGCTACAAAAAGATTAAAAGCCTGGGAATAAACTTAACCAAGGATGGAAAGACCTCTATAATACAAAGTACAAAACACTGATCAAGGATTCTAAGCACACAGGAAAAAAAAAAAAAAGTGAGGAATTAATATTGTTAAAATGTCAGAGATACCTGGACTCCCAGGTTTACTGCAGCACTACTCAAAAAGCCAACATATGGGATCAACAGGAAGTCCATCAATGGATAAGGAAAATGTATATATATACAATAAAATATTCAATCATAAAAAAATGAAATCCTGGCCGGCGCCGTGGCTTAACAGGCTAATCCTCCACCTTGCGGCGCCGGCACACCGGGTTCTAGTCCCGGTCGGGGTGCCGGATTCTATCCCAGTTGCCCCTCTTCCAGGCCAGCTCTCTGCTATGGCCTGGGATAGCAGTAGATGGCCCAAGTACTTGGGCCCTGCACCCGCATGGGAGACCAGGAGAAGCGCCTGGCTCCTGGCTTCGGATCAGCATGATGCGCCGTCCGCAGCGGCCATTGGAGGGTGAACCAACGGCAAAAAGGAAGACCTTTCTCTCTGTCTCTCTCTCACTATCCACTCTGCCTGTCCAAAAAAAAAAAAAAAAAAAGAAATCCTGTCATTTGCAGTAAAATGGATGGAACTGGAGGACACTGCATCAAGTGAAATAAGCCAGACACAGAATGATAAATACCATGTTCCTTCTCATATATGGAGCCTTAATAATGTCCATCTGAAAACAGAACAGTGATTCCCAGGGGTTGGGGTAGTTAAGGGGATGGGGAAGGACAGAGAGAGCTATTAGATAATGGTAACAAAATACAGCTATATGGAAGGAATAAGCTCTACTGTTCCACAGCAGTGGGGTTACCACAGTTCACAATAACATACAGTTTAGGAAGAACTAGAAGAAAGGAGCTTAAAGGGTCCAAACATAAAGTAATGGAAATGCTAATTATCTGATCTGATCATACTATACTATACTCCATAAAAAGGTACAAGTATTACATGTTAATAAAAAACAGATTATTGAACTCTCAAATTTCTACCATTCAGTTCCAACAATAGCAATGTTAATATATACACTTATCTCTCCTATTTGAGACTAAATTATTTTAAGTAAATTTCAGAAATTAAGGCATTTTATCAGTAAATATTTTACTATGTATCTCTCAAGTCATTTTTTTCAACTGTTTCTCATTATTGCTTCTTCTCTCAAGAAGTCCTTTTACACATTTCTTTTCTGCTCATGAAATGTTAACACTACAGATGCACACATCTGTGCTTTATACATAAAAAGACCAAGATTTTTTTTCACTGCTTAAAAATCAGCATTCACTCAGTTTGAGGGGTGGGGAAGGATATAGTCTCCGTTAAGGATGCATGTTCTAAAACATAAGAACCCTTAAAACAACATAAAGTCCAATACCATTCTCATTCTTAAAAATATTTGACACGCTTAAATAATCAGTTGACAACCATACTATTGTTTTACATACTGAAGTATTTTGAAGATATTTTCAATGTTTAACATGTACAAAAACTCAAAACCGATTACCACTGAAATGACATACAGCCGACACATTCAAAACAAATCTGCATCCCCAGAAATGTATACACATTATTATTATGATGCTGCTACAGAGTTCCTGAAAGTAAGTGCTGATTTCAAACCTCCCACAACATATAGAAGGAATGCTACTTAAACGCACACTTCTGGGGCTGGTATTGTGGCACAATGGGTTAAGCTGGCACCTGCGATGACAGTGCTCTGTACTGAAGCACTGGTTCAGGACCCAAGTTCTAGAGACTTCACTTCCTATCCAGCTCCCTGCTAAAGCGCCCGAGAAAGCAGCAGAAGACAGCCCAAGTGCTTGGACCCCTGCCAGCCATGTAGGAGATTCAGATGGAGTCCATGGCTCCTGGCTTCACCCAAGTCAAGGCTACTTGGGGAGAGAACCAGAGACCTCTTTCTCTTTGTTTCTCCCTCTCTAACTCTTTCAAATAAACAAAGCTCTAAAAAAGAAAAAAAAAAAAAAAAAAAGAAAAGAAAAGAAAAGAAAAGAAAACCAAACACACCTACAATAATAACTTATCTTTAGATGATTTTTTAAAAAAGATTCATTTGGGTCCCACATGGATGACAGGGGTCCAAGCACGTGAGCCATCTTCCACTGCTTTCCCAGGCACATAAGCAGGGATCTTGATTGTAAACGGAGCAGCTGAAACTGAAACCAGCACACATACTAGATGCATCCCCTGTGCCACAATACTGGCCCCATAACTTACCTTAAAAAAAAATACTACTACACTTTTGAGGCCCCAGCCCAGAACCAGAATTTACCAACATTGGGAATATGGCTATAGAATCAGCATTTTAAATACATTCTAGTCAATGGTTGACATACTGAAGTTTAAAACCAAGTGTCATTGTTGGAAGTTGAGTTTCTTCACTCCTATTCCAAGAAATACTTGCATTTCAAAGAACCAAGAGAAGCAGATGATTTTAAACTCTTCAATCCTCTCCTGTAAATGTTTAACACTATTCAGCCAATAAAAGGGCAGAAGAGCAAGCTAAAACCAAATTACTCCCAGTCCTACGAGGAACCCACCCTGCAGACATCTGCTCCTACATCCCGAGCTTGTCTTTACCTTTGCTTGAGTGAGAGCTGCCTTCTTCACTTGAAGCTGAGACTGCAGAAGTTTGAAGTTTTTGGACCAGCCTTCTGTTTTTGAGTCACTGGTCTCCACTCCTAGATCGTCGTACAAGGACATCTTTTCATTTTAATGCTGAAAGGCAAGAGGGGCAGGGATTAAAGAGTGCAAAATACAATAAAGATTTTAAAGTTTTTCCTTAGCATCATGGAATTCTGGAGGTAAAAGGTCCAGCACCCTTTAGGACGGATGCCAAGACTTGCATCACCAGTGCAGAGCTTACTCCAGGTATATGAAATCATGACCATAAATTATTTTAAAAATAAATCTCTAGAATTACTTTTTCTACCTATAAGATCATGTGTTCAAGTGATTCAAGAATGAAATCCTTTGGTTCCGTGGTATATAATGAGGTAAGATGGAACGAAGTTCTAGATTTAGGGCATAATTATTTACATATATCTGATTTTTTAAAAAAATATTTGAAAGGCAGAATTACAGTGGGGGGCAGGGGGAGAAGGGAGGAAGATACAGAGATAGGGATCTTCCATCTGCTGGTTCACTCCCCAAATGGCTGCAACAGTCAAGGCTGACCCACACTAATGCCAAGAACTTCAAAATCTATCTGGGTCTCCCATGGGGTGACAAGAGCCCAACCACTTAGGCCTTGGGCCATCTTCTGCTGTTTTCCCAGGCACATTAGCAGGAAACTGGATCAGAAGTGGAGCAGCCAGAACTCGAACTGTTGCTCATATAGGATACAGGCATCACAGGTGGTAGCCTAACCTGCTGCACCACAACACTAGCCCTATACATATCTGATTTTT
The DNA here is from genome assembly GCF_033115175.1 of Lepus europaeus. Lineage (NCBI taxonomy): Eukaryota > Metazoa > Chordata > Mammalia > Lagomorpha > Leporidae > Lepus > Lepus europaeus. Next base: position 76,593,371 of record NC_084840.1, on the reverse strand, counting down.
AAAAAAATTCCATTTATCTCAATGGCAAAAAGTAGATGCTTAAAAAACACCAATTACCAGGTTTAATTTACCACAATTAGCTATCCTTTTACAGTAACAACAAAAAATTAACAATTCTCATAGAAGAACAAATAGACATCATCTCAGAGATGCTTTAATTTTGTAAATAATGACTGTTGAGGGGGGAGTGGATAGGTTATATCTTAAATACTCTGACTTCCTCACAACCCATCAAGTAGAATTTATAATCTTTTAGGACACTGATTATAAAAAGACAACCAACAATCTACATGTGACTGTGCAATACACAATATCCTTGGAGAATAGATGAATATACAACAACAAAAACAGTGACACTTAACAGGAGCTAACCTTGTCCAGCCAAGCTCAATGTTAACTGTAATAGGGACCACTAAAACCCAGCAGATTATAGATGTGGCGACCAGGATCTAGGGGATTAATTTGCCAGAAGGCACAATGAAAAACCCCTTTCAAGCCAGCCTTGAGATCATGCTAATAAATCCCAACTGTCACCTTAAAAAACAAAAACCTTCAACATCGTAAAACCCACCAATATGGCCCACTTCTTAGCCCAGAAAGCATTTTCCCATAAAAACCACCTTCTACAGAACCCTATTCCAGCTGTGCTCTGTGACTCAGAAGGAGGGAAGGAAAATATTGAAATTTCCCACCCAGGTCTGACTCAGGGCAAACATTTCTCTTCAGTATATTCTTTCCTCTCAACCTTCTCACTGCTGGGCCCTGCCATCCCAACGCCTTAGCTGACCTGAGCTGCACACCACGCAGGGCAGGGGACAGAGAGTGGACAGCAACACATATGGAACAGCTGCTTTAGTTTTAAACACAGTAACTCCCTGCCTGGAGTCCGTACTGTGGGACACTGCTGCAGTGCTTCAGTGTCCTCATTCCTTCATTCTGATTTGTAAATAAAAGGCCCCCAAGGCCACAAAGAAGAACCAGAGTTTATAAAAGCAGAGCCCTGGGGTATTGGCGGCTGACTTCTCCTCCCCATAAATATGGCTTCCCTGGCAACTCACCAATGCCGCTGACAGCAGCACATCCAACATGGCAGACCCACTGCCTTCAGCACCAAAGTCAAATTGATTCAGAAACAGCAATGCCTTGTGACACGAATCTTGAGGCACAGAGGCCAAATCAAGTAATAACCTCCATTCCCTAACTAGGATGTTTCAAATAGGATTATTTCTTCAAAGTTTTGTAAGGAATCCCCCTGGGACACACTTCTGAACCTATTTCACTCCATTCTACTTTACGCTATGAAAAGCCAGGTCCTGCTTACCCTGTCCACTGCTCTATCCCCAGATCAATACCCAACCCAGAGCCAAACAGGAAATGTGGTCACACACACAGGTAATACGCAATTCACAGAGCCCTTCCAATCATCTCCTCAGAAATTTTTGGGCAGTGATACACAGCGGCTTCTGAGGCTTTTGTGCACTTTCCTGCAGCTCACCTAGAATTCAAAACTCACTGTTCTCATATAGACACAAACATATCGTTGAACTCTGATCTAGAAAAACTCAGAGCAGAAGCAAAGAAAAACACGGAGTGTTCATCCTAGCATCATGATTCTCCAAACTTAATTCAGAAATGTACTAGCCTCCACCCAGAAACAGCCAGGCACCTCTCACCTAACTCTGTTTCAGCTTTTGAGCCCTGCCTATTCAACTGGTCTCCAAACCAAAGCCCAGTAAACCACAGGTTCATTTGTTTTCTTTAATCTTAGGATGGCAAGGGAAGACTAACACAATCTGAGAAACAAATAAACAATGGCACTTTCTGGAAAATCACAAACCATCAAAATTTCATTGCAACTCAAGTCAAACTCTAGGTGTCTACTTCTCTCAGTATCACTCTGTAAGAAACTGAAGAACTTCTTCAAAGATCTTTACAAATATGGTAGTGATAATGGAAACTGGTTACCCAAATATCCATTTAACTTAGGGGAGAGAGGAAGATTACTTTATTCATTTTTGCATCTCCAATGCCTGGTACAGAGTAGATATTTAAACAGCATTTATTAAAATGCTAACAATGAAACAGAAGTTTACATTAACCACATACATCAGTACTGAAACTAAGCAATGTCCACAGGTTCCAGTGCAAGCAAATAGTGGTGACGGCTGCACAATGTGAGTGCACATAATGCCCCAGAACCAAAAGCTTACAGAAAGCTAAAATCTTAAGTTTTATGTTTAATATATTTTATAATACACATAAAAAGTTTATAATGAAAAGAATAAGCAAAGGAGCAGCATTGAGGATAGAGGGTTGAGTGCACATTAACGCCAGTACACCTCCCTACCCAGAAAAGTCGACTCTGATGGATATGTCTCCCGACATTTCGGGGCTAAAAATCAAGCAGGGCAGAGGATCTCTGTTTCCAACAGAGTCCTTACACCTACACTTCAATATGTAACAAACATTTCATAGCTGAATTAACGAGATCTGATCAGACGATGCTGCTCCTCTGGTTCTGTTCCATTCTAAATTCCTTTTGATAGCTTTGCTCTGAAAGCTCTAGCATCATCATGCGGAAAAACCGTATGTGCATTTCAAGGTCCTCATTTGTTTTCTCAAACGTTTAAAAACACTTTAAATAACAGACACTGCTGTCATCTCACCAGTACCTGCTAGTTTTCTGTAACAAGGGCTCAGAAAGTCGAATCTCTGCACCACGGTAAACACAGAACTGTTTTCATTTTTCTTACTTTCACTGAAGTTCACAGAACTGTACTAATCATAGCAAACACACAGTTACAATCCACCCACGCATGTATGGCTTGCTTTTATTAATTATTTCAATACAAAAATCACCTGTGAATTTACCATTCAAAACAAAAGACAGGATTTGGACAAGAAACCACACTCAATTATATGGGCTACCCCAACCCATCCATCTGACTTTCCTTGAATCCCATTTGCGTTATTTCCTTGTTGTTCTCCTTTTATATAACTTTATTCACACAATTTTTAAAAAATCATTTATTTAAAAGCTAGCAGACAGATGCAGAGAGAGAAAGATATCTCTCAGCTGCTGGTTCGCTTCCCAAATGTCCACAGCAGCTCAGGCTGGACCAGGCCAAAGCCAGGAGGCCCAGAACTCAATCTGGTTCTCTCATCAACTGCCATCTCCCAGGGAGCACATTAGCAGGAAGCTGGAATTGAGAGCTAAACAAGGACTCGAACTCAGACACTCTGATGGAGTATCCTAAGGTGTGTCTTAACCGTTACAGCAAATGCTCACCCCATATTTACATAGTCAAAACGCACCTCTTCTTTAAAAGATGTACTTAATTTTTATTTCTGTTATTTAAAGTATTTATGAATATACACACAATGAAGCTGGAGTCAGGAGTTGGAACGGGGAAACAAACTCAGGTACTCCGATGTGGGATGCGGGCATCTTAACCACTAGGCTAAAAAATATACCCACTCCTGGAAATTTGTTAAGTCAGCACACAACTGGCATGAAAAAGGGCATGGAGTAAGTCTCAGAAGCATCCCACCCACTTTTCTCCCACACGTATCTTAGAAGCTTTCAGTAACCACCCTCAGATCACTACCACGAAACCAGCTGGGGTCACAGCAGAGTTTTACATGCTACGCTGTCTACTACTTTATACTTTTTTTTTTTGACAGGCAGAGTTAGTGAGAGAGAGAGAGAGAAAAAGGTCTTCCTTTTCCGTTGGTTCACCCCCCAAATGGCCACTATAGCCGGTGCACTGCGGCCGGCGGGCTGTGCCAATCCGAAGCCAGGAGCCAGGTGCCTCCTCCTGGTCTCCCATGTGGGTGCAGGGCCCAAGCACTTGGGCCATCCTCCACTGCACTCCCGGGCCACAGCAGAGAGCTGCACTGGAAGAGGAGCAACCGGGACAGAATCCGGCGCCCCAACCGGGACTAGAACCTGGGGTGCCAGAGCCGCAGGCGGAGGATTAGCCAAGTGAGCCGCGGCGCCAGCCTCTTTTTTTTTTTTTTTTTTAAACGATTTATTTATTTATTTCAAAGAGTTACAGAGAGAGAGAAGGAGAGGCAGAGAGAGAGGTCTTCCATACACTGGTGTACTCCCCAGTTGGCCACAACCACCAGAGCTGCGCACATCTGAAGCCAGGAGCCAGGTGCTTCTTCCAGATCTCCCACACAGCTGCAGGGGCCCAAGCACTTGGGTCATCTTCTACTGCTTTCCCAGGTCACAGCAGAGAGCTGGATTGGAAGCAGAGTAGCCAGGGCTTGAACTTGTGCCTATATGGGATGCTGGCACTGCAGGCAGCAGCTTTACCCGCCACACCAAGCCATCGCGACCTCCCACCCCCATACATAAAAACATCCCTTAAAGATGGGTTGTTTTCGGCCAGCGCTGCGGCTCACTAGGCTAATCCTCCACCTGCAGCACCGGCACCCCGGGTTCTAGCCCCGGTTGGGGCGCCAGATTCTGTCCTGGTTGCTCCTCTTCCAGTGCAGCTCTCTGCTGTGGCCCCGGAGTGCAGTGGAGGATGGCCCAAGTGCTTGGGCCCTGCACCAGCATGGGAGACCAGGAGGAAGCACCTGGCTCCTGGCTTTCGGATCGGTGCAGTGCGCCGGCTGCAGCGCGTTGGCCGTAGCGGCCATTTGGGGAGTGAATCAACGGAAGGAAGACCTTTCTCTCTGTCTGCCTCTAACTGCCTGTCAAAAAAAAAAAAAAAAAAAAAGATGGGCTGTTTTCGTCCTCATCTTTTTTTTTTTTTTTTTAAACAGGCAGAGTGGATAGTGAGAGAGAGACAGAGAGAAAGGTCTTCCTTTTGCCATTGGTTCACCCTCCAATGGCTGCTGCGGCCGGCGCATCACGCTGATCCGAAGCCAGGAGCCAGGTGCTTCTCCTCGTCCTCATCTTTAGTATCTCTAGCTTGGCAATATGCTTGGAACACGAAAAGTATTCTATAAATATTTGCTAGGGGGCCGGCGCCGCAGCTCAATAGGCTAATCATCCGCCTGGTGGCACCAGCACACCGGGTTCTAGTCCCGGTTGGGGCGCCGGATTCTGTCCCGGTTGCCCCTCTTCCAGGCCAGCTCTCTGCTGTGGCCCGGGAGTGCAGTGGAGGATGGCCCAAGTGCTTGGGCCCTGCACCCCATGGGAGACCAGGAGAAGCACCTGGCTCCTGGCTTCGGATCAGTGCGGTGCACCGGCTGCAGTGCGCCAGCTGTGGCGGCCATTGGAGGGTGAACCAACGGCAAAAGGAAGACCTTTCTCTCTGTCTCTCTCTCTCACTGTCCACTCTGCCTGTCAAAAATAAATAAATAAATAGATAAATAAATAGATATTTGCTAGGGGCCGGTGCTTTGGTGTAGCAGGTAAAGGCACCACCCACAATGCCAGCATCCCATTTAGGCACTGGTTTGTACACTGGCTGTTTCATTTCCCATTTAGCTCCCTGCTAACAGCCTGAGAAAAGCAGTAGAGGATGGCTCAAGTCCTTGGGCCCCTGTTTTCCAAGAGGGAGACCCAGACGAAGCTCCTGGCTTTGGCCTGGCTCAGTCTTGGTCATTGTGGCCACTTAGGGATCTCTAACGCTTTCAAATAAATAAATAAATCTTAAATATCAGTTGAGTAGGTGGAATGTATGCATTATTCAAATCACATTATTATGAAACAATTAAATATGCAGACCTGCTTTTTAAGGACACAAGGCAAGCAGAATTTGAGATTAGTATCACAAAATAAAACTGCAAACCAAAATTCATCGGAGGAAAAACTACTACCACCATCCAATCAATAATGAGTCAGGGTCTGCGTTCTAGCACCTAAAGCAGCAGGCTTCAACAGAACCTTTGTGTCACGGAATAGAAATTCAGGCATCAGCTGAAGCCTAAAGGATACGGCAAGTATACACAGAAAGAGAAAAGGAAATCTGAGCGGTGGCGCGCTCTGACATCCACACACACATAAGCTATCAAAGGGCATCTGCCTCACGTATTAGACCTAGGACGCCTGTTGGAAGAATTTACCATGGACTGCAAAGTCCGCCAGTGCCCCTGGAACTGCGGTGTTTAGCGTTCTTGACCATTTTATCACTAGGAAAGGCTCCAGTTTACCAAACAGGATCACCTCTTCCCTGCGGGGAATAGGGAAAGCTCTAAAAAAATTCACAGCTGGTGAAGAACAGAAAGCTAACTTAAAACAAGCCAGGCAAGAAGAAATCCACTTTGGGTAAAATCACACTCGGGAGTGTACAATTTTCTCAAACTCCCCCATAAAGGAGAGCTTCGGTTCCACAGAACTCCACAACAGAACAGCTCTGGACTGTTAACACTTCTTGTATGCCTTCTGCATCTGTCTACCTCACACCCAACTGTCTGTTCTAAAAACTCTACAGTGTACAGCAGGCTGCTTAATCAATCCTAAAAATAAGATGTTCCCAGTCTAGGCTACTACCCCCCATTCCCTAAGTCATTCTACTCAGCCTATATTCAGGAAGAAGGCGGAAACTGAGTTGCCTCATAACTTAAACACTGTGAAAGAGAAACACAGACTTCATCTACCACTCCTGCCTTTGCCCCTTTTGCCCCTAGAATATTCTCTTTCCATCCTATGCCTGGTTTTAGCAATAAGTACTTTTTTTTTTTTTTTTTTTTTTTTTTTAGATTTAGTTTATTTGAAAGACAGAGAGAGAGGTCTTCCATCCAGTGGTTCACTCCCCAAACAGTCACGACGGCCAGCCAGAGCTGAGCCAACTGGAAGCCAGGAGCTTCTTCCGGGTCTCCCGCATAGGTGCAGGGGCCCAAGTTGAGGGGCTTGGGCCATCCTCTGCTGCTTTCCCAGGCACATTAGTCGTGAGCTGCCTCGGAGGTGGAGCAGCCGGGACTGGAATTGGTGCTCATAAGGGATGCCGGCTACAGGCCGGGGCTTTAACCCGCTGTGCCACAGCGCCAGCCCCGCAATAAGTACTTTCAGTGGCGCCTTCCCAGACTTCTCAAAGGACCCACCTGCACGATCCGATCCCACTCCCCCTCCAAGCACTCCCTCCTTAAGCCTTTCTCTCTGCCTCGCCTGCAGCGTCCAGAACGCGCCAGGTGCTTCACTTCTACAAGCTTTGCACCTGTTCCTTATCCAGAGCACCCAGTCCTCACCTTGCACACCTAACACCTCCAGGATTCCGTATAAGCATCGCCTCCTGTGTGAGGCCTCCCCAAGACCCCGCCGGCTCTAGCCGCTCAGCTCAACCCACGTAAGGGTCTCGCGCCTGTCTTCCCAGGGACCAAAGTCCTGGAGAGCAAAGATACCCTCACGCACCTCGCATCCTCCCCGGGCAAGAGCGGCAGCTCAAACCTCGAGACTACACAGGGCCGAGGCCGTGCCGGGATCACGACTGCCTTCCCCTCACCAGGCGAGCTCCCGGCTCTGAGAGACGCCCACATCTGCCGCCCTCAGTCCTGAGATCCGGGAAGCCGTCGGCTCTTCTCCCTCCACTTCCCGAGCCCCGGAGAGGGGCGGCTGTGCGAGGCCAAGGCTGGGCAGGGGCACACCCCGACCTGCCGAGCGTGGGAACCGCACAGCTTCGTCAGGACACGGCCCACGTCGCGACAAAGGAACGCTCTCGTAGTTCCCAACAGCCCGAGGCAGACTCGGCGGGAGAAGGCGACAGCCTGCGTAACCGGGGGCGAGCGGAGGCCGCGGAGAAGGCGGACCGCAGGGCGGGTGGAGACGGCGCGCACTGCGGGGGGCTGCCGTGCAGGCGAAGACCCCTCCCCGGGGCTCGGGCCGACCAGGCCGGAACGCCCCCGCCTCTCCTGCACGGCCTCCAGCCGCGGCCTCGCGCCCAGCGTCACCCGGGCGCCCAGCCCACCTCGTCCCCGCCGTCAGGTGCCCGCCCGCCCGCAAAGGCGCGACCTACCCAGCCCGCCGCGCCGACTTTGCCCAAGAGCCACGACGGCGGCAGCGCGCAGCCGGGCCGCACTCGCTGGGAACCTGCAAACGCCAGCCCGCGGCCGCAGCCCACCCGCAACCGAAGAAGCAGGGCGCGCCGGCGCGGGGTCGGGGAGAGCGGTGGCCGACGGGAGAAGCGCGCCTGAGCTTGCGCCCGAGCCCCGGGCGTCTTGCCTCACTGCCCCCTCCCGGTGGGAGGACCACACAGCAGGGTCGCCTCCACTGGCGATCTCTTCCACCAAGAGGGGGCGCCGTGGCGCAAGGTTTCCAAAGTCCAAGTTGGAGGCGCGTGGACCCTAAATGGTGGAGAGAAATGGTCCCACGCTTTGCTCTCTCGTCGGGGAGAAGAGAAAGCTCCCCTCCCAAGGTTCGCAGCCATTTAAAACCAGTAGTTTATATGTTAAAAAAAGCATGCAAACAAATCTCCGTAGGGGAAATACTACACGAGAATGGCAGCCAGCACTGAATTAAATGTAAAACCACAAGAACATGCCGAGAGCCAGTGTATGTGGGTGGGTGGGTGGCACAGCGGTTAACACGCAGTTTGGGATGCCTTCATCCCATACAGGAGTTCCTGGATCGAAGTCCTCATTGCCCATCTGATTCCAACTTCCTATGATGTGCACCTTGGGAGGCAGCAGGGGATGGCTCAAGAACTTGGGGCCCCTGCCACTCACGTAGGAGACCTGGATGAAGTTCCTGGCTCCTGGCTTTGGTCTGGCCCGGCTCATACTGTTGCAGGCATTTGGAGGAATGAATTACTGGATGGAACATCTCTCTCTCTTTCTCTTTCTCTCTCCACTGACTCCCTGCTTTCAATATAGATAGTATATGTTATAATAGAATAAAGGTAAAGGTTATAAAGCCTCTCAATGTAAAAACAATGTAAATTAAAAAAAAGTTGAGAGGGGAAGGGAAAATGGAACTTCACATGAATATAATTGTCACTTTTTTTTTTAAAAAAAAGACATTTATTTATTTAAAGGCAGAGTTACAAAGAAACAGAGAGAGAGAGAGAGAAGTTCACTCCCCGGATGGCCACAACGGCCGGAGCTGTGTTGTTCCGAAGCCAGGAGCCAGGAGCCAGGAGCTTCTTCTGGATCTCCCACGCGGGTGCAGGGGCCCTAGCACCTGGGTTATCTTCTACTGCTTTCCCAGGCCATAGCAGAGAGCTGGATTGGAAGTGGCGCAGCCAGGACTCGAACCAGCACCCATATGGGGTGGCGGCACTGCGGGTGGCAGCTTTACCTGCTCTGCCACAGTGCCGGCCCCAAGTGTCACATCATTAACTGAGTGTCAAAAGGCTGCTGCTAAATGATCAAGTAGTAGAAATTTAAGCAGATGTCTTAATTCAAAGAACCATACCAATAAAGATAATTTTAAGGTACTTTGAAAATGTCGTGGCAAATGGAACTAAAAGATAAGTTTATTTTGGTGCAAATAATTTTTGAAATTCATGTACAGTCATAAAATCAATTTAAATTCATGATCAAGAAAGTGGATGTGGGGCCAGCACTGTGGCATAGCAGGTTAAGCTGCCATCTGCAATGCCAGTATTCCATAGGGGTGCCGGTTCAAGTCCCAATGCTCCACTTCTGACCCAGGTTCCTGCTGACGCACCTGGGAAAGCAGCAGAAGATGGCTCAAGCACTTGGACTCCAGCAGATCCATGGGAGATCTGGATAAAGCTCCAGGCTCTTGGCTTTGGCCTGATCTAGCGCTGGCAATTGCAAGCAATTTTCTCTCTTGCTCTGTAACTCTGCCTGTCAAATAAATGACATAAATTTGAGAGAGAGAGAGAGAGAGAAAGTTGAGAGAATATGGGAAAAGAAAAATACAGTGGGGAGGCAATATACAACCCAAAGAAACAGAGGATTGAGAGAATCAGGTGGTTATAATAGTCACTCAGAACAAAAATGCACACCTTTCAAATGATCAGGAAGCACACACACACACACAACAGCAAAATGAAGTAACATCACGAAGTATCTGAAAAAGTTAAAAAAAAAAAGTAAGACAGAACTAAGACCAAATATCTCACATGAATAAATATTTGTAAGTGACCTATACTCACTATTAAAAAGACAATGATCAGATTGGAGCACAAACCACAAATTCACTCTATATTGTATGCAAGAAAGTGCTCCCCATTACAGGCATGGAGAGCCAAGACACTGTGGCAAAAAATGACCTACATGAAAGATCTCTGTGAGTGAGATCCCAGTGGAAAGCAGGGGCCATCAAAGAAGGAGGTACCTTTCTCTGAAGGGAGGAGAGAACTTCCACTTTGATTATAGCCCTGTCTAAATAAGGTCGGAGTTTGTGGGCTCAAAAGGTTTCCATAGCCATGGCAGCTCATGACAAGAGCCTCAGGTGATTACTGACGTCATAAATGAGAGTGTCAATTGTTAAATCAAAAATGGGCATTTACTCCCCATGTAGGACCTCTGTCCTTAATGTGTTGTACTATGAGAATTAACAGTAAAACTAGTCTTCAAACAGTACTTTATACTTTGTGCGTCTGTGTGGGTGCAAACTGTTGAAATCGTTGCTTAGTATAGAGTTGGTCTTCTGTATATAAAGATAATTAACAATGAATCTTAATGAAGAATGGGATGAGAGAGGGAGTAGAAGATGGGACGGTCTGAGGGTGGGAGGGCAGGTATGGGGGAAGAATCATTATAATCTGAAAGTTGTATCTATGAAATTATATTTATTAAATAAAAACTTTCCATAAAAGAAGTGAAAAAAAAAAAAGAAAGTGCTCCCATAAAATGATTCTGAAGGCTCAAAAACACAAGACTGGAAAAGGTAAACCAGAAATACACTGAAACGACAAGCCATCAGGACTTGCAAACAAGTTAAGGTTGAGTTCCAGGCAAAATATTTGAATAAGTTTTAAAAGAGCATTTTATAAAAGGAAAACAAATTCACCAGAAAGAAAAAAATTAGGAAAATCTATGCACCAAATCACACTATAGGAGTAAATGAATAGAACAGAAATAATTGGTACCATTTTTGCCAGATTAAGGGCACAAAAAATCAAATGAGAATTGAAAAGACTTCAAAATAATCAATGGGGCAAAACTAATATATCAAACTCTGTGCCCTGAAACAAACATTGCATCTTTTCAAGTGTTCATGGGACACACGAGAAAAATCTTAATATTTCAACAAATAGAGCCATCTGGATAATATTATCTGATCACAAATCAAAACTGGAGATTAACAATAAAACGGAAAATAAAACATTCCCACTCCTTGGAAAATTTTAAGTGTTGAGACAACTTTTGGATCAAATAAGGAAACTTAAACCAAAATAGCATCATACCAGAAAGGATGAAAAGCACACCAGAAATCATGCGATTTAGCTCAAACGGTTTAAGAGGAGAGTTTATGGGTTTACATTTTTGTATTAGTTTAAAAAGAAGAATTGATTACATGAACTAGGCACCTGTGCAATAAGCTAGAAATGGAAGAAAATAAAATTGTGCAGAGCAGAAGGAAGTAATTTATAAAGGAAAAAGCAGAACACCGCGCTGCGTAGACACAAAAAGATGAAAGGCAAAGATAGAAAGTGTCTAGACGGAGTCTTGTCCCACCTGCTGATCAAAGCAGAAGTGGGTGTGCGAAGGTCTGATTCTGGGACCCGGAGCCTGAGGGTCTCCATCCACGTTGAATCTGCTCTCTCTCTAACTCTCCCAAATCTACTTGCAGTCTCCACTGCGGAGTCCATTTTCTGCCACTCTTCTCTCCCACTTTTGGGTGGAGTTCGGTGCATTCATTCCCAAATCATTCAGTTTACACATTCACAGACAATTTTGATTGACAGACCGCAGATGCAGTCACGTCCATTGTTTGGGAACCTTTCTGGTTGGATTCTCAGGAGGAAAATCTTACTTCCCTCATCTCCTAGAACGTGGAAGTACCTCTCTTGCCTCCATTTCCTATCGACAGTAGCAAATATAGCCTTTATTTCACAAATCGAGAAGCTGAGGCTCTGCACAACGGAGGAACCTAACCCAGATCATGCACCTGTTAGCAGCATAAGCAAAAATGTCTGGAAGAGGGACAAGACCAAAGGCTTCGGGGGAGCAAGTAAGACTGAAGAGCAAGCGTGCATAGCAGCCCCTGGACAGACAAGGCAGGATTTTCTCCTGCTCAGCAACCTGGAGGGAGGACGGCAGGGGGCAGAGGGTAGAATTAGTGAAAAACCAGAAATCCGGGCTTTGATGTGGCTGCTAAGATGTGGCATCCCATTCAGAAGTGCCTGGGTTTGAGTCCCAGCTCCACTCCCAATTCCAGCTTCCTGTTCATGTGAACCTTGGATGTAGAATCTTCTGAAGTTTTAAAACAGTTTTCATTCGTCTCCCTCCAATTGGTCTTCATTCTGCTTGTTTGACAAATCTCTCATCAATGTTTAAAATTGCATTGATTAGGCCGGCGCCACGGCTCACTTGGCTAATCCTCCGCCTGCGGCATCAGCACCCTGGGTTCTAGTCCCAGTTGGGGCACCGGATTCTGTCCCAGTTGCTCCTCTTCCAGTCCAGCTCTCTGCTGTGGCCTGGGAAGCAGTGGAGGGTGGTCCATGTGCTTGGGCCCTGCACCCGCATGGGAGACCAGGAGGAGGCACCTGGCTCATGGCTTTGGATCGGTGCAGCACACCGGCCATAGCAGCCATTTGGGGGGTGAACCAACGGAAAAGGAAGATCTTTCTCTCTCTCACTGTTTAACTCTGCCTGTCAAAAAAAATTGCATTGATTAGCTGAAAATTAATCTTTTCAATAAGAAATTTATTTTTATTTCATTCTTTTTGTTTATTAATATATTTCATTTTATTTATTTGAAAGGCAGAGTTACAGAGAGAGAGAGAGACGGGGAGATAGAGTGATAGAAAGTGATCTTCCATCTGCTGGTTCACTCCCCAAATGGCTGCAACAGCCAGAGCTGTGCCAATCTGAAGCCAAGGGCCACCAGCTTCTTCCAGATCTCCCACATGGGTGCAAGGCACAAGCACTTGGGCTGTCTTCTGCTGCTTTCCCAGGCACATTAGCAGGGAGCTTGATGGGAAGTGGGGCAGCCAGGACTCAAATTGGTGCTCACATGGGATGCTGACACTGCAGGCGGAGGCTTAACCTCCTACGCCATAGCACAAGCCCTGGAAATTCACTTTTCCAAAACATAATTTTTGTGCATGTTTTGCAGCTTTCATGGGGACTTTTAAAAAAAATGCCAAGTTGACATATGCACACCTAAAGTAGTGAGTAAAATTATCCTTTTCTAACTCTTCAGGTAGTGAGACCAAGAGCTTGATTCTGAATGTCTCCCTGGCGGGCTCTTATCTTTCCACTGTGGCTTCTGGTGCAACCCCTGAGAACGTGGAGAGGCAAGCTTTGCTCCAGCACTTGGATCGGGAATACAACTCTGAGTGGCAACCTCACTCTGCTCCCCTGTGTACAAGCAAATCATCAAAACAGACCATGAGCTTATGCGGCACCACTGGGAAATAATTTTTTCTGTGATCCGAGGGTCTCTCTTATCATGGAGCTGAAGTCTTGCGAAGAACAGTGACAGTTACTCAGCACAGAGATTAAAAGACCCTAGGATGGTAGAGAGAATGACTGCCAACTGAATGCTAGGAACCCTTAACGTCAATCATCTCATTCATTCCTAATTACTCAGTGAGGCAGGTGTTGTTATGCCCATTCTCCAAAACAGGAAACTGAGGCTCAGAGAAGGTAAGAAATCTGCCCAGGTCACACACCTTGTGAACACCTGAATTGTGATGAGAACCTTGATCAGTCTGCCAGAGGTGACTGGGTTGGCACTGGACAGTTTGGTCTCCACTGTCTCACTGGGACTCTCCCACTAATCCACTCTGGAAAAAAAAAAAAAAGGACATTTATATACTTTTCCATGTCCCAAGTCCTGGGCGAGTGGCTTATGTATGTTATCTAATTTATTCCTCCCCAAGGTAGCTATCATCAGCCTCATTACAATGGAAGACATGGCAGCTGAGAGAAGCTATTTCAGCAGAGCTCCTTGGCTCAGAGTGCTTCCTCTTAGGACTCTTTACTCCAAATCAATGAGACACAGGCTCACGGTGACATCTGTGCCTCAGGTTTTATGGAATTCCATCTCGTTCAAGCTTCTTTGAAGCTCATCCTAGGTCAGCATTCCAGTTACACAATGTTATAGAAACTGAGAACTCGATTTAGCATTGAGTATCACAACCAGGGCATAGCAAGCCCTCCGGGGTTGGTATTTCTCTTAATCTTTTCAGATAACAGTGGAAGCTATAGATAGGATAATAAATAGAAGTGCAAACTGTATCTGTAGCCAGAATGGATCTCTAATTTTGAACTGTGCGTTAAGAGCTGCCTCGTGTATGGAAAGAAAGATAGGACAGGATAAAGCACCCCACAGCTGAACACTACAGACAGCAGCAAAACACAGCCAACATCCCTGTGTCTGAGCCATGGAAATGGGGTGAGGTTCTTGACGAAGTGGGGGAACGAGGAACCACATTTTTGCAGGAAGCAGGCTGTAACTGAGGAATATAGGAGAGAGAAACTGCATTGTAAGCATTCTTGCAACTGCTGATGGAGAGGGAAAAAAAAGGCTAGAAGAACAGACCCCAAACATATATTCCCTTTGTCTAAGGATTTCTGCCACTCTAGGCTGTGTCATCATAATAGTGCTTACCCAAGCTCCTATAACCAGTTTGTTTAGGGAGGACTTGACTCCAGATTTCTACAAAAATAAAAATGTACCCCAAACAAATGAATACAAAGTTGTACCCCACACACAGACCAAAAAGAAGGGAAAAGAAAACCAGCACAAGAAAGAGAGTGCGATGAGCAGAGAAAACGAGAGTCAAGTATGTGTTATGATTTTTCTATTTATTTTTATTCTTTTTACTTATTTGAAAAGCAGAGGGCCAGGGACAAAGATGCACACACACAGAGAAAGAGAGAGAGCTTTCATCTGCTTGTTCAAATGGCCACAAAAAGCTAGGAGCCTGGAACTCCATCCAGGTCTCTCCCGTGGGTGGCAGGAGCCCAGATACTCGGGCCGTTATCTGCTGCTTCCCCAGGCACTTTGGCAGGGAGCTGGATCAGAAGTGAAGCCGCCGGGACTTGAACTGATGCTCTGATATGAGAAGTGGATGTTGCAAGCAGCAGCTTAACTCACCACAGCTCTAAACCAAGGCCACTTACAAGGAGCATTCCAAGTAGAGATTTAAGGGAAGTACGGTAGGAAAAGGAGGTGAGAGGTGGGCAAACAGTGGAGCAGAGCTCTGGTGGACGCAGTACCTTGGAGAAGACTCAGCTGAAGACACAGGAAGTCCTGGGTGGCCAGACTGAGAAAACAGAGCAAGCCTGAATGGACACGACAGTTACAACGTTGGAAGGCATTCTAGGTCAATCAGCAGAAGGAACCAGTGGAAAGGAACTCACCAGCTGGTATAAGGGATTAGGTGTTTGGAGAGGAGCATGGCTGATGCTGTTGATATAGGCAAGCAGATAGGGTCAAGTTGTAAGATTTGTGAGCTGGAGGCCATGCCTTCCTCCTGCCCCCTTTCATGATCTCATGCCCTTATCTGAGCTCACCTGGACACCCAGTTGTCAGACTACGTAACTGCTCCCGTTTGGAAAGTCCATAAAAGATTTGATGAGCCCATGGCTCACTCTCTGCCTTTGCTTTTCTGCCTGTGCTCAGCTGACTGTGGCTGCTCACAATCAAATGCTTGCTCCTCGTGGCTGCAGGCCTGCTCTCTGCCTGCCGGCCTGCTCTCTGCCTGCCATGGCCCCAGCTCAGCTTCTAGACTTCTTTCTCCCCTAACTAAAGTGCTCACTTTCCTGTGCATTTCTCTCACTGAATAAAACGCTTAAAAACTTACCATGTTGCCTGGTCTATTTTGAGATGATATTCAATAACCGAACATTCTGGGAATTATTATTGATATCTTCAGCCCTAAAGTGTCACTATGTCATCTCAGATAGCGTGGAGGTACAAGCAGGCAGATGATCAATGGAGTCCTTGCCAGGGTCTGACTTACATGAACCCACCTCTTGGGTCAGTTTTCCAGTTTCTAAATGTACAATTGGGATTGGCATTTTTGAAAATGCACACATTCCCCGCATGATTCCTTGGCCTCTGGGGTGAGTGTATCATAGTGGGGAAAGCTAAAAAGAAGATTCTGGGGCTGCCTCCTCCAAAATCAAGGTAAAAAATCAAGCATAGTATCATCTTTCAGGTGCCGAGAAAGACAACAAAGATTAGTGCCTTGTTTAAGGACCTAAAGAAGGAATTGGTTGAGATTTTTGGCTTTCCCACGTGGGAGACCCAGAAGAAGCTCCTGGCTCCTGGCTTCAGATTGGCACAGCTCCGCCCTTTGTGGCCATCTGGGGAGTAAACCAGCTGATAAAAGACCTCTCTCTCTGTCTCTACCTCTCTCTGTAACTCTGTCTTTCAAAAAAAATTTTTTTGGCTTTATGAATCATAATTTTTGTTACCACTTTGCCGTAGAAGCAGAAAAGCAGTTGTAGACAATCTGCAAAAGAATGAACACTTCTGAGTTTGAATAAAACTTACGGACACTGAAATTTGTGTCTCATAATATTTTTCACCTATCGCAAAATATTGTTATTCTGAGTCTTCCCAACCACTAAAAAATATGAAAACCACTCCTAGCTCAAAGACTATAAAAACAGAAAGTAGACCAGATGTGACTCCTGAGCCGGACACAGGACTGATTGTCTCCATTTTATTTGTTTATTTCCATTTTATTTGAAAGAGAGACAGAGACAGAGAGATCTTCCATGTGCTGGTTTACTCTCCAAATGCTGGAACATCCCAGGCAAGACCAGGCTGAAACCAAGGAGCCTGGCTTCTGTCCAGGTCTCCCATGCAGCTGGGAAATGAAAACTCTTTGCTTGTGCTTCCCTATCTCCTACCTGCCACAGTGTCTCAAGGTAAAGCAGCAGACAGGCAACCAACAGTGCCAACTGGATCTGCCCTATGCAAAAAGACACATGCACTAGAGAAGATGACTTTATCAAAACATCTGTGACCGTGACCTTCAGAGAAACAGAACAAGAAGTGCTAGAGAAATTTTTTTTACTACCCCCAACACACAGATAATTTTTCTTCCTTCTTTTCTTTCCCACCAGTCTTTTTTTTAATCAAAACATCTTTGAGCAAAAACACATATATCTATTATGAAAAAATTTGAGAATTCAAATTTAATCTGCTCCTATCCATATGTTCGCCTCTTCTGTCATGGTTGATATTCCATGCTCTAATGACAGATGTTGTGTTTTTCTGAACCTGAATGTCATCCCAGAAAACAAAGCAGATCTGAAACAACTTCCTCAAATCCCTATTGGGTTCTTCCCCCTGTCAAAAGCCAAAGGCGACTGAATTCTATGCTTTCTTCAGGACAGAAGGGGATGAAACAGAATGACCCTAGGGTTGAAAGAAACTGTTGGGGTCCACACTTTGGTGTAGCACACAAAGCCTCTGCCTGCAGTACTGGCATTCCATGTGGGCACCAGTTCAACTCCCGGCTATTCTACTCCAGCTCCTTACTGATGGCCTGGGAAAGCAGTAGAAGATAGCCCAAGTGTTTGGGCCCCTGCACCCATGTGGCAGACCCAGAAGGAGCTCCTGGCTCCTGACTTCGGATTGGCACAGCTCTGGCCGTTGTGGCCATCTGGGGAGTGAACCAGCGGATGGCAGACCTCTCTTTGTCTCTGCCTCTGCCTCTCTGTAACTCTGTCTTTCAAATAAATAAATAAATCTTTAAAAAAAAGAAAGGAACTGTAGGCGCCATCCCCTTACAGAATGCTTAAATCTTTCCTATTACACCCACAATATTGAGCTCTTAAGGCACTGAACAGTCCTCTTTCTTTCCTGTCTGAGTGCTGCACCTGCTGAGAAATCAGACAAGGGCGTAGGGCCTATTAGCGTATGCTTTAACTTAGCCTCTGGGTGATTTTGGTGCATTTCTAAAGCTTGGAAACCAAACTTCAAAGGATAAATATAAAAGACATAGGTAGACGATTGCGCCATTTATCTCATTTTTTAAAAAATTGTATCATGAGGGGGCTGGCATTGTGGCACAGCTGGTTACACTGCCATTTACATCACCAGCATATCATTAAGTAATGCATGTTGAAGTTCCACCTACTCTGTTTCTGACCAAGTTTCCTGCTAACACACTCAGGAAGACAGCAGATGATGGCCCAATTATTGGAGACCCTGCACCCACGTGGGAGACCACCATGGGGTTTTTGACTCCTGGCTTCAGTCTGGCCCATCCCTGGCTGTTGCAGCCATTTGAGGAGTAAATTAGTGGTTAGAAGCTATCTCTCTCTCTCTCCCTCTCTCTGCATAACTCTGCCTTTGAAATAAATCAATAAACACATCTTGTAAAAAAAATTGAATAATGAAATTTCTAAAAGGTTTTCCTCCATCCAGAATGTATATAGCATTTAAGTATTGAAATTTATTTTATGAATGTGGTTTTTCCTGACTACTTGTGTCCCTGGAGTGATGCATTTTCAAGCAGATAATGTCTTCTTGAAGCTGCTTGGGCCCCCTCTGCTCCTTTGTGCTTTTTAGGATTAGGTGTAGTCTCTCAACGCTGGATTGTAATCTCCAGTGTTTACTGACTGATCTTCAGGCAGCTGCTTCAGTGTTCTTCGCCAAGTGAACCAGTCAAGATAGAAGAAGGAGAAGAAAAGCTCCAAGCTCTAAACAATATTTGACATTGACCGAGTTAAGTAATTGGCACACAAGTCTGACTGGGAAGTCTTGGGTTTGGTCCAAAGATGGGACAATGACCAAATGTCCAAGGCAACACTTTGCCTCTTTGTTAGCATGCTTGTCAATGAGATGACATTGTTGGGAAACGTTTTTTGTAAAGATCTTTAAATCCCTCCTGGAAAATTGCAGAACAGAATGGATAAAGAGGTTCAATTTTGGACCTCTGCTTCTCACTCTGCAAGTCCAAGAGCCAAGGAAGCTCAGTTTATTCCAACAAACATTGACTGACCAGCGACTCCACATTAATTCCAGGCCCTGGGACTTCATCTGGTGACTCCTGTTTTCACTTCGTTGTCCGTGAATATGGATTGCACCAGTCTTCCATTCTCTGTATGCAGACTTCTCTTTTATCAGGGTTGTGAGTCTCAAACAGGTTACATGTGTGACCATCTCATTTCCTCAACAAAAGCTTGAAGCCCTGTATTTCACATTGAAGTGGGGGAGACGTGTGTGGAAATGCACAGGGGAACAGTAACACAAAACAAAAACCAACAGCATCATCAAAGTGTCATAGCAATGCATTTCCCAGTTTTTATTCCAGACTCCTGGCCCCACATGATACAAGAATTCAAAAGCAGAGGCTTGCAGTAAAGAGAGGAGAATTTAGCCAAAGGAAGAGAGGGCTGCTTCTGGGTTCAGTGGTTCCCTTTATGGGCTAAGGGGTGGTACCCTAATTGAATATACAAATGGGGTGGAGTTTGGGTGGGATTTAGTGTGAGTGAGGTTTCCTGGGGGCTTCCTGGCATCTCCATGTGGAGCTGAGGTCACACATGTTCATCATGGTGTCTCCTTCCCAGGGCAGGGGACACAGGTGCACCATGAGAAAGTGCGCATAGTGGATTGTCACTTAAGGGGGTAGAGTTAGGGGGCAAGCCTAGAGACAGAAATTGTGGGAAAATCTTCCAGCTCATTTTTCCCCAACTCCTGGCCTATTCTGGGCCCCATAGCAAAAGTGTGGGTGGGAGGGGAGGTTGTAATGTATATTTAAATCCATTATTTTGTGGAAGTTTACTCCTCTGTGTTCTCATTTTGCTACTCAGTTAGTTTGAATTTTGTCTGTTTAAGATAATTGACTGCAAGGTGAGATTATAAAATAACTGTCAAAAATTCATCACACATAGAATCAAGAGTTGCTGATAATGCTACATATTCCGGTCGTTTCATTTTTTTCAATTCCCATTCTTCCTTTTACATTTGCAGACTTGAACCTTGCAGAAGCCTAAGTCAGGATTCTGTCCAAGCTGTGAAGGATCCTTCAGCTGGTTCCCAGCTAACGTCACTTCTTCAATCAACTGTCATGGTGAACAAAGGAACCTCATCCATGGTCAAGGGAAACATTTACTGCATGTTAACAGAAAGTAAGTTTTATATCTTAGGACCATTATAGGAAAAGTGATTCACAGCACCATTGTTTGCTTCCTTCAGAATAAAGACAACATCAATGTAGTGTATCCCTTTGTTAATCAATTATCAAGTCTGTTAACTATTACCAGGAGATCTTCAAATTTCAATGAGGTCTTTTTCAGTTTTTTAAAAGATTTATTCATTTTATTTTAAAGACAGTTACAGAGAAGGGGGGGGGGGAGAAAAAGAGAAAGAACTTCCATCTGCTGGTTAATTCCCCAAATGGCCACCAAGTGGGCCAACCAAAAGCCAGGAACTTCATCTGGGTCTCCCATGTGTGTGGCAGGGCTCCAAGAACTGGGGACATGTGCCACTGTTTTCCTAGTCTCATCAGCAGGAGCTGGATCGGAAGTGGAGCAGCCGGGACTTGAATCAGTGCCTATAGGGAATGGTGCCATTGCAGGTGGAGGCCTAACCCACTGTGCCACAAGTGCTGCCCCCCCCCTCCTTTTTTAAAGATGTATTCATTTTACTTGAAAGGTAGTTACAGAGTGACAGGGAGAGACAGAGGGGGTGTGAGAGAAAAAGAACATCTCAATTTTCAATGCGCTTCATAGCTGCACATAAATCTGATTGTTTTAAATCTGATTCAGTGTATGAACTCTATTTTTTAAGATTTATTTTATTTATTTGAAAGACAGAAGCACAATGAGAAAGGGGGAGAGAGAGAGAATGAAAATGAATCTTCCCCAAACGGTCACAACAGCTGGGGCTGGGCCAGGCTGAAGCCAGGAGCCAGGAACTTCTTCCAGGTCTCCCATGTGGGTGCAGAGGCCCGGCACTTGGGCCATCTCCACTGCTTTATTAGCAGGGAACGGCATCAGAAGTGGAGCAGCCAGGACATGAACTGGTGCCCATATGGGATGCCAGCACTGTAGGCACACTCAGGCCTGCCGAACAGCCAACCCATGTTGCAGTGTTTTTACTTGCTATTTAATGCCTTGTTCCCTTACACAGGAGACACTTGCTGGGTTAGTGTTGTGAATCGCCAAACACAGCACCTGTGCCCAACCCCTCTCCACCTCCTGCACTGGGTCCAGGTCCCCACTGGAGGCAGAATGGCCAGGCCACCATCACTGGTTCAGTAATCTGTAGCAGGAAGTAGGGTCACATATAAATTGAGGTATCAGGCCCATGGGTCTTGCTCCACTGTCCCCTAAGACTTTCACTTACAAAACACAAGTTCAAAGACAAGATTACTAGGAGTTTAAGAAGGCCACCACAGAACAGTAAACCACTTTGCAGAGCCCCATCAGATCACAGGGCCCTGTGCATGACATTGGCTGCGTGCCCGTGAAGCTGGCTGTCTGTAGTGACCAGGATGAGGGCAAGAGTGGTGTGAACAACACTTAGGGAACAAGAATCAGAAACGACCAAACCGAGAGTGGAGAATGACATGGATTTATCTGGCAGGAGCAGCATATTGTGATCCAAGGGGATTCAAGGTAGGATAAAGCCAACGATGGGAAGGAGGAAGCAGGAGAAAAAGCTTTTGTGGTCTTGGAAGAGTTGCAGTTTTAAGCAAATAACCACAAAAAGGAGTTATTGAAAAGCAGAGCAGTCACCACATCTGCTCTCTGTGAGGGTGACAGCAGGAGGAGGAAGACAACACAAATCCTTAACAGTGTCAGACCTCAGAGGCCCCATGCAGCCGGAGGATATACGAGGTGTGAAAAGTGGGTTGTACAAAGCAATCTTAAAAAAATAAGCCCCAGATGAAAGGAAAGGACTCCTTTTCTGTTTCCTGAATAACACTGTGGCCCTTGGGACATGTGGTCCCTTAGCTAGGGGAACTTCAGCATCGGTCTCTGGAGCCAGCAGACCGAGTGTTCAGAGAAAGCTGGGGGCAGAGTGGCCGTGGCAAGTGGAGTCCTTGCTCTTGAACCTATGTAGCCATTGCACTCACACACTCAGTGTGCCATTTTCAGGGAGGTTGATGACAAAAGTAGGCTGATTCATGTTGTCTAAAACTTCGTACATTTTATCCACTCCCACACCTCACTTCAAAAGTCTTTGTCTCCAATTATTCAATATTTTTCCCTTCCAGGATCCTGATTAGGCAGTTCTCAGGCATCTATCTGCATTTTCATTTCCCTTTCCACACATGATGATTGCTTTTTGTTTGACAGGCAGAGTGGACAGTGAGAGAGAGAGACAGAGAGAAAGGTCTTCCTTTGCCGTTGGTTCACCCTCCAATGGCCGCCGCGGCTGGTGTGCTGCGGCCGGCGCACCATGCTGATCTGATGGCAGGAGCCAGGTGCTTCTCCTGGTCTCCCATGGGGTGCAGGGCCCAAGCACTTGGGCCATCCTCCACTGCACTCCCTGGCCACAGCAGAGAGCTGGCCTGTAAGAGGGGCAACAGGGACAGAATCCGGCGCCCCAACCGGGACTAGAACCCGGTGTGCCAGCGCCACAAGGTGGAGGATTAGCCTATTGAGCCGCGGCGCCGGCCGATGATTGCTTTTGTTTTAAGTTCCATTTTTTACGAGATTGGTTTATTTATTTGAAAGGCAGAGTTCAAGACAGAGAAGGAGAGAGAGAGAAAGAGATCTTCCACTTGTTGGTTCATTCTCCAAATGGCCACAATGGCCAGAGCTGGGCTGATTGAAAGCCAGGAGTTAGGAATTTCTTATGGATCTAGAAATGGGTGCAGGTGTGCTGCCTTCCCAGGTGCATTAGCAAGGCGCTGGATCAAAAGTGAAGCAACTGGGACTTGAACCAGCTCCTATGTGGGATGTTAGTGTTAAAGGTGGTGGCTTAACCTGCTCCGCCCCAGCGCCAGCCCCTCATTTTAGATTTCTAACCACAAAGCTTAAATGGGCCCTCTGCTCTACCTGCTGACCCTATTAAATCTTCATAGTAGACTCCCTCTCTCATTCACTCTGTAATACATTTGTATTCATGTCTAAGCATTCATTCTTCTGCTCGGAGTACACTGCAACTCTGCCTGCCCCTTTCCTTGTGAGTTCCAATACTTCCCATGGGAAGAGTTTTTCTCTCCACCCTATTGGTGGCATCCTGCACCATGTGGCTTGCTTCCCTCAATGGCAGGTGATACAATAAACCAAAACGCAGTAAGAGCATTGTGTGCTTCAGGGGAATGTTCTCAGTTCTTTGAGTCACAAGACTGACATGTGCTAGACGGGCTGGTTTTTCTTCCCATCTGAGAATTAAGATGGTTGAGCTGGTGGAGAGTTTTATTCTACCTGCATTAGAGCCATAGCTCAGGGCAGAGCTATTGACTCTCAGTTCACATGAAGCAGGAGTGAGAAATAACTTTTTTTTTTAATTGTAAGCCATTTGGGATTTGGAATCAGTAATGACTGCAGCAAAATTAATAACCACTTCTCTACCTCCTTAGATCTACCAGCGGTACAAATTTCATGGAAGTGAGGGCATGATTTTGTTCATTGCTATTTCCATGAGTCCAAAAATGGTGACTGGGCACATAATAGTTGCTCAATAAAGCTTGCTGAATAGGACCTTCTCCTCTAACACCCCTTGTCCTTGCCTCTCCTTGATTCTCATTTCACTGAGAAAATTAAGAAATCAGAAGAGATCCACCTCACCCCACATCAACACATTTGCCAGCTGGCCCACGTCTGCCTCCTTAGCAGGCGAGAGCAGTGCCTTTCCACCAGCTACCGGGAAGGATGACCTCTGGCTGATTCCTTCAGGATGCACCAGTGCTCTGGAGTCTCCGACTCCAACGTTTTGCTCCTGCAGTTCTTCTCTCCTCAGTGGTTCTCCTCAGCATACCACTACACGGTAACAATTCCCTTCATAGAAAACGAGCAGTTTCTTAAAAATGTCAGTGTTTTTTCCCCAGGGGGTTGTAAGGGGAGAGGGATGAAAGGCAGAGCACGGGAGAGCTTCAGGGCAACGAAACGCTCTGTGTGCCAGTGATGGGTGATGCAGGTCGCTGTGCATTTGTTCAAGCCCATGGAGTGTGTGACCCTGAAAGTGACCCTATGTGAGCCATGGACTTCTGGGTGACGAGGATGTGTTCACGTAGGCTCGTGGATTGTAGCAATGGACCAACATGGTGTGGGTGTTGTTAATGCCGGTGCCATGCATGTGTGAAGGCAGAAGAGATATGGGAATCTACCCTCCACTCAAGTTAACACACACCTAAAACTGCTCTGGAAAGAAAGTCTACTTTGTAAAGATTGACTGATGGATTTGAAAGACAGAGTGATAGAGAGAGGCGGAGAGAGAGGGACACCTTCTACCCACTGGTTCACTCCTCAAATGGCTGCAACAGCAAGGTCTGGGCCAGGCCAAAGCCAGGAACTCCATCCTGGTCTCCCACTTGAGTGGGAGAGGCCCAGGTACTTGGGTCATCTTCCCTCTTCTTTCCCAGGTACATTTGCAGGAAGCTGGATCAGAAGTGGAGCAGCCAGTACTCAAACCTGGGATGCCAGTGTCACGAGCAGCAGTTTAATCCATGTACCACAGCACCCAAGGAAATCTGTTTTTTAAAACCTTCACTGGTTGCCCACAACTCCTCATTGAAGCTCCTGCCTTGTTTGTACATTCCCTGCTCTCCTTAGGAACATAGTTCCTCAAACGAGGTATTTATCCAGCATCCAAACAATATCTCCAGTTATATATCAGTTACCATGGCCAAAACACAATTCTTTTCCTAAAAAATATTTATTTGTTTGAAAGGCAGAGTTAGAGAGAAGGAGAGACAAACATACACACTCAGAGAGAGGAAGACCTTTCATCCACTGGCTCACTCCACAAATGGCTGCAGTGGTCAAAGCTGGGCTTTGGTGAAACCATGAGCCAGGAGATTCATCTGAGTCTTCCATGGAGGATCAGGGGCTCAAGTGCTTGGGCCACCTTCTGCTGCTTCCCCAGGGGCATTAGCAGGATCAGAAGTAGAGCAGCTGGGACTCAAATTGGCACCTAAATGAGACGCCAGCATCACAGGTGGTGGCTTAACTCGCTACACCACAACATCCGCCCCCAAAACACAATTCCTAATTACACCTCATCACTCAAGCAAGTTTCTACTCATCTTCTCTATCTTAGTAACCAGCAACATCTTTCACTGAGTAGTCAAGCCCAACATCTGAGACAGTCTTGATTCTTCTCTCTTCCTTATACACACCATCCAATCAAATAAGCAAGTTCTCTGGGCTCTACATTTATATATATATATATATATATATATATATATATATATATATATACACACACACACAAGGACTTGAGCTATCCTCCCCTGCTTTTCCAGGTGCATTAGCAGGGAGTTGGATGGGAAGTAGAGCAGCCGGGCCTCGACCTGGCACCCCTATGGGATGCTGGTTCCACAGGGAGAGGCTTTACCCACTACACCACAGTGCTGGCCCCTGGGCTCTACTCTTAAAACAAATCTCAACGTGCCCATCATTTCCATGGCTGTAGTCTCTTATCACAGGCCCAACACCTTGCTTGGACAACTGAAAGTGTCCAAGTGCTTTATTCCTCTGCTCTCAACCTTCCCATGGCTTCCCATCAACTTAGAATAAAATTCCAAACTTCTGACCTGCTCAATTTTCTAGCCCGTGTCTCCTATTTGGCCCCTGGCTCATCCACTCCCATCAGCCTGCTTGCTCTTCCTAAGACTTTGGAGCTTAACCCCAGCTCAGGAATGCATGACCTGACTCGACCGGAACTCCGTCCAAGTGACATTCCTCAGAGATTTTCCAATCTTCTTCACCCAAAAAGGGCATCCTATCTAGTCCCTTCCGGGCATTTTTTTACTTACCTGCATTATTTTCCCTTTTAACACTTATCATCATGGGACATCACCCTAGTCATGTGTTTTCATTACTTATTCTCTGTCTGTCCCAACTAAAAGACCACAATAATGGCAGAGAGTTTGTCTGTTCTGTTCTCACTAACACCAGTGCTGGCCACCTTGCACAGTCATGGTAATGGAATACCCATGATCAGTGCGGCAGAAAAGGAGGATTTGCCTTCTTTGTGTAGAATCAGCAGAAAGGTCATCATCATGCACAAATATGGGCCAGAACAGGAGAGAGCTGGGTTTTCAGAAGCACAAGAACAACAAGACACGAGACAACGAGAAATCCGTACTGTCTCCACCATGGATGACATGAACCCAGTTGCAGCCCAATCTCTTCATCTATTAACAAGAAACAGGGGAGGGGTTGGGGAAGGGGAAATGAGGTTACTCAATCAAAAACTTTCAGAGTTCTCAGAAAAAATTAATTCTGTCAATTCAAGGTATTGTTACTATCTATCTGGCCATGTCTGATGAAATACTTGGATTCCATGAATTTAACCACTTGCTAATGTCACTCTTGGTTCTTTAGGCCTGCTGGCAGGTGGCTTGCTCCTTTGTTCTATTTTAATCCTCCAGCTGTCATGCGAAAAAATTTGCCTGTTACGAAACAATCTCTTGACCTCATTACCCAGAAAGTCCCTGTTTTGTTTTTGTTTTATCAAGTCACATTAGAGGTTTGTGGTGAAAGCTGCATTTTTATGGATGGATAAAAGTTTACCCGAGGCTAAAATAAGGAGGATGTTAAATACTTGACCTCCTCCCTTGCCCCTGTGTCTTGTGCTCAGGAGACAAAGCTGCTCCATTCTGTTCCTGGGGCCTGTCTGCTCTTAAGAAGAGGAAAATCCAGAGTGCAAGAGAATATACTGAGTGCTAAGTGAAATAAATGTACATCAGCAGGCCAGTAGCATCCAGTGCCTTGGGTCCATGGTTGAGCCTACTGACAACCCTATCTCCTGATACTGAAGATCTTCTCAAACATTTTAAAAGTTATTTGAAAGGCAAGGAGATAGGCAGAAATCTTCCACCTACTGCTTCACTTCCCAGATACTCACAACTACCGGCGCTGGATCAGGCTGAAGCCAGGATCCCAGAACTGAATCTTTATGTGAGGGGCAGGGACCCAAGTACTTGAACCACCACCTTCTTCCCCTAAGGATGCAAGAAACAGAAGCAGAACTTGAACAAGGAGCCAGACGTTCTGTTGTGTGATGCTGGTGTTCCAAAGAGTGTTCCTAGCTGCTTTGCCAAATGTGCATCTCCGGCAAGAGTTTAAATCAAACCCCTTCGAACCTATTATGTAATTGTGGACTCCTGATTCAGACATTCATGGGATTTTTTCCTCCTCAAATCTAATCCCTTAAAGTAAAAATCTTATGAGATATAGTTAAAGCTAACATTCTTTTAGTTACATATCTCAAAGCCACACTCTTAAAAGGATTCTCCATACAATTCATTCAATGGATGCTTACTGAGTATCTCTTTTGTGCTAGGTGTCACATTTAGCAATGGGAATAAAAAAGTGACTTAGAGGCATAGCCTTTCTTTAAAGAGACAGAAGTTTTAGCTGTAATGAGGAAATGTTTCTCCGGAGATTTAAAACGTATTCATCAGTTGACAAACGCCCTGAGAGTGATGGAACGGTGCTGTGTTTAAAGGCTATTTAGGCCTAGACATCACACCAGTCCTAATGAATTCAGTGTGGGTGTTTTACAACCACAAGGAGACGCAATGACTTCATTTGTAAAATGGAAATTGTGATAGTACACCTGCTCCCTTGGACTGATGTGAAAAGTTGGTGAGATAATACATACAAAATGCTCAGCACAGTGCCTGCCATGTACTATGTGTTTAATAAATGCTAGTGATGATTTTCAGTATTATTGAGATGCTGATAAGGTAACAGCTCAAAGGAGAGAAAAGACTTTCATTTGGAAGGATAAGGCAACTTCCTTTAGGAGGTAGTATTTCAGCTGTTTTTTTTTTTTAAGATTTATATTTATTTGAAAAGCAGGAGTGAGAGAGAAAGAGATGGAAAGAGAAAGAGATCTTCCATTCATGGATTCATTCTCCAAATGGCCACAATGGCTTGGGCTGGGCCAGGCCAAAGCCAGTGGCCAAAACCCCATAAAGGTCTTCCATGCACGTGGCAGGGGCCCACGTATTCGGGGAATCCTCTGCTTCTTTCCCAGGTGCATTAGCAGGGAATTGGATTGGAAGAGGTTTTGCTGGCCCAAGCTGGATCTTAGAGTAAATCAGACTTGAGTTTATGAACTCAACTGAGAACAAAGAAAAGGTTGTGTTGGGGGAATGATGAACAGTTGGTGATTTTTGTTGTGTTGTGTGTGTGTGTATTTGAGCTAGTTTTGTAGGAAAGACAGCATAAAGAATGGTGGAGAATTCATGTTGAAGAGATAGGCTACAGCAGATTATGAAGGATCTTAAATGCTAGGTTGAGGAATTTGTGCTTAATTTCAAAGACATTATAGAAATTCCTAAGACTCTAAGTTTTGGTTAGAAAAGGGAAAAAAATAGTGTTATTCAGGAGGATTGAACTGGAGGTGATGGGTCAAGTGCTCAGCCTGTTTGTTAAGATGCCGGTTATCATGCCTGTGTTGGACCTCAGAGTGCCTAGGTTTGATCCCTGGCTCCAAATCATGATTTCAGTTTCCTGCTAAAGTGGACCCTGGGAAGTAGTGGTGATGACTCAAGTGGTTTGGTCCCTGCTGGCCTTGTGACATACTTGCATTGAATTCTTGGCTCCTGGCTTTTGCTTAGCTCAGCTCCGGCCCTCATGGGCATTTGGAGAGCGAGCCAGAACATGAGAAATATTCTCTTTCTCTCTCTCCTCAGGAAAATGATGTGAGGGGATGCACTTGAATCAAGGAAGCCAAGTGGAATGCTATGTAGACGTTTAGACAAAAAGTGATGCTACTATGCTTTCACCTCCCTCTGAATGACCACAGCCCACAGAGCTCATCTGGAGCCAAAGAATCTTTGCTGTAGGCAGTAGCAGTGATAGACACAAGCTTTATTGTTACCCATCCTTGAACTAGAATCACCATAGAAAGGTGAAAGAGTTGCTGATATCCAGCAAACATATCCTACACTCAAATGGAAAGGGGGACAGGAATCTGACAGTCACCATAAGTCACAAAATGGTAGCAAAGTCTATTGCAAATTGTCAGGGATGGAGGACTCAGTTTATGATTCAGACAAACCAACTGTTCTCTCCCAGTATTTTGACTTGTGGGGTAATTCACAAGTCGAATGGCCCCTTGAGACCTAGACATTTGAACAAGGGTGGGTTATATGATTCATAGTGGATTTTGGCTTTCCACGGGACTCCTGTGCCTCATCTAGTAAACTCTGATGGAAATTACAAACTGTAGAAATTCAACCCAGTGCCACAATAACAGGATGCACCTGTAGATTTCGTAGAATTAGCAGCAGCATTCTACCAGCACCAGGTTGACAAGAAAGAACACCGCTGGCAGAGCGCCTACTGAAGCAGAACTTGAAATGTCCAAAGTTTAAAACCAAAGGCCACTTTTCATATCATTCTTTAAATCACAGGAGTGGTGAACTTCTGGCTCATGGGTCATATAAGGCCTGCGAAATCATTTGTTCTGGCCATGCTAAGCCAACCACAGGTAGAACTCAAAATTCAGTAACTGTATAGCAGGCTAACTCTTAAGTCGATGGTTTTGCAAGGCCTGCGAATGATGTTCTAAATACCCAAATGGTTCCCCATGCCTGTGAGAGAGCCAAGTTTGAGGGCAACATAGCTTACAAAATGACAAGGTCCCTTCAGGAACCCAGGACACCATGGTTAAACAACTGATTCCAAATCTTAGGTTACTCATCACTCGGCCTCTCAGTCTGTTGCTTCGTTCTTACTGATCTGAATATTGGAAACCAACCCTGAAACCACTAGACTATTGGAACAGATCCAGTCTGACAGCTTTAGGAAATGCTGGTGAATTGCCAAGGCTGTCCTTCCAAGCTCCTGCTCTACTTGCATTTACACCTCATGAGGTCTCTGCTGATTCCCCAGGGAGCTGCAAAGCTGCTGGGAGTGGTTGGGGGGGTTGCAATTTACAAAATGCTAAATGGGCCCACTGCCAAGAAGTGCTTGCTCACCCCTCCTTCAACGGCAGGGGGAATCTCCCTTTCCTTTTATGGGTGAAGCTGAAGAAAGGATTCATAACTGAAGTTTAATCCTTCTCACCAAACCCAGCCCACACCTCCCAGCAATTGAACTTGAAAAAAAAAAAAAAAACCTCGTTTGAAAAATTACCACAAACTATGTTGTCATCAAAACACACACACAGACTCACACACTCACACACACACACACACATACACTTCCTATATTTGAGATCAGAGACCAGAGTGCTAGGCACAATTTCCTGGCTGAACACACCAGTCTAATACTCACAGGGTACGACTCCTGTCTCGGAGACTGGTTGGAACGGCAAAGATGACAGCCCTGGCGGGTTGATCTTTTCATCCCATATCCTCCCAGCATAATGCAGTAAAGAGGCTGACGGACAACCCAGTATCCTGCAACGAGACGGCCTCAAGCTGATTCCCAGCGCCAGGAAGATGGGGCCACGCTTGCTGCTCTGGGGATTAGTCACGTTCATCATGGTGCCTGGCTTCAGGACAGGTAAGGTCTGGGTGCCCTCTGAGACTTGGGAAGGCCATTGGACATCACCTCCCCCGGACGTAGAACCAGAGGGGACCCTAAGTAGAAAGTTCCCAGAGGGGTTGACCCTTGGGTTCTACAGCTGGTGTATGATTCCCTGGGGCCTTCCTTTACGCCTCGGGGGTCACCAGTCTGTAAAGAGAGCTTGGAATGGGGTTAGGCTCTCCTGTCACTCACAGTCCTTGACAGCTGATTCTGGGAACTATAGGATGGCATGATGTCTGGATGTCAACAGGACACTGATGGACAGATTCCTTAAGAAGTTCTCTCTCATATCCCAATGAAGTCGATTTTCCACTGCAAGCCCCTACCCCCCAATCCCAGCAGTAAGATAACACCAAAAAGTTATTTGGAATCTCGATTGGCCTGAGGCATAAGTAACTTGTATATGGAACACTGGGATCATATAAGAGCTCAGAAAAGTTTACCTTCAAGAACATGTACTGTGCTTTGATTGCTTCTGGAAATTATACGTAGGAAGCTCCTTAAAACTGCAACTTAATAGAAATGTTAAAAAATAAACATACTTATGTCCAGACCATTGCTTTTTCCTAGGCTCCTATGAAAATGTACATTGTACATGTGAGCTCATATATATATATATAATATATATACACATATATGCAAATTTTGATTCATCCTGGGTTTTCTCAAAGACTATTGTAAAATAGAAATTAAAAAACCACTAACTCATACCTCAAACCACCTTTCCTAATTGAGTGTAAATTCTCTAATAACATCTTCCCTTGCTAAACCAGAAAGACAGATATGAAAGTGTAACGTCTTTTTTCTGAAAGTCTACAATTTCATATCACTAGTTTCAATCAATCTAATGCTAAGTGACTATCAAAATGTGTTAAGAAGTGAAACATGATCGTGCATAGGAAGAGCTTGTTTCCTTGTTTTGGTGAGTGGCCAATTTGTGGCATGCTATGGGTTGCTTCAGGCATAGGAACTTCTCTGCTTTGGATTTAAAGTGGACATGATTTTAGGAAGGTTTACAGAATAATTTCTGCCTCAATAGGGATGTTGTCAAATCAATCCAAGCCACGGCAGCAAAATCTACACAATTGATCTTGCCCTATCTTTGGGAAACACATTTCAGGCAGTCTTGGAGCTGTTACTAGCCACTGGTGACTCCTCTGAGGATCTGAGCAGTTTCATTGGCAATGAGCCCAGTGGAGTATCGTGCAGACTCTTTCTCTCAGTTCTCTAGAAATCCATCCAACACTACCTCTCAAGCCCCTTTTCAACACTGCTAAACATACAAAGTCCTGGCCCTTAGGAGATTGATGGCCTATGTGGTAAGATCTACAGGAGAGTGAAGGCTATCAGAGAAGGCTTCATGGAAGTGGCAGGCAAACAGAGCCTGAAGGGGCTGGCACATGTCCACAAGGGCATCAGGGAACAGCACGTGCTCTGCTGTATAAGCTCCCTGGACAAGGATGTGGAGAAGCGGGAAGTAAGGCTGGAAAAGCAGAACTGGGTCGAATGAATGATCCAAGGTCTTAGATAGCATGCCAAGACTTTTAAACCTCACGTCATAGCCAATAAAGAATTAATAGGAAAAAATTTTAAATTACTCTTTATAGAAAACCTTTTATGTGCCAGGCATGTAAGTCATTTATTTTTTTAAGACTTAGTTATTTATTTGAAAGGGAGAGTGACAGAGAAGGCGAGAAAAAGAGAGAGGGAGATTTTCCATCTCATGGTTCACTCTGTTAATGGCCCCAACAGCCAGTGTTGGCCAGGCTGAAGCCAGGAGCCAAGAACTTCACCCAGGTCTCTCACGTGGGTGGTAGGGGCACAAGCACTTGGGTCATCCTCTGCTGCCTTCCCAGGCACATTAACAAAGAGCTGGATCAGCAAAGCAGCTGAGACTTGAACTGGACTCTCATATGGAATGCCTCCATCACAAGTTGTGGCTTAACCCACTGCACCACAGTGCCACCCCTAATTCTTACTTTAATTTTCATAACCACTTTGCTTGTGGATGTCATTAGCCCCTAGATAAAGAAGTACCTTAAACACAAAACCTCAGAGGCTGAGGCAGTGCCAGGTCTCAAACCGGCTTCCCTAGGTTGTTCTCTTTCCTTTCACTGCAAACAGGGTCAAAGCTTTTTGGAGATGACTCTAGCATAGATTAGAGAGTGATCAGGTACAGGGAGACCGGTCATGAGACTCTGAAATTGTTTGATCCAGAGGTAAATGAGAACTCAAAGGCTGAAGCAAAAGAAATGGATTGAGTTTCTGGAATGAACAGAGGGGCTCAGGGCAAAAATAACCTCAGGCTTTTTCTTCCTAGAGGAATCTGGTCTTCAAAGCTATTCCTCTTTTAATTTCTCAGGTGTGAGAGCTCTAATGAAGTCAAGCAGACTGTCAACAGATGCAATTTCTAGCTGATTCATAAGGGAGATTTTCATTCTGAAAATTTCCAAAGCCACCATTTAGAATCGTGATGGAGTATGGGGGAGGTATTAGTCAATCTGGGTGTTTTTAGTCGCTATATTACTGGGTCCTGGGATGTGGTTAAAAAGAGAATTCTCCTGATGTTGCCAGCACAGCGTGTTATTAAAGGCATCTTTCAGAGAACTGTGGAAATTCTGATCACTAACATGTCCCCGACCATCTTTCTTTCATTCTAGGAATTCTGTGATCAAAGCTTCATCTCCT
The DNA here is from genome assembly GCF_033115175.1 of Lepus europaeus. Taxonomy (NCBI): domain Eukaryota; kingdom Metazoa; phylum Chordata; class Mammalia; order Lagomorpha; family Leporidae; genus Lepus; species Lepus europaeus. The sequence goes on along the minus strand of NC_084840.1, from coordinate 76,560,011 downwards.
AGACATTAAAAAAAAGTGCAGAAAGTGATATGTTTGTCTAATTATCCCTTCTTGTAAAGACTCCTGCTCACCCTGGAATTTCCCATCTTGACCTTCGTCATTCAAACACAAAATGTTTAACTCTTCACAGTTAAGCCTTTGCATAAAGCCTTGCTTTAGGAAGTATCACTACTCTTACCTTGCGCATCTTCAAGATAGCCTTTGGAATTCAGGGCTTTGGTAAGCAAAGGGCATATTGCATAAAGCAGCTGCTGTTCTCTATAAAGTGGTGTGCTTTTACTAGTCTGATGTAGCACCCGTGCATATGCTCCAGCTCAGACTTCAGAGCTGATAAAAGAATTGACTTTATCATTCTGTCCAAAGAGAACTGATGGTGGTGAAGAATGGCTAATGTGCTCTACGACTGGCCACCACCCCGTCCACCTCAGAAGTGTTCTCAGACTTTTTTGTTGTTGTTGTTGTTGTTGTTGTTGTTCTTAAAGCCTCTGGTATTCTGGATAATTCTGTGCAATTTCCTGTTGCCATAATCCTTATAACATAGCAATAGACATCAGTAAGGCAGGTGATCGTTCAATATAGTGGCCATTCGAGTTAATTTCCTGCTCCCTTCATTGTTCAATGTGCAGTAGAAACTTTATAAATAATTTCCACAGAAAGTGGGACATGTCACCTGCAGTCAGTGGGAAATATAATTAGGAAGAAAATGAACTTTTCAGGAACCCAAAAGTGGACAAAGGTATCTCCTAGTGACATTGTTGGAGAACCAAAGAGGAACCATGGAAAAGGACACAGTGTCTGACAAACTTCTGTCCATAAAATGAAGAGATTGAAATTTCTGACCATAAAATGAGGTCTTGGAACTCCCATTTCTATCACTCTATGTCAAGAAATCTGAAAAGGAAATAAAATAAATTCTGCTTCCTAGGTACTTTCAAACTGGGGTACTTTGGGTTGGAAAACTTTCCCAACTGAAGACAGACCCATCAGGGTCAGGCTTGAGAGAACTCTGTCATCAGACAAAAGGCTGACATCTCATTGTAGGTAATTTCCAGCTCTGAACAGGTACTGTCCTGCACTTGAGGGTGGCCCACTCACTGCTTCTGCAATTTCTGTGGTTGTAGGTGTCAGGGCAAAAGCACCACTAATCGGTGATGAGGTCTTCTGCTGTTTGCTTGTAGAGGGAGTTTTTGCCTTCTGACAATATCCTTGTTCTTCATAGGAGAGGTTTTACATACACAGGGACCTGTTTCTCTTCTCTTTATTCCAGGTCATTCCTTGTGAGAAAACAAAAGACGATCTAAATTCAAACATTTGCTTCCAAAAAACTGTTATCCCTTCATCCCGGAAAGTGTTCAGATAGAGGCTGGATCAGAATCCAGGACCCTTAAATTTCAGTCCAGTATTCCCTGCACATCTTCACGGTGATGCTCAGTGATATTCCTTTATCTATCCACTCATGCACTGGTATTAGAAGGGTGAAAAATGTTACAATCCTTGTTCTCAAACTACTCATCATTTAACAACAGAGATGTAACATCTGCTGGGCAATTTCTGTCTTGCAAACTGCCAAGAAGAAGCCAGCAGTAGCTGCCAATGAGTCAACATCATCAATGAGTCCCCCAACATGGTTTCAAGTAAGTCACTCATTTAGGGGAAAACAATAATATAATAATCTCTTGGATTTTTAGGTATTTTCCACTCTTAGGTTACTCAGATAGTGTCTGGCCAGTTGATTGATTTTAAGGTTTCCCTGGGATTAGCCTCCATCAAGAGAATACAAGTTACACTGGGAAAAGTCTTAGTACAATGGTTCCCAACACCAGTTGCACATAGAAGGTACATCGAAAGATTAATGCATTAAATGATGATGTCAAGACTAATGAAGAATTAGCTAGCGAACTGGTGCCACGGCTCACTTGGCTAATTCTCCACCTGCAGCGTTGGCACCCTGGGTTCTAGTCCCGGTTGGGGTGCTGGACTCTGTCCCGGTTGCTCCTCTTCCAGTCCTGCTCTCTGCTGTGGCCCGGGAAGGCAGTGGAGGATGGCCCAACTGCTTGGGCCCTGCACCAGCATGGGAGACCAGGAGGAAGCACTTGGCTCCTGGCTTCGGATTGGCTCAGTGCACCGGCTGTAGTGGCCATTTGGGGGGTGAACCAACGGAAGGAAGAGCTTTCTCTCCATCTCTCTCTCTCACTGTCTAACTCTGTCTGTCAAAAAGAAAAAAAAAAAAAGAATTAGCTAGCCTCTCTGGGGGAATAGAGCAAGCCATAACAATATTTTGTCTAAGTGCCTCAAATGATTTAAGATGCAGTTAGGACTGAAGTCTATCACGTTAGAGATAGAATAGATTCCCACTGTTGGTCTGATTCCATCATTTCATTTCTATGCACTATGAATAGTTTCCTGGAGAAGTACTTCTCAAACTTGAATTATGTACAAATCACTTATGGGTCTTGTTATAAAGCAGATTCAGATTCAAGAGATCTGAGATTCTGGTTCAAACATGGGGTCTGTGTTGCTGGTGCACAGATTGCATTTTGAATAGCTAGACTATCATGTGAGAGAAGGAACATATGTTACTTCTTTTGTTTTTTATAAAGATTTATCTATTTGAAAGGCAGAGTTTCAGAGAGAGGGAGAGAGTAGGGGAGGGTGAGAGAGGGAGAAAAAGAAGAGAGAGAAGGGGGAGGGGGGAGAGAGAGAAAGAGAGAGAGAGAGAGAGAGAGAGAGAGAGAAAGAGATCTTGTATCTGCTGGTTTATGCCCCAAATGGCCACAAGGGCTGGGCCTGGGCCAGGCCGAAGTCAGGAGCCAGGGAGTTAGTTCATCCTGGTCTCCCACACACTTGGGCCATCTTCTGCTGCCTTCCCAAGTGCATTAATAGAGAGCTGAGTTGGAAGTGGAGCCTTCTGGACTAGAACCGGTGCTCTGATATTGGATGCTGGCATTGCAGACAGCAGCTTAACCTACTGTACTTCAATACTGGCCCCAATATATGTTACTTCTATCCTCACAGAACTCGAAATTAAAGAGGGAAAACCGGGACTGGTGCTGTGGTGTAGTAGGTTAAGCCCCCACTTGTGGTGCCGGAATCCCATGGGGGTGCCATTTCATGTGCCAGCTGCTCTTCTTCCGACCCAGCTCTCTGGTGAGGCCTAGGAATTCTGATCTAGCCTCTATCTGAACGCTTTCCAGGATGAAGGGATGCAGGGAAAGAACAAATGTGGACGACTGGACTGGCGGCAATGGGGTCGCCTTTCCCAAGAGAAGAAACAGCCACAGTGTCATTGAAGAATAAAAAGAATAAAAAGTTAAAAAGAGGCCGTGGCTTCCTTTATCTTAATGTAATAGACGGATCTCAGGGCCACAGTGAGAGAGAAAGAACAGATTGATCTAAATTGTTTTATATTGAGCTATATTCTGCCGCTGTTAAGATTTTCCAAGGGGATTTCAAAACTCCGTGGAAAAAATGAAATTAGAAGATAAGTTTATTTTGACGAAAAGATTTTGAGATGTACGCATGGTTTTTTTGATGATACACATGTGGAAGGTGGCCCAAGTGCTTGGGCCCCTGCACCCACATGGAAGACCTGGAAGAAGCTCCTGGCTTCAGATCGGCCTAGGCTCAGCTGTTGTAGCCATTTGGGGAGTGAACCAGAGGATGGAAGACCTTCCCCTCTGTCTCTCCTTCTCTCTGTCTTTAATTCTCTCTCTCTCACATAAATAAATAAATGAGTTTTTTTTTTAAAGAAAAACCAAGATGATTAAGATAAATATTGATCGAACATTTCAAAAGATATTCAGCAAAGCTAGTGAATGCCCCCAAGGAACTGGAATAAGGAAGCAGCATGCTCCCTGGAGAGTTAGGGAAAGCTTTGTAGAGATGGTGGCCTTGGGGCGGATTGGCTCTGCTTGGTGCTTCTGAATATCTGCAGGGGTTGGCAGGATGGCATTTTGTAATGAGAGCACTAAAACTGTGCACTTGGTATTCCTTCATCTATTCTTTCCTGCATTAGGATTTACAGGGATGAATAGCAAACTGGACACTGAGGAGTTTGCCAGGACAACTAAATCAATGAGTCAGATTGCATTCCTATATGTGAGTCTATGCATTTTTCTGGTGTGTGCGTTGAGCAAAAAGGGTCTCAAAATGGCTAGTGATTTTCTGACATGAATGAGTACTTCCGCTCAAAAAGAATCTGAGTGTTCTTCACCTCTAGATGTCCCTGGTCTCTGGTGACTTCTTTGACTTGATGGGTTGCTAATCAGCACCACCAGTCCCCTGGAGAATAGTTAGAGAGGTCCTGGGTCTTATTCCCCTATATCTAAGTTTTTCCCCAACTCAGCCCCTGCCACCTGCGTTCTACAAGGCCAGAGTCCCAAGCCGTCTGTCCTGGCAGCGCACTTCTACACTCCTCTCCCCCACCACACCATTCCTAGGACTTTTGACCTGCAGTTTATGCCAGCACCAGGCATCCTGCCTACAGAAGATTTCAGGCAGCAGAAGTGTGGGTGGCATGGGCCAGGGTTGACCAGGAGGTCATTGTGCTGAAAGGAAGATGAATGGAAGCAGGGGAAGGGGCGAGATACTGATCACGAGTGTTCACATCCTGTGGCACCAAGTCGGCCTGCCCTGTGTAGACTGTGTGGTCAGATGTGCTGGGCTAGCCTGCCTTCTCCCCTTGTCCAAGGCCCCCCTCCAATGATGGATGCAGGGAAAGAACAAATGCGGACGACTGGACTGGCAACAATGGAGTCACTTTTCCCAAGAGAAGACACAGCCAAAGTGTCTTTAAAGAATAAAAAGGAAGTTAAAAAGAGGCCGTGGCTTCCTTTACCTTAATGAAATAGATCTCAGGGCCACAGCGAGAGAGAAAGGACAGATTGATCTAAATTGTTCTATATTGAGCTATATTCTGCCGTTGTTAAGTTTTGCCAAGGGGACTTCAAAACTTTGTGGAAAAATTAAATTAGAAGATAAGTTTATTTTGATGAAAAGATTTTGAAATGTATGCATGTTTTTTGATGATACACATGTTCATGATTATTTTAAAGACTTTTATGCATAGATGTCAAAATTATCCTGCATCAAAATGTATCTTTAATTCCATTCTGCACAGACTTTTTGAAATACCCTTGTATATTACAGCATGGCATTAATCTAGTGAATTCTGAGAACGAGGTAGGTCCTATCTTTAACCCCATCATACACATGCAAACTGAGGTTCACTAAGGTCAAGTGGGTTGCCCCGTGTACCACAAATAGAAAAGAGCTAGGATGTGAGCCAGAAAACCTAATTCTAAAGCCTGCACTCTGTACTGCTGTTCTAGACTGCTGGTCAAAGGTAGGTGTTCCATGTCAACACAAGTTCCTTTTTACTTTTTTAGAAATTGAGATACATAGGCCATGAAACATGTCCTGCTGTTCTTGCAGCTCGGCATCAACTAAGAGTTCCTGTGGCTGCCGAACCAGAATCTCTGATGCTGGGTAGCAGCTCTGCAGTCTCCTCCCACAGAGGGGCTGGCCTCTCACAGGATCTCTTAGGGCCCAGCTGGCCCTTGGAGTCTCGGCTCCCAAGATTGTGGTCCTCACCCGTAGTCCTCCTTCCACCTACAAGGAGCAGCTTGGGGTGCCTTCCTTGCAACTGACTGCTTTAAAGAAAAGCATCTCACTGAAGTCTGCCAGCAGCCCACAAAACAGGAAATTCTGAGCAGCCTGGGCCATGAGTCACCACACCGTGTTCAGGAATTGCCATTTCTGCTCACGGAATCACCCACTCTTTTCTGTTTGGGACCAAAATAGATCCTCCTTCAGAAGCCGGCTGCTTTGTGCGCCCTTAGTAACAAAGAGCAGAGGAAGGATAGGTGTGTTTCTCCGAGGCGTGGTGCTGGGAGTTACTGCTCCCGTGAAGCTTTACAGGATGAAAACATGGCTGCCGCAGGAGATGCGACCCAGGGGCTGTGGGGCAGGTACAGAGGGAAGTGCTAGTGCCACTGAGGGCAATCTCCTGCTCCTGGTAGGACTGCCAGTTCTCCCTGGCTCATGCTTCCATTCATTCGTTCAGGAACTGTTAACTGAGCAGCTGAGGGCATGATGCCCGACATGGGGTTGAAGATACAGAGATGAATAAAACCCAGCCCGTGGGCCTCCACAACCAGCCTCTGGTAGGAGAGAAATACATCGCCCCAGATGGCGACACCATGCCAGCTAGGTTCTGAGATTCAAGTTTAAAGGAAACCAATGAAGCACAGTCAGGTGTTCCCTCCAGCAAGCCCTTGCAGCTCCTAAGTAGCTGTCTGTTGTGTGCGTTAACAATCGGCACAGAGAAGAGCATGGAGGACATTGTGTTTAAATACTAACAATTATTCAGCTCAAATGCTACTGATTTTTTTAAAGATTTATTCATTTATTTGAAAGTCAGAGTTATACATAGAGAGGAGAGGAAGAGAGAGAGAGAGAGAAAAAGAGAGAGAGAGAGAGAGAGAGAGAGAGATATCAGTCTTCCAACAGTTGGTTCACTCCAGGAGCTTCTTCCAGGACTCTTACGTGGGTGCAGGGGCCCAAGGACTTGGGCCATCTTCTACTGCTTTCCCAGGCCATAGCAGAGAGCTGGGTCAGAAGTGGAGCAGCCGGGACTAGAACCAGTGCCCATATGGGATGCCAGCATTGCAGGCTGCGGCTTTACTGGCTAAGCCACAGCACCAGCCCCAACTGATTTTGAATTTAGAATAAATTAAATGGGATTGCTGTTTTGTTTTAGCTCTGGAGATTCCTTTACAGAGAAATGGGAACACTTCAGATGGGAGCGTTCAAATTCCTTTAACAACACACTCTGTGATTGCTCCCACAACCCCCTGGTGACTTACAATTATCATTTATAGACAGCTCTGATTGATTGCTACACTGCCCAACAGCATGCAACCCACTCTGTAATCCTAAAGCCAATGACAGAACCTCAAAAGTCCAGTTTAGGGGCTGGCGTCATGGCGCAGAAAGTTAATCCTCCACCTGCAGCGCCAGCATCCCATATGGGCGCCAGTTCTAGTCCCGGCTGCTCCACTTCCAGTGCAGCTCTTTACTGTGGCCTGGGAAAGCAGTAGAAGATGGCCCAAGTCCCTGGGCCCCTGCACCCACGTGGGAGACCAGGAAGAGGTACCTGGTACCTGGCTTCGGATCGGGGCAGCTCCGACTATTGCGGACATTTGGGGAGTGAACCAACGGAAGGAAGACCTTTCTTTCTGTCTCTCCATCTCACTTTCTGTAACTCTAACTCTCAAATAAAATAAAATCTTTTTTAAAAAAAGTCCGGTTTACGTTATTATGCTTTTAAAAGCAAAATAGTGGTGTTTCTTTAAATAAATGTGTGTGTGCGTTTTCATGAAATGAACCATTTTAGGGAACTGGCCCATCTCTTCCAAGACAGAGCTGTTTATCACGTTACTAAGTGATCATTTCTCAAAGTTTTGTTTGAACTCCCCACAGACTAAGTTGACGTCAACCTGTTCCTGCCGCGGGGCTCTGAGAGTTTCCCGGGAGTTTTGGGGATGGTGACTTGACCCCAAGCTGTGTGCGTGACACTTGGCCAGTTGTGGGTAGGCTGTCGTGGGCGTCCCCAGCTACTGAGGAGCCTGCGCCCCAGCTGAGTGCCGGTGTGGTATCTGCTTCCGGCCCTTGCGGTAGTAACACCTCTGTTGAGAACCTGATTTAGAACAGAAAGAACCTTTGTGAAGTGAACACTCCTTATTTTAAGTGGAAAGCAAAACAAACAATTACCACCCCCCCCCCATAAAAAAAAGCCTTTTTAGAATACAAGGGCAGTTTCTTTGGACATCCTGCTGACACCCAGGCAGCACTGGCTGCTCAGTTGTCAAGCCGTTTGTTTCACTTCTGGCTTTCGCAGCCTCTCTTTGCCAGACCATCACTTTCACTTTCTCCCTCCCAGAGTTTCTCAAGTTCCGCTTCTCTGGCTCCATTTGCAATGGCAGGTGCAGTGGATCTGCATGCCTGGTCCCCCCCAGGGCATCCAGCTGGCACCACCCTCATGCCCTGCGATCACAGGTCCAGGGCTACACGCTCTGTCTCTCACTCACGGAATTCTCACGACCACCCCAGGAGAGGAGTGTCATTATCACCATTCCCGTTTGACAGATGAGGAAACTGAGGCTGCTCTCGCTCTGTACACAGGAAGCAACATGTCACCCATGTCACGGGCTGCTTGGGCAAGTCTTCAGTCTCCTAATCTAAGTCACTCTTGGATCCATCCCCAAATCAATCACTCCTGCAAGCAACTTTCAGGGTGATCTCTGGCCAGAGTTGCACTCATTGCCCACTGCCCATTTCCTCTGCTGGGCATGCCATATTCTTTCCAAGCTGCCCTGTCCCTCTATGTCCTTGGCAGTTAGTGCACCCCAACAAGCATATCTCCTCCTCTGCTTACTATGAAACATCCTAACTTGTGACTTCAGAGCTTGATTTCTAGGGGCAATGTCCCTTCTTTCTGAGGACACCTGGAATCTGTCACCTCTCATGTGCCTACTGGAATTCCTCCCAGCCAGGAAGCACTTGGCGAGAGGGGAAAGGCCTCATGACTTTGGGAGTCTGACAGGCTTGAATTCAAATCCTAGCTGGAACCTGAGAAGTCCCACTTTCCTTTACGAAAACCTCAGCATGCCACTTGGTGCAGGCAGTCGCCAGGCCATGGGGATGGGAGGGCTACGGTGTGGGAAGCACTGTGTAAAGAAATGGCAAGAGAACCTGGGGGTGCAGATGAAGGCTGAAGGAGGGTGCAGAGGCTTCTTAAAGAAGGAAGACAACTAACAGGAGGCCCTGCAGGGCAAGCGGGGCTTAGGGAGGTAGGAACTAGTTGTTGAGCACTGCAGGAAAGTGATTGAGAATTCTGCGCACTGGACTGCACCAAGGGATGCCCAGCTGGTCTGTGAGAGTGTCTCCAGAAGAGACGGGCATTTGAATTGAATACACAGGAGTGAACTCTGAACTGTAGATGGAGTCAAGAAAATCACCCTCACCTGTGTGGGTGGATGTCATCCCATCCATTGAGGGACTCAGCAGAACACCAACATGGAGGAAGGGTACATTCTCTCTGTCTCCCTGGATTACAGCCATCTTCTCCTGCCCTTGCACTTGGGAGTTCCTGATTCTCCAGCCTTCAGACCCAGGATTTCCACCAGAGCCCCCACCCCATTCTCAGGCTTTCAGCCCCAAACTGATTGGTGCCACCAGCTTCTCTGGGTCTCTAGCCTGCAAATGGCCCCCATAACTGCATGAACTAATTCCCATTGTAAACCCCCCCTTTTTAAATATCAATATACAAGTACCCCACTGGTTCTATTTCTCTGAGAACCCTGATTAAGACAATGAACAAGGTCAAAAGCAGAATCATGTGCACAGGTTCTTCAAGGCTGGAATGCACATTTCTGTGTGGTAGGAGATGGAGATTTTTTAGGGCTGAGTGTGAGTTATGTCCTGCAGCCTTCCATGTGCGGGGATTTTGACTCTGCTCTGAGTGTCACAGAGTGGTCTCGGGTAAGGAACACAAGAGCATTTCCTTTAGAGAGATGGTATTAAGAATGAGGGATCCGGTGCTGTGGCTCAGCATGTTGAAGCCCCAGCCTGGAGCGTTGGCATCCCATATGGGCACCGGTTCAACTCCTGGCTGCTCCACTTTTGATCCAGCTCCCTGCTGATGTGCCTGGGAAAGCAGTGGAGGATGGCCCAAGTGCTTGGACCCATGTAACCACATGGGAGACCTGGAGGAAGATTCTGGCTCCTGGCTTCAGATCAGCCCAGCTCTGGCTGTTGTGGCTATCTGGGGAGTGAGCCAGCAGATGGAAGACCTCTCTCCCTCTCTGTTTCTGCCTCTCTCTGTAACTCTGTCTTTCAAATACCTGTTTAAAAAATAAGAATTCAAAACAATGTTGAGTGGTCTAGGTGGGAGCTGCTGGTTGGCCAGTTTTAACCTCTGTGGGCCACAGTTTCTATTAGTATAAAGTGGGCAGTGGGAGTACTGCAGTGCCCCACTGGTTGCTGTAAAGCTACACAAGAGAGCCTGCCTAGAGTATATATAATAGTCGCTCAATAAAAGTGGCTCCCTGCACTTCTCATCCACAGGGCCAAAGTCCCCCCAGTGTCTCCATGTGGATACTCACAGGCTGAAAAAAAATACCACATTCAGAATTGATGCCTGTCTTTCTCATTCTGACTTCAACTAATTGAAAGACTACCACCCATCCAATCCCCAGAAGCTCGGGCAGAATCCTGTTTCTTCCCTTTCACTCCTTCTGTGCAACCAGTCAAGCCCCATTTTCTGATGATTCCAGCTCTCAAAGTCTATTCTAATAATTAGTATTCTCTAATAGGTAGAGCATTTTCATTAACTATATATTTATATTTATGATACATAGTACAGGATGAAATAATAATTATATGTATACTATTCTATATGTTAATTTTGTACCTTTAATTATCTTACTATAATATAGAACACATTTCTTCAAACAATAATTACATTGATCATGGCATTTTGTATATTTTCCTTTTTTAAAAGATTTATTTATTTATTTGAAAGGGAGAGAGAGAGAGAGAGAGAGAGAGATCGATTTTCCATCTGCTGGTTTACTACCTAAATGGCTGCAATGGCTGGAACCGGGACAGGCCAAAGCCAGGAGCCTAGAGCTTCCTCTGAGTCTCCCATGTGGGTACAGGGGCCCAAGCACTTGGGCCATCATCTGCTGCTTTTCCAGATGCATTAGCAGGGAGCTGGATTGGAGTGGAGCAGCTGAGACTTGAACTGGTGCCCATATGGATTGCTGGCATCACAGGCAGTGGCTTTACTCACTATGCTACAATGCCAGACCTTACATTTTTCTTATCATGTATGTTAATATTATGTATTTAATTATCTTCTTTTTTAAAATTATCTTTCTTTTTAAAATTTTATTTAAGATATACAAATTTCATGTATTTCCTACATACAGGTTCCGGAACACCACCCTAGCCTGCCTTCTGCCCACACTCCCACCCTTCTTCTTCTTCCCTCTCCTGTTTTCATTCTTGATTTTTATGAAGATCTATTTTCAGTTAACTTTACACTCATAAAATTAACCCTACACTAAGTAAAGAGTTCAACAAATAGTATGAAGGAAAATACACTGTTCCTCAACAGAAGAGACAAGAGCTGTAAACAATCTCCGAATCTCAAATGTCAAGTTCACTCCTATACGTTACCTTTTGGGTACACTCTGTTACCACAGACCAGGGAGAACATATGGTAGTTGTCTTTTTGGGACTGGCTTATTTCACTGAGTATAATGGTTTCCAGTTCCATCCATTGTGTTGCAAAAGACAGGATTTAATTTTTTTACCACTGTGTAGTAATCCATGGTGCATACATACCATAATTATATATCAATAATTACATTGATTATGATAATTTATATATTTCCTTATTGCATATGCTTATGGTATGTCTTTAATTGTCTTGAGACGGTGGCATGCTTTATACAACTGTGGCCGTCAGCTATCATTAATATTCATAATGACCTTGTTTGTCAGGTGGCTGTGAAGGCGAGAGTTAATGCCAGTGCTGACTCTCAGCAAACTTGATTGGTGGCATCAGTGGCCCAGAGGAGCAGGGATGCATGCTATTGTCAGGCAAAACTGGGGATCAGGGTTGACCCAAGGGCTTTTCTTGGGTGTTCAGGCTTCTGCCACCCTGTGTGTGACACACCAGCCTTTGCCAGCCTTTTGTTCCCCTTTGCATTTGTCCTGTGTGCTGGCGGCTAATCCCATTGGGTATGGTGAAGTCGGGAGAAGATGTTGTCAGCTGGCCCTGAACGTGTGTGCCAGATGTTTCTTCCTGCAGGTCACTGAGGGTCCTGGTGCGGGCATCCATGCATTTTGCAGGGTTCCCAGCACACAGAAACATACACAGTGCACCCAGAAACTTGAGAGACCTGGGACACAGCATGTGCTGTCTCTATGCACGTGGACAGCTAGATGCAGAGGGTCTTCATGCCTTCTTTCAGCCCTCACATTCTGTAGTTTCATCCCTACCCACTCAATGGCTGAGTAAAAGACAACACCATGCTGAAGAGGACATTGAACCTCCTAGCAAGGCTGCAGGCTGCATTTTAGGTTCCCTTAGCCTTGGAAAATAGGGCCACCTGGGATTTAAATTCTATAAGGTAACATTAACGCTCACTGCAGGAGCAGCCTGAGGTCACACCTACCAACTTTTTTTTTTTAAGAGTTATTCATTTATTCGTTTGAGAGGCAGAGTGTCAGAGAGAGAGGGTGAGACAGAGAGAAAGGTCTTCCATCTGCTGGATCACTCCCCAAATGGTCATGATAGCTGGAACTGGGCCAGGCCAAAGCCAGGAGCCAGGAACTGCATCCAGGTCTTCTGCAAGAGCCGAAGCACTTGGCCATCACCTGCTGCCTTCCTAGGAGCGTTAGCAGGGAGCTGGATTGAAAGTGGAGCAGTCAAGACGAACTGGCACTCCCATCTGGGATGACGGTGTGTTACAAGCAGTGGCTTAGGCTGGTGCCACGGCTCACTAGGCTAATCCTCTGCCTACAGCGCCGGCACCCCGGGTTCTTGTCTCGGTTGGGGCACCGGATTCTGTCCCGGTTGCTCCTCTTCCAGGCCAGCTCTCTGCTTAGGCCCGGGAAGGCAGTGGAGGATGGCCCAAGAGCTTGGGCCCTGCACCCGCATGGGAGACCAGGAGGAAACACCTGGCTCCTGACTTCAGATGGGCGCAGCACGCCAGCCGCAAGGCACCGGCTGTAGTGGCCACTTAGGGGGTGAACCAACGGAAAAAGGAAGACCTTTCTCTCTGTGTCTCTCTCTCTCTCTCACTAACTCTGCCTGTCAAAAATAACAACAACAACAAAAAAAAGCAGTTGCTTAGCCCAATGCACCTTGATGCCACAACACCAGCCCCACATCTATGGACTTTGAGGTACCTATTGAAAAGAACAGAACTTACCCTCTGAAACCATCAGAGATCAGGATTTTGTATGTTACTTAAGTATTTACAGAAGCCTGGAGTAGTTTAGAGCCAATAGCTTAAGGGTATCTCTGGGGAAACTTTAAATCTGTGTTTCTTTTCAGCACTGGCTGTGGGAGAGGGGCCTGGTTAACAGATGACAGTTTAGAGCAGCCCACACAGGCTGACCACATGGACTGCACTCAGCAAAAGCCTTTAGGTCACATGGGTGTTTCCAAGCACAGGAAGGGGCTTTTGTTGCTACTTAACCTACAGTCTTAACATAAGCCAGTTCTGTGTCACCCATCCCAGAAATGCCACTCACCATACATGTCACCATCCTTCCTCTCCAAACAAGGTAGCACCTGGTGACACAGATTTCAGGATTGCTTGCATGCTGCTGGATGTCTGTCTGTACAAACCCATCTGAAGCAAAGTCAAAGCAGACAAGCAGGTCGAGGTAGTACCCCAAGCCCCCGAACCCTGGAAGCCACATCAGTGTTTCTTCCTCCCCAGGGTTTGTGGCAAACATTTCCATGTCTAGATGGCCATTCACCATGAAAGGGTTTGGTCCGTTTCTAGAATGCATAGTTATCTATGAGTGGTCTTGCCTAAAATTGTGAATCTGGGCGAGTAGGAAGGAAAAGGGGTACAAGGGGCAACTCTGGGAGATAAGGGAAGCAGTGAGAAAGGGCGAGAGAATGGCTGGGGATGTCTGAGGGACACGCAGGGCCCGCACACAGGGACCTGGCGTTCTGACACGGCGAAGGTTGGAGGCAACAGGACTGCCCTTGGCCTGATGTCTACCTCGCGGGGCCATAGTCCTAAGAAGCCGCCCTCCAGCCACAAGATTTTCATGTTCTTTTCTTCTGGTCTTCAGTCTCTACCTGGCATCATAGCTATTTATCTGGTCTTTCTTTAAAATCGCAGGGGAAATCCCACTGAGATCCAGTTGCGAATCCCCTCACTCTTGGGTCTCATTTCTCAGAAGGCTCTCTCATTGCAGAGGCTCTCTGTGGGCGGGGCTGACCAATTTAGCCTATTTCTGCTAAAAATATGACTGTCCCAAGAAATCGGTTTTGAAGAGTGGAGGGAAAACTGCTTTTTAGATTTCAGAGAAAGGACACGAGTTCTTTCTACCTCCTCTTCTTTCTCATTTGATAACCCTTCAATTTTAATCAGGGTGACATTCTGTGGTAAACCTGTGGTTAACTCTTTCACGTACGGAACCTTGTTACCGACTCCGGGGACTCCCAAGGAGAGGAAACCAGTCTGTGCAGAAGTGTTGCTGAACCCCCCATGGCAGTTCAGACTGAAAGAAAGTTTGTTGGAGGAGTATTTTTGGTTCTCTACCATTTTTTCTTTTTTAAAGTAAATAGAAAATAACTAGATTAACCGCCCACTCTGATTTCGATGGATTGATTTTTTTTTCGGTGACACATATTAAGGCACAAGCTTTTTTCCAAAAGGATTTCACCCCGTGAATCACTTACCCTTGGCTTGTGTAAACTCTAGACTGTTGAAGCCAGCCTAGGACAGCAAAGCCTCAGAACCTGCCAGCCAGAAAACGCAAATAGGCCACAGATGGCTGATCTAATGTCTGGAGAACTGTGCCCAGGTGCCTGGAGATCTCCTCAGAGCTCATGTCCGTCCCTCTCCTTCTTTCTGGGAATTAGGCGTCTTTCTTTGATGTTATGTGATAACTTCCCTCTTCAAGCCCCAGGACAGCACTTTGCTTCTGCCACATTTATGCTTGCAGCATGAAAGAACAAAGGTGGATGTTTGCTTGGGTAAATTGGTGGGTAGTGTCCACGTCAATGCTAAAAGGCCCAAGTATTCATTCAGTGCCTACCACAGCCCATTCAGAGGGAGCTAAGGAGCCAAACAAGACTTCTGCCCTCTTTCTTGATGCTGATCTCGCCAAAGACAGTGGCTGGAAGGTGGTGCAATGTGAAGTCCCCATACCACCACTTGCGTTCTGCACGATCTCGTTTTTGTTCTGGTCCATGCACACACAGAAAATATTAGATTGGCGTAATTATTCCATCTCAAGAGTCCTCTTTCCAACTCCTCTAGGCAGGTGCTGAAGCCTTAGTCATTTTGTTGATTTCGGCTTCTAAGGACTGAGAGAGGTGATAAGCACAGTCAACCTGAGAAATAGAACTGGGACTCAGAGCTCTGCTGTGGGTGTGTCACTGAGTAGGGAGATAGCTTTTTCTCTTCTGATAAATGCCCGCAACCACAAACCAAAGGAAAAGGCCCTGAGCTTGTCACTTCCTTTGGAAGAAACTTTAGCAATGAATTAGTTATCCCAGGAATAGGCAGTTTGGTGGGAAAAAACCACTGGTTTTATAAATACTTTATAATTATTAAAATGTCAAATAATACATAAAGCACAAGGATGAATATAGCCATTACACGCCCACCATCAGAATTCAACAAGTTTACAATTTACCTTGGTTGTGTCTTGTCCTTTTGTTTATATTTAATACATATAACAGATACAGTGCAGCTCTGTCTATATCCAATCCAATCCCATTCTTCCCTTCAAGAACTTACTCTCAGTGCCAGCATGTGGCATAATGGGTTAAGCCACCACCCGTAATGCCAGCATCCCATATGGGTGCCAGTTCAAGTCCTGGTTGCTCCACTTTCGATCCAGCTCCCTGTTGATGTACCTGGGAAAGCAGCAGAACATGGCCCAGGTGCTTGGGCCCCTGCACCCTGGCTCCTGGCTTTAGCCTGGCCCAGCCCTGGCTGCCGTGGCCGTTTGCAGAGTAAACCAGCAGATGGAAGATCTCTCTCTGTCTGTCTCTCCCTCCCTCTCTCTCTGTAACTCTTTCAAATAAATAAAACAAATATTAAAAAAAAAGAAATTGCTCTCTTGAACTTAAGTAATATATAGTACTTTATAGATAATATACATTACTATTGTATTTCTTATTTTACATATACAAAAATAATATATTTCCTTTTACAACTTGCTTTTTTTTTCAACTCAACACTGTTTTTGAGATTTGTTCTTGAAGGTGCTAGTTTATTCTTTTTAACTCCTGTATTTTATTCCATTGTATGATTACACCAGAGATTTTTCCTTTTAAAAATGTTATTCATTTGAAAGGCACAGAGACGGAGATAGACAGATATGCAGAGGTCTCCCACCCAGCTGGTTCACTCCTCAAATGCCCACAACAACTGGACCGGGCCAGATTCCAGGAACCCACTCCAAGTTCCCCAGGTCTGGCAGGGATCCAACTACTTGGGTCGTTACCTGCAGCTTCCCAGGATGTGCATTAGTGGGAAGCTGGACCTTGAATCCAGGAACTCGGATATTACAATGCAAACGTCCAGAGTTCCGCCTTGACCCCAGCGTCCCAGAGTTATACATACAATCCCCTTCTGATGGACAGTTCAACCGCTTCTAATTTTTGTCTATTACAAGCAATGCTCTAACAAGTAGCCTTGAACGTGCGCACAAGAATTTCCCCTGGAAGTGAGATTTCCTATTGCAGAGCATGGGTAACTTCAATTTTACTACAATATTTTAACATTTCTCTTTGAAGCAGTCATGCTAATTTTTATGCATGACCAACAATTTATGAGATTCTTGATTTCTTCATGTACTTACCATCATCATTTAGCATTGAGAAACCTTGATATTTTTGCCAGAACGACAGAATAAAATGGAGTCTCATTCCTATTGACATGTTAATGGTTACTGGAGATGTTGAGTGTGCTTTCATGTTTACAGGTCTCTGAGGCCTGTTTGTTCATGTCCTTTGTCCCTTTTGAAATAAGAATTTTCGCTTTTTGTATATTAATTTATAAGAGTTCTTTATGTATTCTGGAAACCAATCCTTTGCATAATTGTAGATTCCTGGATGTTGTCAGTAAACAATATTATTACTTACAATTTTATTTCTTTCCACTCCTTGTTCTTATTTCTTGTGCTTGTTTCATTGCATCAGCTAGGAGATCCAATATAATATGGAATAAGAGCAGGGATATTATAGCGTATTTGTATCATATTTCTGACATTAAATAGAAGGCTTTTAATGTATCAGCAAAGTGTCACTTGCAGTAAGTTCCCTTTTATTTGTTAAGGCAGTTTTCATCCATTTCTGCCACCTTAGAGGGTTTTTAAGCATTATTGAGCATTCTTTTAATCATTATTGAATGATTTTTTCTTCTGTTGAAATGATCATAAGATTTTCTCCTTTTAAATAATAAACGCAGTGAATTACATCAAGAGATTTTCAAATGTTAAACCATTTGTCATGGAATACATTCGAATTGATCAGAATCTAAATTTCCAAAGTACAGCTTTTGGATTACAGTGGCTCCCCCCCCCCCATAACTTCCCTCCCACCCGCAACCCTCATTCTGTTAAAAGTGTTCTTAACTTTAAAAAGTCTGCACTAATAAATGTGTTTTCCAGTTTTAAGCTCTTGTGTGCAGAGCTTAGAACATTTCTGGCCACAAAGAATTGACAGCTGTTTTTTTTTTTTTTTTTTAAGTATCATTTTCTGATTGGCTGTTGCTGATTTCTGGAAAATACTGAATTTTTAAACTGATTTTGTATCTTACCACTTTACCGAAATCTGAGCAGTTCTAGTACTTTAACCATCTTGGGTTTTCTAAGAATACAATTAAATTGTTCAGACAAAATTATTATTCGACTTCACTTTTCCAATAGTCATACAACTTATCTCTGCAGCCAGTTTTATAGAATCATCAATATTGTAGGTCCTTTTTACAGTTCATTGGAATGAAAAAAATCTAGATACCACTAGGTCTTTGGTGGTGGTGGGGGGCAGAGGTAGATTTAAGAAAACAGAGACAAAAGACAAAGTGAACAGCTCAGATATTAGTAATTTGGTATAATGTAGTATTGGCAAAACAGAGACAATTTTATACACGTCTGCAATAGTTTCAACCAATAGTAGATGATGTAGGCAGCCAACAGCAGTTAAAGATGACGTGAAGTATTCAAACTCCACCAATATCATCTGGTTAGTAGTGACCAGGTAACTGTTATGTTTTAGTGGATTTGAGGTCCATTAGCATCCAGGTCTCCCATGTTGGTACAGGGGCCCAAGCACTTGGACCATCTGCTGCTGCTTTCCCAAGTGCATTAGCAGGGAGCAGAATTAGAAGTGCAGCACCTGGGACGCCAATATGGGATGCCAGCGTTGCAGGCATCTTTGCAGGCGACTTCTTAACCCATTACATCACAATGTCAGCCCCTCCATTATTTCAACTGATACATTTCTGTCATTCATGCTCTTATAACTCCCATTCCAGCAAAACCACTTTACTGGTGGTCCCCTGAACACAGCACACTGTTTCACACATTCCCTGCACCAGGATGGCCTCTCCTGCCTCCCCTTCCAAAAGGCAATGACTTGGCATGTCTGAGAAGCTCCTATGGCCTTCATGGCTGGCTAATGGCTCCAGGGTATCTGCCATCTGCTATTTGATTGGCAACTGAATGCCCAAAATAAAGCAACAAAATGCAGTAAATACTTTCCAACTAGAAACTTAATCCATGTTGTAACAAACCCACCTCCTGGATCAAGAGAGAGCAGAGCAAGGCTTTTGCTTCTTGTTGTAATCAAATATAAGTCACAAGGTTGGATGGCCCATTGGACTTCACCTCTAGGCTCTTAGTAGGCCACCGGTGCAGCCAATTCTGTGTTTTAACATAGTTGATTTGCTGGTATTTTAAAGGCATGCTGGAGGGTGTGAAGAGACAAGTAGATGCAGGTGAGCAGTCAGAATGCCTGTAGTTATGCCTTGAAATTCAGTGGAGGGGTTGGCACTGTGGTGTAGTAGGTTAAGCCTCTGCCTGCAGTGCCAGCATCGCATATAGGTGCAGGTTCTAGTCCTGGCTGCTCCACTTCTGATGCAGCTCTCTGCTATGGCCTGGGAAAGCAATAGAAAGTGGCCCAAGTGCTTGGAACCCTGCAGCCGCGTGGGAGACCTGGAGAAAGATCCTAGCTCCTGGCTTCAGATCGGCCCAGCTCCAGGTATTGCAGCCAATTGAGGAGTGAACCAGCTGATGGAAGACCTCTTCCTGTCTCTCCTTCTCTCTGTAACTCTACCTCTCAAATAAATAAATAAATCTTAAAAAAAAAAAGAAAGTCATTAGAGTTGAAGGGAGTTGGGCTTACAAGTGTTGCCAATAGGGAAGCAATGACTCCTGGGACATGAGGCCAAAGGGGAAGTGGCACTGATGAGGATGCTGGAGGTTCTAGCTTCAGTGACTCAGACAATAGGAACATGAGGGTCATCGAGAAAAAGGGACAGGAAGAGAAACAGAACTGTGTATTTGTTTCTAACTTTTTATTGCGAGATCCTTAGATTCACACTTTGTCTTCTTTATCCTAACTTCTTCTGGGTACCTTTTGTATTTGCTACTTAAAAGAATTTCTTAAAAGTAGCAGTGACAGGTTTTTGGTTTTTTGTTTGATTGTTTGTTTTTTTTTTTTGACAGGCAGAGTGGACAGTGAGAGAGAGAGACAGAGAGAAAGGTGTTCCTTTGCCATTGGTTCACCCTCCAATGGCCGCCACGGCCAGTGCGCTGTGGCCGGCGCACCGCGCTGATCTGAAGCCAGGAGCCAGGTGCTTCTCCTGGTCTCCCATGCGGGTGCAGGGCCCAACCACTTGGGCCATCCTCCACTGCCTTCCCGGGCCACAGCAGAGAGCTGGCCTGGAAGAGGGGCAACTGGGACAGAATCCGGCGCCCCGACCGGGACTAGAACCCGGTGTGCCGGCGCCACTAGGCGGAGGATTAGCCTGTTAAGCCATGGCGCCAGCTCCAGTAACAGTTTTTACAAGGCAGAAATGAGAACAGTGAACAATCGAAGACTTTCCTGTGGCTCCTGTCCCATCATCTTGAGCCGTATGCTTTGGGCAACTCATTTAATCACGCTGAGCGTCACTCTCCTGGGATGGAAAATGGGGATGACAACATCAGTCTTCCAGGGTAATCGTGGATGTCAGCATTGGGGGTAACAAATACCATGCAGCCAGCAGGGCTGAGGCATCACAGTGATTGTTATACAAAGAACCCCAAATAGAGAGCCCGGGGCCCTCTGACTTCTGAATCAAAACCACCACATCACACAGACATGCCCCAGCACCTGGACAGTTTAGACATGGCTCCAGCACTAAGTGAGAGACAGTCAAGGACAGAGGGGGTGAAAAACCCACCCTCTTCCTGGAGATGGTGATTCTCTGTGATGGAGAAGCATGGGCCTGGGGCTCAGGGGACCTGCCTGTAACCCCAGGATTGCTGCAAACTTGAGAAATGACCACAGCTTGTTCCCTTTTCTATGCCGCTTCCAGTTCTCAGCTCCTGTGAGCCTCTTCAAAGGGATGTTCAATGTGTTCTGTGGTGTTTTACTTTGCACCCAAACCATAACATATTACAAAGGAGGCAACATTTGACAGTGTAGTGGGCATATGTTTGGAATTCTTATTGGATCTGACACAGAAGATAAATGACTTTAGGGCAAAAATGAGTTCATGTCTTTACCAGGTGACCCAAGCTCTTCTCATTTTTAAAAAAGATTTATTTATTTATTTGAAAGCCAGAGTTATAGAGAGGCAGAGGTAGAGAGAGAGAGAGAGAGAGAGAGAGAGAGAGAGAGGTCTTCTATCTGCTGGTTCACTCCCTAGATGGCTGCAATGACCAGAGCTGTGCTGATCCAAAGCCAGGATCCAGGAGCTTCTTCTGGGTCTTCCCACATGGGTGCAGAGGCCCAAGAAGTTGGGCCATCTTCTTCTGCTTTCCCAGGCCATAGAAGGGAGCTGGATGGGAAGTGGAGCAGCCAGGATTCGAACTGGTGCCCACATAGGATGCCGGCACTGCAGGTGACAGCTTTACCCACTATGCCACAGTGCCAGTCCCCCAAGCTCTTAATGTAGTCACTTCTTTGTCTTCTAGGAAATCCCCCATCTAGAAATTTCCACACTTAAGCCAGTTATTCTAGTTTTCATTCCTGACATCTATTTTCCAGGTGGCAAAGAGGAGAGGCACAAAGCTGAAGCCATTTACCCAGAGCTGGCTGGGCTCTGGGTGAAACAGCTTGACCTTGAGTCACTTACAAAGCAGTCTTACCTCAGGCTCAGTCCACATCCTTTTGAAGCCTCTTCCTCTTCTGTGCCACAAGGGCCAGATGAGTTCTCTCTCGTTTTGAACATCAGAGGAAAAACAACAACAAAAACATCACGGAGCCCACAAACGTTTTTCACCCACCCACCTTCCCTCCAGCCAACAGAGTTTCATTGCGCCCTGTTAGGTACCGAGTCGAGTGCCTGGGCACAAAGCACTCTTGTGCCGATTCAGCAGTAACTGAGGGCCCCAGTTCCCCATGCACTAAAGAGCTCTCAGGTCCTTAAGAAGGGGACAGACACAGAAAGAGGATGCTGAGCCACCAGGGCTTCATTCTGTCTTAACCCTTTCTCCTCTAAACCTGGGCTCCAATTGGCTTTGCCTTCATCTGTACCGGGAACTCCTGGGAGGCAACAAATCCACCAATCACCAGAGAAGAGGCACCTGTGATGACAATTCAGGGACAGAGATGGAGGTGGGGGGTGCAAAGGATAGGAACATGGGGGATCCTGCCTGTGGCTTTCAACTGACAGACCATAGGCAAACTCTGACATGAGATGTGAGACAAGAGCTTGGTTTAATTCTCTCCTAGTGCAAGCCCCAGGCGGAGAGGCCCTTGGCATGTTCAGGGTTAATAATAACTGCTGACTGACTGTTTTTCCCTCTGCCCACATAAAAGGTACACAAGCTATAAGGCAAGGCCACATCAATGGCCTCAGAGTCTGTGGTAGGACTCTCCTCCTGGGGGCCCCACCACCGAAGCTCTGAGCATTCACCCTGCTATCTCTCATCTCCAAGTCGGTTATGCCAAGCTTTCCCGCGTCCCGTAGGCACCAGACACTTCAATACTCTCAGAAAAGGAAATGACAAAGCAATCAGAGATTTTCTGAAGAGTAATGATAGCTAAACAGCGAATAGAAGAACACTGCAACGGGAATATTTACGCATCATAAACTATGAGAATATTCAAGGAGGAGGAGGCAAGAGGACATTTTTTAAAAGAGATTTATTTATTTGAAAGGCTGAATTACAGAGAGAGAGAGGGAGAGGGAGAGAAAGAGAGAGATCTTCCATTGTTGGTTCACTCCTCAAATGGCCATAAAGGCCCGGGGTGAGCCAGGCCGAAGCCAGGAGCCAGGAACTTCATCCAGGTCTCCCACATGGGCACAGGGGTCCAAGCACTTGGACCATCTTCTGCTACTTTCTCAGATGCATTAGCAGGGATCTGGATGGGAAGTGGAGCAGCCAGGACTCGAACTGGTGCCCATATGGGATGCTGGCAAGGCAGATAGTGGCTCAACCCATTATGCCACAGTGCTGGCCTCAAGAAGAGTTGTTTTTTTTTTTTCATTCATCGCTAAATTTTTTTTATCTTTTATTTAATAAATATAAATTTTCAAAGTACAGCTTATGGATTACAATGGCTTCCCCCCCAATAACTTCCCTCCCACCCGCAACCCTCCCCTTTCCCGCTCGCTCTCCCCTTCCATTCACATCAAGATTCATTTTCAATTCTCTTTATATACTGAAAATCAGTTTAGTATATATAAAGTAAATATTTCAACAGTTTGCCCTCACATAGCAACACAAAGTGAAAAATACTGTTGGAGTACTAGTTATAGCATTAAATCACAGTGTACAGCACATTAATGACAGAGATCCTACATGATATTTTTTTAAAAAATTGATTAATTTTCCATGTAATTTCCAATTTAACACCAAGATTTTTTTTTTCATTTTCAATTATTTTTATATACAGAAGATCGATTCAGTATATACTAGGTAAAGATTTCATCAGTTTGCACCCACACTTAAACACAAAGTGTAAAAATACTGTTTCAGTACTAGTTATAGCATTACTTCACATTGGACAACACATTAAGGACAGATCCCACATGGGACGTAAGTACACAGTGACTCCTGTTGCTGACTTAACAATTTGACACTCTTGTTTATGGTGTCAGTAATCTCCCTAGGCTCTAGTCATGAGTTGCCTAGGCTATGGAAGCCTTTAGGGTTCGCCGAAGAAGAGATTTGTAAAGGCAAAATAAGGAGGATTTTATAAGGTGTTGTGAAAGTTACCTTAGATAGAAGGGTTAATAAAATGGTGGCACCAGCCTGAGGCTGAACAGACAGTTGCTAGGCAGACGACTCTGTGCAAGTATTTTTTGTGTAAGCTTGCCGTGGCCCCTGTGCAGGGCTGTGGATCTGGCAGTCTTCTGTGAATAGTCCTTGTTATATGTGGATGAGAACCCTTGGCATATGCGCAGGAGACCCCTTCCTTCACAGTATTCTGGCCTTATTTATATGTTTGTTTATTTTGGTTAGGGCTTGACGAAAGTGACTCCATTTAGGTCTTGACGACTTTCACAACGTAAATCCAGAACTGTACCAATATTGAGGCGGACATTTGGCCTAGCTGTTAAGATACCACTTGGGACACCTACATCCCATATCAGAGTGCCTTGCTTTGGGGCCTGGCTTCATTTTTTTTAAAAAAAGATTTATTTATTTATTTGAAAGCAGACTTAAGAGAAAAGGGGGAGAGAGAGAGAGAAAGAGAGAGAGAGAGAGAGAGAGAGAGAGAAACTCTTCCATCTAGTGGTTCACTTCCCAAATGGCCGCAACAGCTGGACCTGGGCTGGTCCAAAGCCAGGAGCTTCTTCTGGGTCTCTTGCATGGGTGCAGGATCGCAAGCACTTGGGCCATCTTCTGCTGCTTTCCCAGGTGCATTAGCAGGGAGCTGGATGAGAAGTGGAGCAGCTGAGACTTGAACCAGTGCCCACATGGGATGCCAGCACCACAGACAGTGGCTTTACCTGCTATGCCACAATACTGGTCCCCTGGCTCCATTTGTGATTCCATGTTCCTGCCAACGTGCACTCTGGAAGGCAGCAGGTAATGGCTTAAGTACTTGGGTCCTTCCTGCCCGTGTGGGAGACCTGGATTGAGTTCCTGGCTCTTGACTTCAGCCTGTCATAGTCTGGCCTATTGCTGACATTTGGGGAATGAACCAGCAGATGGCAGATCTTTTTTTCCTCTCTCTGTGCCTCAAAATAAAATAAATAAATAAATAAATAAATAAGTGAATAAATAAGTATAAGTAAATAAATTGGAAAAAGAATTGTACCAGTACTTAAAAATTACAGGGAAGAAAATACTGCCCTTCTCGTTTTCTAAAGACAATTCTGTTTGCTTCCATGCCCATTGCCATAAGAGACAGTGAATGACTAGAACTGAGGGCTGAAAACAGTGGAGGATGGAATGATTTATGTTAAATAGTCGGAGCCACTGATAGAAGCAAGAAGTGGACCTGGAAAGACAGGAACAAGGGTAAAGACAGAGAAAAGGTCCTATTTGCTGAATTTTAAGAAAGAACTAAAATTTTTAGTGCATAAAACTAGAGAATGAGGGCAGCTGCCACACTGGGTCAAAAAAAATTAGATGGGCTGGCATTGTGGCACAGAGAGCTAAACTGCCTCCTGTGATGTGGGCATTCCATATTGGAGCATCAGTTCCAGTCCTGGCTGCTCCCTTTCCAATCCATCTCCCTGTCCATGTGCCTAGGAAAGCAGAAGAAAATGATTGCTCAAAGCTTGGATTCCTGCCATGCACACGGGAGACCAGGATGGAGTTCCTGGCTCCTGGCCCAAGCCTGGCCTAAGTCTGGCCCAAGCCTAGCTATTGTGACCATTTGAGGAGTGAACCAGTGGATAGAAGATCTCTCTCTCTCTCTCTCTTTGAAATAAATAACTATTTTTAAAAGAAGTGATAACGTAGGGACAGGGGATTTAAAGATGTTTTGCTGAGTCATAAGAAATATTGAAGGAAAATTCCCATTAGTATGAACCATCATCATAGAAAATGCGTATTATGAGAAAATTATGTGTAGATTTCAAAAAACTTTGGCACCCAAATAAACATTTTAATTCCATTTTCCATGAACTTCTTGAAATACCTTGAGATTCTTCATTATCCTTCTGAAAGACAAACTATTTTTGGTTGGAGATTTTGTACAGCTGTTGATGTCATCACATTACGCTGAGAAGGGCTGAAGAACATCCCGGCTTCCTCCCAATCAGACTGAAGGAAACACAGCTGCAGTGCCTCCTTTCCCACACATTCTTCCACTTTCGATCTCTAGAACACTCTAGGCGAGGCCTTTCAGGGAAAAGGAGTATAGCCAGTTCTTTACAGGTTACTCAGCTCCAGACCCGGAAGCATTAATGTTTCTAGATTTCAGGAAAGATTCTTTTATAAATGGAAAGTCAGTAGGAGGAGAACTTCCTGAAATTTCCCCTTGTCCCCAAATGACCCCCTCAGACACTCAGGATAATTTATGACTCTGTAAATTTCCAGGGCCTTGTTTAGAGAAACACACCATCATATACTGGAAGAGTTTCTAAGGACACAAATTTGTCTCAAGGACAATTCATCTGCCTTTTTATTATTTGAAAGATGTATCTGTTTATTCGAAAAGCAGAGTAACAGAGAGAGAGACAGACAGACAGACAGACAGGATTTTTCCATCTTATAGTTGACACCCCAAATGCCTGCAACAGCCAGGGCTGGGCCAGGTCAAAGCCAGGAACCAGGATCTCCATCCAGGCCTCCCTAGCCCCAAGCACTTAGGCTATCATCTGCTGCTTCCCCAGGTACACTAGCAAGAAGCTGATCCATCCCAGGCATTCAAATATGGGATGCAGACATCCCGAGAGATGTCTTCATCCACTGTGTCACAACATCTGCCCCCAACTGCCCCTTTTTAAATGTGTATGTTCAGAAATGTTCTTAGCTAGTAGTTGAGAGACCAATTTCCAAATGCATCTGAGGTCATATCCTGACTATTTGTGCCAATAAACAGTGACCAGAGTATTGTTAATTATACTTCTCATTGATTTTTCTAGATGAAAAATTACTTATAAAAATGTATGGAACTGAAATATATAAATCTGATGAACTTTGGTAAACATGTATACCTATTTAATCAATATTGTCATCACCTTCCTGCCTCCCTCCAAGCACTTACAAGGAAATGAAAAACAGGGACAGGCTCTGTGGACAGCAGGTTCAGCTACCACCTGAGATACCTGCACCCCATATTGGAGTGCCTGATTCCAGACCTAGCTTAATTAACTGCTTCCAGTATACAGAATTAACTATATGAGATTTCTGTAGATTGAGCTTACTAAACTTACTAAGTTTTAGTAGCCATTTTGTAGAAGCAATTTTATATAAAACAGCCATCTTTGAACAATGTTCCTTATCTTGAAATCTACTTTCTGACATTAGCAATTCACAATAGTTTTTACTGATTGTCTTTGCATAATCTTTTTCTCTCCTCTTACTGCTAATCTATCATTGTCTTTGCATTTGTAGTGTGCTTTCTTGTAGACAGCAATGTAGTTGAGCCCTGCTGTTTTATCCAATCTGAAGTTTCTTTCACTTTATATTTTTTGTCCATTAGTGTTTAGTTGTAACTACCAGTATAGTTGCCTTCTACCATCTTGCTATCTGTTTCCTAGTTGTCTCATTTGCATTTTTGTCACTTTCTTTCAAGTAACCAAAAAAAAAAAAAGTTAATACTCTATTTTAGTACTCATTTAATACTCTATTTCTATTGCCCTTTTAGCTGTATTTTGCCATACTATTTGGTGGTTTCTCTAGGCTATTCAGAATACATCCTTTGTAGTCAAATTGTACCATTTCATGATATAAAAACTCAAGACAGTAAAATTCCATTCACTCCAGTATATATCCAACAGTTGTTATATATTTTACATATACATATGCAGGAACTCTTTATCCAATACTATTTATTTTAAACCATCATCTTTCAAAGAAATTACAAGGAAAATATGGTCTTTTAATTTTTGTAAATATGTAAAAATATTCTTCATCCTTTCCTGTAGATCTGTGTTTCTAGCTTGCATGGTTTCCCTCCAGCCTGGAGAATTTCCTTTAAGAGTTTCTTTCAATCTACACAAAACGCAGATTCACTGGTGACAGATTCTTTCAGATTTCGTTTATCTGAAATCATTATTTTCACTCTCACTTTTGAACAATATTTTCTCTATGTAGATTCTAGGCTCACAGGCCTTTTTTCTTCTGAATATGATGTATCATTATTTTCTGGTTTCTCTTGCTTCTGTTGAGAAGCCAGCTGTAACTCATCATAGTCCCCTTGTATGCGTCACTTTTCTCTCTGATCTGGTTTTCAGAATTTTGGCTATGAGGTGTCTAGGTGTGGTTTTCTTTACACTTACCTTGCAGAGCGTCTTGGATCTGTAATTCAATGTTTGTCCTAAGAATTTGGAAATTTGGGGCCTTGTTCTTTCAAATGTTTTTTTCTTCTCATGATATCTCTCCTCTCCCTTTGGAATTTCTATTAAATTTATATTAGACTATTATGTGACATTATCCCATGGGCCACTAAGGATCTTTTCAACTTTTTTAAAAAAACCTTTTCCCTGTGTTCATCAGCTTGGATAAGCTCGACCGAGATTTGTCGTCAAGCTATAGTTAAGCTCATTGTTAAACATTATACATTTTGTTCTAGAATTTTCATTTGGTTCTTTTAATAGTCTTCATGTCTCTATGGAGCTTATTGGTTCACTCATTATGACCATTTTCCCTGTAGATCAGCTGTTGGCCATTCTTTTCTAAAAGGGCCAGAGTAAATATTTTAGATGAGGAAGCTCTACATTCTCTGTGGCAACTACTCAGCTCTGCCATTATAGCAGAAATGTCTACAAATGGTCACGACTTTGTTTATAAGAATAAATGGCAGCTTGGGGCTGGAGTCGTGGTGCAGTGGATTAAGCTACCGCCTGTGAAGCCAAGATCCTGTATATGAGTGTCAGTTCAAGTTCTGGCTGCTCCACTTCCAATCCATCTCCCTGCTAATGTGTCTGGGAAAGCAGTGGAAGATGGACTCAGTGCCTTAGTCCTGCCACCCAAGTGCGAGAGGAGACCCAGCTGGAGCTCCAGGCTCCTGGCTTTGGCCTGGCCCAACCCCCACCCTTGTGGCCATTTGGGGAGTGAACCAGTGGATGGAAGTCCTTTCTCTTCCTCAGTCTTTAATTCTGCTTTTCAAACAAATGAAAAATCTTTAAAAAACAAATAAATAAATGTCAGCCTCTCTGTAGGCTGTGGTTTGCTGTCCCTCGTTTTAAATCATTGAGCACAATGGCTTTAAACTCCTTTCTTGGTAACCTGGAGGATTTTCGGGTCTGTAAATATCGACTATGTTTTTAGGTGGGAAGTATTTTTCTGTTTCTTCACGTGCCTAGAAATTTTTTATAACTTGCTCAGCATTATGAATTATACATTAGAGAGTGTCACAGAGAATTTGGATTGTGGTGTCCTTTGAAGAGTCAAGGGTTTTGTTTTTGTTGGTGTTTCCAGCAGACAGACAAGTTTGTACCCAGTTACTCTGTCAAGGCTAGCAGCAAAAGTCCTCATTGGTTTTTCTCATTATTATTATTATCCAAATCTTGTTTTAGCAACAGATTAACCTTCTGGCACTTAAAACATTTGTTGGTGTTAACATAAGTACCAGCAAATTGCACTGATAATGCAGACAGCGGGCAGAGAGAGAGAGAGAGAGAATGATGATGACCTTTTCCAAGAGTTAAAGGTTAAGGTAAACTTGAGCCTGGTCTCTCTCTGAATTTCCATTCTCTTTTTCCGACAATGAAAAATAATGAAGGCAGAAAAACTAGCAGTAACTATATACCTATATTTGCCGGCACTCTGCAACTTAACCTAGTGTGCTATCTCACCATCAAATCTGTAAAATTGTGATTACTACACCCGTTTTACAGAAAAGGAAACTGCCCCCAGGAGGAGTGAAAACAATAAGGCTACGTAGCTAGTAAGCTGATAAAGCAAGAATCTAGAAACCCATCTTTCCTCCGCTTGTCACCATTCTGCCTTTCCTGACTTACAATGATTATCAGAATTTATTGAACTTCCTGTTACCTGTTCTACTGTAATTGCTGGCCCACTGGACTCATGCAAATTGCTTTTGTTCGGCCCCTTCTTGGTTAGAGCGGGGCCAAGCTGTCCAAGTCCTACCCACCTTCGGTTCTTGGGGGGGAATCAGAAGAGTCTCCATGGTTGAGAAGCTGCTGGGCAGGGTCAAAGGGCACAGAGAAGCTTCCCTCCAACAAAAAGATGTCCCCATGGATGGCATGCTCACTGAGGGAGGCCTGTGTTTTCCCAGCTTTTCCTGTCCTGCCTCCCCCATCCACGTGATTAGGAGGGAGGGACAACAGATTGATAGAGACATTTACAGAGAGAAACGCGTGTGCTCAGCCCCTTGCTGGGGGATGCACTGGCCCCCCGAGGACTCTGCCAGCTAGAAGACCACCACCAGAGGAGGTGCCAGCTTTTATACCCTTGGAATACTGTGCCTAAATAAATGTTTTCCTTTGTCAAGTTAGCCTGCCCCGAGTATTTCACTGGAGTAGGGAAAAGCTGACGTCTATGGCCATCCTGGCATGACACGGCAGCTGGTGCACTCAGAGGCCAGCAGGTGGCTGGGAAACACACATCTGCTACTTTCAGCTGCTCTCAGATATTGAGCAAAAGCACTTTATGTACATTTCTCAAAGTGTGGTACAGAAGCGTTCATTAGAGAATGCCTGGCAGTCCTTATTTCTGAAAAGCATTTCACACACACGCTTTGCTTCCCTCACATGAATTCCCACGGCGTTCCTCAAATTCCTGGCGCTCATCTCTCCCTATGCTTGTTCGACAGGAAGCACACTCAGAAGAAAAGCTCGCTGCTTTGTGCACACATTTGATTTGAGCTGTTCGGTACGTGGCAGAGGAACTTGGTTTGAACTCAACTTTTGAGCCACCTCTGATGCAAAGGTTTCCTAAGAAAGACCATTAGCAGACTCAGTTCTTTTCTAGGAAAATGTAGCGCATATACAAATTCACTTTAAAAATGAAGAAATATGTGATTACGTTGCCCGCGATGAGACCCGTACCTGTGTGACTGGGACTTCCCGAGCTCCCGACATGCTTCTCTTTCCTTCGCAGACTTCTGTGACGATCCGCCACAGCTCAGCAAAGCCACCTTCAGGGCCCTCGCCTACAAGATCGGCACCATGTTAACCTGTGACTGCGAGGTTGGCTTCCGCCGAGTTAAATACGGGTCATCCTACATGCGTTGTACAGGAAACTCCAGCCACTCTTTCTGGGACAACAAATGTCAATGCACAAGCAATTGTAAGTCGTTCCTTTTGTCACGACCTGAGTCCAGCTTTCATTTACTCCGTCCTATAAGCAAATAGTAGCCTGCTCAATCTACAGAGTACGTGGTTTCAGTGGTTTCTAGAATATTCACCCATCAAACAAATATTTAATGAGTGTCTACCAGTTCTAAGAATGGTTCTAGGCACCGGGGATATAATCAGCCACACCCAAGGTGAATTTAAATTTCCTTTGGGGTGTAGTTGGGGGTGGGGGTGATAGATATTGCACTAAACAATTAAAAACAACTCTAGTTCACAATATTATGAATGTGTTTAATGTCATGGAGTTGTACACTTAATATGGTTAATATGGTAAATTTTTTGTTATACATATTATATAAAAATATTTCATGAGAAATATTCTTCATGGAAGAATCTTCACTTCCCATAAGGCTGAACATACTCTCCTGTTTGCTTATTTGTTTTCTGATTTCTAAAGCTCACACATCATTTTGGGTTGGGGGAAGGCAGCATTGTCAAGGAAAGTATTGCCAGTCCAGTGTCAGGAACCAGTGTCCAGAGCACCAGGAATGTCCTGCAAGAGACTGGGATACTGGGTGTGGAGGGGTGAGGAGGATGAGGAGCCCACAGAGATCAGACTGTTATTGGGTAACACTACAAATCAGCCTAAGGGAGAAAGAGAAGGTTATTCTCATTGCATCTCTTCATTTCTGGACATCAAACATAGCTTGAGAGTCTGGTGGCTCCCAGTATCACATGTGAGCTAAGTTCCCCAAACTGCACTGGTCCTGGTGAGGAAAGCTGAGATGGCAGAGCCACTGCTGGAGCGTTTGCTGGGGCCGGGCCTCCCTGCAGTGCAATTTGAAGTCAAAGTCCCCCGAATGCTCCCTGTGCCTAAGTTGATCTGGTCTTGTGACTTCCGCAGTTGGACATGGTTCCTCTAGCTCCAAGCCTGCCTTACACAGCCCTTTTCCCTGTCCACTCTGTGATATCAGAATGCGAACAGTGGTGGGCTCATTCATCTTTTTTTTTTTTCTTAATTTGACAGATATAGACAGTGAGAGAGAGAGACAGAGAGAAAGCTCCTCCCTCCGTCAGTTCATTCCCGAAATGGACGCTATGGCCGGCACTGCACCGATCCAAAGCCAGGAGCCAGGTGCCTCTTCCTGGTCTCCCACACAGGTGCAGGGGCCCAAGCACTTGGGCCATCCTCCACTGCCTTCCTGGGCCACAGCAGAGAGCTGGACTGGAAGAGGAGCAACCGGGACTAGAACCCGGCACCCATATGGGATGCCGGTCTGCAGGCGGAGGATTAACCAAGTGAGCCACGGCACCGGCCCCCTCATTCATCTTCTTATCCCTTAACTCTACAGATGGTGTCAGCTGGCATGTCTCAGTGTCATGTGTTCCACCAATCTATGTCTGGAGACTAAAGTTTGAACCCCATGGCTCTGTTAAAGCACCTCACTGTCATTCCCCACCCCCAGGGAGCCCTTCCTTTATTCTAAGCTGGGATTCTGAACCCACCCCCCAGGGGTGCTCACACGCAAGCCATCCATCTACTCCACCATAGAGGCAGGTGTTACAGAAGTTTTCTTTAAGATTGTTTCTTTCTATCTTCGAGAGTTCTGAACTGCTTTAGGAGAGCTCCGGATTCAGAACTCCTAACTACCGTCACACATGCACACACAATATTGACAGAATTGAGGGCAAGAAAGAAGTCCCTTTAGATGAGACGCACATAGAAAAGATCTCCCACCAGAAAATGGGTTCGTTTCTTTCAGAAATGTGTAGTAGACAAGGTCATCGAGAATGTGTAGAAGACAACGTCATCGAGCACATGAAAGCAGAGAGGCCAGGGCTGCCCGGCCGGGTCTGGTAGGCATCACCCAAGGGGAGGGCTCACCCACAGTTTACCTTTGTACCCTAGCACCCGGGCATTGCCGGGCACATGGCAGGCACTAGAAGGATTTTCTTCCGGAGTAAATGAATGGTGTCTTCTAGTTGAAGCATTTGTGAAGCTATTTCATCCCACACAGCTCTTAGGAATCCAGAAAATGTTACAACTCAACCTGAAGAACAGACAGAAGGAAAAACCACAGAAATGCAAAGTCAAATGGAGCCTGAGGACCACGTGGACCTTCCAGGTAAGAGGTGACTTGCAACAGCTGTCCTCTGACTGACTCCTGGGAGCCAACCCTTCCCTTGCACCTGCATGATGGTGCTCCCCCAGGAGAAAAGTCTGTGCCCCGCATGCACAGCCACGAGCATTTCCTTCTCTTCTCAGAGATCTTGTGCACAAGAACTACTGCTGTTTGCTCAGCAACTCAAACCACGGTTAGAGCACCCAACCTGGCTCTGCTTTGGGAACTGTCTAAATAGAACTCAGCTATTCAATTTAATTCAAAAGCATGTGTTGGGATTATGTGCCAGGCACTGCCAACCAAAATGCAAACATGTACAGGACAGCCGTCCCTGACCTCAAGGAAATCCATGCTATTTTCATCCTAAGTATGATGACAAGTTGCAAACAAAACAATGTATGATAAAGTATTTTTTTAAAACAGGATGGGGCTGTAAAATGGGCTGGTGGTTCTTCAACCTCCAGACAAGCACCTCCTAGTTAACAGAGTGTACATGACTGCCCACAGCTTGTCCAAATGAAAGATGCTACAGTTAAGTCACAATGATAGGAAGTACCAGAGCCTGCTAGGAACGCCTGAGCTTTTGGGGAAACCAACTGACCTTAGAAGAACCCCGTAGTCCTTGCTAATTTTAGAATCTTATGAGTAGCTTTATCATTTCTTCTTTTTTTCTTTTGAAAGGCAGAGTAGACAGTGAGAGAGAGAGAGACAGAGAGAAAGGACTTCCTTTTTGCCGTTGGTTCAACTTCCAATGGCCGCTGCGGCCAGCGCATCACGCTGGTCTGAAGCCAGGAGCCAGATGCTTCTCCTGGTCTCCCATGCGGATGCAGGGCCCAAGCACTTGGGCCATCCTCCACTGCCTTCCCGGGCCACAGCAGAGAGCTGGCCTGGAAGAGGGGCAACTGGGATAGAATCCGGCGCCCCAACCAGGACTAGAACCCGGTGTGCCAGCGCCGCAAGGCAGAGGATTAGCCTGTTGAGCCACGGTGCCGGCCAGCTTTATCATTTCATATATAATTTCATTTGAACCTCACAACGCAATGAGTCAGGAAGAAGGGAGGATTAGTTCAAGTTACTAAAGCAACAAGACACAGAGAACTTTAAAGACTCATGTGATGAGATGGGTGTTTAGCTTAGCAGTTAAGACACCACTTGGGATGCCCATG
This sequence comes from Lepus europaeus, assembly GCF_033115175.1. Classification (NCBI taxonomy): domain Eukaryota; kingdom Metazoa; phylum Chordata; class Mammalia; order Lagomorpha; family Leporidae; genus Lepus; species Lepus europaeus. The sequence goes on along the minus strand of NC_084840.1, from coordinate 76,526,348 downwards.
CCCCATATTTGAGTGCCTAGGTTTCAGTCCTGGCTCCATCCTCAATCACCACCGCCCAAACCTGGAAATTAAATAAATTATTAAATAAATCTATAAATAAACTAACACATAATAGGACTGGAGTAAAACTTCAGCCCTCTTGAATTAGATGAGGGATATTTCTACTAATTACTTATTTTGAAATAGTTTGCATTCATTTACAATTTCTTTTATTTAAAAAAAATTTAGGGGCATTGTTGCGTCATCATGTTTTTATCCCTTTCCCCTCCAACGTTGTCCTGGAATGGTGTTTGTGTTGCTGTCTCCCCCATCTTACCTCCCCTTGTCCCCACCCACAATTACTGAAAGGGTTTTGAAGAGCTCAGAGTTTCTTGTGCTTACTCAAGAGATCAAAAGCTAGCTCTGGCCGAGGGATATTTTGCCAATTGCCTTAGTTTGGACGCTTTCATCTGAAAGAAGCAAATCCAGTTCAAACAAAGTTCAGGCAGTCACGGATGGTGACTGTAAAACAACACTTTTTTTTATGAGATGAAGACACAAGAGCACTCATTCTTTTCAAGGTGCTACACGACAGAAGACAGCTCAGCGTCTGCACTCAAGCTTCCTGCTCACACAGGTTACTGGTAGAGATCATATTGGGTGCCCAGGGCGGCAGAGAGTCTGGAAGCACAATTTCACAATCAGTTTCACGGTCTGAGCCTGGAGGGTACATGCAGTTCCACAGGTCCAGACCAGGGCCAGAGGTTAGAGAATTTTGAGATGAAGTCGGAACAGAACATGATCTCTGAGGGCCAGATCAGTCAGGGCCTGGGTTGTAGTCAGGAGGAGTGGAACATTACTGGGCATGGGGGGGTTTTCGGAGGTTTTGACAGGGCTCCTGGGGACCCAGCTTACTCATGGACCATGCACCATTCCTAGCAAGAAGCTGCCTTGGTTCACTCACATCGCCTTCCGAATTCTCTTCCCGCCTCCCAGGTCACTGCAAGGAGCCTCCACCTTGGGAACATGAAGCTAAGAAGAGAATTTATCATTTTGTCGTGGGGCAGACAGTTCACTACCAGTGCGTCCAAGGATTCCGGGCCCTCCAGAGGCATCCGGCCGTGAGTGTCTGCAAAATGGCCTGTGAAAAAACAAGCTGGACCCTGCCCCTGCTCACCTGTGCAGAGGAAAGCCAGCACCATCAGTTTCCAGGTAGGTGGGCTCCTTCTTGGTCCACTACGTTGTTGTTCTCCATGGAGCCGACCAGGATAAGCTCCCTGACTCTACCTGCTATGTGACCTAGGGCAAGCCTCTTGACCTCCTGGACCTCAGTTTTGTTCTTGTTATAAGCAAACAAACAGGGGGACCGGTGTTGTGGCATAGCTGCTTTAAGCCCCTGCCTGTGACGCCGACTTCCCATATGGAGAACCAGCTGCTCCACTTCTGACCCAAGTCCCTGCTAATGTGCCTGGGAAAGCAGCGGGAGATGGCTTAAGTCCTTGGACCCCTGCACCCACATCAGATCCAGAAAAATCTCCTGTTTCCTGGCTTTAGATTGGTCCAGCTCTGGCCACTGCGACCATTTGGGGAATGATCCAGCAGATGGAAGATTCTTCTCTCTCTCTCTCTCTCTGTAACTCAACTTTGCAAATTAATTTTTTAAAAAAAATCTAAAACCAAAACAAGACAAAAAAAGATGGATAAACCTTAAGGTCCTCTTCACTTAAGGACCCCTGTACCCAAGGGGGATAGTGGGAGACAGAAGAGGAAGAAAGACCTCTTGAGTGCTCCAGAGCACCCTGGATGCTGCCTCAAAGCATCCATGTGCTACCCCTTTCCTTGTTGATCCTGAAATTTCACTACTTCCTCTAAGCTACCAAAAGAGGAAGTCTAGCCACCCACCCACTTGTGTCTTCCATCTACCGGTGTGTGTTGTAAATCTATCATTTTTATGCTGCTCTGTGGTTATCATGCTCCTTCCCCTTGTATAATTCCCTACCTGTGCACTCATAAAAATGTGCAGGGAAGGAGCCTACTCAAGTATGTGTACACACTCATGCTCTTGCACACATGCAACCCCCCTAGGCTATCTTCTGCTATCAGCACTCTGAAATCTTATTTCTACAGTCAGAGTTCTCACCCTGAGCCCTAAGTCCCTTTTTCCTTGCCCTCCCCTCCATTTCCCGTGCCCTGTGAGTTCCTCTTGGGTTCTCTGGGCTGTAGTTCCTTCCCCAGAGCCGGCCCACCATGAGCCACATGGATTGTCCAAGTGTGCCAATGACTTCGTTTGTCAGAGGCTGAAAAGGCAGGGTCCCTGAGGTCACTAACCACAGCCAGGAGGCATGGAGAACTGCCCAGGCAGAAAAGGCTACCCCTCTGTGTGTTTCTACTTCATTTGGTGGTTCAATGCTATCGTTTGCTTTATTTTCATCTACTCAAGAGGCAGCATGAGAAAGAGATATCTATTGTCTGATGGTTCACTCCCCAAATACTTGCAATAGCCAGGGCTGGGCCAGACTGAAGCCAAGTGCCAGGTATTCCATCCGCATCTCCCCTAGGGGTGGCAGGGACCCATATCCTTGAGCCATTATCTGCTGCTTCCCAAGGGCATTCGTAGGAAACTGGATCAGAAGCAGAGGTGCCAGAACTCAATACCCGCACTCTTATGGGATGCAGGTGTCCCAAGCAGCAGCTTAACCTGCTGAGCCACAGTGTTTGCATTATCATGACCCATTTTCAAGTCGCAGATGGGATCCAGGACTGCGTTTAGGATGCCTAGGGTAAAAAAGAGTTGCTCGGTTTCACGAACAGCCAGGGCCAGGGTTAGAATTCCCGCTCACCTGCTCTGCTGAGGCTACTCAACCACTTCCTACTGGTCCTGAGGCAGAATGTGTGGTGTGGTCTCCCAAAGATATACCCGAACTAGGGTTTATGCTTCAGCAGGTGTACCTGGAGCCGTCTGTGGAGGACAAGCTGGGGAGGAAGGGAGACTCCCATCTCCCCATTTGGCTTCATAAGCATCACTTACTCTCTTGTAGGTGAAGAAGAGCCTCAAGCAAGCATGGATGCCCCTCCTGAGAGCAAGACTTCCTGCCCTGTCACCACAACAGGTGCCTGAGAGTTTCCATGGAGACAGACACTCACCATTCAAGCCTCCTCGGGAAAGGGCACACGTCTGGCTGCAGGCCTCTGCAGCAGATGGGCAGTGGAGGGTGGATGAGCCCACTCCAGCAGCATCCCCTCTCCTCCAGAGCAGGGACTTGGCACTCATCACCCCACATGCCCCAAAGCCAGAGTCCGAAGGACAAAACGCAGGACCAAGACCGGCCGCTGCTAACACAACAGTGTAACGCTGGCCCTGTTCCCCTCTCCTCCCACATCTCTTCCACTTGTCCCCAAGTTTCCCATCCATTGAGAAGGCATCACTCTCTCCAGCCTCATGTGGTCCCGTATTTGGCATACATTGAGAGTATTTCTCGCCCTTCTCTTTGCCACAGATTTTCAGAAGCATACAGAAGTGGCTACCACCGTGGAGACGTTGCTATTCACAGAGGAGTATCAGATAGCAGGTGAGTGGGCTCGCTTGCCTTGTGGACAAAATGACATGTGCCAGGTGGGCTTCAGTGACTGCCTCCTTAATGCTCATACTATTGGAGGGGCAAAGATGAATCCAGAGAACAACATTAGTCAAAATGCTATGAATCACCTCTAGGGTGCTGCGAGCTGTGTCTCAAACCAGCCCCAACCCATCCTCCATGAGCTGACCTTCAAGGACAGCATTCTACGGCTGAGAGAGGGGAGTGAGGCCAGGCAGGAGGGAGGAGCGGAGAGGAGAGGCAGTAGAACCCGCCAGGGAGCAAACATGCTCCACTAGCACTCTGTGTTTCCTTGGGGTGAGGGAGAATCACTACATCTGCCTGAATCAATAAGTAAGTGACTTCAGGACCCCAGCAAGGCAGCATTTAGAAAAGAAGAATGCATTTAGGGGATGCGAATGGGTTTAGCATCATCTTCATACTTCTCCATGTCTTTACCAGACACAGGCCTCCCCAAGGAGAGCCCTAGCTTCTGCACCCTCCTGCATTCCTGGTCTCCGTCTGCTCCCCCAGAGAGAACAGAACCTCCTGGGGAGGGGCACTATCTCTTCTCTCTCTCTCTCTCTTTTTTTTTTTAAAGATTTTTATTTATTTATTTATTTGAGAGATAGAGTTACAAGAAAGGTCTTCCTTCGGTTGGTTCACTCCCCAATTGGCCACAATGGCCGGAACTGTGCCAACTGGAAACCAGGAGCCAGGTGTTTCTTCCTGGTCTCCCATGCAGGTGCAGGGGCCCAAGGACTTGGGCCATCTTCTACTGATTTCCCAGGCCATAGCGGAGAGCTGGATGGGAAGAGGAGCAGCCGGGACTAGAACCAGCGTCCATATAGGATGCCAGCACCGCAGGCGGAGGATTAACCTATTGTGCCATGGCACCGGCCCCGTATCTCTTCTCTTTAGTCAAAGGCCAGCCTTGCACACATCCCTCAGCCCTGTCCAGCTTCCTTGAGCCTCCCAAATAGCTCCTCTGCAGAGCCTGCAGTGTTTCCCTCGGCAGGAAGCCCTGGCTCACCTAGGGGACTTGCCCGGCCTGCTCTGTGGACCAGCGCCAGGTGGCCGCCATGTCCAGGCACCCCTTTGCTGAACTCCCTCTCTGTCGACAGTGGCCGGCTGTGGATTCCTGCTCATCAGCGTCCTCCTTCTGAGCGTGCTCAGCTGGCAACGGAAATGGTGAGTCCCACGTGGTCAGGGAAGCCCTTCCTCAAAGGCCAGGACAGGCAAAGCACCTCCAGGTTGGGCCCCAGCACAGCAGCATCAGCTATCAGCGGGGACCTTGTACTAGGCCAGCCAGGAAGGAAGAAAGTAAAACCATTTCATAGAAGAGGCAAGTTCTTGTTGAGAAAGGCCAGTTCCTGCCTCCCTTTAAGGGTCGATTGTGAAACTCTCCACATCACTCTCTTAACTCCAGGGCATCTCCTATCCCTGCCAGGTTGGACTAAACTCCACAGTCCGATGCTGAGAAGACAGGGATCCAGCCCCATAAAACTGAAGCCCTTCTCCCGTAGTTTACCTAGCCAAAGAGGAAAAAAAAATGAGCTGTCTTCCAACGTGACTCTGGTCATCAGGCCACAGTGTACTCCTGATTTTCCTTATGTGAATGGAAAAGTACAAATGATTGCAATGCAAATCGTAAGCCCTCCAGGGATTTCGTGTTAGGGATTACCCCTAACCCTGGCAGTTCAGCCACTTACATAAAGTATGGTTTCAGGATTACCTGAGATGAAGTCTGTGAGTGCCCAACATACTATCACAGGCACACAAAAGTTCTTAGAGCTTCTCTTTTGTTCAAGTTGAATAGCTGACGGGCCTTAAATTGATAGCTCAAAGACCAATTGTCGTGAGACACAGAGAGCAAGGCTTTCTGGAGGTGTGATAGCTCAGAATCTATGTTGTGAAATAAAGAACTCTCCAAAGGTATAGGAGTTCCACAGGTCTTCCAGAATTACAGCCTTCAAGAACGCTCAAACTTAAGTCTCAAAATGACAAGGAGCTTGTCTAGAATCTTGTCTCTTTGAATCATCTGATTGCGCCCTCTTTTGGCCAAACAGAAATCTGCATTTGAATTACTAAAAGTTCATTTCTCAGTCAGAGATTTTGTTTTTTTTTTAAATTTGCTTTTGTTTGTTTGTTATTTTGAGCAGTTACTAGGAGCCAGGGATGTGCTATAGCAGGTTCATATCAGCTAAATTTTCAAGAACATTATTAACCGGTTTTTAAGCACGGTTATCAATAAAAGTATATGAATTTACAATTAAATAAATTATATTAAAACACAGGCAAAGATACACAATACTAATCACTTCCTCATTATTTCACCACATTTTGCTATAACCTTTGTTCTCAGGATTATCTACATCTGTGATATGTGTTCACATATTATGGGAATAGTCTGTGCTGGTGTGCTAGTGTGTATCCCTTCTCAACGCTATGTTCGGTAATTTCCAGCTACAAATTGGCAGCTGGAAACTTGGAATGGTTAGAGAATTTATAAATCTATAAAGTGACATTTTTATAAATTTATAAAGTGAAAATAGGCAGCTGACTGCAGAGAGCTGGCTGTTAAACATTACCAGCATGCCTCTGCTCGGAGCCTGGCTCTACGGGAGCTCTGCGCAAGGTAGGAAGTAACCAGATGTTTCTGTGAGCTAAGAAAGGTTTGGGAAGACTCTAAGACCACACTGGCCAACAGAGCAACACTAGCCACAGATAATACTTAAGCTTAAACTTAAGTAAATTAAATGCCATTAGAAATTTAGTTCCGGCCGGCGCCGAGGCTCAACAGGCTAATCCTCCGCCTTGCGGCGCCAGCACACCGGGTTCTAGTCCCGGTTGGGGCACCGATCCTGTCCCGGTTGCCCCTCTTCCAGGCCAGCTCTCTGCTGTGGCTAGGGAGTGCAGTGGAGGATGGCCCAAGTGCTTGGGTCCTGCACCCCATGGGAGACCAGGAGAAGCACCTGGCTCCTGCCATCGGAACAGCGCGGTGCGCGGGCCGCAGCGTGCTACCGCGGTGGCCATTGGAGGGTGAACCAACGGCAAAAGGAAGACCTTTCTCTCTGTCTCTCTCTCTCACTGTCCACTCTGCCTGTCAAAAAAAAAAAAAAAAAAAAAAAAGAAAGAAATTTAGTTCCATGGGTGCACTAATCAGATTTCAAATGTTCACAGGCTACTCTATGGCTACCTTAGCAGACAACACAAATTTCCACGATCCCACAAAGTTCTATAGGACAGTAGGAGTCTTCAGCTCAGGCAAATCACTCAACACCATCCATTGCCATTACTATTCCCATTCGGCAGCTCTTGTCCTTCGTAGAGTTGGAAGAAGCTTACAGAACACCTGCTAAGTGCCAAGCATTGCAGCTGGGCCCAAAGATGAACGCAACATGCTCTTAGGAGCTTAGAGACTAGTGGAAATGGGGAAAGAAAAAGAACAACTGACTTGAAATAGAAATTGTGAAAGCTCAAGATCAAGGGCTTCCCTTAGGGGCAAAGAGAACAGACACTTAGCCCCACACGGGAGTTCAAAAAGGCTTTCAGAGCTGATGGTGCCTGAATTGCCCAAGGCTGAGGAAACGCTGGCAGGAAAGGGCTTCCCCGCAGAGGCAGAAGGAGGAGAAGTTAGGAAGTGTGAAATCGCATGATAATGTGTTTGGGAGAAGCCAGCAGTTCAGAACAGCACAGATAGGGATGGACAGAGACCAACTTATGGAGGCTATGGCTAGATGAGGGAGCTTGGCCTGTATCCTGAAGGCGACAGGGGACCACAGAATGCCTTACTTGTGAGACCAGTGGTCTGACTACAGTGGATTTTTGGTGGGTAGTCCAGGTGGCAATCTGATTACATTACCAGGGGATGGATTCTCGCAGGAGATGGTGACAGCTTGAACTAGGCCAGTGGACAGAAGTTTAAAGAGGAGGAAAAGGATCACAATATAACACAAAAGGGGGCAGATGATCAGCATGTGTTGCTGAGTGAAAGTGAGGGTGAAGGAAGAGGGATGAGTTAGAGGTGCCCCCCCCCCCCCCCCCCCGCCGCCCAGGTTTAATGTGTGTTATTGTGAGACTCTGTGCAATGGAATTTCAAGTGAGGCTCCCAAGTAATATATTTCTTGGACATTAGCCACAAAGCTGAGCCCATCCTGTAGTTTGTTCCCTCAGACCCACTCAGTCTCCACATGCAAAACCAGTCAGCCCTGGAGTAGACAGGGAACTGGGAAGATCTTCTTGGGCTTTTTTTCATACCCACTGACTGAGCAATGAATGAGATCATCATGCTGTAAGACCATAAAGCAGAGGTGAGGAATGGGCACCAGTCTGGGCCTTCAGAGAGGCAGAGAGGCCTGAGGTCACACTTTATCATGTGGGGTAGAAAGCTAGCAGGTCAATTGGGATTAATGTTGAATGACCTGAAAACATTGGTTTAGGGTGTAGACCACATTTTTCTTGGTCCAGTATTACACCTATGACTTAATTATATCACTACAGGAAGAAGAGTAGAAGAACAATCTAGAAAAGAGTGGCAAGAAGACAAGAACAGTCAAAGAAGTTATGAAGCACAAGCAAAATCCAAGATGTTAAACACTCACCCAACAGGCATCTCTGTGATTCCTTGAATTTTGGAAAGCTCTGAGGTCATATCATAGGACACAGGGCAACTGCTATCAAAGAGTGAGCTCTACTACTTCTAAGCAGAAATTCTAAGGTCTTTGAAGGAGAAGGGAGGAACAACCAGAATGCTCTGTCTTATTTTCATGAATATGTGTTTATCAGAGCTTGAATGGTATGGAACTCTCCATGCCACATACAATGTAAAGAAAAGTAGCTTTATGCCAATTTCATCCAACTTCCCAATTTAGAAATCCTAGGCAAAACCTAAGCACTAATGACTAATATAAGTAACACACACACACACACACACACTTTACCCTACGTAATCAGACATCCTCCACGTAGATTCTTTTCCTGCCTCTGGTTGACTAGCCCATTCTCCAGATGACGTTGCTTAAGGAACATTTTTAAAGAACTCTGGACTAGTTAGAAGAATCATTTTGTCCTTAGCTCAGTATCCTGAGCTAACATCTTCTATTGAATTTCTGAAAAACAGAAACCATGGCAGAATAATCTTTGGGCAACACCAAATAAGGACAACCAAGCCCTTGGAATTGTAGAGCTTCAATATTTGAAAGAATTTTACTGGAGTTCATGTTGGGAGCAGAAGGATAAGCTAGGTTGCAGGTAACGAATTACACTTAGCAAAATGCTTTACATGTACATTACTAATAGATCCCGTTAAGGGTTAGTTTTTTGGGAATTCTATAAACGGTACTCTGAACTTGGCCTGCACTAATTTGATGTTTACAGATAGACACGCGATGTGCAGATGCATATGTTTCCCACTAAGTGTCATAAAAACATTGCAGAGAGATCAGTGTATTAAATGTTTATAGGAGGAAGGAAGGAAAGAAGGGGATAGAGAGGGAGGGGAAGGGGGAGTCATCCTGACAGAATTCAGCTCTGGAAAAGGAGGCACCAATGGTTCTTAAAGGTTACCAAACAGTTCAGCAAGTCAGAGTCAACTGAAGGCAATGTTGAAACACAGATTGCTGGGCCTACAGGCGGAGCTTCTTAGTCAGTTGGTCTGGGGTGGAGCCAAGAATTTGCATTTCTTACAAGTCCCCAGGTGATGCTGATGATGCTGGTCCCAGGACCTCTGTTTGAGAACCACTAGGTTGGGCCTCTGTACACCCACCACCCTCAACTACTGAAAATTCCAGGTGCTGAGACATCAGTGAAAGCTCTTTTGAGTAAGAGCTTTCCTCTCATACCACTTGACATAGATGTCCAACCATGCTACATGATTAAGGAGATTAATACAACGTTTAAACTTCAACCATTTTCATTTCTGGAAGGGCGGAAGAGTGTTATGATGGGCAGGTTTCAGCAGCCTTAGATACAGATCAGAGGGCCATTTCCTGTCCGTCTGCAGCCAAGCAAGGACAACCCAGCCTTTCTTGTCCATACTCCACCCTCCCCCAATATATGCTCTCCTGGGTAGACTTAGGTTGAGAGGAATTTCAGACCAAAAGAAAAATTGTCAAATCTGGCTGGAGCAAAACTGAATTATTATTCATTGTGTGGGAGGGAGACGACCCATGATGTCAAAAATTGTTTTTGTTTTTGTGATAATACTACGATGCTGTTGATTTGTTTTATTCTCCTTCTCCAACAAGTATATGGTGGAATTTTCCAGAAGCTACAAGATATGTGATAATGTCACCTTCTGACATTGACATATAATGGGTTTATTACTGTTGTTTATAAAAAATGAATAAATATTTCTAAAATTTCTTATTTTGATTTCTAAGTACTGTATTTCTAGATATAAAATTTCATAAACAAAAGCACTCAGTAGTTTTATAGTTTTTTTTTTTTTGACAGGCAGAGTGGACAGTGAGACAGAGAGACAGAGAGAAAGGTCTTCCTTCCGTTGGTTTACCCTCCAATGGTCGCTGCGGCCAGCGTGCTGCGGCCGGCGCAGCGCGCTGATCTGAAGGCAGGAGCCAGGTGCTTCTCCAGGTCTCCCATGTGGGTGCAGGGCCCAAGCACTTGGGCTATCCTCTACTGCACTCCCGGGCCATAGCAGAGAGCTGGCCTGGAAGAGGAGCGACCGGGACAGAATCCGGCGCCCCGACCGGGACTAGAACCGGTGTGCTGGCGCTGCAGGCGGAGGATTAGACTATTGAGCTGCGGCGCCGGCCTTTTTATAGTTTTTAATCCGGTACATAGAGCCTGACAAATTGCCAGCAAGCACATCAACATCCCTGGCCGTTTCAGATATGCAAATCAAAACCACAATGAGATGCCACTGGGTACCCACTGAGCTGTCTCTGAGAGAAGGAACCACTTAGTTAATATCCTGTTGGTGTAAAACGGTGCAACCACTGTAGAAAACAGGTTGGTGGGCCCTCCAAAAGTTAGACACAGACAAGAGGACCCAGCGATTTCATTCCTAGGCATGTTTACAATGACATTGAACCCAAATACCCATCAACAAATGAATGCACAGCAATGGAATATTATTCAGCCATAAGAAAGAACGGGAACATTGATCTATGCTACAGAATGGATGAGCCCCAAACACATTATGCTGAGTGAAAGAAGCCATACACACAAGGGTACATATTGTATGATACTTGTTATGTGAAATATCCAGAACACACAACTTCACAGAGCCAGAAAGCAGATTAGTGGTTGCCAAGGATGGGGAGTGATTACTCAATGGGGTTTTTCTAGAATGATTTGTATTTATTATTTTTAAAATGATTTGTTTGTACTTGTTTGAAAAGTTGGCTGAGGGGGTAGGGAGAGATTTTCTATTTGCTGGTTTATTCCCCAAATGGCTCAACAGCCGGGGCTAGGTCAGACCCAAGCCAGGAGCCAGAAACCACAAACCTGATCTGGTCTCAAATGAGCCCAAGGGCTCAGATCATCTTCCACTGCTTTTCCAGGTGTATTAGCAAGGAGCTGGATTGGAAGCAGAGCAGCTGAGGACTCACACCCGTATGGGATGCCGGCATCGTAGGCAGTGACTTAACCCATTACACCACAACGCCTGAGCTTTAGAGAGTGAATTCTTCCACCCAATGGGGCATCTAATATTGTGAACAGTTGTATCTATTTAGAGGTAACCTGTGACCCACCAGCCTGTAGCTTATTTGTCCTGCAATAGGATTGTCTCACAGGATTCCTCTGAGCTGCCGCAAATGGTTTGTTGTTTCAAAATGACGTATCCTGGCCAGCGCCATGGCTCATTTGGTTAATTCTCCACCTGCAGCGCCGGCATCCCATATGGGTGCTGGGTTCTGGTCCCGGTTGCTCCTCTTCCAGTCCAGCTATCTGCTGTGGCCTGGGAAGGCAGTGTGAAGGATGGCCCATGTGCTTGGGCACCTGGACCCGTGTGGGAGACCGGGAGGAAGCACCTGGCTCCTGCCTTCGGATCCGTGCAGCTCCGGCCGTGACGGCCATTTGGGGAATGAACCAACGGAGGGAGGACCTTTCTCTCTGTCTCTCTCTAACTCTAGCTGTCAAAAAAAAAAAAAAAAAAAAGACTAACCCTAAGACATCTCAGGGGAAGATTGTACAGCCCAAAGATGTCATTTGTGGAGCAAAACTGCCATTGGGGTCTTCCAGGGAGCCTGGGAAGACAGTTCAATGAGCACCATATTTTAGAAGTGTGACAATTCATTTTGGGTTTTAAAGCCTTGGTCTGTCAGGTGCCTTCAATGGAATCTTATTTACTCCCCAACTGCACCAGTTATTAACTTGATTAGAAGTTAGTTTAAAATCCTCCTCAGGCTCCTATTTCCCTTTTATTTGGGCACCTGCTCTTATGGCTGTGGCAGCCAGGGTCTCTAGGGAGAAGGACTCTGGTCGTTTCCATCAGCCACACACTGGAGGTGGGGAGTCTCACTTCGGTTCCTACCCCAGGTGTCGCTAGGTGCTGAAGATCCCCTGGTATGGGTCTGAGTGCACACAGCCTGCAGATCTGTGGGTGCCCACTCAGTCCTGGTGTGGATGTCCACCGGAAGTTCTGACCTCAACTTCCTGTGGGTCTGTGACAGGAAGCCAGGGCTCCTTCCTCAGTAATCCCCCTGGGGAAGTTGCGCCTGCTCCTGCCCTCAGTTAACTGTGCCTCACCAGTTTTGCACGTGGGATCATTTGGATCCTGTTCAAGCCACATTTACCCAAGGGAAACGCAGAGCTCTGCTAAAGTTCCTTTTTGCTCTTACTACTTCCAGTAGGTCAGTTCTTATAGTCCTAGCTGCTGCTCTCAAACCAAACTCGGATAGAGTTCCTACCTCCTCACTTTGGCCTTGCCCAGTTCTGGCCATTGCAGCCATTCGGGGAGTAAACCAGTAGATAGGAAATCCCTTTCTCACTCTGTCTCTTCCTACCTCTCCATCACTCTGTTTTACAGATAAATAACAATAGGATACAAAAAAGTGTAAGCATGAAACTGACACATTCTGATTTGATTGTATAGAGGCCTTGTCTATATTCCTGTGGAACAGCGGTATTTCTAGTTTTTACTTACTGAACATTATGGCTAGGGGTGCATTCAGCCTGTGATTATAAGGTAAGTTGAAAGTATTTTATTTGAAAAATTAAAGGAAAAAAGGAAGGAAGGAAAGAGGGGCAATTGAGGGAGGGAGGAGGGAGAGTATGGTTATCTTAGAACTGTATTTATGAAATACTTGAAGTTTATTCTCCTTGTATTAATAAATAAAATACATAAATCTTTTTTTAAAAAAGACATTGGTTGGGATACCTGCATTCCATGTCACAGTGCTTGAGTTTGAGTACCAGTTCCAGTCTTGATTCTACTTGCCTGCTAATGTGCACCTTGGTAGGTAGCAGGTGCTGGCTCAAGTGGTTAGGTTCCAACCACTGATGTGGGAGACCTGGACTGAATTCCTGGCTTTAGCTTGACCCAGCCTCTGACACTGAAGGCATTTGAGGAGTGAGGCAGTGGATGGAAATTCTCTCTCTCTCTCAATGTCTCTGTCTCTCTGCCTCACAAATAAATTCTAAAAACTTCTTAAATGTTCATGGAAAATGAATGTTATGAAAAAACTATGCATAGATTTCAATTTTTTTCTACCAAAACAAGAAAACTTATCTTTTAATTCCATTTTCCATGAACCTTTTGAAGATCTCTCATACATACCATCACCCCTTCCAAATTCTGCTTATACAATCCAATGAGCATCAAAATCTCTTCAGTGGAAAATGGGACCAAGAGTCAACATTTAAAATTATTGTAAACTGTCAAGTGACTACATGTTTTCTGTTCTAGGAATATTATCTGAAAAGGGTTTTCCAGGTCTGGTGTTGTGGCATAGTTGGTAAAGCCAGTGGCTGCAATGCTGACATCGCATAGAGGTGCCACTCCGAATCTCGGCTGCTCCACTTCCTATCCATCTCTGTGCTAATGGCCTGGGAAATGCAGCAGAATATGGCCCAGGTATTTGGACCCCTGATAAACACATGGGAGGCGCAGATGAAGCTCCTAACTCCTGGCTTCAGCATCACCCAGCCCTGGCCATTGCAGCCACGTAGGGAATGAACCAGCAGATGGAAGGTCGGTCTGTCTGTCTATCTATCTATCTATCTATCTATATCTAAATATTGATATATAGATATAAATAGATATAGATAACTCTGGCTTTCAAAAAGAAATAAATCTTTTAAAAAAGTTTTCCTCCAGGAGGTAGTAAGTGTAGGAGAGAAAATGGAACCAGCTCTCTGCTAATTTGACTAGTCCCTTACTCATCTTCAGAGAATGACTGTGTAACAACTGTCAATTTATGACACCCTTGAAGGCTTTCCAAAAACATTGGCTCATGTGGAGCTGATCCTATCAGATGTGGTTTTCTGGTTAAGTCAGAAAGAGAAAGCTGCTGAGATTTTTTCAAGCCTGTCCCTGCAATTTTCAGTCCTCTTGGTAAAGAGCATGGTGCAAAACACATGTCCTCTTCCACAACATGGAGCAACATCTTTTGGGGGATCCTATGTGAGAAATAGAATAGGAAAGACAGACTTCTCACTGGAAACAATGTAAGTGAAAACAGTAACTTTATTTTATTTTATTTGACAGGCATAGTTAGACAGTGAGAGACAGAGAGACAGAGAAAAAGGTCTTCTTTTGCCGTTGGTTCACCCCCCAAGATGCCGCTACGGCCAGTGTGTTGTGGCTGTGGTGCTGTGCCCATCCGAAGCCAGGATCCAGGTACTTCCTCCTGGTCTCCCATGCGGGTGCAGGGCCCAAGGACCTGGGCCATCCTCCACTGCACTCCCGGGCCACAACAGAGAGCTGGACAGGAAGAAGAGTGACCAGGACAGAATCCGGTGCCCCGAGTGTGACTAGAACCCGGGATGCCGGCGCCGCAGGTGAAGGATTAGCCTAGTGAGCCGCAGCGCCGGCCTGAAAACAGTAACTTTAAATTGCTGGTAGAAAAAAAAGACACTGTCAACCTAGAATTCTATACCCAGGGAAAGCAGATCTCAACATGAAGGTGAAGGAAGTATTTAAAACATCAAATGTTGAAAGACTTCATAAACAGAAAATCCATATTGCAAAGAATCTTAATTTGTACTGGGTTAAATGGTGTCTTCCTAAAATTCCTGTTCACTCAAAATCTGCAAATTTGACCTTATTTGGAAATAGGATCTTTGCGGATGTAATCACGTTAAGGTCATCCTGATTTAGTCTGGGCCCTAAATTCAAAACTGTTGGTGTCCTTATAAGAAGGGGGAAATACAGACACACATCCACACATGGCCTCGTGAAAGCAGTCAGAGACTGCAGTTAGGGTACCACAAGTCAAGAAGCATCCTGGATTGCTGGCAACCAATAGAAGCTGGAGGGGGCAAAGGAAGATCCTTACACAATTTCAAGAGTTCTAGCTTTCAGAACTCTGAGAGCATACATTTCTGCTGCTTTAAGCCACCCAGCGTGTGATCCGTTGTTGTGGCAACACTAGGAAGCCAACACAGAAATCTTCCAGGTAGAAGGAAAGTAGTACAAGTTGGACCCTACATCTGTGCAAAGGAATGAAGAATGCAAGAAACAATAACCATCTGGATAAAACTAGAAGATTCTTTTTCATTATTTAAATATCTTTAAAAACGTAGTTCACTATTGAAATTGCAATGTAGGAGGGTTATATAAGATATGCAGAAGTACAATTTATGACACAAGATAGAAGCCAGGAGAGGAGAGATGAAAGAGGACTCTTACACTACACATGTGTTAGGATAATACCACTGGAGCTTAGTAATAAGTGAGGTCAATCTGTATTCTGAAAATCCTAAAGTAACCAATGAAACAACTTAACAAAAAATTATACTAGGGGCTGGCGCCGTGGCTCACTTGGTTAATCCTCTGCCTGCTGCGCCGGCACCCTATATGGGCGCCTGGTTCTGGTCCCGGTTGCTCCTCTTCCAGTCCTGCTCTCTGCTGTGGCCTGGGAGGGCAGTGGAGGATGGCCCAAGCGCTTAGGCCCCTGCACCCACATGGGAGACCAGGAGGAAGCACCTGGCTCGTGGCTTTGGATAGGCGCAGCACCGACCATAGCGGCCATTTGGGGAGCAAACCAATGGAAGGAAGACCTTTCTCTGTCTCTCTCTCTCACAAACTCAATCTTTCAAAATAAAAAAAAAATTATACTAATAAGCCAGCAAAAGGAGATTAAACAGAATCATAAAAAAATTCCATCCAACAAAGTGTGAACAAGGAGAGACAGGGAACAAAGAGCAGATAGGGTTTTTTTTAATAGCAAGATGATAGATTTAAACTTAACCTTACCAGGGCCAGCGCTGTGACCCAGTGGGCTAATGCCCTGGCCTGTAGCACTGGCATCCCATATGGGAGCTGGTTCTAGTCCCAGCTGCTCCTCTTCTGATCCAGCTCTCTGCTATGGCCTGGGATAGCAATGGAGGATGGTCCAAGTCCTTGGGCTCTGGCACCCACGTGAGAGACCTGGAAGAAGCTCCTGGCTCCTGGCTTCAGATTGGCGCAGTTCCAGCCATTGGGCCATCTAGGGAGTGAACCAGCGGATGGAAGACCTCTCTCTCTGTCTCTACCTCTCTCTGTAACTCTGTCTTTCAAATAAATAAAATAAATATTTAAAAATTAACTCAATCTTATTAATAATCACTTTAAATATAAATTGTCTAAACATCCCAATAAAAAAGACAAACACGGCCAGACAATATTTTAAAAGCAAGACCAAACTATACCCATACTACAAAAAACAAAAAGATTGAAAGTAAAAGGATGGAAAACACTGATTAAAAGAAAGCTGATACTAATACCAGGTAAACAGAAATCAGAGTAAAGAATATTATAAAAGACAAAAAAGGTCATTTCATTCTGATAGAGGCATCAGTTCATCAGGAGGCCATAACAATCCTAAACCTCTATGCACTTAATAGCAGAGCTTCCAAATACATGAAGCAAAATCTGGATTTCAGCATAAACAGACAAATCTATGATCACAGTGGGAGATGTCAGTTCTCTCAATAACAATAGAACAAGTAGATTGAAAACCTACTTGTTTCCAATAATAGAGGACTTGGACAAAAGTATCAACCAACTTGACTTAATTTGAAATTTACAGAGCAATGGAGTCAACAATGTCCACATAGTCATTCTTTGAAAATGAACAAGGGATGGGGTGGATACTTAGCACAGTGATTAAGACGCTGCATGGGATGTCCATATCCTGTATCAGAGTGCCTGGATTTAAGTCCCAGCTCAACTCCCAATTCCAGTTTCCTAATTGTGTGTACCGCGGGAGGCAGCAGTTGATGGCGAAAGTCCTTGGGTCCCTACCACCCACATAAGAGAACTGAACTGAGTTCCTAGCTCCTGATTTGGGCCTGGCTAAGTCTTAACAATGGAAGGAATTTAGGGAGTGAAGAAGCAGATGAAAAAGCTCTGTCTCCTGCTCTCTCTCTCCCTTTCAAATAGATAGAATAGAATACAAAACTTTAAATGTATAATGATAATTTTATCAAGGTAGATTATATACTGGGACTTTTTTTTTTAAAGGCTACCTCATGCCCATTAGTCTGGCTACTATTAAAAAATCACAAACACTGGTAAGGATGGAAAGAAACTGGAACCTTGGTAAACTATTGGCAGGTGTGTATAATGGTACAGCCACTGTGGAAGACAGTCTAGTGGTTTCTCAAAGAAAATTAAACACAGGAGTGTGGTGCTGCAGCGTAGTGGGCTAAGCCTCTGCCTGTGGCGCCAGCATCCCACATGGGTACCGTTTTGTGTCTTGGCTGCTCCTCTTTCAATCCAGCTCTCTACTAATGGCCTGAGAGAGCAGTGGAAGGTGTCCACATAATTGGGCCCTTGAAACCACATGGGAGACACGGAAGAAGCTCCTGGCTCCTGCCTTTAGACTGGCCCAGCTCTGGCTGTTGTGACCATTTGAGGACTGAACCAGTGGATGGAAGACCTCTCTTTCTGTTTCTCCCTCCCTCTGTCTGATGCTGTGCCTATCAAATCAATAAATGGATCTTTAAAAAAAAAAAAGAAAATTAAACAGAATTACCACATGGCCCAGCAATTCCACTTTTGGGTATATACTCCAAAGAATTGAAAGTTTAGTGTCAATGATATTTGTTTATATAAATAAATTCATGTTTATTGTGGTATTATTCACAATAGCCAAAATATGGAAGCAACCCAAATATCTAGCAACAAATCAAATAATAAAATATGGTATATACACATACAATGGAATATTTATTCAGCCTTGAAAAAGAAACTCAGGCATATGCTATAGCACAGATGAACCTTGAGTCCATCATGTTAAATGAAATAAGAAATAAGACAGTAAAAAAAAAAAAAAGGGAGACATCCTTGTGGTGCAGCAGGTTAAGCCATTGCTTGTGACACCTGAATTCCATATCAGGGTGCTGATTCAAGTCCTGGCTTCCTGCTAGTGTACCTGGGAAGGCAACGGATGATGGCCCAGGTACTTGCGGGAGACCTGGATGTAGTTCCTGGCTCCTGGCTTCAGCCTGGCCCCAGCTGTTGTGGCCATTTGAGAAGTGAACTAGCAAATGGAAAATCTCTCTCCTACTATGTCATTCTGTCCTTCAAATAAACACATAAATCTCTCTTTAAAAAAGTAAATGATGAAAAAAGACAAAAGTAAAACTCAGAGACAGAAAGTAGAATGGTGGTTACCAAGAACTGGTGGCGGTGGGAAATGGGAATTTTTGGTTTAATGGATTGGAACTGTGATGTGATAGTTACACAGCATCCTGAATGTGTTTAGTAGGATGACTTATTGAACTGTACATCTAAGAATGACTAACTAGCGTGCTCCTTACCACAATTTTTTAAGAAACAGAGTAGATCCTGTTTGATTCCATTTATGGAAATTTCTGGAAAATAAACTACTCTACAATGACAGAAGCTAGATCAGTGGCTGTCAGGGTGGGATTACAAAGAGCATTATCTTGACTGTGGTTTAGACACTTCAAATATGTGCAGTTTGTTGGTGTCAATAAACCTCCCGATAAATCTCTTTGTTTATACAAAAAAAAAAAAACACCTCTGTTTATAGTTCCTAGCTGTTTTTCAAAGCAGTACTTGCCTTAGTACTCCTTGCCTCAGTAGTCTATAGGTTCAGATGAGGCCAGGCCCACAATTCCCTGACTCTTGTTCTACTTGCTGATGTGAAACATTGGCTCCACACACCCACACCCATGCTCATTCACACACACACACACACACACACAGTCATTCAGATATTTGGGGGGAGTTCCTTGCATCTGATTGGCTGCCTCTGCTGGGCTCCATAGTTCATTAATAAAACAACTAAATCATTCTGTGCTCCACCCATGGGAGAGGCACAAGCTCCTCCTCCCTAAATTGTGTCAATATTTTATCTGGGCACTAAAACAAGTTCCTTGTGCCCTAGTGTTTCACAGAATCTTCCACGAAGCCTGAATCCTCAGCTCTGACTACAGCTTTTCTTTCTGGAAGGTTTTGACACATGGCCAAGGGAGCAGACCAAGGGAATGATTTCTGAACAGATACCACGATGTCCACTGAATTCCTCCTCATGCTCTTCTTCCAGTCTGCCTTCTCCAAAAACGCTACTAGAGTCCTAGATTCTTTACCACAGATCCATCAGCATGCCAAGAGAAATCTGAATTCTGGAGATAAACTCAGGCAAGACTGAACTGCAGAGTCCACATACATTTTTTTTTGCGTGAAAGCTTTTACTTAATAAATATAAATTTCCTAGGTACTGCTTTTGGATTATAGCGGTTCTTCCCCCAGTACCCATCCTCCCACCCCCAAACCATCCCACCTCCTACTCCCTCTCCCATCCCATTCTTCATTAAGATTCATTTTTAATTATCTTTATTTACAGAACATCAATTCTATACTAAGTAAGGATTTCAACAGTTTGCTCTCACACAGACACACAAAGTATAAAGTACTGTTTGAAGACTAGTTTTAACATTAATTCTCATAGTATAACTCATTAAGTGTAGAGGTCCTACAGTGCACAGTGACTCCTGTTGTTGATTTAACAACTGACACTCTTATTTATGATGTCAGTGATTACCCGAGGCTCTTGTCGTGAACTGCCATCCACACACATTATCATCGTGGTGTTGAGACACTACCATGTTTGGTCCTACTGTTAAGACCAATCAATTCTAAGTTCTTATATACTCATTTGACAAATATTTGGCGCTTTTCCCTAAGGAAAACCAAAACAGAATGCTCAGGGGTTTGGTCAGATAGACTACTGCCTAAAGGTTTACATTTGGCAGTTAAAAATTAAGGCACCAAAGTGTACGCCCTGTTCTCTGGCAACAACCTACACATGCATTTATGAAAACAAAGTGGCTAATGATGTTCTGCTGAGTTCTCATCAGGTGCAAGACCAAAAGCATAAGGGGGAATATAAGACAACCAGGAGAACTGGTTCCCTTTCTGCCCACACCTCTCACTGCCTCACTGTGGTAGGAAAAGACAAGAGGACAAATAAAGTCTGTGCTCAAAGTCTCCACCTTGCTGCTTTGTGAGGTGTGGAGGCAAGGCAAGTTGACACACAGTACCCCATGAATCCCAAAAATGTATGGCTATGGTTTGAGAGCAGCAGCTAGGACTATAAGAACTGAACTGCTCGAAGTAGGAAGAGCAAGAGGGAGCTTTAGACAGAGCTCTGAGTTTCCCTTGGGTAAATGTGGCTTGAACAGGATCCAGATGATCCATGTGTGGTGAGACACAGTTAACTGAGGGCAGGAGCAGGCAGAACTTCCTATCCCATGTGAGTGCCAGTTTGAATCCCAGCTGCTCCACTTTCACTCCAGCTCTCTGCTGAGGCCTGGGAAAGCAGTGGAGGATGGCCCAAGTCCTTGGGAGAAGCTCCTGGCTTCGGACTGGTACAGCTCTGGCTGTTGAGACCATCTGGGGAGGGAACCAGCTGATGGAAGACCTTTCTCTCTCTCTCTCTCTCTCTCTCTCTCTCTCTCTCTGCCTCTGCCTCTCTGTGGCTCTGCATTTCAAATAAATAAATCTTTTCTTAAAAAAAGTTTCTCTTTCAGACATAATCACCCTGTGAAGTCTCTATGGATCAGAGTCTTACCCAAATTCTAATACAGTGTTGCTCAAACACAAAACAAACTCCAGGTTTTATAATCTATAAATATTTGGAGGCCCTCTGTTACTGAAGCCCAAATTGGCTGATTCTGACTGATACAGGACTGTTCAGACATGCACAGACACTGTAGCTTCTGTGATGTGTAACAAAGCAGACCCCAGGCACTAACTGGCACATGAACCACTCTGTTTCACTGAAACAGTCCTTGTAGGCATTGTTCAGTTTCTCTTAATTAAAATGTTCACTTTTTCAAATAGCCTCTTCTTGCTGTAAGATGGTTTCCAGTAAAAGTGACTGTAGGATTCCAAGAAGTCTTATACGACCTCATGGCAATGGGGAAGAGTGCAGGCCCTCAAAGGTGCTGTCCTCTGCTTCTTCCAGATACAGATATTTTGATTTTCCACCTGGGACTCTCAGCTGGTGCCTGCTGTGGTCACAAACTGTGCCTGGGGCTCTCTGGGGGGCAACAACAACCAGAACTAAGTCCCTTCAGCCTTCTTAGACCATTCTGGGTTGTGTAAGACCCCCCTCGGCCAGCTGGTCTGCTTCTCTCTGATCACTCCTCACCCCACTGTAGACAGCTCCCCTGCATACAGTCAGCTCCCGTGAGAAGCAACTTCCTGGACTCACAGCAAGTTTCTGGGTTCCAATTAGCAAGAGGAGCAAAAAGAGTGGCTCAGCGTCCAGTCGCTTTCCTCCTGAATGCACAACAGCTCTGGGCCTGCATGGCTGAGACTCTGACTGGTGCGGAAAAGATCAGAATGAAACAGGAGAGAAAAGGCAACTCAACAAGACCCAGCCTCTCTCTCCCTGCCCAACTATGTACCTGTCTTTGACCACAGGTCCCTACCCATCAGGAGCACAGAGCACCAGACCCTCACTGCAAAAGATGCCCTAGCACCCAGCGAGGGAGTTTCCCAAGCTGTGCATGCCTTGAAGAAGCATCCAGCACAGCCAACCAACTGACTGACAGATGACCTTCCTGCGGAAGTGACTGCCATTTTGAACATGTCCCATGCAAAAGGAGCAACTGTGCCTGCACACAATGCTGTGCTGACTCCAAATCAAGCTGCCATGTGCTGAGAGCAACAAGCAAGATACTTGAGAAGGCACAGCCAAGCTAAGCATACACACACATACACACACCCCTAGACCCTGTTTGGGTTAGCATCGGCCTCCTGTCAATCTCTATTGCAAGGGAGTCAAAAGCACTTCTTCCTAAGCAGCCAGTGAAGAAAACAGCCCCCCTTCCTTTCTCAACCTCCTCGCTGCCTGACGGAGGCGGATGGAGACTTAAAATCCCCACATCTGACCTGACCTGCCTCCCTGTTCTGTGCACAATCTCCAGGGCGAAGAAGACAGAGCTCCCCCCTCTGCCCCCACTCCCACCCCCCCACCCCCATCCTTGCTGTTGTCTGTGTGAGAGGACACAGGATTCCTTCCACTTGGGGGGTCACCAAATAATCAGCCTCAAGTGGGAGTTGCTCAAGGAACGCTTTGTCTGTGGCAAGAAAAGACGGCAATGGGAGCATACAACCCCCTCCAGAAACTGCCTCCTTGAGAAGTCTTTTGCCAGAGCTTTTGCAGCAAGGTTTAGCGAGTATCCAGGATGTACAGAAAGGGAGCCGCACCACCCTTCCTGCTCCAGCAACATGTATCTTCATACATCCTGTGTTGGAAGCTTTGACTCAGACTGGATTCTTGCAGCCTCCTTGGTTGACTCCTGGTCTGGCACCTTCTGAGTACAATGTTGCAAGATAAATGCTTCCAAGAAACAAGCTCTGATGAGTAAGCTGTTACAGATTCTCACCCCCTGTTCTTGTGCCTGCCTCTTGCCTAAGTGCTAAAAACTCTTGGTTGTATATGGATCTCATAAATTAAACTCTAAAGGCTAACCAGCAAACCTGACACTTGATACGTTAAAGGGGCATTGATGGCAATTCTTTCCCAAGACAGCAGCCTGGTTGAAAAGCCTCGTGATAATTTAGCTTCAAAATCCCATAATTATCCTCTTAGAAAATTTTTAAGAGACTATTCAAAACTATGTGTATATAAATATACTCTCATACAAATATCTTTACACTACAGCTTTATTCACAATTGCCAAAAACTAAACAACCGCGTGCCTGTATACTGGAGAAAGATGGACAACTTATATATTCATGCAGTGGACTACCACTTAGCAACAGAAAGGAACTAGTGACATACACCGTAGGAGAAACCTCAAAAACATCATTCTGAGCAAAACAAATCACATATGAAGACTACACACACTGTGTGATTCTATTTATATGCTTTTATAACAGACAAAACTCATCTATGGTAAAAGCAATCAGAACAATGGTTGCCAGGGACAGGGATAATGTGGGAGTTGATGGGGAAGGGACACTAGAGATCTTTCTGGAATTATGGAAATATCCTACAACTTGATAGAGGTAAGGGTATATGCATTTGTCAAAACATCTTATGTAAAGTAGATCTCAATTAAAAACTTTAATGCTAATTTGAACATCAGAAGCTAGCACTGTAGGGGATTCATGAACAGAGACAAGACACCAAGGCCTTTTAACAGGGAGTGTGGGCCAGCGCCGTGGCTTAACAGGCTAATCCTCCGCCTTGCGGCGCCAGCACACCAGGTTCTAGTCCCGGCTGGGGCTCTGGATTCTATCCCGGTTGCCCCTCTTCCAGGCCAGCTCTCTGCTATGGCCCGGGAGTGCAGTGGAGGATGGCCCAAGTGCTTGGGCCCTGCACCCGCATGGGAGACTGGGAGAAGCACCTGGCTCCTGGCTTCGGATCAGCACGATGCACTGGCCGCAGTGGCCATTGGAGGGTGAACCAAAGGCAAAAAGGAAGACCTTTCTCTCTGTCTCTCTCCCACTATCCACTCTGCCTGTCAAGGAAAAAAAAAAAAAAAACAGTGAGTGTGACAGGTGACTCAAAAGTTTAAATTGTCTGGGGCCAGCGCTGTGGCCCAGTGGGTTAATCTTCCATCTGAGGCATCAGAATCCTACCCGTTGTAGTCCTGGCTGCTCCACTTACAATCCAGCTCTCTTCTGTGGCCTGGGAAAGCAGTAGAAGATGGCCCAAGCACTTGGGATCCTGCACCTGCGTGGGAGACCCGGAAGAAGCACTTGGCCCTTGGTTTCAGATTGGCCCAGTTGTGGCTGTTGCAGCCATTTGAGGAGTGAACCAGTGGCTGGAAGACCTTTCCTTCTGTCTCTCCCTCTCACTGTCTATAACTCTACCTGTCAAGTACATAAATAAAATCTTAAGAAAAAATGTTTAAATTGTCTACAAGGTATAGCACACTTGAGCGGTTATAGGCTATAGGTTATTTTGCTTGGTTGTTTTAAAAGCAGGGCCGTTCTTCATAAGAAAAAAATGCTGATTTGTAACTGGCCTGTTTCTGGCTTCTGTATCTCTGCTTGATAACGGCCAAGGCCACCAGACTATGGTTTCTCCTGCACTCTCCCAGCTGCAGCCACAAGATAACACAGGTGGCGTCAAGGTCAGTGATTAAATGACTGATAAGAAAAGTAGGTTTTGCCTTTAAAAACCCCACCTCCACTGCAACTGGGGCTGTCTTCTTCAGACTTGCTCTGTGAGAAAGGCAGTCGCCAGCTGGCTAATAAAGACTCCTAATTTGATCTCAAAGTCTTGCTGTGTTTTTAATTTGTGTGTCCCACAACAGAAGTAGTTGTTTATTTTTTTAAAGGTTTTATTTATTTATTTGAGAAGTAGAGTTACAGTTAGAGAGAGACAGAGAGAAAGGTCTTGCTTCCATTGGTTCACTCCTTAAATAGCTGCAATGGCCAGAGCTACGCCAATATGAAGCCAGGAGCCAGGTGCTTTTTCCTGGTCTCCCATGCAGGTGCAGGGTCCAAGGACTTGGGCCATCTTCTGCTGCTTTCCCAGGCCATAGCAGAGAGATGGATGCAAAATGGAGCAGCCAGGACTAGGTGCCCATATGGGATGCCAGCACCACAGGCAGAGGATTAACCTACGGTGCCATAGTGCTGGCTCAAAATATTCCTATTTTTTACTTAGGATTTCCTTTATACTTTTTACTGATATTCTGCCTTCATCTTTCATAGTGATGACCATGTTTCTGTGTTTCTGTGTGTAGCACATCTTTAAGCATTTTTTTTATTAGACACTTAGAGTTATAGACAGTGAGAGAGAGAGAGAGACAGAGAGAAAAGTCTTCCTTCTGTTGGTTCACTCCCCGAATGGCCGCTATGGCTGGCACTGCACCGATCTGAAGCCAGGAGCCAGGTGCTTCTTCCTGGTCTCCCATGTGAGTCCAGGTGCCCAAGCACTTGGGCCATCCTCCACTGCCTTCCCAGGCCACAGAGAGAGTTGGACTGGAAGAGGAGCAACCGGGACTAGAACCCTGTGCCCATATGTTGAAGGGCCCCAAATCTGGGAATCCAACGCGCTCGGGTGGTCGCCCAAAGACCCAAAACTCCAGCCCAGTAGATGCAAAAGCAAGAGGATATTTATTAATACGTTTGCGCAAACGGGCTCCCCAGCACCTCAGGCAGTCCAGAGAGCGAGAGAGCCCGAGCAGGGGTTACAGCAGTTTTTAAAGACAATAGCCACCTGATTAACATATGTATGCGGGGCGTTTGGTGATTGGCTATTTTGAAGGGCAAACTCTTGTGATTTTAGTGAGGGAAGAGGTAAGTTTATACAATGGTCACAGAACCTTATTGCAACTTTTTTTCGGACTCCTGCAAGTGTTATCGCGTGAGACAGTTACACAGAGCAGTTTCACAAGGCAGTTTCCCAAGGTTATTCTGTAGGCAGGTGGACACACAGTTATCTTAAGGAATGGCTACTGTCAGCAGCCAAACTTTTAAACCCTTGCTAAAATTATTTTAATATTTACTTTTAGCAGGGGTCTTACAATGTGATGCCGGCACCACAGGTGGAGGATTAGCCAAGTGAGCCATGGCGCCGGCCCCTCTTTAAGCATCTTTTGTAAGGTTATATGAGTGGTAACAAATTCTTTCAATTTCTGTTTGTTATGGAAGGTCTTTATTTCACCTTCATTCATAAATGAGAGCTATGAGTCTGAGATGCTCTGAAAGTTTTCTGGTGTTTTCCTTTTGCATATTTTAGTAACTTTTCTTTTTTTAAAAAAAAGATTTATTTATTTATTTGAAAGTCAGAGTTACACAGAGAGAGGAGAGGCAGACAGAGAGAGAGAGGTCTTCCATCTGATGGTTCACTCCCCAATTGACCGCAATGGCCTGAGCTGTGCTGATCTGAAGACAGGAGCCAGGAGCTTCTTCCATGTCTCCTACACAGGTGCAGGGGTCCAAGCACGTGGGCCATCTTCTACTGCTTTCCCAGGCCACAGAAAAGAGCTGGATCGGAAGTGGAGCAGCCAGGTCTTGAATCGGTGCCCATATAAGATCAGGATGTTAACCCACTGTGCCATAGCACCAGCCCCTAAAATCTCAATTTCATGGGAAATTTTCATTCATTTCATGTATGGGTTTCCTTAATTCATGGATTTGCTTCTGATTACTTCTAAGTAATCCTACAATCAATATTTTGAATTCCACTTCTGACATTTCTTCATATTTACATTCTAGTAGTGAAGTGTTGTTGTGTTCCTTTTGGGGTGTCATTTGTCTTTCTTATTCTTGTTTCTTGAATTTCTTTTTTTTTGTTAGCCAGGATTTTTTTTTATTATTTCTATTTAGTAAATATAAATTTCCAAAGTACAGTTTATGGATTACAATGGCTTCCCTCCCCCAATTGTTTCTTGAATTTCTGTGGCATTTGTGGAGATACTTGTTGTTGTCCCACAACCCTCATGATGGTTTTTATGCCTCTGTGGCTTAGTGGAGTGTCTGTTCTTTCAGTGAATCCCCTGGGGCATGTGCTGGGTTTGGCCAGGGAGCTCTGTTTAGTGCTCTAGGATAAGGGCAGTGTCCAAGGTGACACCCAAGTTGGGCATGGTAAATCTTTTTTTGTCTTCAGAGGGGAGGGTTTGATAAGCTCTGCTGGCATAGTCTCACACCCACCTCTCCTCCTCCAATACCTGGGCACTAGCCCCAGTGGGTGCAATATTCATCCACGCTGCCACAAGAACCACACAAAGGATCCACGCAGTCCTGAGCATTAGCCTAGACCTTGCAGCAGTGACTCTCACCAGGCAATCAGGAAGCCCTGAGCATGTGGAGCCACCAACAGTGACTGCTCTGAGATCCAGCCACGCCCTCTGCCCTCCTGTGCAGCCACAGTGCTTTCACAGTCTGTCCCAGCACACAAGGCTCCCACAGTCACAAGCACCCAGCCCCCTGTCAAATCTCCTGGCTAGACTCAGGCATCTCCTCTTAGCTGGCTGCTGGCAAGTGGACACAAGCTGGTGCAGCTGCTACATATGTCCAAAAATGGCTCCTGCCCTCTCTCAGCTAGTTACAGGATGCCCATGCTGGATGGCTGGGGAGAGAGAAATGCGCCTCTCTGGTTTTTTCCCCTTTTTTGGCAGGTCCACTGTCCCGCACTGGGCTCCAAGCCAAACTCATGCTAGGCCCTTCCCGCAGCTTTATTGCCAGTGGTTTGGGCTGCTGCAGTCTGGTCTCACTTCATTCTCCAAAGCTGGTGCTGAGGCTCTCAGCTGCTGGGGTCCTGAGTTGTGTGTGTCCACACCCTCCATGTAGATCTGCAGTTTTCCTTTACTTTGTGTGGAGCTTCCCCTGTGGGTTTCTCCTTAACTCTTCCCCGAGATTGCACTCTCTGCACTTTTTTTTAAACTATCTTCCGCTAGACTACAGCAGTAAGCTCCTCCCTGTTCCACTATCTTGGAATCTCTCTGAGTGCCTCTTCTACAACCGAAGTTTCCAGGTTGCAGTGATGTCTTAGGCCATTTTGTGCTGCTACAACAACTTACCTGGGGCTGAGTGATTCATAGTGCGCAAGCGTTTATTTGGTTTGTGGATTTTAGAGGCTGAGAAGTAGCACAAGCACAGTGCCAGCGTCTGCTGAGGGATCTTGTGCTGCTTCATCCCATGGCAGAAGGCAGAAGGACACAAAAGGGCTTGAGTGAGAGAGTGAGTGAGGGTCAAAGTCGCTTTTACCGATTCCACTCTCAAGATGACTAGCCCACTTTTGCACAGTGACGTGGGAACTCTCAAGACTCAATCATTTTATGAGGCCCCCTTGAATACTGCTGCATATGTGTCCAACATATGAATCTTGGGGGACACATTGAACCCAAAAATCTTGTGAGTTATAGGAGTTATGGACCTCAAAATTCATTTCTCCCTGTATTTTAGGAGTGTATCTGAAAAGATGGAATTCAAATTTAAAGTATATAAGCCTAGGTCCCAGTGGTTTGTGTGTGTTTTTTTTTTTTTTTTTGGTAAGGATGAATATGGCTGCTTACCGTAGAACAGAGCTTCTTATCCCTATTTTGACCACTTAGTCCTATTTTTTTTTTGATAGGCATAGTTAGTCAGTGAGAGAGAGAGAGACAGAGAGAGAAAGGTCTTCCTTCCATTGGTTCACCCCCCAAATGGCCGCTAAGGACGGCAGTACTGAGCCGATCTGAAGCCAGGAGCCAGGTGCTTCCTCTGGGTCTCCCATGTGGGTGCAGGGCCCAAGCACTTGGGCCATCCTCCACTGCACTCCCGGGCCACAGCAGAGAGCTGGACTGGAAGAGGAGCAACCGGGACCAGAACCCAGCGCCCACATGGGATGCAGGTGCTGCAGGCAGAGAATTAGCCAAGTGAGCCTTGGTGCCTGACCACTTAGTCCTTTATTATGCAAATGTGGAGCATTGAAGCATCTATGGCCCCAAGGAAAGCAGGTAACAAGACCTTTAATCAACTATGAAAATCTACCTCTGTTAAATCAGCTTTTCATCGCTATAACCAGAATACAGGAGAGAAGCTGATTATGAAGGAAGGAGCTTTACCTTGGAGTTGCATAGTCCAAGTTCTGGTGGCCCTAGCAGTCTGCTGTTTCTAATGAGGCCAGAAGATGATGGAACATGTATGGAACAAAGACCACAGGATGGCCAGGATGCACAGAGACCAGGCCAAACTCAATTTTTGTAACCAACCTTCCCATGAGAACTACTTTGCAAAGGTATGCCCTCAATGCCCTAAGGCTCTCTCACTAGGCTCACCTCCCAGATACCATAGCTGCATCAAATCTGTACCCTTAATCCACCAACCATTGACATTCATCTGTTATCCATTAACATAACCCTCTGGGGACCCAGCTCCAACACACATGAGCCTTTGGAGACATTCAAACTAATGTCCAAATCATAATGGTATCCTTCTAATATCTTTTATTTATTTACTTTTAAAAAAAAGAGTTATTGGCCGGCGCCATGGCTCAATAGGCTAATCCTCCACCTGCAGCACCGGCACCCCGGGTTCTAGTCCCAGTTGGGGCGTCGGATTCTGTCCCGGTTGCCCCTCTTCCAGGCCAGCTCTCTGCTGTGGCCAGGGAGTGCAGTGGAGGATGGCCCAAGTGCTTGGACCCTGCACCCCATGGAAGACCAGGAGAAGCACCTGGCTCCTGCCTTCGGATCAGTGCGGTGTACTGGCCACAGTGCACTGGCCGCGGCGGCCATTGGAGGGTGAACCAACGGCAAAGGAAGACCTTTCTCTCTGTCTCTCTCTTTCTCACTGTCCACTCAGCCTGTCAAAAAAAAAAAAAAGATTTACTTTATTTATTTGAAAGACAGAGTTACACAGAGAGAGGCAGAGACAGAGAGAGGTCTTCCACCTGCTGGTTCACTCCCCAGATGGCCGCAATGCCAGAGCTGAGCTGATCCAAAGCCAGGAATCAGGAGCTTCCTCCGGGTCTCCCACATGGGTTAAGGGGCCCAAGGACTTGGGCCATCATCTACTGCTTTCCCAGGCCATAGCAGAGAGCTGGATTGGAAGTGGAGCAGCTGGAGCCGGCACTGTGGCTCAATAGGCTAATCCTCCGCCTTGCGGCGCTGGCACACCGGGTTCTAGTCCCGGTTGGGGCGCCGGATTCTATCCCGGTTGCCCCTCTTCCAGGCCAGCTCTCTGCTATGGCCCGGGAAGGCAGTGGAGGATGGCCCAAGTGCTTGGGCCCTGCACCTGCATGGGAGACCAGGATAAGCACTTGGCTTCTGGCTTCGGATCAGCGCGTTAGAAGGTGAACCAACGGCAAAAGGAAGACCTTTCTCTCTGTCTCTCTCTCTCACTGTCCACGCTACCTGTCAAAAATTAATGAATAAAATTAAAAAAAGGAAGTGGAGCAGCTGGGACTAGAACCAGCACCCACATGGGATGCTGACGCTTCAGGCCAGGGCTTTAACCCCCTGTGCCACAGCCCTGGCCCCCTCAGGACCATTTTGAAATAGCCAATGCATGCTGTGTGTCCTCCCTGTAGAAAAGATCAGGTATGCAAAAACTTTCTGTAAAGTGTTTCCTTAGGTCATGGACCACCCACTGTGATTCGTCATAGAGCCAAGATTTTAAAATTCATGAACCAAATTCATTCAAGTCAATTAAGTATTTCTGAATTCTAATGTAGTGAGACAATAGAAACAGTTCTAATAGCTCTCTGGATCAAAAATAGAGTATATTAGCTAGTAAAAAGTCTATTCATTGGCAGACTAGTTTGGCTGCATGGTGCTTTAATTTTCTCTTCTAAAACAATACAGTTGTCCCTCAGTATACATGGGGGATTGGTTCCAGGACTCTGTGAGGTCCAAAATCCAGGGAAATCAAGTTCCTTTTGTAAAGTGATGTAGCAATGCTAGTAACCTATGCACATCCTCCAAAACACCTTAAGTCTCCTTTGGATTACTTAATGACAGCTCATACAATGTGGATGTTCTATAAGCAGATAGTATACTCATACTGTGTTGTTTAGGGAATGACAAGAAAGGAAGTGCGTATATGTTTAGTACAGGCACAGTATTTTTTTTCCTGAATATTTTCAATATGCAGTAGGTTGAATCCATGGATTCAGAACTCACAGGTACAGAGGGCAAACTGTTATCACTATTTATAAACTGGGATATTTCAAGCAAGGATCTTTATTTCCCAGAACTCTTTAAAAATGAAAATTCTGGGCACATATTTGACCAATTGATTGAGACATCAGCTAGAACACCGTGTCCCATATCAGAGTGCCTGGGTTTGATACCCAGCACTGGTTCCTGATTCCAGTTTCCTGTTAATGCAGATCACAGAAGGCAGCAGATGATGGCACAAGTACTTGAGTCCCTACCATCCATGCAGAAGACTGGGGTTGAGTTCCTGGCTCCTGACTTTGGCAGGACCCAGCTCCAGCTGTTGTAGGCAGCTGGGGAGTACACTAGCAGATGGGATGCCCCTTTGCCACCCAAATAATAAAAAAGAAAGAAAAAACATAGTAGTACTGAACGCCATTGCTCCACGTTTTCTATAGGTTCTTGAAGCCCACGTCCTTTTATCTCATGCCCACTGACCTGTAGGTCAGCCCAAATGGCATTTAGGTTCATGATTCCTGAATATGTATTGAGTTCACGTTTTAAAACACTAAGGCTCTGTTACTTCATCCTTTAGTTTTACCTTGAAATTATTTTGAGATGAATCAAAAAAAAAAAAAAAAACATTGAAAGCAGGAGATTCTTTAAAGATATTTCTCCTCTCCGAAGTTCTCCTTACCAGGAAAAAAAAAAAAATAAGGAACATAGAGGAAGGAGTTAATGTTGGGAGAGAAAAGATAATCTTTTGTGAGATGAAAGAAGAGCTCCATGGATGACAGGCCACGTTGCGTTGTCTTGTAGATTAAGAGACACAGGCCAGGCTCACGGGTGGAATTGCAAAGTAGGAAAGTATGTGCTTTATGTTGCTTTCTGGGTTGGGTGTAAGTTTGTTGGAGAAGTCATACCAAGAGGCCTAGAACACTGTTTCAGCTATTATAACTCTCATTCAGGGTGGAGTTTCTGTGTTCTGCTCATGGGGCCTCTATCCATCTTCTCCATACGCTGGCATCCTGCCACAACAGATGGCTCTGGCTTAGCATCATAGAAAATATTTCTCTCAACACTTTCTCAATCTCTAAGTTAACTTTTTTAGTTGACAACTTTCCCTGCAATCATTTTAGTTAGTTTTTAGAGGACAATCTATTATCTATTGTGCATTTTGTATCTAGCATTTATTGAGAGTTTATCACATTAAGCACTATTGAAAATTCTTTTATTAACTTATTTAATCCTAACAATCACCTTATTACTTCCAACCCTCTGAGCTCCTTTAGTTACTCACTCCACCACAATGCTGGCTCCAACAACGTGTTTTTTTCCCCAAATATTTTTTGATCTGTAGTTGATTGAATCCACAACTTGCAGCCATGGAAATGGGAGGCTGCCTGTATATAAACAAATTCATATATTTGAAAACCTTTCTACCTCCTAATTTTTACCCGAAATAGTTCATCCTCCGAGGCAGATATTCACAGGGCTCCTGTGTGAGAGGCACAGACTACTGTAGAACTAGCAAGCGACAAAGAAGCAGCTCTGACAGGTGAGACGTGAGTGTCATCCAGTTGTTCTTGCAGACATGGAAGACTGAGAGGATTGTGTCACACTGAGGTTTTATCCACATTTGTTCTCTTCCTTGTTGTCCTCTCAGTATACACAAGTGCTAGGAACAGACTTCCAGCCAATAAACACAGAACTGGAGAGAATGGGCTTTCAATGCCAATTAAAAAGGAAAATTCCAAAACTGTTTTGAGTTCAAAAAACAAGGGAGCTTTCGATACTTGCTAACCTCACACTACTCTGACATGTTCAAATATTTAAAGTTCAATGCCTAGCTCACAGCTTTATATTTTCCAATTACAAAAAGATATTAAATTGTGGTTATAAAGCTCGTCATTCACATAGTATGAATGAGCTATCAAGAAATGGATTAGGCTCTTGGGAAGTTTTGCTACCAAAAATTCAGTGCGGGAGAAACCAGGAGTAATTTCTGTATTCTAGAGTCTATGGTTTCATCACTCCAGGGATGCAATTCGCTGCTTATTTATTTTTAGGTGTTTGTTTATTTGAGTGCAAGGAAGGTGCCAAGGAGGCTGACCTACTTAGGACTTTGTGGAGGAAGCCTGACACTTTGAGAGAATTGAGAGAATCTGCTTGCATTGTCTGTGGGGATAACCAGAAATGCAGAAGCGTTTTGAGCTGGGGGAATCTAGAGGGGAGTCAGGTGGATCTGGGCAATCTCAGCAGTGACCAAGACAACACAGGCCAGAGGCCACTCTCTGTTTTGCCTAGGTCCCAGGTCCTGATATGGCCCCTGTGGTGGGAAGAGAATCTTTTGCCATGGGAGCAGTGAAGTGGGGCTTAGTTGGAGCAGTAAAGAAGTCAGATTTTTGTTCACCATGGCCAATGGAAGCTAAGATCCATATCTGATGTGGTTTACAAAAATAAGGAAATGTGATGTTTTTTATTCTTGAGTATTGAGAAACAATTCCTTCCTTCACATTGAACATGTTTCTCTCCTCTTAAACATCCCCTCACCCCCCATTCATAGATTCCTTTTCTCTCATTCCTTCCATCTCATTTTCACTGCGTTGGGGGCCCTAGGTTAACAGCAAGCAGTGCTATAGTTTGGATATTAACTTAGATGTTCCCCCAATGGCCCATGTATTAAAGCCTTGGTCTCCAAAGTCTTATGTTAATGCTTAATGGACTAAAGGTTGAGATTTCATCCAATTGTGGTGCCTGAAGAGGCAGGGCCTTTAAGAAGTCATTGGGATGGGCTGGACTGCCAGGGTGGAACCCCTATGCTAGAAACATGGTGGCTTTGTAAAGAGAAACCACGTGGACAGGGAAGGATGAGTGTACTGCCTGTGTTTCTGCTTCCTAACTCCCCATGTGATGCTTGCTTTTACAGGTGCCATTACCACCCACACTAGGTGCCAGACCAATGGACTGCCCACTCTTGGACTGTGAACCTCCAAAACTGTAAGACACAATAAACCTTCCTTCATAGGTAGCATCACTCAGGTATTTTTCTTACAGTGATGAAGAGTTGACTGGTCCAAGTAGCCACATCCCCTTATACGCTCCCTACAGGCTCAATTTTGCTTTAGTTCCTAGATCGGTATGCTATGACAACATAAGCATCAGTAATGCACTGCCCCTTTCGCCACCCACACCCACACTGAGAAACAACTGTGCCCAGCTTCTTTGCAGTTTCCAGAATCTTTCTGCCAGCTTTTGAAAATCTTTTTTAAGTCTTATTTCTTTCTGTCTTTGAAAGGCAGAGCGAGAGCGAGAGAAGAGAGAGAGTGTGTCTACCATCCACTAGTTAACTCCATAAATGGTCTGGGCCAGGTTGAAGCCAGGAGCCAGGAAATCCATCCCGGTCTCCCACATGGGAGGCAGGGACCCAAGACCTTAGGCCATTTTTTGTTGCCTTCCCAAGTGCATTAGCAGGAAACTGGATCAGAAGCAGCATAGCTGGGGCTTGAACTGGTGCTCTGTGCTCTGATATGGGGTACTGGTGTTTCCAGAATTTTAGAATGACCTTATAAACCATCAGTTATGCTCCTAGATAAATACCCAATAAAACTCAAATGTGTGTTCAAACAAAAGTTTGTACATGAATGTTCATAGAAGTCTTGCTCATATTTGCCAAAAAATGGAAACTACCCAAATATCCTTCTACTGGTGAATGAATAAAAAAAATTGTGAAATACTCATTTAATGGAATTTTAGTCACTAATGAAATGGAATGAAGTCCTGAATTGTACAGCATAGAATAACCTTGCAAACATTCTGTTGAATGAAAGGAGCCAAATATAAAAGGACATATTATAGGATTCTATTTATATACAATGTTCAGAATAAGGAAATGCATGGAGTCACAAAGTAGGTCAAAGGTTCCCAGGGGCAAGCAGGAAGGGAGATTGGCAGTGATTTTTTAAAAAGATTTATTTTGTTTATT
The DNA here is from genome assembly GCF_033115175.1 of Lepus europaeus. NCBI lineage: Eukaryota > Metazoa > Chordata > Mammalia > Lagomorpha > Leporidae > Lepus > Lepus europaeus. Next base: position 76,491,617 of record NC_084840.1, on the reverse strand, counting down.
TGAAAGACAGAGGGACAGAGGGAGAGAGAGAGAGAGAGAGAGAGAGAGAGAGAGAGAGAGAGAGAGAGAGAGGTCTTCCATCTACTGGTTCACTCCCCAGATGGATGCAACAGCTGGAGCTGCAGGATCCGAAGCCAGGAGCCAGAATATTCTTCTGGGTCTCCCACGTGGGTGCAGGGGCCCAAGGGCTTAGGCCATCTTCTACTGCTTTCCCAGGCCAGTAGAGAGCTGGATCGGAAGAGGAGCAGCTGGGACCAGAACCAGTGCCCATATGGGATGCCGGTGATTCAGGCCAGGGCTTTAACCCCCTGCACCACAGCACTGGCCCTGGGAGTGATTATTAATAGGCACTGGGTTTTTTTTTTCAGGGTGATGAAACTATTTTGGAAGTAGTGGTGACTGTTTCACCTGTTTCATGAATACACTAAAAACCACTGAGTTGTTCACTTCAAAATGGATAATTATCAAATGAACTATATTTCCATTTAAGATTTTAAAACTGTAAAGCAAATAAATAAATAACTAAAAACAGTGCACTAGCCTAGGTTTCCCTCCTTCCCCTTTTTTTGATGGCCCAGTTTGAATCTTACGTTTTACTGTCCTTCTTTCCCAGTTCTGAGGGTCCTTATCTGTAATACACCAATGACAGCTAAAGACTGAAGACCCACACCAGTCCTCAACTTTCCTGAACCCAGAGCCTCATCCTCTACTCCAGCTCTTCTCTGCAAGCAATGATTACTGAGCAGGTCCCCGCCCTTGTGTAGTTCCCAGAAGGAACTCTCATCCAAATCACCACTGAATTGTGCACACTTGACTCAAGGAAGCCAACTATTCCGAAACCAGCTCATTTCCTCTGGCCTAAGAAAATGGAACTCAGCCTTCTCAAAATGAAGATACTGGGAGAGCATTTGACGCAGCAGTTAAGTTGCTGCGTGGCACATTCACATCCCACATCAGAGTAGCTGGTTTGGGTCTCAGTTCCTCTGCTTCCGACCAAGTTTTCTGCTAATGTGAACTTGGGAGGCAGCAGGTGACGGCTCATATACTTGGGTTCCTTCCACCCACATGGGAGACCCAGATGGAGTTCTAGGCTTCTGGCTTCAACCTGGCCCATTCTTGACTACTGTAGGCATTTGGGAATGAACCAGCAGATGGAAGATCTCTGTCTCTCTGCATTTTAAATAAAATGAAAATAAAAATTTAAAATAGTAATAAATAAAGGTATCATATTGTTATAGATCTAGATCGAAAGATAGCCACCCAAAATGTATGTTGAAGCCCTAACCTTTCACAGTGTAACCTTATTTGGAGATAACGTTTTTGCAGAAACAGTGAAGTTAAAATGAGGTCATTAGGATGTAACTGTTGTCCTTCTTAGGAGAGGAAGTTGGTGTGGTGGGAAGACCATGTGAAGAGACACAGAGAAAAGACTGCCATGTAAAGACGGCCAAGCATTGCTGGGAACTCACAAAAACTAGAAGAGACATTAAAAAATTCTGAGAGAGAACACAGTCCTGCCAACTCCTTGATTTCAGATTTCCGGACTGTAAAATGAGAACTTTCTCGTGTTTAAAGCCATGCAGCATCAGGTACTTTGCTATGGCATCCCTAGAAATACATAAAAGGGGGGTTGGGCTGTGGATAAATTTGTATATTTTAGAGAAGTCCCACTGATACTACTCTTAAGAACAAACCATTAATAACGTGACAACTTGACTGAGTCCTAAAGGAATTATGTGAAGTCAAAAGCTGACCTCTAAAGAATAAATACTGAATGATTCCACTTGTTTAAAATCCTTGAAATGACAAAATGATATAGAGATAGAGACACATGAATGGGTTCCAGGGCTTTGGGAAAAGCAGAGAGGGTAATAAGTAGGCTCATTGCATGGGAGCCCATTCTGCGTCTTGACTATGGATGTCTATGGCTTGTATTGATGTCAGTTTCCTGGTTGTGATCTTACATTACAGTTATTCAAGATGTTACCATAGGTGGTGGTAGAGAATTGAGCATAAAGTTCTCTCTATATTCTTTCTTAGAACAACATGCGAATTATCCCAAAATAAAAAGTTTCATTAAAAAAGACACCACTGGGGACAAGTGTTGTGACACACTGTGTTAAGCCACTGCTTGGGGCACACACACACACACACACCATATCAGTGTGCTGATTTGAGTCCTGGAAACTCTATGCGTCTGATCCAGCTTCCTGCTAATGCACCTGGGAGGCAGTAGATGATGGTTCAAGTACTTGGGTTCCTATCATCCACATGAGAGATCAAGATGGAGTTCCAGGCTCCTGATTTCCACATCACCCACCCCTGGCTATTTCAGGCATGTGGGGGTATGAACCAGCAAATGGTTCTGTCTCTGTGTTTCTGTTACTCTGCCTTTAAAATAAATACATAAAGAATAAATCTTTGAAAAGTTAAAAGATATGTTTGAGCTATATCAGTATAACCCCAAGAAAATTGTCTCCACTGAATGTAAATGAGATTGAATATAATTTCCATCTGATTACAACTCAAGGTGTTGCATATCTCTCTCTCTCTTTTTTTTAAGGAATAGAGACAAATCTGACATAAGAATTTAAAAATTCATTGGGACGCAAACAACAAGCAAGAATGGCAAAGAAGTTTTGATTAGAGAAAATTTATGGGGATTAACCCTGCAAGACAGGAAAATATTGTAAAGCTTCACTAACTGAAACAGTATGGTCCTGGCAAAAGAAGAGACCAGGTAGCAAGGAACAGAAGAAGTAACCCAGTTAAGAGTCTGAATTGTCTCCAAGAAAATGCTTTGTGAGAAAGGCATTTTTTTAAAAAAAAGGTCAATAAGGAACATTCTAAATCAACATTTTGATTCATTCCATTTCAGTTTCCTGCTAAAACCCTGAAAATAATACAATGAGGTGAAACAGTAGAACAATATTGGACATTGCCTGAAACTTTTAGGGGTTATGGTAGAAAATAGCATAGACAATAGCTCAGTGTAGCAGAGTGCTGTCACCTGAGAGTTAAAATTGAAGATCTACCCCTATGTGTATCACAAAAGATCAACCTCTAAAACCTCATGGGGGGTGGGGGAGGAGAGCGGTGCGTGACCAAGTGGTTAAGATGCATGTGTCCCACATGGAAGCCTCTGGATTCAACGCTCACCTCCTGACTCCAGCGTTCTTGTTTAATGCAGATTCCGGGAAGCATAAGTGATGGGCCATGCAGTTGGGTTCCTGGCCCCACATGCGAGACCTGGCTTTGGTCCAAGTGGTCATTATAGACATTTTGGGGAGTGAATCAGTGAATGTTCTTCCCTCCCTCCCCCCTTGGAATGATATTATAGTGTGATTCTACGCAATTAAAATTATTTATTTATTTGAAAGTCAGAGTTAGAGAAAGTGAGAGAGAGAGAGACAGAGACAGAGACAGAGAGAGAGAGAGAGAGAGAGAGAGAGAGAGAGAGAAAATCTTCCATTTGCTGGTTCACTCCTTAAATGCCCACAACTTCCAGTGCTGTGCCAGGCCAAAGACAGGAGCCAGGAGCCAGGAGTTTCTCCCAGGTTTTCCATGTGGGTAGCAGGGGTGCAAGCACTTGGACCATCTTCTGCTGCTCTTCCCAGGCCATTAGCAGGGAGCTGCATTGGAAGTTGAACAGCCGGGATATGAACCGGCACCCACATGGAATGCCAGCAGCATAGGTGGTGGCTTTATCTGCTATGCCACAGTCCAGCCCTGTGGCAGTGGCTTCACTATCTATGGAAAGTGTCCTAATAAAAGAAACTTTTATATTTAGAGGTGGGGAATGTGTGTTATTTCCAACCCTCTGAGCTCCTTTATTGAGGATCTTCTGTATTTATCGTGTCTATTTTAGACTTTTTAGGGAAAGAGGAGTAGACGTCGGAAAAGCCTTCACCTTTTCTTTTCCTGGTATGTATGTGGTGGTGGTGGTGAGTGATGACATGTAATAAGTTAGTTTTTTTTTTTTTTGCTCAATTACTTTTTTGTAATTCTAAGGATTTTTTTTTGACAGGCAGAGTTAGACAGTGAGAGAGAGAGAGAGAGAGAGAGACAGAGAGAAAGGTCTTCCTTTTCCATTGGTTCACCCCCAAATGGCCGCTACGGCCGGCACACTGCGCTGATCCGAAGCCAGGAGCCAGGTGCTACCTCCTGGTCTTCCATGCAGGTGCAGGGCCCAAGCACTTGGGCCATCTTCCACTGCACTCCTGGGCCACAGCAGAGAGCTGGACTGGAAGAGGAGACACCCGGCAGAATCTGGTGCCCAGACCGGGACTAGAACCCGGTGTGACAGTGCCGCAAGTGGAGGATTAGCCTAGTGAGCTGCGGCATTGGCAGGACTTTTTTTTTTTTATTAAACTTTTATTTAATGAATATAAATTTCCAAAGTACAGCTTATGAGTTACAATGGCTTCCCCCTCCCAAAACTTCCCTCCCCTTTCCCACTCCCTCTTCCCTTCCAATCACATCATGATTCATTTTCAATTCTCTATATATACAGAAGATCAGTTTAGTATATATTAGGTAACGATTTCAACAGTTTGCCCCCATATAGCAACACAAAGTGAAAAAAAATACTGTTGGAGTACTAGTTATAGCATTAAATAAGAGTGTACAGCACATTAAAGACAGAGATCCTACATAATATTTTTTTTAAAAATTAATTAATTTTCTATGCCATTTCCAATTTAACACCAGGTTTTTTTTTTCATTTCCAATTATCTTTATATACAGAAGATCGATTCAGTATATAATTAGTAAAGATCTCATCAGTTTGTACCCACGCAGAAACACAAAGTGTAAAAATACTGTTTCAGTACTAGTTATAGCATCACTGCACATTAGACAACACATTAAGGACAGATCCCATATGGGATGTAAGTACACAGTGACTTCTGTTGCTGACTTAACAATTTGACACTCCTGTTCATGGTGTCAGTAATCTTCCTATGCTCTAGTCATGAGTTGCCAGGGCTATGGAAGCCTTTAGAGTTCGCTGACTTTGATCTTATTTAGACAAGGTCATAGTCAAAGTGGAAGTTCTCTCCTCCCTTCAGAATAAGGTACCTCCTTCTTTGATGGCCCTGTTCTTTCCACTGGGATCTCACTCACAGAGATCTTTCATTTAGGTCTTCTTCTTCTTCTTTTTTTTTTTTTCTTTTCCATGGTATCTTGGCTTTCCATGCCTACAATACTCTCATGGGCTCTTCAGCCAGATCTGAATGCCTTAAGGGCTGATTCTGAGGCCAGAGTGTTGTTTAGGACGTCTGCCATTCTATGAGTCTGCTGTGTATCCCACTTCCCATGCTGGATCTTTCTCTCCCTTTTTGATTTTATCAGTTAGTATTAGCAGACACTTGTCTTGTTTGTGTGATCCCTTTGATTCTTAGACCTATCAGAGCCATCAACTGTGAACTGAAGTTGATCACTTGGACTAGTGAGATGGCATTGGTACATGCCACCTTGATGGGATTGTATTGGAATCCCCTGGCACATTTCTAACTCCACCATTTGGGGCAAGTCTGATTGAGCATGTCCCAAATTGTACATCTCCTCCCTCTCTTTTTCCACTCTGAAATTTAACAGGGATCACTTTTCAGTTAAAATTTAAACACCTAAGAATAATTGTGTGTTAATTACAGAGTTCAACCACTAGTACTAGAACAACAACAACAAATACTAAAAAGGATAAAGTATTACATTGTACATCTAGAGTCAGGACAAGAGCTGATCAGGTCATTGTTTCTTATAGTGTCCATTTAACTTCAACAGGTTTTGGCAGGATGTTTTTAAAATTAAAGATTTACTTTATTTCGTGGGAAGGCAGAATTCTTCACCTGCTTTCCCAGGCGCATTAGCAAGGAGGTGGAATGGAATTGGAGCAGCTGGGACTGGAACTTGGGCTCATGTCCCAGAGGGCTGCTTCACCAGCTGTGCCATAACATGGCCCCAGTCACTTACTTTCACAGCCCACTAAAATCTCTTCAAGGAGAATTCCCACTGAGCAGCATTGTGTCTCCCAAGGACGCTGTGAGATTGTAGATAAGAAGTGTGAGACTGAAGCCCAGGGCTGTGTGTCTTGCCTAATTCCACTTGTCTCGCTCTCCCTGGAAATTTCTAATTGCACCCAGAGCTTTCTCGTTATGGACCTTGCTCTCTAACCATAGGAAAGCCCCACCTGCAAAGAGGAGGGTGGGCTGGAAGAATTCGTCCAGGGAAAAGAAAGGAGGCACAGCGCTGAATGACTGTCAGTTCCTCTTCTCTCTGCTCCCTCCCCACCCCTTTAAATAATTGCCATTTTTTCTCCCGTCCAGGAAGGAAGCAGCTGGAATAAGGCGAAGTGGCGGGCCAGGGCTGCAGCAGGCGCCAGCTGCCGCCACCTTAGGAGTTGAGCAAGTGGCCGAGGCTGCACTCCAGTCGCCGCGGTAGGGCTCACGGGGCAGGTGGCGACGCTGAGCGCGATGGGGCTCCCACCTCCGCGGTCACCCACTGACAGCGAGCGAGGACTGCGGAGCTCAGAGCCACAGAAGCTCCTGGAGCAGAGTTGGCCAAGTGGCGGTGACCAGCCAGTGGGGCCGGACAAAGGCGTGGACGCCCCGCAGGGCGTGTCCTGGAGAGTTTGCTCGCCCACGACGTTGCCCGTGCCTGTTGCAGTGGGCACAAAAGAGCGAATTGACCTACGGGATTCCAGGGACCGGCAGCCTCCCGGAGAGCAGGAGCCCAGGCTCGTGCAGGTGAGGTCTGCGGGCTCCCGCTGCGCAGGGCCGGCGGCGCTCCGGGCACAGGGGTGGCGGCGGCGAGGGTCACGGCGGGCTGTCGGGGCTTCTTCCAGGGCAGGGGTGGGGATGCTGAGTCACGGATCTGTCACTCTTTCGCACCTCTCCTCGGCCCTCCGGGGGCCAAAGCAAAAGCGAAAGCGAATGCATTTGGCCGGGCGGCCGGTCCGGGGTTGCGCTCTCCACCTCGCTCGGGCCTTGGCATCGCACGCGCCGCCGGCCCTTGTAGTCCCGGAGGGGCACTGCCGAGCCTGCTGCCATGGCCCGGAGACGGCTGCGCGCCTTCCCGGCCCACGCCTTCCTGGCGCTGCTGCTGCCGCCAGCGGTGACACTGGGTAAGGAACAGTGCGCCAGGGCGGAGCCGCGGGAGGGGGCCCCGGCACAGAGCCGGACCGCACCCGGGGTCCCACGGCCCTGGGTCAGACCCGGAGGGAGACCCGGGAGGAACTCGGCGAGCGCCGGCACACACGGGGAAGGGACGCGGCGTCCAGCAGGAGGCACAGGTGAGGCCAGCCGCGCCAAGGGGCCGCTAAGCGCGCCCCCGACTGCTCCCGGCTCTCGCGGCTCCTAGGTCGCCCAGCGAACCGAGCTGAGAGGTTTGGCTTGGGTTCCAAGGTCAAAGGAAGAAACCGGTTTTGTATGGCCAAGGGGGCGGCCCATGGAGAGGCGCTTGAGTGCGCGGCGCCCATCCCACCTGGACAGCTGGGTGGGAGTTGCACGGCACGCGGTTCCCCGAAAGGGCCCAGGGAAAATAACTTCTGTAGTCGGTCAGGCACAGATAAGTGATATGGGTGGGCAGCTGGAAGGACAGGTAGGACTGCATCCTTTGGGAGGAAAAAACGTGTCGAACAAGTGGCACACCCGGAGACCCGGGAGTAACTCCCAGTTCTTGAGTGAGCAAAGCAGGAAGGCGGGAGGCAGCGCAGGGACGGTGGCCACAGCCTGGAGGCTGCACTCGCAGAGAAGTGGGGACGAAAGGAAGCTGGTGATTGCTTGGAGTAACCAAAGCCTTGGCAGGTAGACCTAATCTCAGCAGGAACAATGAGTGAGTGCCTTGGAAAAAATTTTTTTTACGGGGGGCGAGTGCAGCTAGTTGGGGCAGGACGAAAGATTCATGCAACTGGATTCCTGGATCCTTGCCGGAGCTCCCTCGGGGTCTGATGAAAGCTATGAACTCTTTCCCCAGAAAAATACAGGAATGCATGCTAACTTAAAAAATGTGCATGTGATTTTGGGATCACGGACCCATTGAAGACCAACCATGACAGTTGGTAACTCCATGATTTGTGTGTATTTGTTTTAAGCAAGTTGCAAATACGGTTAGCCAGTCTGGCCAGAGCTGTCCCACCCCCCCACTTGCTGCTGCCTGGCTTGGTGTGATGCCTTAGCACTGGAGTGCACATGAAGTTTCATGTGTATAGGACTGTGATGCTCTTGGTGCCCCCCCCACCCCCCCACCCCCCCCCACCCCACCCCACCCCCCCCCCCCCCGCCCAGCCAAAGCTGAGTTTCCTTGGTGATCTGGTCATTTCCTCCCAGCTGGCCAGCCAGTGTCTCCCTTGCAAGGAACAGCCTAGGGCAGGGCAACTTTTAACAGAATGTGAAAGTGAAATGCAACTGTGGTCAGAACCCAGCAAAACTTCAAGTGATCCAGAGACACTGCAGAAAGACCTCTGTAGATAATCAACCACATACAGCCTTGCTCTTTGACCTTGCAAAAGCCTTGCAGTTGTGTTGAGATCTGTTGTCACTGCAATCAAGAGAGCAAATGTGTTCTTTATGACCAAAAGTTTCCTCCTGCTTTGCATAATCCCCGCCTCCCACCCCACCCTGTCCCCAGGCAAGGACTTACCTGTTGTCTATCAATATTGATTTGTTGTGCTTCCTAGAATTTTAATACAGTGTGGACTCTTTCTTGTTTGGCTTCTCTCCCTTGTGGTGACCATTCTGAGAATGCATCAATAGTTCATTTCTAAGGCTGAGTAGTACTCTATTTTTCAAAAATAAAGATTGTATTTATTTGTTTGAGATGCAGAGTTACAGACAGGGAGAGGGAGAGGCAGAGAGAGGTGTCTTCCATCTGCTGGTTCACTCCCCAAATGGCCGCAATGGCTGGAGCTGTGCCGATCTGAAGTCAGGAGCCAGGAGCTTCTTCTGGGTCTCTCACCTGGGTGCAGGAGCCCAAGCACTTTGGCCATCCTCTGCTGCCTTCCCAAACACATCAGCATGGAGCTGGATCGAAAGTGGAGATGCCAGGACCTGAACTGGTGCCCATAGGGGATATGGGATGCCGATGCTGCAGGCTGGGGCTTCAACCCGTTGCGCCACAGTGCTGGCCCTGAGTAGTATTCTATTGCATGGCTAGCCCACCATTTACCCCTATACTGGTTAATAGACACTTGGGTTGTTTCCAGTTTGGGGCTATTATGGGAAGTCACATGCATATAGGTTTTTATGTGTGCATCTGTTTTCCTTTCTCTTGGATAGAAAACAGCTAGGAGAGAAGTTGCTGGATCATATGGTTAGGTATGTGTTTAACCTTTTAAGAAATTGCTAAGCCCTTTTCCGAAGTGGTTGTGGTATTTTACGTTTCTGCCAGCGGCGGTGGAGAGTTCCAGGTCCTCTATAGCCTCAGCAACACTTGGTGAGTCTTTTTAATTTTCCTCCTTCCAATAGGGACATGGTGGTTCACTCCCCAAATGACTGCCAACAACCAGAACTCGTTCAGGCCCTACCGAGGAGCCGGGAGCTTCATCCAGGTCTCACATGTGGGTGCAAGGGCCTAAGTACTTGGGCTGTTTTCCATTGCTTTTCCAGGTGCTTTAGCAGGGAGTTGGATTGGAATTAGAGCAGCAGGGACTCAACCAGCGCCCATGTGGGATGCTTATATGGCAGGCAGCGGCTTTCCCACTATGCCCCATATTTGTTTTCAAGAGATTATCCATATGACTTGTTTTTACACCATTTGAACATCACTTGTCTGTGTGTGAGTTAGTTGCAGGATGCAAGGCGTCAATACACAAAAATCAATTGTGTTTCTGTACATTTGCAATAAAAGGTTGGAAACTGAAACAGTAGTAGCATTGAAAAGCATTCAGTTCTTAAGGATAAATCTGCAGGTGATTTGGTCAAAACTCCTAGAGAAGACCATAATTTGTCTGAAGATGAATATCATGATCCTTTGTTTGGGTTTGGTTTTGTTGCATAGGGTACTAGCGTACTTGGGAATGTTTTCACAATCATTTTTTTTTGAAACTGTTTTTCAGAACTCTGAGAGGCTTTGGTTTTTGTTTCAAATCCATCGTATGTAGTTATTACTACTATTGTGTTGCTCTGATAGCAACAAAGTGGTAGAACTCTAAATGTACAAAATAGGAGATTTGTAGAAATAAACCTAAATGTTCAACATTGAAGACTGCATTAAAAAAAGGGAGTTGCTTTCAAATAGTATGCATTGTATGATTCAGTGTCTTTAAATTTTGTGTTTATTTGAGAGAGAGAGAGAGAGAGAGAGAGAGAGAGAGAGAGAATCTACCATCTGCTGATTCATTCCCCAAATGCCTACAACATCCAGGACTGGGCCAGGCTGAAGCTGGATGCCAAGAACTCAATCCAGTTGTCCCACATAGTTGCAGCAACCCAGGTCCTTGAGCTGTCACCTGCTGCCTCTAGGGTACACACTTGTAGGAAGGTACAATCGGGAGTAGAGCCAAGCCTCAAGCCCAGGCACTGCAGTATCTGGTGTGGACATCCCAAGTGGTGTCATAACCACGACATCAGACACTCACCCCTGACCTGCTTTTTATTAGAAGATCTAGAAGTATTTGTCACAGAATAGCAAGATATTATGTATTGGTTCTGTGTGTGTATATATGAAGTTTTTGGCTTTTCTTAGTTTTCAGTCAAAATTTCAATTTTTTTATAAAAGGAAAAGTAAGTAAGACTACAAAGAAATAACCATAAAGCTCTAAAATTTTAGAGACTTTTCTTTTTTTTTTTTTTTGACAGGCAGAGTGGACAGTGAGAGAGAGACAGAGAGAAAGGTCTTCCTTTTGCCGTTGGTTCACCCTCCAATGGCCGCCGCGGTAGCGCCAGGTGCTTATCCTGGTCTCCCATAGGGTGCAGAGCCCAAGCACTTGGGCCATCCTCCACTGCACTCCCGGGCCACAGCAGAGAGCTGGCCTGGAAGAGGGGCAACCGGGACAGGATCGGTGCCCCGACCGGGACTAGAACCCGGTGTGCTGGCGCCGCAAGGTGGAGGATTAGCCTGTTGAGCCACGGCACCGGCCAAATTTTAGAGACTTTTCTAATTACCTTTCTGGTAACATTTTCATAAGTTTATACATTTTGCAAATTGAACAAGACAGTGTTCTGTAAGCCACTACCTGTAACATTTGTGCACATCCTATATACATTCTGTAATCATTATGATTCTTTATTGTTGGAACTGTGGCTAGATTTCAGTGATCTCACAAGTATTGGATATTTAGAGTGTCTCAATAGGTTTGAAGTTCTTAGCAGCACAAAGTAGGAATAAGTGGATGAAAATGAGCTACACAGAACAAAAAAGTTGAGGAGAAATCCCCTTATGTCGAAAAATGTATCTGGGGATGTTCATTTCCAATCAAATCATCATTTCAGCTAACTTGCTGTAGACCAAATAACTTTTTGCTAAGTCGATTTTATCAAACGAAATGAGTAAACATAAAATGCTCTCAGGTACTCACTACACGTGGTTGATGTGATTTGAATGCTTGGAAATTCTTGGAAAGACTGACTTGCTGCTTCTGGGGGAGAGGGAGCATCACTCTTTCTTTTATTTGCTCAGCAATCTGTACTCACTGAACTCTTCCAGTCCTTTTCCAATCATTGTTATGGGATGAGCTTTGATGAAATTCGCCTTCCACACAGGAGGCAGGTTGGAAAGCAGAGTTAATGTGCCTGAGGGAGGAAGAACCGAGTTGATGAGTTTGGGCAATGAGCTCGGTGCAGTTTGTACTTACAGCGAATGCCAAAAGTAAGAGTGCTTTCTTGGCTGGCATTTCAGCTGGAAAATAAGGAGGGAGAAAGATTAATGGGAGCCCAGACGCCTTAGCCCTGTGGATGTCTGCTCCACACTGAGTTTCTCAGGGTAGGAACCACATCTTACACTCCTTTGGATCCCACTGGACTTAGCACGTTGCAGGCATTGGAATGGTAGAATACATGGAAGAAGGTGTTGGAAAGGACTGACTGCTTAAAAGAGTTGGAGAGGCATGCTAACAAGAAGACTTTGAAATTTTGGATGTGAGACTAGGCCAGGGCCCTTTGCTTGTATTAAATTCTCATAGACTGACCTGATAGACAAAAAGATACACAGGTTCTGGAAAGGAGAGTGATTGTTAGGGCTTGCTGTATGGGGTTTTATTTGTTTAATTTTTGTTGTTGCTGCCTAATTTCAAAAAGCCAAAAACTTTGACTCCAGTTTTTGTTACTGCATCCATTCCAACCTACGTATGCATAAGCCACTAATGTCAGAAATGTCACTAATGTCATACCTGTTGTATGTGGATCTTATAGCTGTGAGAGCATCATAGAACTGGAAAATATATGCAGCCCCTTCAAGAGGCTTGGAATATTATAAACAAAGTTAGACTGCTTACCTTGACTAACTGGGGAACAATGTTTGAGAGTATTATATACAAACTGTAAGTGAAGTATCAAAAGATGGGATTAAGGCTTCAAAAAACAGAGGGGATTTCTAATGACTAAATGTATTGTCTGCAGTGTAGCTATGAGACACTCTAACTGTGTGAAGGTAACCTGACAGTTAGGGCCACAGGGGCCGGCATTGTGGTGTAGCTGATAAAGCTGCCCCTGGCAATGCCGGCATCCCATGTGGCTGCCAGTTTGTGTCCCAGATACTCCACTTCCCATCCAGCTCCCTGCTAATGGCCTGGGAAAAGCAGTGGATGGTGGCTCCAGTGCTTGGGCCCCTGCATCCACGTGGGAGTCTTGCATGAAGCTCCTGGCTCCTGACTTTGGCCTGGCTCAACTCCGGCCATTGTGCCATCTAGAGAGAGTACCAGCAGATGGAAGATCGATCTCTCTCCCTCTCTGTAACTCTGACTTTTAAAATAAATAAATAGGGGCCGGCACCTTGGCTCACTTGGTTAATCCTCCACCTGTGGCGCCGGCATCCCATGTGGGTGCTGGGTTCTAGTCCTGTCTGAGCAATGTGATGTTGTATGAATGTATCACAAACCATTGAAGAACATTTGTATTTGTTTCCATGTAGGCAGTTAAGAATAGTAGGTAATCAGCAACAGTTAGAAAGGAGGAACCGGTTCTGGTGTTCATTAGCACCGTAGGGTAACCAAAGCCTACAATAATGTGTGCCATATTTCAAACTAACTAGAAGAGTCCAAAAGCTTCCAACACTAAAAATGACAAAGGGGGAGGTAGAGATCCTGATTGTTGTGATTTGATCATTGTACACTGAGCTGTGGTACTGTACTTCAAACACATGTATAAACATGTGTCAAACAATTTCTTCAGGGCAGGTGTTTGGCACAGTCGTTAAGTTGCCACTTGGTACACACGCATCCCCTATCAAGGTGCCTGGTTCAAGTACTAGCTCCTCTGCTTCTGATCCAGTTTCCTGTTAATGCATACCATGGGAGATAGCAGATGACGGTTCAAGTACTTGGAAGCCTGTCACCTATGGGGAAGACCTGGATTGAGTTCTGGGCTCCTGGCTTCAACCTGGCCCAGCCCTATGTGTTGTGGACATTTGGAGAGTGAACTAGTAGCTGGAAGATATCTCTCTGTTGGTATGTCTGCCTTTCAAATACAATTAGAATAAATAAATAAAAATTTAAACTATTTAAAGAGAATAAAGGGGCTGGAGGTGTTGTGGCACAACAAATTAAACTGCTGCCTGTGACACTGGCAGCTCACATGACCTCCAGTTTGAGTTCTAGTTGTTCCATGTCTGATCCAGTTCTCTGCTGATTTGCTTCTAGGGGCTGAGAGAGGACAGAATGGGCACACATGAACCCATGTGCACATTCAAGTGCCCACATACCACATATACACACACATACACACACACACTCAAAGTGATTACATATGGATACCCCCAACGCCAAATCAACTCCAACATCATTAGGTGTAACTTCTAATCTTCCCCTCCCTTTCTATGGTTGAAAATTCTTCCTTCAACTGTAGGAAACTTGAACTTGATGGTATCTGTAGATTATCAAGAAGAAAAGGAGAGATAACAACGACTTTAGACCTTTCCCCTCAAACAACCTGGATGGACTTGGGAAGAAAGTCTACAGACTAAGAGCAGTCATTGCTTACTTAGTGTCTGGCCAAGGCTCACTTTCACTTGAAAACCATGTATCTCAACATGCGCACAGCAAGCACAGTTGCTGTGAAGTTTTCCTATTCAACATGGAAAGCGTGTTGTTTCTTTAACTAAACATGCATGCACTCACAATGATACCTGACAGAAGGGCTGACGAGCTGAGCTTGGTAGTACTTGCTCTGCATCTAAGATTGACATTTATTGAAATGCCTAAGCACTGATCGATTCATTTGAAAGGCAGAGTGTCGGAGGCCACCCGGCAAACCACACAGAGACGCAGCACTCAGTCAATTCATCACCACGTTTATTGCCTCGTCGCGTTCCAGGCCAAAGTAGGAGGCCCGGTGATGAGGGACTGGAGGCCGTGTCCCTGGGGAAACTCTTCAGCCTCCAGCCGTAAGCACCAAGAAACACAAGGATATATACCCCAGGCCCCATACAGATAACATTCATTGTGTGCAATCATGCATAGCACAGGAACGAAACAAGTTTACAAGGTAGCAAAGATCAGGGTACAAGCTGTGCTGATAGAGCAAAGAACATCATACACCTTCATCAGAAGTCACATCCTGCCTGCAGGAATGTGGGACGAAAAGCCTTGTGCCTTCAGAACACCAAGCACAGGAAACAGGATTAGATAAGGGATGGCCTCAGCCTGCTGCATCTCATGTCGGGCCAGGGCCACTAGCCCCGACAGCAGAGTTACAGAGAAGCAGAGAGAGAGAGAGAGAGAGAAAGAGAGAGAGAGAGAGAGAGAGAGAGAGAGAGAGAGAGAGAGAGATTGGTCGGTCATCCATCAGCTGGTTCCCTCCCCAGATGACCACAACAGCCAGAGCTGTGCCAACCCGAAGCCAGGAGCTTCTTCTGGGTCTCCCACGTGGGTGCAGGGGCCATCCGCCACTGCTTTCCCAGGCCAAGTTGCTGACAAAAGTCTCGAATCTGAAAGCAGCACACAACTGTGAAGACTGAAAAAAGGTGACACAGGAGAGATGAGCAGATGCAGAGCATAAATTGAAATTAAGATCTACTGGCAAAATTGAACTTAGGGTTAGATCATGAATAAAACTGTTTTGAAAGAGATTCAGGCAAAGTACAATTCAAAGATTGGGTGGAAAAGAGAAAGAAAGGAGAAAGAGATAAGACTAAACGCTAGGTTTCTTTTCTAAGGGAAAAATCAAGTTACCGTTCTCATAGGAATTAGTAGTTTTTTTAAGAAAACTAGTAAGTTAAAAAAATTATTTTATGGGGCCAGTGCCATGGCTCAATAGGCTAATCCTCTGCCTGTGGCGCCGGCACACCAGGTTCTAGTCCCAGTCAGGGTGCCAGATGCTGTCCTGGTTGCTCCTCTTCCAGTCCAGCTCTCTGCTGTGGCCCGGGAGTACAGTGGAGGATGGCCCAGGTCCTTGGGCCCTGCACCCACATGGGAGACCAGGAGGAAGCACCTGGCTCCTGCCTTCGGATAAGCGCAGTGCGCCGGCCGCAGCGGCCATTGCGGGGAGAACCAATGGAAAAGGAAGACCTTTCTCTCTGTCTCTTTCTCACTGTCCACTCTGCCTGTCCAAAAAAAAAAAAATTATGATGTCATTTAAAAGCAAATTAGTAGTCTATTGTTTAGTGTGGTTCCTACAGTTAATAACAGTGTATTTGCGTATTTGATAATCCTAAGGGGCTGTTGCTGTGGTGTAGCGGGTAAATCTGCTGCCTGCAGATCCAGCATCCCATATGGGCCCGGTTCGAGTCCTGGCTGCTCCTTTTCTGATCCAGCCCTCTACTATGGCCTGGAAAAGCAGTAGAAGATGGCTCAAATCTTTGGGTCCCTGCACCTGCGTGGGAAACCCAGATGAAGCTCCTGGATCCTGGCTTCAACTTGGTCTAGGCCTAGCCATTGCAGCCATCTGCAGAGTGAACCAAGGGATGGAAGATCTCTCTACCTCTGTCGCTCCCTCTGTCTGTAACTCTACTCTGACTTTCAGATAAATAAATAAATCTTTACAAACAAAAACAAAAGTGAAACAATGCATTTTCTCTCCCGAGACCAGGTAAATCAAGGTAAAACCTACAGTGAGCAACCCACTGAGCTGTTGTAGTTTAGGTGGGTTCAGGTGTGAGGCCTGCCAAATCCCCCCCCTCAAACCCCCCTCCCCGCCAAGTGAGGACATCTGAAATCAGAGGGGGAAATCTGACAGCTGACCCTTGGTGGCTGGCCTGTTGGAAGCTGCCAGGCACCTTTCAGATTGTTCCAGCCAAGTCCTGAAGTCACGTGTGGCTCATGCCGATTCTGACCGGTGACCCGATGGGGGTCATGGTATAAGGCACGCGTGAAAACCCAGCAGTCAGGTGAATAACTGCCCCAGTGATTGTGGAATTTGTCCTTGGGCATCCAGACCTAAGCCAGCAGCTGGGGAGTGTTCGAATCCAGAGATTCTCCAGGGAGGAAAAGTTGGGCCACATTTAGGCAGAGGTTCGGGCTTTCTGACCGAGAGGAGCAAACAGAGGACGCAGATGAGAAGCGAGAAAGGAAGCTGCTGGGGAGGCTCCGTGGCCAGCAACGCGGACTCCAGATGTTGCACAGCCAAGGGAGGGTTCAGATGGCTGGAAATCGGGCACGGGGTTGTTTGGGTAAATCCAACAATCTGGTCTGTCGGAAGTATGCAGAAGAAATCAGCAACCCCAACACACACAGCGGAGAGGTAGAGGACACTCTCCAGGACAGATGGAGAGCCCCACTCCTGGGCTCTGGAATCTTCACCATGGCAGGCCGAGCAGTGAGATCACTGGATTTCCCATGATGCATCCCCTTCCAGGTCTTGCACACCGTTTAATCTGGAAATGTAGCCAGCTCACCTCCTCCATTTGGGAGTCGTGTGTTCACGGGACTCTCAGGTCATTACAGGCTCCGATTTCCAGATGAGGACGGCCTGGTTTCTAGCACATTCCAGACCAGCCAGGAAAGCTGAGAGCCAGGGTCTGCTGCCCAGCTGACACCAGCGTCATGTTCACTGGCTGCTACACCAGCAGTTTACCTGCAGATAATCCAGCTGCTAAACCAATGGTCTACTTGCAGCTACACTGAGTATCTGTTTAGACGGAGGTGCCCCAGGAATGAAACCAATGAAAATGCTCATTGGGACACCAGGGCACTGGTTTAACCATTCAGTGTCATATCGGAGAAAATCTTGGGGTGAAAAGCTTGCTGAAATCTTTCAATTTCTAATTAGGAGGAGGAGGTCGTTTTTAACCCAGTTTTATGGGTTAAAGAAAACTTCAGTTGTTCCGGCTCTGGCTACTTTGGCAACATTCTTCCTAACAATACTGATCTTACTTTTCATGCTGTGTGCATTCCATCATGTCTCCAGTTGTCTGCGAGTGACTTGTGGGTTATGTACCTGGAGCATGGCCAGATCCTACCCAATGGCCTTGCACACTTTTTTGGCTTTTTTTTTTTTTATCTGAACAGCTGTAACTGGCTGAGAATAAGGCAAAAACTCCTAATTCAAGGATCGTCTGCATTTCTCACATTTATTTGACAGTAAACACCCACTGTTAGCATAATTTATTCCTGTGTTGCCCTAGGCCTAACCCAGGTTTCTGACCTCCTGTGGGAAGATACCCTAAAATCCACTCTAGCTTTTTTTTATTAGTATTATGAAGTAGTTAGAATACTTAACCAGTCTTAACACACAGATGGCTGAACCACAGCCCTTCCTCTTCAGTATGGTCCTTCCTCTCATTTGTAGCTGGTGGTCACCCAGCCTGGTCCAAATCAGTACCAACATCTATTCTGTCTGGTCAGTCTGAAAGGGACACTGGTAAACATTTTGATTTTTACTCCATAAAGAATGTCATATATAAAAAAGGATAATAAATACACAGGCACAACTCAGATGAAGAAGCAGAATTTACAGGGAGGGCATTTGGTGTGGTGGTTAAGGCACTGCTTAGGGTGCCCGTACCCCATCTTAGAGTGCCTGGGTTCGGGTCCTGATCCAGCTGCCTGCTAAGGTGCACACTGGGAGGCAGCAGTGTTGACTCAAGTAGTTGAGTCCGTGCCACCCATGTGGGTGCTCAGATTCAGTTCCAGGATTCTGGTGTTGGCCTCGCCCAGCGCCCATGGTTGTGGATATTTGAAGAGTGAACAAGCAATGGAAATTCTCTCTGTCTCTCTTCTTTTTGAGTAAATAAAATATGTAAATTGACAAAAATGAAAAGAAACAGGGCATTACAAACACTTCCAAATGCATTTTCACTAGGTGAAGCACTTGTACCATCGAAAAATTCAAAAGTAATAAAGGCCTCCCATTTATCTTTCTCACCTGCCTTGGCCCTGTTGCTGAGTTTCTTGTGTATCCTTTCAGAGACTTTATGTACAGACCAAAAAAACACTTATGTGAAGGTTTTATTTCTCTGCTAGTAGCATACAGTACATGGCATTCATCTTTTCTTTTAAACTTAACTGTGTACTGGCGGTCTCTCCACTTCAGTGCTCAAAGGGTTTTCTTAGTGTGTTTTGCAAAGCTAGGTGGTACATCATTGTGTGTTTGTACTGTAATTGGCTTGATGAGTCACCTCCTGACTACACACAAGGTTATTTACAGATACTGGATAGGATAACGGATAACTCTGTACATACTCACTTCACAAATATGCCAGCGTATCTGTAAATTAGATTCTTATAAATAGACTTGCTAGTTTACAGGGTGTGTCACAACAATGTTCACAAGCATGCAGATAAATCTGTATGACAGAGTCATAGAAGTAGAACTGTCAGGTCAGAAAGCAGGTGCATCTGTAATCTCCATAAAGAGATTGAAGATATGGCCTCAGTAGGGCTGTGCAAGCCATATGAACATAACATACGACCGGCATAGTATATGACTGAACTTTTAGCTCTTCTAATTTGACAGCTGTTAAGTGATATTTCAGATAGTTTTTATTTTACATTTATTTCATTTTTTTAAAAAAATATTTATTATTTTTTTGAAGGCAGAGTTCCAGAGAGACTGAGGGAGAAAAATCTTCCATCTGCTAATTCACTCCCCAAATGGCCACAATGGCCAGAGCTGGACCAGGCTGAAGCCAGAAGCCAGGAGCTTCTTCCAGGTCCTCCACATGGGTACGGGTGCCTAAGCACTTGGACCACCTTCTGGTGCTTTCCCAGGCAGATTGGCAGGGAGCTGGATTAGAAGTGGAGCACCTGGGACTTGACCCAGCATCCATATGGGATGTCAGCACCACAGTTTTACCCACTACACCACAGCACTGGCCCCACATTTCTTTGATTATGAATGAGGTTGAACAAATTTTTACATATTTATAAGGGCTGTTGTCTGCTGTGAATGTCCTGCTTATTATATCTTTTTATGCTTTCCTATGGGGTCAGTGGACTTTCTACTGATTTTTAAGAGCTCATAACATATGAGAAGAATGAGCCTTATGGAAGTACACTATGAGATGTAATTTTTTTTGTCATTTTGTCATTGGTCTTTAACTTAGGTTGGATTTTGATATGCAGAGAGGTTTTCATTTTTATGTGGGCTGTATCACTCTCAGTCTCCTGTACACTGTTCCTGATCTGTGCTGATTGACTATGCAATTGGTTTTACCTACAAAGGCAATGATTTGTTTAAAGGCTATCTAGAACATAAATGAGCGCTTTTTCTAGAAAGGACCGGGCAATGGATAAATATTTCATTTTAGACTTTAAAATCAGTTCACCACATCTTTTTTTTTTCCCTTTGGCAGGCAGAGTGGACAGTGAGAGAGAGAGACAGAGAGAAAGGTCTTCCTTTACCGTTGGTTCACCCTCCAATGGCCACTGCAGCTGGTGCACCGCGCTGATCCAAAGCCATGAGCCAGGTGCTTCTCCCGGTCTCCCATGGGGTGCAGTGCCTAAGAACTTGGGCCATCCTCCACTGCACTCCCGGGCCACAGCAGAGAGCTGGCCTGGAAGAGGAGTGACCGGGACTAGAACCCGGTGTGCCGGCGCCACAAGGCGGAGGATTAGCCTATTGAGCCACAGCGCCGGCCCAAGTTCACCACAGCTACTCTGCCACTGCAGTGTGAAAGCTGGCATCAACACGACTTAAATGAATGAATGAGGCCGTGTGCCAATAAAACTTGATTTACAAACATAGGTTAACGGGCAGGCTCGGCCCATGGGCCATTGTTTGCACAGAGGCCATTAGGGGTCCTTTCCCATCCCAGTGCAGCCACTGTGTTTGGCCTCTTCTGTGGTCTCCCCACATGAACAGAAAAATGCTTTCAGCTCAGTTCTTTTGTTTGAGTCCCACCCTTCCCGCCTGCTGTGGCACCAGCGGCTTGCTCAGCAGAGATTTTTTTTGGCGGTTTTCCAATCTGGAACCAAATATCCAGGTTCTCAGGCAGCTATAGGCAGCCCATGGATTTTTATGTTTTTCAGCTGATGTGGTAAGCCTAGTGGTGGCCTCTGGCCAGCATCTCAGCTGGTGAACGACTCAGCATTTATACATGTTTTCCAGGCACCAAAACCTCACTGCACAGGAATCTCCCTCCAGCAACCCACTGGTAGCCCCTTCCATACCCAGGGTGGTGCTTGGCCTCAAACACCAATTCCTGCTCATCTCACCTGCATGTGAGAAAACCTAACATGTGTTGCATCAATGAGAAAAATAGTAAAAATCATAACAGTTATTTGTAGTTGCTAAAGAAAAACTGCTTTTTAACATCAGCTACAATGGAGTTTTCTGGCATCAGATAGAACCTCATCTTAAACAAGCATGGGCCAACAACCTTGCTTTGATATGTTGGTTGCCACCTCTCCTTTTAAGAAATAAGGGAAATGCTTGTGCCATAAGCTGGGAAGGATGGGTGGCAATAGGTAACCAGCCAGGAGGGTGGGTGTGGGTTGTGCAGGGGGAACGGATAGTGAGTAGCACAGGGGAAACCTAGACTAGAGTGGCCAGGAGGAAGAGAGGTAGAGAGGTAGATAGGGCCAAATCAGGCAGACTCTCCAAGACTTCTTAAGGATGTCAGTCTTGGCCGGCGCCATGGCTCAATAGGTTAATCCTCCACCTGTGGCGCCAGCACCCTGGGTTCTAGTCCCGGTCTGGGAACCGTATTCTGTCCCGGTTGCTCCTCTTCCAGTGCAGCTTTCTGCTGTGGCCCAGGAGTGCAGTGGAGGATGGCCCAAGTCCTTGGGCCCTGCACCTGCATGGGAGGCCGGGAGAAGCACCTGGCTCATGGCTTTGGATCAGCGCCATGTGCCGGCCAAAGCGCGCGGGCTGCAGCGGCCAGTGGGGGGTGAATCAACTGAAAAGGAAGACCTTTCTCTCTGTCTCTCTCTCTCACTGTCCTCTCTGCCTGTCAAAAAAAAAAAAAAAAAAAAAAAAAAGGATGTCAGTCTTCATCCTCCAAATAAGAGCAGGGGAAAGCCAGGGAAGAGTGATGGTATCAAATGTGCATGACAGATCCTGCTGGCTGCCTTGTGTACGTGGATTGAAGTCTCGCGGGAGACTGATCTGAAAGCTCTTCTTGCTCAGCAAGAGGGCTCGGAGGCTTAGTTCAGAGTGCAGAGAGCTGGATGCCCCTGGCGATCCTGAGAATTTGGAGATGGATGGGAATTGGAGGGTGATCGGGAGGGGATTTCGTTGGTGACTCTCTTGTCTGTAGCTATGCAGGGTGGCTCCTGGAAGGTTTCTAGACAGTGAGATACCCTTCCAGAACATCTTCTACATGCTTGGATCCTGGGGTTTATCCTAAGGCGCCCCTTGGATAAGCCTTGACCTTGGCTATCAAATTATTGACTGTTGGCTGTACCTGGAGATCTGCTCTTGGCAAGCTGAAATCTTATCTGTTCCTTCTCATCTGCACTTCTACAGGTGTCACATGCCCCATGCCCACATCTGTTGAACATGCAGCCATCCGGGTCAAGAGTTACAACCTGAGCTCCAGGGAGCGGTATACTTGTAACCCAGGTTTCAAGCGTAAAGCGGGGACATCCAGCCTGACGGAGTGTGTGTTTAACAAAACCACAAACATTGCCTACTGGACAACTCCCAATCTCAAGTGCATCAGTAAGTATCCGGTTCCTAAACTTGTCCTTCTTCACCCCGCCAAGGCCACACAAAGAGCAGAGATGCAGTATGGGGGCCAGATGCGTCCATCTCAGGGCCAACACACTTCTCTGTGTTGAAGTCGGAGGCTAAACACCAATGGGACACTGAAAAACACCTTCTTTAGTTGTAGAAACATGGGTGTTTGGTTCACTCAATTCTGGGTTCACTTCTTGGCTCTGCCATTTACTATCTGTGAGGTCTCAGGGAGGGCCCTTAATCTATGGAGCTCTGGATGGTCTTCTAGGAAGTGAACCCCATGTTCACACTGCAGGTTGTGTGAGGATTCAGTGGAATTCGGTGGTAAATATGAACTGACACTACTGGGAATGCTTGCTTTGAGATTTATGGTAGCAAGGATTTGGGTTACAGAAAGGATACGTGCTTACAAGGGAGTTTTATTTTATTTTATTTTTTTATTTTCCCCACGGAAGCAGACTGCAGGGAAATGTTTTCCCCATTACTGCTCAGTCCCAAGGCCTGGAACAGACCTGCGCAGCAATGTCTCCCTTAGCTTAGTCACTGTGTGTGGTATCTTAGAGTTCTCAGGTTTTCCCCTAAAACGGTCTACAACTGCACAGACATCCTAAAAGAAGCCAAAAGCTGTTGAGGTGGAAGCCACTAGGTGCTATTTCCAGGAATACTAAGCCCACTTCTACTCCCCACTTCCCCTCCTCTAGAAAAGTAAAGATTGACCCATGTCCTGACTTAATAAGTCTTGGCTCTGTCCAGCTAGATGCTTTCTCAAATTTGTATAACATTGGCCAGGATTCTGAACTCCTGTATGGGGCAGGGGCTGGGAGGGGACTGTCCCATAGGGAACTCACTCTGCTGGAGGATTCCTCAAAAAAAAAATCTCATGGGATTCGTAGTGGTAGATAGCCCTTCTCCCCATCCTTCTCTTCAGAACAGAAGTCACAGGGAGGGGAAGGAGGAATCATACAGCTGAGGAGTAAAGCTCCCTGTGGCACTGGGTAGAACTGAAGAGAGGAGCCAGGCAAGGCTGGGAGTGGCCAGCAACTGTGGGAACCCCGAGTGGATCTCTGACTCTCCTGTCCTGGGACCCACTGGAACCTGTAATTCAAGGACAAAAATAAGGGCCTTTCCACTGTAAGGAAAGTTACATTCCCGTAAAGCTCCGTGTCATCTGGGTGAATGAATCTACTAAGGAGTGGAGCTGTAGGCTCTGAACCAGGCAGATGGGAAGGGAAGAAGACACCTTGCAGTCCAGTTAGGTTTCTTTTTTTTTTTTCTTATTAAACTTTTATTTAATGAATATAAATTTCCAAAGTATAGCTTATGGGTTACAATGACTTCCCCCCCTCCCATAACTTCCCTCCCGCCCACAACCCTCCCCTTTCCCGCTCCCTTTCCCCTTCCATTCATGTAAAGATTCATTTTCAATTCTCTTTATATGCAGAAGATCAGTTTGGTATATATTAGGTAAAGATTTCAACATTTTGCCCATATAGCAACATAAAGTGAAAAAACTACCATTGGATTACTAATTATAGCATTAAATAGCAATGTACAGCACATTAAAGACAGAGATCCTACATAATTATTTTTCAAATTAATAAATTTTCTATGCCATTTCCATTTTAACACCAGGTTGTTTTTTTTTCATTTCCAATTCTCTTTATATACAGAAGATCAATTCAGTATATAATTAGTAAAGACCTCATCAGTTTGTGCCCACACAGAAACGCAAAGTATAAAAATACTGTTTCAGTACTAGTTATAGCATCACTTCGCTTTAGACGACACATTAGGGACAGATCCCACATGGGGTGTAAGTACACAGTGACTCCTGTTGCTGATTTAACAATTTGACACTCCTGTTCATGGCGTCAGTAATCTCCCTAGGCTCTAGTCATGAGTTGCCAGGGCTATGGAAGCCTTTAGAGTTCGCTGACTTTGATCTTATTCCGATAGGGTCATAGTCAAAGTGGAAGTTCTCTCCTCCCTTCGGAGAAGGGTACCTCCTTTTTTGATGGCCCCGTTCTTTCCACTGGGATCTCACTCACAGAGATCATTCATTTAGGTCTTTTTTTTTTTTCCATGATATCTTGGCTTTCCATGCCTGCTATACTCTCATGGGCTCTTCAGCCAGATCCGAATGCCTTAAGGGCTGATTCTGAGGCCAGAGTGTTGTTTAGGACATCTGCCATTCTATGAGTCTGCTGTGTATCCTGCTTCCCATGTTGGATCTTTCTCTCCCTTTTTGATTCTATCAGTTAGTATTAGCAGATACTTGTCTTGTGTGATCTCTTTGACTCTTAGACCTATCAGAGCTATCAATTGTGAGCTGAAATTGATCACTTGGACTAGTGCGATGGCATTGGTACATGCCATCTTGATGGGATTGTGTTGGAATCCCCTGGCACATTTCTAACTCCACCATTTGGGGCAAGTCTGATTGAGCATGTTCCAAATTGTTCATCTCCTCCCTCTCTTTTTCCACTCTTAGATTTAACAGGGATCACTTTTCAGTTAAAATTTAAACACCTAAGAATAATTGTGTGTTAATTACAGAGTTCAACCACTAGTACTAGAACAACAACAACAACAACAAATACTAAAAAGGATAAAGTATTACATTGTACATCTAAAGTCAGGACAGGAGCTGATCAGTTCATTGTTGCTTATAGTGTCCATTTCACTTAACAGGTTTCCCCTTTGGCGCTCAGTTGTCACCAATCAGGGTAAACAAATGATATTTTTCTCTTTGGGACTGGCTTAATTCACTCAGCATGATGTTTTCCAGATTGCTCCATCTTGTTGCAAATGACTGGGTTTCGTTGTTTCTTACTGCTGTATAGTATTCTATGGAGTACATGTCCCATAATTTCTTTATCCAGTCTACTGTTGATGGGCATTTGGGTTGGTTCCAGGTCTTAGCTATTGTGAATTGAGCTGCAATAAACATTAATGTGCAGATGGCTTTTATATTAGCCAAATTAATTTCCTTTTGGTAAATTCCAAGGAGTGGGATGGCTGGGTTGTATGGTAGGGTTATGTTCAGGTTTCTGAGGAATCTCCAGACTGACTTCCATAGTGGCTTAACCAGTTTGCATTCCCACCAACAGTGGGTTAGTGTCCCTTTTTCCCCACATCCTCTCCAGCATCTATTGTTGGTAGATTTCTGGATGTGAGCCATTCTCACCGGGATGAGATGGAACCTCATTGTGGTTTTGATTTGCATTTCTCTGATTGCTAGTGATCTTGAACATTTTTTCATGTGTCTGTTGGCCATTTGGATTTCCTCTTTCGAAAAATATCTATTGAGGTCCTTGGCCCATCTCTTAAGTGGGTTGTTTGTTTTGTTGTTGTGGATTTTCTTGATTTCTTTGTAGATTCTGGTTATCAATCCTTTATCTGTAGTATAGTTTGCGAATATTTTTTCCCATTCTGTTGGTTGCCTCTTCATTTTCCTGACTGTTTCTTTTGAAGTACAGAAACTTCTCAATTTGATGCAATCCCAAATGTTAATTTTGGTTTTGACTGCCTGTGCTGTTGGAGTATTTTCCAGGAAGTCTTTGCCTGTGCCTATATCTTGCAGGGTTTCTCCAATGCTCTCTAATAATTTGATGGTTTCAGGTCATAGATTTAAGTCTTTAATCCACGTTGAGTGAATTTTTGTGTAAGGTGATAGGTATGGGTCTTGCTTCATACTTCTGCACGTGGAAATCCAATTTTCCCAGCACCATTTATTGAATAGACTGTCCTTATTCCAGGGATTAGATTTGGATCTTTGGTCAAATATAAGTTGGCTGTAGATGTTTGGATTGATTTCTGGTGTTTCTATTCTGTTCCATTGGTCTATCCATCTGTTTCTGTACCAGTACCATGCTGTTTTGATAACAACTGCCCTGTAGTATGTCCTGAAATCAGGTATTGTGATGCCTCCGGCTTTGTTTTTGTTGTACAGGATTGCTTTGGCTATTCGAGGTCTTCTGTGTCTCCATATGAATTTCAGCATCATTTTTTCCAGATCTGAGAAGAAGGTCTTCGGGATCTTGATGGGTATTGCATTGAATGTATAAATTGCTTTTGGGAGAATAGACATTTTGATGATATTGATTCTTCCAATCCATGAGCATGGAAGATTTCTCCATTTTTTGGTATCCTCTTCTATTTCTTTCTTTAAGGTTTTGTAGTTTTCATCGTAGAGATCTTTAACATCCTTGGTTAAGTTTATTCCAAGGTATTTGATTGTTTTTGTAGCTATTGAGAATGGGATTGATCTTAGAAGTTCTTCCTCAGCCGTGGCATTGCCTGTGTATACAAAGGCTGTTGATTTTTGTGGATTGATTTTATATCCTGCTACTTTGCCAAACTCTTCGATGAGTTCCAGTAGTCTCTTAGTAGAGTTCTTTGGGTCCCCTAAATAAAGAATCATATCATCTGCAAAGAGGGATAGTTTGAGTTCGTCCTTCCCGATTTGTATCCCTTTAATTTCTTTTTCTTGCCTAATATCTCTGGCCAAAACTTCCAGAACTATATTGAATAGCAGTGGTGAGAGAGGGCATTCCTGTCTGGTACCAGATGTCAGCGGAAATGCTTCCGAAGAGAAGTCAGCTGTGAGTCGAATTGGAGATCCTCTGAGAGTAATCTGGCGTTTCTCTCTTGCACATTTTAGGATCTTTTCTTTGTGTTTCACTGTGGTGAGTTTGATTACGACGTGTCGTGGTGAGGATCTCTTTTGGTCATGTTTATTAGGGTTCTATGAGCTTCCTGTATTAGGATGTCTCTGTCTTTCTCCAAACCTGGGAAATTTTCTGCTAGTATCTCACTAAAAAGGCCTTCTAATCCTTTCTCTCTCTCCATGCCTTCAGGTACTCCTAGAACCCGAATGTTGGGTTTTTTAAGAGTATCCTGTAGATTCCTGACAATCTTTTTTAGATTTCTAATTTCTTCTTCTTTTCTTTGATTTGATTGTTTCCTTTCCTGTTCTCTGTCTTCTAATTCCGATATTCTCTCTTCTGCTTCACCCATTCTTTTTTTGAGGCTTCTAATTGTTTGTCATTTGATCTATTGAGTTCTTCATTTCATTATGGTTTCTTGTCACTATCACAGTTTCTTGTTCTACTAGTTGTTTCATTTCATTTTGATTCCTCCTTAATATTTCATTTTCATGAGAGAGATTTTCTATCTTGTCCATTAAGGATTTCTGTAGTTCAAGAATTTGTTTTTGAGAACTTCTTAATGTTCTTATCAGTTTTTTGAGATCCGCTTCTTGCATTTCCTCTATCTCTTCATCTTCATAATCTTGGACTGGGGGGTCTTGTTCATTTGGGGGCATCATAGTGTCTTCCTTGCTCTTGTTAACTCTGCTTCTACGTTTGTTGTTTGGCATGTTGGAGATAATTTATGTTTTTTTTTTTTTTTTTGCT
This sequence comes from Lepus europaeus, assembly GCF_033115175.1. Lineage (NCBI taxonomy): Eukaryota > Metazoa > Chordata > Mammalia > Lagomorpha > Leporidae > Lepus > Lepus europaeus. The sequence continues at coordinate 76,463,992 of NC_084840.1, read as the reverse complement.
GTGGTGTTTTTTTCTCGTTATACTATGCCTCTAGGTGGGCTGTCTGCTTTGATGGATCCTTAGAGGCTGTTGTGGGTGTGGCCAGTGAGCTCTGCTTGATTCTTCAGGTTTGAGGCTTTGCAAAAAGTGACTCTCCTTGCTCCTTGCTGGATCTCTCTCTCTCTCTCTCTCTCTATTTTTTTTTTTTTTTGACTCAGTTGGGAAGTAATTCCGAATGGCTCCCATTGGTTCCTGCGCTGGGTAGATTTTGCGGCTCGTCTCCCGCAGTTGGTTTTCCACGCGGTGGGCTCCTTGTAGGTCCTCTGTGTCACATCCACTAGATCTGGAAGCGTTTCTTCTGCAGTTTTTTTCTTGAATCTTTTCCTGAGGCCTTGTCTCAGCTGGTGATCCAAGGCTCCACCTGGCGCTTCTCCTGTGATCTTCCTCTCTAGGCGCTGTCGCCTAGGGCCAGCCGGGCCACATGATCGCCGCCGCCGCCACCGCTGTAGTGCCTGCGCGCGCTCCCCGGGACTGGGACCGTGGAGAGAGGCACTTGGGACGCTGCCACCGCTGCCGCCGCCGCCGCCGCGGCAGAGCTGCAGGCGGAGGCGGGAGGAGGAGAGTTTCTGAGGCTTTTGTCTTACCTCTGGTTCCCGCGCTGGTGAGACTCTGCGGCTCGGTTCCCGCAGTTGGGTTTCCACGCAGTGGGCTCTCTGTAGATCCTCTGTGTCACATCCACTAGATCCGGAAGCGTTTCCTCTGCAGTTTTTTTCTTGAGTCTTTTCCTAAGGCTACAGTAATTCCACTTTTATGAAACTTTATTTTCGCAGACTAATGGCGCATGTTCTCACTCCCAGTTAGGTTTCTCCTAATTCAGAGCTTCCTCCATCTTTTTACCACCAACTCCCTTCAATCATTGTTTTTCCCAGCCTCTTGTGCTTTGAATGATTTCTTTTTTTTTTTAATTTGACAGGTAGAATTATAGACAGTGAGAGAGAGAGAGACAGAGAGAAAGGTCTTCCTTCCGTTGGTTCACTCCCCAAAATGGCCGCTCGGCCAGCACTGCGCTGAATCGAAGCCAGGAGCCAGGTGCTTCTTCCTGGTCTCCCATGCGGGTGCAGGGGCCCAAGCACCTGGGCCATCCTCCACTGCCCTCCCGGGCCACAGCAGAGAACTGGACTGGAAGAGGAGCAACCGGGACTAGAACCCGGCACCCATATGGGATGCCAGTGCCACAGGCAGAGGATTAACCAAGTGAGCCACAGTGCAGTCTCCAATTTTCTTCTTTTCTGCTTTTTTTAAAAAATGTATTTATTTATTTGAAAGTCAGTTACACAGAGAGCAGAAGATACACACACACACACAAAGAGAGAGATAGATTTTCCCTCTGCTGGTTCACTCCCCAAATGGGTGCAATGGCTGAGGCTGAGTGAGACCAAAGCTAGGAACCAGGAGCTTTTTCTGGGTCTCCTATATGGGTGCAGGGGTCCAAGCACCTGGGCCATCTTCCACTGCTTTCTTAGGTGCATCAGCAGGGAGCTACATCAGAAGTGGAGCAGCAGGGACTTGAACTGGCGGCCATATGGGATATCGCCATCGCAGGTAGTGGCTTTACCTGCTATGCCACAACACTGGCCCCTGATTTTCCATTCTAAACAAACAGAATCTATTGAGTAATTGTTTACTGTCCCATGAAAATCCAATATTGTAAAACTGAGTTAACATCATTAATACTGTTCCAGCCAAAAATAACTTTGATGCCTTACTTGTGCAGTATTTTTTGGAAATGCTACAAATAAAGTTTGCTGGGGTTGGCACTGTGGCATACTGGGTTAAAGCTGCTACCTGTAATGCTGGCATGCCATATGGGTGTCAGTTCAAGTCCCGGCTGTTCTACTTCTGAGCCAGCTCCCTGCTAATGTGCCTGTGGAAGCAGTGGAAGATGGCCAAAGTCCTTGGGTCCCTCCACCCCCATGGGAGACTCAGAGACAGCTCCTGGCTTCAGGCTTTGATCTGGCCCAGCTCTGGCCATTGTGGTCATTTGGGGAGTGAACCAGCAGATGGAAGAACTCTCTCTGTTTTCCTCTCCCTCTCTGTCTAACTCTGCCTTTCAAATAAATAAAATAAATCTTAAAAAAATAAATAAAGTTTGCTATCTGTCTTTGTATTTGGATTGGAAAACATTGCTGTTTATTTCCTGAACTTTGAATCCGACTTAGGAAGTTCGATATCTCCATGGTATATTTACGTGTTTTCACAATGTATATCCAGTTCTGAAGCCACCCCCAAGTTCCACCCTCAGGATTGTAAATGCCATGTGGTTATCCTCTCTCTAGGAGACCCTTCCCTGACTCACCAAAGGCCAGTGCCACCCTCCACCGTAGTGACGGCAAGGGTGACCCCACAGCCAGAGAGCCCCTCCCCTTCTGGAAAAGGTAGGAACTCAGGAAACTTTTTAAAGATTCCATTCCCTACTACCACCCAGCTCCCCACCCGAATCCTGAACATTCCTGGACAACTGCTGCTGTTCTGCTGCCAACTTAGGTAACAGAACAGACTTTGTTAAGGGCAGGAGTCAGGATTTATAGTGGCTGTAATTTTCTTTTTAAAATCAGAGTTGCTTGATGTCTAGATTCCGTATGTGCACAATGAATAGTGGTTTAAAGCTCTCTGTTAATATATCAACTTATGCTTAGTTGTAGACACTTATCCTTATCACAAACCAGAAACAGCCTGAGATGTGGTCTCGTTTGTACCACGTTAGCCTGCCACCATTTTATGGGTGCTGGCAGAAAACATAGTACTCCTGGAGAAGAGACAATGTGGCTCATTTATACGTGGCATAGCAAGCAGCAGGATCATTAGCATGTTTGCATCAATTTCTTTGTTTCTCACAGAAGCAACATGGATAGGCCTGAATAGATGCCCAGATGTCCAGTGGGTTACATTCTGGGAGGAGAAACCTGGGCTCAGGGAACCCGATAGTTTTATAATTGGGAGCAAACAGAGTCACTTTTTGATTTGCCCAATACATCAGATAATCACCAAGTCACCTCTCCGAGCCTTGCATCTGTGTCCCAGTCACTTGGTCAGATGTCCTTTGCTGAGGCCGAACTGTGTGGCTGAAAGCTTGGCTGTGAGAGAGTAACATTTGATACAGACTGATGTGAGCGTATGCTTGGATGTGAATGCTCGGTCTGGGGGGGACTCTAGATGCGGGGGACCCTGGCGTGCTGACAGCTTGAGTAAGGTGAGGGGCATGTGAGGCCGTAACGAAGGGTTAATTGTAGGGGACCTCTCACCACGTAGGTGGCTGGGAGAGGACAGGGACACAGGCTGCAGTCGCGTGTCAAGAGCATTGTGACGCTTGGCCTCACCAGGTGCTTTGCTCTAAGGCTGTATTTTCTAAGTTCTGTATCTGTTAGAAGACCCAGTTGCCATGGAGACAAGATAGGAAACAGCTATGCCACACCTTACTTAACAGTGTAGGGGCAGCCATCCGCCAAGAAGGGGCAAGGCAGTCTCCCTCCCTGAGACTGAAGCTAAATCAGGATATACCCCTCAAATACACACCACTGAGATCAGACAAGCCAAATCTCAGGCTTCCCCATATTTCCTTTTTTTTTTTTTGACAGGCACAGTGGACAGTGAGAGAGAGAGAGAGACAGAGAGAAAGGTCTTCCTTTGCCATTGGTTCACCCTCCAATGGCCGCCATGGCAGGCGCGCTGTGGCCGGCACACTGCACTGATCTGAAGGCAGGAGCCAGGTGTTTCTCCTGGTCTCCCATGGGGTGTAGGGTCCAAGCACTTGGGCCATCCTCCACTGCACTCCCTGGCCACAGCAGAGAGCTGGCCTGGAAGAGGGGCAACCGGGACAGAATCCAGCACCCCGACCGGGACTAGAACCCGGTGTGCTGGCGCCGCAAGGTGGAGGATTATCCTATTGAGCCGTGGCACCGGCCAGGCTTCCCCAAATTTTAAAAAGTGTTTGCCAACATGTAAAAAAGAAAACCAGAATCTTAGCTTTTTGGCAAACACAGCACCCTTGTGTGTGTGTGTCTGTGTGTGTGTGTGTTTAAGATTTATTTATTTAACAGAGAGGACAAGGCAGAGACAGAGCGAGACAGAGAGAGAGAGGGAGAGTGCTAAGAGATCTTCCATCCGCTGGCTCACTCCCCAAATGGCCACAAGGGACAGGGCTGGGCCAGGCCAAAGCCAGGAGCCAGGGGCTGCATATGGGTCTCCCACATGGGTGCAGCAGCCCAAGGACTTGGGCCTCCTTCTTCTGTTTTCCCAGGCCTGTTAGCAGGGAGCTGGATCAGAAGTGGAGCATCTGGGACTGCAACAGGTGCCTATGTGGGATGCAGACGGCAGCTTTGCACGCTATGTCACAACGCCAGCCTGCCTTGTGTTGTTGAGCTACATCTTTGAGCATGTGAATGTCTTCTCCAGGCAGCAAGCTTGAATATGCAGCTCTTTAGGGTTTTTCCTGTATATGCACCATGATAAGTAATGATAAGCCCCATCAACTTGGATGTGTCACCACCGAAGGGGGGCATTATGCTGGGGCAGGGCTGGCGGGGGTGGGCTCCCTGGAGTGTGTCCTGAGACCCACCCTCTGCTGGAACTCAGAAGACACCAGTCTAAATACTTGTGTTCTCACCATCTTGAAATCTCCTGCAGGCCCGGCCACATTCTCTCCCGAGTCAGACACCACAGTGGCCACAGGGACAGCTATTGTACCAGGCTCCCAGCTGATGCCATCCACGTCACCTTCCACAGGAACCACAGGGATAGGCAGTCATGAGTCCTCCCAAGCCCCATCTCAGACAACAACAAAGACCTTGGAACCCACGCCCTCCATCTTCCACGAGACAACAGGTTAGCACTAGCTTTGCCTGAGCAGAGGCCGGTTCCCCACGTACTGCTTCTGAGATTTGGGTAGGGATCTTGCACCGTTCAGTCCGGAGTCACCACTGACCTAGTGGCCTTGCTGCCTTCTGCACCTGCCACAGCCTCCTTTGCCTGGTTTCTGTTCTCTGTGGCGCATACTTTCTGCCTGGCTTAGTCCAGCTGGGAAAACTGGAAAAGAAAAATCCACCTCCACAGTGCGATGTGGCCAACCTTATTGAGCTGCCCAGCAGAGCCCATGGCAAAGCTCTGAACACCCATCTGAACTGGACCCCATGGGAGGGCGATGGACACATTCTGCCATCTGGAGCCATTGTCTGTGGGTAGAGAAGCTCTTGGGATTCTGGGCCTGCTTTAGGTCCTGCCCAATTCGGAAGGATGTCCCAGCACCTCAGTGAGTTTCCTGCGTGTTCTTTACTGAAATGATTTTGGTGATGCTACTGGTGGGTCTCCCAAGGTTCGAAGATGGGAGCCAAGATTTCCCGAATTTCTTGGGCTCCATGAGAAACTAGTGCCTTAAGGACTGCAGCCCTGACTCGGCTGTTCTCTCTCCTCTGCAGGTGCTTATCCCTACAGTTCCAGAGATGTCACTGGTACGTACTCACTCTCCTTTGTCTGGCGTGCTTATGCTTGGGATGACCCCAGAGCCAGCAGGCTGAACAGTCCTGCTCTAGGCCTGCCGCCCAGCATCACCTCCACCCTCAGAAGTGCCTCCATCCAAACAGCTACGTTCTGTGGTATCTTGGTAATGGACAGCTTCGTTTGTCATGACATCTTATGTCCATACTGCTTGCTTCTCCCTGTCATGCTAGTGACGTTGACACCAGACAGTTGCTGTACCACAGAAAGGGCCTCCTGCTTCACTTCTGCTCGGCAATGCAGGACTCTTGTCCAGGAAACTGCCCGGGCCCACTGTTGCCACACTTACTCCATGTTTCTGCCAGCAGCCGCATTCATCTCCCACAGGACAGGGGCACCCTAAGCTTTACAGAGGGACCCCCACTTTTCTCACAATAAAGTGCTTCCTCCTACAGAAGACATGTGCAGCGTTAAGGCTAGGAGAAAAAGAGAGGGGACAGACAAGTGACGATAAGGAGGAAAACGGGAAGTGTTTGTAAGAAGAATAGGAAAAGAAGAAGGGAGGAGAAGAAAGTTCAGAGAAGACAACAGGAGGAAGAAGGGGAATGGAGGGGCCGGTGCTGGCCCCCACCCCCGCTATTTCACTTCTAGTCCAGCTCTCTGTTAATGCGCCTGGGAAAGCGGCAGAAGATGGCTCAAGTACGTGGGCCCCTGCCACCCACGTGGGTAGACAGAGACCCAGATGAATTGCAGGCTCCTGTCTTTGGCCTGGCTCAGAACCAGCTGTTGCAGTCATTTGGGAAAATTTTTCTCTTTCTATGTATGTCTCTCCCTCTCTTTCTCTGTAACTCTGCCTTTCAAATAAATAAATAAATCTTTAACGACGAAGACTTCAAAAGCAATTACAGATAAAATATACATATTTAAAAAGTTAGAAAGATAGTTAAAAAAATTCTCAGTTGTGACTAAAAATTATCTTGTAGAAAGGAAGCAACGCCTGTTCCCAGGTTTCAGGGCACGCTTCCAGAGAGGCAGTCTGGAAACAAGCACTCGGGGGCTAAATGAGCTGGACACTGGTTTTATTTTTACTGTTCTGTACTTCGCTTCCACTTAATGAAGTATCCTGGAGATCCTTCCACATCAGTGCATAAAATCCCTTCTTTCTTTTATTTTTTATGTTATTTTTTTAACTTTTATTTAATGAATATAAATTTCCAATGTACAGCTTATGGATTATAATGGTTTCCCCCTCCCATAACTTCCCTCCCACCTGCAACCCTCCCCTCTCCTGCTCTCTCTCCCCTTCCATTCACATCAAGATTCATTTTCAATTCTCTTCATATACAGAAGATCAATTTAGTATATATTAAGTAAAGATTTCAACAGTTTGCACCCACATAGAAACACAAACTGAAACATACTGTTTGAGTACTAGTTATAGCATTAAATCACAATGTACAGCATATTAAGGACAGAGATCCCACATGAGGAGCAAGTGCACAGTGACTCCTGTTGTTGACCCAACAAATTGACACTCTAGTTGATGGCATCAGTGACCACCCTAGGCTCTCGTCATGAGTTGCCAAGGCTATGGAAGCCTTCCAAGTTTGCCGACTCTGATCATATTTAGACAAGGTCATAAAAGACAGGGTGAGGATAGTAACCAATGATCCTAAGAGTGGCATTAACCAGGGCTGAACAATTATACAGCACGAAGTGGGGAAGAGGACCATCAGTACACACAGGTTGGGAGTAGAGCCATTGGTGGTAGAGTAGAGGTTATGATTACGAAGGAATGAGGCCCAAGTGCGCTAGACAGGGTCTAGAACAAAGGACAGAGTCATTATTAGAGGAGCTAAGAAAGGTGCTGTCTAAGCTACAATTAAGTTTTCTGATTGAGAGGCAAATAGAACCTGACAGAAGGGGCTTGGTAATAATCTGGTGGGCTTTAGGCCTTGTAAGTTAAGAGGCCCAGACCCATCTATCTCTTCACATGGGGTACATTCTAAGGGAGGTGTGAACCTCCTAGGGGAAGGCACTGTGTTGATTCATTACTTAGCTGGCCTGGGAGGAGAGCTGGCCAGGTAAAGGCAGGGGGCATCTCTAACAAGAAATTTACAGTTCTGCCTTCAATGTTGCTGACCCTTCTTGGCCGTCCCCTCAGCTGCAGTGGTCACTTTGGAAGTTGGGCTGAGTGAAGGGCTTTTCAGCTTAGAGCCAGTAATATCTGTGGCTCTGACCTGGGCATCCTTCGACTCCAGGGCAGGTCCATTACCAGTGATCCAACTCTTGGCAGAGCTGCCAGGGCTCTTCACAAGCTGACTTCTGCTGAAGCCCAGGCTTACCACATTGAAAGCCACTGCAGTGGACTGGCCTGTTGTGTCTCCTTAAGGGTAGATCACTGTACAGATCAGCCATTAATAGGCCTGCCACCCATTGCTTCTGATGCCTAGCTTTTTTTTCCTCCTGGTTTTTGTTAAAGCAGACCAGAGGATGCAAGTCAAGGGAGTGCCCAAGTCCCATCTCTAATCTTCAGTGGCCTGAACTACAAGTCTATAGTCACAGGCATGTTCTGTAGTAGTTTTTCTAAGGTAGACAATGCCCATGAGGAAAATTATATTCTCACTTTAAAACTTTCTTTCCCTTTGGTCTGAAAGGGAGGTTTTTTTTCTACTTACTGTTTACTTCGCTGATGGCGAAGTAAATCTAGCTATGAGATTATAATTTACGCTCTTATTTTGGCTATGCTATTACAGAAAAATGTTAGCCATCTCTTTTATAAGGTCTAAAGATTAAATTGTGTGTGCTACAGATTCCTTCATAATAGAATTAGTTTCCTACCTTGAGGAGAATAGAGAAATGAAAGAACACGTTGGGCTTAGAATAGAGAAATGAGGGAGCAAGTCCTAGATCGCTTGCTGACAATAGCAATATCACATGAATACTTAGCAAACAGTTTCAACCATTAGATAACAACTTAAGAAAACATTTACCAGAAGGTCCAATGCCTTCTATAAATTTCAAGAATCATGTAAACACCTCTTAAATATCTAACATGGTGTAGTTTGTTTAACCAGTAAACTTAAGCACAACCATATAAAATGTTTTTAGTTTCTTTCTACCAACAAGTTTAAAACATATGATACAGAGATTCAGGTCACACGAATTAAAACGTATCTTTGATTAATTTTAGCAGCTTAAATTTATGGACAATTATCTATAAGCCAATTAAAATTCTTAATAGATTTTCCCATGTGGACATACAGTATGTGCACACATATAACATAACATAATAGACCAATATAGCAATTTTAATAATAGCTTTTAAAATCTTTAACTCTTTTTGTAGATTGCCAATTGATTTGAATTGCTTTTTGTTTTTAGTAACCTCAGTTAACCATAATTCCTCTCAGTTGGTACTGTTAATACATTATTGGCTTCATCTGTTTACAGAGTCATCCCAAAGTACTGAATACAATAGAAGTGGCTGGAAAAAGTCCATAGGAACCTATAGGAGGACAGCTAAACACAGAACCAACAACACTTTAGTTTTATGAGCAGGAAATCATATATAACTGTGGATGACAAAAGACTTTCAGTTGCCATGTTTAAAATTATAAACTCATCAACCAACAAGAGGCACTTGCTTACTTCACAGTATTTTTGAAAGCACCTGTAGGATTTTACAAGTATTTAACCCTTTAGGCCTCTGGGGCTTTCTCATTAAGATAACTATCATGTCTAGTAACACAAGATCATTAGACTTGTTAATTCTCAAACATTTGTATTAATAGCATTTTCCATTATAGAAACTTAAATTTTAGTACCATGTCACATCTTGACAGTACTTGTAATATAATCCATATAGTCTGATTAGTTGGTGTCTCTATAAGATGAGAGACATAGGTCCTTCGATTTTTTCAGTTGGGCCCAAACTGGAAAAACCAAAGTCCAAGATTTACTGGAAATTTTAGAGTCCAGAATGTTTGAAACTTTGATTTTTTGCATGCCTGTCAAGAATGCCATGAAGGCTCAAAATCCAAAATATCTGGTTGAAATAAGATTCCTTAAAATCATGACATAATATAGACTAAATTTGATCATTGTTACAAGGTGATTATTCAAATCTTTGAAAATAAGCACATATTTAAATAACCCATAGCTCTTAATAAAAATTCAGCTGTTTTTGAACAATTAGAATTTAACAAACATCAAGAGAACATAATAGATTACTTTAACACATTGCTTTAACAGAGAATCAGATTTTAATTCTATGTCAAAGAGAAATGAGCTTCCTGTGAGGTTTCCTTTCTTTACCTTCTTTCATATTGATGACCATATTTCTGTGTTTTTGTCAAAGCAGACCAGAGGATGCAAGTCAAGGGAGTACCCAAGTCCCATCTCTAATCTTTGGTGGCCTGAACTACAAATCTATAGTCACAGGCATGTTCTGTAGTAGTTTTCCTAAAGTAGACAATGCCCATGAGGAAAATTATATTCTCACTTTAAAACTTTCTTTCCCTTTGGTCTGAAAGGGAGGTTTTTTCTACTTACTGTTTACTTCGCTGATGGCGAAGTAAATATAGCTATGAGATTATAATTTAAGCTCTTATTTTGGCTATGCTATTACAGAAAAATGTTAGCCATCTCTTTTATAACGTCTGCTGTGAGTCTAATTGGAGATCCTCTGAGAGTAATCTGACGTTTCTCTCTTGCACATTTTAGAATCTTTTCTCTAATTCGAATTGCTTTGTTTTGTCATTGGCCCTGGAGCCCTGTAACTTTTATTCTCATTTAACAGGAACGAGGAAGAAGCACTATGAAAGCAGAACTACAGCTTACATCAACTTGCCTTTTCCAGTAAACACTCCTAGCAGTAAATGCATGCCACACCTGTTAGTGAACATGAAGACATAGCTTCCCATAGAGTTCTGAAAAAAAGTTCTGAAAAAATTCTTTTTTTTATTAAACTTTTATTTAATGAATATAAATTTCCAATGTACAGCTTATGGGTTACAATGGCTTCCCCCTCCCAAAACTTCTCTCCCACCCACAACCCTCCCCTTTCCCGCTCCCCCTCCCCTTCCAATCACATCATGATTCATTTTCAATTCTCTTTATATACAAAAGATCAGTTTAGTATATATTAGGTAACGATTTCAACAGTTTGCCCCCATATAGCAACACAAAGTGAAAAAAAAATACTGTTGGTGTACTAGTTATAGCATTAAATAAGAGTGAACAGCACATTAAAGGCAGAGATCCTACATAATATTTTTTTAAAAATTAATTAATTTTCTATGCCATTTCCAATTTAACACCAGGTTTTTTTTTCATTTCCAATTATCTTTATATACAGAAGATCGATTCAGTATATAATTAGTAAAGATTTCATCAGTTTTTACCCACGCAGAAACACAAAGTGTAAAAATACTGTTTCAGTACTAGTTATAGCATCACTGCACATTAGACAACACATTAAGGACAGATCCCACATGGGATGTAAGTACACAGTAACTCCTATTGCTGACTTAACAATTTGACACTCCTGTTCATGGCGTCAGTAATCTCCCTAGGCTCTAGTCATGAGTTGCCAGGGCTATGGAAGCCTTTAGGGTTCGCTGACTTTGATCTTATTCCGATAGGGTCACAGTCAAATGGAAGTTCTCTCCTCCCTTCAGAGAAAGGTACCTCCTTCTTTGATGGCCCCGTTCTTTCCACTGGGATCTCACTAACAGAGATCTTTCATTTAGGTCTTCTTCTTTTTTTCTTTTCCATGGTATCTTGGCTTTCCATGCCTACAATACTCTCATGGGCTCTTCAGCCAGATCCGAATGCCCTAAGGGATGATTCTGAGGCCAGAGTGTTGTTTAGGACATCTGCCATTCTATGAGTCTGCTGTGTATCCCACTTCCCATGCTGGATCCTTCTCTCCCTTTTTGATTCTATCAGTTAGTATTAGCAGACACTTGTCTTGTTTGTGTGATCCCTTTGTTTCTTAGACCTATCCCAGCCATCGAATGTGAACTGAAATTGATCACTTGGACTAGTGAGATGGCATTGGTACATGCCACCTTGATGGGATTGTATTGGAATACCCTGGCACATTTCTAACTCCATCATTTGGGGCAAGACTGATTGTGCATGTCCCAAATTCTGCATCTCCTCCCTCTCTTTTTCCACTCTGAAATTTAACAGGGATCACTTTTCAGTTAAAATTTAAACACCTAAGAATAATTGTGTGTTAATTACAGAGTTCAACCACTAGTACTAGAACAACAACAACAACAACAAATACTAAAAAGGATAAAGTATTACATTGTACACCTAGAGTCAGGACAAAAGCTGATCAGGTCATTGTTTCTTATAATGTCCATTTCACTTCAACAGGTTTCCCCTTTGGTGCTCAGTTGTCACCGATCAGGGAAAACAAATGATATTTGTCTCTTTGGGACTGGCTTAATTCACTCAGCATGATGTTTTCCAGATCCCTCCATCTTGTTGCAAATGACTGGGTTTCGTTGTTTCTTACTGCTGTATAGTATTCTATGGGGTACATGTCCCATAATTTCTTTATCCAGTCTACTGTTGATAGGCATTTGGGTTGATTCCAGGTCTTAGCTATTGTGAATTGAGCTGCAATAAACATTAATGTGCAGATGGCTTTTTTATTAGCCAAATTAATTTCCTTTGGGTAAATTCCAAGGAGTGGAGTGGCTGGGTTGTATGGTAGGGTTATGTTCAGGTTTCTGAGGAATCTCCACACTGACTTCCATAGTGGCTTAACCAGTTTGCATTCCCACCAACAGTGGGTTAGTGTCCCTTTTCCCCCACATCCTCTCCAGCATCTATTGTTGGTAGATTTCTGGATGTGAGCCATTCTCACCGGGGTGAGGTGAAACCTCATTGTGGTTTTGATTTGCATTTCTCTGATTGCTAGTGATCTTGAACATTTTTTCATGTGTCTGCTGGCCATTTGGATTTCCTCTTTCGAAAAATGTCTATTGAGGTCCTTGGCCCATCTCTTCAGTGGGTTGTTTGTTCTGTTGTTGTGGATTTTCTTGATTTCTTTGTAGATTCTGGTTATCAACCCTTTATCTGTTGCATAGTTTGCAAATATTTTTTCCCATTCTGTCGGTTGCCTCTTCACTTTCCTGACTGTTTCTTTTGAAGTACAGAAACTTCTCAATTTGATGCAATCCCAAATGTTAATTTTGGCTTTGACTGCCTGTGCTGTTGGAGTATTTTCCAGGAAGTCTTTGCCTGTGCCTATATCTTGCAGGGTTTCTCCAATGCTCTCTAATTATTTGATGGTTTCAGGTCGTAGATTTAAGTCTTTAATCCACGTTGAGTGAATTTTTGTGTAAGGTGAAAGGTAGGGATCTTGCTTCATGATTCTGCACATGGAAATCCAATTTTCCCAGCACCATTTATTGAATAGGCTGTCCTTATTCCAGGGATTAGTTTTGGATCTTTGATCAAATATAAGTTGGCTGTAGATGTTTGGATTGATTTCCGGTGTTTCTATTCTGTTCCATTGGTCTATCCATCTGTTTCTGTACCAGTACCATGCTGTTTTGATAACAACTGCCCTGTAGTATGCCCTGAAATCTGGTATTGTGATGCCTCCGGCTTTGTTTGTGTCGTACAAGATTGCTTTGGCTATTCGAGGTCTTCTGTGTCTCCACATGAATTTCAGCATTATTTTTTCCAGATCTGAGAAGAATGTCTTCGGTATCTTGATTGGTATTGCGTTGAATGTATAAATTGCTTTTGGGAGAATAGACATTTTGATGATATTGATTCTTCCAGTCCATGAGCATGGAAGATTTCTCCATTTTTTGGTATCCTCTTCTATTCCTTTCTTTAAGGTTTTGTAGTTTTCATCGTAGAGATCTTTAACGTCCTTGGTTAAGTTTATTCCAAGGTATTTGATTGTTTTTGTAGCTATTGAGAATGGGATTGATCTTAGAAGTTCTTCCTCAGCCGTGGCATTGCCTGTGTATACAAAGGCTGTTGATTTTTGTGGATTGATTTTATATCCTGCTACTTTGCCAAACTCTTCGATGAGTTCCAGTAGTCTCTTAGTAGAGTTCTTTGGGTCCCCTAAATAAAGAATCATATCATCTGCAAAGAGGGATAGTTTGAGTTCTTCCTTCCCGATTTGTATCCCTTTAATTTCTTTTTCTTGCCTAATAGCTCTGGCCAAAACTTCCAGAACTATATTGAATAGCAGTGGTGAGAGTGGGCATCCCTGTCTGGTACCAGATCTCAGCGGAAATGCTTTCAACTTTTCCCCATTCAATAGGATGTTGGCCGTGGTTTTTCATATATTGCTTTGATTGTATTGAGGAATGTTCCTTCCATACCCAGTTTGCTTAGAGTTTTCATCATGAAAGGGTGTTGTATTTTATCAAATGCTTTCTCTGCGTCTATTGAGAGAATCATATGGTTTTTCTTCTGCAGTCTGTTAATGTAGTGTATTACGTTGATTGTTTTGCGGACGTTGAACCATCCTTGCATACCAGGGATAAATCCCACTTGGTCTGGGTGGATGATCTTTCTGATGTGTTGTTGGATTCTATCGGCCAGAATTTTATTGAGGATTTTTGCATTTATGTTCATCAGGGATATTAGTCTGTAATTCTCTTTCAATGCTGCATCTTTTTCCGGCTTAGGAATTAAGGTGATGATGGCTTCATAGAAAGAATTTGGGAGGATTCCCTCTTTTTCGATTGTTCTGAATAGTTTGAGAAGAATTGGAGTTAGTTCTTCTCTAAATGTCTGGTAGAACTCAGCAGGGAATCCATCTGGTCCTGGGCTTTTCTTTGTTGGGAGGGCCTTTATTACTGTTTCAATTTCTGTGTCAGTTATGGGTCTGTTTAGGTTTTCTATGTCTTCCTGGCTCAATTTAGGCAGGTTGTATGTGTCCAAGAATCTGTCCACTTCTGATAGATTTCCCTGTTTGCTGGCATACAAGTCCTTGTAGTAACTTCTGATGATTCTTTTTATTTCTGTGGTGTCTGTTGTTACATTTCCTTTTTCATCTCTGATCCTATTGATTTGGGTCTTTTCTCTTCTTTTTTTAGTTAGTTGGGCCAATGGGGTGTCAATTTTGTTTATTTTTTCAAAAAACCAGCTCCTCGTTTGGCTGATTTTTTGTAATGTTTTTTTGGATTCAATCCTGTTGATTTCTTCTTTGATTTTAATTATTTCTCTTCTCCTACTGGGTTTGGGTTTGGTTTGCTGCAGATTTTCTAGATCCTTGAGATGACTTGAAAGCTCATCTATTTGGTGCCTCTCCAATTTCTTGATGTAGGCACCTATTGATATAAATTTTCCTCTTAACACTGCTTTTGTTGTATCCCATAGGTTTTGGTATGTTGTGCTGTTATCCTCATTTACTTCCAGAAAATTTTTGATTTCTCTTTTAATTTCTTCTATGACCCATTGTTCATTCAGGAGCATGTTGTTCAATCTCCATGTGTTTGCACGTGCTCTGGGGATTCCCGAGTTGCTAATTTCCAATTTCATTCCTTTGTGGTCTGAGAAGCTGCATGGTATGATTCTAATTCTCTTGAATTTGCTAAGACTTGCTTTATGGCCTAGTATGTGGTCAATCCTAGAGAAGGTTCCATGTACTGCTGAGAAGAATGTAAAGTCCTTAGATGTAGGATGAAATGTTCTGTAGATATCTGTTAGATCCATTTGGGCTATAGTGTCATTTAAATCTGCTGTCTCCTTGTTGATCTTCTGTCCTGTTGATCTGTCTATCTCTGAGAGTGGAGTATTGAAGTCCCCCAGTACTATTGTATTGGGGTCTAAGTCTCCCTTTAAGTCCCTTAACAAGTCTTTTAAATAAGCTGGTGCCCTGTGATTAGGTGCATATACATTGATAATCGTTATATCTTCCTGTTGAATGGATCCCTTAATCATTAAATAGTGCCCCTCTTTGTCTCTCCTGACAGTTTTTGTGGTAAAGTTTATGTTGTCCGATATTAAGATGGCTACGCCCGCTCTTTTTTCATTTCTGTTGGCATGGTATATCTTTTTCCAGCCTTTCACTTTCAGTCTGTATGGATCATTGTTGGAAAGATGAGTTTCTTGTAAGCAGCAAAAAGATGGGTTTTGTTCCTTAACCCAATCAGCCAATCGGTGTCTTTTAACTGGACAGTTCAAGCCATTAACATTCAATGTGACTATTGAGAAGGAGTAACTTTGCCCTGCCATTTGCCAAAGATATTTTCTAATATCTGGTTTGAGATTCCTGTGATCTTTTGCTGTGAGGTTTCCTTCCTTTACCTTCTTTCATATTGGTGACCGTGTTTCTGTGTTTCTGTATGTAACACATCTTTAAGCATCTTTTGCAGGGCTGGACAAGTGGCGACAAATTCTTTCAATGTCTGTTTGCTGTGAAAGGTCTTTATTTCACCTTCATTCACAAATGAGAGCTTTGCAGGATATAATATTCTGGGCTGGCAGTTTTTCTCTTAGTACCTGGGCTATATCTCGCCATTCTCTCCTGGCTTGTAGGGTTTCTGATGAGAAGTCAGCTGTAAGTCTAATTGGAGATCCTCTGAGAGTAATCTGGCGTTTCTCTCTTGCACATTTTAGGATCTTTTCTTTGTGTTTCACTGTGGTGAGTTTGATTACAACGTGTCGTGGTGAGGATCTCTTTGAAAAAATTCTTTTTTTAAAGTCATAATGACGATTAATGTTAAGTCTGAGCGCTCAAAACATCTTTACTTACTTTTGCATGTTTTCTGTTACAGTAGCAACTTTTCTATGCTGATTTTAGTTACTTAAATGTTGCTTTGTTTATATAGTTTTGCTCTTCTGATTAGTCATTAAAAATATGAGAAGTTTAAAAATAAAGATGATATGTAGTACTCTGGTGTACTATGTATTTCTCTAACCCGTTCTGTGCATATTGATATTCACAAGGCTTGTTGGAGATTGGGGTTCATTTCTATCTCAACTGGATTTTTTAAAGTTTTATTTACCCACTAGTGAGAAAGAGAAAGAGATCCAGTCCATCCACTGGCCAAGTCCCCAGATGCTTGCTATTGCAGGTGGAGGGAACCAGGAACTGAATCCAGGTCTCCCAAATGGGTGGTAGGAGCCCAATCATTTTTAAAAGATGTATTTTACCTATTGAAATACGGGGGGGGGGGAGAGAGAGAGAGAGAGAGAGAGAGAGAGGTGTCTTCCATCCACTGGTTCACTTCCCAAATGGCCATAACAGCTGGTGCTGAGCTGTTATGAAGCCAGGAGCTTCTTCCAGGTGTCCTGCATGGGTGCATTTGGGGAGTGAACTAGTGGAGGAGAGATCTTTCTGTCTCTGTCTCTCTGCCTTTCAAATTAGGTTTAAAAATTTTTTTAAAAATCTAAAAAGATGATGGAATTGGAAGGAAAGTGGCACTGCATGCAGTTCTTAAATCTGTGAAGTTGAAGAACAGAGACATCTTTTTTTCACTTTGGATTTAGTGGCAGGAAGGAACTCTTCCTCTTCTGGAAGGGCTAGCCACCATCTCCTCCTTCTCCTCCTCCTCTCTACCTCCTATCACCCAGCTTTGGCTTGGAGGCGCCTCCTTTTCCTCCTTTCCATCCTTGATCACAGTCACTTTACTTAGCAAGCACAAGCATCAGAGCAGGGGTGTGGGGTAACACGGCTGGGGATGGGTTGGATTGGCAGTGTCGACAGGGAAGAGGGCATATTTTTGCCCAGAAATAGAGTAGAGCAAGTTATGTGGCCCTCAAGAAATGTTAATAATGGTGAGCCGATTGGGAAAGCATTTGGATTTCTCTGCAAGAATGTAGGACATACAGGATTTTCCAGTTCGTAGCAATGAATGAGTTCTTAGGATTCTCAGCATGGCTCCAGCTTTGTTCTGTTCTTTTACAGTGGCCATCTCCACGTCTGTCTCGCTGCTGGGTGTAGTGTGTGTGGGGTTCCTCCTGGTGTGTTGCCTCAGACCAAGGTGAGTAGCACAGCAGAAACCACAGGACTAAATCTCTCCTTCCCAAGAGAAAACAGCCGTATCATCATGATTCTGGGATGATTTCTCAAAGGAAGAATCCCTTTGTGACTACAGATTCTCACACTCATCCACCTCTGTTTTAGCCAAAGAGAGTATTAGAGCTGAGCACTGAGCCAGCCCTAGAGGGCCCTTAATCTGCCACACAGTTCTCAGGCCACTGGCTGGAACTGGGCGGGGTTGGGGTGGGGGCGGCAGATAATGCTGCAGGAGGCCAATCTACCAATAGGCAATTTAGAAAGAGTGCCCCTAGTGGCCAGTCTGATGAACATGCACTGTGTGCCAATTCTTCAGGTGATATATTCATGAATATAGTATACTCTCCTTGAATGCACTCTTAATTTTGTGTATATTTTCTTACCCTCATCATGTTAACCTTAATTTTGTATTTCAAATAACTGAAATTCTGCATTTCAACATTTATGACAATTTTCTGCCACTTGGTGGTATGTATAAGGATCATTTTTAATGATGAATACATTAGATTGTTAAAAAGTGTACAAATTGGTTGTATGCTGCCAATAAATATGCTTGCAAGAGAATAATATCAATTTACTGACTATATAAATAATAAATAATTTTTCAATGATTTTTTTCCTTGATTTTTCCAATCTTTAGGCATTTTGATCCTTTTTTCACTAAAGACAAGCAGCAGTGCTAGCCTTATTGTGTACTTCTTTCAGGTGGTGACCAGGATCTCACCTTTCCAGATCGATGTGGTTGCTCTGGGTCTGTTGAAACTAAAATTTTACTGACTAGTTATAAAATATTAAATATGATGTCACTATAAAATTATAGGACCCTTTGAGCCTAATTTTTACAAAATGAACATTCCATGAAGTTCTATCATAAAGCCAAAAATGAAAACCAGTCTTTAAAAGTTCCCATAAATCTTCAAAAACTGTTAATACCAGATCAACCAATAAAAAATGCCATCAAGGCTGGCGCCGTGGCTTAACAGGCTAATCCTCCACCTTGCGGTGTTGGCACACCGGGTTCTAGTCCCGTTTGGGGCGCCGGATTCTATCCCAGTTGCCCCTCTTCCAGGCCAGCTCTCTGCTATGGCCCAGGAAGGCAGTGGAGGATGGCCCAAGTTCTTGGGCCCTGCACCCGCATGGGAGACCAGGAGAAGCACCTGGCTCCTGGCTTTGGATCAGCATGATGCGCTGGCCTCAGCGGCCATTGGAGGGTGAACCAACGGCAAAAAGGAAGACATTTCTCTCTCTCTCTCTCTCTCTCTCACTATCTACTCTGCCTGTCAAAAAAAAAAAATGCCATCAATATCTTATGTAGTAGCTCAGAAGTTAATGAACTAAGGTTAATAAATTACTCAAAAATTTATCTAAAAGTCCTCTCAAATGCCAAATGTTGACAATACAGATGAAATTACTTTCAAAAGGATTTTCAAAATATCATTGCTGAATAATTTCCATATAAAAAGCTGAATGTAGAGTTATATTCTTAGATTATAGCTAGCTGTATTAAAAAGTAATCTATATGTCATCTTTGTAATAAATACATTAAAATATAGTCTTAAAAATAATTTGTAAGTTTGGTATATACAGCTAATAATATGCTCACAAGAGGAAATACCAGTATTTACTGACTATATTAAATGTTTTTGTAAATGTATTTTTAAAAGGTTTGGTAAATCTAGTAAATATTATTTGGTCATTTGGTCAATTAAATCTTCCCATAAACTGCATTTTGCAAATTGGTTATCAGATATCCTAGTCAACAAACTGGCTTTTAGCAAATTGGCCTAAGATTCTGATTTATAGTCAAGTTTTCACTCGAAGGGGCTCAAATCACTTCCCTTAAAATGGCCTAAAAAGTTGCTTCTCTGTAGAAGACAGACTCCATAAGCCAGGGAAGAAGGTGCTGCTGACCCAGCTACTCAGAGAGGCAGCTCCATGACAGGCACGCAAATGCGTAATCACAATATTGTGCCTTCCTCACTCTCATTATTCAAGAGATGATTAGTCTGTTTCTCTCTAACACTTACTAAGCACCAAGAACCATTTTAAAACCTTCATGAACTTGGATGATGTAGATGACCAAGTGTGGTGTGAGCAGCCTCCTGGCTACACTTCCCTTTTCCTGTCCCTGCCATTTGAAGTGCTTTTCAACAAGGGGTGGGGATGAGGAGCTTGTGGGAGGGATGTGAGCTGCCCCGATAGCACTGGTAAATCTGGTGGATGGGGAGGATGAAAATATGGTATTTAAATCCCATCTGGAAGTTGAAGCCTTTTAGGTTTTCTAGATCTTTGAGCAACACAACCATCAAAGACCGAGTATTTTGTGATTCTTGCAGGCAGGGCATGTGTTTGCTAATGCATTCCACACTGTGCTGGACATCCATGTTCAACAGGAAGTTATCTGCTGATTTGAGGGCAACCCTCTCCTCTTTTCAAAATGTGTGAATCTGCTTTGCAGGCAGACTTCCCAGCCACCTGGTGTTGAAGTGGAAACCACAGAAGCAATGCCAATGACTGGGCGCACCGGTAGCCGAGAGGAAGACACAGAAAACTACCCACCTGACCTCTGAAACTCGTGGTGGGGTGTTCCAGCCCAACTAAGTCTGGAGCAAAGGAACCACCTCTGTTTACCTAAGGAGGAAGAGACTCAAGGAGTTGGGTGCCCAGAAAAAGCCGACCAGGATAACCACACATCCTGATGTGATCTAGCTGTGCCTGGCCTGGGCACACCCCCGTAGGAGCCAGGAGATCACTGAGCATTCAGGTGGATGCCATCCAGCCAGCCACCTGCTGCAACTCAGGTACAGGGGCCAGCTTCCCAAAGCCCAAGCAGGTAAAGCTCTCTCAGGAAAGGCTGATGGCTTCAGGCCAGTGTTTGTATTTCATTATGACATTTATTCAGGCTACTTTATTGGCCTGTTTAGTCCATGCGTCATCCTGACTTGTAGTTTAGAGAGGACAGGAATACAACCAAGGCTGTCCATTCCACAATGCTCCTTCTGACTTGAGAGATGTCCACAGGGAAGGCATCTGCATTTGAGCTCCAGGAAATTCTGACAAGGTGCTCTGCATGATTGGAAGCAGGCCAAGCAAGGCAGAAGACATATTGAGCCCACTGAATCCTCTTGATTTAAGGATTCAGAAAGAAGAAAACTGAACTCAATGACATTTTACATACACATGCATTTATATTTATTCTTCTGTTATATCTGCATATTATATGATTTGTATTTTGAAATTATGTCTATGTAAGCAAAATAAAAGTATATTTTCAAAACAAAAAAGAATCCATGAGAAATGTTCCACACAGAAAACAGCAAGGATGCAGAATCTGCAATGATTGTAGGACAGATTTTCTTTCTAAAAAGATTAAAAAAAAAAAAAAAGCTTGCGCAAAGCTGGATCACATCACAGTTTCAGGAATTTCTAACAAAATTTCCCTGTGAAAAGTAACTTGATGTAATCTGGATGATGGTAAGTTTTTGGCTCAGCTATGTGTGGGATGTACATTTCAATTTCCTTCTTGTGTTCTTCTTTGCTGTGGATGCCATTTATTTCTGAAATCCTAGGCCTGACCTCACTTTCCCACCCATTTTGTAGATGTGAAAATTGAGCCCAGACAAAGTGGAACCACCATAAACATCTGGGAGGTAGGGCATGCATGCAACATCTGATTCATATGCTGCCAGAGGCTCTTAAAGTGCCATTTCTCTTTGTCTGCTGTGTGTCAATTTAGATGGTTTTATCACAATTAAAGGAAGCCTCTCCAAATGGTTATTTGGGCCCCTCCTCCCCAACCAGCACAGTGATAGGAGTGGTAGTAGCTGCCATGCCGTTAGTGTCAGACCAGACACCTACGTGCATCACTATCACATTCCGTGGGTCCAGCCATGTTCAAGGCCAGCCTAGGCTCAAGGGGAATGGGAGAGACAAATGGGAGGGAAGGACTCAATGGAAGCCTGATTTCGTGAGTGCCTCCCACAGCTTTCAGAGCTGTCGTGGAAGTGCGATTTGCTTTTCAATCCTTGGCACTCAGTAAATGTCACTAAATATTGGATGAAGGAACAGAATGATCTGTGGGAACCACTACCTGCCAAGTGCTAAGATGAATCCGTCTTAAAATTTTTATAATGAAATGGAAAAAGTTCACAGAACTCCAAAAGATTTCAAAGTTCTACAGCTGTTATGCCTTTAGCCCAGATGTCTGTAACTGGCTACAAACCTAAAAAACTCACATTTTCCCCTTTTCCCTTGTTTCCTGCACTCTGAAATTTGCCATTAAAAAAGCACATTACTTCTTGTAGCGAACTATAGAAATGATCCCTGAAAGTATAGTCTACACATTACTTCTCATATTTTTTATTTTGCTTCATTTTCCTTGATCAAGAATAACTTTTACTTTCTTCCACCCCCCTTTTTTTTAAAAGATTTTATTTAATTATTTGAGAGGTACAGTTATAGTGAGAGGGAGAAGACAGTGAGAAAGATCTTCCTTCTGTTGGTTCACTCCCCAAATGGCCACAATGGCCAGAGCTGCGCCCATCCGAAGCCATGAGCCAGGTGCTTCCTCCTGGTCTCCCACGCTGGTGCAGGGCCCAAGCACCTGGGCCATCCTCTACTGCTTTCCCAGGCCACAGCAGAGAGCTGGATTGGAAGAGGAGCAGCTGGGACTAGAACTGGCGCCCATATGGGATGCCAGCGCCACAGGCGGAAGAGTAACCCACTGTGCTATGGTGCCGGCCTCTATTTTCTTCCTTTTAAACTCTCTTCTAGACATTAGGAAGTAAAAGAACAGGGATCAAAACCCACATTTAAGAATCTTCCATGTTTCTAAGTGCCTGTTCCACTTCTTCATCAAAGACCTTTCACCATTAGTTGAGGCTGCCCCATTTCTGGCCTCAAAATTTTAAAAAAAATGCAGTTTAAGTATCTTGAATCTCCTTGCCTATTTCCCCACAAGTCTGTGCTGCTTGGAGTAGATCCAGCCCAATTCAAGTCATAGCCTCCCCAACACTTAGCTCAAATCAGAGCTGAATGTGTGAATATCATTCCAGGATGTATATAAACAAGGAGCTCTAATAATGAGGAAATTCACTTTACCCTTCTCTCCCTCAAGTGCCTGTCAATAGTATTGTCTACACATGCTGCTTGTGTTGGGTTAGTCTTAGCTATCCAGGACATAGCACTTCTTTGTCTACATTTATGGGTGTCCTCCACTCTGTTGGGGTGCCTTGTTGTTCAAGAATACGGGGTAGGGGCAGACATCCCCTTTCCATATGCTCTCATCTCACCTGGCTGGGCCCATCAGACCTTTTCACCTGGTACTCAGAAGCTGTGAATATGGGAGGAATGAATGAGGCACAGTGGACTTGCAGAGCAGTGTCCTGTTATGGCCTTAGTTGTCATACTATTTCTTTCTCCAGACTGCTCTGGTTCAGATCCATTTTCCAAACCTAATCCTCCAGCTTGCTTTGATTCTATGAGCTCCTGATATTCTTCTAGTGCATGTCTCCATCTTCCTCCTAATGGATTCTGTTTTCATTGCTTATTGACGAAAAGTGCCAAACCAATATGGGAGCAATTGGTTATCTGCCTTAGGAAGGGAAGAGAAGAGTAAAAATTCTGATATTCTGAGCTAGGAATTGGGCAGCTCACAGAAAACAGTAAATTAGTTCACCCAAAGTTTCCAGGGATGGCATGTTCAATAAAGGCCTGGTTCTGAGAAGACATGAGAAATCCAAGGTCACAGATAGGTAGCTATTTTTAATGGCACTGAAAAACTTAGAACAACCAGTTCAAACCCTTCAAATTGCAATTCCAGCCACAGCTGGAAACCTAGAGACTTCCTGTGATTGTGCTGAATTTCACCCCTTAGAGATACAAGACCAAGATAGCCAAAAACCCAACCTTAAGAGTCCAAGTAGCTGAGCTGTTGAATACTGCTGTTTCCCAGCTGAAAGGTAGGGCACTGGATGAGCACATGGCCTCAGTATGGGAATGAGAATGCAATGGGGAAATGTGGAGGACTCTAGTGTATCCCAAGCAAGCTCTCCTCTTACTTCTGTTGTTCTCAGAAACAGCTTGTGGCTTATCTCGTCTGATAACATTTCTTTCTTGGTTGATGGGTCCTCCTACAAGAGGAAGCTTGCTCTCCTGTGATTTTCCCCTGTGTCCAGCTCCTAGTTTCCTGAATGGGAACCACAGCTCCCCAAAGGCTGTCCAGAACCTGGATCCACAGACCTCCACCTCATTTCCCATTATTTCCCAGTCTCACTGCCTCCTCACAGGCCAGGCCCATTTCTAAGCTCAACCCACCTGTGGTTCCTTCAACATCCTCTATATCCAACCTATCTTTTGAGAGCCAGCTATATTTATACTTTGTCCACAGAGCCTTCACAAGCTACTCAAATGTATAAAATCATCTGCTTCTGAACTCATAACATTTATTATCCGTTCTATTCGTGTAGCATATAGTAAATGCTGCTTTATTATACAGTGGATAGGACATGACTTAGAACATGTTAAACACACCAATTTCAACATTTGCTGGCTCTGTCCCTTGGACGAGTCTGTTGGCTAAGTAGATTGACATTGCCTTGTCTTTAGAGTGGAGGTAACACCACATGTGTCACCTTTCTCACAAAGGCATGAGGTGAAATGGAGCACTTATATATGATTTACTGGGGGCAGGCACTATGGCCTCCCATATGTGTGGCAGGGACCCAAGCACTTGAGCCATCCACAAAGAAGACTCAGACTGAATTTCCAGCTTAGCTTTGGCGTGGCCCTGTCCCTGCTGTTGCAGGCATTTGGGGAGTGACCCAGTGGGTGGGAGATCTCACTCTGTCCATCTGTCTCTCTCTGCCTTCCAAATACAACAAACCAATGGGCAGGAAGTGTGCAGAGAGGAAAGCAAGCAATGAGTTCAAGAAAAGAGCAGCGCCAGGCAGCTGGCAGACACGCAGAAGAAGGGCAACGCAGGTGTCAGTGGGAAACACATTTTTCTTACAGGCCCCGTTACCAGCAGGGTTCTGGGAGGACTGCTCAATCACTTCATGTTAAATCTGAAACAAAAGCAGCCTTAAAGAACAAAGGTCTCACAAGGACTGAACAACTGAACATAGCCAACAGAACCCTGGGAGCTCAACCCCAAGCCCTCCCAACTGCTCCCTTCTGGTAGATAGGTACCTTTGCTGGAAAGTAGGTGGTTCTGTTTTTAGGACTGCTTCTTCACTTCTCTAGGCAGAGTACCAAAAGCACTGGTCATCAGACAAGTGTGTAATCTTCAAAAGCCTCTTTGAAGCAAATGCTACTAGATTGCTCAGGGCCAGCTGGGCTGCACCTGGTTGCTCGTGTTCTCTAAGTGTCCCCAGAAGCCTTCAAAGGCTCAAGGCACTGCAGGGGTTGCCGAGAGGAGAGTTCTGAGTGCCCACCCCAGGTCCTGTATACACACAGCAGCTAGACTTTTAAACTGGAATGGGGCCAGTGTTGTGGTGCAGCCTATTAAGCTACTGCTCACAATGCATCCCATATGAGTATCACTTGTAGTCCCAGCTGCTCCATTTCTCATCCAGCTCCCTAATGCACCTGCAAAAGCAGCAGATGATGGCCCTAATGGGTCCCTGTGATGCACTTGGGAGACCCAGAGGGAATGCTAGGCTTCTGACTTCAGCCTGGCCCTAGCCCTGTCTATTGCCATTTAGGGAGTAAACCATCAGATGGGAGATCTCTGTCTCTCCTTCTTTCTGTAAAGTTGCCTTTCAAATAAATACATCTTTTAAAAAATTGGAAGTAAAATTGAAAAATTCCATGTTTAAAAAAAAAATCCCAACATTTTGACGTTGTCTTAAGAAAAATTTTTTTTTAAAGTTTCAATGCCAACTCTCTTCTCATGAAGGTAGTGGCAACATCATAGGTTCAGGGATTGAACTTGAGTTTTTCTTTCTTTTTTAAGATTTATTTATTTATTGGAGAGACAGAGAGATATTCTATCCACTGGTTCATCCTCACATGGCTGCAACGGCCAGAACTGGACCAATCCGAAGACAGAAGCTTCCTTCCTCTGGGTCTCCCACATGGGTGCAGGGGGCCAAACAAATGGGTCATCTTCTAGTACTTTCTGAGGCCATTAGCAGGGAGCTGGATCAGAAGCAGAGTAGCTGGCGCCATGGCTCACTTGGCTAATCCTCCACTTGCAGTGCCAGCACCCCAGGTTCTAGTCCCGGTTGGGGCACCAGTCCTGTTCCGGTTGCTCCTCTTCCAGTCCAGCTCTCTGCTGTGGCCCGGGAAGGCAGTGGAGGATGGCCTAAGTGCTTGGGCCCCTGCACCTGCATGGGAGACCAGGA
Source organism: Lepus europaeus (assembly GCF_033115175.1). Taxonomy (NCBI): domain Eukaryota; kingdom Metazoa; phylum Chordata; class Mammalia; order Lagomorpha; family Leporidae; genus Lepus; species Lepus europaeus. Next base: position 76,438,162 of record NC_084840.1, on the reverse strand, counting down.
GGGGGCACCTGCTCTTGGCTTCGGATCAGCGTGGTGTGCCGGCCGCAGCACACCAGCCATAGGGGACATTTGGGGGGTGAACCAATGGAAGGAAGACCTTTCTCTCTCTCTCTCTCTCTCTCTCTCTCTCTCTCTCTCTCTCTCTCACTGTCTAACTCTGCCTGTCAAAAAAAAAAAAAAAAAAAAAAAAAAAAAAAAAAAAAAGGCAGAGTAGCCGGATCTCAGATTGGTGGCCATATGGGATGCTGGCACTGCTTAATCTACTGTGCCACAGTGCTGGCCCCTGAATTTGAGTTTTCCTAAGCTCTATAGTGTGATACTGAGCACAGTGGTTCTGCCCCAGTTACTCTTTTAAATCCATACACAGTGTTCTCATAATAGTCATTATTCATTCATTCATTCATTCATTTATTTAACTTGAAGGCAGAATTAAGAAGCAGAGAAACTGAACGAGAGATCTTCCTTTTGCTGGTTCAGTCCACAAATGGCTGCAACAGCTGAAGTCAGGAGCCTGGAACTCCATCCTGGTCTCCCATGTGGGTGGCAGGGCCCCAAGGACTTGGGCCATCTTCTTCCCAGGCACATTATCAGGAAGCTAGATTGCAAGTGGCGCTACTGGGATTTGAACTGGCACCCATATAGGGGGTTGTGGGTGGACAAGCCCAGACCCCAGGAATTCTGTATTCACATTTTAGCCTACCACAGGCTAGCCTGAGCTAGTCTAACTTCTAGCTCACTGAAATTAATCAGTTAGGGGCCAGCGTGGTGATGCAGCAGGTTAGGCCCAATACCTGCAGTGAGCGCCAGTTCAAGTCTTGGCTGCTCCACTTTCCAGTCTGGCTCCTAGTTTTGGCCTGGCCCAGCCCCAGCTGCTGCAGCCATTTGGGGATGAACCAGCAAATGAGAGATTTCCTCTGTCACTCTGCGTATCAAATAAATAAAATAAATCCTTAAAAAATTGATCAGTTATTACCACCGCTGACTTCCTGTGTCAGCTAAGAGGATACCTTTCTGCCCTTATTTTACTTCTTCACTACACTGGATGCTGAGGACTGCTTTTTCTTTAACTCTTTCCTCTCTTGAATTTATTAAGAACACCATCATGAAGGCCATTCTTCCAGACTCAGCTGTCGCGCTTCTTTACAAAACCCTCTTTTCTTTATCCCAACCTCAGGTAGGCTTCTTGGCATCTGTTCCTCTCATTTAAAACAAGTTTGCTTATTTTCATTTACTTGAAAGCAGAGATAGAGATATTTGATTCATTGGTTCACTCCTCCAATGCCCGTAACAGCTAGGAATGGGCAAGGGCAGTACCAGGAGCCTGGGGCTCATCTGGGTCCCCCATGTCGGTGGCAGGGGCTCAAGCCATTGAGGCATCATCTGCTGCTTCCCAGAAGGCATTGGCAGGAAGCATGATTAGAAGCAGAGTAACCAGGCCTGGAACTGGTATTCTGATACGGGATGGGGGCATCCCAGGTGGTGGCTTAACCTGCTGCACCACAATACCTGCTGCTCTTTTTATACTGTCCTGGAATGAATTCATCCAAATCCTTAAACTTAACTACCACTTACCTATTGATAATTTTAAAATTACTTCCACCCACAGCTCTTTGTTGAGTATAGATGTTTACCCAATAGCCCCCTGGACAATTCTACTTTAATTTCTCTTAAGCACCCTAAAATCATTACATCAAAAAAACAAATCCAGGGGCTGGCATTGTGGCATAATGGGTAAAGCTGCCACCTGTGACACCGGTATCCCATATGGGTGCCAGTTCAAGTCCTGGCTGCTCCACTTCTGAACCAGCGACCTGCTAATGGACCTGGGAAAGCAGAGGAGGATGGCCCAAGTTCTTGGGCACCTGTGCCCACATGAGAAACCAGGAAGAAGCTCCTGGCTCCTGCCTTTGGATCAGCCCACCAACGGCTGTGCAGTCATTTGGGGAGTGAAGTAGTGGATGGAAGCTCTCTCTATCTCTCCCTCTCTAACTCTGCCTTTCAGATAAATCAAGCTTAAAAAAAAAAAAAAGCAAATTCATAATTTTTGCACAAACCTACTACTTCTCCTGGTTTCCCTGTCTCAATGAAGGATATTTATTTACCTGGAGAATCAGCCAGAAAATGGGGAATCACATTAAGATTCTATCTATCCCCTTCTAAGCACTGCTAATTCTTATTGATTCTACCTTCTTAATATTGAGAGCACAAGTTCTCAAAATTCAGCGTGTACCAGAACCACTTGTGGGGCTTGTTAAATACCAACTGCTGGGCCACAGCCCCAGAGTATCTGGGTACACTGGGAATTTTATTTCTAACTCTTCCCAGCTGATACTGATGCCATTCATCTGGGGACCATACTTCCAAGACCACTAATCTGTCTACCCAATCACCAGTTCAACCTACCAGTCACAGTGCAACTGCCCATCACTTGTCATTTTTTTGCTGAGATGATAATCACTAGCCTTTTAATTTATCTGACCTTTTATATTTTTAAATATTTACTTATTTGAAAATGAGAGAGAGAGAGAGAGAGAGAGAAAATCTTCCATCTGCTGGTTCACTCCCCAGATGGCTACAACGGTCAGGCTAAAGCCAGGAGTCAAAAGCTTCTTCCAGGTCTCCCAGGTGGGTGGCAGGGACCTAGACACTTGGGCCATCTTCCTCTGCTTTTCCTGGGCCATTAGCAGGAAGCTGGATCAGAAGTGGAGCAGCTGGGATGCAAATCGGCACCCATATGGGATGCCAGTGTTGCAGGCAATAGCTTTAACTGCTATGCCACAACACTGGTCCCCCTTACTTGATCTTCTTGAAACATTCTCCAAACTGCAACTGGAGGGATCTTCTTATAAACAAGGTATCAGCAAACTGTTAAAATCTTTACTTAGTATAGAGTTGATCTCCTGTATATAAAGATAATTAACAAGGAATCTTAATGAAGAATGGGATGGGAGAGGGAGTAGGAGGTGGGATGGTTTGGGGGTGGGAGGGCAGGTGTGTGTGGGGGAGAACAGTTATAATCCAAAAGTTGTACTTATGAAATTTATATTTATTAAATAAAAGCTTTCTATTAAAAAAAAAAAAGACCATGGAATCTGCTTGGCTCAGCGTAGAGACCAATCTGGTAAGTTCTTCGGGTGATGCTGTGCTCACCCCGCACTTGCCATCAACATCCTGAAATTGCTGTATGCCAAAGATGTCAAATACCTTTCAATGTACATCCACAGGTACTGGTCATTTCTGTAAGAATTTATACTTTATCACAACATCCCACTATCCCAAAACACAGTGAACCAGGTACCAACTTCCCATCTCTCTTCTATGAATTCCCCACCCACCTGCACTTCACCTTTCAAGTGTTGCTGATCTTCAGTTGTATTGTAGGAAACACTGCATCTGACTAGTCTAACTATTTCATTGCACTTGCCCTTTTATGTATTAGTTGCCCTCATTATTTAAACTGCATACTTCATCATGACAAAGGGACCCAACAGGTCTAACAAATGTGTCACTCCTCGTGGTACAAAAGTCACATTTTGGACATGCCAATTATCACCCTGCACATTCAGTCTCATGATTGCTTGGTGTATCATGTGAACAGAGACAGCTGTTGAAAAGAGAAAACAAGAGGAAAAAAAAGAGGAAACCGGGTGTCACAGTGGCATGCCAGTGCTGCAATGCCGTTTAATTGAAATCCTGTAATAAAAGTTTAAATACATAAAATGTTTTTGTTTTTGTGTGTGTTTTTTTTTTTTTTTTTTTTTTTTTTTTTTTTATCAAAAGATCCTCCTCCTCTTCCCTGACCTGATACAGACAGAGGATAGGCAAATGGAAACTGGCTAGCCGTAGGGAATGGAGAAATGGCAGGTCCAAGTCTGATCGGTTTCTTCTTCCTCAGAAAATGCTCTGTGATTGCATTCAGAGTCTCAGGAGGGTGAGAGCCCCACCCCACAGACTTCTGTCAGCAGGTGGAGTCCACATGTGGCAAGCTACCCTGCACCACGGAGAATGCTTGTCCCAGCCTTAGAAGACAAGGAAGAGCAGGGCTTCGTGTCTGGGCAGCACTATGTTTTCTACGGTGCGTTCCATGGAGCGCACCTGCTCTGGAGAGGCAGTCAAGAATGCCAAAGGCCCAATACGCTGCTCTACACAGGAGTGGCAGAGGTAGCCACCATTGTTTTCCTTTCTGTTGCTCTGCAGGATGGATAAGAGAAAAGAGGTAAGGAAACAATCAAAAACAAAGACTTTCTACCAAAAAGCACTGAATTATTGTCACAGCTGCCAAGGGACAGTGTCTTATAAGCTGATGTTTTCAGACCAGCGCAAACCCTCTGGAGTAATGCTTCCCACAACACTACTGCCTGCGTAGACTCAACTCCTCCAAATTCCCTGAAAATAGAAACCACAGTTTATCTCATCAAGACACAAAGAATCAGAAAAACCGAACCAGGCTCTCCAGGTAAATGGTTGTCTTCTGATACATCTTGTCACAACCCAGTCTCCCAGATAATAAGGCTTTATACAGCCAGACAGGATCCCATATGCTGACTCTTGACTAATACTTTCTCTGACATATAGGGAGACCATATCTCTCTTGCCTCATGTATAAAAAGTACCTAAAGGGGCCAGTGCTGGGGTATAGCGGGTAAGGCTGTCGCCTGCAGTGCCAGCATCCCATATGGGCTGGTTTGAGTCCTGGCTGCTCTACTTCCAATCCAGCTCTCTGCTATGGCCTGGGAAAGAAGTAGAAGGTGGCCTAAGTCCTTGGGCCCTGCACCCGCATGGGAGACCTGGAGGAAGCTCCTGGCTCTCGGCTTCAGATTAGGGTAGTTCCGGCCGTTGCGGCCATTTTGGGGAGTGAACCAGCGGATGGAAGACTCTCTCTGCCTCTGCCTTTCAAATAAATTAAAAAAAAAAAAAACTCTAAAAAAAGGACTACACCAATTTCTCTTATCTCCTTCACCCACAACCTAGATAAATACATGGCTGACAAGCAGTAAAATGCCAACGATTGAATTAAGTTCCAAAGAGAGCAGGTGCTGTTGGGGAGACCACATACGTAAGTGATGGGGAGTTTCTTCATGGTGAGCACAGTGTCGACAGGGATGGCATTGTTGCACTGCCCCACACAGCAGCGGACTACTCCTGTTTTTAATACGTTGCTTGTCAGCTCGGCTTGTAAGAAGTACTCCTAAGAAGGAAAGAGACAGAAAGAATAATAGCACCTCTGCTACGTTCTACTTGGAAACTCGCACAGGAAATGCCCTTTTGATGCACCTTGCGTTCCAGAACGAGCAAAGGTTACCCTGTTTTCCCTTAGTTTCTCTGATTTTCCCTGACTCCAAAGCTTGCATTAAGAGAAAACACTTGAAATAGTCCCATTGGCTTCTTGATAAAACTGCAGCTAGTTTTTTAAAAATAAGATTTAGTGGACAAACATGCAAAACTGTTGCCCACAGTGATATTTCAAGACTATTTCTGGGTTCTACTTACGCTAACCAACCCCCAACTGAATTATTACAAATTTTTTTTTGTATATTCATGTCTTAACTCCAGTAAGTTGAGAGAGAAGAACTTAAAGGATGTCCAGGGGCTGGTGCTGTGGCACAGAAGGTAAAGCTACTACCTGCAGCGCCAGCATCCCATATGGGTGTCTGTTTGAGATCAGGCTGCTCCACTTCTGATCCAGTTCCCTGCTAATGTGCCTGGTAAAGCAGCAGAGGATGGCCCAAGTGCTTGGGGCCTTAGATCCACATGGGAGACCCGAAAGCAGCTCCTGGCTCCTGCCTTTGGACTGACTCAGCTCTGAATGTTGTGGTCATTTGGGGAGTGAACCAGCAGATGGAGATCTCTCTCTCTCTCTCTCTCTCTCTCTCTCTCTGTCTCACTCACTTACCCACTCTGCTTTTCAAATAAATAAATATTAAAACAAAAACAGAAACAGATGTGCAAACCAACCTACACACTTCCCTCTTCCCTTGCTTTTGGTTGGCAAGTGGGAAATTGATACATTTCAGCCTCAATTTCTTTATCTGTGAAATGTAGAGAACAAGGCATCTACTGTCACAAAAACAGGGACTTTGGTTTGATTCATGACTGCCTCTGAAGAGTTCCACAAAGTATGGGCAAACTAAACTAGCAGGACCATTCATAACTGCTGATCAAAAATGACAATTTCATATTTTCTAGATTACAATTGATTGTTTATCACATTTTTCAGAATCTATGTACCACATTTTGATTTATTTGGTTTTCTCTCCCATTTTACAACAAAACAGATTTTGCTGAAGCCCCTTTGACTGCCATCTCCATTATCTTTCTGGGCGTCTCTTTTTTGAGCCACTGTAAAATAGCTTCAAGTTTAATACATGTCCAAAAGCATAAGGTATTTTATAGCTGTTTGTTTATATACGTGTCATACTTTTGGTTTCCTTCTCAGTTCGTTCACTTTCCTCTTGTGCTATATAGGATTCAGCCATCATTCTTTTAGATTTTATTTATGCATTTCTGTGGAAACTCAGGTTCCTAAACTATTTCCAATGATGCAGAAATGAATATCTTTTCCAGCCCACTGCAAGATTTTCTCCAGGGCTGGGGATTTCAAACTGTTCTGATTCATTTACAGTACAATTCTACACATACATGTATAAGAAATTTAGGAGCAGGCATTTAGACTAGCAGTGAAGACATCTGCATCCCATATCTGAATACCTGGGTTTGATGTACCCAGTTCCGGCTCCTGCTTTGTGCTTCCTGCTATTGCAGACCCTAGGAGGCAGAACTGATGGCTCACCCGATTGGGTTCCTGCCACCCATATGGGAGATCTAGACTGATTTCCCAGCTACTGACTTGGACCTGGCCTGGTTCCAACCCTCATGAGCATTTGGGGATTGAACCAACAAATGGGAGCTATATCTGTCTCTGCTGAATACATACATACATACATACATACATGTATATATAGATAAATGAACTTGAAATCACATTTCCACAAAATACCATTTAACCCAATGTACTGTGATAACTTTGAATTTTTTGCCATTTTACTTTTTTTTTTTTGACAGGCAGAATTAGATAGTGAGAGAGAGAGAGAGAGAGAGAGAAAGGTCTTCCTTTCTGTTGTTTCACCCCAAAATGGCTGCTACGGCTGGCGCACTGTGCCGATCCGAAGCCAGGAGCCAGGTGCTTCCTCCTGGTCTCCCATGCGGGTGCAGGGCCCAAGGACCTGGGCCATCCTCCACTGCACTCCCAGGCCACAGAAGAGAGCTCGACTGGAAGAGGAGCAACCAGAACAGAATCCGGCGCCCCAACTGGGACTAGAACCCAGGATGCTGGCGCCGCAGGCAGAGGCTTAGCCAAGTGAGCCACGGCGCCAGCCCCATTTTACTTTTTAAGCTTGTGATAACACATTAATTTCACCAATCATTAGTGAACTGCAACCTACAATCTGAACGACACTGTTCCAGAGCAGTGGACTACAGATGATTTGGTTTTGTGCTCTTTATGTTACTAAACATCATAGGCTCTAAAGAGCCTTGTATATGTGAACCATTACTGTTTATCATCTTGGAATCTCAGAAACATACACTAAGAAGATTTCAAAATATTAATTGATTTAAAAATTAGTAAGACTACTACATATTTATGTTGATTTAAAACAACTATATTCAGAAGAAAAAAAATGTGGTGAGAAGAGTAGCACTGTTTGTCTCTGCAAATCTTTCACGCCTAGCTTAATAGAAGACCGCTGGAGCCTCACCCCTTCTGTATTTATTTTGTGGTGACATCACATGCCAGGTGGCCTTGGAGGACTACCCTGCACACTTGTGAGAACATGAGAGAGAAAAATGCTAGTGACAGCCTAGTATCCAGAAAACTGCATGTGTATAACAGGTATATGAGCACAGCATGTATTTGTGACGAGTATGGCATGTGTGTATAATATGTACTGTGAACATGGTGTATGCTACATACATAATATGTACTGTGAACAAGCGAGAGAGCCCTGCAGGGTCAATTTGATTATATCAATATTTAAAACTTCAATCTGGTAAAATAACAGCTAATATTTACTTAGTCTGTTAAAAAAAAAAAAATCCTTTGAGGTGCAGTTAATACCCTTACACTGGCTTTATCAGGTAAGGAAGCATGCTTAAGTCATCTGGAATGAGAACCAGACATGAACAGGGCCTGTGCTTTTACCGTGGCCAGTCACCAAATGGGAAAATATTTTTTTCAACAAACACGTGTGGAGTATCAATTTTCTGTTAGTGCTGTCCTAATGATGTGCTTGTGAGATCTAGATTAAGAATCTAAGATTCTAGGGTAGCCATTTGGCCTAGTGCTTAGGCCACAGGTTAAGATACCTGCAGCAGCCTACAGGTATCAACAGCTGACTCCAATCTCCTCCTAACACAGACTTCAAGAAGCAACAGCCATGGGGCTGGTGCCGTGACTCACTTGGTTAATCCTCCACCTGCGGCGCCGGCATCCCATATGGGCGCCAGGTTCTAGTCCTGGTTGCTCCTCTTCCAGTCCAGCTCTCTGCTGTGGCCTGGGAGGGCAGTGGAGGATGGCCTAAGTGCTTGGGACCCTGTACCCACATGGGAGACCAGGAGGAAGCACTTGGCTGCTGGCTGCGGATCGGTGTAGCTCCGGCTGTAGCGACTATTTGGGGGATGAACCAACAGAAAGATACCTTTCTCTCTGTCTCTCTCTCTCTCATGGTCTAACTGTATCTGTCAAATAAAATAAAAAAATTAAAAAAAGAAGCAATGGCCATGGCTCAAGTAATTGAGTTCCTGCCACCCATTAGGGAGACTGGGCTTGAGCTCCTGGTTCCTGAATGTTGTGGGCATTTGGGGAGTGAACCAGCAGATAGGAGTTGTCGCTCGCTCGCTCGCTCTCAAAAAAAAAAAAAAAAAAAAAAAAAAAAAAAATTCTAGGAAGCTGAGAAGCTGTCTTTGAGCAACTAGTAACTAGTAACTGTGTCACTTAACACTTCAAAAATACAGTGATTTTCTTCACATCTTTAAAACTTAAAAAGATGAACAAAAAGGCTTCTGGTGATTATTACCTCAGTCATATTCTCTAAGGAGATCAGAGAAAAAGGAGACTCTTGGTTATAGGGTAATGGCTTATTCTAGGGAGCAGAAAACAAAGAAGGCTCATGTTTTATGTCTAAAACGTCACAGGCATTGTGGAGCAGAGGGTAAGTCACAGTGCGGAACACCTGCCTCCCAAATCAGGATGTCGTTTAGAGTTCTGGCCACGCTACTTCCCACCCAGCTCCTTGCTAATGTGGCTGGGAAGCAGCCGATGATGTCTCAAATACTTGAGTCTTGGCCACCTATGCGGGAGACCTGGCTGGAGTTCCTGGCTCCTGCTTTTTAGCCTGGTCCAGCCCTGGCTGTTGTGGCCATTTGGGGAGTTAACCAACTGATGGAAGATCGCTCTCTCTCTCTCTCTCTCTCCCCCTCTCCCTCCCTCCCTGTTACTCTATCAAACAAGGAAATAAATAAGTCTTCAAAAAGTAAATTAAAAAGAAAATACCGGCCAGTGCCGTGGCTCACTAGGCTAATCCTCCGCCTGCGGCGCCGGCACACCGGGTTCTAGTCCCGGTCGGGGCGCCGGATTCTGTCCCAGTTGCCCCTCTTCCAGGCCAGCTCTCTGCTGTGGCCCGGGAGTGCAGTGGAGGATGGCCCAAGTGGTTGGGCCCTGCACCCGCATGGGAGACCAGGAGAAGCACCTGGCTCCTGGCTTCGGATAGGTGCAGCACCGGCCATAGTGGCCATTTGGGGAGCGAATCAACGGCAAAGGAAGACCTTTCTCACTGTCTCTCTCTTTCACTGTCCACTCTGCCTGTCAAAGAAAAAAAAAAAAGAAAATACCACCAACATGACTACTATTTTTCATGTTTTCATAGCCTCTAAATTGTGCGGGCCTCATGCCCTAGGGTCTCAATACCCCTAGGACCCTTCTTTCTGAGCAGAGACTGGACTCAACCACTTCTGGAACAGAATTTCTCAAACGTATTCACAGGCTGTGAAAAGAAGAAGCAGAAGTGCTCTACCTCACACCAGAGCTTTCAGATTTAAAAACATCTGTTCACACAAACAGGCAGTTTCTTGGGGTCTTCCTGTGGGCAGACAGATGTTTCCTAGCCCTGTCTCAATGGGGAAGTGTTTCTGTAGATTCTATATTATTTTTCTTCTATGGAGAAATGGATTTTCCCTGTAAAATATATGCAGTAAACAAGTGATAAGCTTCCAAATGTCTTCAAAAGGTCTATGCGAATACTTCAAAAAATTCATGGAAAATGGAATTAGAAGTCATTGATTTTGGGGTGAGCGTGTGGCTTAGCTGTTAAGACAGCACTGGAGACAACCATATCCCATAATAGAGTGCCTGGGTTCAAGTCTAGGCTCCACTGTGGATACCAGCTTCCTGCTACTGCACACCCTGGGAAGCAGCAGGTGGCTGACTTAAGTACTTGGGTCTATGCTACCCACATGAGAGACCCAGACTAAGTTCTGACTTTGGCCTGACCTACCTATGCCAATGTGGGCATTTGAGGGATGTCTCTCTTAAAATCTATATCTATATAATGTATTATATATGTTTTTTAAAAAGTAGTTTATTCTGGAGTGAAACAGTTTTCAAATCCACACATAGTTTTTCCATAACATACATTTTCCATGAACTTTTTGAAGATCCCTTGTAGAATGCTATCTTTCATGAAAAAAAATCTTATTTAATCCATGTTGTGAAATGAGATCACTGCTTTATAATACTCCCATTAAAGTTACCAATTGTATTCCTCAAACAGATGTGAAAAGAAATCCCATTTGTCTATATATTTGTGTCCAAAATGTGGTTGGCACATTTGATCAATTACAAGTATCAAGTTTCTGTTTTAGTACCAATTAACAACTCTGAGACTTTGAATATCATTTACTAAAAACAGTTACGGCTCCACCCAACTCCCACCCTACACTAAAAGTCAAAGCCTTTACTATCAGTACTCTACAGCATGTAACACTCATCTGCTTAACAGCACAGCACAATGTAGCACTTTGAGTACATCACTCGGCTACACACAGCACTGCATGTTTCCCAGGTAACAAGGAAGACTAGATTAACTTTTACACTGAAGTTCTAGATATCAGGCGTAAGCATTTTTCTTTTAGGAAAGCTGGACTAGATGGTAACTGTTATTGGTGTTCCAGTCTCCAACAAGATTGAGAAGATTAAATCATCTCTGCTCTAGCTCATGAAAAGGCAGGAAAGTTGGGAAAAGGAAGTAGAGAGGAGGCGGTTTTGTGGGGGTGGAGACCAACTGCTGACCTACTTGCATGCTTGTGTCGTAGCCAGTGACAATGACCAGTGGTCTAAGTGCGTCCTCTCTGGCAAGGATATATTCTTTGGGAAAGTCTCAGTGACAGCAGCAGCTGTCTTTTAAAGAGAGACTAGGGAATGGGAGGGAGGAGGTTTAGATGCAGAAAACATTCTTTTCTTCCTGGAGTGTTGAGAACTAATTGAGCAAAAGAGAAATTAAGAAGTGGATGAATACAGTTGGTATTTTAAAAATAACCCTTTTAAAATTGAATTGGGAACAATTTAGAGAAGAATCATATCTTTGTTTCTTTGGTTAGAATGCCTCTTGCACTAGTGTTCCATAATCACCCTCTGTACAGAAAGGCCTTTGCTCCTAACCATGATTCTGATCCAAAGGCTTTTGGAGGCAGAGATTGACCCCTTATTCAAATCCAACAAAAGTCAAACACTGGCAGGTTAACTCATGCTACTCATGCTTCTTACCCCAGCCAAAGTCAAAATGTTTTCCAGTGATTTGGTCATGATGAGACGCTTCTTAGCACGAGTTACTGCAACATACAGTAAATTCCATTCATCCTCAGAAAATGACTCTTCAAAAAAAGTAAAGGGGAAAAAATAAACTCAAAAGCCCACTTACAAAAAGTGATGTTCTCATCTAAATGTTTACAGCCTCTCACTCATCCCCCATTCCAAAAAAAAGCCACTCAAGATTTGCTGGCTTGTATATACAGAATTTCCCTACAAATGACAATTCCCAAAACAGAAACCTCGCATCGCAGACCAATGGCACAACACGCTGAGTTTTATTTGGTCCTGCTATGGCAAGTACTAGGAATATGCAAATTGGTTATTCAATACCTGTGATGTGCCAGGTAGGTAATGATGTTCATTATCCCAGTTCTGCTCACAACAATGGGGAAACAGGTTTACAGAGGTCATGTCATTGGCACAAGTTAAGGCCAAGGTAATCAAAGGCCCAGAGCTGGACCTGCCCAGAGCAGGACCCAAGTCTAGCCATCTCTAAAGCCCGTCCTCTCTCCATTTCCTGACACTGTTTCTCTGCACTGATTTAGTCCAACCTGGAAATGTGTGAAGGCAACAGAGGACATCAACCAGATGAGGCTCCTGGCTTTGGCCTGGCTCAGCCCTGGCTTTTGTGGCCATCTGGGGAGTGAACCAGCCAATGGAAGATCTCTCTCTCTTTCTCTTAACTTTGACTTTCAAATACATAAATCTTTAAAAAGCAAAAGCAGCTGGTATCTTTCAATGGCCACCTCTGTTTATGACTCTCCCTCCTTTTATGGCTATATTCACCAGAAATAAGAGATGTTTAGTATTTATATTTTCAGCACTACAATACTACATCCTCAAGTTTGAATCCACAGTTAACAGCCAGTTTTTGCTAAAAAGCAGACAAATGACAGTGCTTATCATTTCACCTTTGGTGATTTTCTGATCTCTTTAATGAGAAGAATTAATTAAAGGAAAACACCTTGGTTAGCAGGGAAACCATGTTTCAAAGCTTTTATATCTGATGGAGAAAATGTTGAAGCTGAGAGTAGATGCGTGTTAAACAGGCCCACCGTAAGTGTAATGTCTCATAAGCAGCCCTGAGAGAAGTGGACCCCAAGGAAGCTGGATTTTGATTACAGTGTAAGAATCAAAAGTTTAGGACTAGTAGGTGTTTTTTCTTGTTTCTTGGACTTTACCTGCCAGGAGGCCATAGCATCCAAGAAAAATCAAAGCAGTCTAAAGGAAGCATCTCGGTCAACCCTTGAGTGCTAAATTGATCATAACACTCAAACGAAGAACAACCAGTCTCCTTACCAACTCTGAAGTGGGGTAGTTGGGCAAGATTATGCCTGGCACAAGGCACTTTCACGAAATCATCTAAAACATGCACAGTGTCAAACTCCAAGCCTTTGGCTTTGTGCACAGTGCCCAAAATGTACTCTAGAATAAAAACACAGCACACAGTTAGATGAGAGCTGCACAGGGGAAGAAACGAGAGAAGGAGAAAAAGTATATGCTCCTACTTTACTCTTGAAATGTTTTTATTTATTTATTTTTTATTTTTATTTTTGGCTATACACAGCTTTGTGGGAAAAGGAGAAAAGAGAAAGCTAAAGTTGAAAGAAAAGAGGATGAGGGGAAAATTAAACCTGAATTGTAGGAGTACCTCTAAGAATCATAGTGGAGAAGACACGTGGCTTTACACACCCCTTATATTTTACACATAAAGGGCCACAGGCCCAGAAGAGCATTGCAGGGCTTACCTAAATTTCCATGCAGCAGAACTAGAAAATTCTATTCCACTGACTTGGAAATACAACAAAAATAAAGAGCCCTAAAGGGAGGGCGAGCTCTTAAACAACATGCTCACGCAGGTCACAACCATTCACGCAGGCAAGAAACATCAGGAAATAGGGTGGGTGTGTGGCATAGCAGTCAAGCTGCTGCGTGGGACGTCTGCATCCCATACTAGCGCGTCAGGGGTTCAAGTCCTGGCTACTCTGCTTCTGATCCAGATTCCTACTCATGCACAGCCTGAGAGGCATCACGTGGTGGCTCAAGTACTTGGGTCCCTGCCACTTGCATGGTGACCTGGATTGGGTTCTGGGCTGCTGGCTTCAGCTTGGTCCATTTCCAGCTGTTGTGGGCATTTGAAGAGTGAACCAATGGATAGAACACCCACTTTTCCCCTCCCTCCCTGGTTTCCTCCTTCCCCTCCCACCTTCCACATAAGATGAAAATAAATAAAAATTTTAAGAAGCATCAGGAGAGCATTTGTTCCTTCTCTTGCAGAGAAGGTAAGAATCAATTTTTTCCTTACCTGCAAAGTCCAAATCTTCTATATGGCATTTTTCTATCCTTTCTACTAGCTCTGGAATCCTGATGTTATACTTTTCAACTACTGCAATCTTTGCTTCCAGTTCTTTGTCCTCGGCAGCCGTCACATATCTCTTGAAGCCACTGAAGCCTTCTTTGTGTACCCATCTTCTGATAAATCTGTCTTTAATGAAGAGGTTTCCTAAGGAGAACACATATATAGGTTCATATGATGCAGGCCACACTAACTGATAGTGGCAGTAGCTGCACATTCCTAACCAACAGCAGGATAGTGGATGGTCTTGAAGTTGGGAGACCTAGGTTCTGGTCCTGACTGTATCACTAACTCTCTGTGTGTCCCTGGGCAAGTCAGTGCAGTAGCCTCTTCGTCTCCAGCTGAGGATCAACAACTCTATGCTTGAGATCCTCACCTACTTTACAGGGATTTGATTCAGTGCAGGCAAAAGCAAAAAAAAAAAAGTGCTATAGGAATGTCACAGGTTATCCTTTGGGCCACGTGGACATTATCAACGTGTAAAGTTGCCCAGGAAGACAGAAAGATGTGGGGAATAATGGTCTAAGGGACCAACATCAAAAAGAAATTAGAATGCTGGGAGAAAGATCTGGAAAAATCTGTCAGGATCTCTGAAAACAGGAGGTCTTAGGCATCCCACTCCTCCTGGGAAAAGAGTAACACTAGCTACCCCCTTCTCTGGAAAGACAAAAGAACACTGACTTAGAATTGGCTCTTTCCTTTCCCATCACTGTTGCTTGAGGGCTTTCTTCAATTGCACCGAGGCCAGGTGGGTACTCACGTTTCTTCCGTTCTTCCTCTGGTTGAAGAAGGATCCAAATATCAATGATTCTGTCCAATCCAAATGATTTAATTCCCTGAAAAAGTGTTTTGGTTGGATTTTTGTGTTTTTTTGTTTGTTTGTTTTGGTCTGGTTTTTGTTCTTGATTTACAAAACAAATACAGTGATGAGATTCTGAAATGAGATGTTTCTTGGAAACTGATCTCCAGTTGCACCCAATGCATAGACAGTAAGCAGGAAACTTCAAGTACACAGCACCATGCTTTAAGGTGAACCCAAAACTCATAATTATTAAGTCTTGGTTGCTACCTTAAAGACTTCCCGTATTATTTTTTAATGAAAGTTAGTCTTAGCTGCATGTTGCTGTTTCATCAGTACAAGCATAATTTAAGTCTAATTTACAGGAATATAAAATGGTTGCAAAAAATGTAAATGGTATCTGAATACAAGGTGTTGAGCATGAATACTTACCATTGTTTCTTTTAAGAACTAGAAAATGTCTGTCTATAGGTTCAGATTATTTTATGCTTCTAAAGGAGGCGAGGCCTGTTCTACCTAAGAACCTGCCAAGTTCTGGTTGTGCTTCCAGCACTCACAAGCACCAGGCCCAGCACTGAGGACAGACATGACAAGGGCCCCACACCCCAAAGGGTTTTTATCTTTTTGGAAGGGACAGATAAAACCCTGACATACAACAGGAACTGAAACAAGACAGCCTACATTGTAATTCACAATAGATGTGAGATCAAGCTTAATGAAACAGGCAATCAACAGATGTAAGAGTAGGGAACAGAACAACTCATTTTGTTTCATGCCCTGCATGGATGATATCCCCCAAACACTCTTCTCTAACAGTAATGAAAACGGCTAAACTATGCTATATCTATTAGATGAAATATTACAGAACTATTAAAGTAGCAATGAAAGAAAATACGTTCATGTGCTGAGTAAAAAATAGCATGTATTTCTATGTACACCATAACTGCAATTGTGCAAAAATACACATCTGTAAGGACAAAGACAAAAATAATTAGCAAAAGTGAGAATTACTACATGACACACTGGGATTGTGTGTGGTTTTTCTTTTTTCTTTTAGTTTCTAAAATTTCTATAACATAGTTATAAAATCTTTATAAATAAAAAATTTAAAATATCTTATACCTTTCAAGATTCACTGACTACGTTTATTGAGTGCCTAGCACTCAGTAGGCCCTCAAAAATATTTTTCCGTACATGAATGAATATATTTTAGTCATATACTTTTGCTTCACAGTTAAAAATTAAACATGTCATTTAATCTTCCTAACTTCCCTGTGCAACAACAGTTAAAGAACAGTCAGCTTTTTTATCTTAGAGTTGGAGCCAATGAGGCACACAGAAGTTGTGACTTTCCCCAAGCCACACAGTTAGTGACAGAGCCAGAGCTAGAAATCAGGTGTTTAACTTCATGTGTTTAAGAGTAAACAGTGGTTCCCAGTGTGCTGTCAGTTCAACTGTTCTTACACTAATGGACAACACAATCAGTAACATTTCAGGTAGTTAGCAGCCTCATTTGCATAGTCAAGGGTAAGGAGGGTATTCAGTTTTTACAGAGTGGAAGATCCTGAATCTTTACTGGGTGTGCTTTTACATGAATACTTCACTTGCATAATGAGAATGGCCATGGGTAGACTTCGGTCACGGTGTAGTCTGACAAAAAGAGTAAAAAACTAAAATGCTTTCTTGCATAATATCCCAATTGAGTCTTTTTATTGAATATGTTTGTCTGCAAACATTCTGCACAAGAAACATTGGACAGGAATTTAATCTTACCCCAATTAAATGTATCCTTGAAGGTACTTCTTCGGTCACCCGTACAGCTTCATCAAATACGTTGGCATTGGTCCGAGACAACAGGGCCACTTGCCCTTTGACATCACCTCTTATGCCACCTTTAGGGAGAGAACACAAACTCTATGATGAACCAGAATAAAAGGGAAAGTTAACTTTTGTCCCCAAAAAAGAAACGGGAAATCTTACTTTGGTGGTTTCCTCCAACCAAAGTCTTTTTCCTTACTCTCTTACAGACATCCAAGATAGTAGCTCCCACATAAGCAATTTCCACACCAAACCTAAAACTCTGTTGGAAAATAACACAACAAAAGGAGTTAACAAGCCATACTGACATATGGAGCACATTTCTATCACTGCCAAGGTCTGATTCACCTTCCATAGAAAGGGGATTGGAAATTCCCTAGTGAAAAATTGTTTACATCCAAATAAAAGCTTGGCAATAATTACTATCAGTAATTACAAAAAGTTCCTGACTTTTCTTCCTTCCTTCTCCCTTGCTCCCATCTTCTCTCCTTTCTTTTGAACTCAGAGTGACAGAAAGAGAGGAAGAGACAGAGAGACAGATCTTCCATCTACTGATTTATTCCCTAAATGCCCACAACAGCAAGGTCTGGGCCAAGCTGAAACCAGAGCCAGGAACTCCACTACAATTTCCCACGTAGGCAGCAGGAACCCAAGTACGTGGGCCATCATCTCATGCCTGCCCAGGCACATTAGCAGGAAGCTGGAAGAGAAGTAGTGGAAACTCAAACTGCTACTCCAACATGGGACGTCGGTGTTACAAGTGGTGGCTTAATTTCATATGCCACAACACCACCTCCTAGACACTCTGGAAATAATAAAAAAAAAAAGACCTAAATGAAAGATCTCTGTGAGTGAGATCCCAGTGAAAAGAACTGGCCATCAAAGAAGGAGGTACCTCTCTGAAGGAAGGAGAGAACTTCCACTTTGACTATGACCTTGTCTAAATAAGATCAGAGCTGGCAAACTCAAAAGGCTTCCATAGTCTTGGCAACCCATGACAAGAGCCTCAGGTGATTACTGACGCCATAAGCAAGAGTGTCAATTGTTAAGTCAACAACAGGAGTCACTGTGCACTTACTCCCATGTAGGATCTCTGTCCTTAATGTGTTGTCTAATATAAATTAATGCTATAACTAGTACTCAAACAGTACTTTACACTTTGTGTTTCTGTATGGGTGCAAACTGTTGAAATCTTTACTTAATACATACTAAATTGATCTTCTGTATATAAAGAGAATTGAAAATGAATCTTGATGTGAATGGATGGGAGAGGGAGCGGGAGATGGGAGGGTTGTGGGTGGGAGGGAAGTTATGAGGGGGAAAGCCACTGTAATCCAACAGCTGCACTTTGAAAAAAATTTATATTTATTAAATAAAAGTTTAAAAAATAATGTTTTGTGTCTGGAAACCCTACAGTAATCTATTTTCATCATCTCTTGCCACTAAACCCAAATCTTGAGAATTCTTTCATCATCCTATATGTCATCTTTTCTTATCCCTGCTACCAGCTTACCTAGCAACTCAAACTCCATGCCTTAGCTGTTTGGCTTTTTCACCTCATCTCTTCCCACTTATTCTCCTTCCTGCTGTCAGATAATCTTTCCCAAACACTTCTATTAAATCGTTCCCTTACAAAAAAGAAAATAAAAAAAGAAGAAGAGCAAAAAACACAGAAATAAATGATGAGCTTGCTTTTAAGATCCTTGGAACAATCTAAAGAACTGTTATTTTCCATTCTTCCCAATACCAGTAGTGATCTACTTTTAAGCAAATCTAGCTTTTCCAAATCAAATGCAGCAAACTGTAAATTATACAAAGAGCTAACAGAGGGCACGGGAAGTTTCCCCTCTTTGCTTTTCAGATTAACATGGCCCCTGTCCTGGACAGTTTTGAGAAATATTTTGTAGTATTCCTCTGTACTGTAATTTGTCTGATGTAATTATCTCATGGTTAGACTAGAGTTATGGGTTTTAGGAAGACGACCACAGAGGTACAACATGTTTCACCACATGCTCTCAAGGAATTCTTCTGAAAGGAAATGACGTCTTCTGATAGGTTTATTTATTTATTCAATCATTTACCTCAGTATGGAACAATGAATATTTATAATTTGGGTGATGATTTACACAAGAGTAATAATACAGCAATAGACTAGTATTTCTTAGAAATCTGGTTTTCACGGGTTGGCGTTGGTGCAGAGGGTTAAGCTGCTGCCTGCAACACCAGCATCTCATGTGGGTGCTGGTTCAATTCCCAGCTGCTTCACTTCTGATCCAGCTTCCTGGTAATGTGCCTGGAAAAGCACTGGGTGATGGCCCAAGAACTTGGGCTCCTGTATCCACATGGGAGACACAGAAGAAACTCCTGGCTTTGGACCAGTCTAGTTCAAGCTGTTGCAGCCATTGGGGAATGAACCAGCAGATGGAAGATCTCTCTCTCTCTGTAACTCTGCCTTTCAAATAAATAAAATAAATCTTCAGCAAAAAACAAAAAACCACAATTCAGGTCATCAAAACAAGGAAAGTCTTCACAGCCAAGAAGAGACGAAGGTGAGGATGGGCACTGTGGTACAGTAGGTGAAGGCGCCTCTTAGGATGCCCCATGACATACAAGATTGTGGGTCTGAGTCCCAGCTCTTCCGCTTCCAATGCAGTTTCCTGCCAGTGCATCCTAGGTGGCAGGGGACGATGGTTCATGTGTCTGGGGCACTGCCATCTACATGGGAGACCAGGATGGAGTTCCAGGCTCCTGGCTTTGGCCTGCTCTAGCCCTGGCTGTTGCTGACATTTTGGGAGTGAACTAGTAGATGGAAGATACACTGCGCTCTCCCTCTTTCAAGAATACAAACAAACCAAGGAGTCTAAGGAGACATGACTATATATAATGTGGTATCCTGAATGGGATCCTGGAGTAGCAAAAGACATTACTTAGAAAGGAAACTTGAATGAATTATGGACTTTGGTTTATAATAATGTTCTAAAATAACATACTGTCTATTAAAAAAATGTAACTACTCCGAGCTGACCCCACCATAAACCACTACAAAGGACAGGGAATAAACTACACAGAGTCATGGAGTCCACAGAACATTTCAGTAACAAAACACAGCATGATTTCACTTGAATACAAGAGACACATCTCATTTCTCCAACAAGAAATGAGTTTCTTAAAAGCTGCAGTTCACAAAGCTCCGGCCTCAGGACCCTTCACATTTTCAAAATGACTGAGGCTTCCAAAGAGCCTTTCTTTGCAGAAGTTCTCTCTATATTTGACATATTAGAAACTTAAATTCATTTAAAAACAGTCATAAGCCTAGAACACGATAGCAAGAAACATGCTTTTGGAATATTTTTCAAAGCAGAAACATTTATGCAATTAGAGTGGCACTGGTTGACACTTTCTGCAAATTTCTAATTCTTGGCTCAACAGAGGACAGCTGGCTTCTCGTGTTTACACATACGCTCAGTCTGCTGGGATACACTGTCCTGGCTGAAGTTCATGAAGAAAATGTAGCCTCTCGCAGGTGTGCAGGTAAAAAGGGAAGAGATGTTTATGTTTTTACCCACTCAAGGACCCAGGAGTTGTCATGCTCACTGTGGCTCGTACAAGTTTTCTCTGACTTCTAATTTCACTCGAAAGGCAACAATTTTATCTTTGGCAGCAGGCACTGTTAGTCGTTTTCCTGAAAGTCACACAGCTCGTTTCAATCGTCTTTGAGAAAATGCCAAATACTTCAGTCTGAATAATTAGAGTTGATCTGTTAGTGTTTGTTTAAGTAAAAGAAAGTGTAAGAAAAAGCTGCCAGTTCAGCTCACAACTCAGTTGCAACAGTGTTCCTCTTCATACAGTCACCAAGCTTCCATCTGCAGCAGAAGTACTCTGGGTATCCTTCTCACTTCAACACACAGAATATTGAAAGAGAGATACGAAAGGGTCAACAAATATCACTCTTTTGTGTGCTTCATCAAGGAAATCTTGAGTGAGTTTCCAGATCATCATTATTATTTTTTACCCTGAATGTGGTAACATTCAGGGTGCTGACAGAACATGACAGCTGCTCATCTAGTTTGGTGCCAATACCTCAATTCGTGGTAGATGCCAGCAGATTCACCTATCGCTGTTTCACACCAACAGTGCCAATGTCAACACAGCACAAAAGGGCAAATACCTATGATGAAAGTTTTGACTTTCCAGATCCCCTTACAACCACTCGTTGAGAACCACTATTTATGAACATGGATTTGCTACATTCAGTGATCTCGCTTAATGTCATGTACAGTGTCTGGCACATAAGGAAACCAGGAGGGAATATCAAATGCTTGCTTATATACATACGTCTGAGGACTCAGGGAAAACGCTCTTACCTGTGTGAGATAGAAGACGTGAGTGTGGGGGACTGTGAACAGAGCATTGACTGCACCACGGAATGTATAGATCTGCTGGTGTGGGTCCCCTACAAAGATCTTCCCACATGGTTGAGACAAAACTATATTCATGATAGCTGCAACCAATCAGAGGGAAAGCTGAGTAAGTATGAAGGAGTCCAATCCGTGAAGCAAAACGTTGAAATCTTTACATAATATATACTAAGCTGATCTTCTGTATATACAGAGAATTGAAAATGAATCTTGATGTGAATGGAAGGAGAGAGGGAGCGGGAAAGGGGAGGGTTGCGGGTGGGAGGGAAGTTATGGGGGGGGAAGCCATTGTAATCCATAAGCTGTACTTTGGAAATTTATATGCATTAAATAAAAATTAAAAAAAAAAAAAGAAAGAAAAGGGTGAGAATGCTTCACAAAACTAAGCCAGGACATGCTCGACGGCAAAGCTGCCTTCTTCTGCCACACAGGCACACTCGTTCTAAAGAAATAATTTTTTTTTTTTTTTTGACAGGCAGAGTGGACAGTGAGAGAGAGAGAGAGAGAGAGAGAGAGAGAAAGGTCTTCCTTTTTGCCGTTGGTTCACCCTCTAATGGCCGCCGCAGTAGCGCGCTGCGGCCGGCGCACCGCGCTGTTCCGATGGCAGGAGCCAGGTGCTTCTCCTGGTCTCCCATGGGGTGCAGAGCCCAAACACTTGGGCCATCCTCCACTGCACTCCCTGGCCACAGCAGAGAGGTGGCCTGGAAGAGGGGCAACCGGGACAGGATCGGTGCCCCGACCGGGACTAGAACCCGGTGTGCCGGCGCCGGAAGGCGGAGGATTAGCCTGTTGAGCCACGGCGCCGGAAATAATTTTAAAACGGACAAAAGAGGGGCCGGTGCTGTGGCACAGCGGGTAAAGCCATCACCTGAAGTGCTGGCATCCCATATGAGCGCCGGTTTGAGTCCCAGCTGCTCCACTTCCAATCCAGCTCTCTGCTGTGGCCTGGGAAAGCAGTGGAAGATGGCCCAAGTCCTTGGGCCCCTTCGCCTGGTGGGAGATCTGGAAGAAGCTCCTGGCTTCAAATCAGCGCAGCTCTGACCATTGCAGCCAACTGGGGAGTGAACCGGCAGATGGAAGACCTCTCTCTCTCTCTCTCTCTCTGCCTCTCCTTCGCTCTCTGTGTAACTCTGACTTTCAAATAAAATAAATAAATCTTTAAAAAAATAGACAAAAGAAACCGTTTCTGTGCCTAGGGATGCAGACTGTTTTCAGTCCTGGATGAATTACTGATTATAAGAAGATATACAGGCAAATAAAAAAAGAGGCAAATTGTGTTCTCTCACATTGTTATCCAAAAGTGACATAGAAAGTCACATTTCTAAAACGTATCGCCACTTGAGAAATACCCAACATGAAATTTTCACTATGAATTCTTTTTCCATTTAGAATGAGTCTAGGGTCCCTATCAGCTCATGAGCTACATTCAGTCAATATTTTAAGAAAAATTTAAGTAAAATACATGGAGGAAATAAACCTGCTCTAGGTGTAGAAAAAGGACAACTGTTGAAATCAAGTCAAATAAAAAGGATTTCTGAATGACTAAGTATCATTTGCTCTTCTTCTTTATCACAAATAATAGTTATCAACTTATTTCACACATATGTCCTCTTACATAATCATGATGCTGTTTCTATGTATTTGAGACTACTGATGTCCTGAATAGTTTATCACCTGGGGTACAGTCCTGGGCCTCATCCACAAAGATGGCGTCAAAAGAGGCAAGCAAAGGCTTGCTCAGCTGCCAGAGTTTCAAATAGCCTAAAAGAAGGGAGTAGTGAGATCATCACTTGAAAAACAAACAGCTACGTTCAACAGACAGAAAATGTCTGGAAAGCGGCCTACCATCATGAGTCATTTGGTAAGCCTCCTCTCTGCATTCCCCTAGCTTCCGCATGTTGTCCCAGAGTCGGCTTGCTTCAAGGACACCATTCTGGAAAGCAAGAGATGTGGTACTCACAATTGAACACTTTGGAAAAGACAGAACTCTGAAATTACACTTTCACTTCCACGTACAGCAATCACAGTGAAAGATCATCATAGAATGGTCACAGCAGGCACCTCCTTAACCCCCTAAGGCTTCCTGACAGCCTTTAAATATAGTGGAAGGTTTGATGCCAAGAAAAATGAGGGGGGAAGTACCAAGTCCATGACAGAGCACTGCACAGAGTCACAACAGCTGATGAACTATCTTTGTAGATTTCTTACTGGTATGTAATTCATCAAAAGAACAGAAATGATTAGAAAGTTGTGATAAAAATAAGAAATATTTTTCTGATGCTTAATTCATAAAAAAGATAGAAATGATTGTAAAGTTGTGTTAAAAATAAGAAATAGACTTTTCTACTAGCAAAATCTATGCAGAACCAATAGCCAAAACACACAAACCAACAAACAAAAATTAGAAAAGATTCCCAGTCACCACGAAAGATCAGGTTTGAGGACGAGATGATTCAACAACAAGCTCTAATAAATCATGAGCAAGTCAATGATGTATCTTATCTGTCACAGCATGAAGGGAGAAGTCTGAGTGTGCTTCATTGGAGAAAATGCTACATGATCCATGGGATCACTATGGGGCTACAGTCTCACCCTCTGTTGGCAACTTGCTACAGAGTTCTGAGGACAGAAAGAAAACACACTATACTACTGGAATACTCACCAGTTTCTCACTCTGTTCCACCATGACTCTTTGTCCTTGGCTGTTCTTACACCAAATAGGCACATGATCGATGGTCAGCTCTTCATCAGCCGAGGCAAAGAAGTTTTCTAAAGTCTTACACACTAGCTTGGCCCTTATGAATCCACCTTTCCCTTCAGCAAGAACAGAATTGACCATGAAGGGTGTTAACTTGAATAGATTCAACTTCTTCTTCAACTGGTATCTGCAATGTACATACCAAATAAACAGTATTTGACTTTCAAGTCACTGTGGTATTTAGTATTTCCTCCATTCCCTCCAAGGACATCACAAGGTAGCTCTAAGGACCACACACACGAGATAGAATTTTTTAAATGCCAGAGAAGTTCTGAAAGGTCTACAAATGACAAAAAATGGCTGACAATAAGCTTTTAGGAATTCACATACAACAGTCCAGAAGGTCAATCAGCTCACAGCGGATACTACTATTCAAATGTGTGGGTCCAGGCTCCAAGAGGCCCCCCAAGGGGGTACTCAATGTGCCTTTAAAACTCCACATCTGGGAAACCTGGGGCAAGCAGACTTCTGCTGAGTGGCCCCTGACCAGCTTTCCAAGGAAATCCTAAAACTAATCAAAATTTTTGACACCTCGGCCGGCACCATGGCTTAACAGGCTAATCCTCCGCTTTGCGGCAACGGCACACGGGGTTCTAGTCTCGGTTGGGGCGCCGGATTCTATCCCGGTTGCCCTTCTTCCAGGCCAGCTCTCTGCTATGGCCCGGGAAGGCAGTGGAGGATGGCCCAAGTTCTTGGGCCCTGCACCCGCATGGGAGACCAGGAGAAGCACCTGGCTCCTGGCTTCGGATCAGCGAGATGCGCCGGCCACAGCGGCCATTGGAGGGTGAACCAACGGCAAAAAGGAAGACCTTTCTCTCTGTCTCTCTCTCTCACTACCCACTCTGCCTGTCAAAAAAAAAAAAAAATTTTTTTTGACGCCTCAAACTTCAAACAAGTCATTTCAACTTTTTGTGCCTCAATTACAGAGAACTGAGAATGCCCTTCAGCAAGATATTATCATTGGTGAGTAATATATTTTTGTAAGATAAAAGTATAAGTCATTAAACCTGTATTTATCTCTGGCCTATAAAGGGAGATAATAGCATTACATTTTCTTAATGTCATGATGTAGGTTCATATGCAATCATAAAGATCACATGAAAAACAATAAGATATGACAAAGATGCCAGCATTAGTAATGCTCACTTCCGTCCAATGTGTCCGTAGGCCATGGAATGAAAGGTTTTGCAGATGACATTGCTGGGGAAGACACGTTCAGCTTGTTTTGCAATGCTCTTGTTGAATGTCACATAGAGAAACTTGCTCTCAGACCACTTCTCTGCATACTTGACAAGGGTAGAGGTCTTCCCCGTGCCTAGGAAAGCCGTGAAAAGAAGATGTAACCCTCTGACCAGGCAACGGATTTTCTAATCAGGTCTTTTCCAGGCTTAGCCTGCCCTGGCAGGGACAAACTTTTCATTACTCTCAAAAAAGGATCAGCAGACTCTAAGCCAGGCTAGAGCAGGCTAGGATCCTGGCTCTGCAGACTCTAGCTAAGTAATAAACAGCAAGTCACTTGAGCTCACTGAGCTTCAGGCTGCTCCTCAGCAACATGTTGGTAACATTTACTTGCAGGATGCATGAGGACAAGGATCATCATCAAGGCCTCAGAAAGAGGAATTCAGTAAATTATGGCTATTGAAGGCCTAGCAGTCACTTATGCTCCTAAAGCATACACGTAAGATTCAAGACTCTTGTGATCCATTCGAAAGTCTCCTGTCGGCCCTACCTCTCTATTATGCAATTATTCCATTATTTAGTCTGTCATTAATTTAACAAGTATTCATTCATTTATTTTTTGAGAGATACAGAGAGAAAGAGACAGACTGATTGGTTGACAGAAACCTCTCATCTACTGTTTCACTCTCAGATGCCCACAACAGCCCCTGCCTGGGGTCAAGGCTAGGAGTTAGGAACTCAATCAAGGTCTCCCACATGGGTGACAGGCATCCAATGACCTCAGTCATCACCAACGCCTGTCGAAGTCTGCATAAGCAG
Source organism: Lepus europaeus (assembly GCF_033115175.1). Classification (NCBI taxonomy): domain Eukaryota; kingdom Metazoa; phylum Chordata; class Mammalia; order Lagomorpha; family Leporidae; genus Lepus; species Lepus europaeus. The sequence continues at coordinate 76,412,152 of NC_084840.1, read as the reverse complement.
GAGGCTGGAGTCAAGAGCCTGAGGCAGGTACTGCTGCCAGGCACTCACACATGGCATTCAGAAGTCTTAACTGGCTTATCAGCTAATGGGCCAAATGCTTGCCCCATTTATCAAATATTTATTGAGCATCTACTATGTATTCAGCTATATGCTAAGCACTATGAGTGTATTTCAAAATACACATCACAACCTAGTTGTGCAGAAAATAATGAGACTGGAAAGACATGAAGACAAAAACGTATAGATTTTGACACACAGATCCAGTGTCAAATTCTGGCTCTACTGCTGACTTGCTTATGTAAAATCAAGCCAGTCTTTGAGTTTCAATTTCTTTAATCTGTAAAATAAGTATAGGTAATTAACCTTATAGGATGCTGTTAGGATCATCCAGGCACATTGCAGACAAGAAATGATTGTTGTTAGTGGGATATTTAGGCAGAAAAGAAGCAGGAAAGGGTTCCAGTTAGAGAAAACAGCATGAGCAAAGGTTCAGACAAAAGAACAGCCAAGTACTTTAGGAGACTAAGTAGAGCAGCATAGCTGACTGAGATAGGAAAATAGCAAACAATATATTTAGGAAAGTAACTTGGAGCCAGAGGGAGGGCCCCCTAGACATCACTCTTCTTGGGCGGCAACTAGAATCATCTGAGAAGGTGATTAATATGACTCATCTCTAAAGAGCAATATGTGAGTATATACGATGATAAATGATGGACAGGATTAACTAATCCCACTGGTTTCTACCCCACAAACTAATTCCTATGAACTATTTGTCTAAACAAGAATTCCAATGCTTCTGAGATGGTTTGATTGAAGTAGGTTGATAACAGGTCACAGTAAAGATGCTCTGGTCAAGGAGTAGGGGGATCGGCACTGTGGTGTAGTGGGTACAGCTGCCGCCAGGGATACCAGCAACCTATATGGAGACTGGTTTGAGCCCCAGCTGCTCCACTTCTGATCCAGCTACCTGCTAGCACGCCTGAGAAAGCAGCAGAGAATGGCCCAAGTGGTTGGGCCCCTGCACTCATGTGGGAGACCTACAGGAAGCTCCTAGCTCCCTGCTTCAGCCTGGCCCTGCCCTAGCTGTTGTGGCCATCTATGCAGTAAACCAGCAGATGGGGGATCAATCTCTCTCTGTAGCTCTTTCAAATAAATAATCTTTTTAAAAAAGTAAAGAAAAGAAAAAAATGATGCCGGGGTTGGAAGCCGGAAGGGGACATAGTGATAAAAGGCAAAATGTTAGCATCATGCACTTGATGCTGCATTCCAGGAACCTGATGGCCTTACCTGCAAAGGCCATGATTTTTACCACCTGGAGAGGTTCCATCTTATGATTCAGAATCAGTTGTTGTTCATGTGTAAGCTGGATGGTTGTTTTCTTGCTATAATCATGAGAAAAAAAAAAGTAGAAAAAAAAAAAAAACGTAATTGAAAAGCCTGGAGGAGGAACTGCCCAAAAATCAAACAAACTTGGATTAATGAAAGTTGCCCCCAAAAACCCTCCACTTAAGAGGATAAAAATGCTCTAAAACTAGATTATGATGGTAGTTGCACAATTCAGGAAATTTTACTAAAAATCATTCAGTACTATATAATCTTAAAATGGATGAATTTTCCATAATATCAATTACACATCAATACAATTACAGTAAAACAAAACTGCTCCACTAGCTGAGTATGAGAAAGAGACAAAATGCATACCTGCACTTTTAAATATACATACCCTGGCAAAACAGATGGCTCCTCTTTACCTCTTGTGGTCTGAGCACAGGAATTTTCCTGAAGATATAGGCAATAGAAAATGTTGTAGTGGATCCTAATAGGAAAAAAAAAAAAAAAAAAAAAAAAGCAGATACAGTTTCAAATTCAAGTCACAATCTGTACCTTATTTTTCTTCAGATATATTTAAACTCCTTATCATTTCTAAAAACAAAATACCACCATTTGGGGCAAGCATTTAGCCTAGTGGTTAAGAGGCCCTCGTTCCACATCAGAGTACCTGAGTTTGATACCAGGTTCTGACTTCTGACTCGAGTTTATGCCTAATGAAGACTCCAGGAGATACTGGTGATGGCTCAAGTGATTGGGTTCCTGTTACCCACGTGGGAGACCTGTACTGAGTTCTTGGTTCTGGCTTTGGCCTCAACTGGGTGCCATGGCAGGCATTTGGAGAATGAACCAGCAGAAGCGAATTTACTCTCAGGAGTGCACACTTGCTCTCTCTAGCTCTCACTTTCTCTCTCTCTCTCCCTGATTCTCAAAAACAAAATAAAAACTTAAAAAGAAAACATTACCATTATGGAAAAAAATGGGAAGAAATTAATTTAAATATATATGCAGCTGACAAAAGCATTCTTAGAAAACATAGTTCTAGGAAAGGTATGATATTTCTGTGTATAATATCAAAGGGAGAAAGAAATCAGGACATGCTCTTTAGCCATCATGAGCATCATGAGCTGTGACCTTAAAAACCAAATATATCCAAGAAGTAGTAAGAACCAGTGCTAAGCAGCAGGGCTGGAGCTGGTACCAAGTACAGGATCTCCTCACTTTATCAGGGACTCCTCTTTTCCTTTCAAGGCATTACCTATTGCTGATATTAATCCCCTTCTCCCTCATGGCATACAGAAGCACAGCTATGCAGTATAAGGTCTCAGTGATGTCTGGCATGGTCACTGTAGAACTGGGTCTCCTGAGGCAGAAGAGCAGTTTCTGGATGTCATTCACACTGCTGGACAGGAGCACGACAGCTGCCACCAAAGCCCAGACATTGACTCCCTGTAGAGTGAGGTACACAAAAGGGGAGGAGAGACCAGACATAGGCTGTGATGAATAAAATTCAGAGAATCAGTGAGGAAAGCCACGTCTGGGGTTTGGGTGCCATCTATAAACTCCCTGAACTGTGGGAAACACAGAACCTTATGTTTTACTTTAGATTGCTTCTCACCAGCACTCTTGAGAGTTGAGATCTGAGTTTTTCTTTACCTAAATAACATTTATATAGCATCTAACACGGACCTCTCAAAACATGAGTTCCATCTCAGCTCCCCACCACTCCTCTCCAGGTCACCATGAGCTCTCAGGTCTACAAGTACTCAACAGAGTACAAAGAGGGTAACCAGCTAGTGAGTGACTACCTGGGAGTGGTCTTCACGGAGGAAATCAAGACCACCAGTTCTCCAGCATGATAATGCCAACTTACTATTTATTTTATTATTGAGTAGTTATTAAGTAAATATTAAAAATTGAAATTTTAGCTTGTTTTGTGAAGACAGTATGCTCCATTTGGTAATGTCTAAGTAAAGGTTCACTAACATATCATTATCATTTCTATATCATCACAATTCCACCTATTAGGGAATACATTTCAAAAAAACATAATCCCATGCGCCTCCCACTAAAACCACACTGTTAAAGAAAACCCATTCTACCAGCATCAGCAATCATTTCATTTAAGACAGAGAGAAAAAATGCAGATGCCTGGGTTCCCAACCTTCTATGGCAAGCAGAATACTGGTGGAGAAGAGTCAGGAACTGAACCCAAGCATCATGGCATGAGATGGGCGCACCCTATGCCGAAACTCTAACTGCTGAGCCAAATGCCCTCCACAAGCTATTTCTTCAAGTTTTAAGATTCATTTATTTCTTTATTTGAAAGGTAAAGTGTGGGGGGGGGGGAGAGAAAGAGAGAGAGAGAAAATCTGAGAATCCTTGATCTGGTGGAGAAGCAACAGGATTGAGATTCAGGAAACTGAAGGCTATTTCCAGCTTCATATTATCTCACTGTGTGTCTACAGCAGGACCCTGATTTTCTCTGTCCTTTATAAACAAACAAAGGTTGTAAAGAATGAGCTGTCTTTGCCGGCGCCAGGGCTCACTAGGTTAATCCTCTGCCTGCAGCGCCGGTACTCTGGGTTCTTGTCCTGGTTGGGTCGCCGGTTCTGTCCCGGTTGTTCCTCTTCCAGTCCAGCTCTCTGCTGTGGCCCGGGAAGGCAGTGGAGGATGGCCCAAGTGCACTTGGGCCCTGCACCCGCATGGGAGACCAGGAGGAAGCACCTGGCTCCTGGCTTCAGATTGATGCAGCACGCCGGCCATAGCGGCCATTTGGGGGGTGAACCAATGGAAGGAAGACCTTTCTCTTGGTCTCTCTCACTGTCTAACTCTGCCTCTCAAAAAGAAGAAAAAAAAAAAAAAAAAAAAAGAATGAGCTGTCTTGTGAAGAAATCTAGCATTGTGGCACAATGGGTTAAGCCACTGCCTGTGACACCAACATCTTATATCAGAGAGCTGGTTCAAGTCCTGACTGCTCTGCTTTTGATCCAGCTCCCTGCTAATGTGCCTGAGGAATAACAGACAATGATCCAAGTGCCTGAGTCCCTGCCAACTCACATGAGACCTGGAAGGAGTTCTGGGCTTCTGGACATTGTGGTCATTTGGGGAGTGAGGCAACAGATGGAAGATTTCTGTCTAAGTCTTTCCTTCCTTCCTTCCTCTCTGTCACTGTGCCTTCAAATAAACAAAGAAATCTTAAAAAAAAAAAAATCCTGTTATTCCAAGTGTTCAAAAGCTAGATGACCATGTTTCAAGAATGTTTCAGGAATATTTCAGAGCAGATTCCTTAACAGAATGAGAAAATCAAGGAAATATGTTTAAAAACTCTCTCCAAATTGAAATCTATCATTATAAGGCCTTTTATTTCTCCAGTAGGAACAATGACAAGATTTTTTTTTTTTTATTTGACAGATAGAGTTAGATAGTGAGAGAGAGAGAGAGAGACAGAGAGAAAGGTCTTCCTTCTGTTGGTTCACCCCCGCAAATGGCTGCCATGGCTGGTGCTGCGCTGATCCAAAGCCAGGAGCCAGGTGCTTTTCTTCCTGGTCTCCATGCAGGTGCAGGGGCCCAAGCACTTGGGCCATCCTCCACTGCCCTTCTGGGCCACAGCAGAGAGCTAGACTGGAAGAGGAGCAACCGGGACTAGAACCCGGCACCCATATGGGATGCCGGTGCCACAGATGGAGGATTAGCCAAGTGACCCATGGCACTGGCCCAATGACAAGATTAACACATCAAAGCACTCAGAGATTGAAGATTTTTGAAAACAAATATAACCTTTAGTCAAATCTAATCACCATGGGGCTGGCGCTATGGTGTAGCGGGTTAAGCCACTGCCTGCAGTGGGGCATCCCATATGGGTGCCTGTTTGAGACATGGCTGCTCTACTTCTGATCCAGCTCTCTACTATGGCCTGGGAAAGCAGTAGAAGATGGCCCAAGGCCTTGGACCCCTGACCCACATGGGTGACCCGGAAGAAACTCCTAACTCCTGGCTTTGGACTGGGTCAGCTCCGGCTGTTGCAGCCAACTGGGGAGTGAACCAGTGGATGGAAGACCTCTCTCTCTCTCTCTCTCTCTCTCTCTCTCTCTCTGCCTCTCCTTCGTTTTCTGTGTAACTCTGACTTTCAAATAAAAAAAAAAAAATCCTTCCCAAAAAATTAATCTAATCACCAACATGCTTTCTTCAAATGAAAAACCTTCTACTTTCCCCTCGATCCCTTATAGCATACCCCAGCAGCCACGTAGAGGTCAGGCAGGTGTTGGCGCACACAGGCCTCTGCCTCAGGACGGAGGGGATGGTCCCGCAGACTCCACAGCGCCCCCTCAGGATCCACACTTGGGGAGCATTTAGTAGTAGCTGTGTACCTGTAAAACATCCACAGCCGAAGCCGTAAGATAGGTGGCCATAAGCATTGATATATGAGAAAGGACTTCAAAAACTCTTCCTCACAGGAAAAAAGAAACTTACCGTATGAGGTTCAGTACACACAAGTCTGACTCCTTTTCTATGCCACAGTTCAACAGGATGCCATCCACTTTGCTGACAGCTTGCTCCTCATTCATTAGGTATCGATGATACAGCTTTTTCCAAGGAATGAACTATGTAATTAAAATCAAACAAACAAACAAACAACAGGCAGGCAATGACATTTAGAAAGATTAGCTCAGAATTCAAAAGCTGAGCAAATCAGGAATAAATGTTATACGTTTGGTTAGAAACGAGGAGCACTGCAATCTGCTGAAATTTTTAATCTTTACTTAGTATATACTAAGTTGACCTTCTGTATATAAAGATAATTAAAAATGAATCTTAATGAAGAATGGGATTGGAGAGGGAGTAGAAGATGAGATGGTTTGTGGGTGGGAGGGAGGTTATAGGGGGAAAAACCACTATAATCCAAAAGTTGTACTTTCGAAATTTCTATTTATTAAATAAAAGTTAAAAACGAAAAAGAAATGAGGATCACTAAGTCTTGGTCCTGGTTCTAACACCAATTAGGGAAAAGCTACTGCTTCAGTCTCTCTATCTGAAACATCAGGACACTAATGACAGAATTTCAACAAGGAGAAAATAATGAAAACTGTGTCTACACATAAGGTGGAATGAACTTCAAGTCAGAAACTGTTACGAGAGACAAAGAATGACAGTTTAGAATAATAATTAACTCACTAAATACATATAATAATTATTAATCTATATGTACCCATCGGAGCTCCTAAATATATAAAGCAAACAAGGGAAGAACTGAAGGGAGAAATACACAGGAACACAATGATAGTAGGAGATTTCCGTATCCCAATTTCAATACTGGGAGGAAGCTCCACTCAGAAGTTGAATAAGGAAACAAGAGGACTTGAACAATACTATAGATTAATGAGGCATAATAGATGTATGCAGGCAACTCCATCTAACAGCAGCAGAATGTACCGTCTTGTGGTGTACATATGGAATATGCCACAAGTTACACCACAAAACAAACTAATTTTAAGACTGAAATTACATAAAGTATCTCTTTCAATCACAGTGAGATAAAATCAATGGCAGAAGAAAAACTAGACAATCCATAAATACATGGAAATTAAGCAACACAATCTTTAAACAATTAACAAATGGGATGAAAGAGAGGAAATCTCAAAGAAAATTAGAAAATACCTTGAGATAAACAAAGAACAAAAACACAGCATACCAAAATATATGGGATGTAGTGAAAGCAGTGCTAAGTGGGAAGTTTATAGTTGTAAATGCCTAAAAAAAAGACAGATCTGAGATCAACAACCCAGCTTTACCCTTCAAGGAACTAGAAAAAGAAACTGGGCCTGTGTGGCACAGCAGATTAAGCTGCCACCTGCCGAACTGGCATTTGATATGGATGATGGTTTGAGTCCTGGCTGCTCTACTTCCAATCCAGCTCTCTGCTATGGCCTGGGAAAGCAGTGGAAGATGGCTCAAGTACTTGTGTCTCATACCCACTTGGGAGACCTGGATGAATTTCCTAGCTCTTGGCTAGGAAGGCTTTGGCCTGGCCTAGCCCTGGCTGTTGCAATCATTTGTAGAGTGAACCAGCAGATGGTCAATCTCTCTCTGGTTCTCCCTCCCTCCCTCCCTCTCTCCCTCCCTCCCTCTCTCTCTATAACTCTGCCTTTAAGTAAATAAATAAATCTTATTTTAAAAAGGTAAAGAAAAAGAACAAACTAAGCCCAAAGTTAGAAGAAAGGAAATAAGGATTTCAGTAAAAAGAAATCAAATACAGTCTAACTTAAAAAAAATCGAGGGACCAGCGCTGTGGCGTAGCGGGTAAAGCCACTGTCTGCAGTACCAGCATCCCACGTGGGCACCAGTTTGAGTCCCGGCTGCTCCTCTTCAGATCCAGCTCTCTGCTATGGCCTGGGAAAGCAGTGGAAGATGGCCCAAGTCCTTAGGCTCCTGCACCCATGTAGGAGATCCAGAAGAAGCTCCTGGCTTCGGATCAGCACAGCTTTGGTCGTTGCGGCCAACTGGGGAGTGAACCAATGGATGAGGACCTCTGTCTCTCTCTCTCTCTGCCTCTCCTTCTCTCTCTGACTTTCTCAACTCCAACTCAACTCTGACTTTCAAATAAATAAATAAATCTTTAAAAAAAAAATCAAGAAAACTAAGAGCTGCTTTTTGAAAAATAACACTGAGAAGCCCTTATCTAGACTAAAGAAAAGAAAGGGGGCTGGTGGTGCAGCACAGCAGATTAAGCTGCTGCCTGTGATGCCAGCATCCCATACGGGCACCAGTTCAAGTCTTGTCTATACCACTTCCTATCGAGCTCCCTACTAATGAGCCTGGGAAAACAGTGGAAGATGTTCCAAATGCTTGGGCCCCTGCCACCCATGTAGCAGACCCGGAGGAAGCTCCTGCTTCCTGGCTTCAGCCTGGCCCAATCCCAGCTGTTGTGGCAATCTGGGGAGTGAACCAGTGGATAGAAGATTTCTCTGTCTCCCTTCTCTCTCAGTAATTCTGTATTTCAAATAAATAAATAAATCTTAAAAGGAAAAAAGAAAGAAAGAAAAGAAAGAAAACTGAAATAACTAATCAAAAGTGAAAGAAGGGAAATTACAACTGATACTACAGAAATAAAAGGATTAAAAGAGAATACTATGAACAACTAATACCAACAAATTAATAACTCAGAAGAAATGGACAAATTCAAAGAAACATACAACCTGCCAGGACTAAACCATTAGAAAACAGAAAATTTGAACAGATCAAAATTGAGTAAAGAGACTTAATCATTCATCAAAGCCTCCCAACAAAGAAAAGACAGCAGGGACCGGAGGGCTTCATGGGGAAATTCTACTGATCTTTTTTTTTTTTTTTTTTTTTTAGAAGATTGTGCTTTCCGAGAGTCTTTCACTTCAACAGCAAACCTGTTGAAGTGAAATGGACACTATGAGAACGAGTGACTTGATCAGCCCTTGTCCTGACTGTCAATGTACAACTTAATACTTTATCCCTTTTAGTATATATTTCTTTTTGACAGGCAGAGTTAGACAGTGAGAGAGAGAGACAGAGAGAAAGGTCTTCCTTCCATTGGTTCACCCCCCAAATGGCCGCCACGGCAGGCGTGCTGTGCCGATCTGAAGCCAGGAGCCAGGTGCTTCCTCTCGGTCTCCCATGGGGTGCGGGGCCCAAGCACTTGGGCCATCCTCCACTGCCTTCCCAGGCCACAGCAGAGAGTTGGCCTGGAAGAGGAGCAACCTGGACAGAATCCGGAGCCCCAACCGGACTAGAACCTGGGGTGCCGGTGCTGCAGGCGGAGATTAGCCTAGTGAGCCACGGTGCTGGCCAGTATTTTTTTGTTGTTGTTGTTCTACTTAATACTATTGGTTGAACTCTTTAACTAACATACAATTATTCTTAGTTTAAATTTAACTGAAAAGTGATCCATGTTAAATATGAGAGTGGGAATAAGAGAGGGAGGAGATGTACAGTTTGGGACATGCTCAATCAGACTTGCCCCAAACAGCAGAGTTAGAAACGTGCCAGGGGATTCCAATTCAATCCCATTAAGGTGGCATGTACCAATGTCATCTCAGTAGTCAAACTGATTAGTTTCAGTTCACAATTGATCATAATGAAAGGATTAAGAATCAAAGGGATCACATAAACAAGACTAATGTCTGCCAATACTAACTGAAAGAATTAAAAAGGAGAGAACGACCCAACATGGGAAGTGGGATACACAGCAGACTCAGAATGGCAGATGTCCTAAACAGCACTCTGGCCTAAGTATCAGCCCTTAAGGCATTCAGATCTGGTTGAAGAGCCCATGAGAGTATTTTAGGCATGGAAAGCCAAGACACTCTGGCAAACACACACACACACACACAAACACAAACAAAAGAAACCTAAATGAAAGATCTCTGCGAGTAAGATCCCAGTGGAAAGAATGGGCCATCAAAGAAGGAGGTACCTTTCTCTGAAGGGAGGAGAGAACTTCCACTTTGACTATGACCTTGTCTAAATAAGATCAGAGTTGGCAAACTCAAAAGGCTTCCACAGCCTTGGCAACTCATGACAAGAGCTGAGGGTGATTACTGACGCCATAAGCAAGAGTGTCAATTGTTAAGTCAACAACAGGAGTCACTCTGCACTTACTCCCCATGTAGGATCTCTGTCCTTAATGTGTTGTCCAATGTAAATTAATGCTATAACTAGTACTCAAACAGTACTTTACACTTTGTGTTTCTGTATGGGTGCAAACTGTTGAAATCTTTACTTAATTCATACTAAATTGATCTTCTGTATATAAAGAGAATTGAAAATGAATCTTGATGTAAATGGGATGGGAGAGGGAGTGGGAGATGGGATGGTTGCAGGTGGGAGGGAAGTTAGGGGTGGAAAAAAGCCACTGTAATCCAAAACCTGTACTTTGGAAATTTATATTTACTAAATAAAAGTTAAAAAAATAAAAATAAAAAGAAGAGAATTAAAAAAAAAGATTTATTTATTTATTTGAAAGTCAGAGTTACATAGAATGAGGAAAGGCAGAGAGAGAGAGAGAGTTTTCCATCTGATGGTTCACTCCCCAGATGGCCACAACAGCCAGAGCTGTGCCGATCCGAAGCCAGGAGCCAGGAGCTAGGAGCTTCTTCCCAGTCTCCCACGTGAGTGCAGGGGCCCAAGGATTTGGGCCATCTTCTACTGCTTTTCCCGGGCCATAGCAGAGAACTGAACAGGAAGTGGAGCAGCTGGGTCTCGAACTGGCACCTATATGGGATGCTGGCGCTTCAGGTCAGGGCATTAACCCACTGCGCCACGCCGGCCCCATTCTTCTGATCATTTATAGGCAATAATTAACACCAATACTCCTCATGCTCAAAAAATGGAAGAAAAGGAAACATTTTCAAACTCATTCTATTACCCTGAACGAGAACTAGACAGATACTACAAGAAAAGAATACGACAGTTGACAGACAACTGAAAATAAATGGATCATGTCACTAGTAGTGATGACAAAAATAGTATTTGTCTAACATTTCAAGAGATAAGTATAAGCTGGGACATAGTCCCCCAAAAATCTTCTCAAGCAGAATGAAGAATACCCTCATTTATTTCCATCTACAACTATTCTGTTCATACTAGAAATCTCAATTTAGTGGGGAGAAGAAATACTAGGACACATGGAGGTGGGTATTTGGTGCAGTGGTTAAACTGCTGTTTGTCACACCCGAATCCCATAATGGAGCCCGGGTACAAGTTCCAGCCCTGCAACCAACTCCAGTTTCCTGCTAATGAACACCCTGGGAGGCAGCAAATGATAGCGCAAGTATTTGGGTCCTTCGTACCCATTCAGGACCCTTGACTGAATTCTAGGCTCCCAACTTCGGCCTGACCCATCTTGGCTGTTGCAGGCATTTAGGGAGTCAACTAGTAGATGGAAGCTTTCTCTCTCTCTCTTTCAAATAAAAATAAATACATCAATAAACATTTTAAAAAGAGAAATACTATGGCACAAACATCTAAAAGCAGAATGACATTTCTCAAAACCTAGAAACTAAGTCACCAAGAAAAGAATGAAGTTAGAGTGACATGAAATTTCCTTTAAAATCTTTTGTGCTTAGGAGAAAATTTTACTAAATCTCAAAGTATCTGTCCTGAACTCCATTCCTAAATTTTTAAAACTTCATTGTAGATGAAGGAAGCGTTAACCTCTACATCTGACACTTATTCCCAATAGTCTGAGGGATACATGAGGGGTTTTCAAAAAGTTAATGGAAAATACATGTTATGAAGAAACTATGCATGGATTTCAAAAACGTGTTTTCCCCACAAAATCATTTAATTCCATTTTCCCACAAACTTTTTGACATAACCTGGTATAAGCTAAGCAAAACATTCTCCCAGGCAAAAAAGAATGTGGAATGAGGGTAAAACTAAACAACAAAGGAAAGGACTGGGACAAAGAGCAGTACTATGACTAACTGCAGCACCAAGATATTTTTCTATATGTTGCCCAATATACCAATCTCAAAAGTACTTTGGGTGGCTTACTGCAACATTTATTTATTAATCACCTACCATAAAGAATGGTGAGGCCCAGTGGAGAATACAGAACTAATTGGAACAAGCTTTCAGCACCCAGCCTCCATCAAAGAGCTAATATCCTGAAGTGGAGAGAAAGGCTTTCTAAAAGAGTATGTGTGAAATTCTGTAACAGAAGTAAAAATTGTAGTAGTAGCACAAAGAAGAGAAAGTGATTACTTTGAATAGGATGAACTAGTTAACTAGTATAAGGGTTATACCTTGAAGAAGGGGTAAGATGTCAACAGAGACATGAAGGGTCTTTTACATAGGGTAATGGGATTTCAGCAACCTGAGGCAGGTCTGGAATGTGCAGGATGCCTGGGACACAGCAGATCATTTATCGTGAATTTATTTATTTGAAATGCAATTAGAGAGAGAGAGAGAGGGAGAGATAGACAGAGAGGTCTTCCATGCAGGTTCATTCCCAAAACAGCCGCAATGGCTGGAGCTAGGCCGATCTGAAGCCAGGAGCCAGGAGCTTACTCTGGATCTCCCACATGGGTGCAGGGGTCCAAACATCTGGGCCATCCTCCATTGCTTTCCCAGGACATAGCAAAGAGCTGGATCAGAAGAGGAGCAGCCCAGACATGAATCAGTGCCCATACGCCTACTATGCCACAGAGCCACTGGAGAAACCACCATTTCTGAAGAGACTCTCTGATCAGAACTATGCGCTCACTAACTGTGAGCACTGTACTCACCAGCGGGTCGCTGATGATCTCCCTCCAAAGATGGCACACCAGGCTCAGATTGCAATAGAGGTCTTCCACTGGAAGGAAGGCAAAGATGTGTCTCAGAACTTCCCTAGGCAGGCTACAAATGTGGCTTGGAGCTTCTTCGCAGTGTAAGGTTCCAAAAAGCCCGTAGTAAGAGTCAGGAATGGGATCAGGACCAATGTCTTCAATGTCTTGGTCAGTTTCTCCAGATTCTGCAGAGAGACATGACAAACGGTCCTCTGCTTCTTGTCTGGCCTCCTTAGGCCTTGTGCATGACAGGGACACATGATGCCGTGGGATTTTCTTAGAAATTCCATCACACTGATTGGTCTCTGTAGCCTGAAGATTCTCGTCCTTGAAGGATAGAGACCGCTTCCTGACGGGCAGAGCAGAACCTGATGAGCCCAATCTCACTTCTCCGTCACCTCTCTGAGGAAGAGAACAACTGCTTTCAGCAGGAACGATCATGTCACTCTCGGAGTCCTGATAGCTGTCCTGGCCAACAGAACTGCTTTTGGCCATGTCATTGGTGCACTGCTGCTGGCCAGCTAGGAAGAACTCAGAGTTGTGTCTTTGACATCCTTGACCTGTACGGAGAACTCACACAAAACAAATGAGAAATGAACGGTCAATGCCTGCTGACCCAAATAAGGCGATCTGATTTTTAGTTATCTATTGCTAATAGAAGAAAGAGACAGGGATATATTTATGAGCTAGTCATATAAATAGATAATGCAAAAATCATCTTTTTGTGCATTTGGCTCTGTCATATGATCAGGAACACATTTAGGGAGACACAGAAACCTGTCTTCAGATGCATGATGGCCCACCTTATACCTTGCAATGTATGATAAGTACAGAGCAGTCATGTGCTACACACAGAACACCTGAATGGACAGATAAAAAGGAAATAACTGCTCATAGTCACACAGCCAATCGCAAGAAGCACCTCTGCTGCTCATTCTTTCAACAGGAAGTCTGAGTCTGGTTAAGTAGAAAAGGACGTGCTCTTGGCTATCAGGACGCGGGAAATCCCACTTTTCTGATTCGATGGAGTTAAATTCTTTGAATTTCCTCCTGTGAAGCTGACATATTATTTTTTAGATAAAAAGGAGGAAACCAGAATTCTTTTCACATTATTACAGGGCTACTTAATCTCTTCTATTCTGATTCAGTTGGCATTTACTGAGCACCTGTGATTCTGAGACAACTAGAGAGTGAAAAATAATATGGGCCCTGACCTACAGACCTTTCAGGAATGTAAGGGAAGTCCAGATGGTGATTTCACACAGCATCACAGCATTTTCAAACTCCTGAAATTATTTTTAAAATGCTAAGAAGTGTTTAAACACCTCACCAGTTACACATTAATACATATGGTTCTTTTCTAAATGGAAATGGCCAAAATTCTCACTTTGGAAAGCGAATAGATGGAAACTATGGTTAGACTTTAATAGAATTTATAGAATTGAAACTATTTTTTTTTCTGTATTAGGAAAAACAAAAACAATCGTAACTACTTTTTGGACAATGTGTTGGAAACTCTGAGTGTTGAAGTCAACAGGCATGGGTTAAATCACAATATTTCCTAATTGCTGAATTCAGTCACACAAACAGTTATTAACCTATACATGCCTAGCACCATGTTTACATAGCCCCTTGTCAGTAAAGAAGAAACTGCCTCAGACATACAAAACAAACTAAATATCAGACAACACATCATTAAGTTTAAAACTGCCCCATACAATTGGTTTCAGTGGTTTCCAAAAGTGAAAAACACACAATATTTATAGATGACTGATTATTTGAGTTGGGTTGTGAAATTAATAAACATTAAAGAGAAGTAAGGCAATCCAGATTGTATTAATGGGTGGATTATGGATCATTATTAACAAAAGTGGCATTCATTTGGTATGTAGAGGCATAGGAAACCAAACTGCTAAAAGTGGAGCCTTCATAATTAATAACAAATATCAGGTGATTGCAAGTGTGAGCTTGAAGTCATCAGAGGAACAGGAAAACATTTTACTGCAGGTTCTTGAGAACAGCTATGACATTACAGAGAAAACAATCATATTTAAGAATATTTCACTCAATGGCATATGTTCTAGTTGATTTGGAAGAAATAAACTCTAGAGTCAAGAAGAAGGGTTCCTGCAGTGGTTTAGGTACTAGGTGACAAAGGGCACGTCTACCATGAAGACACTGGAGAAGAAAACATTTCAGAGGAAAAGTAATAACACAGAAGACCTAGTGATGGACTACACAAAGACGACTAATGATGAGCCAAGTAATCACAGTGTTTCTGGATTAGAATAATGGTGATATTGGCCATATCTCCTATCACTTTAGAATTTTGCAAGCTAATGATATTCACTTTATCATATTTTCCTTGTTTGTTTGTTTGTTTTTTTTTATTTTTATACCAACCATTATAGCAAGTCAGAATTTTCCGGAGCTGGCATTGTGGTACAGCAGGTTAAGCTGCAGCCTGTGACACCAGCAGCCAGTAGGGGCACTGATTCAAGTCCTGGCTGCTTCACTTCTGATTCATCTCCTTTCTAATGTGCCTGGGAAAGTAGAGGAAGGTGGCCTGAGTATTTGGGTCCCTGCCACTCATATCGGAGACCCAGAAGGAGTTCCAGGTTCCTGGCTTTCGTCTAGTCCAGTCCTGGCCATTGTAGCCATTTGGGGAGTGAACCAGAAGATGCAAGATCTCTGTTTCTCTCTCTCTCAGTAACTCTGCCTTTCAAATAAATAAATAAATAAATAAATATTTTTTAAAAAATAATTTTTAAGGAAGACTTACAAATAATGCACAAAAGTATTGAATCATTTCAACAGGACTACAAAATCAGAGCAGCCACACTTACAGATACATCTGAAATGGCAGATATTGAGAGGCCACAACAGATAAAAGATTTTTAAACATAAAATACTTTCTGGAAGACATACCCCTCCTCCCTCTTTTTGTTCTGGGTCTAGGATAAAGGCCATGGTTCGGATCTCTGTTTGTCCATCTCTGACAGAAGGGCTGGGTCACAGACAAGTGACTCTGAGCCAAATGTTGGCAGTCGATGGCTGTTAGTTGCTTCCGCTTAAACCGTCTCACTGTTTTGTACCAAAAGGCAGAAGAAATGAGATACTCATTAGTTATGGCCAATTCTAAAAGCCAGTCAGCAAATGATACTTAATTTTCAGTAATACAGTAACTGATGAGCAATTCAGGAGATAACCCCACCAGTCCATTCCGCCTTGGCTATATCCACCAACTTTTAGTCATCTCATAATTTCTCAGTATTTCCTCCTTAGAATTTAAGAATCCTAAAATGACACTTTAAGATTCTAAAATGAGTTTTCTCCTGTCTATACCTTCTAGAAGCTTTGACCATGACTTACTCATTGAAAATGAAGTTGCCAATGTCTATAATCAGAATTGGAGATGTAAAAGTTACCAATAGACAGAGGCCATTTCATGTAAATAGAAGGAGAATGTTTATTATCAAACTGGCCTAAAGAGGAAAAGCTTTTAAAGCTTTTAGAAAGCTGTTAAAAGTATGCAGGAATAAGATTAAAATCAAGCCACTCGTATTTGTATGATACTGGACCTTGGAGCCAACCACAGACCTGCTTAGCTGAGTAGTTAAGTCAGGTAACATACGTAAGACTTTTGAACATCAACAATGAGACACATAACCAATTAGAACATTAGATTCAGTCAAGGATTCTGATGTCCACCCTTGTACATCTACAATGTACTCTGAAATCTGGCTATTGGAAATAGTTACACAAAACAGAAGTTAACAACTTTGTATAGCAGAGGTATTCATACATGTATGATGAAGCTTGGAAATTTTCCTTTAAAGTTGAAGAATGGCTGTATCCTAGCCTTTTGCAGTCAACTAACTATAGTAATGATATTCTGTTAAGAAACACTGAGGAGGCAGCTGGCATGTGGCATGGTAGGTTAAGCTGCTGTTTACAACACACCAGCATCCCATATCACAGTGTGGGTTCAAGTCCCAGCTGCTATAATTCCAATCCAGCTCCCTGCTAATGTGCCTGGGAAAGTAGCAGGTGATGGAGCTAGCACTGTAGTGCAGTAGATTGACCTGCCACTTGTGATGCCAGTAATCCATACCAGTGAGCAGATGGTTTGAGCCCCAGCTAATCTGCTTCTGATACAGCTCCTGGCTAATGTGCCTGGGAAGGCAGAAGATGGCCCAAGTGCTTGGGCCCCTGACACCCATGTGGGAAGATGAGGATGGAGTTCCAGGGACCCAGCTTTTTTTATTTTTTATTTATTTATTTATTTATTTTTTTAAGAAAGTTATGGAGAGAAAGAGGAGAAACAAGATAGAACTTCCATCTGCTGGTTCACTCCCCAAATGACTGCAATGGCTGGGGCTGGGCCATGTCAAAGCCAGAAGCTTCTTCTGGGTCTCCCATGTGGGTGCAGGGGCCTAACCACTTGGGTCTTCAGCTGTTTTCCCAGGCCTTTAGCAGGAAGCTGGATTGGAAGTGCAGCAGCCAGGACTCAAACCAGTTCTCATGTGGGATGCTGGCACAGCAGATGGCAGCTTAACCTATTGTGCCACAGTGCCAGCCATGGTTCTTAGCTTTTTTATAGTCACTTGGGGAGTGAACAAACTATGAAAGACTTTTCCATCTCTCCTTCTCTCTCTGTTGCTGTAGCTTTCAAATAAATAAAATGCTTTAGGGAAAATCATATGACTCCTACATCAGTCTGAGTGTTTCCTTCTAAAAGGCATGTAAGTTTCACTTTTTTTGTTTTGTTTTGTTTTTGTTTTTTGACAGGCAGAGTGGATAGTGAGAGAGAGAGAGAGACAGAGAGAAAGGTCTTCCTTTTTGCTGTTAGTTCACCCTCCAATGGCTGCCGCGGCCGGCGCATCTCATTGATCCGAAGCCAGGAGCCAGGTGCTTATCCTGGTCTCCCATGTGGGTGCAGGGCCCGAGGACTTGGGCCATCCTCCACTGCCTTCCCGGGCCATAGCAGAGAGCTGGCCTGGAAGAGGGGCAACCGGGATAGAATCTGGCGCCCCAACCGGGACTAGAACCTGGTGTGCCGGCGCCACAAGGCGGAGGATTAGCCTGTTAAGCCACGGCGCTGGCCGTAAGTTTCACTTTAATAGCATTAATATTCATGCTAAAAATTTTTTAAAAACTATACTGAAATTCTAAACAATCTTCTTATTAATAGCTTTTAAAGTAGCAGCTCAAATGTAACTATCAAAACAAAGATGCTCAAGTGTTACCTCTTCTATAAAATCCTCCTCCTTCCTTTTACTGTGAATGGACTTTACACCTCTCTTAGAGAGAATTTAATATTAGAAGCTGCTTGTGACTGTTTAAGGAGCTAAGTTCAAGTGTGATATGGGAAACACAGACACATAAATAAAAGCTACGTCTAACACAGGGGTCCCTGAGGATGGAGAGAAATTTAAGTGGCTTATGGAGCTTCTCAAACTGTATGAGGCCACCAGAGATGCTCAAATTAATCTCTTATGTACCAAAGTGGGAAATTGTACCCCTCTTTGAGATTCTACCATAGTGACTAATAGAAACGTGTCAACTGCCAGGGTCCAGCATTCTGATGCAGTGGGTCAAGCCATCCAGGAGTCTTGGCTGCTACACTTCTGATCTGGCTTCCTACTAATCAGCCTGAGAAGGTAGCAGAAGGTGGCCCAAATACTTGGGGCCCTTGCCAGCCACCTGGGAGGCTTTGGGTTGGCCCAGACCAGGTTGTTATAGCCATTTGGGGAGTGAACCAATGGATGGAAGATCTCTCTCTTAAATAAATAAATAAAAATCCTTTCTTAAAAAAAATGTCATATTTCTCAGGTGTTAAGGCAGGAAAACTGAGACTGTACAAAAACCATTTGTCAAGTAGAACTTTGCTGAGTATGAGTAAGCCTGGTCCCATCCTGACTTTTCTGAGATGCTCTCTTAGAAGTACAACTTCTCTCTGTCCCCTAACTCTCGGGGACTCCCTTTCCAGGGGACACACATTTCTGCTAATTCTGAACTTTTGGCCCCAGCTCAGCAGACCACTGGCACCTTGGGTTCCTGATCTTTGCTGTCTGACTTCATGGTAGTCATCACCTTGAGCAATTTCAGTCTGGCCATTTGCTAATCATTAAATCTCTTCACCTTCATGATGCTCTGTTCCATCTTAGCCCAATTTTTTTAAAAAAAATTTACTTATTTATTTGAAAGTCAGAGTTATACAGAGAGAAGGAGAGGGAGAGGGAGAGAGAGGTCTTCCATCCACTGGTTCACTCCCCAAATGGCTGCACTGGCCAGAGCTGCACCAATCCAAAGCCAGGAGCCAGGAGCTTCCTCTGGGTCTCCCACATGGGTGCACCGGCCCAAGCACTTGGGCCATCTTCTACTGCTCTCCCAGGCCACAGCAGAGAGCTGGATCAGAAGAGGAGCAGCCGGGACTAGCACCGGCACCCATATGGCATGCTGGCGCCTCAGGCCAGGGCTTTACCTCGCTGCGCCACAGCGCCGGCCCCATACGTATTGTTAACAGTGTTGTTATCTTGTCATTATTAACAGCAATGACTTATATAAGAATGTATTTAATATGTCTTCTTTCCAGCATCCAACATATATTGCTTCATAAACAACGGCTGACTAAACAAACACATGCACTAGATAGCTTTTTTCTATAGTTTAGGCCTTCTGTGGCTTTGAAGCTTGAAACTCTCTTACAGCTCCTAAGTGCTGTACAGCTTCTGCAGCTCCTTCCTGTAATCTTGATGCATTCTCACAGCACTCTTACAACTGTGCCACAAGTAAACTTTGGCACGGGGAAGCATTTGGCCTAGCAGTGGAACCACTGGTTAAGACACCCATGGCCTCTGGCTCCTGACTCCACTTTCCTACTGATGCAGATCCTGGGAGGCAGAAGTAATGGCTGAAGTAATTGGGATCCTGCCACCCATGTGGGAGACCTCTATTGAGTTCTTGGCTCCCAGCCTCAGTCCAGCTTTGGCTGCTGCAGGCATTTGGGGAGTGAACCTCTCCCAGTCTTTCAAACAAAACAAAACAAAACAGTGCCGTGAGGGCTCAGAGAAGACCACTCAAAGTCACAACACAGTGCCCAAGTGACAGTGCCAGAACAATAACTCAGGTCTTCTGACTCCCCAAATCCAAGGTGCATTTTTCCATAACATTATCCTTGCTATATCCAGGAAGCTGTAATTCAGCTTCTGAAAAACCTCAAGTATAATTTATGTAACACTTAAAAAAAAAACCCAAAACTGTGAAATATCAGAACCAAAGAAATTTAGTAGCCAAAAAGTATTTCGAAGATGTAACTATAAGGAGAATACCACTAAGTACTGTAGACTCAAAATGGAAAAAACTTCCAAATATTTTGTTTGCATTAGCTCTAAAAAAAGTAGAAAGAAAACAAACTGCCTCTGTAGCTCTTTCCATGGGTATTCACTGCTGACTCCGCCACTTGCCAGCCACCGTATCCTGTTTATCTCTAAACCCGAAATGTCCAAGTCATCAGGCGCCATGTTCTGCAGATCATTTCACACCCTGAAATCAGGACTCATTCATTATAGTGAGCAAGGGTTTCACACACTATGTTTCTTGTAGGATAGGAAGAAGTAGCAAAAAAAGAAATTACTATTTACTGTCCAGGACATATTTTTATATACTTAAAGGCTTTCTCTATTGACAATTGATTCCATAACCACTTTTCAGTGTCTACTTTGTCCCAGATTAATTATAAACTCCATGATGGCTTTCTCTTGGCAGTATCCTTGGTGTTAAAAATCATTTTAGACACTGAGGACACACAAATGAATAAGTCTGAACACAAGGTGGCTATCAAAACAAACACAAATTATGAAACATAGGCACTGTAAATATTAGACAAATGCATCCATGAAGTGGCATGGTAAGAAACCAAAGCAGATAAATAAATAGCAAATAAGAGTTAAAGAACTTGAACAGTACATTGAGTTGAAGAAATGGCAAAAGGCTTTATAGGCCAGCGCCGCGGCTCAATAGGCTAATCCTCCGCCTTGCGGCGCCGGCACACCGGGTTCTAGTCCCGGTTGGGGTGCCGGATTCTGTCCCGGTTGCCCCCTTCCAGGCCAGCTCTCTGCTGTGGCCCGGGAGTGCAGTGGAGGATGGCCCAAATGCTTGGGCCCTGCACCCACATGGGAGACCAGGAGAAGCACCTGGCTCCTGCCTTCGGATCAGCGCGGTGCGCCGGCCGCAGCGTGCCGGCCGCGGCGGCCATTGGAGGGTGAACCAATGGCAAAAGGAAGACCTTTCTCTCTGTCTCTCTCTCTCACTGTCCACTTGCCTATCAAAAAAAAAAAAAAAAAAGGCTTTATAAAGAGCTGAGCCTTGAAAAATGAATGGGATTCAGTTAGGCAGAAAAACCAATATGTGCAAAAATATGGAGAAATAACAAAGCTTTGGTGTGGCCAAAAAGGTGGGTTTTGTCAGAACACGAGGTTCCAAGATGAAGAATGATGGGAGACACATTTGGAAGAAGAATCTGGAGCTACCACTACACAGTTCCTTAACCATACTGCTAAAGAGACTGGACTTTATCATGTAGGCCATTCAAGGTTTCACCCAGTTTTCAACAAGAGTCCTTACCTAGTCAAATTCACAGAGGACGAACAGACATGCAAGTTGTCAGGAAGACAAGTCATAAATCACTGTACCAACCTAGGCAAGAGTCGGTAAAGGCCAGAGAGCAACAGAAATTGGGCAGAGTCTCAAGAAGCCTTTCTGACAAGACTGTTAGGAGAAAAAGAAAGAGCAGAAGAGATACCATATTTCTATTATAACATAAGAATAAAAGAGAAATGGTGTTGTTTTAATTGTTCTTTTCTGGAGTGAGGGGGATGCTAACTTGTAATTTCACAACCAGAACAGTAAAACTGAATCCAGGTTCAGCTTCCAAATACAAATCAGCCTATAAGGGATACAGAAATGTAGAAAGCAGAGCAAATATGTTGGCAACGAATCTGAAATTAGAATTCTAAGTCTCATGAGAGCGTTTGGTGTCTATGCACACTCACAAATCACAAAGCATGTCCACCAGTCAGTATTCCAGTGGCCACAGCTGAACGCTCAGGAAATGCAACATGATAAAAAGGAAAGACATCCAGGTAACAAATCACAACACCAACGACAACGCCATGTGAAATGGACAATAAGGTCAAACCACAAAGTCCCAAAGAAAAGGGTAGTCCAACCGGGAAAAGCTCCACCTGTCTCTTCGCTTACTGTGCAGATCCTCTCCCTAGACCAAGCTTGTGCTCCAGGAAAACCACAGGGACTGTGTGAAGTCACATATGGAATCTTCCTGTTATCCAAAGAGGGGACACAGGCCAAAAGAAGTTTATAAAGAACACGGGAGGAGTTGAATTGGATCTGGGACACCAATTAAGTAGCCAACTGTCCTACATTTTCAATATTGCATCTGACTGTCGGCCCATGTATCTCAATTTTGCTTAAAAATCAAAGGAAACTGGAGACATAAAGCAAGCAAAGGGCGGCCATGTATAATCAGAACCATGGGGATGGAGAGGAGGATTAATAGCAAAAAAAGTATGAAGTTCCTGGATGCCTTAACTTCCAATTTGTACTGACTCCAAGAGCAAGCAGTAAGAACACTGCTTGGCATGTCCTAAAATTTTGCACATTTCAAAGCACCTTTACTCATTCCCTACTTTTGGGGAGGAGAGTTTGGAGAGTGGGTGGAGAGTGACAGGATAAATGAAGCTGTAACTTTGGCAAAGCTGGTAACTAGGACTTATTCTGTCCCCAACGATTGCGCCAACTATTCACGAAGTTAACCAAACTGAATCTGCTCTTTAGTGCAACTGGCTTCCTCTCACGGATCCTTACCAGAGATCTGTCTTTATTATATCTCTGCCTATTTCTTCAGTGTCAGGCAGTAGGACACTCAATAGATGCTACCACCCTTCCTTCCAGAAGATCTTCTTGCCTGTACTTCTAATACAGAAAGAATCACTAATAGAAAGAATCACCAACCTCATGAAGGCCCTCTTCCCTCACTTGTGCAGGATCATTTGCGGATGAGATAATTAATGTAAAGTACTTTGCAAACCACAGAGTGCAATATCAAATGTAAAGGGTATCTGTTTACAACCCAGGCACAAAGCAGCAACTCTCCTTTTACCCTCTAAAGGAGCTGACAACATCAAGAGGCAAACAACCACTATCCGTAAGGTCAGGTAAGGAACACCAACACCTACCCAAATCTCTTCAATCACCCATAGTCTTTTTTTTTTTAAGAGCTCAGTGTATCCTCCAAAAGTTCAAGGCCTTCCCACATTACCTTAACCTTATCTTCGGACAAGGAGGGAGGAGGCCACCAAAAAAAGCAAGGGCAAACAAGGCAACAAAAAACGACTCGCCCAAGGTCAAAACATCGGAATACAAAACGAAAACCGGGCTTGCCAACAGCTGCGGCCACGTCTACCGTGCCACCTCTTCCAGTCGCCGAGAAACGCCGAGCTACCCCTTCCTGGGCCCCACGGAGCAGAGAGGGGTCGAGGGCCCGGCCCCAGCTCAGGCGGAACCCCAGCCGCCCCCATGCACAGCCTGCAGCGCCCTCCACCTGCCCACTGCCGGCCGGGGCCGCGCCCCTGCACCCAGGTTCAGCCAGGGATGGGCCGGGCTCTCCCAGCGGACCCGCTGACCCCCACCCCGAGACCGCAACCCCAGCGCGGGACCCCCAGAAGGGTAAGTTCCGCGCGCGGCTAACACCCGCCCGCACTCCGTGCCACGTCCGCGGCCTCACGCACTATGGCGCTCCGGGCTGGGGCTGCCTCCGCCGCCGCCGCCGGCCCCACAGCCCAGCGTCTCCAACCACCCAGCTCCTCCTCCAGGCTGGACCGGGATCGCTGACAGCCGCCGACTTCCTCCGCGAGCCCCACCCCGCAGCAGCCGAGCGCAGCATCCGCCGCCCGAGCCGACGGACAGCCCCTGGAGCCAATCGGGACGGGCAAGCGGAGGGGGCGCGCTGACGGACAGCCGCCGCTGCCAATAGAAATGCGCTGCCGAGGGGGCGCGGCCGGCACTAGCGCACCACGCCTTGTCTGAGCTTCCGGTCGGGCCGCCGGGAGACGGGCAACTTTCCCAGAGTTCCCGCGAGCTCCGCCGGCCCCGCGGTCTGCGGGCGGGCGAGGAGGCGGAGGTGCTGCTGAAAGGGTGGGAGAAGGTGGAGCAATGGAACACCACCCACTGGCCTAGCGGGTCAGGCGGCGGGCTGGGTCACGCCGAGCAAGAGCGGCTGGACGTCCGGGGCCGGCCGCCCAGCAGTCAGCCCTGGGCAGATCCCTGTCAGGCAGGCTGCGGTGGAATAGGCCGAGTGTCTTGGCAGGCCTCCTCGTCGCGCTTGCCGGTTTTGCGGTAGGGCGACGCCCCCATCCTCACTCTTTGACCAGCTCCAGGACTGCGGAGGCGCCCGGAGCCCCGACCTGGGTGCGTTCCGTGCGTTAGGGCGAGCACACTTGACAAGCGGCACGGCGGCACGCCGCAGAGCTACCCCGAGAGTGCTCGCCGTCGACTGCCTGGCCGCCTTGAAGAATCAGCCAGCACCCTGCGCTCTGAACTGTTTCTTCCTGGCCTTGGGCAGGCGTCAGGGTGTGAAGGTGCTGGGGGCGGTTGCAGCTGGAGACAGAAGCTGGTGGGTGGGGGTTCTCCTGCAAGAAGAGAAAGTCCCTATCCACTCTTAGCTTTGCCCAGCCTGGTCTGCAATGACGGCCTCATCCGGGAACCCACGGCACCTTTGCAAGCACTTGCAGGAGGGCCGGCTGCAAGCCCAGCAGGAGGAGTTGCAGGCTGCCAGGGGCTGGCTGGTGACCCCGTCCTGCACTGTGTCGCCTGCCACGGGCATTTGGACATCCTGACCCATCTGCCCCAGGCCAATGACCAAGACTACAGGCGGCCTCTGCACGAGGCGGTCTCTATGGGCCGCCGGCATTGAAGGGCGACTGGTAGATGGCGAGGATCCAGAAAGACGCCCCGCCGATCTACTGCCTGTGGAAACGTAGATTTCTGTGTACTTCATTCATCTCTTCCGACATCATTAGCTTTTCTCAGCTCCCGGTTCTCTACCCAGGCGCTCTCAACGGCAGGGTCCCCCTGCCCCAGCCTTCCCCTAAAGTGAAATTGACTTACAGCATACTTCATTCCTGCCCGTGTGGGGTTAGCTGGCTGGTTGGGTCAATCATTTCTCCTTGTAAGTTAGAGAACAATATAGAATATAATTTTAAAATGTTATCAGGCTACACGTGGCCCCCAATGCAATGTTCTTCTGGGGACATAGAGCTTAATTACTATTTCAGCAATTGTTTTAATTGGCATTCTTCAGTCAATACACTTATTCAAATTTCATCAGTTATGCATGGCATGTGTAAGTGTGTAGCACGCTGAGCAATTTTATCACCTGGGTAGCCTTGCATAGCCACTACCACAACCAAGATAGGCTACTGCACCACTACACCAATTCCATTTTGTTTGTTAGATTGATAAGGTTTTTAGTACTTGCTTAAGTACCTCTTTAGGTTCACAGCATCGTGAAGTCCCTGCCTTCAAGTGATGCCTGGTGTGATATAAATACGAAACAGAGGACAGAGTTCTATGTTTAAATGAAATATATCTTCACACCCAGAAGATGGAGTCTTGTAAGCAGCTTTGCCTCCCAGGTACCCCTTTGTAGGTACACATTCAGCACAGTTGTTTTTGCTGTTATTTATCCTGGGGTTCTCATACCAGGCAGACCAGATGCCAGTCAAGGCTGTTTTCTTGCCTCCCAGACCCATCAACCCCATAGTGCCAAATAATGTATATTTTCTGAAAATCTGACTACTTCTACAGTCTCCGCTTGTCCTGGTTGGCCTTAGACTCCTCTGAGGATGGCTGCACAAGGAAGAACCTCGAGGTGATGCAGGACCTTCTGGAGCATGGCATCAATCCTGCATAACAGAGATAACTGGGACAGTTTCCATATTGCCAGTGGAGCAGGTGACCATCTGGTCCTGCTTGCTCACTGCTTGCCCAGTTGCCTGGGATAGGAAGAGCAAAATTAGAAGACCTCTGTGCATTGCAGGTATGGCTTGCAGCTCTGCAGGCCTGCAGGCACATAAGTGCAGCTTGCCTCACCCAGCACTGCTGAACATCATTTTGTTCAAGTCATCTGCAGAATGGAGGATTTGGGAAAGTAGAGGGCAGGGAACAGGAGCATCTTGGGACCTTTTGTCAAATGATTAGTTTTTAAACTAATGTAACTCAGCTAAGCGTGTTCTTCTGTTTACTTTTTTTTTTTTTAAGATTTTTTATTTATTTATTTGAGAGGTAAGTGTTACAGACAGTGAGAGGAAGAGAGAGAGAAAGGTCTTCCTTCCGTTGGTTCACTCCCCAGATGGCTGCAACAGCCGGAGCTGCGCTGATCTGAAGCCAGGAGCCAGGAGCTTCTGCCAGTCTCCCACGCAGGTGTAGGGGCCCAAGGACTTGGACCATCTTCTGCTTTCCCAGGCCACAGCAGAGAGCTGGATGGGAAGAAGAGCAGCCAGGAGTAGAACCAGTGCCCACATGGGATGCCAGCACCACAGGTGGAGGATTAACCTACTGCGCCATGGCGCCGGCTCCTTCTGTTTACTTTTCATGTGTATCTGTATTATCCTCCAAGTTAGATGATAAGCTGGTCCTGTTCCTTACAGTCTTTGACTTTGGACAAGGGACTGAGGTCTCTTGTGAGCAAGTTTCCCCAGCAGCAAAACCTGATAGTAATGAAGCCCAAGTTACAATCTTGTTGTAGGGTTTAAGGAGCACAGTGGACACGTGTAAACCCCTTAGCGTGATGATTGGCAGCAAGTGAGCATAGCTGTGATTTTCTTGAGTTGTTTTCACATTGGCATTCACATCGGCATCATTGTTAATTGCAGGAGAATATGCATGTCCTCCTAACCTTAGTGATACCTGCCACACTGCTGTACATTTATTTATTTATTTATTTATTTTGACAGGCAGAGTGGACAGTGAGAGAGAGAGAGAGAAAAATTGGTATACATTTAAATGCTTATAATTAAATACCTGGGCTCTTATCATTAGATAAGTCTAAAATTGAGATGCAGTTTTCATTATGTGGGGTCATAATCCTTAGCTCTGAATAATCTTATTTCCTTCCTTATTTTTTCTTTTTCCCCGAATTACCTTTTGCTTCCTTCCCTCCCTTATTCCCTTCCTCTCTTCCTATAAGAGACAGTTAAATAGAGAGAGAGCATCCATCTGCTAGTTCATTCCTAAATGCCCACATTTACCTGACTAGGGCTGAAGCTGGGAACTCAGGATTCGATACCGGCTTCCCTCCTAGTAGGAGTAGAAGCCCAGTTACTTGAGCCATTACTGCAGTCTCCCCAGGTCTGCCTTAGCAGGACACTGCAGTCAGCAGCTGGAACCAGGAGTCAACCTCAGGTGTTCTGGTACGGGCATCGTCACTGCTCAGCTAATGCTCACACTGCGGAGTATTTTGAACACTAAGAAGCAAAGTGTCCGTGACCTAACAAGAAGTGGATCCTAAGAGCTTTAACCACCCAAATCAAGGAATTTGGAAAATAATCTTTATCCTCTGGGACAGTACATTGAATTAAGATGCAAGGCTTTTAGTTTCTCTCAAAATTAATACCTTTGACATGAAATAGACTAGGATATATAAATACAATTTTCTAGCCACAGTTGGAATTAGAGATCAAGAAATCCTTTTTAAAACTTGGTAGGTAAGTAGAAAAACATCAGCTCATGAATTATGTGACCCACTTTCCCCCCAGCACCCTTCATGCTGTTGGAGAAATAATTCCCAATATAGTGGAGACAGAAATGTGGAGAAGTAGTGGAGACAGATAATCAAAAGCTTTTGGGAGTACAGTTATGTTTAATGGAATTAAATTTCTGGCTGTATGTTATGGATTACTGTTGATATGTTTTGTTGGCCAACAATGTGCCAGTGGTTAAACTGCATCCCATACTGAAGTGCAGTTTGAGTCCCGGCTGCTCCGCTTCCCACACAACTACAAGCTGATGTTAGCAGAAGATGGCCTAAGTACTTAGGCCCCAGCCACCCATGTGGGAGATCCCAGTGGTGTTCCTGGCTTCTGGCTTCAGCCTGGATTGGATGCTGCAGCCACTTAGGGAATGAACCAGTAGATGAAGGACCTCTCTCTCTCTCGCTCTCTCACTCTCTCACTCCCTCACTCTCTCTCTTCCCCCCTTCCTCTCCCTTTTTCCCCCTCCCTTCTTTCTCCCTTCTCTGCCACTCCACCTTTCAAATAAATAAATAAATCTTTTCTAAAAAATTGTTCTGCATTTCCCTAGGTGGAAACCCATCCTGGGGATTTGCAACACAAAAGTAGAGAGGTAAGTTTAGAATTGATAGATTGCCATGAAAGTGCTCATAAAAGATCGGTTTTGTACATGTAAAATGAAGCAATCACTTCTTATCACTTGTACATTTAAGTTTTTATTATTCTGAGGCAATAACAGTGAACCTAATTTAATTACTTCTCCTTGTAAGACTTGACTACTAGATGGGGCCGAGAGTGGAGCCAGGATGCAAGAAACATTTTGTATATGCACTACAAAGCTCCATTTCTCACCTCTCTTCTCCCACCAATGCATGGGCATTTAGAAGCGATTAAGATGCATCTTGAGAGATGAGGACAAAAAAAACATATTGAGGGAAATATGTATTATTTCAAAGAGTTGATATTGGTACTACATAAAGAGCTCAAATTAAGAAAGAAACTATGCTTCCAAAAGACAAACAAATGGATGTAAGCAGATAACTAAAAGCATATAAAACAAAACTAGCTAATTGAACATATGGAGGAAAATGTTCATGCTGGCAAAGTCACCCATTTATTTATTCAACAAGCATGCGTGCTTATATATTCATTCAGTGCCTAATATCAACTAAACCCTGTGCCAGATGTAGACTCCAACCAATGAAACAGCTGTGCTTCCTACCCTCACAGGGTTGCTAGATAACAGAGACTCTAAGTAAGTGCTGTCAGTCTGATAAGCATCAGAAGGACCTACAGATTTCCTATAAATATTTATTTGAAAGAGTTAGAGACTGAGAGAGGGCAAGAAGGAGAGAGGGAGAGGGAAAGGGAGAGGGAGAATCCTCTACCTGCTGGTTCATTCCTCAGATGACTGTAATGGCCGAAAGCAGGACCTAGGAGTTGCTTGCAGGTCTCAGCATGGGTTGCAGGGGCCCAAGCACCTGGGCCATCTTCCACTGCTTTTCCCAAGCCATTAACAGGGAAATGGATTGAAAGCGGAGCAGCCGGGGCTTGAGTCAGCTCTCACATTGGATGCTGGCATTGCAGGTGGCTGCTTTACTTGCCACACCATGACGTCAGGCCCCTCCTTCCTAGGTTCTTGACCCCAAGCATTTTGTCTCCAGTGACTATGAAAGGAAACCAACCAGCACAATCCTGCCATCAAAGTCACACCATAATGCTGGCAAGGCAGACAACCCAGTCTACAGAGAACCATCGGGGAGAAAAATAGGATTTGTTGACAACATAGAACACTGAACATAGGGACCCTAGAAGCAAAGAATCAGGTATCCCTCACCTTCCATGTGGAACTTCTGGGCGGGGCTTTGGAGAACTAATGGCTTCCTAGTGCGGGTCAGCGAGTCTGTCTTCCTTTCCACCACTCCACAAGCAAGTGCACTGCAAAGTAGTCTAGGTTTCCATCCACCTTTCAAAACAGATCGCCAGCTCAGAGAGGCAGAACATGTTTGATCTGGAGTTGGGACCCAAGAAATGACAATTCTTTCCATACAGAAAGAACGTACTCAGGGCCCAGAGCTGAGGCACAGGAGGTTAAGACAACACCTACAATGCTGGCATTCCACAGGAGCACCAGTTCAAGACCTGGCTCCTCCACTGCCAATCCAACTCCCTGCTCATGGCCTGGGAAAAGCAGCAAAAGGTGGCCCAAGTGTTTGACCCACATGGCAGACCTGGAATAAGCTCCTGGCTTAAGCCCTGTCTGGTGCTGGCCACTGCGGTCATCAGGGGAGTGAATCAACAGTTGGAAGATTCTGTCTCTCCATCTCTGTCTGTAACTCTGACTTTCAAATAAGTAAATAAATCTTTCAGATACATACATACGTAAAATAACACGCTCAGCCCAGGTCTGGGCCCTACCAAATGGAGATCACAGCGCACATCCCGAGGTAGAGAAGCCCTGTGCGAAAGCACCTGACTCTATGCCTGGCTCAGCTTTGCTGCACGACACGTTGTAGCGGCCACTGTGGGATCACCAGTGCTATCATCAGCTCCACAATGGAAAATCTGGCTAGCTGAATGTTCTGATAGGCCATGCTAGTTTTCTGTGTGAAGAGTTTAAATACCAAATGGTATAGTTAAAGCTTATTTCAAATTGCATTCTGGGGTGGCTATTAGTAATTATAAATAATTCTATAACTGTGCACACCTGAATCTTAAAAACTTAGCCATCTGCACCTGGAGATGCCAGCCTTAGGCATTTGCAGAGAGAGGCAGAGGCAAAGATGCTAGGGAGGTGCTGAAAACACCTTTTTAAAAGGTACAAGCTCCTTCCACATTTATGCAGCTGCTTTCCCAGGCACAGAAACTTCTTTTTGGAACCCCCCAAGAATGGAATCCCCTCAAGAGGATTGGCCCCTCCCTGTCATGAGCTGCTGGCCAGAGAGGTTTTGATTTCGCAATGAGAGATCTACTGCTTGTTGGACTAGGATGTTGCAGGTTCTCAGGGCCACGCTCCCTAGCTACTCTGTCGGGTGACAGTGGACATCCTGACCTGAGGCAAGGAGGGAAGATCAGAGCCTGGGGCCTTGGGGTGCTAAGGGAGACAGGGTCAGACCCACAAGCAAGGGAGGCCCTGGAGCCCTGTTTCAATTGGCCCGTCCCTGGGCCCAGGCCCAGGTGAGGGGCAGCGAGTGCAGGGTACTCACAGGGCATCTAAAGGCAGTGGTGCAGGACAGGGAGCAGGCAGGGGTAGGCCTCCGTGTGCTTCAGCTTCTTGTGGATCAGTACGAATATCTGCAAGGTGCTCTTAGTGACTATGTGGACCTGGAGAGGGGGTGGAGGGCACTGTGAATGGGGACGGGGAGCAGTGGAGGAAAAGGACATGGGGGAGAGAAGGCCCTGAATCGATTCACACTGCCCCCAAGTCACCCCTCACAGCCAGAGTCTCCTTCATTTCCTATTCTTCTTCCACACACCAACCCCTACTTCAAAAGAATCCATCCTTTCTTCTAAAACCCAGCTGAAGGAACAGAACAAGAGAGGGCTCGCAGGAATTTAGCCATGCCCTCGGATCAGCGAGGGGCTGATGGCATGCACTCTGAGTGGGGCGTTTCTTGGTTGGGCAGGACGTTTGGCATTTCTGGCCCCAACAACCAACACCATGTCATGTCCTCTACTAAACTCTGCGAAAACCAGAGAATGCCCCCCATGTTCCCAAATTTCCCCCAGGGGGCAGTATTGCCATGGCTGAGGACGACTGGGTTCAACTCTGTAACCACAGAGGTAAGATGGATAGGTCAGCAAGAGACAGAGGAGGACACAGCTGCTCCACGCAGAACTGACCCTGAGCTAAGCTGGCATGGCAGGTCATTTCTGGGAACAAGCGCAGACTTCCCCAAGGTCCTGAGTAGCCTCATTAGGTTTGCAGCAGGACTGGGTGGCTGGGGCCTTAGTTGTCCAGGATGGCATTCTTGTGTTATCAGAAGTTATCGATCACAGGCTGCATCCCCAGCATCAGGAGCTCATACCATAGATGTAGTTGGAACTGGTTATCCTGGAGGGGAGGAGGAGGCACACAAGGGGGAAGCAGCTTTGGTCTCAACACCCACAACAGTCCCTGGTGGACTCATCTCCATGGCCTCCGCTATAGTTACGTCAAATCTCCTGCAGCAAACGCACCTGTAACTGCACTGAGTGCCAGAAGCCCAGGGAAGCACAGGAAGAGGCGTCCTCCGACCTTGCCCTTTCTCTAACGCAGGCCGTGCCCAGTACCATTTAGGTCTCCTGCCTCACTGCCCCCAAGCCCCTGACCAGTTCTCTCTTTGCCTCTGGCACCGAAGAGCAGTGGTGTAGGGGACCCAGAACTCAAGCTTTGGGGTTAGACAGGTCTTAGCTCAATCCCTGCTCTGCTACTTACTACTTAATTAAAAAAAAAAACCGTTTTTAACTATTTATCTACAAGTCAGATCTACAGTGGGGGGGGGAGATAAAGATCTTCCATCCACTGGTTCACTCCTCAGGTGGCTGCAATGGGCAGCACGGGGCCAGGCTGAAGCCAGGAGCCGGGAGCTTCATCCTGGTCTCCCATGTAGATGGCAGGGGCCCAAGTGCTTAGGTCATCTGCCACTGCTTTTCCCAGGCCTCTAGGAGGGAGTTGGATTAGACTTTGAGTAGCCAGGACACAAACCAATGCTCATATGGAATGCCAGCATCGCAAGAGGCGACTCTACTTGCTACGTAATGACACCAGCCCCAATTACTAGTTCTATAGTCTTGGGAGGAGCTGGCGCTGTGCATAGCCGGCAAAGCCTCCCCCTGAAGTGCCAGCATCCCATATGGGCACCAGTTTGAGACCCATGTGTCTATGGTCTGGGAAAGCAGAAGATGGCTCAAGCCCTTCGGCCTCTGCACCTGCATGGGAGACTCAGAACAAGCTCCTGGCTCCTGGCTACGGATCATCACAGCTCTGGTCATTGCAGCCAACTGCGGAGTGAACCAGTGGATGGAAGATTCCTCTGTCTCTGCCTCTCCTTCTCTGTGTAACTCTGATTTTCAAATAAATAAATAAATATTTTAGAAAAGTTTAAAAAATATAGCCTTGGGAAAGCACTGGTTTCTCCATTTGTAAAATGAGTGTATCACTACTTACCTACAGGGGTGAGATCCATAAAACTTACCAGATGTTGATATGGTTACCAATTAATCAGAACACAAACCAGGCCCAGGCAGTGAGTACTGATCTGGTGGCATCATGCGAGAGGTAGATGACTCCCCCCTTCCCACCCCCGCAACTCAGGTCAGTAGGACTGCATGCGTAAAGGTATGCCAGCACGAAGGAGGGGGAGGCAGGGGTCATTTAATTGCGTCCTTTTTCCCTTCTGCCCTTCAAGTTGACCTTGACAGGGGCATCTGATTGTCTTAGAGTTTAGGAAGGTCATCTCTTCTGCTCTTTAACGGTTTCTTCTAATGTTGCTATTTTTGTGGTCTGAGAATCCCATGCTGGCCCCAAAGGGAAGGCAAACAGAAGCCATGGCTCCAATAGAAGATGCCAGAAAAGCATCACCAGTCATCCCAGAAACCACTCCAGAAGCAGGTCCCTAGAAAGGCCTAGAGAGAAAGCCCAAAATGTGCCTCCTTCCATGATGAAGCCCCCACCAATCTGAGCCAGCATCAGCCAGGCAGGTTTGGGGCTTGTCCACAACACACCTAAGGCAGGATGCTACCTAGGCAGGGGCCTTCCAGGTTTACATGGAATCAGAAGAATTTTGTGAGGACGGAGCGTCAGCATTAGTCCTCACAACTACTTTGGAGAGCCACCAGCAAGCCCTGCTGTGGGTCACATGCAGTGCAGGGCTGGCCCTGGTGCCAGCAGGGTTCATGACACGCAGCCCCAAGTGATCACCTGAAGATGATGGTGGTGGTGATAGCCATGCCAACCAGAAGCCTGAACCCCTCCCCTGGGAAGCACTTGAACACACATGCTCTCCCCTGCACTGGGAGCAGGTGCTCAGGTGCCTCACCTCTCCAGCTCCAGCGTTGAGGACAGCGTTGATGAAAGACATGATGGCTGTTTTCAGATTCACTTCATCCCAGCACCACCCCAAGCTGCGGTCCAGCTCGTTCAGCATGGTTGGGTGGAAAGGCACGCCTGGGTAAGAGGGTTCTACAGGGGCAGCCTCGGGGCTCGGTCCTGGCTGGCTGGATGCTAACCTTGCATCCCTTTGGCATCATCTGCAAGGCACCAGGGGCCACTTTCTGCAAGTAGTAGGGCTCCAAACTGCTTGATGACAGCCATGCTGGTGGATCAACCACAGAGCTCCTAACTGGTTCACATTCACTGACATTAACTCTGTGCCAGTCATGTGGTAGGACAGGCCACACTGTCCTTTCTAGGCAGGCCAACCCGCACAGAGGAGAACAGCTTGGCCTGAGCTCCCAGCACTGGCTCCAGCATCCCTACATGAGGCACAGGTGCAGGCATGGGGCCTGACATCTTGTTTCCAGCAACTGCACTCAAGTCAGCAATTCTTGACTGAGTCTCCATTGTGAGTCAGGCACTGGGCTCAGAGAGGCAGGGTCCCCAGAACGAAGCAAACGGATATTCCAGTTTCAAGGGACCCACAGTCTGGTGAGCAGGTCCAGTCCATTTTCCCAGCCAAACACCCAACTCAGTCTCTCGTGTCATTTTGTCAGCCCCCTGGGTCCCTGCTCTCTCTGTAGGCTGCATTCTATGCCTTCCACAGCGAGCTTTTGCTTACAGAGAATTCTGGGTCCCCTGTGCAGGATGTCTCTGCACCACCCTGAGCCCCCTCACCTGGAAGCGTGGTCGCTCTGCGGCATATACTTGGTAATGCAGCATGGTCTGGAGCATCTTCTTGTGGCCGCCAGGCACGAGGCACAGGGCGCCCAGGATCTCCAGCACGGCCACCTTGGTCTTGCTGTTCTTTGTACGCATGCTCTATGCGATGATGCTGATGCCCTCTCGCTGGGCCAGCACATGCGTCTTCCCCTGGGAGTTGTTCAACAGTGCCTTGATGGGGGTGGTGTGGATGTAGCTCTCACAGGTGGCATGGTCCATGCTCCGGAGGAAATTCAGTAGACAGGTCAAGCCCTCCAGCTCGATGAAGCAGGTCACAACCTACTGGCCAGAGATGGCAGAACCAAAGGCCCCTTGTGTCTGCATTTCACTCTGTATGTATTTTGCAAATAGCTTACTACTTGTGGGGTGCATCTCACCTAGGTTCGACTGCTTGGCTTGTTAACAAAGTTTGTCTAAGACACTGAAATCCTATGACCCTCACTGAGCACTCACATCTTATTTGCATTTCAAATACCGTGCATTTGCATATTATCATCCATTGCATAGCTTAAGTGGTATGTATGTGAAAGAGAAGACCATGATCCATCATTATTGCAGCCCTTAAACCAGAATGCTCATCTCCAGCGAGGGTGGAAACAGTGAGTTAGACGACAAGTGGTACTTCCAGACTGGAACACCATTAGAATCACTAAATCCAAGGGCCAAGGCTAGTGTGGCTATATTTCAAGGGACCTGTATGAGATCAGCAGTTATTCGGACTGTCAGCAGAAACCATGAAAACTCACTTAGGGCAGAGGTTCTTAACCTAGAGGCTGTACTCCCCTAAAGCGCGTACGGAGAGCATTCAAGGATCCAAGGACTAGAATGGGAAAAGAAAATTACATTTTCCCTTTGGTAACTGAAATGTAGCATTTCCTCTGCGATGAATTCAGGCAACAAGTGACAGCCAAGTGAGCAGAGTCCATGACTCTGTCACCCAAAGAGATCACAGCTACTTTCATATCAAATTATGGTTGTTGTAGGTATCTCAAAATGTCATGTACACTCATCAGTACTTCCAAATTACAGTGCTCATCACACCCGGTGCTGGCTCTTGCTGTTTAAGGCATAAAGAAACACATTCATTTCTATCTCATACATTTTTAATGTCTGGTAGCTGTATTTTAATCTAATTGGTTTATTTGTTTAAGCCTATCTATTTTTAATTTAAAAACATCATTTCTGGGAAGTAGCCCATAGATCTTCCTGGATGCCAGATACCCCTGGTGAGCACATGTGTGCACACACGTGTGTGTGCATGTACACACACAGAGAGGCTTAGAACTCTTGATTTAGAATACTAGTTAATGATCTGAGGAAAGGGTCATAAATTGAACTGAGGGAATCACTATATATTTATTCCAAATGTATTTATGTGCATTATATATTGTTGTATGAATATGTCTACAACCATTGAATATGCTATCAAATTAAGTTAACAACAGACACTTTTGTACTGATATCATATGCTTTCTATTATCCACAACAGTTCCACAATGAATACATGTCACTTTTGTGATCAGGATCTTGTCATGGCAAAGTCTAATAAATTGAGGTGATGACGAACCCGGTGATTCTCTCTCATTTCTTCTGACTTCCTGCTTTGCACCCCACCACAGCAGGCCCCAACCCCAACCCCTAGCAGAGTGACAGGCAGATCAAGATGTCCTCATCCCTGGCAGGCTCTGTTTCCAGGCTCCTGGGGCGGGGCACTCAACCCAGACACTCAATCTCTCTCTCTCTCTCTCTCTCTCTCTCTCTCTCAATCTCTCCACACACACACACACACACACACAGAGTCAGTGGATGGCTAGTGTTCAGCAACTGGATCTCTGGGGAAAGAAAAATTAAAGGTCTGCCCACAGTGCTCTCCATTTCCAAGGTGTAATACTCCTAGCATAGCCAACTCCAAGCTGTCAACAAGCCATCATTGAACTGGGCTAGGGAAGAAAGGTACCGTCACACAGCATCTCCACCATGGACATGTACACATGTGTGCACACGCACACACAGGCTGCATGTTCAAGAGTACACTTAATAGTCAGGTGCATTTGTCATGGTACAAAGTAGAAAAGGAATTAGCTGATTAGAGAATGATAAGTTTCAAGCATTTATTACCATTGTTCTCAATATACTTTTTATCCTAAATTTATATTTTAACCACAGCTATGTTTGACAACCAATTTGCAAAACTACTAAAAACTCAATAGCCAGCTCTCACCAGCCGAGTCCAGAGAAACCCTGGCTGACCCAGACACAAGGAACCGCTAGAGGCTCTTGGCATTCTGTGGACTCCACACAGGGTGGCTGGCAAGGAGCAGCACATACAAGGACTCTTTGAAATAAGCCCATCAGTTCACCATCCCTGGCAACCTAAAGACTCCTGGAGATTTGATTCCAAACAAAGCTGCTTCCCTAGAACTCTATACAACCCAGAAAGGCCCTGGTCAAAATTCCCAGAACCCTGTTTAAGGTTTTCTTTCTATTGCCAGAACCAGAAAAGAAAATTAAAATGAGAGTTCCGTGCACCTTACATCTCCCAGCACAAATTCTGCCTCTCCACAACCTCTGTGCCTTAGTTTCCACACTTGTGTCTATGTGGACCACCCTCCCCAATACTCAGGCTAGCTCCCACACTCAAGGTCAGCCTCCTCCAGCAAGTCTTCTATCAGCCTTCCCAGCCAAGAGCAGTCTCTGCCTCGGTGAACATACAAAACTCACACCTGCTCTCATCTGTCTTTTCTGGACAGAGGTCTCCACTTCCACATAGGCCTGTGGATGCTTCTTCCTTCCTGATCTGTTCTCTCCTTGGTTTCTGCAGCAACCACATCCGGGGCAGTCCTTCCTGCTTCCCTCAGGCTCCATCGTGGGCTCCCGTGCTGACTTCTCTGCTACCCTGAAACGGTGAGGGCTCTCCAGGCATCACTCCACATCCTTCTCCTTCCTCTATGCCTCACCCAGGTAAAGCCTCTTCAGCCACTTCCGAGAACCCAGTTATGATCCCACTCTCCTGTGTGTACCCGCCCATTCCCCCAGCTCCAGGCCTTGGGGCCCAGCTGTCTCCCGCACCACTGTGGCTGGCTGTCCTCTAGGCTCCTGAGGCTTGTCCTTGCTGTTGCTGTGTTCCAGGCAGTGGGCAACGTGCCCAAGCTTATTCACTTATTTAAAGTTGACAATTGCCACTTTGCAGATGAGGGAAGCAGCACGTGGAGAGGAAACGCAAAGTGAATGCATTACGCCAGCCACTCTGTCCCATCCTGCACAGACCTCAAAATCTACCAATCTCCTCATGCCATGAACCTGAGTGTTCCTCGGGTTCTACTCCCTCTTTTATCCTCCCAATCCTATTCCCTTTGTTCTTAACCAGCGCGCTCCGCTCCATCCCCACTGCTTGTACTTTAGTCCAAGCCCCAGCTCTCCCTGCCTCACATTTCTTCATTGTTTCTTCCACAGAGCATCTGAGCGCAGTCTTCTAGAAGAGCAGATCGTGTCACTTCCATGCCTTGTGGAAATCTTCACTGGTGTCCCACTGTGTCTTGGATTGAACCCCAAGTCCTTAGTTATTCTGGTCTTCATTGTGTCCCCCCAAAGGACACAGCTGTTTTCTGACTTTTGACTGTCACCCGTGCTGTTCCTTCCATGGGGAACCCTCCTCTCACGGGGTCCTACACATCCACTCACTCATCTGACTTCACTCTGCTTGTGGACCTTAGTGGAAACGTTCCTACCCATGCCCAGCTAGCAGGTGGATTCATCCAAGACGCTCCCACAGGCCTGGGATGCCCCCTATCTTATGCTTACCACACTGTTATTGCCCTGTGAGATCAGTCTTCCCCATTAGACTCCACGTTTTGGGGGGCCAGGGGCCTGCCTGAGGGTCATCGAGGTCCTCCACAGGGCCAGCACACTGCAGTCTCTGCAAGAAAGAGCTTTGATCTGTTTGACTGACACCTGACACTACCCTTGGCAGACAAGATTTATCTGACATCCTCGCTTTTGCCAAAGAGCCTTGCAAGGATCCTGCTCACTGAAGATGTTCGGTAAACATTTGTTGAATAAATGAGTTGAAGAAAGAACCACCTCTCTTCATACCCTTCTTCCAAATCCCAGTCCACTCAAGGAAACATCACCAACTAAAACCAATCACTGGCTGGTGCCACGGCTCAATAGGCTAATCCTCCACCTTGCGGCGCCGGCACACTGGGTTCTAGTCCCGGTCGGGGCGCCGGATTCTGTCCCGGTTGCCCCTCTTCCAGGCCAGCTCTCTGCTGTGGCCAGGGAGTGCAGTGGAGGATGGCCCAAGTGCTTGGGCCCTGCACCCCATGGGAGACCAGGAGAAGCACCTGGCTCCTGCCTTCGGATCAGCGCAGTGCGCCGGCCGCAGCGTGCTGGCCGCAGCGGCCATTGGAGGTTGAACCAATGGTAAAGGAAGACCTTTATCTCTCTCTCTCTCTCTCTCTCACTGTCCACTCTGCCTGTCAAAAAAAAAAATCCCTCTCCACATACTGTTCTGCACAATCAGCCACTGCTCCCTGGCCCCACTCCAGGGAAAGGTGTTAGCTGGGAAACAGTGAGCTTTCCTCAAGCCTGTGTGACAAGGAAGCTGGACAGCTTCTTCACACCACCCGTGGTCTCATCTTGCAGTGGGCCTATCGTCTGCAGGGGCTGGATCACCTTAACCAGAAGCTAATAGCAAAACCACGTCCCAAACCTCACGGCTC
Organism: Lepus europaeus; assembly: GCF_033115175.1. Taxonomy (NCBI): domain Eukaryota; kingdom Metazoa; phylum Chordata; class Mammalia; order Lagomorpha; family Leporidae; genus Lepus; species Lepus europaeus. The sequence goes on along the minus strand of NC_084840.1, from coordinate 76,373,130 downwards.
CATTTCTCCACTCCCATGATGACTGGTCCCATCGCAGGAGTGAGTGACCGAGAGTGGACTGCAGATGAAAGCAGACGTTGAGCTCCTCGAGGTTCGGGATGGAGCTGGAGAACTCCAGGTACCACAGAGGGTGCTTGTCCCGGATGTTGATCTCAGGGAGGTCGCTGCCCCCGAAGCAGCACAGGAAGCCCAGGCCATGGCAGCTCTCTTGCAGGATGCCATGGTCACCGCAGGCCAGCGGGGCGGGGAGGCTCAGCAGGCAGACACCCTAGGTCCTCATGGTGATCTAGGAAGAACGGAGCACAGGGCATCAGGCACAGTGGTCAGACTGGGACAGAGGTCATTCTGCCTTCTATTCTCTTTGCTCCACAGAGTAGCAGGGACCTCGACCCAGTACATTAAAGCCCCCCCCCCTCAATTCCCAATGCTTCTCTCTGTTTCCCCAGCTCCTTCCACCTGGATGCACTGACACGCCCTCTGGGTGCTTCCTGCAATGCATACTGTCACATTCCTCCTCTCTGTCCCCAGAAAAGCCAGGGGGACTGAGGACTCAGAGTGTGCCTCCCAGGCAGTCAAAACATGCACTCCTCTTAGTTTCTGCAGGACTGAAGAGTCTGGGGATGGCTGAGCCAAGGGCAGCAGCCAGTAGTGGGGTGAGGATGGAAGTAGGTTGGGTGGGAGACAGCGAGCTGATCCTATAGCAGAGCTCCTGGGTCAGGCACTCAGCAGATAGGGAACAGAGAGCCTTGGGGTCCCCCACAGTTTTCTCCCCAGTGTACTGCACCCAGGCATGTATGGGTGGATGCCAAATATCCACAAGGTGACGGCTCACCCACCCAGCTAGAAGGAGGCCATTTGCCTTCCCAGAACGCACTGTGGGAACTGTGAGAGTGAACCCTGGGAAAGGAAATGGGCTGACACTGGAATTATGTTCAACATCTCAAAGGAAATCTGCTTAGATCTGCACTTTATTCGAAAGACAAAGGGCATTGCTCTGGCCAGAGATGAATGGACAGATATCCAGCAGTTGGTGGCGCTCAGGACAGAAAGGGTAAAGTCTGCAGCTTGTCACTGGGAAAGCCTTGCTCAGTGATGACCAGGCCTGAGGAGGAGCTCTGGCCACCGGTCACGGAGGCCACACAGTCTTCAAATCAAGCAAGCCCAACATTCAGCACACAGGCCTCCCAAGGATGGGAGCCGCCTGTGAACATGGGGTCCTGGACATACTCTCAGATAACTGGCTGCACTCAGCAGAGACCCTGAGTCCCACACCACTCTAACCAGCAACAGTCGGCCCATCCCATACAGACCCTCATCCATTGAATATAAATACAAGACCCTTCGATATCCCTGTTGAATATTATTGACTTGGTGGTCAAGCTGTTTTTGAGTGTCAATTGCTAGCTGTTTCTCTGAGATTCTGACCATGAACAGTGTGGAAGGCATCCATGGTCATCACCCATATCATTGCTGGACAGGTCGATTCTGAAAGGACACTGCTACGTTCTCCTGCACACCAGAGACTTATTCTTCATCACTCTTGGGACAGTCCATCAACCAACTCAAAGCCCATGTAACTATGCTGTCATCCAGCCCCATTTTCTATTTTTTAATAAATATAAATTTTAAAATTGTTATTGCTGTTGAGAAGCAAAGAAAGACAAATTAAGAGCACCCATCTGTGGTTCACTCCCCATATGCTCCTTTTTAAAAAAAAAAAGATTTATTTTATTTATTTGAAAGATTTACAGAGAGAGGTAGAGACAGAGAGAGAGGTCTTCCATCTGCTGGTTCACTCCCCAGATGGCCGCAATGGCTGGAGCAATGCCGATCTAAAGCCAGGAGCCAGGAGCTTCTTCCAGGTCTCCCATGCAGGTGCAGGGGCCCAAGGACTTGGACCATCTCTACTGCTTTCCCAGGCCATAGTAGAGAGCTGAATTGGAAGAGGGAACAGTTGGGACTAGAACCAGAGCCCATATGGGATGCCAGCGCTTCAGGCCATGGCGTTAACCCACTGCGCCACAGCGACGGTCCAGCCCCAAATACTCTTTTATTATTATTTTTTTTATGTTTTTTATTTTTTGACAGGCAGAGTGGATAGTGAGAGAGAGAGACAGAGAGAAAAGTCTACCTTTGCCGTTGGTTCACCCTCCTCCGGTGCTGCAGCCGGCGCACCGCGTTGATTCGATGGCAGGAGCCAGGTGCTTATCCTGGTCTCCCATGGGGTGCAGGGCCCAAGCACTTGGGCCATCCTCCACTGCACTCCTGGGCCATAGCAGAGAGCTGGCCTGGAAGAGGGGCAACCGGGACAGAACCCGGTGCCCCGACCGGGACTAGAACCCAGTGTGCCAGCGCCATGAGGCGGAGGATTAGCCTGTTGAGCCCCGGCACCGGCCCCCAAATACTCTTAACAGTTATGGGTGGACCAGGCCAAAGCCAGGAGCCAGGAGCTCCACCCAGATTTCTCACGTGGGGGCAGGGACCCAACTACTTGAGCCATCATCTGCTCATCAAGTGTCCACTAGCAGGAAGCTGGAGCCACGAAGCTAGGAATCTCAGGCAATTTAATACGGGACATGTGTGTCTTAATTGTCAGGCTAAACGTCAGCTCCCCAGCCTCCTTTTCTGTAAAGATTCCAAGAGAGGTTTTCCCTAGATCCCCCTGGAACTCCAGATATGCTACACCTAAGGCATTCCTTTGAATCTGCTCTAGAATCTTATCAAAATAACAAAATAAGGCAAACGTGCTGTAACTTGTTCATAGTGAAAAAGTAGCTTCTAGAGGACACTGCTTTGTTTCCCAGCTTCCAATACCACAGCTAGCAACTCCCTGTACTCTGATTTGGACTCTTCTAGAATCACAATCAATTCAAATCATCATTATAGAGCTTTTAACTGACTTTTGTCTCTTTCTTTATGAACTTTGTGACAGATTTGTTATTTATTTAAAGATTTATTTATTGGGGCTGGTGCTGTGGTGCAGTAGGTTAATCATCTGCTTGCGGTGCTGGCATCCTATATGGGCACCAGTTCTAGTCTCAGCTGCTCCTCTTCCAATCAAGCTCTCTGCTATGGTCTGGGAAAGCAGTAGAAGATGGCAGAAGTCCTTGGGCCCCTTGGGTCATCCTCCACTGCCATCCTGGGCCACAGCACAGAGCTGGACTGGAAGAGGAGCAACTGGGACAAGAACCCAGGATGCCAGCGTCGCAGGCAGAGGATTAGCCTAGTGAGCTACAGCGCCGGCTGGGCCTGGTTATATTCTGAGGACAGCTCCCTCTCACATCTTCTCCTGTCTCCCTCATCAGAAAACCCAAGGCTGAAACCACAGGCTCTTAGCTGGGAAGAGCCCCAGAAATCAGGTGGTCTCACGGCAAAGAGCAGAGAAATGGGGTTAATAGAGGAAATGTCTTAAGTGAGGGCACAGGGCTACGGACAGAGCTAGGATGAAAATCCAGGGCTCCAGCACCCAGGCAGGGGTTTGGGCCCTGCCCAGGCCAGTAGGCCCTGTTTCCGCCCTGCCCCTGGGCCCCCAGTAACCTCCCTCTGTTGGAGAAGTCTTATTTCTACTACTTGCTTCAGAAATACCCCCTAGTCTCAAATGCCCCCTCTAGACCAGGGGGTGCTTCCGGAGACCCGAGAGGCTGCCCGCCTCTCCACCCTCAATGGAACCTGCCTCCGTCTCACGGCCTGACTACCCATCTCCACTGCTCTAGCACCTCCTCCACTCCAGCATCCTGGTGGCAGGGGCACAGGCCTTGAACGCTGACCCACTAGGGTTTGACAGCTCCCTCTGCCTTCCCAGCACGTCTCCTAACATCTCAGAGCCCCAGCTCCCTTGCCCGTGACACCACCCCAACCACAGCATCTGCACTCCAGGTTCTAGAAGAGTAAACGAAGCCATGTGAGCAAACCACCTGGGGCCCAACACTCACCAGCTAAGAGCAGCATGGTGAGGTGAGAGTTAACCAGCACAGAGCCAACAACCATCAATGCTTCTCCAGGCACACATGGAACTGCTGAGGCCTGGCCCTGTAGGACTTGACCCAGCCGACTTAAGAAGTCACGAAGGAGCTGACACTGTGGCGTAGTGGGTAAAGCTGCCACCTGCAGTGCTGGCATCCCATATGGGTGCAAGTTCGAGTTCCAGCTGCTCCACTTCCAATCCAGCTCCCTGCTAATGCACCTGGGAAAGCAGTAGAAGATGGCCCAAGTCCCTGGTCCCTTGCACCCGGGTGGGAGACCCGGAAGTTCTTGGCATCGGATTGGCACAGCTACAGCCATTGTGGCCATTTGGGGAGTGAGCCTGTGGTTGGAAGACCTTTCTCTCTCTTTCCCTCTCTATAATTCTGCCTTTCTTTTTTTTAAGATTTATTTATTTTTATTTGAAAGGCAGATTTACAGAGTGGCAGAGGCACAGAGAGAAAGAGGTTTTCCATCCACTGGTTCACTTTCCAGATGGTTGCAATGGCCAGAGCTGTGCCAATATGAAGCCAGGAGCTTCTTCCTGGTCTCCCATGCAGATGCAGAGGCCCAAGGACTTGGGCCATCTTCCACTGCTTTCCAGGCCATAGCAGAGAGCTGGATTGGGAGTGGAGCAGCCAGTTCTTGAACCAGTACCCATATGGGATGCTGGACTGCAAGTGGCAGCTTTATCTGCTATGCCATAGTGCAGGCTCCCACTCTGCCTTTCTTTTTTTTTTTTTTTTTTGACAGGCAGAGTGGACAGTGAGAGAGAGAGAGACAGAGAGAAAGGTCATCCTTTGCTGTTGGTTCACCCTCCAATGGCCGCCGCTGCCGGTGCGCTGCAGCTGGCACACCGCGCTGATCCGAAGGCAGGAGCCAGGTGCTTCTCCTGGTCTCCCATGCGGGTGCAGGGCCCAAGCACTTGGGCCATCCTCCACTGCCCTCCTGGGCCATAGCAGGAGCTGGCCTGGAAGAGGGGCAACCGGGACAGAATCCAGCGCCCCGACCGGGACTAGAACCTGGTGTGCCGGCGCCGCTAGGTGGAGGATTAGCCTGTTGAGCCACGGCACCAGCTCCCACTCTGCCTTTCAAATAAAATAAATCTTAGAAGAAGTCACAAAGCTTTGCCTTCACTAACTGGGACATCAGGTCCAAAGTAGCTGGCTCTTCCTGGGCTCTGAGCTATTGCTAGTTGGAAAGGCAATGAAATCCCTGTGCTGATCTGAGTAGGCAGTGGAGAGTTGGCCAGAGCGGTTCATTTGTGCAAAGTCGCTTAGAGATAAGAGCCATGGAGGAGTCACCTTAGAGGAGCCTGGGAGGAAACAGGAAGTAGAGACACAAGGAAATTCAATGCACTTGAACTTGAGCCAGTGGGATCCCACTTGTTCCCACAGTCACCCACTTTTCCCTCCACGGAAACTTCTGCAGCATGGACAGCTGCCTGTCTCTTCCCCTCTTCTTCTTAGGCCTGCCCTGCTGAAACACAGAACCCCTGGCCTTCGATAGCAGCCATCAGCTGTTAGTTGGCACCTCCCGCGAGGACTGTAAGGGAGCTATGAGGCCCCCACCAAGGGGTCTCCCCTGGCCCATAGCCCCCGCCTGACTTTGCTTCCAGTTGTCCTGGAAAAAGCATGAGGCCTGAGCTCCAGAGCCCATGTCCCCAACCCCTCTCTGTCACCAGCCAGCTGTGGCCTTGGCTTCCCCCTGTACAGTGGCCAGGCTCCACTGAAGACCTCCAAAGACCCAACCAGCCCCAACCATCCACACTGTCTAGTTCATTCCCATTCCCAAAGCTTTCCCCAGGGGCTCTCTGCCGCCAGAGCCGTCTCCCCACATCCCACCCTGAGCCAGAAAGGACTTCCTGTTGCTTGATCTCAGTCTTCCCACTAAGCCTGTCAACCAGAAAATCCTAACCCTTACCCCAAAGCCCGAGGCCGGCCACCGCCCACACTGTCTCCCGAGTCTTAGGTCCTCAGCAGTGGCCCGCCAGCCGTGCTGATTCCTTACACTTCAGTAAACGCTGGTCAGTAATAATACCAGGCTTTGCTATCTACCAGATACTGAGCTGTATCTACATTGTATCTTCACTACTCTCCAAGATAAATGGCCTCATCTTAAAGTTATTAAAAAAAAAAAAAACAGTGCTGGCATTGTAGCTATGGCAGAGAGCAGGATCAGAAGAGGACTCGAACCAGTGCCCAAGAGATGCCAGCACTGCAGGCAGCGGCTTTGCCTGCTACGCCAGAGCTCTGACCCCAAACTACCAGATTTTACATTCCTACTTAGGCCATTGAAGACTTTGGTCTGACAGACTACTACCTCCATTGCCAAAGTTTCATTCATTCCATTCAACAAATATTGATTGAGATTTTCCTGTGTGCCTGTCACCGTAGGTAGAGGGGATACAGCAATGAACAAAACAGTCCAAAATCTTTTTTTTAAGATCTATTTTATTTATTTGAAAGACAGTTACAGGGAGAGGTAGAGACAGAGAGAGAGAGGTCTTCCATCTGCTGGTTCACTCCCCAAATGGCTGAAACAGCTAGAGCTGAGCTGATTGGAAACCAGGAGGTAGGAGCTTCTTCTGGGTCTCCCATGTGGGTGCAGAGGCCCAAGGACTTGGACCATCCTTTGCTGCTTTCCCAAGTGTATTAGCAGAGAGCTGGATTGCAAGTGGAAAACCTGGGACTCAGATCAGCTTTCACATGGGATGTTGGCATTGTAGGCCAGGGCTTTAACCCACTGTACCACACTGCTGGCTCCTGACCAAAGCCAAAAGTCAGGAACCAGGAGCTCCATCTGGGTCTGCCACATGGGCGCAGGGATGCATGCAGTTGGGCCATGTTCTGCTGCTTTCCCAAGTGGAAGTCTGGGTCAGAAATGGGACAGCCAGGACATGAACCAGCAGTCATATGGGATACAGGAGCTGCAGGTGGTGGTTCCACAGGGAAGGAACCAAAACAGTAGTTTTAGAGGCTACTGGTGAACTCAGAAAGAGAATTCAAGAAAGAAATTCCATTAACAATAGCAACCAAAAAATCAAGTATTTAGGAATAAATTTAGCCAATGCAATGAAAGATCTCTACAATTGAAACTATCAAACATTGATGAAAGAAACCATGAAGGATAGAAACAAAAAGGGAAATATATTCCTTGCTTGTGGATCGGAAAGTTTAGTATCATTAAAATGTATATACTGCCTGAGTACTTTATAGATTCAATGGAATCCCTATCAAAATATCAATGGCATTTTTCACAGTTAGAAAGGACAATCCTGAAATTCATATGGAATCACAAAAGACCACAAAGAGCTGAAGTGATCCTGAACAAGAGAACTCGAGCTGGAGGCATCACACTACCTGATTTCAAAGCATACTACAAAATCATAGCAATTAAAACAGCTTGGTACTGGAATAAAAACCAATGAGTAACTCAGTGGAATAGAAGAGAGAGTCCAAAAATTAATCCACATACATACAGTCAACTGATTTATGACAAACATGCTGAGACAACACAGTGGAGTTAACGATATTATGTCCAAAATGGTGCTGGCAAAACTGGATGCATATAGGAAGAAGAATGAAATTAGATTTGTATCTCTTACCACCTACCAAAATCAACTAAAGATAGATCAAAGACTTAACTTAAGACCTGACATGATGAAGCTGCTGGAAGAAAATGTAGGGGAAACACTTAAAGACACTGGTGTAGGGAACAACTTCTTGGATAGGAACCCCAAAGCACAAGCAACAAAAGCAAAACTAAGTAAATGGGACTATATCAAACGCAGAAGCAAAGGACATGATAATTAGAGTGGAGGGACATCCAACAGAATGGGGAAAGTATTTGCAAACCATCTGACAAAGGATTAATAGCCTGAATATATCAGCAACTTAAAAAAGTCAACAACAAAGTCAATCTAGTTCAGAAATGGAAAAGGTCTTCAACAGACAGTTCTCAAAAAGAAGAAATACAAATGGCAAACAAATATATGAAGAAATACTCAACATCTCCAGGCTTCAGAGAAACCCAAATCAAAACCACAATGAGGTATCCTCAGCCCTATAAGAATGGCTAAAATCCAAAACACAGAGTGTTGTTGTGGATTCATTCTGAGAGGAGCGTGGTGGGGGAAAGAGGTGTGGAGTCACCACACAGACCCCCAGAGTCGGGTGAAAGCAGGCCTGAGGCGAGCAGCGCGCAGACTAGTTTATTTCCGTTGGTACAGCAGCTTAAATAGCCAAGGCAGTCAATCCGGTCAAGGGGGTTTTATGCTCTAACCAATCCCAGCCTGTTGCCAGGCAGGCTCCATTGTCATGTGGTTTCCAAAGCCATCCAATCACAGCCTGTTGCCAGGAAGGCTCTGTTACCAGGTGGGTTTCAAAGCCATTCCTGAGTAACTGACGCTTGCTTGCCAGCGGCCATCTTGGCATGGCCTTCTCATTCCACCACAACAGAGTAAAAATGCTGCCAAGGACATGGTCAAAGGGGAACACTTATACACTGCTAGAAGAAATCTTAGGGATTAAAAAAGAACAAATAAATGTTTTGTGTATCAGTTGCTGCAAATACAGTTTTATAAAACTTTGTTTTAAACCTTTGTGAAACCAACAGTTCAAATGTTATGCTACCATATTTTAATGATCTGTAATTACTTTAAAATTTATTGCATACGAATGAAATGATAATTTTCTATTCAATTACTATTTATAGTCATTATCTATATTCTCACTAAACTGGCATCATTTTGCTTTTTACTTGTTAAACTTATTTGGCCAAGTATTAAGCCCTTTTACTGTATTGTAATGTGAAAATTGGCTCTCTCAAAAACTAAACCAAAGACAGAAAGAAAAGGAGAAGGAAATATGGTGGAAGGGAGAAATGGGGAGGGAGGAAGAGAATATCATTGTGTTCTTACAATGTGTCTACAAAGCACACTGAGTCTGTTACAAACACTAATTAAAAGAGAAAAGAAAATAAATAAAAAGAGAAAATGATGCACACTAATTTGTTCCCTACATCACTGCTTACCTCTTTGTGAAAAAAAATGCAAAACTCGATATAGAACTAAGAAAATGAGGTACATTAAGTCAATAATAAATACTGAAATGTATTATCTATAATCAGTGTGATATGTAAAAAACTACATATAATGTCACAAGAAAAGACTTCACACAGTACCATTGCATTTACATAAAATGTGTGTACACATATGAAAAAGATGATGATAATTTGCAAAGAAAGAAGTAACTATATGAAGGAAATGAAATTTAAACACATTGTAATGTCTCAATTTCCCTTTAAAACTGTTACTGAACTCTGATGATTTCTATAATTCAAGGGGTGAGGATTTTAAATCTTGGTTGACATGCCAATTAAGGTCATCTGCTTTCCATACCAGAAGTAACCAGGTTCAGTATCCACTTCCGACTCCTGACGCTAGCTTCCTATTAGTGTGGACTTAGAAGGCATGTTATGATGGCTCAGGAAATCAGGTACCTGTTTCTGGCTCCTGACTGTAGCTTTCTGTACTGTGGGCCAAGGGGACAGTGGTTAGGGTTCAAGAATTTGAGTACCCATCACCAATGGGGGAAACATGGAATGAGCTACCAACTCTTCAACTCAGCCTGGCTCATGCCCAGTAGTTGTGAGAATTAGGAAGTGAACCAGCAGACGAGTATCCTCTTTATGTGTGTGTGTGTGTGTGTACATGCATGTAGGAATATCTGCCTCTGAAATAAATTTTAAGAATAGATAAAAATCCATTTTTGAAGAATTCTAACTTTATTTGAAAGGCAAAGAGAGCTCTCTCATCTACTCCCTCATTCTTCAAATGCCTCCAACAGCTAGGACTGGGTCAGGCTGAAGCTAGGAGCCAGGAACTCAGTCTTTCCTGGTAGGTAACAAGTACCCAGATACTTTTGCCATCACCTGATGTCTCCCAGGACACACATTATCAGGACAGCTGGAATTGGAAATGGTTCCAGAGTTCAAACAGGCACTGTAACACAGGAAACAGACATTGCAAGAATGGACTTAACTCCTGCACCAAATGTGTGCCCCCAAGAAAGCTTTTAGCATGGCAAATGAATCCCAAAGACTGTTAGAAACCCTAAAGCTACTGTTAGGTGATCTTTCAAAGCTAAAGGAAAACTTTCATGAATTTTTCTGCATATATTCCTTTCTCTTCATTTAGCATATTATGACTATTATGATGAGTTTTCCTCTCCAATCTTTTCATTTGTAAAGCCTACCTGACGTCAGGTCCTGATTTCATAATACAATAGTACAGGCCAAAAAAATCATTTTACATTGGCTAATATCTGTTTGGTTAGTAACAATTCATGTCAACGGAAATAGAGAATAGGAAATGACAACAGCAACCAAAAAAAAAATCCCTTGATAATCTTAAAATGTTCTCCCCACACGAGTCATGTAAAAAGATTTAAAGAAACTCAAACTCTTTGACCATAGGAAAAATCCTCCACACAAAAATATTTCAAATACACTTGCCTATTTCCACCAATTTAAAAATATTCAAGAAAGCATTGGTAATTATCTCTTTTAATAAAACAAAAGTAAATGTTTTCACTGGAAAAGAAAAGAAAAAAAAAACACCAGATTAGATTCTGTCCCAGCAGGAAGACGGGAGTGAACATAGGGATTCTTCCATGGTACCCATCCTCCCACCTGCTCTCTCACCCTTGTTTTCCCTCTTCTATTCCCGTTATTTTTTTTCACTAAAATCTATTTTCCATTATCTTTATATGCAGAAGATGAACTCTATACTAAGTAAAGAGTTCAACAAATAGTTTGAAAAAACTTACTCAAATGTTCTTTGATTTCTCTTTTGATTTCTTCTGTGACCCACTGTTCATTCAGGAGCATGTTGTTCAGTCTCCATATGTTTGCATATGCTCTAGAGATTCTAGAGTTGTTGATTTCCAGTTTCATTCCATTGTGGGCTGAAAAGATGTACGGTATGATTTTGATTTTTCTGAATTTGCTGATGCATAATTCTGCATTTTTGTATAATCTAAACTCTTCAGTGGGATTATGAGAATAAATTACTCATGATGCTATAAATTATATCACTTATCCAGAAAGGATTGGATAGAAGGTCATTATATAAGCTTTTCTCCTTTCTGGGAATCTTTTCATCTTTGAATATTGAAGGGAAAGAAATGCTTGAGAAAAGATAGAAATGGCTACTCCAATAGGATCTCACAGAATAACAGTGCCCACAGCACTGAGGTTCAGAAACAAACTTTTTCCCATTAGTCTGTTTCATCACCTTTTACAAAAACTTAGTTCAGTCTCAGAGAAATATTAATTTGTGGTCCAGGATCCCAAGGATGGATAATAAATACTATATAACTATTTACCCAGAAAAACAGGACACTCCTATCATTAACGTTCTCCTTTAGTAGGAAATAAAATAACAACATGACATCATTGATTTTATGAATTGGTGTTTTTAAGTCACAATGGCTAGATGCCACATCATTGTGCAGATACTGAAGTTGTGGATGTAGAACATTTGTGTTGACTTGTCTTTCTCATATCTTAAGGAAATTGAATAATTATTTTCCTCTAGATCTCTAATTAATTAGTTCCACATATATAATACACACACATATATATGTATGTGTGTATATATATGTATATATATATGAAAGTATGTTGACAAGGGTCTTTTGTGGATGAGATTGCCATGAGATGTCCCCTTATATATTTGTCATACAGAAATATTTGAGGTACTAAATGTTTAGAAACTTGTTGCAAGTACCTAACCAGCTTGTTGAAAATAATGAAGGAGTTTCTGTAAATTCATGGAGATTTAGCTAGGAATATAGCATATAATTGTTATTCACCTTGAAGTCTAATGGATGTATCAGAAGTTCGGTAAGAAACAGCATTCAGTCAACTCTTTCAATAACTCCTAATTTTCCAGAAGAGCTTCAATGGAAGAGGAGCAGCTAGGACTAGAACCAGTGCCCATATGGAATGCCCGCACTTCAGGCAAGGGCTTTAACCAGCTATGCTACAGTGCCGGCCTCAAGTGTGTATCTTAATGGAAACTCAGAACACTTTCCTAGGATCATGTGTCTAAAGAAAAGGGAAATATTCAAAAGACAGCAGAGGCAAACCATGACCTGACCTTGGTAAAAGCTTTCCATTAGGAAAGAAAAACAAGACAAAGTATGCTGCTCAACATGCTATGGAAGAAGGTTCCCTCAAGATTAGCAAAGAACACTGGAATCAAAGACAATTCCATAAGACTCAACATAAAATTCGCACAATAGACTGTCTACAAAAGTAGTTCACTCTGTTTCATGTGTGGTTGAGGGTGTAGTCTATGAGAAGTAAACTGGAAGGAGGAGATTAAATTTTAAAAAGTAACCCCAATAAAGAGGAAAGAGCTCACAAAATATAGAATTGTGAGTTGAAGTCTTGGTATTTAAGGAAATCTGAGAAAAAATTTAAGAGGAAAGAGCTCACAAAGTATAGATTTGTGAGTTGAAGTCTTGGTATTTAAGGAAATCTGAAAAAAAATCTATTTGAAAGCCATTGGAGTTTCACCCTTGTTTTTGAGATAGGGATCTAGCGGAAGAATTTGATAAAAGGGTTGACACTGTGAGCACCTCTGAAGATACCAAAGCGAGAGCAATAGTTCAGCAGTGTAGAATTATCCCACCACTGGTTCCACCCACAGACTCATTGCTCTGTGATACTTCAGTAGATTGGTAAATGCTGCAAATTTATCAGCAGAGAAATAGTGAACTGAATCTCCCATCTTAAATAAAAAGGAAAAATACTGATTCTACAGGAAGGTAACACTTTCATTGTGTTACCTGAATTCAATAATTAGGAATGAGTATGCATGAGGGAAATAAGGTGAATTGAGACAAATGGCAATATTATTCAAAGCACAGGTGTTCCATAGCATTTGATGCCCCCTGAAAAAATCACTAGTAAGTGGAGAATACCATGTCAAAAATGTTTATAATACACCCAGGCTCTGCATTCTCCTGAGACACATAGTACATTGTATAGTGTGGTCACTTGCCCTTGGGTCTGTGTGGTTGCCTGGGAGCTGCATTTCATTGTGGCTTCCCAGCATCTTGAGAGAGAATGATATGATATATTATCGTTCTATGAAAAATCAAAACTAAAGTATGTGTTCTATGGGATGAATATTGCATATGATCCATTACAAATAAGAAAAATAGCAAGTCAAACTTTCATTAAGTATATGACCATTTGTATATACCATTGAGGTAATATTATAGCCATTATATAACAATAAGGTGATATATAAGATAATAACCATACTATTTTATCAGGTAGATATAAAATTCCTTTAAAAAAAACTGCCCCCCATTCAGAGAAGAGAATTAATACCAGAGATTTCAACAGAAGAAGTCATACATGACCACATTAAGTTAGCTGATGAGTCAAAAGATTTAAAGAACAAAATAGAGGAAATGAAGAGAGAAGTAGAAGTATGTATGATATTTAACATATCAACAGGAATGATGTGTGATTGGTTGAACAATCCAATTGTTTTAGGTTAGAAAGTTCAGTAAATGTAGCTTTCTTACTTTCATTATAATTGTAGCAGATTTATAATGTACTTACTTCTTAAGTGCAGATATTATCCTACCATTTTTCTTATAACGACCTTCTTTTTTAAAGATAATATTCACTGTTAGGAAAGTTAAAAATATGTATCACAGTTCATGGAATTTCTGAGACTTTTTTTGTTCAACAATATTTTTAATGGTATCCCAATTGTCATGGTGAAATAAGACAGTATAAATCAGATCAAAATTTAGAATTCTCCAAAAAGTTCTTATTTTTATGAATGAGAGTGGATTTGCAACCTTTGTATGTAAATGTGTATTTTGGAATACATTTTATAGAAATTCTATAGTATTGACCTAAAGAAGCAAATATTTTATTAGGATCTATGTATACACACACACACACACACAACATGTAAACATGGAAATTTCCCTCTCATGTATAGTGTATATATCAAAATTAGAGAATACAAAATTTATTTTGATCCTGCCACTAAATTTTAAAAAATGATTTATTGAGATACAAGTGAGCATCATAAAATTTGTGGGAAATATGCATTGATTTCCAAACTTTGCACCAACATTATCTTAACACTTAAACCCATTTTTGCACAAGCTTAAATATTTTAAATTTTGTTTTTTATTTACATAGAGAGTCAAGTATTTCATATGTGCAATGTTAAGCCCACAATGGTGCTTCCCAATCTCTCTCCTCCACCCTTCCTCTTCCTTCCTATTTTTGTTTTTCCTTTTAAATTTTTATAATAACATAACTTGCAATTTACTTATAGTCAGAGGCATAATCTGACACTAAATGAGGAATTCAAGTAGAAAGGATAAATACCACGGTTTCCCAAGAGTATAGACAATGGCAATACACAATAACATCTCACGATGTCAGGAACATTCATACACGCTATATTTTTCTATCTATATATTAGCTATAAATCAAACAGAACATGATATTTAACTCCTGGGACTAAGAATAGTGGTCTCCAATTGCATCAATTTTGTGAAAAATGAGGTTTCATTTTTTTCCTATGACTGAGTAGTATCCCATCATGTATACATGCACATGTTTTGTTTACCCAATCATCAGTTGATGGTCATCTGGGTTTACTTCATATCATAATCGAGCTGTTATAAACACGGGAGTACAGATAACTCTTTGATATGCTGATTTCATTACCTTTGAGTAAATTCCCAGAAGTAGGATGGATGGGGCTTATGGCAAATGTATTTTCAGATTTCTGAGATATCTCCATACTATCTTCCATGTTGATTGCACTACCTTATGTTCCACCAACAGTATATTATGGTACATTTTCCTCCATTTCCTCACAAGCATTTTTTATGTTTGGATGACGTCAATTCTAAATGAGGTGTGGTAAAACCTTATTGCACTTTCTATTTTTTTTAACTTTTATTTAGTAATTATAAATTTCCAAAGTACAGTTTATGGATTACAATGGCTTTCCATCCCCCCATAACTTCCCTGCCACTCACACCCCTCCCATCTCCTGCTCCCTCTCCCATTCCATTCACATCAAGATTCATTTTCAATTATCTTTATATACAGAAGATCGATTTAGTATATATTAAGTAAAGATTTTATCAATTTACACCCACACAGAAACACAATGTGTAAAATACTGTTTCAGTACTAGTTATAGCATTACGTCACATTGGACAACACATTAAGGACAGATCCCACATGAGGAGTAAGTACACAGTGACTCCTGTTGTTGACTTAACAATTTGACACTCTTGTTTATGGCATCAGTAATCTCCCTAGGCTCTAGTCATGAGTTGCCAAGGCTATGGAAACCTTTTGAGTTCACTGACTTCCATCTTATTCTGATAGGGTCATAGTCAAAGTGGAAGTTCTCTCCTCCCTCAGAGAAAGGTACCTCCTTATTTGTGTTTTTTTTTGTTTGTTTGTTTTGTTTTTGTTTTTTTGACAGCAGAGTGGATAGTGAGAGAGAGAGACAGAGAGAAAGGTCTTCCTTTTTGCCGTTGGTTCACCCTCCAATGGCCGCTGCGGCCGGCTCATTGCGCTGATCCGAAGCCAGGAGCCAGGTGCTTCTCCTGGTCTCCCATGCAGGTGCAGGGCCCAAGGACTTGGGCCATCCTTCACAGCCTTCCCAGGCCATAGCAGAGAGCTGGCCTGGAAGAGGGGCAACCGGGATAGAATCCGGCGCCCCAACAGGGACTAGAACCTGGTGTGCCGGCGCTGCAAAGCAGAGGATTAGCCTGTTAAGCCACGGCGCCAGCCTGGTACCTCTTTATTTGACGGCCCCATTCTTTCCACTGGGATCTCACTCGCAGAGATCTTTCATTTAGGTCTTCATCTTCTTCTTCTTCTTTTTTTTTTTTTTTTTGCCAGAGTGTCTTGGCTTTCCATGGCTAAAATACTCTCATGGGCTCTTCAGCCAGATACAAATGCCTTAAGAGCTGATTCTGTGTGTTAATTGCAGAGTTCAACTAATAGTACTAGAACAAAAAAAATACTAAAAGGGATAAAGTATTAAATTGTACATCAACAGTAAGGACAAGGGCTGATCAAGTCACTGTTTCTCATAGTGACCATTTCACTTCAATAGGTTTCCTATTTGGTGCACAGTTAGTTGTCGCCAATCAGGGAGAACATATGATATTTGTCCCTTTGGGACTGGCTTAATTCACTCAGTATAATGTTTTCCAGATTCCTCCATTTTGTTGCAAATGACAGGATTTCATTGTTTTTGACAGCTGTATAGTATTCTAAAGAGTACATGTCCCATAATTTCTTTATCCAGTCTACTGTTGATGGGCATTTGGGTTGGTTCCAGGTCTTAGCTATTGTGAATTGAGCTGCAACAAACATTAAGGTGCAGACAGCTTTTTTGTTTGCCAAATTAATTTCCTTTGGGTAAATTCCAAAGAGTGGGATGGCTGGGTTGAATGGTAGGGTTATATTCAGGTTTCTGAGGAATCTCCAGACTGACTTCCATAGTGGCTTAACCAGTTTGCATTCCCACCAACAGAGGGTTAGTGTCCCTTTTTCCCCACATCCTCTCCAGCATCTATTGTTGGTAGATTTCTGAATGTGAGCCATTCTCACCGGAGTGAGGTGAAACCTCATTGTGGTTTTGATCTGCATTTCCCTGATTGCTAGTGATCCTGAGCATTTTTTCATGTGTCTGTTGGCCATTTGGATTTCTTCTTTCGAAAAATGTCTATTGAGGTCCTTGGCCCATCTCTTAAGTGGGTTGTTTGTGTCACTGTTGTGGAGTTTCTTGATTTCTTTGTAGATTCTGGTTATCAACCTTTTATCTGTTGCATAGTTTGCAAATATTTTTTCCCATTCTGTCGGTTGCCTCTTCAATTTCCTGACTGTTTCTTTTGAAGAACAGAAACTTCTCAATTTGATGCAATCCCAAATGTTAATTTTGGCTTTGACTGCCTATGCTTCTGGGGTCTTTTCCAAGAAGTCTTTGCCAGTGCCTACATCTTGCAGGGTTTCTCCAATGCTCTCTAATAATTTGATGGTGTCGGGTCATAGATTTAAGTCTTTAATCCATGTTTTGTGGATTTTTGTGTAAGGTGTAAGGTAGGGGTCTTGCTTCATACTTCTGCACGTGGAAATCCAATTTTCCTAGCACCATTTATTGAATAGACTGTCCTACTCCGGGAATTGGTTTTGGATCCTTGATCAAATATAAGTTGGTTGTAGATGTTTGGATTGATTTCTGGTGTTTCTATTCTTTTCCATTGGTCTATCCATTTGTTTCTGTACTAGTACCATGCTGTTTTGATTATAACTGCCCTGTAGTATGTCCTGAAATCTGGTATTGTGATGCCTCCGGCCTTGATTTTGTTGTACAAGATTGCTTTAGCTATTTGAGGTCTCCTGTGTTTCCATATGAATTTGAGTATAATTTTTTCCAAATCTGAGAAGAATGTCTTCGGTATTTTGATTGGTATCACGTTGAATCTATAAATTGCTTTTGGGAGAATGGACATTTTGATGGTATTGATTCTTCCAATCCATGAGCATGGAAGATTTTTCCATGTTTTGATATCCTCTTCTATTTTTTTCTTTAAGGTTTTGTAATTCTCATCGTAGAGAACCTTAACATCCTTGGTTATGTTTATTCCAAGGTATTTGATTGGTTTTGTAGCTATTGTGAATGGGATTGATCTTAGAAGTTCTTTCTCAGCCCTGGCATTGCCTGTGTATATAAAGGCTGTTGATTTTTGTGCATTGGCTTTGTATCCCGCTACTTTGCCAATCTCTTCCATAGAGTTCCAATAGTCTCTAGTGTTCTTTGGATCCCCTAAATAAAGAATCATATCATCTGCAAAGAGGGATAGTTTGAGTTCTTCCTTCCCAATGTGTATCCCTTTAACTTCTTTTTCTTGCCTGATGGCTCTGGCTAAACCTTCCAGAACTATATTGAATAGCAGTGGTGAGAGTGGGCATTCCTGTCTGGTATTAGATCTCAGTGGAAATGCTTCCAACTTTTCCCCATTCAATAGGATGCTGGCCGTGGGTTTTTCATATATTGCTTTGATTGTATTGAGAAATATTGCTTCCATACCCTGTTTGCTTAGAGTTTTCATCATGAAAGGGTGTTGTATTTTATCAAATGCTTTCTCTGCATTTATTGAGAGAATCATATGGTTTTTCTTCTGCAGTCTGTTAATGTGGTGTATCACATTGATTGATTTGCGAACATTGAACCATGCCTGCATACAAGTGATAAATCTCACTTGGTCTGAGTGGATGATCTTTCTGATGTGTTGTTGGATTCTATTGGCCAGTATTTTATTGAGGATTTTTGCATCTATGTTCATCAGGGATGTTGGTCTGTAATTCTCTTTCAATGTTGCGTATTTCTCCAGCTTAGGAATTAAGGTGATGCTGGCTTCATAGAAAGAATTTGGGAGGATTGCCTCTTTTTCGATTGTTTTGAATAGTTTGAGAAGAATTGGAGTTAGTTCTTCTTTTAATGTCTGGTAGAATTCAGCAGTGAATCCATCTGTTCCTAGGCTTTCTTTGTTGGGAGGTCCTTTATTACTGTTTCAATTTCTGTCTCAGTTATGGGTATGTTTAGGTTTTCTATGTCTCCTGGTTCAATTTAGGTAGGTTGCATGTGTCCAGGAATCTATCCATTTCGGATAGATTTCCCTGTTTGCTAGCGTACAAGTCCTTGTAGTAATTTCTGATGATTTTTTTTATTTCTGTGGTGTCTGTTGTTACGTTTCCATTTTCATCTCTGATTTTATTGATTTGCATCTTTTTTCTTCTGTTTTTTAGTTAGTTGGGCCAATGGGGTGTCAATTTTGTTTATTTTTTCCAAAAACCAGCTCCTTGTTTGGCTGATTTTTTGTAATGTTTTTTTTTATTATTCAATCTTGTTGATTTCTTCTTTGATTTTAATTATTTCTCTTCTCCTACTAGATTTGGGTCTGGTTTGCTGCAGATTTTCTAGATCCTTGAGATGCATTAAAAGCTCATTTATTTGGTGCCTTTCCAATTTCTTGATGTAGGCACCTATTGTTATAAACTTTCCTCTTAACACTGCTTTTGCTGTATCCCATAAGTTTTGGTATGTTGTGCTGTTATCCTCATTTACTTACAGAAAGTTTTTGATTTCTCTTTTAATTTCTTCTATGACTCATTGTTCATTCAGGAGCATGTTGTTCAGTCTCCATGTGTTTGCATATGCTCTAGGGATTCCTGAGTTGCTAATTTCCAACTTCATTCCTCTATGGTCTGAGAAGCTGCATGGTATGATTCTAATTCTTTTTGAATTTGCTGAGACTTGCTTTATGGCCTAATATGTGGTCAATCCTAGAGAAGGTTCCATGTACTGCTGAGAAGAATGTAATTTCTTTATGTGCAGGATGAAAAGTTCTGTAGATATTTGTTAGATCCATTTGGGCTATAGTGTCAATTAAATCTACTGTCTCCTTGTTGTTCTTCTGTCCTGTTGATCTGTCTATTTCTGAGAGTGGAGTATTGAAGTCCCCCAGAACTATTGTTATGGAGTCTAAGTCTCCCTTTAAGTCTCTTAACTAATATTTTAAATAAACCAGTGCCCTGTAATTAGATCATATATATTGATAATCGTTATATCTTCCTGTTGAATGGCTCCCTTAATCATTATATAGTGCCCCTCTTTGACTCTCCTAACAGTTTTTGTGTTAAAGTAAATGTTGTCCGATATTAAGATGGCTCCGCCCGCTCTTTTTTAATTTCTGTTGGCATGGTATATCTTCTTCCATCCTTTCACTTTCAGTCTGCATGCATCTTTGTTGGAAAGATGTGTTACTTGTAAGCAGCAAAAAGATGGGTTTTGTTCCTTCACCCAATCAGCCAATCGGTGTCTTTTAACTGGACAGTTCAGGCCATTAACATTCAATGTGACTATTGAGAGGGAGTAACTTTGCCCTGTCATTTTCCCAAAGGTATTTTATAGTATATGCTTTGAGCTTCCTGTGATCATTTACAGGGAAGTTTTCTTCCTTTACCTTCTTTCATACTGATGGCCGTGTTTCTGTGTTTCTGTGTGTGGCAGATCTTTTTCATTTTTTTGCAGAGCTGGACGAGTGGCGACAAATTCTTTCAATTTCTGTTTGCTATGAAAAGTCTTAATTTCACCTTCATTCACAAATGAGAGCTTTGCAGGATACAATATTCTGGGCTGGCAGTTTTTCTCTCTTAGTACCTGGGCTATGTTTCACTATTCCCTTCTAGCTTGTAGGGTTTCTGATGAGAAGTCTGCTGTGAGTCTAATTGGAGATCCTTTGAGAGTAATCTGACGTTTCTCTCTTGCACATTTGAGAAGCTTTTCTTTATGTTTCGCTGTGGTGGATTTAATTACAACGTGTTTTTGTGAGGATCTCTTTTGGTCATGTTTATTAGGGGTTCTATGAGCTTCCTGTACTAGGATGTCTCTGTCCTTCTCCAAACCTGGGAAATTTTCTGCTAGAATCTCACTAAAAAGGCCTTCTAATCCTTTCTCTCTCTCCATGCCTTCAGGAACTCCTAGAACCCGAATGTTGGGTTTTTTAGTAGTATCCTGTAGATTCCTGACAGTATTTTTTAGATTTCTGATTTCTTCTTCTTTTCTTTGATTTGATTGTTTCCTTTCCTGTTCTCTGTCTTCTAATTCCGATATTCTCTCTTCTGCTTCACCCATTGTGTTTTTAAGGCTCTCTAATGTGTTTGTCATTTGATCTATTGAGTTCTTCATTTCATTATGGTTTCTCGTCACAATCACAGTTTCTTGTTCTACTAGTTGTTTCATTTCATTTTGATTCCTCCTTAATATTTCATTTTCACAAGAGAGATTTTCTATCTTGTCCATTAAGGATTTCTGTAGTTCAAGAATTTGTTTTTGAGAACTTCTTAATGTTCTTATCAATTTTTTGAGATCTGCTTCTTGCATTTCCTCTATCTCTTCATCTTCATAATCTTGCATTGTGGTGTCTTGTTCATTTGGGGGCATCATAGTGTCTTCCTTGCTCTTGTTACCTCGGCTTCTACGTTTGTTGTTTGGAATGTTGGAGATAATTTATGGTTTTTTTTTTTTTTTGGCTGTGGTGTTTTTTTCTCGTTATACTATGCCTCTAAGTGGGCTGTCTGCTTTGATGGATCGTTAGAGGCTGTGATGGGTGTGGCCAGAGAACTCTGCTTGATTCTTCAGGTTTAAGGCTGTGCAAAAAGTGACTCACCCAGATTGTTCTCTCCCTTGCTCCTTGCTGGATCTTTCTCTCTCTCTCTCTCTCTCTCTCTCTCTCTCTTTTTGACTCAGTTGGGAAGTAATTCCGCACAGCTGAGTGGAATTGAGGGTAGTTGAAATCTGGCCTCTGTGAGTATTCGTTTGATCTACCCCTGGGACCACACAAAGAGTTTATGCAGCCCTCAATGTGTTCTCAAGTTTCCACCAGTCCCAAAGTTACTGAGTTAGTGTACTCGTTGCCGCTTTACATATGTAAATTGGCTCCTGCTCTTTGTTTTGCTCGACTTTTTTAGGTGAGTGGAGAGAGAGGCCTCTGCCTTTCACCACCAATGTCTTGGGTTTCTGAGGTTTTTGTCTTACCTCCAGTTCCTGCGCTGGCGAGATTCTGCGGCTCGGCTCCCGTGGCTGGGCTTCCATGCAGTGGGCTCCCTGTAGGTCCTCTGTGTCACATCTACTAGATCCGGAAGCGTTTCCTCTGCAGTTTTTTTCTTGAGTCTTTTCCTGAGGCTACAGTAATTCCACTTTTATGAAACTAAATTTTCCCGGACTATCGGCGCACGTCCTCACTATCCGCCATCTTGGCTCCACCCCAGAGATTGGTATAGCCACCCATTCTGTTTTTAAGGCTCTCTAATGTGTTTGTCATTTAATCTATTGAGTTCTTCATTTCATTTTGAATTCTCTTCACTATCACACTTTCCTGTTCTACTAGTTTCTGCGTTTCATTTTGATTCCTCCTTAAGACTTCATTTTCTCGAAGGAGATTTTCTATCCTGTCCAATAAGGATTTCCGTACCTCAAGCATTTGTTTTTGAAAACTTCTAAATGTTCTTATCATAATTTTTTTGAAATCCGTATCTTGCACTTCTTCCATCTCTTCATCTTCATAATCTTTTCTTGGGGTGTCTTGTTCATTTGGGGGCATCATAATGTCTTCCTTGTTCTTGTTTCCTCAGTTTTTGCATTTGTTGCTTGGCATTGTGGAGATATCTTTGGATTCTTCTGCCCTCGCTGTGGTGTTTTTTCTTATTATACTACTACTGTATTAAGTGGACTGTCTGCTTTTGATGGAGCCTTAGAGGCTTGAGATGGGTGTGGCCTGAGAGCTCTGTTTGGTTCCTCAGGGTTAAGGGTGTGCCTAAGGTGACTCTCCCAGGTTAGGCAGGGTAAATCTCTCTCTCTTTCTTTGCTTTTTTTTTATTCAGAAGGGAAGTAATTCTGCACAGCTGAGCAGAATTGAAGGTAGTTAGTAGGCAAATGATTTACCCACAGGAGCCAGAGATTGGAAGCTCTTTCCCAAGGACCACACAGGGAATCTGTGCTGCACTCAGTGTGGGCTCAAATTCTCCTGCAGTCTCCCACTGGGTTGCCAAGTTTACCGAGTTGTAGTGTCTCTGGAGAGTACTCACGTGAATTCCGTGAGTTCTCTCCCCCACTGTCTCCTTTTTAACAGTCTCATTTCATTAGCACCACACATTCACTAGGTCCTAATCTCCTGTTATTTCACCAAAGCCCCTCCCCAGAGTCAGGTTTTTCTGCTAGGCTGAGGGCCAGTGCAGACCTGAGTTCGCCCTGTTTATGACGTATGTCCAAAATGGCGCCTGTTCTTTGTCTTGCTTGCCTTTGAGAGGTGAGCGGAGAGAGAGAAACTTGTGTCCTTATCGGTCACTTTTTTTTCCCTCTCTCTTCTAGTTAGCCTGGTGAACTTTTCCCACGGGGTTTGAAGCCTCATTCCCTCTAGTCTCCTCTTTCTGCTTTCTCACCAGTGTCTCGGTTTATTGAGGTTCGGCTCACCTCGTGTTCCAGTGCTGGTGCATTGAGTCTGCCGCTGGTGTCCCGAACTGTGGGCTCCCACGCTCTCCACGCAAGTCCACCGTGAATCACTAGTTCCTGAAGAGTTTCCTCTGCTGTTTCTTCCCCTATTCTTCCTTGAACCTGCAGTATCTCCACTTTTATTAAACTGTCTCTTCCCGTACTATCAGTGTGCTCCCTTCCTATTCTGCCATCTTGCCACTTTCTCCTGCACTTTCTGTTTTGATTTCCCCAATAGCTGGAGATCCTGAACATGTTTTCATGTGTCTGTTGGGCATTTGTATTTCATCCTTTGAAAAATACATGTTCATGTCCTTTACACAGCAGTTTTCTTTTGACCTTAGTTTTTCCTTCTCTGACAATTTTGACAATTATCAGATCTGACTCCTCTCAGAATATGTCATCTAGTTAGTGTAAAATAATTTAAAATTCAATTTCATAATGTTTTCATTGTTATCATGGGAGATAACCTTGTGTGAATATAAATTAACCTCAGGTTAGAATATCTATTATACATTTCACAATTCCTTGTATAGATTGAAGATATTTTAACTTGAGTATAAAATTAAGCACTATTTACTGTAACAAAAGTTTCTTCCTTGAGACACTGATCTAAGCATTATGAGAAAAGCTTTCAAATGCAGCTTTTATTGTAAATGTATTGAAGCAAATTATTATAAGTTAGAAACATTTGACTCCAGTAGAGGAAAGTTTTGTCTATGAAATATTCATGCTTTGCACAATGAAAAAAATCTGAATTCATCTTCTTTTGTCATGTAGCCAGACTGGGTCTGTGCAATTTCCTAGCTCTCCATAGGGTGACTACAGGATTTTTGATTCTACAAATTGCATAATGTTATGCTTTCCTTAAAGGAAGCATCTCAGAATGAATGCATTTGGAAAATTTGATATAGCCATAGAGTCTAGTGTTTTTGGATATTTTATGAACTTGTAAGATGTATATTGTTCCTTCTCGGAATCCTGTTCACATCGTATTTCATGCTCACTGTCCTGTAAGTCTTACAGAGAGAAAGTATCCATAAATTACATTTGAAGAAGGAAAACACTGTTATGTAATGAAATTGATGATAGTTTCATACAATGCTGGGGAAGTATTCTGACATTCATGCTCCCATTGGATGTCATTTTCAGTAGTATGCACAAGGACTGATTGCATCTTGTATAGGACACTGCTTTCATTGGCATGCCACACTATTTTAATGTCAAATTATATAGAGACATGAAATAATAATTTTCTAAACCAGATGGAAACATTTTAATTTGGGGCCACATTATCCCTGTTGCATCAGATCAACTCTGCAGTTGCAAACTTGATCAATGAACAATAGGAAGAGAGGAGATACTGCTATGTTGCAATAAAAATTTATTTGCAAATATGGCTAAGGAGAAGATTTATACCAGGTAGTTGTAAATTTGTGTTTTCTTAATTTTTCATTTTAGTTACAAGAAGCAGAAGCTAGACACCAAGAAGTTGTACATAAATTTGAGAAGTTAAATGATCAAGTGGAAAGCAACTCAAAGTAACATGCAAAATAACTTGAGTATTATAAAGTGCATAAGCCAGGCATGTATTCCTATTATTCACAGAGCACACTTAGAAGATTTTGTCATGCGATTAAATTCAAATTTGTAAGACTTTACATAGTTATACCATATTCTGTCTATTGAGAAATTTTGTGTTTTCTTAAAGTTATATCTGAGAATAATTAACTTAATATCTACATTTTAGGCTTGCACACCAAAATTCTATGTTGAATGATGAAATCAAAAGGCAAGCATGCAAAATCAAACAACTTGAGGAAAACATGTTTACTGCATGTTCAGTAAGTCAGTCCTTCAATTTCTCTTCATACTGAAAAGGATGATGTTTCCTCTAGTAGGAGATTATAAGGATGTTGAAGATATTATATGTGGTCTCAGTGATAACTATATTTTACTGAATTTTTATATTTATAAAACCTAAAAAAACTTAATGTATTTCAATATACAGTTTTAAGAACATAATGATACTTCCCACCTTACCTTCTCCTTCCTTTTTTATTATTCTTTCAATTTTTGCAATTATACAGTTTCAATTTACTTTATAATCACAAGCTTAACCCTCCACTAAATAAAGAATTTGACAAGTGGTAAGTAGAACAACCACTGTTCCTCCAGAGTATTGACAAGTAGTACAAATGATAACCAAATCTCAAAATGTCAGTTCCACTCATAATACATTACATTTTGTATGCTGTATATTAGTTATGAATGCTATTTGTCTTTTTGGGGTGGCTTATTTCATTAAGCATTGTGGTCTCCAGTTGTGTCCATTATAGGATTTCTTTTTTATGGCAGAGTAGTGTTCCCTTGTGTATAAATAGCACCATGTCTTTACTCTTTCATCAGTGGGTGAATGTCTGGGTTGATTCCATATCTTAGCTGTTGTGAATGGAACTGCTATCAAGATGGTGGTACAGATAGCTTTTATATGATTTCACTTCCTTTGAGTAAGTTTCCAGGAGTGAGATGGCTAAGTCATATGGTAGATGTATTTTCAGATTTCTGAGGAATCTCCATGCTATCTTCCATAATGTTTTTAACAGTTTATATTCCTATCAATAGTGTATAGGGTTTCTTTTCCTCTACATCATCAGTAACTTTTTTTAAATTTTTGGGTGATATCCACTCTAAATGATGTGAGGTAATACTTCATTGAGCATTTTATTTCCATTTCCATTATGGCTAGTGATCCTGAGCTTTTATTCTAAATGCATTTAAATAAGTAATTATAAAATTATCACATTTGACTCCAGAAGAGAAAAATTACTTCTGTCAAAGACCCATGCTTTACTTACAAAGAAAAACATCTGAGTTCACTTTCCTTTGTTATGTAAGCAAGAATGAGTATTTAAAATTTCAGAGCTCTTCACAAGTTCACCACAGCATTTCAGATTCACCAAACTGCGCATTTTTATGCCTCTCTCAATGGAAGCAGTCCTAGAATGAATTCATTTGGAAAATTTGGTGTAGCCATAGAGTCCAATAGTTTCAGGTCTGTGATGGTCATGTAAGGTGTGTACTCTTCCTGTTTATATGGTTTTCATGGTCATTTCACACTAAATATTACAGAGAGGAATTATCCATTAGTTATAGTTAAAAAAAAAAACACTGCTGGCTAATGAGATTGATGACAGTCTCATACAGTGAAGGGGATGTATCCAGAACTTCATGTTCCCCACTAGATGCCATCTGTAGTAGTGTGAAAAAAGACTCAGTGCCATTTCTGTAGGAGACCACTTGCTGCTAATTCACAACCTGGGAGACAGCAGATGATAGCCAAATACATGGGTCCCAGCCATCTGGGTGAGAGTCGCACTGAATTCTCAAATCCTGTCTTCAGCTTAGCTCAGTGCTGGCTGCTGTGCACACTGGCTCCTAACTTTGGCCTGGCCAAGCTCTAGGGTTGAGGCCGTTTGGAGAGTCAATTAGTGAATGGAAGCTACCTCGCTCTTTCTCCTCTCTCTGTCTCTCTCTCTGTCTCTCCCTGCCCTCCTGTGTGTGTATGTGTGTGCGTGTGTCTTCTCTCTGTAACTCTGACTTTAAATAAATAAATAAATCTTTAAAAGAAAAAATTCTTTTTCTAGTTTCTAAAGGTGGAAAGTTAGGGTATTAATTTTATATCTTCTTTTTAAAATACAGACATTTGTAGCTATAAATTTCTTACTAAATACTACCTATCTGGCATCCCACAGGGTTGATATTGTACAGTGTTTTGATTTAATTGACCTCAAAGTACTAATTTCTCTGGTATATCTTTTGCTTTTTTTAGTATATGTTGTTTAATTTTATATTTGTATATATATTTGATAATTCCTCATTGTTCTGTTATCGATTTCTAACAGCATCCTGTGATTGGAGATCATAGCTCAAATGATTTCAATATTTTTAACTTACAATTTATTTTACAACTTCTTATATGACTGATTCTGGAAAAAGTTCCATGTGCACTTTAAATTTTTAAGTATTTATTTTCATTTTATTTGAAAGGTAGAGCAACTGACTGAGAGGGGATATCATTCACTGGTTCACTCCTCCAGTGTGCACAGCAGCCAGGACTGAGCTAAGCTGAAGACAGGATTTGAGAATTCAGTGCGACTCTCATCCAGATGGCTTGGACCCATGTATTTGGTTATCACCTGCTGTCTCCCAGGTTGTGAATTAGCAGAAGCTAGACAAAAACCTGGGACTCAAACCATGAACTCCAATATGGGCTATGGTCATTTGAAGTAGAGAATTAAATACTGCACCAAAACCTGACAGCTGAATTCTACTGTCATATGTTTTAGGTCTAATTGATTTATAGTGTCTATGAAATCTTTTATTTCCTGGCTGATCTGCTGTCTAGTCAATTTAGTCATTAATGAAGTAAGTATTTATTACTGTTGAATTACCCTTTTCCACCTTCATGTCTGCCTATTTTGTCTACATGTGTATTAGGGATTTGTTGTTAGGCTCATTTATAAATATAATTGTCATATCTTCTTGGAAGATTAAATGACATTCAGTAACAAAGTCTGCACTGAGATATTTTATTGTATAACACTATGCCCATTCAGCTCTCCCTTGGTCACTACTTGGGTGATGTGTTATTTTCCAAACTTTCAACTGAGTTGTGTCTTTCCATCTAAAGTATGTGTTTTATGCAAAGCATATGCTTGACCATTTTTTGAATACTTTTGATTCTGTAAATATCTGATTTTTGATAGGGAATATCAATTTTGATAGGGAATGCAATTATTGTTATATAAGATTTACCTATCATTTCACTATTTTTCTATATATCTTATGATTTACATATTATTCTATTTCTTAATTATTGCCTTCATTTTAAATCAAACAGTTTTTTAATGTACCATGTTAAATCCATTATCATTTATTTTGCTACAATTTTGAATATTTTTATTCTGGTTTTTCTGAAAATCAAAATTACTATTACTCATAACTTGTAATTATCTATTTCAGATTAACTGTAGTTTACATAACGTACAAAAATATCACTACTATTAAACTACTGTCCTATCATTCTCAAACTACATCATTATACATGAATGCCCAAGAAAGATTTATAATTATTGTTTTATGTATTTATTTTGTAAATCAGAAGAAAAAAATAGTTGCAAACAACAGGGCATTTATCATGCTTTTTTAAATAACTACCTATCTAATTATGTTTATCAGTGCCTTTTATTAAATTATTTGGAGAACTCTGTTAGTATTTCTTATAAAGGAAAACTAGTGACAATAACTTGTTTCAGAAATTTTAATTTCTCTTTCATCTTTTAAGTGTAATTTTAGCTTGACGCAGAATTCCTGGGTGACAAGCTTTTCTTTCAGCTCTTTGTGTTGCCCCAAAGCCTCTAACTTCTGCGCATCTTAAATCACCTCTAAATATTGCTGAAAATTCTTGCACATTATCAGTTACTTTTCTGTTGCTGCTTTCAAGATTCTTCTCAGCTTTTGGCTACCAACAATTTGATTATGATTATTCTTTGTGTTGATCTCCTTGAGTTTAGTCCACATATGATTTGCTGACTTATTAGATGTGCAGATTAATATTTAATTACATTTGTGAAGATTTTGACCATTGTGTCTTTAAATATTCTTTCTTTTTTCTTTTTATTAGTATAGAGAACAGATTTCATGTGTTTAATAGTTTCAGTTCAAAGAACATAACCACACTCCCTTCCTCCCTCCCTCTCTCCTTTCTTTTTCTCTCTTTCTCTTTTTATTTTTGCAATAACAGACTTGCAGTTTACTTTACAGCTGCAAGCTTAATGCACCACTAACAATAGTGTTCAACAAGTAAAAAGTAGAAAGACCACTGTTCCAAAGGAGTATAAAGTGGGCTGTAAGCAATAATCAAATCATAAGATGTCAATTTTACTTTTATACATGCAGGGTGATTCATTTTTGTACACTATATATTAGCTACCACATCAGAAAAAACAAATATTCTTTCTGTCCCTTTTTATGTGTCCTCTACTTTTTGGTATGTATGTAAGTATTAAAAATGTCCTTGGAAAAATGTATATTGTGATAAAAACTATAAATGGATTTCAAAATTCTTGTATCCAAATGAACTAATGTGTTAGTTCCATACTCTGATAACTTTTGGAAGTATCTTCATTTGTTACACTTGTTTGTATCCCATTAGTTTCTGAGGGTAGTTCAGCTTTTGTTTATCCATTGGTCCTTCTCATTCATACGTTAAATGATCTCAAGGAACTTGTCTACTCTGTCTGCTAATTCCTCTTTTCTAACTTTTCTCAATACTGTTAATGCTCTTCAAAGAATTTTTCAATTTAGTTAGTGCATATTCAATTACTGAATCTTTACTCAAAAATATAATTTCTATTTTTTCATTAGCAGCCTATATTTGGTGAAATATGCTCTCTCTTTTTTTAATATTTTATAAAAATTTACTTTATTTTATAAAAAATTTACTTTATTTGGCCAACTTAATCTTTAGGTCATTAAATATTGAAATGGCGCTGGCGCCGCGGCTCAGTAGGCTAATCCTCCACCTTGCGGCGCTGGCACACCGGGTTCTAGTCCCGGTTGGGGCACCGATCCTGTCCCGGTTGCCCCTCTTCCAGGCCAGCTCTCTGCTGCGGCCAGGGAGTGCAGTGGAGGATGGCCCAAGTGCTTGGGCCCTGCACCCCATGGGAGACCAGGAGAAGCACCTGGCTCCTGCCATCGGAACAGCGCGGTGCGCCGGCCACAGCGCGCCAACCGCGGCAGCCATTGGAGGGTGAACCAACGGCAAAAAGGAAGACCTTTCTCTCTGTCTCCCTCTACTGTCCACTCTGCCTGTCAAAAATAAAAAAAATAAAATAAAAAATAAAAATATTGAAATGGCTTCCTAGGCCTGCTGTAACACAGTACCACAACCTCAGTGGGCTCCAACAATAAAAAGCTATTTTCTCACAGTTGTGGAGGCTAGATATCCAAAATCAAATGTCAGCAGAGTCACGCTCCTTCTGAGGACTTGAAGAATTTGCTCCACGCCTCTCTTCCAGCTTCTTGTTGCAATCCTCCAGTATCGTTGCTTGTAACTGCATCATTCCATCTCCACTATTTTACCATCTTGATCCATTAAAATATCATGTAAACTAAATATACCAGCAAGCTCATGATCTAAGTTTCTCGGTGGATGTGGATTTTAGGGGAACATTTCTCAATCCAGGATAAGCATATTTCTAAGAGTTGATTAATAAAGTTGACTATAGCTAGGGCTTCCTCAGGAATATTTTCTACTGTTTTACTTCCTTTGGATAGGTCATACCTCCCCATTTCTTTGCATGTCTAGCAATGCTTTGTTGAAAATGGTAGTTATAATAATATATTAGCAATAAAGTCAGACTCTCTCAGCTTCCCTGTGTTTGCAGTTGTTGCTTGTTTTTGTTACTATTGTTTGTTAATGAATTTTTTTAACCAATTCTGTAAATCTATATCCTTTTTCATGTATGGCACTGAAGTTTCTGCTTGTTCTGGTTAGTGCTTAGCTAATGATTCAAGAGAGATTTCTGTAGATGTCTGGAACCAATAAATCTCCCAACCTTTGCTGAAGAAGTCTGTATTCAGGCATGCCTTTAAAACTCAGTCAGGGACTTGATATTTCTGCACCATTGTGTGCTTTAGTAGATTTAAAAGTCATCTAGAGGTGAAAATATATGACCTCTCATGTCTTTTATGATCATATTTACAAGTCTATGCATGTATGTGATTTTCCGCATCCCTGCAGTAAGGTTATCCGAGTAAGCTGTGAGACAAGGACAAACACAGGCCTTGTGAGTGTGGTCTTCTGAGAAACACTAGACAATTAACATAATGACAACTCTACGAGAATGAGACTCTGGAGGAGTACCAATCTTATTTGGCACCCACACTTGCAACCAGGCTGCTGGTTTTCTTTAAGAAGTTGTGCTATTTTCAAAGCTACCACAGAGTTTAAGCAGGGAAAAGGGACTGAAAAAGTATGTCAAGATATCATAAAATTTTGCTGTTTTTACCAATATTATTTTCTTTAAAAAACACTCTGGATTATTGAAAATTTTCATTAGTTGTCCAAGTTTTGAAAAAGTCAATTATACTAATTTTTGCCAGTGTTCTCACTGCTTTTATAGAGTAAAGGCTTTTCAGAAGTTCTCACTCTGTAATTCCCCCTAACATCCCATGGCTATATCTTTTCAGAATAAGAAATTATTTCCTTCTTTTGCAATTACCAGAAATTATTGATATAATCTTATATGACATCTTATGATTTGATTAAATAAAATAATTTGATAAAGAATCCAAATTAGAGAAAACAGTAAAAAATACCATTCATTTGGCTAAGCAGCATGCCCATCATTCTAGATATACACAATAGAAGCAGGAGGAATTCTTGACCTGGGGAAGGCTGCATCTTGGCTGGCATCACTGCTGTTCTCCAGATGATGGGCAGAGCAAGCTGCTTCCGCATTCATTGTAAAGATATAATTCATCCTGTAGGAATACGAGGCAACTCAGAGTAACCTATTCTATTTCCAGAAATCACTTTAGCAAGTGACTTTAATCAGTTACTTCACACAATGGATTTCTCTTTATATCTTTGAATTTCTGGATAGTGCCTTTCCTCAAGAGATGCCAAATTCATATTTGGTTACTCTTTCTTTGTGGTGGATCAGAACACTGCACTGGTCAAACATGTTTTTAGATCAATTTAGAGTGGAATAAATGTATTCTAAAATTCCATGGAAAATATAATGCATTGAAAAATTACAATACAAATTGGGAATATAGGGAAGAATGTTAAAATGAAAAAAATACATATTTTCCTGAACATCTACTACCATGTTCTAAATACTGTGCCTTGCATTTTCATACATGTATCATTTGTTTCTTACAATACTTATTTGAAGAAGTTAATAGAATTTCTGTTTACTAATTGGAAAAGAGAGTCATTTAAAACATGCTCCAAAGTTACACAAGTAGTAAGAATTGAAAAGGCAATTTGTGCATTCTCATTTTTATAAGTTAGGCTTTGGATTTTGAAATAACTTTAATAATAAATACATTTATAATGTCTGAATTTCCATGAAGCTTAAAATAGCTTAAAGGATTCCTCCAATTAAGAATACATAGATACCATTTTTCTAGTTGCCTTTCTGAGGTAATAGCCAGAGGCAAATCCTTGTTCTTAATGTTGTGGACCATAATTTGATAAAGAATGTAATATTATTAGGAAAGCGTGAATCCAAATGAGAGCTTGTATTGGCTGCAGTTTGAAGCAGGACCGAGGGGCATTTCCATTAAGATAGTGGGTGCATTTGCTGTTCCGGTGTATTCTTTCCTCTCAGAGACTCAGTTATGTTTGGGTTAGGCTTCTTGTCCTGGCAGCGTGTGTCTATTATTATTGACAAGATCCACGAACACTTCATGAAGGCGTCTTGTCCATCTGACTGATTTAGAAAGTCTCGCTCTGATCCACTCAGATGAGTCATCGCTTCACTTTCTAATTGCCCTCATTATGCAAGCTCTTTTTTTTTTTTTTACGCTTCCCATCAAAAACTCTGTTGTGTAAGGTGGTAACCTTGATAAAAATAATAGCAATATTTTAAGTACTCAGTATATTTATTAGGTGTAAGGTATTTTGGTTTTTTTTTTAAGATTTATTTTATTTAGTTTATTTTATTTATTGGCTGGAGCTGTGCTGATCTGAAGCCAGGAGCCAGGAGTTTCTTCTAGGTCTCCCACGAGGGTGCAGGGGTCCAAGGACTTGGGCCATCTTTTTTTTTTTTTTAAAGATTTATTTTATTTATTTAAAAGACAGAGTTACAGAGAGAGGTAGAGACAAAGAGAGAGGTCTTCCATCTGGTGGTTCACAGATGGCCACAATGGCTGGAGCTGCACTGATCCGAAGCCAGGAGCAGGAGCCAGAAGCCAGGAACCAGGAGTTTCTTCCGGGTCTCCCATGTGGGTGCAGGGGCCCAAGGACCTGGGCCATCCTCTCATGCTTTCCCAGGCCATAGCAGAGAGCTGGATGAGAAGAGGAGCAGCTGGGACTGGAACCAGCACCCATATGGGATGCCCGCGCTTTAGGCCAGGGCTTTAACTTGCTGCACCACAGCACTGGCCTCAGGAAATTTGTTTTGTATAGAATGAAGTTGTGTGTATGGTGGTTGGTATTTTAATACCCATTTGAAGAAAGGGGAGGAAAGATTAGCTAATATCCAAAATTTCAAGTAGATGTTTGAAAATTCTTGGAAATACTAACATGTTGCTAATTATAATATAGGATTAGAAAAATGTTTGCACTGGCATTGTGGCTTAGCAGGAAAAGTGACACCTACATCCTATATGTGCACCAGTTTGAGCCCTGGCTGCTGTACTGTTGATTCAGCTCCATGCTAATGTGCCTGGTAAAGCATTGGAAGATGACCAAGTCCTTGGAACCTGTACCCATGTGGGAGACCCATAGGAAGCTCCTGGCTCCTGGCTTCTGTCTGTACCAGCCGTGACCATTGCAGCCATTTGGAGAGTGAATCAGAGGATGGAAGATCTCTCTCTGTCTCTCTCTCGCTCTCCCCCTCCCCCTCCCCATAACTCTGCTTTTCAAATAAATGAAATAAATATTTAGAAAAAAGAAAAGGAACAATGCCCCAGATAGGGCTAAGACTCCTGGAAAGGAAGCAGCCATCTGCAAAGGACTCAGAGTTGCAGAAGGGAAAATACTTTCTATGAGAAGTTGAATTTCCATTTGACCTTCACACAGGTATGTAATCCAAATTAATACTGTCAAAGGACTGTGGAGATACCTAGCTAACAAATGGAGAAAAAATATATGTTTAGAAGATGAAATAGTAGTAACTCTAGCCAAAGAAAATGCTTAATCATTTTTTATGTTTTCTACTTCAGACATAGCAAAAGAAGCTGCAGCCAGACCAATTTTCCCACAAATAACAATGATAAACTGCATAATATTTTTACATAACAGTCTCAGGTAGCACAGAGTGAACAAAAGCAGGGAAAATTATATAAGGTAATTGATTTGGATGACAGAATGGCATAGAGTGATTTTCTGATTTTTTTTAAAAAAATTATTAATATAAAAGGAACAGATTTGATGCATCCATAGATACAGTTCCATTTTTTTTTTAATAATTTTAGATTAAAAACAGGCAGTGGGCCAGCGCCATGGCTCACTTGGTTAATCCTCCGCCTGTGGCACCAACATCCCATATGGGCACCGGGTTCTAGTCCCGGCTGCCCCCTTCAAGTCCAGCTCTCTGCTATGGCCTGGGAGGGCAGTGGAGGATGTCCCAAGTGTTTGGGCCACTGCACACGCATGGGAGATCAAGAGGAATCACCTGGCTCCTGGCTTTGGATCAGGGTATCTCCGGCCGTAGCAGCCATTTGAGGGGTGAACCAACGGAAGGAAGACCTTTCTCTTTGTCTCTCTCACTAACTCTGTCAAATAAATAAATAAATAAATAAATAAATAAATAAATAAAACAGGCAGTGGTCTGCTATGCCAAAATAAACTCTGACAAAGAATTCATACTGAGGCTGGTGTTGTGGTTCAGTAGGTTAAGCCACTGCCTACAAAGCTGGTATCCTACATGGGCACTGGTTCAAGTCCCAGTTGCTCTACTTCTGATCCAGCTCCCTGCTGAGAAAGTAGTAGAAAACTGGCCCAAGTACTTGGGCCCCTGCTACTCACACAGAGGGACTTGGATGAAGCTCCTGACTTTGACCTGGCCTGGCCCTGCCTGTTTTGGCCATGTGAAGAGTGAACCAGCAGATGGAAGATATTTCCCTCTGTCTCACCCTCTCTCTGCAACTCTTTCTTTTTAAAGTAAATACATCTTTAATAAAACAGACAGAAAGAAAATTCATACTTTGCTGGCCTAAAGAATCATAGGACAGAGTTTGAAATAATGATTCCTTCCTGAAACTCAAGGGGATCATCCCAGAGGAAGAGCCCCAGGTCCCACATAAAAAGTTGGGCAACTAACTGCTTGACTCTGAATCACACATGCACAAGGATTTTGAAGAAGTCACTTCAAAGAAATCATAAATGTTTGAGGGGATAGATATGGTTATTCTGATTTGAACATTATGCAATGATACATGTTTTACATATTCGTGATACCACATAAATATGTAAAATTTTTATGTCAACTAAAATGTTTTGAAAATTAGCATAATGAAACTAATTTGAGAGGTGGACAATGAAGTGCCCCCATCCCATATTATAGTGCTAGTTGAGTCCCACATACACACTACTTCCAGTCAACATTCCTAGTCAACATTCCTGCTACTCTGCCAGATGACGGCCCGAGCGCTTGAATTCCTGTCACCTGTATGGGAGACCTTGGTAAAGCTTCAGGTTCCTGGTGTTGTGCGCATATGAGGAGGGAACAAAACATGGGAGATTTCTCTTTCTGTATCTCTCTCCTATTTGTCTTTTTTTTTTATTTTGTCACTCTACCTTGCAAATGTATAAACAGTAAATGACCATTTTTTAAAAATTTTATTTAATGAATATAAATTTCCAAAGTACAGCTTATGGATTACAATAACTTTTTTCCCCCCATAACTTCCCTCCACCCACAACCCTCCCCTCTCCCACTCCCTCTCCCCTTCCAGTCACATCAAGATTCATTTTCAATTATTTTTATATACAGAAGATCAATTTAGCATATATTAAGTAAAGATTTCAACAGTTTGCACCTACACAGAAACACAACGTGTAAAATATTGTACAGCACATCTAGCACAGAGATCCCAAATGAGGAGTAAGAACACGGTGACTCCTGTTGTTGACTTAACAAATTGACACTCTTGTTTATGGCATCAGTAATCCCCCTAGGCTCTTGTCATGAGTTGCCAAGGCTATGGAGGACTTTTGAGTTCGCCAACTCTGATCATATTTAGACAAGGTCATAGTCAAAGTGGAAGTTCTCTCCTCCCTTCAGAGAAAGGTACCTCCTTCTTTGATGACCTGTTCTTTTCACTGGGATCTCACTCGCAGAGATCTTTCATTTAGGTCATTTTTTTTTTTTGCCAGAGTGTCCTGGCTTTCCATGCCTGAAATACTCTAATGGGCTTTTCAGCTGGATCCAAATGCCTTAAGGGCTGATTCTGAGGCCAGAACGCTGTTTAGGACATCTGCCATTCTATGAGTCTGCTATGTATCCCACTTCCCATGTTGGATCGTTCTATCCCTTTTTTGTGCTATCAGATAGTATTTGCAGACACTAGTCTTGTTTATGTGATCCCTTTGACTCTTAGACCTATCATTATGATCAATTATGAACAGAAATTGATAACTTGGACTGGTGAGATGGCATAGGTACATGCCACCTTGATGGGATTATATTAGAATCCCCTGGCACATTTCTAACACAAGTCAATTTGGGATTGAGCATTCCCAAATTGTACATATCTTCCCTATCTTATTCCCACTCTTATATTTAACAGGGATCACTTTTCAGTTAAATGTAAACACCTAAGAATAATTGTGTATTAATTACAGAGTTCAACCAATAGTATTAAGTAGAACAAAAAAATACTAAAAATACTAAAAGGGATAAAGTATTAAGTTGTTCCTCGACAGTCAAGACAAGGCCTGATCAAGTCACCATTCCTCATAGTGTCCATTTCACTTCAACAGGTTTCCTTTTTGGTGCTTGGTTAATTGTCACCAATCAGGGAGAACATATGATATTTGTCCCTTTGGGACTGGCTTAATTCACTCAGCATGATGTGTTCCAGATTCCTCCATTTTGTTGCAAATGACAGGATTTCATTGTTTTTGACTGCTGTATAGTATTCTATAGAGTACATGTCCCATAATTTCTTTATCCAGTCTACTGTTGATGGGCATTTGGGTTGGTTCCAGGTCTTAGCTATTGTGAATTGAGCTGCAATAAACATTAAGGTGCAGACAGCTTTTTTGTTTGCCAATTTAATTTTCTTTGGGTAAATTCCAAAGAGTGGGATGGCTGGGTTGAATGGTAGGGTTATATTCAGGTTTCTGAGGAATCTCCACACTGACTTCCATAGTGGCTTAACCAGTTTGCATTCCCACCAACAGTGGGTTAGTGTCCCTTTCTCCCAACATCCTCACCAGCATCTGTTGTTGGTAGATTTCTGAATGTGAGCCGTTCTAACCGGGGTGAGGTGAAACCTCATTGTGGTTTTGATTTGCATTTCCATGATTGCTAGTGATCCTGAGCATTTTTTCATGTGTCTGTTGGCCATTTGGATTTCCTCTTTCGAAAAATGTCTATTGAGGTCCTTGGCCCATCTCTTAAGTGGGTTGTTTGTTTCATTGTTGTGGAGTTTCTTGATCTCCTTGTAGATTCTGATTATTCATCCTTTATCTGTTGCATAGTTTGCAAATATTTTTTCCCATTCTGTCGGTTGCCTCTTCAATTTCCTGACTGTTTCTTTTGAAGTACAGAAACTTCTCAATTTGATGCAATCCCAAATGTTAATTTTGGCTTTGACTGCCTGTGCTTCTGGGATCTTTTCCAAGAAGTCTTTGCCTGTACCTATATCTTGCAGGGTTTCTCCAATGTTCTCTAATAATTTGATGGTTTCGTGTCGTAGATTTAAGTCTTTAATCCATGTTGAGTGAATTTTTGTGTAAGGTGAAAGGTAGGGGTCCTGCTTCATGATTCTGCAAGTGGAAATCCAGTTTTCCCAGAACCATTTATTGAATAGACTGTCTTTGCTCCAGGAATTGGTTTTGGACCCTTGATCAAATATAAGTTGGTTGTAGATGTTTGGGTTGATTTCTGGTGTTTCTATTCTGTTCCATTGGTCTATCCATCTATTTCTGTACCAGTACCATGCTGTTTTGATTACAACTGTCATGTAGTATGACCCGAAATCTGGTATTGTGATGCCTCCAGCTTTGTTTTTGTTGTACAAGATTGCTTTAGCTATTCGAGGTCTCCTGTGTCTCCATATGAATTTCAGCATCATGTTTTCTATATCTGAGAAGAATGTCTTTGGTATCTTGATTGGTATTGCATTGAATCCATAAATTGCTTAAATCCATAAATTTGATGATATTGATTCTTCCAATCCTTGAACATGGAAGATTTTTCCATTTTTTGGTATCCTCTTCTATTTCTTTCTTTAAGATTTTGTAATTCTCATCGTAGAGACCTTTAACATCCTTGGTTAAGTTTATTCCAAGGTATTTGGTTGTTTTTGTAGCTATTGTGAATGGGATTGATCTTAGAAGTTCTTCCTCAGTTATGGCATTGACTGTGTATACAAAAGCTGTTGATTTTTGTGCATTGATTTTATATCCTGCTACTTTGCTAGACTCTTCTATGAGTTCCAGTAGTCTCTTAGTAGAGATCTTTGGATCCCCTAAATAAAGAGTCATATCGTCTGCAAAGAGGGATAGTTTGAGTTCTTCCTTCCCAATTTGTATCCTTTTAATTTCTTTTTCTTGCCGGATGGCTCTGGCTAAAACTTCGAGAACTATATTGAATAGCAGTGGTGAGAGTGGGCATCCCTGTCTGGTATTAGATCTCAGTGGAAATGCTTCCAACTTTTCCCCATTCAATTGGATGCTGGCCGTGGGTTTTTCATAAATTTCTTTGATTGTATTGAGGAATGTTCCTTCTATACCCAATTTGCTTAGAGTTTTCATCATGAAAAGGTGTTCAATTTTATCGAATGCTTTCTCTACATCTATTGAGATAATCATATGGTCATCATACTATACTAAGGGAAGATGCTATCCAAATAAAATATATTCAGCAATATTATGAACATGAATAACATAAGAAGGGAAGCTACATAATATCAAGAAAATATTTATTGTACATCTTCTCATTTTCTTTTATATTTAATTCACATAGATAACAGGGAAGGACCTAACCACAACAGGGACAAACAATAACACAAAGACACAGTTTCTATGTTTTGTGAAATTTTAGTTTTTTAAGGTATTTAAAATGTGCATATGGGAAAATAATAAGTTTAAGAACAGGTCATTCATTGATATAAATTAGTGAAATATGTAGCTAAGAAAATACCATCAACTACCTACTTGTGTAAATAATTATACTATACATTCAAGATACAAAAGTTAAGTAAAACATTACATAAGCCATAACCTCAAGAAGATTTTTGCCTAGTAGATTCTAGATGGCAATAAAAGAATTTGCAAGATATGGTACTAACTTAAGGTTTATATTCATCCACTAGCATGGAAAGAGCTATGAGAAGTGTTCAGATGGAGAAGTTGAGTAAATGTTGCATTTAAAAGTACTATTCAAACTTTAATATACTTGACAAATTTGAGTTGGGGTAGGAATTGGAGCAGTTAAATCTTATAGAAATTTTTTTCAGTGTCATTTAGGATGGAACATATTATGTCTGTTTCAAAATTATTTTTGTTAAATCAGTAGGTATTATTTTATATGTTTAATTGCTTTCATCTACTGCAGAAAAAGAATGATACAGAGAGATGAGAGAGAAAGAGAAAGAAAGAGAGAGAGAGAGAGAGAGAGAGAGAGAGAGAGAGAGGGAAAGTGAGAGATCTTCCAGCCACCGGTTCATTCCCCAGTTAACTGTAAGGACTTGACCAAGCCAAAGCCAGGAATCAGAATCTTTGGCTAGTTCTCCTATGTGGGTACAGGGGTCCAAGCACTTGGGCCACTTTCCACTGCTTTTCTGGTTGTGTTAATAGGGACCTGGATTAAAATTCCAGCAGCCTGGACTCCAACTGACATTCATATGGGATGCCAGCATACCATGCAGTGGCTTAAATCACTATGCCACAAGTCAGACCTTTAGAAAATATTTTAAACTGAGTAAAAACGAAACATAAAAAATAGAAATTCAAAGAAAGAAGATATAGTAGTACTTTTAGAAAATTCATAGCACTTAATGCTTATGTAAAAAATAATGATTTCAAAACAGTACTAAAAGCTTTTACTTAAGAAGCTAAAGGAGAATAAAAAGAAAGCAAATTAAACAGAGACTTATGGAAATAATAAATGCAGAATATAGAACATATATTCTTGGAATGTTTAAACATCAATAAAACAGATTTTTGTGAAACACTAATATTGATAGATTTACAAAAAGACTAAAAAAGGAAAAAAAAAACAAGGTTTAATGGTAAGGATAAAAGAGTGACATGAGCATGGCTCTGGAGACATTAAAACAATGCTAAGGCCAAACTACAAATAATTCTATGCTTATAAACTCACAGCATAGAACAAGAGTTGGTAAACTATGGACCAGGGGCCAAGTCTAGTCTGTTGTCTGTTTACATAAACAAAGTTCTTTGGAACAGCAGTATGGAAATTTGGTAGTATACTGACTGTGGATGCTTTCACTCTTCTACAACTTCAGAATTTACTGGAAAGTTAGATCAAATATTGAGAAACAAATAATCATTATGCACAATCCCTTCTAGAAAATAAAAGGGGATGAATCATTTCCAAAAGTTTTTATATAGGGCTACCATTGCTCTGCTTTGAAAAAAAAATCCCAAGATATTCCAAGCAAAGAAAACTAAAGACCAGTATCTCTCCTGAAATTAGATGCAAAGATTGTGAATAAAACAAATGGAATCCAGCAATGTAAAAATGCATGGCAACCAAGTAAACATTATTTTCTTAGTTTAAGGGTGGTTCTACATTCAAACAATCAAATATATATGTTAACTGATGAAAAAGAAAACTCCCAACATTTTAATAGATGCAAAAAATTAACAAAATTTCTTAACAAATTAGGAATAGACATAAATATAAGGCATTCAGAAATCCTACAGTTGAAAGAAATTTAGCTCATCTGAGTGCCAGGTGAGTCTAATTTCCCTCTATTCCCATCCAGCTTCTCACTAATGCACCTTGGAGGCAGCAGACAATGGGCCAGGTACTTGTGCGTCTGCAGCTCACAAGGAAGACTCTGATGGAGTTTCTGGTTCCTTGGCTTCAGCATTGACCTAGCCCTGGCTGTTGAGGGCATTCAGAGTGAGAACCAGTGGATGGAAGATGTCTCCTTTCCCTCTCTGTGTCACTTTGTCATTCAATCAAATCAACAACAACAACAACAACAAAGAAATGAAATTTAATAGAAATCATTGTTTTTCCCTAATACTAATAACAAAGTAGGGACTGGCACTGTGGCACAGTGGCTTAAAGCCCTGGTCTACAGCTTCAGAATCAATTTGAGTCCCAGCTGCTCCACTTCTGATCCAGTTCCCTGCTAAATGTACCTTACAAAGCAGCAGAGAATGGCCCAAGTCCTTGGGCTTTTGCATCCACATGGGAGACTTGGAAGAAACTCCTAGATCCTGGCTTCATATCTGCCCTGTTCCAACTGCTGTGGCCTTTGGAGAGTGAACCATGCATGGAAAATCTCTCTCTCTCTCTCTCTCTCTCTCTCTCTCTCTCTCTCTCTCTCCCTGCCTCTACCTCTTCTGTAACTCTGTCTTTTGTTGTTGTTGTTGTTGTTTTGTTTTTATTTTTATTTTTTGACAGGCAGAGTGGACAGTGAGAGAGAGAGAGAGAGACAGAGAGAAAGGTCTTCCTTTGCCGTTGGTTCACCCTCCAATGGCCGCTGCGGCCGGTGTGCTGCAGCCAGCGTACCACGTTGATCCGAAGGCAGGAGCCAGGTGCTTCTCCTGGTCTCCCATGCGGGTGCAGAGCCCAAGCACTTGGGCCATCCTCCACTGCACTCCTGGGCCACAGCAGATAGCTGGACTGCAAGAGGAGCAACCAGGACAGAATCCGGTGCCTCAACCGGGACTACAACCCGGGATGCCGGCATTGCAGGCGGAGGATTAGCCTATTGAGCCACGGCGCCGGCCCATGTAACTCTGTCTTTCAAATAAATAAAATAAATCTTTTAAAAGGCAAAAAGTAATGCTATATATTCACTACTTTTATTTAACACACTGGAAGTCCTAGCCAAAACAACAAAGGAAGACAACATAATAAAACTGAGAAAGAATTGATGTGCTCATCATTACAGCCAACACACCATATATAGAAACAACATCCAATGATTACTATAGAAGTGCTACTAGTACAGAAAATGAACTATATAAGTTTTTGAGGTACAAGGAATACAATGGAAATACTCCTAAGCAATCGATTTGTGCAAAATCAATGAGCAATAGGAAAAAAAGATTTTTTTTTATTAAACTTTTATTTAATGAATATAAATTTCCAAAGTATAGCTTATGGGTTACAATGGCTTCCCCCCTCCCATAACTTGCCTCCCGCCCACAACCCTCCCCTTTCCTGCTCCCTTTCCCCTTCCATTCATGTAAAGATTCATTTTCAATTCTCTTTATATACAGAAGATCAGTTTGGTATATATTAGGTAAAGATTTCAACATTTTCCCATATAGCAACATAAAGTGAAAAAACTACCATTGGATTACTAATTATAGCATTAAATAGCAATGTACAGCACATTAAAGACAGAGATCCTACATATTTTTTTTTCAAATTAATTAATTTTCTACGCCATTTCCTTTTTAACACCAGGTTGTTTTTTTTTCATTTCCAATTCTCTTTATATACAGAAGATCAATTCAGTATATAATTAGTAAAGGCCTCATCAGTTTGTGCCCACACAGAAATGCAAAGTATAAAAATACTGTTTCAGTACTAGTTATAGCATCACTTCGCTTTAGACGACACATTAGGGACAGATCCCACATGGGGTGTAAGTACACAGTGACTCCTGTTGCTGATTTAACAATTTGACACTCCTGTTCATGGCGTCAGTAATCTCCCTAGGCTCTAGTCATGAGTTGCCAGGGCTATGGAAGCCTTTAGAGTTCGCTGACTTTGATCTTATCC
This sequence comes from Lepus europaeus, assembly GCF_033115175.1. Taxonomy (NCBI): domain Eukaryota; kingdom Metazoa; phylum Chordata; class Mammalia; order Lagomorpha; family Leporidae; genus Lepus; species Lepus europaeus. Next base: position 76,330,131 of record NC_084840.1, on the reverse strand, counting down.
CGATAGGGTCATAGTCAAAGTGGAAGTTCTCTCCTCCCTTCAGAGAAGGGCACCTCCTTCTTTGATGGCCCCGTTCTTTCCACTAGGATCTCACTCACAGAGATCATTCATTTAGGTCTTTTTTTTTCCATGATATCTTGGCTTTCCATGCCTGCTATACTCTCATGGGCTCTTCCGCCAGATCCGAATGCCTTAAGGGCTGATTCTGAGGCCAGAGTGTTGTTTAGGACATCTGCCATTCTATGAGTCTGCTGTGTATCCTGCTTCCCATATTGGATCTTTTTCTCCCTTTTTGATTCTATCAGTTAGTATTAGCAGATACTTGTCTTGTTTGTGTGATCTCTTTGACTATTAGATGTATCAGAGCTATCAATTGTGAGCTGAAATTGATCACTTGGACTAGTGCGATGGCATTGGTACATGCCATCTTGATGGGATCGTGTTGGAATCCCCTGGCACATTTCTAACTCCACCATTTGCGGCCAGTCCGATTAAGCATGTACCAAATTGTTCATCTCCTCCCTCTCTTTTTCCACTCTTAGATTTAACAGGGATCACTTTTCAGTTAAAATTTAAACACCTAAGAATAATTGTGTGTTAATTACAGAGTTCAACCACTAGTACTAGAACAACAACAACAAATACTAAAAAGGATAAAGTATTACATTGTACATCTAAAGTCAGGACAGGAGCTGATCAATTCATTGTTGCTTATAGTGTGCATTTCACTTAACAAGTTTCCCCTTTGGCGCTCAGTTGTCACCGATCAGGGAAAACAAATGATATTTTTCTCTTTGGGACTGGCTTAATTCACTCAGCATGATGTTTTCCAGATTCCTCCATCTTGTTGCAAATGACTGGGTTTCGTTGTTTCTTACTGCTGTATAGTATTCTATGGGGTACATGTCCCATAATTTCTTTATCCAGTCTACTGTTGATGGGCATTTGGGTTGGTTCCAGGTCTTAGCTATTGTGAATTGAGCTGCAATAAACATTAATGTGCAGATGGCTTTTTTATTTGCCAAATTAATTTCCTTTGGGTAAATTCCAAGGAGTGGGATGGCTGGGTTGTATGGTAGGGTTATATTCAGGTTTCTGAGGAATCTCCAGACAGACTTCCATAGTGGCTTAACCAGCTTGCATTCCCACCAACAGTGGGTTAGTGTCCCTTTTTCCCCACATCCTCTCCAGCATCTGTTGTTGGTAGATTTCTGAATGTGAGCCATTCTCACCGGGGTGAGATGGAACCTCATTGTGGTTTTGATTTGCATTTCTCTGATTGCTAGTGATCCTGAGCATTTTTTCATGTGTCTGTTGGCCATTTGGATTTCCTCTTTCGAAAAATGTCTATTGAGGTCCTTGGCCCATCTCTTAAGTGGGTTGTTTGTTTTGTTGTTGTGGAGTTTCTTGATTTCTTTGTAGATTCTGGTTATCAACCCTTTATCTGTAGTATAGTTTGCAAATATTTTTTCCCATTCTGTTGGTTGCCTCTTCACTTTCCTGACTGTTTCTTTTGAAGTACAGAAACTTCTCAATTTGATGCAATCCCAAATGTTAATTTTGGCTTTGACTGCCTGTGCTGTTGGAGTATTTTCCAGGAAGTCTTTGCCTGTGCCTATATCTTGCAGGGTTTCTCCAATGCTCTCTAATAATTTGATGGTTTCGGGTCGTAGATTTAAGTCTTTAATCCATGTTGAGTGAATTTTTGTGTAAGGTGAAAGGTATGGGTCTTGCTTCAAGCTTCTGCACGTGGAAATCCAATTTTCCCAGCACCATTTATTGAATAGACTGTCCTTTTTCCAGGGATTAGATTTGGATCTTTGGTCAAATATAAGTTGGCTGTAGATGTTTGGATTGATTTCTGGTGTTTCTATTCTGTTCCATTGGTCTATCCATCTGTTTCTTTTTTTTTTTTTTAATTTTTATTTAATTTTATTAAAAAAGTGAGAATAATTGTCAACAAACTATTTTCTTTCTACCTATGCAAATACAATGAGAAAATTGTCTGTGATATCAAAATACTGTTTGTAAATACGGATGGCACTAACAATTTTAGGAACTTCCAATAGGACATATATTAAGAAAGAGTAACAGTAGATTTCAAATTAGGCATCAACTTAATTGTAAGAACAGAAAATTAAATTCAAAATGTAAAAGTCAGTATAAGTCATCTGAGTTTCAATAGTTTAAATCCAATCATCAGGAATTCAGAAACACCTGATATGTTCAAAGTTGCATCAATGCATATGGATGACAGAAAAGTAATTCCCATGCAATATTTAAGTGTTGCTATCAGATATATTTAAGTGATACTTTACAGATTAAAGCTGGGTAAAAATCAAAATATATCCTCCCCATTACATTTTAAAACAGTCACAATAATTTATCAACAGTTGCCATTTCACAGCAATTAGAAAACAGGTGTTGATACAAGTTGAACAAAAAGGTACTTTTTCCTCTTTTAGGAAATAAACATATATATCGATATAGATATATACACATACACACATAACATTACTTTGAAATTCGAAGTGGTTAATTTACTTTTGTATTATAAAAAAAAATCTCCCTATGATCAAAATACTGAAAAAGCGCAAAGGCCGAAACAAAGAAAACCACATTTGCCACTTTAAAAAAATACATTACTGCCTTTGTGGTTCCACACATGTGACCGATTACAAAGTTAGGCATTATAAGGACTCACTGGATGGAATTAAATCCACCCTTTTCTCAGTCTCCAGAAAGGACATTCCTACCCTAAAAGATGACCAAATAAATGCACCTATTCTGAACTGTTAAACTAGGGGGAAAAATGCCCACCTGGAAGCAAGGGAAGTCCTAAGAGTTTGTGACTCTGTGGGAGAGAATGTGTGAATCAGAGTGCTATTCTTTGGATATGTCAGGAGCTTTTGGAGCATATAAACTCTTTTAGGTCACTTGAATATGGATGAAAATATGACTTCTCCATAAATCCTGATTTCTCTAGTGCAGGAGTTGGTAGCCTGTGGTTCCTGTCTAGTATGTCATCTGTTTTTACAGATAAAGTTTCACTGGAACATGACCATGCTCATTTGTTTAGATGTTGTCAATGGTTGCTTTTGTGCAACAAGGGCAGTTGAACTGTGACAGAGACCATACAGCCTGCAAAGCCAAAAATTTACTCTCTGGCTCTTTACAGAAAGTTTACTGAGCCTGCTCCAGTGCACTAAGTGCAACTCTAGGTCTCTAAAACAGTTAATGCACCTCAGGATGATCTTAGCATGTACTCTTAGAATAACCTGTGGTGTGTTCCATTAGCAGGTGCTTTACTTTTGGGTGAAGAAATAATTTGTATATGTTTTCAGCAAATACCTGTAGAGGTTAATTTAAAACAAAATAAAGGGAAAATAAAATCCAGAAAAGTACATATGTCTAGCTATGTTCCCTCTCTTAAAAAAACACATTGAAAGGCAGAGAGGTAGAGAGGGGGTTGGATACTTCCATCTGCTGGTTCACTCTCCTAACGCCCATAATGACTAGGGGGCTGGACAGGGCCGGGTCAAAGCCAGGAGCCAGAAAGTTGATCGAGGACTCCCATGTGGGAGGTGCTTCAGCTTTTAGCACTGCCTTGTAGGGTTGGCTTTAGCAGGAAGCTGCAGACAGAGCTGGAGCCAGGGAACAGCACCAGGAATGCCCCATGTGGGACATAGATGTCTTTTACGGCACCTTAACCACTAGGCTTCACTCCTCCCTCTGGCTATGTTCTCTTAATATTTTCATATTATCGGGGGACAAGGGTGCTAAAATGATTCTGTCATTCCTTTGATTGGGTTATACACATTTTCTGGAAGTAGTGCTCCCTCCCTCTCTCCCACACAATTAATAACCTTTAAAGTAATCTACCTAAAATGCTTGCAGTTTGGTGAAGCCTTAAGAAATATTTACTTAAGCGAAACATATCAAAGATTATCCTTTTTAGAAAAGGGTTCTTAAAATTCTTTGTTACTTCAAGAAGGGGGAAGAATGAACAAGAAAATCAAACCCTGTAAAATATACCTTAAAAAGCAGAGGTATAAAATAGCTACCATTTCTGAATGGCAATATAAAATAAAAAAGAGAAAAAAAGAAATCTGTCGACTTTGCAGAGCAAGGCTTCCGGGCCCCTGGTCAGCTAATGAAGTCCGCTTCCCACAGCGAACCCCTGGCACTCGGGCAGCTGTTCAGGAATCGTTAAGAGTTCACAGGGGTTTCACAGCTCAATAGTTGTTGAAACATGGAAGATAAAACACTGAGAAGATATTTATCAAACACGACTTTACGTCAAGATTAACTTTTTCCCAACCCCAAATGGACTTTTCTCTGTTAGGGAAAAAAAAAAAAAAGAATGGTCTGAAACCACGTGTTAAAGATGTTTCTACAGTTAATACCTTATACTTTTCACTGCTTTGCAGCTCCAAAGTGCTTCACATGCCCTCTCATCTCAGCCTCACAACAGCCCTGTGAGGTAGGTACAGCAGGTCTCATCAGCCTCATTTCAAGACCAGGAAGTCGAGGCAATGAGAGGTTAAGTGACTTGCCCACAGTCACAACAGCTGGTAAGTGGCGGAGCCAAGACCAGAAATCAGGTTTTATGACTCCGTCCAGTACTCTTTCCATCGCAACTACCACCTCCAGATATGAATAATGCATTGTGTATCAAAATTGAAGGGTCATTGAAATTCATGTCAGTGATGTCTTAACAGTACAGTTAAATGAGAAATACAAGAACAGTAGGTCTGATGGTTTTACTTGACATAATAAAACTGGTGCAAAACCACTTTTGTCTAGTTACTTATAACTTTTTGGTCCAAATACATAAAATATGCACTATGTACAGCATTTTCCTTTTTTTTTTCTTTTGTAAATGCAATGCTTTAAAACACATTATAAAGCACCTTAGTAAAAATAGTCTACAGGTAAAAGTACAGAAGTAAGAAAACCCAACCCACACCACAGCTCACCACTGGAGTCTTAAAGTTGCCGATAGCTCAGTTTACATCTTGACAAACAACCCCTGGAGGAACAAATACTAAACTGACTTTTTTATATTAATGCATCTAAGTCTTAGCTAAAACTTCTGACAATGCCAACCTTCTTTGAAGTGTATTCCCAATAATAAATACTGGGGAGACAGGAATGAGCAATACTGCCTTGATTCTTTATCTTCTTATAGTATTATTCATGGTTTAAACTGGTATTTAACATTAATGATTATTTAAAAAATTTAAAACCACCTACATAAAAATGGGTAACTCCAACTATAGCAGTCACATTTCTTAGCAAATACAAACAGCTGGATAAATTTCATGAGATGTGATTCACAGAAACAAAGCACACGCTGCCCAAGTTACCACCGCTATTTCTAACCTAAACCCCTGGGGAAGGCGGAAGTGGCAAATGGATTCATCTTCATTCATGGTTAGTTGAAAAAATGCTTTATCAAAAACTAGACTATCAGACCCTTTTCTAAATTGCATTTAGCTTTTTGATTAGACTTGCCATGTGTTTATTTTAGGTGATGTAAGCTTGTTTTCCCTTAGGCAAGTGGGGATAATAATTCTCACCAAAATCTAACCTGAAAAAAGAAAAATGCTTGAAACTTAAACCCTTTACAACACAGAGCAGCCAGCATCTACTTCCTCGACATGACCATTTCTAACTCAGCTCGACACAAACCATCTTATACACGATCAGCAATCCAGGTTGCAGAGCTGAGAATGAAGGTGAAGTCAGCGTCAAAGTTTTTGTTCAGGAATCTAATAGTCACACCTCGGACTCAGTTCGACTTAGGGTAAATCTTTTCATAGAAAAAGTTTTGTGCGAGGATGTAGAGGTCTCCATCTTTTTCTCGAACAGCATGGGCTCTGATGAACTGGAACTGCTCCAGTGCAAACTCATAGAACTCATTCTCCATTTTCCAAATGTCAGACTGCTGTAGTTTTGCGATGGTTTGCTTAGTGGGAAGTTTCTTCTCTGTGGTTTTCCTAAGATGAGATTTCTTTCCTGTACGGTAGAGTTCTGTAGCACCCCTAAAAAACCGGGGTAAAGCGGCCTCCAGTAACATGATGAAATCTTCAAGCTCTTCAGTAACTCCCACCAGAAAGTATTCATTAACTAGGTTATACTTGGCTTGATCCATAGCCCACCTGCTTCCCACATTCCAGCATTCGGAGCTGTGGCCACAGAAGAATGGAATTTGAAGCCAGAGCTTCTCAGGAGCACAGTCGGAGCCGCCCTCGGCTACACACTCATCAAAGGTCTTTTTGTCTCCTTGTTTTCGTCTCCTTAACCCTGGTCTATAATCATCTCCAAATCTCAGAAAGTAATAGTAGGAAACCAGTCTCTCAATAGGATCCCTTATGACATTAATGTAAATTGGCTTCTTCTTCACACCAAATTTTGCAAAATCCAAATAAGAAACATGTCCATGATAAAAACCTGGTTTCATCTCTTTCCAGGAAGTTATATTCTTTACAAAGCGCACCTGATCTTGCAGTGACATCACTGGATTGTTTTTGGTAGTGTTGATGTGAAGGACGTGGTATCTATTCTTGGCACACAGGTCATAGGCGATATTGGTAAATGAGGTGCTGGCAGTTTTGGGAACTCTGTTATAAATGATCACCATGTCCTCTTCCTCCTCTAAGGCTGCATCTTGCCGAGGGCCATCCATCGTATGTCGCTGCTCAATTTCTCGGACCTCATGTCTTGCAATCGCCCTTTCTAGCTTCGACAGGGACTCCTCCAGCTTCTGGATCTGGTTCTCCAAGAAGAGCATCGCCACCGCGAAGGCCACCACCGCCAGCAGCTGCAACTTGGGCGGCATCATAATCCTGAGGAGCCCCATGAAACCCGCTGCTCGGGATCAAGACATACCGCGGAGGGCGGGGAGCGGGGCCCCAGAGGCGAGGGAAACGCCGGGAGGAGCCCACCGAGCCGGCAGCCAGGCAAGGAGAGCGCAACAGCCAGAGCACCACCTGAGCGACCCCCCTTCTCGCCGCTCCGGTCCCCCCGCCCCCAGGCGCCAGCACCAGCGCCGCCGGTGCCCGCTTCTCGTCAGCCGACTCAACGGCCGCCCCCTCCACAACCCCGCGCAGCAAACCCTGCGCGAAGCAGCTGCCGGGCTCTCGCCTCCCTCCACAGCCTCAATCCCCGACCTCCGCGCCCGCCTGCCTGCCCGCCTCCCTCTCTTCCTTCCTTCCCTCCCTCCCTCCCCATCTGTTTCTGTACCAGTACCATGCTGTTTTGATAACAACTGCCCTGTAGTATGTCCTGAAATCAGGTATTGTGATGCCTCCGGCTTTTTGTTGTACAGGATTGCTTTGGCTATTCGAGGTCTTCTGTGTCTCCATATGAATTTCAGCATCATTTTTTCTAGATCTGAGAAGAAGGTCTTCGGGATCTTGATGGGTATTGCATTGAATGTATAAATTGCTTTTGGGAGAATAGACATTTTGATGATATTGATTCTTCCAATCCATGAGCATGGAAGATTTCTCCATTTTTTGGTATCTTCTTCTATTTCTTTCTGTAATGTTTTGTAGTTTTCATCGTAGAGATCTTTAACGTCTTTGGTTAAGTTTATTCCAAGGTATTTGATTGTTTTTGTAGCTATTGTGAATGGGATTGATCTTAGAAGTTCTTCCTCAGCCGTGGCATTGCCTGTGTATACAAAGGCTATTGATTTTTGTGGATTGATTTTATATCCTGCTACTTTGCCAAACTCTTCGATGAGTTCCAGCAGTCTCTTAGTAGAGTTCTTTGGGTCCCCTAAAGAAAGAATCATATCATCTGCAAAGAGGGATAGTTTGAGTTCGTCCTTCCCGATTTGTATCCCTTTAATTTCTTTTTCTTGCCTAATAGCTCTGGCCAAAACTTCTAGAACTATATTGAATAGCAGTGGTGAGAGAGGGCATCCCTGTCTGGTACCAGATTTCAGTGGAAATGCTTCCAACTTTTCCCCATTCAATAGGATGTTGGCCGTGGGTTTTTCATATATTGCTTTGATTGTATTGAGGAATGTTCCTTCCATACCCAGTTTGCTTAGAGTTTTCATCATGAAAGGGTGTTGTATTTTATCAAATGCTTTCTCTGCGTCTATTGAGAGAATCATATGGTTTTTCTTCTGCAGTCTGTTAATGTAGTGTATTACGTTGATTGTTTTGCGAATGTTGAACCATCCCTGCATACCGGGGATGAATCCACTTGGTCTGGGTGGATGATCTTTCTGATGTGTTGTTGGATTCTATTGGCCAGAATTTTATTGAGTATTTTTGCATCTATGTTCATCAGGGATATTGGTCTGTAATTCTCTTTCAATGTTGCATCTCTTTCTGGCTTAGGAATTAAGGTGATGGTTGCTTCATAGAAAGAATTTGGGAGGATTCCCTCTTTTTCGATTGCTCTGAATAGTTTGAGAAGAATTGGAGTTAGTTCTTCTCTAAATGTCTGGTAGAACTCAGCAGTGAATCCATCTGGCCCTGGGCTTTTCTTTGTTGGGAGGTCCTTTATTACTGTTTCAATTTCTGTGTCAGTTATGGGTCTGTTTAGGTTTTCTATGTCTTCCTGGCTCAATTTAGGGAGGTTGTATGTGTCCAAGAATCTGTCCATTTCTGATAGATTTCCCTGTTTGCTGGCATACAAGTCCTTGTAGTAATTTCTGATGATTCTTTTTATTTCTGCGGCGTCTGTTGTTACGTTTCCCATTTCATCTCTGATCCTATTGATTTGGGTCTTTTCTCTTCTTTTTTTAGTTAGTTGGGCCAATGGGGTGTCAATTTTGTTTATTTTTTCAAAAAACCAGCTCCTCGTTTGGCTGATTTTTTGTAATGTTTTTTTTTGGATTAAATCCTGTTGATTTCTTCTCTGATTTTAATTATTTCTCTTCTCCTACTTGACTTGGGTCTGGTTTGCTGCAGATTTTCTAGATCCTTGAGATGACTTGAAAGCTCATCTATTTGGTGCCTTTCCAATTTCTTGATGTAGGCACCTATTGATATAATCTTTCCTCCTAACACTGCTTTTGTTGTATCCCATAGGTTTTGGTATGTTGTGCTGTTATCCTCATTTACTTCCAGACAATTTTTGATTTCTCTTTTAATTTCTTCTATGACTCATTGTTCATTCAGGAGCATGTTGTTCAATCCCCATGTGTTTGCACGTGCTCTGGGGATTCCTGAGTTGCTAATTTCCAATTTCATTCCTTTGTGGTCTGAGAAGCTGCATGGTATGATTCTAATTCTCTTGAATTTGCTGAGACTTGCTTTATGGCCTAGTATGTGGTCAATCCTAGAGAAGGTTCCATGTACTGCTGAGAAGAATGTAAAGTCCTTAGATGTAGGATGAAATGTTCTGTAGATATCTGTTAGATCCATTTGGGCTATAGTGTCATTTAAATCTACTGTCTCCTTGTTGAACTTCTGTTCTGTTGATCTGTCTATCTCTGAGAGTGGAGTATTGAAGTCCCCCAGTACTATTGTATTGGGGTCTAAGTCTCCCTTTAAGTCCCTTAACAAGTCTTTTAAATAAGCTGGTGCCCTGTAATTAGGTGCATATACATTGATAATCGTTATATCTTTCTGTTGAATGGATCCCTTAATCATTATATAGTGCCCCTATTTGTCTCTCCTAACAGATTTTGTGGTAAAGTTTATGTTGTCCGATATTAAGATGGCTACGCCCACTCTCTTTTCATTTCTGTTGGCATGGTATATCTTTTTCCAGCCTTTCACTCTCAGCCTGTATGGATCATTGTTGGATGGGTTTCTTGTAAGCAGCAAAAGGATGGGTTTTGTTCCTTAACCCATTCAGCCAATCGGTGTCTTTTAACTGGACAGTTCAAGCCATTAACATTCAATGTGACTATTGAGAAGGAGTAACTTCGCCCTGCCATTAGCCAAAGATACTTTCTAATATATGGTTTGACATTCCTGTGATCTTTAGGTGTGAGGTTTCCTACCTTTACCTTCTTTCATATTGGTGACCGTGTTTCTGTGTTTCTGTATGTAACACATCTTTAAGCATCTTTTGCAGGGCTGGATGAGTGGCGACAAATTCTTTCAATTTCTGTTTGCTGTGAAAGGTCTTTATTTCACCTTCATTCACAAATGAGAGCTTTGCAGGATATAATATTCTGGGCTGGCAGTTTTTCTCTCTTAGCACCTGGGCTATGTCTCGCCATTCTCTCCTAGCTTGTAGGGTTTCTGAAGAGAAGTCAGCTGTGAGTCTAATTGGAGATCCTCTGAGAGTAATCTGGCGTTTCTCTCTTGCACATTTTAGGATCTTTTCTTTGTGTTTCACTGTGGTGAGTTTGATTACGACGTGTCGTGGTGAGGATCTCTTTTGGTCATGTTTACTAGGGGTTCTATGAGCTTCCTGTATTAGGATGTCTCTGTCTTTCTCCAAACCTGGGAAGTTTTCTGCTAGTATCTCACTAAAAAGGCCTTCTAATCCTTTCTCTCTCTCCATGCCTTCAGGTACTCCTAGAACCCGAATGTTGGGTTTTTTAAGAGTATCCTGTAGATTCCTGACAGTATTTTTTAGATTTCTGATTTCTTCTTCTTTTCTTTGATTTGATTGTTTCCTTTCCTGTTCTCTGTCTTCTAATTCCGATATTCTCTCTTCTGCTTCACCCATTGTGTTTTTAAGGCTTTCTAATGTGTTTGTCATTTGATCTATTGAGTTCTTCATTTCATTATGGTTTCTTGTCACTATCACAGTTTCATGTTCTACTAGTTGTTTCATTTCATTTTGATTCCTCCTTAATATTTCATTTTCACGAGAGAGATATTCTATCTTGTCCATTAAGGATTTCTGTAGTTCAAGAATTTGTTTTTGAGAACTTCTTAATGTTCTTATCAATTTTTTGAGATCTGCTTCTTGCATTTCCTCTATCTCTCATCTTCATAATCTTGGACTGGGGGGTCTTGTTCATTTGGGGGCATCATAGTGTCTTCCTTGCTCTTGTTAACTCTGCTTCTACGTTTGTTGTTTGGCATGTTGGAGATAATTTATGTTTTTTTTTGTTTTGTTTTGTTTTGTTTTTTGCTGTGGTGTTTTTTTCTCGTTATACTATGCCTCTAGGTGGGCTGTCTGCTTTGATGGATCCTTAGAGGCTGTGGTGGGTGTGGCCAGTGAGCTCTGCTTGATTCTTCAGGTTTGAGGCTTTGCAAAAAGTGACTCTCCTTGCTCCTTGCTGGATCTCTCTCTCTCTCTCTCTCTCTATTTTTTTTTTTTTAAACTCAGTTGGGAAGTAATTCCGAATGGCTCCCGTTGGTTCCTGCGCTCGGGCCGCCGCCGCCACCGCCGCTGTAGTGCCTGCGCGCGCACCCTGGGACTGGGACCGTGGAGAGAGGCGCTCGGGACGCTGCCGCCACTGCCGTCGCCGCCGCCGCCGCGGCAGAGCTGCAGGCGGAGGCGGGAGGAGGAGAGTTTCTGAGGCTTTTGTCTTACCTCTGGTTCCCGCGCTGGCGAGACTCTGCAGCTCGGTTCCCGCGGTTGGGTTTCCACGCAGTGGGCTCTCTGTAGATCCTCTGTGTCACGTCCACTAGATCCGGAAGCGTTTCCTCTGCAGTTTTTTTCTTGAGTCTTTTCCTAAGGCTACAGTAATTCCACTTTTATGAAACTTTTTTTTCGCAGACTAATGGTGCACGTCCTCACTATCCGCCATCTTGGCTCCGCCCCCGGAAACAAAGATTTTTAAAGAATGCTTTCATATGGAATTAACACATCAAGAAGTGATCTGCTAACAAATCAAGAAAACAATACTATTTATTTATTTTTTATTTATTTATTTATTTTTTTGACAGGCAGAGTGGATAGTGAGAGAGAGAGACAGAGAGAAAGGTCTTCCGTTTGCCTTTGGTTCACCCTCCAATTGCCGCCGCGGCTGGCGCTGCGACCTGCGCATCGCGCTGATCCGATGGCAGGAACCAGGTGCTTCTCCTGGTCTCCCATGGGGTGCAGGGCCCAAGCACTTGGGCCATCCTCCACTGCACTCCCTGGCCACAGCAGAGAGCTGGCCTGGAAGAGGGGCAACCGGGACAGGATCGGTGCCCCGACCAGGACTAGTACCCGGTGTGCCAGCGCCGCAAGGCGGAGGATTAGCCTAGTGAGCCGCAGCGCCGGCAAAACAATACTATTTATAATACCTTAAAATTTAGCAGTAAGCTTAACCAATGTGGTGAAAGACCTGTCCAGTAAAAACTATCATGTATCAGTGAAAGAACCTGAGGATGACTTAAACAAATGGAAATATATTTCCTGTTTGTGAATTGGAAGAATTAAATTTTTAAAATTCTCATACCACCTGAAATTATCTACAATTTCATGGCAATCTCTACCAAAATCTCAATGACATTTTTCATAGAACTTAAAGGAACTCCTCTGAAATTCAGATGGAACTCCATATCCCATATAAATGTTAAAGCAATCCTGAGCAAAAAGAGGAACACTAACTGACTTTAAAATATACTACAAAGCAACAGTCATCAAAGCATCATGGTACTTGCTTAAAAAAAAAGAAAACATGAAGAAATGCAACAGAATAGAGATCCCAGAAATAAATCTAAGAATTTATCTTTATAGCTAAATGATTTGATTTAATAGTATTCATAGAGCATTACTTCTCTAGGTGGACATGTTTCCTACCAGTACTCAATTAACACTAAAAAGAAAAACCTTGATAGTATTTTATCACAATTTATGATTGACTGATTCATGAATTAACAATTTGGTTAGCAATTTAGATGACATAATGATCAACAAAAAGAATAATCTGCTAACTGCTCATTATACAATTCTGTCCATTAGTAATTCTTACCGAGCATACCGATAACATATTCCACGTAGTTGGATTATGTTTTCATATGTGGGACTGGGAAAAAAAGGAGAGAGATACACAGTTATCAAGCTTTTGAATTTTCCTTTTCCTTTGTTTTAAGAGCAGGTCCATGATTTGGGGGCTGGTTAGTGCAATACAGAGAACAAAGAGGAAGCATACAAAAGGCACTTCCCACCAATGCCAGTGCTCATTTCATTATGGTTATAACCAAGGATGTTATTAACTATTACCTTACTTGCTTTTCTTTAGCACATAAACGAAAGACATTAACTTGACTTGAGGTATATATACAGTACATACACAAATTTCTGTTCATAAGCAATGTTACATTTTAAAATATTGGAAACCTAGTATCTGTACTTTGTAGCTTGACTTAATGGAACAAGAAAATAACAACATTCAACAAGGGAAGATTATACTGATACTAAAATTCTAAAAAGTTCAAAATGTATTCCTCTTCTTTTGTACTTACCACAGACTACACAATGTCCTGAGAGCATTCATTAGGAGAAAAATGTCAGTCACAGCTTTCATAACTTACTTTGGAAGGAATAATGAGAAAGTAAATTGGAAGGTGTTTTCAAACAAGTGATCGGAATTTTTCTTCTTATAGAAGTTTAAATTAGTTTATTATAAATATATGTAAACCATTAAATGTTGCAGTTTTTAGGTAAAGTCCAACACACTGTTTACACAAAGTCTGTAAGAAGAGGTCAGTAGAGATCATCTGATCTTAAGTCGTGATGGACACAATCCCTCACCAGTAAGAGCACAGCAGTCCTGGGTATGACACTGGTGATTTTTAATAGACATCAGTTTCAGAAACTGAGAGGTTACTTGTACAATCTCGCATTCTTCAACATCTTGTTTATTAGCAAAAATCAGCAATCCAGCTTTCCTGAAGTCCTCATGTGCTAACATTTTATAGTGTTCTCCTCTCTCTGTACTGTCCACAACTATTGCAAACTCTTTGTTAGTATGATAAGCATTTCAGGAAGAATGAAGAGATTCTTGGCCACCAATATCCCACATTAGGAAATGTGTATTATTAATCACTGTCTCTTCTACATTGCTTCCTATTGTAGGGCATGTATGTACAACTTCAAAAAACTGCTAAAGGATGGTAGTTTCCCCTGCATTATCCACACCAACAATTTTAACTTTGTACTCCTGGTGATGAAACAGTCTCCATGTCCTGGTGAAAAGAATTATCATTCTCCGGCAGTGGACATCCCTCCAGCAGCCCTGGCCGCCTGGCCTCTCTGGCCTCAGGCAGGGGACAGAGAGACATGTTGGAGCCTCTACCTCTGCTGTTCTTGCTTCCTTGCTGGCTGATGGCATGCTTCCCGGGAACTGGAGGGAGACTGACTCCCAGGCTGTCCTGCCGCACATGAGGCCCTGCCACTGCCACCTCAGCACTCACCTGGCTCAGGGACCTCACCACTGTGTTGTCTGTGATGAGCCTCGTGGCCACCATCCTCCTCCAGCTCCTCTAGAATTTATTTCGATTGGTTTTTCACCAAGATGCCAACAGTACACCACAGGCCAAGGACAGTCAAAACACTATGGATGTTACTCAAAAAAAGATTACAAATGCAACTACTATATGATCTAACAATTCCACTACTAGATGTGTAACCAAAAAACTGAAATCAACATGTCAAAAATATACAAGTACTCCATGTTTATTGCAGGGTTACTCATATTGCTATAATGTAGAATCAAATTAAGTGTCTATTATTAGGTGAATGAGTGAAGAAAATTTGGTAAATATAAACAACAGAATATTATTCAGCCTTAAAAGGTAGAAAAGTATGCTATTTGTGACAACATGGAGGATGTTGTGTTAATTAAAACAAGCCCCACCACACACAAATATAAGATTTTACCCTGGCCAGCGCCACAGCTCAATAGGCTAATCCTCTGCCTGCGGCGCCGGCACACCGGGTTCTAGTCCCGGTCAGGGAGCCGGATTCTGTCCCGGTTGCCCCTCTTCCAGTCCAGCTCTCTGCTGTGGCCCAGGAGTACAGTGGAGGATGGCCCAAGTGCTTGGGCCCTGCACCCCATGGGAGACCAGGAGAAGCACCTGGCTCCTGCCTTCGGATCAGCATGGTGCACTGGCCACAGCACGCTGGCTGCAGTGGTCATTGGAGGGTGAACCAACAGTGAAGGAAGACCTTTCTCTCCGTCTCTCTCTCTCTCTCACTGTCCACTCTGCCTGTCAAAAAAAAGAAGATTTTACCCTACAGGTGATTTCAAAAAGTTTGTGAAAACAGCAATTAAAAATAAACTTATTTAGGAGCAAAGCAATTTTTGCAGTGTCTAGTTATATACAGACTCTAAAGCCGTTGAACTCAGAAAAGCATAGAATAGAATGGTGGTTACCACGGGCTTGGATCCTAGGGAGTCTGGGGAGATGTTGGTCAAAGTATTCAAAACTTCAATTAAATAGGAATAAGGATTTCTTTCTGTTTTAAATAATTGTTTTATTTTTAACTCTGAGAGACAGAATTACAGAGAGAGGTATGGCCAGCGAGAGAGAGGTCTTCCATTCAACTGGTTTAATCCCCAAATGACCACAATGGCCAAAGATGAGCTAATCCAAAGCCAGCAGACAGGAGCTTCTTCCATGTCTCCCACATGGGTACAGGGGCCCAAGGACTTTGGCCATCTTTTACTGCTTTTCCAGACCATAGCAGAGAGCTGGATTGGAAGAAGAGCAGCCAGGACTTGAACCAGCACCTAAATGGGATGTTGGGGCTACAGGCTGGGGCTTCAACCCATTGCCCACAGCGAAAGCCCCTAATTGATTATTTCAAATGCTCTATTCTACACCATGGTGACTATGGCTAACAAGAATGTATTATACACTTGAAAATCATGGATAGTTGATTTCAATGGTCTTGCCATGAAAAACAATAAGTATGCGAGATAATTTGTCAAGAAGCTCAGGTTAACCATTCTTCAATGCATTCATATGTCAAAGCATGATGCTGTACATCATAAGTATATATAATTATAATTTTGCAATTAAATATGCCACTAATTTTCAATAAAATACTTTTTAAATGAAATTTTTAATTGTTATACATGTCTATAGAATCTGTATGTTAAAAACTACAAAATACTAGTTATGGGATCTAAGATCTAAATAATTTAGATATTTACTTATGAATTGGATGATCTAATATTGTTAGAATAACCAAAATTAATCTATATATTTAATACACAACTAATAAAGGTACATGCAGGCTATCAAAGAGCTATATACCGGGGGAGTGGAAAGATGGCGGACTAGGAAGGGAGCACACTGATAGTCCGGGGAGAGACAGTTTAAGAAAAGTGGAGATACTGCAGGTTCAAGGAAGAGTAGAGGAAGAACAAGCAGAGGAAACTCTTCTGGAACTAGTGATTCACAGAGGACCTGCGTGGAGAGCGTGGGAGCCCATAGTTCAGGACTCCAGCGGAAGACTCAACACACAAGTGCTGGAAAGTGAGGTGAGCCGAACCTCAATAGCCTGAGAAACCAGCGGGAAAGCAGAAAGAGGAGACTAGATGGAAGGAGGATTGAAACTCCGTGGGGAAAAGTTCACCAGGCTAACTAGAAGAGACAGAGAGAAAAAAAGGTGACCAATACGGACACGAGTTTCTCTCTCTCTGGTCACCTCACCTCTCAAAGGCAGGCAAGACAAAGATCAGGCGCCATTTTGGACATACGTCATAAGCAGGGCGACCTCAGGACTGCACCGGCCCTCAGCCTAGCAGAAAAACCTGACTCTGGGGGGATGAAATAACAGGAGATTAGGACCTAATGGATGTGTGGTGCTGGTGAACTGAGACTGTGAAGAAGTAGATGGTGGGGAGAGAACTCACAGAATTCACGTGAGTGCTCTCCAGAGACACTACAGTTCGGTAGCCTTGGCAACCAAGTGGGAGACTGCAGGAGAATTTGAGCCCACACTGAGGGCAGCACAGATTCCCTGTGTGGTCCTTGGGAAAGAGCTTCCAAACTCTAGTTCCTGTGTGTATATCAGTCACCTGCTAACGACCTCCAATTCAGTTCAGCTGTGCGGAATAACATCCCTTTTGAATCAAAAAAAAAAAAAAAGAAAGTAAAAAAGAGAGATTTACCACGCCTAACCTGGGAATGTCACCTTGAGCACACCCTTAACCATGAGGAACCAAACAGAGCTCTCAGGCCACACCCATCTCAAGCCTCTAAGACTCCATCGAAAGCAGACAGTCCACTTAATCTAGAGTCATAATATAAAAAGAAAAAACATCACAATGAGGAAACCAAAGAATATCTCCAATATGCCAAACAAACACAAAAACCGAGGTAACAAGAACAAGGAAGACACTATGATGCCCCCAAATGAAAAAGACACCCCAATTCAAGATTATGAAGATGATGAGATAGAAGAAATACAAGAAGCGGATCTCAAAAAATTGATAAGAACATTAAGAAGTTCTCAAAAACAAATTATTGAACTACAGAAATCCTTAATGGACAAGATAGAAAATCTCTCTCGTGAAAATGAAATATTAAGGAGGAATCAAAATGAAATGAAACAACTAGTAGAACAAGAAACTGTGATAGTGACGACAAACCATAATGAAATGAAGAATTCAATAGATCAAATGACAAACACATTAGAGAGCCTTAAAAACAGAATGGGTGAAGCAGAAGAGAGAATATCGGATTTAGAAGACAGAGCACAGGAAAGTGCTGGGTCTTAGTCCACCCGTACAAGGATGGACTGGGTCCGAGGAAAGGTGAGTGCGCAGCTCGTCCGTTCCCCAGCCTCCCGATCCCGGAGACAATCAGACGCAGCGGGGAGCCAAGTCTAGCAAGGACTCATTTACTTCCTGAGAAATAGAACATTTTATAGTACAAAACTGCAGAGTCATTGGGGCAGGGCTAAGGACCAGCCAACCACTTAAAAATTCACCTTACAAAAAAAAAAAATTCACCTTACGGGGGGCTTTCTATAGGACTAGCCATATGTCTATACACTTGTTACTAGTTTTGTTACCTCCCCTGATGTTGTGCAACCAATCAGTTTTAGTGGTAAACAACTTTGGATTCCACCCACCTTACTTCCCCTGGGGTCCATCATGTAACTAATTTCCCCACATATTCCCCCTTTTTTGTTTTAGCACGCGGTCCCTGTCTTAGGTTGCCCCTGGCCGTCCTTGCCCTTACCCGTCATTGGTAACCCAGGCAGCTTGGCCATGAGCCCTGTCTTAGGTTGGTGCAGGACGCTGGGTGCTTTACCCGTCTTGGGGTGTCGCGTGACTTGTTATTATGGGAGCGTGGTGAGCTTTCTCCACCGCCTGTCTTAGGTTGTTCCGGTCCATCCGGAATCTTACCCGTCATTGGCAATGTGGAGAGCACCGGGGACACTTCTCCAGTTCAGGGGATCATAGCCCTCTGTGGCTAGCAGCCTCTAGTAATGAACCTCAACCTGTCTTACCCTTGTTGCCTCTATGTGCTGTTGTATAAACTGTATAAGCCTATTCATTATGCATGGGCCAATAGCAAGGATTAAAAGCAGGGTGAGAAGCAGTCCAAGAAGAGAGAAGAGGTAGGGAAAGAGTCCATTAAGGCCCATCCAAATGGGGCTTTCTTGGAGTTCTCTTCGTCTTTTTTAGGTCCTCCTGAAGTGTTTTGATGATCACGTTTGGGTCATTGAATCCCCTGTCACTGGGCTGGGCACTTCTTGTCAGGATCACAGTGAAGAGTAGCATCCGCATCATCACCTGCCTCTGGATCTCCATCTGTTTCTGGAAGAGGAAAGACAAGGGGATCTCCCTCAGGGGCAAACCGCTCCCTGGGTGGGTTGTTACTTGCATCGGGCATAGGCCTGATATTTCTGGCCGGTATTCAAATTGGAGTCAACTCCCCTATGGGGAACACACAGCCAAATCCTCTTCCCAACTGAATCAGTGGGTCAGGCCCTCTCCAGAGTCGGGTGAGAGGGTCTCTCCATCTAATGAGCATCTGAGGTTTAGCGGTTAAATGTCCCCAATGTTTTTGGAACCTTGACTCCCTTGACCCTTTCGAAAAATCTAAAATATTGATAGTAAACAAGGCCTTATGGAACTGTAGATGGGGGGTAGCCACTCCCCCTTTTTGTTTTAATAACTGTTTTCTGAGGCATTGATGTGTTTTTTTTTGTTTTGTTTTGTTTTTTATTTTTTTTTTCCACCATAGCCTGTTCCTGTGGGTTGTGAGGAATTTTAGTAGAGGGCTGAATCGTTTTACATCTTGGCAGCACTTTTAAACATCCCAATTGGTTATTATCTCTGTAAGATGAGAGATATATCTTTTGATATCTCCAGGGGCCCTTTTGAAGATACCAAAAGTTTAGAGAATTTAGAACTTTGATTTTTAGAAAGTTTGTTAAAGGTGCCAAGAGAACTTAGAGTATCTGGTTAGAATAGAATTCCTGAAATGATAGCCCTTTATTAGACAGGATGATCTTAACACTTTTAGACCAGATCTAATCATAAAGGTATTTAGCAATGCTTTTCATCAATTTGAACTTAACAGAGACAGTAGAGTACACAATAGATTACCTTGACAGAACATGAATTTTATGTTTTTTGTTATTGAATAAACCAGAAATAAACACCTTGAACATAAGAGTTAGTATACAAAATGATTACATAACTTAGAACTACTTAACAGAGCTAAAAAGAGCTTACATGACCTAACTTTAGAAATGGCAGAGTAACCCATTAAGCAGACACTGTTAAAAAGAGACACTATAGTTTTTGCAAAAGCAGATCTGTAAAAGAAACAAGTTTAAAGCATAAAAACTTATAAGACCACCTTAGCTGGAAAGCAAAAACATGAATACAACATAGGTCCGACATCATTTACAATATTTTAATACACTGCATAATTTGAATAGACTCAAACAGTTGTTACTTTAACAAATTTAGAGTCCCATCCTTTGAGAGTTCCAGGGATCCTACTGGAAGTCCCAAAGTCTCCATTTGAGAATTTAAACTGTTAGAGAGTCCAATCGCTCAGCCAAGAACTAGTACGTATAACCAAAGCTGTGGGGTAGATCTGATCAGAGTTAGGTAATCACTCAAACATTAAAGACAGACAAATCCAATAAAACACGAAACCTTCAAGACACGTGCAAACTCTCAGATAAGTTAACTACAGCAACACAGAAAAGAGCTGGTCATCAGCATAGGAGCCCATTGCTTAGGACAGGGAAACACATCTGAAACAAAGCGGCAGGGAATGAGAGGCTTCCGTAGTGCTGGAGAAAAAGTCTTATTAACTGCAAATAAAGACTCATTAGGTTGGAAAGGGTTAATGGATGAAGGTTTTTGTTCCTTTAGGTAAGGCCAGTGGTAGCCAAAGGCATTTTTTCTTCCCCCTCCTAGTGAGGACAGCATTGAATTGTAAATGGAGAGGAAAAAAGCAGCCCAAGCACTAGTCTCCCTAGAGTATCTGGCTGTGGCCTGCATGGGTGCAACAGGCTACACTGACTGGAAGAGAGTGCAGAGAAAGGCCATGGTCCCCCATTTACAGGGAAGACTGTGCACGCCGGGGCCTAGCAGGAATGGCCATGGGGTTGGGTAGGCACGCTGTTTACAAGATGTCGGCGGGCGATTCAAGGGAGGGGAATAACCATAAAGGGGTGGCCACATGGGCGGAATTGGAGGCGCAGTGCGTTGAGGCAGTGTTGGGCTTTTAGAGGTTGCCGCCACACCAGAAAGTTCCACCTTAGTTTTAACTGCCTCTGGGGATTTATGAGCCTCCCTCAGGCCAGTGCAGGCCTTCCGATGATCAGCATTCATTCCTTCCCAAACAAGCATTTTAACAAACTGATCCCGAAGGTCCCCAGCTGGCAACTTACGACGGAGACTGTGTTCGACCCTAGCTACAAAATCTGGCAATGACTTTCCCAGCTTTTGTCGCACCCCTGCGATGGGAGATTCAGTGGGCCCCTCATCCAGCTTGTACCAGGCATTAAGTCCTGCCTGCCTCACTTGTTCACGGTACGGAGCAGGTAGCACAGCTTGCTGGATCCCCGTAGAGAATAGTTCCCCCGTCCCAGCCAGCATAGTGTATGTAATAGGGATAGCTGGCTGGGCTGCTCGGTTAGCTTCGGCTCTCACCCAGCACTTCTCCTTAAAGAAGGCGCACCACTTTATGAATTGTGAACTCGTGATGACTGCTTTGGCCACGTCCAACCAGTCCTTGGGGACGCATGGATGATAGGCTATATCTTGTAGCAATGTTTGGGCCCAGGGGGAGTTTGGGCCATCCTCTGCTACTGCCTTGCGGAGTTCTTTGAGGTCCTTGGCCTCCCACGGGTACCATTCCAAGGGCCTATTACCCCCCGGAGCTAAATTAACAGGGTAGGCCTGAGGCGGCGAGTTCCCAGGCCCAGAGTTCAATTCCTTACACTGCTTTATGTCCACTGGACAAGCTTTCGCATAGGTTACCTCCCCAAGCCCCTGTCTTTCAGTGGAGGGCTGGCCATTGGGATTTAGGTCACACAGGTCCCTCTGTGGGGCCACACAGAATGACGCTCCCTCCTCGCTCCCAGGCGCGTATGGCGGGGGCCTGGACTCCTCCGAAATGTAGGCGGGGGGAGGAAATTTTACTTTTGTTCTAACCTCCACTGTCTGTGTCTCCTCATCTTTCCTACTGTCGATATCTTCCTCTGTCTCTTCTGTATCCCAGACTGCCTTAAAAATAGAATTACCCATAATAAAGGTTTCACTCACCCTGAGAGACCGCTTGGCCTCGGCCGAAATGTAACTGTTCGGGCCCCACGTTGGGCGCCAGATGCTGGGTCTTAGTCCACCCGTACAAGGATGGACTGGGTCCGAGGAAAGGTGAGTGCGCAGCTCGTCCGTTCCCCAGCCTCCCGATCCCGGAGACAATCAGACGCAGCGGGGAGCCAAGTCTAGCAAGGACTTATTTACTTCCTGAGAAATAGAACCTTTTATAGTACAAAACTGCAGAGTCATTGGGGCAGGGCTAAGGACCAGCCAACCACTTAAAAATTCACCTTACAGGGGGCTTTCTATAGGACTAGCCATATGTCTATACACTTGTTACTAGTTTTGTTACCGCCCCTGATGTTGTGCAACCAATCAGTTTTAGTGGTAAACAACTTTGGATTCCGCCCACCTTACTTCCCCTGGGGTCCATCATGTAACTAATTTCCCCACAGAAAGTATACAGTCAAACCAAAGAAAAGAAGAGGAAATTAGAAATCTTAAAAATGTTGTTGGGAAACTACAGGATACTACTAAAAAACCCGACATTCGGGTTCTAGGAGTTCCTGAAGGCATGGAGAGAGAGAAAGGATTAGAAGGCCTTTTTAGAGAGATACTTGCAGAGAACTTCCCAGGTTTGGAGAAGGACAGAGACATCCTAGTACAGGAAGCTCATAGAACCCCTAGTAAGCCGGCGCCGTGGCTCAACAGGCTAATCCTCCGCCTTGCGGCGCCAGCACACCGGGTTCTAGTCCCGGTTGGGGCACCGATCCTGTCCCGGTTGCCCCTCTTCCAGGCCAGCTCTCTGCTGTGGCTAGGGAGTGCAGTGGAGGATGGCCCAAGTCCTTGGGTCCTGCACCCCATGGGAGACCAAGAGAAGCACCTGGCTCCTGCCATCGGATCAGCGCGGTGCGCCGGCCGCAGCGCGCTACCGCGGCGGCCATTGGAGGGTGAACCAACGGCAAAAGGAAGACCTTTCTCTCTGTCTCTCTCTCTCACTGTCCACTCTGCCTGTCAAAAAAAAAAAAAAAAAAAAAAAAAAAAAAGAACCCCTAGTAAACATGACCAAAAGAGATCCTCACCACGACACATTGTAATCAAACTCCACAGTGAAACAGAAAGAAAAGATTCTAAAAGGTGCAAGAGAGAAACGTCAGATTACTCTCAAAGGATCTCCAATTAGACTCACAGCAGACTTCACATCAGAAACCCTACAAGCTAGAAAGGAATGGCAAGACATAGCCCAGGTACTAAGAGAGAAAAACTGCCAGCCCAGAATATTATATCCTGCAAAGCTCTCATTTGTGAATGAAGGTGAAATAAAGACCTTTCATAGCAAACAGAAATTGAAAGAATTTGTTACCACTCAGCCTTCTCTGCAAAAGATGCTTAAAGATGTGTTACACACAGAAACACAGAAACATGGTCACCAATATGAAAGAAGGTAAAGGAAGGAAACCTCACAGCAAAAGATCACAGGAAGCTCAATTTCTCTTTGACATAGAATTAAACTCTGATGTTCTGTTACAACAATGTGTTATAGTAATCTATTATGTTCTCTTGATGTCTGTTAAATTCTAATTGTTCAAAAACAGCTGAATTTTTATTAAGAGCTATGGGTTATTTAAATATGTGCTTATTTTCAAAGATTTGAATAATCACTTTGTAACAACGATCAAATTTGGTCTATGTTATGTCATGATTTTAAGGAATCTTATTTCAACCAGATATTTTGGATTTTGAGCCTTCTTGGCATTCTTGACAGGCATTCAAAAAATCAAAGTTCCAAACAATCTGGACACTAAAATTTCCAGTAAATCTTGGACTTTGGTTTTTCCAGTTTGGGCCCAACTGAAAAAATCGAAGGACCTATGTCTCTCATCTTATAGAGACACCAACTAATCAGGCTGTTTGGATTATATTACAAGTACTGTCAAGAGGTGACATGGTACTAAAATTTAAGTTTCTATAATGGAAAATGCTATTAATACAAATGTTTGAGAATTAAAACGTCTAATGATCTTGTGTTACTAGACATGATAGTTATCTTAATGAGAAAGCCCCAGAGGCCTAAAGGGTTAAATACTTGTAAAATCCTACAGGTGCTTTCAAAAAATACTGTGAAGTAAGCAAGTGCCTCTTGTTGGTTGATGAGTTTATAATTTTTAAACATGGCAACTTAAAGTCTTTTGTCATCCACAGTTATATATGATTTGCTGCTCATAAAACTAAAGTGTTGTTGGTTCTGTGTTTAGCTGTCCTCCTATAGGTTCCTATGGACTTTTTCCAGCCACTTCTATTGTATTCAGTACTTTGGGATGGCTCTGTAAACAGATGAAGCCAATAATGTATTAACAGTACCAACTGAGAGAAAGTATGGTTAACTGAGGTTACTAAAAACAAAAAGCAATTCAAATCAATTGGCAATCTACAAAAAGAGTTAAAGATTTTAAAAGCTATTATTAAATCGCTATATTGGTCTATTATGTTATGTTATATATGTGTACATATTGTATGTCCACATGGGGAAATTTTATTAAGAATTTTATTTTAATTGGCTTATAGATAATTGTCCATAAATTTAAGCTGCTAAAATCAATCAAAGATACATTTTAATTGTGTGACCTGAATCTCTATATCATATGTTTTATACTTGTTGGTAGAAAGAAACTAAAATCATTTTATATGTTTGTGGTTAAATTTACTGGTTAAACAAACTATACACCATGTTAGATGTTTAAGAGGTGCTTCCAAATACATGATTCTTAAAATTTATAGAAGGCATTGGACCTTCTGGTAAATGTTTTCTTAAGTTGTTATCTAATGGTTGAAACTGTTTGCTAAGTATTCATGTGATAATGCTATTGTCAGCAAGCGATCTAGGACTTGCTCCCTCATTTCTCTATTCTAAGCCCAACTTGTTTTTCAATTCTCTATTCTCTTCAAGGTAGGAAAATAATTTTATTATGAAGGAATCTGTAGGATGCACAATTTAATCTGTAGACCTTATAAAAGAGATGGCTAACATTTTTCTGTAATGGCATAGCCAAAATAAGAGCTTAAATTATAATCTCATAGCTGGATTTACTTCTCCATCAGTGAGGTAAACAGTAAGTAGAAAAAACCTCCCTTTCAGACCAAAGGGAAAGAAAGTTTTTAAGTGAGAATATAATTTTCCGCATGGGCATTGTCTACCTTAGAAAAACTACTACAGAACATGCCTGTGACTATAGACTTGTAGTTTGGGCCACCAAAGATTAGAGATGGGACTTGGGCACTCCCTTGACTTGCATCCTCTGGTCTGCTTTAACAAAAACCAGGAGGAAAAGAAAGCTAGGCATCAGAAGCAATGGGTGGCAGGCCTATTAATGTCTGATCTGTACAGTGATCTGCCCTCAAGCAGACCCAACAGGCCAGTCCACTGCAGTGACTTTCACTGTGGTAAGCCTGGGATTCAGCAGAAGTCAGCTTGTGAAGAGCCCTGGCAGCTCTGCCAAGAGTTGGATCACTGGAAATGGACCTGCCCTGGAGTCAAAGGATGCCCAGGTCAGAGCCACAGATCTTATTGGCTCTAAGCTGAAAAGCCCTTCACTCAGCTCAACTTCCAAAGTGACCACTGCAGCTGAGGGGACGGCCAAGAAGGGTCAGCAACATTGAAGGCAGAACTGTAAATTTCTTGTTAGAGATGCCACCTGCCTTTACCTGGCCAGCTCTCTTCCCAGACCAGCCACGTAATGAAAATCAACAGAGTGCCTTCCCCTAGGAGGTTCACACCTCCCTTAGGATGTACCCCATGTGAAGAGATAGATAGGTCTGGGCCTCTTAACTTACAAGGCCTAAAGCCCACCAGATTATTACCAAGCCCCTTCTGTCAGGTTCTATTTGCCTCTCAATCAGAAAACTTAATTGTAGCTTAGACAGCACCTTTCTTAGCTCCTCTAATAATGACTCTGTCCTTTGTTCTAGACCCTGTCTAGTGCACTTGGGCCTCATTCCTTCGTAATCATAACCTCTACCACCAATGGCTCTACTCCCAACCTGTGTGTACTGATGTTCCTCTTCCCCACTTAATGCTGTATAATTGTTCAGACCTGGTTAATGCCACTTTAGGATCATTGGTTACTATCCTCACCCTGTCTTTTATGACCTTGTCTAAATATGATCAGAGTCGGCGAACTTGGAAGGCTTCCATAGCCTTGGCAACTCATGACGACAGCCTAGGGTGGTTACTGGTGCCATCAACTAGAGTGTCAATTTGTTGGGTCAACAACAGGAGTCACTGTGCACTTGCTCCTGATGTGGGATCTCTGTCCTTAATGTGCTGTACATTTTGATTTAATGCTATAACTAGTATTCAAACAGTATGTTTCAGTTTGTGTTTCTATGTGGGTGCAAACTGTTGAAATCTTTACTTAATGTATCCTAAATTGATCTTCTGTATATAAAGAGAATTGAAAATGAATCTTGATGTGAATGGAAGGGGAGAGGGAGTGGGAGAGGGGAGGGTTGCGGGTGGGAGGGAAGTTATGGGAGGGGGAAACCATTGTAATCCATAAGCTGTACATTGGAAATTTATATTCATTAAATAAAAGTTTAAAAAAAATAATAATAGGTACCCAGGAAAATAATAGTGTGTTATTTATTCTGGAATTTTTACAGAATTCTCACATTTGAGCTACGTTATAACAATTTGTCTACATGTTTAAAGAAAGCTAACAGAATGAATTCTAAAGAAAATAGCCCAACAGTTATTGTTATTCAGCCTAATGTATTATTACTTGCTAATCTAAAAAGAAAATCTCATTTATTTTTCTCTGGGAGTTCATTTCAAAAAGTAGATGTGGATATAGATAGATAGAAGGTTGACAGATAGGTGGATAGATAGATAGATCTCTTGAAACAGACTCGCTACTAAGGCTTCCAAAGAACATTCAAAAGCTTGGCTGTTTTTTGTAGCCAGTAAGCTGCCTTTTGGGAGGTATGCATCCTATATCGTGACACCTGAGTTTGAGTTCAGCTCTGCTCTTTATTCAAGCTAGTTCACTAATATGGTCATGTTTATCATCATTCTCTGATTCTTCTTTTTTATAGAAAAGTATTTCCTATCCTTAGCTTGCATAAATATTCACTTGTAGTTTCACCTGTTGTGGGTTTATCTATTGTTTTGTTTTGACCACTTAGATTTAAATATATCTGGAAATTTTCTTTATATGTAATGTAAAACGGATACACAGGACTTTTCCCTGAAAACATTAATTGGTTCCTCCAGATTGCTAAATCAATGGAGAACTTAGCAGTCTTAATACTATTTTGAGTGACTTTATGATAAATTTATATATTGCCATAGGCTTATCTCTTCCCTTTTCAAGATTTATTGAACTGTGCTGTATTTCCAAAAATCATTCTTGCTTCATTCCTATGACTACTGTTGTCTTTTAGCATTTTATCACTTAACATGGTATCAACTGTCAGGTGGCTCTCCCAAGTCAAGAAAATATCATTGGATCCTTCCTGTGCTAATCAGGTAATTATTTTGACATCAGTCAATATAAACCAATATTTCTAAATTTTGATTTATTGATATTGAATTTTGTTACTATATTGCTTAATAATAAATTGCATTTGTATTTTTGTTCATGGATTATTTCATAAGAAAAACATAAATATGACTCTGTCACGATTAAATAGACTTGTTGAATTTCTTGGAATGTAAAGATTATATTTTGGCCAGCGCCGTGGCTTAACAGGCTAATCCTCTGCCTTGTGGCGCCAGCACATCAGGTTCTATTCCCGGTTGGGGCGCCGGATTCTATCCCAGTTGCCCCTCTTCCAGATCAGCTCTCTGCTGTGGCCCGGGAAGGCAGTGGAGGATGGCCCAAGTCCTTGGGCCCTGCACCCGCATGGGAGACCAGGAGAAGCACCTGGCTCCTGCCATCGGATCAGCGAGATGCGCCAGCCACAGTGGCCATTGGAGGGTGAACCAACGGCAAAGGAAGACCTTTCTCTCTGTCTCTCTCTCTCTCACTATCCACTCTGCCTGTCAAAAAAAAAGATTATATTTCACATATTGTCATGTATAGAAATGTAAAGAATTGATCAAATTCCAAAATGCATGCAAATAGTCTATAGAATATTTTTGTCTTCACATGACTAGATATTTTGAATACTTCACATCTTTATCACTTATATTTTGATATTACTTTTGAGCCTTTTTGAAACATTTTAATTAATGTTTTTATTAGGCATGCCTTTGGTGTTCCTAAGAATTCCACACTCAAATGAATAAAGAGGACAGCCTGTTGTTATTTGTTTTGCAGGCAAACTCAAAGAGTGCCACATGAAGCTTCATAGACATTCTGGGAAGCAGATTCTAGGACATCAGTTTCATAGAGCTTTTACAGAATGGAAACAACCAGATTTGCAGAGTAATTTACTGAGGCAGTAAGGAGCAGCCACAAAGTCCCTAGAGTTACCAGGTTGTGTCCTGACTTTTCTATTTAAGAGTATGTCCTAAAATCGAAGTGTAAAAAAAAAAAAAAACAAAAACTTCAGTTCCACATTTCAAACTTTTTTCATTAAAATATTCTGATAATTTATATATTTTTAAAATGATTTAGAAACTATTTTATATTACTGTTTTTACTTTGCAGTAGCAAGTAGAATTTTTTCAGATCTCTTAACATATATCATCATTTAAAAATATTTTTTTTTTAGGAAGTGGAAATACAACTTAAAAAGTGGCAAATTCTACAAACTGTAAAAGATCAAGGAGTCCATCTTAGCCAGAACTACACACTCAGCCATTACACAATTATTGGCTTAACATGAAAGAATATATTCCATTATAAAATTGCTGTATAGTCAATACATATTCCTGTAATAATAACCTGTAGTATTCACTAGGCATTGACTGTGTGCCACATACCTCTCCATTGATATATGTATATCAACTGATCTAATCTTTAGAACCACCCATTGGATGTGCATTGTTATTATTCCCCTGAGGCAGCTAAGACACTCTGGTAAACGTATGTTAAATCATTGTCTTAGGTCCCTCCATCTGGTTTGAGATAGAGCTGTCATTCACTATGTCTGGCTTCAGATCACATGCTCAACCTTTCATTTGCTCTTTAAGTCTGGTAACCCAAAAGACAGCAATTGGTAGTGCAGTGATATCTATATCATGAGATTCTAATAATCAGAATTAAATTGTAAAAATCCATTATATTTGCTATGTCAAAATATATTCTTTTGTTAACAAGCCTACTTTGATCCATTCTTGATAATGAATTTGAGCTACAGTAAAATTTACATTGAATCATAATTCCAAAATATTTTTGCCTTTTAAAAAATAAATACCTAGAGCATGTCCCAAATTGTACATCTCCTCCCTCTCTTTTTCCCACTCTTATATTTAACAGTGATCAATTTTCAGTTAAAATTTAAACACCTAAGAATAATTGTGTGTTAATTACAGAGTTCAAACAATAGTACTGGAACAAAAAAAATACTAAAAGGGATAAAGTATTGCATTGTACATAAACAGTCAGGACAAGAGCTGATCAAGTCACTGTTTCTCATAGTGTCCATTTCACTTCAACAGGTTTCCTTTTTGGTGCTCGGTTAATTGTCACCAATCAGGGAGAACATATGATATTTGTCCCTTTGGGACTGGCTTAATTCACTCAGCATGATGTGTTCCAGATTCCTCCATTTTGTTGCAAATGACAGGATTTCATTATTTTTGACTGCTGTATAGTATTCTATAGAGTACATGTCCCATAATTTCTTTATCCAGTCTACTGTTGATGGGCATTTGGGTTGGTTCCAGGTCTTAGCTATTGTGAATTGGGCTGCAATAAACATTAAGGTGCAGACAGCTTTTTTGTTTGCCAAATTAATTTCCTTTGGGTAAATTCCAAAGAGTGGGATGGCTGGGTTGTATGGTAGGGTTATATTCAGGTTTCTGAGGAATCTCCACACTGACTTCCATAGTGGCTTAACCAGTTTGCATTCCCACCAATAGTGGGTTAGTGTCCCTTTTTCCCCACATCCTCTCCAGCATCTATTGTTGGTAGATTTCTGAATGTGAGCCATTCTCACCGGAGTGAGGTGAATCCTCATTGTGGTTTTGATTTGCATTTCCATGATTGCTAGTGATCTTGAACATTTTTTCATGTGTCTGTTGGCCATTTGGATTTCTTCTTTCGAAAAATGTCTATTGAGGTCCTTGGCCCATCTCTTAAGTGGGTTGTTTGTTTCATTGTTGTGGAGTTTCTTGATCTCCTTGTAGATTCTGATTATTCATCCTTTATCTGTTGCATAGTTTGCAAATATTTTTTCCCATTCTGTCGGTTGCCTCTTCAATTTCCTGACTGTTTCTTTTGAAGAACAGAAACTTCTCAATTTGATGCAATCCCAAATGTTAATTTTGGTTTTGACTGCCTGTGCTTCTGGGATCTTTTCCAAGAAGTCTTTGCCTGTACCTATATCTTGCAGGGTTTCTCCAATGTTCTCTAATAATTTGATGGTTTCGGGTCGTAGATTTAAGTCTAATCCATGTTGAGTGAATTTTTGTGTAAGGTGAAATGTAGAGGTCTTGCTTCATGCTTCTACACGTGGAAATCAATTTGCCCCAAATGGTGGAGTTAGAAACATGCCAGGGGATTCCAATACAATCCCATCAAGGTGGCAATTACCAATGCATTTCACCAGCCCAAGTGATCAACTTCAGTTCACAACTGATCACACTGATGGGTCTAAGAGTCAAAGGGATCACACAAACAAGACTAGTGTCTGTGAATACTAACTGATAGAATCAAAAAGGAGAGAACAATCCAACATGGGAAGCAGGATACATAGCAGACTCATAGAATGGCAGATGTCCTAAATAGCACTCCGGCCTCAGAATCAGCCCTTAAGGCATTCGGATATGGCTGAATAGCCCATAAGAGTATTTTAGCCATGGAAAGCCAAGACACTCTGGCAAAAAAAAAAGAAGACCTAAATGAAAGATCTCTGCGAGTGAGATCCCAGTGGAAAGAACAGGGCCATCAAATAAGGAGGTACCTTTCTCTGAAGGGAGGAGAGAACTTCCACTTTGACTATGACCCTGTCGGAATAAGATTGAAGTCAGCGAACTCAAAAGGCTTCCACAGCCTTGGAAAGTCATGACTAGAGCCTAGGGAGATTACTGATGCCATAAACAAGAGTGTCAAATTGTTAAGTCAACAACAGGAGTCACTGTGTACTTACATCTCATGTGGGATCTGTCCTTAATGTGTTGTCCAATGTGAAGTAATGCTATAACTAGTACTGAAACAGTATTTTTACACTTAGTGTTTCTGTGTGGGTGCAAACTGATGAAATCTTTACTTAGTATATACTGAAGCGATCTTCAGTATATAAAGATAATTGAAAATGAAAAAAAAACCTGGTGTAAAATTGGACATTGCATAGAAAATCAATTTTTTAAAAATATTATGTAGGATCTCTGTCCTTAATGTGCTGTACATCGTGATTTAATGCTATAACTAGTACTCCAACAGTATTTTTTCACTTTGTGTTTCTATGTGGGTGCAAACTGTTGAAATCTTTACTTAATATATACTAAACTGATCTTCTGTATGTGAAGAGAATTGAAAATGAATCTTGATGTGAATGGAAGGGGAGAGGGAGCGGGAAAGGGGAGGGTTGCGGGTGGGAGGGAAGTTATGGGGGGGGGGGAAGCCATTGTAATCCATAAGCTGTACATTGGAAATTTATATTCTTTAAATAAAAGTTTTAAAACAAAAGAATTGTACCTATGAAATACAAAAAAAGAGATAGATAGAGATAGAGATAGAGAACAGAAGACAATAGAGAAAGAAAACACGCTTTGCAAGTTACAGCCATTGTCATTCTTGGTTTCAGAACTTGATGTTTATTAAAAATAAATAAATAAATAAATAAATAAATAAATAAACACCTATCATAAAATAAATGAGACAGACCGCAAGATCCTTGTCTGGATAAATAACTTAAGTTTAGCCTATAAAGGTAAGAGATAGATGAAATACTTAAGTAGAAATGAGAACTCTTTTTTCTTTAGTTTCCCAAGTCTTTTGATTATTACGCAGGATAACCTGAAAGTAATACTGCTTCTCCTTTCTCCCAGCAGTGTCAGGACTACCATTTCTCATGATAGAACATTTGTACATATCATGTTCAAGACTAGGCAAGGATTTTGATTTTTTTTTTAATTTTGAAACAGGTGTTTATCACAGTAGGTAAGACATGGCCTGTTTGGCATGTCCACATCCCATACAAGAGTGTCTGGGTTTATGTTAAAGTTCCTTTTCCAACTCCTGCTTCCCTCCAATGCACACCCCGGGAGGCAGCAGGTGATGGTTCATGTTCTGAGGACCCTGTCATAAATGTGGGAGACGTGGATGGAGTTCCCGGCTCTGGGGTTCAACAGATGGAGAAATGCTATCCGTAGGACTCTGTCTCTCCTTCTGTTTCTCTGTGTCTTTCAAATAAATAGATAAAAAAGTTTAGAAATGTTTTATTTTAATTTAATTGTAATTCAAAAATGTGCAATTATAAATAATAGTATTAATATATTTGAAGTATAGTAACATTTACAATGGAAACATTAGCTTTTAAAAGGAAGGCAGTATTTATGTAGTCATGCTAACAAACTTGTATTGAGCACTCATTATTCTGTTTGGTCTTCAGTATCCTCATTTTACAAATTTTTATGGAAATATGGTGAAAATCTCCAAACACAAACTCAGTTCTGCCTAATCTCAAATCTGGTGGATTACAGACAAACAGCAGATAGTATTTTCAAAAATCTGTGAAGAAATAGAATGGAAGGGTGAGCTTTATTGTGATACCAAATTTTTTGAAATTCATTAGTAGCTTTTTAAAAAATGTTATGTATTTATTTTGAAATGAAGAGAGAGAGATAGAGTACTTTCCATGCAATGGCTCACTCCCCAAATGCCTGCAACAGCCAGGGCTGGCCTAGGAGGAAGCAGGAGCTAAACTCAATACAGGTCTGCCAGATGGGTAGCAGATTCTCAAATACTTGAAGTATTATTTGCTGCATCCTCTGGTGCACATTAGCAAGAAACTGGATCCAAAGCCACAGATTCTGTCCCAAGCAGCATCTTCACTTCTGTGCCCACTGTCTTCCCTCATGAATAGATTTCTTCCATTAAATATTCCAGACTCCTTATATTTCTGTCACCATCATCAATCATTTTCTGATCTCTTTGGGTCATTATGTAGCTCACATTAATTTAAAAAAATCAACGTTCTAATGTATCTCCTGGAGATCAAGACATTTTGGTCCTTATAAGACAATAGCTTAATATGAAACAACAAGGAATGTCTCTAATTTAATCAAGTAGTGAACATGCATAGTCTGCATGTAAGCAAACTGTTAGCACATGAACCAAGTTTTCAAGAACACAAAAGTAGGAACTGGAATTTGTTATAGAATGGGTATATTATCAATTTTATATTACAGAAATCATGAAAGGGGATGGAATTGTAACACAGAAGGTTAAGCCATCAGTTGCCACTACTGCATCTCATATTATTCTGGCTACTACACTTACAATCTGGGTCACTGCTAATGCTCTTGGGAAAGCAGCAGAACATGACCCAAAATCTTGGGACCCGGTGACCATGATGGAGTTCCTGGCTTCTGGTTTCAGCCTGGCCCTCTTCTGGCTGTGCTGTCCATTTGAGGAGTGAAGTAGTGAATGAAAGATCTCTCTGTGTTGCCTCTCCTCTCTCTGCCTTTGAGATATATGCATATCTAAAGGGAGAGAAAAGGGATAAAGGATGTGGTTATAGAGAAGAAGAAAGATTATAAAAAGATTGAAAGAATGCCTACTTTACATCTAGAGAGTAAGCAAAAGAATGGAGGGAATGAAAACATGCCCTGTAACTGCAGAATTACAGTTTAACATCACTGAAGCGAGCAGGTTGAATGTATGGCAATGAACCCGCAGACTCAACACACTGAACCAGTTGGTAATTTTATACTCATGGACAGAATTTTTGAACAATACCAACTGGAAGACATCACTAAACCTAGAATTATCTATTTCATAGTTTAAATTAGAAGCTTTTTTTAAGAGAGGGCCAAGTCTTTCTTACAAAAGATCCATTGTATTAAAATTAATCATTTAAAACCTTAGAAGAAGGTTTACTGCAACATTTTAAATGAGCATTCTGTTACTGTGAGGTAAATTGTTATTTGTAAAAACTTTGAGTCAAATATCAGTATCTTGACTTTCTGAATTCTGCTTTATACCTTTATCGAAATAACTTCCCATTTAGATTAAATAATTCTGATAAAATTATGAGCTTTCAAAATGTTGAGAAAAATCTAAAATTAAATATAAAACATTAAATAAGAAAGAAAAGACAGTTAAAATTTTAAAGTAATGTTAAGTATAAACCCAAAGTGGTAATACTTGAACATCAAAACTATGCTTCATATTCAGCTTTCATTTTAAATCACTAGACTGATAGCATTAAATTATCTACCCTCAACTTCCAAAGGTGCAACTTGGAGGTGATATACATTATTGAGTACTCCAGAATTAATGGCAGGAGACAAGTGAAGCCTTCCTGCATTTGGCTCATCTTCTTGCTGACCAGAGTGTTCTCTTCAGCTGGTGATGGCTATGAAAAGCAAAATGTTCATCATCGTTGCTACAGAACAGAATGGAAGCACAAGCGAAAATGAAAGAAATGGGAATCAGGGATCCAAACATGGTGAAGTTGTAAAGGACTTAAGAGATGAAGAGTTATCAAGAAACAATTTGAAAATTGGAATATAAAAGATAAGGGAAATCCACTGGATTTCTGCAACAATGCAGAGGTGTTTGGTCCTGGGATGTCAGCCCTGGATATCTGATGAGTGACTAGGGGCCTTACTGTGCTGCACTGAGGGCCCAGAAAGAGCAACCAGGAATCAAAGGGGCTGGAGCAGGGCCTCACACATAGGGATGCTTAATGCTGTCAAGTCAGTGCACATTTCACACTAGGGCCATCATACTCATGTTCACAATGCTTTCTGAATTAACTATGAAAATGTCTAAAAGAACTTACAGACTTCGATCTCACGAATTAGTAATGCAGGTTTCATGACTGGAGCAGTTAAATTCCAGTTGTGACCAGCTCTTACTCATTCTGAATTCTGAGAAAAGAGATTATAAATTACAGTCCTTTCCTATATTCTTCCATAGCGTTCATATTTTGCAGAGAGTAAAGGTGCTTAAGAGATATATATTGATGGGGCCAGTGCTGTGACGTAGCAGGTTAATGCCCTGGACTGAGATGGTGGCATCTCATATGGGCGCCAGTTCAAGACCCAGCTGCTCTGCTTGCAATCCAGCTCTCCGCTTTGGCCTGGGAAAGCAGTAGAAGGTGGCCCAAGTCTTGGACCCCTGCACCCACATGGGAGACCCAGAAGAACCTCCTGGCTCCTGGCTTTGGATCAGTGCTGCTCTGGCCACTTCACCCAACTGGGAAGTGAACCATAAGATGGAAGATCTCTCTCTCTCTCTCTCTCTCTCTCTCTCTCTCTCTCTCTCTCTCTCTCCCTCTGCCTCTCCTCTCTCTGTGTAACTCTGACTTTCAAATAAACAAATAAATCTTTAAAAAAGGAAATATATATTGAAATAATCTGTTAAAAGCATTAATAATATTCATTGTGGTCACCCAAATAAGGATCTTGGTGTTCCTCTTGTTTGAAGGAAACATGAATTTAATGATTGGAAAAATATGTAGAAAAATTATCATCTCTATGTTATCTTGTAGTTTCTTCTTTGCAGTCATATGGATGTAAATGAAGTTATTCTTCCATTTCAGAAAACCCTTAACCAAGAATGAAATCAGTTTTGTCTTAAATTGCTTCCTGTGGATTATATTTTAAAATTCAAAATGGAGAAAACAATGGAAAAACTGAAATATCATCTGCAAGATCCTTCCTTAGCCTACTCCTGTTGCAGGCACTCCATATTCATCATTTACTCTCTTCCTCTTCTGCACGGGGAGTTCTTTGAGTTCTTGACCTGAGACTTATGCTAAGCATCTTTGAGCACAAAACCAGCCACAGAAGGAAGTTTCCAAGGACTGTAGGTGAGTCAGTATGAATGCCAGCATGACATGACTGACAGCATGACGCCAAGGATGCCTGCTCCCCTGATTACAGGCTGAATCTAGGTGCTCTCTGGCTATTCTTGTGGGTTGCTGGGAAAGATCATTCCACCCCAAGAGCCATCTCCCAAGAGAAAACCAACATTCTCATTGAACATTTGGAGGGATCTGCAGCAAGGCAGTTCAGTGGAACCTAAGTCATGATGGACAGAGATTCCTCCTATCTTGACCCATAAGAGTAATAGGGGTGTTGGAACACTGACTCCCAGTATTATTAGCTAAACTTCTACTTACTGTGTCAGTGGGTTCCTGGGAAAGCAGTAGCTCCTTATTTGGTGTCCCAGAGCCTTCCCAGTGAGCCTCAGCTATTTGCTGAAGCTCCCAAGGGTGGCCAGGCATATATTTGACCAACTGTTCTATTCCCTTTGAATTGGGGTTACTCCAGAAGGGAGAGAAAACAGTGAACCATAACCCCTTGCCTAGGTCTTGTGCTAAGCTTCTAAAGTCACAGATCCATGGTAAGTAGCTCAGTGGAGGGAGTTTTTTGTTCATTCTGCCATACCCAGACTCAGGCAGCCAATTGCTTCTAGCAAGAATCAGCACTGATCCTGATCTGTCATGTGATCTCATTAGCCTGGTTGGCCACTAGGAAGATCCTTATATGTTAGACTTTTAGGCACAGTGGAAGTATGTGGCAATAAACCCAGAGTTAGGCAGGGTTCATGGCTGTTTCATAAATATTGGCTGCAAGGAAGCTGGCTGCTGGCATCTGAGAAGCCAGACTGAGCCTCCTGCTGCCCACTTGTCATTAAAAAATGATTTTGGAGTCTGTGTTCTGTCATAAGTGCAGGTGGTTAGGAAAGGACACCAGGCTCGTATCAACACCTTGTATACTCAATAGGGAAACCTGGCCTCTTTCCCTGAATTTATGGATTTGCCAATGTTCTGCAGTCTCTCAATGAAGTGGTAGTTGAACAAAAGCCAAGGAGTACATGGAATTTAATCACTGATGTTGGGTGCTAGGAAGGGACATTGAATGGGAGTTTGAATGCTGCTTCCGTTTAATTAGATGGTTTCAAAAACCATAGGCCAAGTGGGGAAATAGAGCTCCTAGCTTAGTCGGCCAGGTTCCCATCTGTATGGAAAACAAGAAAGCTGTCTTCAAGTTCTTGACAAAGGTGAAGGGAGGAAAAAGGAGACATGAAAAAGCAAAAGCATCTAGCCCTTGCCCTGAGTTCGGGAGAGTTGGGAAGAGGCAAGTGTTAGGTCTGAGGGAGTTCCTCATGGAGGAGAAAGGAAAGGATTTCTTCAGACAATGCAAAACTGACATTTACTCAATAAGTTGAATTTAATGGCAAAGTCTTCAGCTTCTGCTTTTCTTGGACTTTGCACTGAATAAGGATTTTACAGTGTAGGTAGAAATTAGATATTTGTCATTTGTCTATGGTTATTTTAACAAAGACTTATAAGGGCCAGTGCTGTGGCTCAGTAGGTTAATCCTCCACCTGTGGCGCTGGCATCCCATATCAGCACCGGGATCTAGTCCCAGTTGCTCCTTTTCCAGTCCAGCTCTCTGATGTGGCCCAGGAAGGCAGTGGGGGATGGCCCAAGTGCTTGGGCCCCTATACCCATATGGGAGACCAGGAGGAAGCACCTGGCTCCTGGCTTTGGATCGGTGTAGCTCCGGCTGTAGCGGCCATTTGGGGGGTAAACCAAAAGAAGGAAAACCTTTCTCTCTGTCTCTCTCTCTCTCACTGTCTATCAGTCAAAAAAAAAAGACTTACAGTAAAAAGTGTGGATGAACTGTGTGCTACACATGCCTCTCCAGGCTACTCATATCAGAAGCAGCCTCATATGCCCAGGCATAGGCAGCCTCCCTCAGTGACTCATGCTAGATACATAATCTCTGATCTGATAACCATCAGAAACATCACTTCGGGTTTGGAGACTGATTCTAAGAGTCTTCCTTTTGACATAATCAGTGGTTGAGAAGATACCCCTTTGGTGTATGGGCAGAGGCTAAAGAGGTCTGTATTTGAAGAAGAAAGAGACTTCATGAGAAGGCTTACAGCTTGAGATTTTCAAAATAGAACAATTTTGGAGGGGATCTGAGTTGTGGCAGAAGAATGTTGAATGGAAAGTTTGAGGACTTCACCCATGATAAGGTAGCCCATCTTTGTGCAACAGAGAACATTGACCTGGAGTCTAACTCTCTTATGAGAAGAAATTTGACAGCAAGATTTGCTTTTTTCAGTAGATTGTGAGTGGTTTCAGGGACTGGGTTGAGGAGAGAATACCTACATTCTCTGGTTTGTGACAGGCCTGGGCATTCCCCCTACAGGGGAGTGTTTTTCCTTGGCACAACTTCTAGGGCTTACTTTGCTCATGGAATTGGAAAATCAAAGAGTTTTCTCACGGAGCCCCACAGGCAAAGTTTAGGTGATTCTTCTAAAGGTTGGTCACTTATTGATTAAGCACACCTCCCACCTGAATCATAGCACAGCCTTCTTATGCCTTCTGCAACAAGAAACTACCTTTCTTGTATCTCCTAGCTGAACACTTACCTGTAGTGCCAATAGTAGGAGTGAGTCCTTGGTGTACTTTCCTGGGATTTGGCTCTTCATTTAGGCTTCCTTCAAACAGATTTCTTTATTTGGGTGCTACATTCTAGGCATTTTTCCTTCCCTCCTGACTGGATAGAGAAGAATCCGTGAACTGAGGCTCAAATTCAGGTGAGTGCACACAGGAGCAGTTGGGGGAGAAGATCAGAGGCAGGTTAAAAAAAGGAGTGTAAGGCAATGGGGGACAAAGTGTCAGGAGCTGGTTTAACTCACTGGTGAGTTAGAAGTCCAAGCTGATGATAATAGTCAAAGGCCACAGAGGCTCTAGATCCATGCCCCTACCATGCAACCATCTGCAGACAGAGCCTGTTCATGTAAATAAGAATGTGTGTGACATAGGAATTAGGCATGCCTTGGGCTTCAACATCTAAGAAATATGTTCTGATCACAGGCTCAGAAATTCAGCTGATATCAGCCTAAACTAATCCCATAGCAGTGGCAAGAATACAGCAGTCAAGCTCTTCCCCAGTGTCTCCAGCACAGAAGAATTCTCTCTGAAGACTGTGTCACAGTCACTGACATCTGTCCTTTAAATCTAACTTGGAGTTGGGGGCCTGAGTCCAGGACTCCCTGATCATCTGAGAAGAACTCTTAATTTTTGAGTGTGTAGGGTGGGTGGAAATGGTGTACAAATTCAGCTAGTGCTCACTCAGGGGCTCAAATTGTTATCAATATTTTGAAACATTTTTGCACCATCTCATAAAGACTTACTGCCTCTGAGTGCCCTGTGGTTGTTGCTTCAGACAGCCTGTGTTCTTCCAGGTGTCCCCTGAATTTCCCCATTAACCAGGAATCATTGACTTAATTTCTTGTACTGCTGAGTCTCCAGTATACTGGGTCTGTCCAGGATGAATTATGGTTGCCTTATTTATTGCTGAATATTAAGTAACTTGAACCATTACCCTTGGGTGTGTTTTTATTAAATACAAAGTATGTTGTAAGTTGTTAATAGTAACCCATTGAGGGATTGTTTCTTTTCAACCCTTTCATAGCCTTGATTGGCCCAATCTTTAGATTGTTTCTATGGAAGACCTTAGCATGAAATAAAGAAAAAGTAATTTTGGCCCATTTGTTTCCCAGGAAATCATCCTGGAAGCCTATAGATTAACCTGCTACTACATGCTGTAAGGTATGGGTTTCCTGAGCAGCCTGATACAATTTGACACTCTTCAGAAAGTGAATTCACACTCACCTGCAGAATTGTTCACCATCTCTGGTGTGGATGTTAAACATCAAGAGAGGAAATCAATGCCCATCAATGGGTGATTGGATAAACTACAGCCATGCAAAACAAGGCTGCTCTACCATAAAACAGAATGGAGCAGGGCATAAAATGAATGGACCTAAAAACATCATGCTAAGTTCAAGAAGCCAGACAATGAGGCCTTATGTTGAATGCAGATATAGGAAATATCGACAAAAGGCAAATTGATAGGTGATAAGCATGCTATATAGTTGCATCATAGTTCTTTTTGCCAACCCTGTAGATTTGCTAAGTCCCTGTCTTGTATACTTAAAACAGATGAGTGTTCTAGACTGCAAATTATAACTTGATAAAGCTGTTGAAAAGAAAGAGGAAAGAGTTAACCTATTGATGATTGGCAGTATGAAGTAGCAAGAGCAGAACTGAGAGTGAATTAAGAAGTGCAGGGATGATGTGGGATGACCAACAGACTGCTAAGAGAGGAAAGGCACATGAGAAGAAATCAGTAAGGTGAAGAACCTATGCTCACATAGTTTTTGCAGAGAGGCAGGCAAGCTTTAGCCAGTGAATGAACTGCAGTTGGCCTGGGATCCCCTATTATGTATGAGCAGATGACCTCTGCTCTACATTCATAAGGGAAAAGTAGTGAATTATTTCTGGTCAGAAACTATTTCTCAAGAGTTTCTAATCTATGCTTTTTTCCGATGATCTGACACATTTTCTGAGAAAGAATCATTCAGTTCCTTCCAGAGTTTTGAATGACCGATTTGTACATATGGATGCCTGGTTGCACATTGCATGCTCACTCATCACCATTCACTTCCTCTGGAAGCGCTGAGCAGCTCTGTCTTGTGTCATTGGGAAGGCAGTAGAGGAAGAAGGTGTTTCTCCAACTCTTCCATCCCCCCTTTATGAGCTTCACTTGTGGTTTGCATTGTTTCCCATTTGGTGCCTCACCAGAGCCTGCGACAGTCTGCACACTGTATTCCAGCCTATCGCTGCTTCCTAAAGATCAATGTTCAAAACATTTTGTCTAATATCGGAATTAGCCCTCTCCTAAGATCCTCTGTCACCACATAGTTTGCAATTGTTGAACCCACAGAACACAATCTTTTCTCTAAGCCTCTGCTTGTCCTCATGACTTTCTCTTGTATGTCTTTTCCCTCCTCCATTTCCCTGAGTACTAATTTTCACTAAAGGCAAGCTTATAAAGAGCCTATTTTCTTCATGATGAATCCTCTGACTGCTATGGTACTTGGAGGGAACCACCCCATCTGAACACCTGGAACAAACTTTTAGACTCTTCACAATACTTGTGTTATGTGACCAGAATGCAGACCCTATGACCACCTCCCTTTACATCTCCATGTGCTGTATGGCGACTTAATATATGTTTGCTGATACTTATCAGTTCTTAGTTTTGCCCATTAATGACCCATATCTACCATTTTATGCCAATAACTTCTAAACTTTAAAAAATACAGATTTGGTGAGCCCAATATGTGATCTCTTGAACCAGAATCTCTGTGTAAGTGATCACATTAAAAAGTAAGAAAATAATTTTCCACATTATCATAATGTTCAGACAAGTTTTCTTACTAGTTAAAGCAGTTCAAAAGGACTTCCTGCTTGCCTTTATTTACTGAACTTATTTGGGTTTTTTTTTTTTTTTGGAGGGGGAGGAGTTCAAAGAGAGAAATTCTATTGAGATTATTGCCAGAGAATGGACTTTGTTTCATCATCAAATTCTGGAGGGACTGGTGTGGTAGTGTGGCAGGTTAAATTGCTGCCTGCAATGCTGACATCCCATAGGGGCACCAGTTCAAGTCCCAGCTGTTCCATTTCAGATCCAACTCCCTGATAATGCACCTGGGAAAGCAGCATATGATGGTCCAAGTGCTTGGGCCCCTGCACTCATGTGGGAGACCTTGAAGAAGTTATGGGCTCCTGGCTTTAGGCCGATGCAGTCTTGGCCATTTCAGCCATTTGGGGAGTGAACCAGCAGATGGAATACCTTTCTATCGCTGTCTCTCCCTCTTTCTCTGTAATCTTTTATTTGCCTCTCAAATAAATAATTGTTTTTAAATCCTTGGAATAAAATATTCTTAATTCAATGTAGCTCCTGTAATTGTTCTTTTTTTTTGAATAATGAGGCTTTTTGGAGAAGCTTCATCAATATTCACATCTAAAGGAGGAAGCGGTACTCTCAAGGGATACTGGATAGATGCCTAGAGATGGGAGCTGTTTCATTGGCTTATCACACAACACAACACAACACAGCACACCATTCTTTAAATTCTAATTCACTTTTACTCCTTGGGCACCCAGATACACTTTATTCCTTACCAAATTTTTCAGAGCAAAGTCTTAGCAATGGATAGTGAGATGTGATGAATCATACAAATCTTTCTATGGGACATCCCTCATGCACTTTTCCCACTGGCTGACTGGGTGCAAATGATAAGAGCTCATTAAGTATTTAGTGAGTGAATAAATGAGCAAAATGCTGTGTAAATATTACTGTTAAGTAAATTCAATTACTGCAGGATAAAATGTATTCCACAAAACACCAGCTCCATCTTTATGCCAGAGAAGACTTTTATTTTCCTCTTGCCTCTAAAGCATGTCTTGCCTCAGGGATTGACAACTGACTCACAGAGCACTGAAGAGGAATGTGTGCCCACTGATAGCTCGAAAGGGTCACAGGTCATAAAAACCTAAGAAGTAAAAGTAGCACAGAGATGAGTTTTGTATTTTATGCTTTCTAATTGCCCAGAATTGCCAAAATGCTAGTGCAAAATTCAGAGAGATGAACACTCAGGAATTCATTTTATGCCACTAGAATCCCAGTCATTTTAAGGAGACACCTGTTGAAACTTTCATGAAATCATCTCAAAGTCCTTTGAGCACATTGACAATGTCACACCTTCTTGCTGCTCTGGGAGCTTGCTGAGGTCACACATGGATCAGATCTTCAAGGAACATTTGTTAAATTGAATGGTTGTGCCGTATCCCATAAGTTTTGATATGTTGTGTTGTTATCCTCACTTCCAGAAAGATTTTGATTTTTCTTTTGATTTCTTCTATGACCCAGTGTTCATTCAGGAGCATGTTGTTCAGTTTCCATGTGTTTGCACATGCTCTAAGGATTCCTGAGTTGCTAATTTCCAACTTCATTCCACTGTGGTCTGAGAAGCTGCATGGTATGATTCTAATTCTTTTGAATTTGCTGAGACTTGCTTTATGGCCTAGTATGTGGTCAATCCTAGAGAAGGTTCCATGTACTGCTGAGAAGAATGTAAATTCTTTAAATGTAGGATTGAAAGTTCTGTAGATATTTGTTAGATCCATTTGGGCAATAGAGTTGATTAAATCTGCTGTTTCCTAGTTGATCTTCTGTCCAGTTGATCTATCTATTTCTGAGAGTGGAGGATTGAAGTCCCCCAGTCTTCCTTTAAGTTCCTTATCATATCTTTTAAATACACCAGTGCCCTGTAATTAGGTGCATATACATGTTTTTTGACAGGCAGAGTGGACAGCGAGAGAGAGAGAGACAGAGAGAAAGGTCTTCCTTTACCATTGGTTCACCCTTCAATTGCTGCTGCAGCCAGCGCACTGTAGCCGGTGCACCACGCTGATCAGAAGCCAGGAGCCAAGTACTTCTCCTGGTCTCCCATGGGGTGCAGGGCCCAAGCACTTGGGCCATCCTCCACTGCCTTCCCGATCCACAGCAGAGAGCTGGAATGGAAGAGGGGCAACCGGGATAGAATCCGGCGCCCCAACCGGGACTAAAACCTGGTGTGCCAGCACCGCAGGCAGAGGATTAGCCTATTGAGCCGCAGCACCGGCCAGGTGCGTATACATTTATAATAGTTACATATTCCTGTTGAATCCAACCCTTAATCATTATATACTGCCCCTCTTTGTCTCTCTTAACAGTTTTTGTGTTAAAGTTTATTTTGTCTGATATTAATATGGCTATGCCGGCTTTTTTTTTTTTTTTTTCGTTTCTGTTGGCATGGAATATCCTTTTCCAACCTTTCACTTTCAGTCTACATGCATCTTTGTTGGAAAGATGTGTTTCTTGTAAGCAGGAAAAAGACGGGTTTTGTTCCTTAATCCATTCAACCAATCTGTGTCTTTTAACTGGGGAGTTGAGGCCATTAACTTTCAATGTGACTATTGAGAGGGAGTAACTTTGCCCTGTCATTTTCCCAAAGATATTTTCTAGTATATGCTTTGAGCTTCCTGTGATCTTTTCCTGGGAGGTTTTCTTCCTTTAACTTCCTTGATATTGATGGCGTTGTTTCTGTGTTTCTGTGTGTAGCACATCTTTTGCAGGGCAGGACGAGTGGCAACAAATTCTTTCAATTTCTGTTTGCTACGAAAGGTCTTCATTTCACCTTCATTCACAAATGAGAGCTTCACAGGATATAATATTCTGGGCTGGCAGTTTTTTTCTCTTAGTACCTGGGCTATATCTCGCCATTCCCTCCTAGCCTATAGGGTTTCTGATGGGAAGTCAGCTGTGAGTCTAATTGGAGATCCTCTGAGAGTAATCTGACGTTTCTCTCTTGCACATTTTAGAATCTTTTCTTTGTGTTTCACTGTGGTGAGTTTAACTAT
This sequence comes from Lepus europaeus, assembly GCF_033115175.1. Taxonomy (NCBI): domain Eukaryota; kingdom Metazoa; phylum Chordata; class Mammalia; order Lagomorpha; family Leporidae; genus Lepus; species Lepus europaeus. The sequence goes on along the minus strand of NC_084840.1, from coordinate 76,285,895 downwards.
AATGTGTCGTGGTGAGGATCTCTTTTGGTCATGTTTATTAGGGGTTCTATGAGCTTCCTGTACTAGGATGTCTCTGTCCTTCTCCAAACCCAGGAAGTTTTCTACTAGTATCTCATTAAAAAGGCCTTCTAATCCTTTCTCTCTCCATGCCTTCAGGAACTCCTAGAACCCAAATGTTTGGATTTTAATAATATCTTGTAGATTCCTGAGAATATTTTTAGATTCCTAATTTCCTCTTCTTTTCTTTGGTTTGACTGTATACTTTCCTGTTCTCTGTCTTCTAAGTCCGATATTCTCTCTTCTGCTTCACTCATTCTGTTTTTTAGGCTCTCTAATGTGTTTGTCATTTGATCTATTGAATTCTTCATTTCATTATGATTTCTCGTCACTATCACAGTTTCTTGTTCTACTAGTAGTTTCATTTCACTTTGATTCCTCCTTAATATTTCATTTTCATGAGAGAGATTTTCTATCTTGTCCATTAAGGATTTATGTAGTTCAAGAATTTGTTTTTGAGAACTTCTTAATGTTCTTATCAACTTTTTGAGATCTGTTTCTTACATTTCTTCTGTCTCATCATCTTCATAATCTTGAATTGGGGTGTCTTGTTCATTTGGGGCATCATAATTCTTCCTTGTTCTTGTTTCCTTGGTTTCTTCATTTGTTGCTTGGCATTGTGGAGATATTCTTTGGTTTCTTCGCTGTAGTGGTTTTTCTCATTATACTATGACTCTAGATTAAGTGGACTGTCTGCTTTCGATGGAGCCTTAGAGGCTTGTGGTGGGTGTGGCCTGAGAGCTCTGTTTGGTTCTTCAGTGTTAAGGGTGTGCCAAAGGTGACTCACCCAGGTTAGGAGTGGTAAATCTTCTCTCTCTCTCTCTTGCTCTGTCTCTTTCTCTCTTTTTTAATTCAGAAGGGAAGTAATTCTGCATCAATGCACAAAAATCAACAGCCTTTGTATACACAGGCAATGCCACGGCTGAGGAAGAACTGCTATGATCAATCCCATTCACAATAGCTACAAAAACAATCAAATACCTCGAAATAATCTTAACCAAGACGTCAAAGATCTCTATGATGAGAATTAAAAAATGAAGAAAGAAATAGAAGAGGATACCAAAACATGGAAAAATATTCCATGTTCAAGGATTGGAAGAACCAATATCATCAAAATGTCCATTCTCCCAAAAGCAATTTATAGATTCAATGAAATACCAATCAAAATACCAAAGACATTCTTCTCAGATATAGAAAACATGATGCTGAAATTCATATGGAGACACAGGAGACCTCAAATAGCTAAAGCAATCTTGTACAACAAAAACAAAGCCGGAGGCATCACAATACCAGATTTCAGGACATACTACAGGGCAGTAGTTATCAAAACAGCATGGTACTGGTACAGAAACAGATGGATAGACCAATGGAACAGAATAGAAACACCAGAAATCAACCCAAACATCTACAGCCAACTTATATTTGATCAAGGATCTAATCTCAATTCCTGGAGCAAGGACAGTCTAATCAACAAAAGGTGCTGGGAAAACTGGATGTCCATGTGCAAAAGCATGAAGCAAGACCCCTACCTTAAACCTTACACAAAAATCCACTAAACATGGATTAAAGATCTAAATCTACAACCTGACACCATCAAATTATTAGAGAACATTGGAGAAACCCTGAAAGATATAGGCACAGGTAAAGACTTCTTGGAAAAGACCCCAGAAGCACAGGCAGTCAAAGCCAAAATTAACTATTGGGATTGCATCAAATTGAGAAGTTTCTGTACTTCAAAAGAAACAGTCAGGAAAGTGAAGAGGCAACCGACAGAATGGGAAAAAATATTTACAAACTATGCAACAGATAAAGGATGAATGAATAATCAGATTCTATGAAGAGATCAAGAAACTCCACAACAATGAAACAAACAACCCAATCAAGAGATGGGCCAAGGACCTCAATAGACATTTTTCAAAAGAGGAAATCCAAATAGCCAACAGAGAAAATGGCCAACATGAGAAAATGTTCAGGATAACTGCCATCAGGGAAATGCAAATCAAAACCACAATGAGGTTTCACTTCACCCAGTTAGAATGGATTACATACAGAAATCTACCAACAACAGATGCTGGCAAGGATGTTGGGGAAAAGGCATACTAATCCACTGTTGGTGGGAAAGCAAACTGGTAAAGCCACTATGGAAATCAGTCTGGAGATTCCTCAGAAACCTGAATATAACCCTAGCATACAACCCAGCCATCCCATTGCTTGGAATTTACCCAAAGGAAATTAAATTGGCAAACAAAAAAGCTGTCTGCACCTCAGTGTTTATTGCAGCTCAATTAACAATAGCTAAGACATGGAATCAACCTAAACGCCTATCAATGGAAGACTGGATAAAGAAATTATGGGATAGATATGTACTCTATAGAATACAATACAGCAGTGGAAACAGTGAAATCTGGCCATTTGCAACAAAATGGAGGAATCTGGAAAACATCATGCCAATCAACTATATTCTGTATGTTCTCATCGGTCAAAATAAACTATGCCATTGATTCCCTGCGTAGACTTGGAAATTTTCATTTGGTGATTTTTCCCTGTATTATTAAAACATTCAGTTCCTTTTCGGCAACACTTGCAATAGGGTTATAAAAAATTTCAGCTATTCATACTCTTTCTTCTGCATCCAGAACAGGAAGCTGTTAATTAGAGTCTAGCCATTATCTTCAACCAGTTTTCCTGGGGTGAAATTCTTTATCAACAGCATGTAGGGGCTCAAGCTTTTCCTATGTTTTAGGGTTTCTGATTCAGCTTTCAACAAATGATTCACTTATTTATGACTCATTCCATTCAAATGTGAAACTCAGACCATTTCCTAGATTACATCTGGGAAGTCTTTGTGCAACTCATGGTTTCCCTGAACGGTCACAGATGCCACAGAGTCCTCAGCCGAAAACTCATAATACTTTGGGAGATGCAGAACAACAGAGGGCTTATAGAATCCAACCAGGAGAAGGTAAGAGCTGTATTTTTGAGAGTCATTATGCACAATGTTTCTCTAGAACTTGAATGGTGATGTATACCCCATTCAGCACGGAGAGTCACTTATTGAGAACAAAAATTATGACAAGTTCTGCATCTTTTTATGTGTCGCCACTTGATTCATTTTAGTCCCCTCTTCAGAATTCCCAACCAATGCTTATCAGTGTAAGTGGATATTAGTTACTAAATGGGATCCATTTAAAATCAAAGTATTCTTTGTTCAACAGATATCAAATGATTTGTGCAGTAAATGTTTCCTAAATACCTTGAGCAGACTAATATGATACATCAATCCTTGACTTTGCAAAACAGTAGATATTAGAGAATTCATTCTGTTGGCACCAAATCTGTGTTACTGAACTCCTTTGAAATAGAATATGATACAGGAAAGTTTTGTAGCATTCAATTCATTTTTCTTTAGATAATAAAAATTGAAATCAAAATGTTTTTGACCTATGATTTCTATGTTTTTCTTTGTTGTTCTTTGGTTTCTTTTGAAATTTGTTTTTATTTGCATCCATTTCATAAATACAACTTTAGTAACATACTCATTCTTCCCTCCATACCTATCAGCCTACCCACATTCTTACACCACTTCTTCTTCCCTCCCTATTCCCAGTCTTTATTTTTTACCAAGATCCATTTTTATTTAACTTTATACTCAGAAGCTTAACAGTATTCTTGGTAAAGAGTTCAGCACTTTATGAGGGAAGAAAACTATAGACAGGATGAAAAAATTAAACAGACCAGAAAAAACACTGAAAACAAAAATATCTAAAAGCATGTTGTTTATATTTTTTTCTTCCATACTGTGGAACTAGCATCTTTAAGCTATCTAAAGTAGGCCTAGGCATCATGCTACAATGAGTTGAGCTGTCACTTGGCATGCCTACATCTCTCTTAAGAGGATGTGGAGCACATCCTGGGTACTGATCCAACCTCCTGTTTAAGCGTATAGGAAGCTGTGGATGTGTAGCATGCTCTGAGGTTCCTGGAGCCACCGATTGAGACCCAGATGGAAAATCAGGCTGCTTCCCTTCAACCTGGCCCAGTCTTACCTGATGCTGCCATGTGAGAACTGAACCAGCCATCAAAAGCTCTTTCCTAAATCAGTTCTTCTATTTCTGCAATTCTGCCTGACTGCTACATAAAATAAATTTTTGAAATCTGAATTAAGCCCTCAGTGAAATACTATATAATAAATGCTGAGTTGATAATAAAATGAATGTTATTGTCTATGAATTGTTTCAAAAATAAAGTTTCACTGACTGTAACACATAGTGTATTTAATTCAATGAATACACTTCCATTGGTAGACATTGAGCAATGCAACTGCCAAAGAATAATAGTGAAAATGGTTCAACTTGAATGACTAAGTAGACCTTTAAGTCTCTGGAGGGGTCTGGAAAATCTTTGGGACTAGAGGCTTGTCCACACCACAGAAATGAAGCCTAGAATTCAATTCATAACAGGCTTTGCTCTTCCTCTAACAGGGAGTAATATGGTTAAAAATACATAATATCCTCACACCAAGAAGTCATTGTACTTCAGCAGTTATTGAAATTAATGAAATAAACAAAACTAATATTTAAATATAAAATGATGTTAATGAATTATGTTGCTATTTCTCTTTACTAATTAGATATACATATTGAACGCTTACTACATATTGTTACATAGACACGATTTTGTATAACTTCTTGAAGCAAGGGAATAAAGACATTTTCAGATTGCAAAGCTAGAAGCATTGTGGTACAGTGGCTTAAGCTGCCACTTGGGATGCTGGCATCATGTATGAGAGTGCATGGCTACTCGATGCTTCTGATCCAGCTTCCAGTTCACGTGACCGAATAGCAATGTATGATGTCCAGCTGCTTGGAATCCTGCCCCCTGTGTGAGACCCAGATGAAATTTCAGGCACATGGCTTCAGCTTGGACCAGCTCTGACTGTTGCAGTCATTTGGAGAGTGAACCGACTGATAAAGAGAAGAACCAGATGAGAGAGAGCATCTAACTCTGTCAAATAAATTTAAAAAAAACTCTTTAAAAATGTGAAATAAACTCTCCATGAAAGATCATCCTTAAATGCTCAATTCATAAAAACGAATGTTGTTTTGTACCTAACTTCGTAAAAGTGTTGCATTCATCTTACTCTAATATCTATATAGATGCACTGTATTTAATTAAATAATGAGGTCTTTTAAGAGTACTGGAATTAGCAATGCAAATGACAGAAAATGCTAGCAAACATGGCATTACTCGGATCAGAAATGCAGCGTCCACCTTAATATAATGACCCCTAAGGCCTTTTGTTTGTAAGCTTACCCACACAACAGACTTGAAGCCTGTGTCTCACATAATAAAACACAATATTTTTATTCTACAGACAATATAAAGGGAAGATATTCACAGTGGACTTCATTGAAGAGGAAATTTCGTTTTATCAGTAGTATTACCTGTAGAAGCATAGATGTTGTACATGAAAAGTCACAAGTCCAATAAATGATGACGAACACACACCCAGGAATGAACAAAAAGGATGTGATGGAAGAGAAAATTTCCAGATACAGCTATGTCAATACTGGAATTTCAATTTCTGGCTTAATACTGTTTGGCTTTACTTCATAACGTAGACAATGCCAGTGAAATTATTTCGACTAGACTTTTGGATACTATAGAGCCTAATTGATGTTTCAAACATTTAAGTTAAGCTAGATTCAAAATTTATAATGCTTTTAGCATCTGTTGTAACATATATCTAATCACTATCCTTTCAATAGAGGCAAAGAAATTTGTAAATAGGGTTTGGTCGTCCATTTATATAAACCTATCACATGCTCATTTTTCTTTGTTTATACTCGACCACGTAAGGATACTCATCTTATAAAGCATGCTCTGTCCTGTGTCTTTCCCTTGAGGGCAGATTGGCGTTTCTAAAGCAATGTCGAGATTATGCAAATAAACTGCTTAGTGAGTGGATGGCCAATTCAGAATGGAGACAATTCACACAGTAGCATGACGTATCTTTGGACTTTTGTTCTGAATCTACCATGCAACTTTTATCCAGTTCCTTAGAAGTGTGTTCCAATTTAACCTTATTACATTGGTGCACCTCCTTCGTTATGTGGCTTCCCAACTCTCACTTTGGCTGTTAATGCCCTGTCAAGAAATGTGTTTTTTTTTTTAAACTTAAGAAGAAATTTATTGAGACATTAGTGATTAGAAACATTGGAAAAGCAAAGACAAAACTGAAAAAAATGTGTTTTGTTTTTTATGTGTTTTTTTTTTTTTACTTATTTGACAGGTAGAGTTAGACAGTGAGAGAGAGAGAGAGAGAGAGAGAGAAAGGTCTTCCTTCCATTGGTTCACCCCCCAAATAGCCGCTACGGCTGGCACTGTGCCAATCTGAAGCCAGGAGCCAGGTACTTCCTCCTGGTCTCCCATGCTGGTGCGGCGCCCAGTTACCTATGCCATCCTCCACTGCCCTCCCGGGCCACAGTGGAGAGCTGGACTGGAAGAGGAGCAACCGGGACTAGAACCTGGGATGCTGGCACCACAGGCAGTGGATTAGCCAAGTGAGCCACAGCGCTGGCCCCAAGAAATGTTTTTATGCTTTCTCTCTGCACTTGATTTTTCATGGTGTGGCCTTTTCTTTGTGGCCATCCCGCAGCCTCTAAGTTGAACTAATTCTTCTTTCATGCCTGCCCTTATTGTATTTTGTTCATTTCAGGGTCAGAGGTATTGAATGATACTTTTCTGTTTCTCATTCAGTTCCTATATATCTACCTGCACCTGAGCATAGGACAAAATCTGCCTTCTGTATATATGGATTCTCTGGTATTGCCGTGTGTGTGTGTATGTGTGTGTGCATGTGCGCACCATGTGTATGTGGTTTTAAAGTATAGGTGTTAAGTAATGTTGAAATATCCAAGGAATGCTTCTCTCTTCTTCTACCTTAAAAACATTTGAAAGATACAAAAGTGGACAGAAACACATGTGCCAGTTCAGACAAGGAGAACTGCCATAGGTGGCTCCACCCCTAGACATTGTAACTCTTGGGAGCCAGGTACTTGATCTCAGTTCAGGTCTCCCAGTGAATGGCCAGGCCATAGCTACTGGAGTCATCATTGCCTGCCTGCCTTGATGTGCAGTAGAGGAAGCTGGCATTACCAGCTGAAGCCTAGAGTTGAACATAACCCACCACTTGAGCACTTGGCCAACCAACAATAAAGGATGGTATCCTTAAATTCTCCTGTGTGTGCCTGTAAGGATATTAGTCCCATGTTTTCATCCTTTTGGCTCACACACTTAATTGTGTGTTAAGTTGTTTACTGTTGTATTTTACAATTCTACTGATTGTCTTTGTTTCTTTCATAAGATCAATTTCATGTGGTGGCAAAACAAAGGTGTAGGTAATCAAGAATTTGGGTTTAAAAATAAGTATATCTAAGTAGGTAAGAATTATTCCAATTATTTCATTCAAAAGAGGTTATGGATGCCATTGTACCACTAATGCAACTAGGAAAAAAGAAATTTGGACTGTCCACATCTTCAGTTTGAGAAGATAGTGCTTGGGTCATCAACCCATTATTATATTGGAATTGTCAAGGCTAGCCCTTTCCTCAAACAGTGATCTGGGCTTAATATCTTTAGGTAATATTTAGGGAACGAGCATTTCACATACTATTTAAGAGCTCATTTGGGATGCCAAGCACTCACATCACATTGTCTGGGCTTGTATATTGGCTCCATGCCCTATTCCGTTTTCTAGCTAATATATATCTTGATAGGCAATAACTGAAAGCTCATATATTTGTGCTCACTGAATTGCATCAGAGACTAGGATTGAATTTCTGTCTATTAGTATTTTATAGCCCATGCCTGGTGATTGGTGGTATTATAGAATAAACCAGTGAATGTATGAATGTTGTCCCTCTTTCCCTCTCTCTTTCTGCCTCTCATGTTTTTGATGTCTTTGTACTTCCCAAAAGGCTTCTGATGCTGATTCAATTCTGGGGATATTACCAGGAGGAACATGGGGCCAGAATCCAAAATTGCAACTTTAAGGAATAGAAATATGGAAGCAAACTCAGTAAAAAGACGGGAGCTTCTCAAACATCAAGAATAACAGAGACCCTCACTGAAATTGCATTCCAATATATTAGATGCTGACTATTGTAATTCTAGCAAGTTTTCCACAGGAGCCAATGCTGATGAGACTCTGTGTAGCAGTGGATTAACCTTTCCCTTTAGAGACATTTAGAGGAACAGCCATTAGATAAGAGTTTTAAAACAAACAGAATAGAGGGGCTAAAATGTTTCACTTTATTTCTGACCATGTTCCTAACTAGGGAAAAGGACAATGAAATAAAGAAAAAAAATTGTAGCAGTCAATACTAATGCTAATTAAGGAGGGAAGAGGTGGGGTAGATGATGCATAAAAAATGACAACACTTTTGGTTTTTGTTTTCTCTTTCCATATTTTATATTGCAAGAAGCAGCAAGGCAATCTGGAAAGTGGACAAAGAGGCAGGCATGAAGCTGGAGCACGGAAGGACGTGCATCACTACACAGCAATGTAACATGCCTGTACTTTTGCTAGGGCATGTCACTAGCATTTCTGAGAGAATTCGAAGAATAAAAAGATATACTGATTTCATACCACAATATCAATGAGCTGTTTTTCATTTATTTTGTTGATAGTAGATTGAAAGCAATTCACTCTCAATTCACTGATTTCCTCCCACAGATGACTGCCAAAGTCAGGGGTTGGCCAAGCTAAAGCCAGAAACTTCATCTTGGTTCCCCACACAATGTAGGGGCATAAGCACTTGGACCATCATCTTCTACCTCGCTAGGCACATGGACATGACGCTGGGACTCAAGTGGCCATTCCACTATGGGATACCAGCACATCAAGTGGTGGTCTAACCCACTGTGCCACAACGCAGTCCCCAGGATACCTTTAATTTTGAAAACTTGAGTGGGAATACTCCAGAGGAGACTACTTGCAATACAGTGCGATAGATTTCCACACATTTCACAATTAAGGAAAGGAAGCGAAAATAACTCAAGGGTTTGAAATAGTGGACCTAACCTCTGAAGAGAAGTTAAAGAGCCATTTATTTTGCCTGAAATGGAACCTAGAACCTTTCGAACCATAAATTAATGTGCTCCTTCGCTCTTTCCTCTGTTTACCCTTTTGTCGAGTAAATATTATGTATATTTGTGTCCTTATGAATAAAGAAAGGTTGACTCATAATACAGATAGCACAGCAAATTAATTTTCACATGATATGACACTATCACTTCCTTAAGATTCTGAAAACAGTTTTGAACATACTTTGGCTTCTTAATTTTGATTGTTTCCATTCCATCTCAAAAGCAGAAAGTGTGATACAGAGACACAGACAGCCAGAGCTCAGCTAGACTGAAACCAGGCCCCAGAACTCAGTCTCCCACACAGTTGAGAAAGATTTGAGTTCTTATTTGGTATCTTCCCATGGTGGGCACTGGCAGTGATGGGTCCAAAGAACAGAGGGGATTCGAACCAGACTCTGAGTAGCGGTGGGCTAAGCTTTCCCTTCAGAGACATTTGGAAGAATAGCCCTCGGATAAGAGTTTCAAAACGAACAGAGTAGAGGGAATGCCTGGTTTGACTTTACTTCTGACCATGAAAAAAGTTGTAACTGTCAATACTAGTGCTGATAAAGGAGGGAGGAGCAGGGGCAGGTAATGCATAAAGACCCTCCTTAAGGAGAAGAAAGCGGAGCACAGACCCAGAGATAACTATTTTAAAGGAGGGGACAACTGTGAGAGCTGGATGGAGGGAAGAAAGAAGAGTAAATGAGCTAAAATTGGAGTTCCTAATGAGAAAATTGGAGAGCATTCCTTGCAAGTGCCTTTACTATGCTCACAAACAGAAGGGGGGTGGGCAGCATTGTGGCGTGCCAGCTCAACTTGCTATCTATGGCGCCAGCATCCCATAGAGGTGCTGGTTCGAATCCCAGCTGCTCCACTTCCAATCCAGCTCCCTGCCCACATGCCTGTGAAAGCAGCATCGGATGGCTCAAGCACTTGGAACCCATCACTTGCATAGGAGACCCAGAAGAAGCTCCTGGCTTCTGGCTTTGGATTGGCTCAGCTCCAGCTGTGGCAGATATTTAGGGAAGGAAGAACTCTCTGTGTCTGCCTCCCTCTGCCTGTTGGTCTTCCTGGCTGGTTGGCTCGCTCTGTGTGTGTGTGTGTGTGCATGGTGTCTGTGTAAAACTCAGTCTTTCAAATAAATATTGGTAATATTCTTAACATTTGCAATCCAGTTCAAATACACAGAAACATCTATATTTCTTGAACCGCAACTCCCATCCTCCTTTGGAAAAACTCTAAACATTTCCATGAGATGCTCTGAATTCCTTCCACGTGTCAGATGTTTTACTCTATTTGAAAGGCAATGATGCCGGGCAGTAGGGAGAAAAGGAAAGGATGCGAGACCAAGAAAAGGGAGCAGTCGATCTGTGCACGGGTTCCATGCTGCATGGCCACAATGCTCAGTGCTGATCCAGGACTAAGACGACACCAGGAGACTCTTCATCTCGGCCACTTAGGATGCAGGGCACAAACCTGCTAGCAATGTCAGGCTATTGAATCAAGCCATTTACAGGGAACTTGATTGGAAGCGGAGTGGCAGCCACAGGACCCGGCACACACTCATGATATGCCAGGTGCACACTTGGTGGCTTTACAAATTGTGCCACAGTGCTGGTGCTCTGGTTGACCTTTGAGTCGTGGGAGCAAGACTGCACTTTCCTTTAGAGGACAGACCCCTTTCGTTGGTAACCAGCTGTCTAAACTATCAACTTAGAGAAACTTCATTCAACAGTCAGAATTCTTGAGCAGATGTTATTTTCCTTGCTGCCCACGTGAGGCCTAATGCAACCACTGAACTCTGCAGGCTTACACCTTAGGCCGGCGACATGGCTCACTAGGCTAGTCCTCTGCCTGTGGCGCCAGCACCCCGGGTTCTAGTCCCGGTCGGGGTGCTAGATTCTGTCCTGGTTGCACCTCTTCCAGTCCAGCTCTCTGCTGTGGCAGATGGATGGATTTCCAGGCTCCTGGCATCAGCCTGGCCCAGCCCAAACCATTGCAGCCATCTGGGGAGTGAACCAGTGGATGAAAGATTTTCTCTTTTTTCTCCTTCTCTGCCTCTTTCTCTTTGTAACTCTGCCTTTCAAATAAATTAATCCATTAATTAAAAAAAAAGAAACCATCTTAACTTATCCTAAGCTGAGCCTAGAAGTAAATTACAAAAATTAAGATGATTCAGGAGTATTTTATAAGTGCAGCTGAGCGTCTTCCATCTTCCATCTTTCCATCTTTGTTTGCTTTATTTTCATCTGAGCAGTCTCCATTGCTTCTCTGTTCCCACATGTCTAACTCACAACTCCCCAGCTCGTGTGTTTTAGGTCCAGCTCCTACAGATTTTTGTTACAAATTGCAGATGCCTCTAGAAGAGTATCTCTGATTGGGTTTACACTACATATAAAGTATTTAGTGAAAGCCAAATATTTATCAGCTTTTTGTTATTAAAATATTATTGAAATATTATATTCACTAACTTAAAACTTTTAAGATAATTCTGTAATGGTTTAATTTTTATTCCATTTAAGTCAGAAGTGGGAAATGCCTGGCCCATGGGCCATGAAAGCCTGTGAAATCATTTGCTCTGGCCCTGCCAAGGCAACCATGTGTGGGGCTAGAAATTCAATAAATCTATAGCAGGCTAATTTTAAAATTGATAATTTTGTATGACCTGTGAATGAAGTCATAAGTAACCAAAAAGCCCTTAGCAGAAAAGAGGTTTCCCACCCCTGGTTTAAGTGGAAGCAAATTTGCCATATATACGTTTATTGAAATGTGATACTGTTAACCTTGTCTTTTTTCTTACTCTCTGAAATTAATTTCTGCTTTTTTATGCTGTATCTAGTTCTAGTACAACTTGTATATCAAGCTTGTACAAATTCTATAGAGAGAAACAACACTTTCAATTAATTATGGACCCTTTTTAAGTAGCAATTGCAATAAATTTCCATCAATATTCAGTAGTTTAAAATAATAATATAAAAAAGGTAGGAATGTGACAGGAGAACTTACTGTGTTAGAGTTCAAGAATTTGTTTTTGAGAACTTCTTAATGTTCTTATCAATTTTTTGAGATCCGCTTCTTGCATTTCTTCTATCTCATCATCTTCATAATCTTGAGTTGGGGTGTCTTTTTCATTTGGGGGCGTCATAGTGTCTTCCTTGTTCTTGTTACCTCGGTTTTTGCTTTTGTTGTATGGCATGTTGGAGATATTTGGTTTCTTCACTGTGGTGTTTTTTCTTGTTACACTATGGCTCTATATTAAGTGGACTGTCTGCTTTGGAGCCTTAGAGACTTGAGATGAGTGTGGCCTGAGAGCTCTGTTTGGTTCCTCATTCCTCAGGTTTGAGGGTGTGTCAAAGGTGACACTCTCAGGTTAGGCGTGGTAAATCTCTCTTTCTTTCTTTCTTTTTTTTTTTTTTTTTGATTCAAAAGGGAAGTAATTCCACACAGCTGAACGTAATTGGAGGTAGTTAGCAGGCGAATGATATACCCACAGGAGCCAGAGATTGGAAGCTCTTTCCCAAGGACCACACAGGGAATCTCTGCTGCCCTCAGTGTGGCTCCAATTCTCCTGCAGTCTCCCACTGGGTTGCCAAGTTAGATCCTAATCTCCTGTTATTTCACCCCTCCCCCCAGAGTCAGGTTTTTCTGCTAGGCTCAGGGCCAGTGCAGACCTGAGTTCGCCCTGCTTATGACGTATGTCCAAAATGGCTCCTGATCTTTGTCTTGCTCGCCTTTGAGAGGTGAGCGGAGAGAGAGAAACTCGTGTCCGTATCGGTCACTTTTTTTTTTCCTCTCTCTCTTCTAGTTAGCCTGGTGAACTTTTCCCCACGGAGTTTCAAGCCTCGTTCCCTCTAGTCTCCTCTTTCCGCTTGCCCACTGGTGTCTCGGGCTATTGAGGTTTGGCTCACCTCGCATTCCAGTGCTGGTGTGTTGAGTCTGCCGCTGGTGTCCCGAACTTGGGCTCCCACGCTCTCCATGCAGGTCCACTGTGAATCACTAGTTCTGGAAGAGTTTCCTCTGCTGTTTCTTCCCCTACTCTTTCTTGACCCTGCAGTATCTCCACTTTTATTAACCTGTGTCTTGCCAAACTATCAATGTGCTCCCTACCTATTCCACCATCTTGCCGCTCTCCGAGGAGAACTTACTGTGTTAGAAAAATCTACGGGAGCCAGTGTTGTGGTGTAGCTGATAAGGCCGCTGCATGTGATGCCAGCATCCCGTGTGGACACTAGTTCTAGTCTCAGCTGTCCCACTTCCTTTTTTTAAAAAAAAGATTTATTTATTTGGAAGAGTTACACAGAGAGAGAAGGAGAGGCAGAGAGATAGAAAGAGGTCTTCCATCCTCTGATTCACTCCCCAATTGGCTGCAGCGGCTGGAGCTGCATTGATCTGAAGCCAGGAGCTGGTGCAGGGTCCCAAGGACTTGGGCCATCTTTTGCTTTCACAGGCCATACCAGAGAGCTGGATCAGAAGTAGAGCAGCCAGGACTCAAACTGGCATCCATACGGAATGCTGGCACTGTAGGCGACGGTTTTACCTGCTATGCCACAGCGCCGACCCCTGTGCTCCACTTCCAATCCAGCTGCCTGCTGATGTACCTGGAAGAGCAGCAGAAGATGGTCCAAGTGCTCGGTTTCTTGGACCCACATGGGAGACCTGAAAGAAGGTCCTAGCAACTGAATTTGGTCTGGCCCAGCCTTGGCCAGGCGGCAAAATGGTGAATGAACCAATGGCTGGAAGATCTGTCTTTGTCTCCCTCTCTGTCTGTAGCTCTGCCTTTCAAAAAAGACAAAGAAAGACAAAAAAGGTACATTGGACTACTCACATTTTTCCACCAAAATGGAAAAGTTCAATGTTTATTAGAAAATATTAACTACTTAGAAAATAGTGATGTATAGAAAAATAATAAATGACATAAAAGTAAAGCAAATCGGGGCCAGCACTGTAGCTTAGCGGATAAAGCCGCCATCTGCAGTGCCAGCATTCCATATGGGCGCCGGTTTGAGACCCAGCTGCTCCACTTCTGATCCAGCTCTCTGCTATGGCCTAGGAAGGCAGTAGAAGATGGCCCAAGTTCTTGGGCCCCTGCACCCACATGGGACACCTGGAAGAAGCACCTGGCTCCTGGTTTCTGATTGGCCCAGCTCCAGCCACTGTAGCCATTTGGGGAGTGAACCAGCAGATAGAAGATCTCTCTGTCTCTGCTCCTCCATAACTCTGCCTTTCAAAATAAATAATTCTTAAAAAAAAATAAAGCAAATCAAAGAAGTCAATCATACTACCCAAATACAACCACTATCAATTAGTACATTTCATTTTTATAAAAACATTTATTCATTTGAAAGGCAGAATGACAGAGAGAGTGGCAGAGACAAATCTTTCCTCTGTTGGTCCATTACCCAAACAGTGGTAACAGTCAGGGCTGGGCCAAGCCAAAGCTAGGAGCCCCACCCTGGTCTCCCACATGGGTGGCAGAGACTCAACTACTTGAGCCGTTATCTGCTGCTTCCCAGGCACCTTGGTGGGAATCTGGATCAGAAGAAGCAGCTGGGGCCTCAGACTGGCACTCTGATAAGGAAGCAGGCATCCCAAGCAGTGACTGAACCTGCTGTGCCACATCATCCTCTGGATTTCACATTTTACGTACTCTGTTTCATATTCCTTTTATCATGTTATGACCACTGTGAACCTGATTTTGATTAGCAAACTAAAAGAAATTTACAAACTTCAGAAAAGTAAAAATAATGTATGAAACAAATCAGCCAGTCACTATACACAAAGATAACTGCTGTTATTAGTAGATTTTATGTTTTAATTATAAGTTATTTTCTTTAATAGACATGGATATCCATTTTCCAGTGAATTTTTATAGTTTGTATCTTTCAAAAGAATTTGTCCATTTATTCTGAGTTTTGAAATTTATTAGCATAAACTTGTTTATAATATTCCTTCATTATCCTTTTAATGCCTGTGGGGTCTGTAGTGAGGTTCCTTTTCTCATTCCTAATGTTAGTAATTTGGTTATTATTTTTACTTTTAACAATATGGTTTTTTAAATAAAATTTATAGTTACCTATATAGCTACCTTTGATGTTGTTCATTCCTTTATATAAATGTACAAATTTCTGTTTTCCTTTGGCCTAAAGAACTTCAATATTTTTTGTAGTGTCAGTTAGTGATGGATGTATCAACTCTTTCTGGCTCTGTAAGTTATGGGAATTGTTCTGCCTGCTCACTTTTTGGTGGTTCTTGTTCCCAGTCTGGCATAGTCTTTTCACCTGCAGTGATCACTACTGAACGGAAGACTTAAGGAGATCTCTTGTGTAGGTCTCTGAAGCCATCTTCATACAACCTTCTCTTCACTGTTACTCTGCCCCGTGAAGCTTAGTTGTCCTAACCCCTTAAACGCTCAAAACCTCCCTTACTCAGACAGACTCTAGGCTCCATACATGTTTTTGTCCTTGCACTGGCACTTGGAAACTCTTTGGACAATAACACGGCACAATCATAGGGTATGTATTGTCTCTCCCCAGCCCCTATCACTGTCCCATGCTGCCTCTGTCCAAAGTTTGAAACCATTGTTTTGTATGTTTTTTATTTTTAATTGTTTAAAAAGGGAGGAAAAATCCAGTCCACATTACTTCATCCTGAGTGAATGTTGACATCCATAGATGTCATGTTTTTATGATCATAATTTTTCTTATAGATATGATCATATCATAAGTAACAAATTTTGTATACTTTATTCACTTACTGGTATGTTATAAAATTTTCGATGTTTTTATACACTATCAATAAAATTTAATTCTGGTTTTGAGTAAGGATGTAAAAACTACATTTAGTCATGGTAATTGATCAGTTTTTTGGTTTCAAAGCATCTGATATTCTAAAAGTTTCCAATATCTTAATTATAGTGCTCCTGATACAGAATAAATATTGACTGAATTAGACACTAAATTGGACGGTGTGAGACAAAAGATACTACAGGTAGCCCAAGAGTCAGCAGGAGAGGATATACATCAATGCCATCGATGGAATTACCTGTAGTAATGACTACAGGTAAGCCTAGGTTCACTTCAATGGTAGCATTTTTTTAAAAATAGTGTGCTAGATTTATGTGTGAATTGCATGAATTTTAATTTATACCTGGTGAGATTTTGGCCATAAAAAATTACAACTTTTAAGTAGCAATGTAAAGTGAATCTAAAACATTCAATTAACTATACTTTCCCAACAGTATGTAGAAGTGATCATTGATTGATTTCTTAATAAGATAATTGAGAACACAAATTTACTAAGATGAACTTTGTTATTATATAAGGAGTATTAGAACACATCTCATTTCATTTCCAATTACAGTACACCTCACTGGTAGCTCTTAAGTTTTCATTTAGATAGGATTGTGCAAGAGCTTGGGGAATGGGCGGGTACACACAGGAGAGTGGGATCATAACTGGGTTCTCGGAAGTGGCTGAGGAGGCTTTACCTGGGTGAGGCATAGAGGAAGGAGAAGGATGTGGAGTGATGCCTGGAGAGCCCTCACCGTTTCAGGGTAGCAGAGAAGTCAGCACGGGAGCCCACGATGGAGCCTGAGGGAAGCAGGAAGGACTGCCCCGGATGTGGTTGCTGCAGAAACCAAGGAGAGAACAGATCAGGAAGGAAGAAGCATCCACAGGCCTATGTGGAAGTGGAGACCTCTGTCCAGAAAAGACAGATGAGAGCAAGTGTGAGTTTTGTATGTTCACCGAGGCAGAGACTGCTCTTGGCTGGGAAGGCTGATAGAAGACTTGCTGGAGGAGGCTGACCTTGAGCGTGGGAGCTAGCCTGAGTGTTGGGGATGGTGGTCTACATAGACACAAGTGTGGAAACTAAGGCACAGAGGTTGTGGAGAGGCAGAATTTGTGCTGGGAGATGTAAGGTGCACGGAACTCTCATTTTAATTTTCTTTTCTGGTTCTGGCAATAGAAAGAAAACCTTAAACAGGGTTCTGGGAATTTTGACCAGGGCCTTTCTGGGTTGTATAGAGTTCTAGGGAAGCAGCTTTGTTTGGAATCAAATCTCCAGGAGTCTTTAGGTTGCCAGGGATGGTGAACTGATGGGCTTATTTCAAAGAGTCCTTGTATGTGCTGCTCCTTGCCAGCCACCCTGTGTGGAGTCCACAGAATGCCAAGAGCCTCTAGCGGTTCCTTGTGTCTGGGTCAGCCAGGGTTTCTCTGGACTCGGCTGGTGAGAGCTGGCTATTGAGTTTTTAGTAGTTTTGCAAATTGGTTGTCAAACATAGCTGTGGTTAAAATATAAATTTAGGATAAAAAGTATATTGAGAACAATGGTAATAAATGCTTGAAACTTATCATTCTCTAATCAGCTAATTCCTTTTCTACTTTGTACCATGACAAATGCACCTGACTATTAAGTGTACTCTTGAACATGCAGCCTGTGTGTGCGTGTGCACACCTGTGTACATGTCCATGGTGGAGATGCTGTGTGACGGTACCTTTCTTCCCTAGCCCAGTTCAATGATGGCTTGTTGACAGCTTGGAGTTGGCTATGCTAGGAGTATTACACCTTGGAAATGGAGAGCACTGTGGGCAGACCTGTAATTTTTCTTTTCCCAGAGATTCAGTTGCTGAACACTAGCCATCCACCAACTCTGTGTGTGGGTGGCGGGGGGGGGGGGGGGCGGAGAAAGATTGAGTGTCTGGGTTGGTGCCCCGCCCCAGGAGCCTGGAAACAGAGCCTGCCAGGGATGAGGACATCTTGATCTGCCTGTCACTCTGCTAGGGGTTGGGGTTGGGGCCTGCTGTGGTGGGGTGCAAAGCAGGAAGTCAGAAGAAATGAGAGAGAATCACCGGGTTCGTCATCACCTCAATTTATTAGACTTTGCCATGACAAGATCCTGATCACAAAAGTGACATGTATTCATTGTGGAACTGTTGTGGATAATAGAAAGCATATGATATCAGTACAAAAGTGTCTGTTGTTAACTTAATTTGATAGCATATTCAATGGTTGTAGACATATTCATACAACAATATATAATGCACATAAATACATTTGGAATAAATATATAGTGATTCCCTCAGTTCAATTTATGACCCTTTCCTCAGATCATTAACTAGTATTCTAAATCAAGAGTTCTAAGCCTCTCTCTGTGTGTGTACACACACATGTGTGTGTGTGCACACATGTGCTCACCAGGAGTATCTGGCATCCAGGAAGATCTATGGGCTACTTCCCAGAAATGACGTTTTTAAATAATAAAATAGATAGGCTTAAACAAATAAACCAATTAGATTAAAATACAGCTACCAGACATTAAAAATGTATGAGATAGAAATGAATGTGTTTCTTTATGCCTTAAACAGCAAGAGCCAGCACCGGTGTGATGAGCACTGTAATTTGGAAGTACTGATGAGTGTACATGACATTTTGAGATACCTACAACAACCATAATTTGATATGAAAGTAGCTGTGATCTCTTTGGGTGACAGAGTCATGGACTCTGCTCACTCGGCTGTCACTTGTTGCCTGCATTCATCGCAGAGGAAATGCTAAATTTCAGTTACCAAAAGGGAAAATATAATTCTCTTTTCCCATTCTAGTCCTTGGATCCTTGAATGCTCTCTATACAGGCTGTTGGGGAGCACAGCCTCTAGGTTAAGAACCTCTGTCCTCAGTGAGTTTTCTTGGTTTCTGCTGACAGTCCAGATAACTGCTGACCTCATACAGGTCCCTTGAAATATAGCCACACTAGCCTTGGCCCTTGGATTTAATGATTCTAATGGCGCAAACTTTGTTAACAAGCCAAGCAGTCGGCCCTAGGTGAAATGCACCCCACAAGTAGTAAGCTATTTGCAAAATGCATACAGAGTGAAATGCAGACACAAGGGGCCTTTGGTTCTGCCATCTCTGGCCAGTAGGTTGTGACCTGCTTAATCGAGCTGGAGGGCTTGACCTGTCTACTGAATCTCCTCTGGAGCATGGACCATGCCACCTGTGAGAGCTGCATCCACACCTCCCCCATCAAGGCACTGTTGAACAACTCCCAGGGGAAGACGCATGTGCTGGCCCAGCGAGAGGCCATCAGCATCATCGCATAGAGCATGCGTACAAAGAACAGCAAGACCAAGGTGGCCGTGCTGGAGATCCTGGGCGCCCTGTGCCTCGTGCCTGGCGGCCACAAGAAGACACTCCAGGCCATACTGCATTACCAAGTATATGCCGCAGAGCGACCACGCTTCCAGGTGAGGGGGCTCAGGGTGGTGCAGAGACATCCTGCACAGGGGACCCAGAATTCTCTGTAAGCAAAAGCTCGCTGTGGAAGGCATAGAATGCAGCCTACAGAGAGAGCAGGGACCCAGGGGGCTGACAAAATGACACGAGAGACTGAGTTGGGTGTTTGGCTGGGAAAATGGACTGGACCTGCTCACCAGACTGTGGGTCCCTTGAAACTGGAATATCCGTTTGCTTCGTTCTGGGGACCCTGCCTCTCTGAGCCCAGTGCCTGACTCACAATGGAGACTCAGTCAAGAATTGCTGACTTGAGTGCAGTTGCTGGAAACAAGATGTCAGGCCCCATGCCTGCACCTGTGCCTCATGTAGGGATGCTGGAGCCAGTGCTGGGAGCTCAGGCCAAGCTGTTCTCCTCTGTGCGGGTTGGCCTGCCTAGAAAGGACAGTGTGACCTGTCCTACCACATGACTGGCACAGAGTGAGTGTCAGTGAATGTGAACCAGTTAGGAGCTCTGTGGTTGATCCACCAGCATGGCTGTCATCAAGCAGTTTGGAGCCCTACTACTTGCAGAAAGTGGCCCCTGGTGCCTTGCAGATGATGCCAAAGGGATGCAAGGTTAGCATCCAGCCAGCCAGGACCGAGCCCTGAGGCTGCCCCTGTAGAACCCTCTTACCCAGGCGTGCCTTTCCACCCAACCATGCTGAACGAGCTGGACCGCAGCTTGGGGTGGTGCTGGGATGAAGTGAATCTGAAAACAGCCATCATGTCTTTCATCAACGCTGTCCTCAACGCTGGAGCTGGAGAGGTGAGGCACCTGAGCACCTGCTCCCAGTGCAGGGGAGAGCATGTGTGTTCAAGTGCTTCCCAGGGGAGGGGTTCAGGCTTCTGGTTGGCATGGCTATCACCACCACCATCATCTTCAGGTGATCACTTGTGGCTGCATGTCATGAACCCTGCTGGCACCAGGGCCAGCCCTGCACTGCATGTGACCCACAGCAGGGCTTGCTGGTGGCTCTCCAAAGTAGTTGTGAGGACTAATGCTGACGCTCCGTCCTCACAAAATTCTTCTGATTCCATGTAAACCTGGAAGGCCCCTGCCTAGGTAGCATCCTGCCTTAGGTGTGTTGTGGACAAGCCCCAAACCTGCCTGGCTGATGCTGGCTCAGATTGGTGGGGGCTTCATCATGGAAGGAGGCACATTTTGGGCTTTCTCTCTAGGCCTTTCTAGGGACCTGCTTCTGGAGTGGTTTCTGGGATGACTGGTGATGCTTTTCTGGCATCTTCTATTGGAGCCATGGCTTCTGTTTGCCTTCCCTTTGGGGCCAGCATGGGATTCTCAGACCACAAAAATAGCAACATTAGAAGAAACTGTTAAAGAGCAGAAGAGATGACCGTCCTAAACTCTAAGACAATCAGATGCCCCTGTCAAGGTCAACTTGAAGGGCAGAAGGGAAAAAGGATGCAATTAAATGACCCCTGCCTCCCCCTCCTTCGTGCTGGCATACCTTTACACATGCAGTCCTACTGACCTGAGTTGCGGGGGAGAGAAGGAGGGAGCCATCTACCCCTCGCATGATGCCACCTGATCAGTACTCACTGCCTGGGCCTGGGATGCCACCTGATCAGTACCCACTACCTGGGCCTGGTTTGTGTTCTGATTAATTGGTAACCATATCTCATCTGGTAAGTTTTATCGATCTCACCCCCTGTAGGTAAGTAGTGATACACTCATTTTAAAAATGGAGAAGCCAATGCTTTCCCAAGGCTATATTTTTTTAACTTTTCTAAAAAATTTATTTATTTATTTGAAAATCAGAGTTACACAGAGAAGGAGAGGCAAAGACAGAGGAATCTTCCATCTACTGGTTCACTCCGCAGTTGGCTGCAATGACCAGAGCTGTGATGATCCGTAGCCAGGAGCCAGGAGCTTCTTCTGGGTCTCCCACGCAGGTGCAGAGGCCCAAGGGCTTGAGCCATCTTCTGCTTTCCCAGACCATAGACACATGGGTCTCGAACTGGTGCCCATATGGGATGCTGGCACTTCAGGGGGAGGCCTTACCGGCTACGCCACAGTGCCAGCCCCTTCCAAGACTATAGAACTAGTAAGTGGGGCTGGTGTCATTACGTAGCAAGTAGAGTCGCCTCTTGCGATGCTGGCATTCCATATGAGCATTGGTTTGTGTCCTGGCTACTCAAAGTCTAATCCAACTCCCTCCTAGAGGCCTGGGAAAAGCAGTGGCAGATGACCTAAGCACTTGGGCCCCTGCCATCTACATGGGAGACCAGGATGAAGCTCCCGGCTCCTGGCTTCAGCCTGGCCCCGTGCTGCCCATTGCAGCCACCTGAGGAGTGAACCAGTGGATGGAAGATCTTTATCTCCCCCCCCACTGTAGATCTGACTTGTAGATAAATAGATAAAAACGGTTTTTTTTTTAATTAAGTAGTAAGTAGCAGAGCAGGGATTGAGCTAAGACCTGTCTAACCCCAAAGCTTGAGTTCTGGGTCCCCTACACCACTGCTCTTCGGTGCCAGAGGCAAAGAGAGAACTGGTCAGGGGCTTGGGGGCAGTGAGGCAGGAGACCTAAATGGCACTGAGCCATGGCCTGTGTTAGAGAAAGGGCAAGGTCGGAGGACGCCTCTTCCTGTGCTTCCCTGGGCTTCTGGCACTCGGTGCAGTTACAGGTGCGTTTGCTGCAGGAGATTCGACATAACTGTAGCGGAGGCCGTGGAGATGAGTCCACCAGGGACTGTTGTGGGTGTTGAGACCAAAGCTGCTTCTCCCTTGTGTGCCTCCTCCTCCCCTCCAGGATAACCAGTTCCTCCTACATCTACGGTATGAGCTCCTGATGCTGGGGATGCAGCCTGTGATCGATAACTTCTGATAACACGAGAACGCCATCCTGGACAACTAAGGCCCCGGCCACCCAATCCTGCTGCAAACCTAATGAGGCTACTCAGGACCTTGGGGAAGTCTGCGCTTGTTCCCAGAAATGACCTGCCATGCCAGCTTAGCTCAGGGTCAGTTCTGCGTGGAGCAGCTGTGCCCTTCTTTGTCTCTTGCTGACCTATCCATCTTACCTCTGTGGTTACAGAGTTGAACCCAGTCGTCCTCAGCCATGGCAATGCTGCCCCCTGGGGGAAATTTGGGAACATGGGGGGCATTCTCTGGTTTTCACAGAGTTTAGTAGAGGACATGGCTGGTGTTGGTTGTTGGGGCCAGAAATGCCAAACGTCCTGCCCAACCAAGAAACGCCCCACTCAGAGTGCATGCCATCAGCCCCTCGCTGATTGAGGGCATGGCTAAATTCCTGCGAGCCCTCTCTTGTTCTGTTCCTTCAGCTGGGTTTTAAGGAAGAAAGGATGGATTCTTTTGAGGTAGAGTGGGGTTGGTGTGTGGAAGAAGAATAGGAAATGAAGGAGAGTCTGGCTGTGAGGGGTGACTTGGGGACAGTGTGAATCGATTCAGGGCCTTCTCTCCCCCGTGTCCTTTTCCTCCACTGCTCCCTGTCCCCATTCACAGTGCCCTCCACCCCCTCTCCAGGTCCACATAGTCACTAAGAGCACCTCGCAGATATTCGAACTGATCCACAAGAAGCTGAAGCACACGGAGGCCTACCCCTGCCTGCTCCCTGTCCTGCACCACTGCCTTTAGATGCCCTGTGAGTACCCTGCACTCGCTGCCCCTCACCTGGGCCTGGGCCCAGGGACAGGCCAATTGAAACAGGGCTCCAGGGCCTCCCTTGCTTGTGGGTCTGACCCTGTCTCCCTTAGCACCCCAAGGCCCCAGGCTCTGATCATCCCTCCTCGCCTCAGGTCAGGATGTCCACTGTCACCCGACAGAGTAGCTAGGGAGCATGGCCCTGAGAACCTGCAACATCCTAGTCCAACAAGCAGTAGATCTCTCATTGCGAAATCAAAACCTCTCTGGCCAGCAGCTCATGACAGGGAGGGGCCAATCCTCTTGAGGAGGTTCCACTCTTGAGGGGTTCCAAAAAGAAGTTTCTGTGCCTGGGAAAGCAGCTGCGTAAATGTGGAAGGAGCTTGTACCTTTTAAAAAGGTGTTTTCAGCACCTCCCTAGCATCTTTGCCTCTGCCTCTCTCTGCAAATGCCTAAGGCTGGCATCTCCAAGTTTTTAAGATTCAGGTGTGCACAGTTATTGAATTATTTATAATTACTAGTAGCCACCCCAGAATGCAATTTGAAATAAGCTTTAACTATACCATTTGGTATTTAAACTCTTCACACAGAAAACTAGCATGGCCTATCAGAACATTAAGCTAGCCAGATTTTCCATTGTGGAGCTGATGATAGCACTGGTGATCCCACAGTGGCCGCTACAACGTGTCGTGCAGCAAAGCTGAGCCAGGCATAGAGTCAGGTGCTTTCGCACAGGGCTTCTCTACCTCGGGATGTGCGCTGTGATCTCCATTTGGTAGGGCCCAGACCTGGGCTGAGCGTGTTATTTTACGTATGTATGTATCTGAAAGATTTATTTACTTATTTGAAAGTCAGAGTTACAGACAGAGATGGAGAGACAGAATCTTCCAACTGTTGATTCACTCCCCTGATGACCGCAGTGGCCAGCACCAGACAGGGCTTAAGCCAGGAGCTTATTCCAGGTCTGCCATGTGGGTCAAACACTTGGGCCACCTTTTGCTGCTTTTCCCAGGCCATGAGCAGGGAGTTGGATTGGCAGTGGAGGAGCCAGGTCTTGAACTGGTGCTCCTGTGGAATGCCAGCATTGTAGGTGTTGTCTTAACCTCCTGTGCCTCAGCTCTGGGCCCTGAGTACGTTCTTTCTGTATGGAAAGAATTGTCATTTCTTGGGTCCCAACTCCAGATCAAACATGTTCTGCCTCTCTGAGCTGGCGATCTGTTTTGAAAGGTGGATGGAAACCTAGACTACTTTGCAGTGCACTTGCTTGTGGAGTGGTGGAAAGGAAGACAGACTCGCTGACCCGCACTAGGAAGCCATTAGTTCTCCAAAGCCCCGCCCAGAAGTTCCACATGGAAGGTGAGGGATACCTGATTCTTTGCTTCTAGGGTCCCTATGTTCAGTGTTCTATGTTGTCAACAAATCCTATTTTTCTCCCCGATGGTTCTCTGTAGACTGGGTTGTCTGCCTTGCCAGCATTATGGTGTGACTTTGATGGCAGGATTGTGCTGGTTGGTTTCCTTTCATAGTCACTGGAGACAAAATGCTTGGGGTCAAGAACCTAGGAAGGAGGGGCCTGACGTCATGGTGTGGCAAGTAAAGCAGCCACCTGCAATGCCAGCATCCAATGTGAGAGCTGACTCAAGCCCCGGCTGCTCCGCTTTCAATCCATTTCCCTGTTAATGGCTTGGGAAAAGCAGTGGAAGATGGCCCAGGTGCTTGGGCCCCTGCAACCCATGCTGAGACCTGCAAGCAACTCCTAGGTCCTGGTTTCAGCCATTACAGTCATCTGAGGAATGAACCAGCAGGTAGAGGGTTCTCCCTCTCCCTTTCCCTCTCCCTCTCTCCTTCTTGCCCTCTCTCAGTCTCTAACTCTTTCAAATAAATATTTAAAACCTGTGTTAAATTGGAAACTGCATAGAAAATTAATTAATTTTTTAAAAATATCATGTAGGATCTCTGTCTTTAATGTGCTGTACACTGTTATTTAATGCTATAACTAGTACTCCAACAGTATTTTTTCACTTTGTGTTGCTATGTGGGGGCAAACTGTTGAAATCTTTACTTAATATATACTAAACTGATCTTCTGTATATAAAGAGAATTGAAAATGAATCTTGATGTGAATGGAAGGGCAGAGGGAGTGGGAAAGGGGAGGGTTGCAGGTGGGAGGGAAGTTATGGGGGGGGGAGCCATTGTAACCTATAAGCTGTACTTTGGAAATTTATATTCATTAAATAAAAGTTAAAAAATAAATAAATAAATAAAAGAACTGAGGAAGGAGAACATATGGCCATTATGTGAAAGAAAGTCCAGGAACATCCAGACAAATTAGACTGGACTGAAGTCAGACCCTGGAAAAAAAGGCAGAGCACATGATCGCTTTGTCAAGGTCACCTCTAACAAGAAGTATTCCTGAATTCCACTAGCTGCTTCTGTAACTCCTTACCCTCTCTCCAGCTCACCTGTAATCACTTTCCAATCATCCTCTGTAGAGTAACAGCATAGATAATCCTAAAATCTTCTGTAAAAAAATTCCCTGGAGACTTCATTATTTAGCATGTAATATTTTAGAATAGATGCTTCTTATAGATAGTATAAAAAGCAATTTGCTTTCCCAGGGTCTAAACAGGGAAGCAAGGAAAGCCAGGGAGCATTTCAGGGTGTAGTGGAATCTGTTGGGAGAGCTGACACGTTCATAGTCAGTTGTAGGTCATCATAAGGCTGGGTTTGTGAGTCTCCATCATCAGCAACGACAATCCCTCTCCCGCCAGACTAGAAGCTTACCATGGATGGGGAAGGGCACGCATCACCAGCCTGAGCCCAGGTGTAATGCCTGTCCTCCCGCAGACACGTAGAACAGTGGCTACTTCCAGCAGCGGCAGCTCCTGGACCGCATCCTGCAGCAGATTGTCTCCAGGATGAGCGAGGCATGGATTCGGACCTGGCTCCACTGCAGGGCTGCTGTAGGGGACAGGTGGGCTCAGGAGGCCCTGGGCACCCCAATAGTGAAGGAACTGGCTCAACTGAGCCTGAATCTCACCAGGCATCTTAGGAGCGAGTCCCCGGCACCATGTGGAATGACATCGACAACATGAGCTTTTTCGGATCCTGGATCTGGAGGATTTTGATAAAATGTATTCAGCTTCTTGGAGGCACCAGGTAAGACCTCTGGCCCCTCTGGCCTCTTGTGTCTTGGTGTCCAGTCTGAGTTCACACACCACATGCCTTGCCCCTGTCGGGTTCTCTCCCTCCGTCCTTCCCTTCTCCTCCTCCCTCACACATAGACACAATGGTGTGTTCTGTACAGGTTCCCATGTTCCTGCTGAGGATGTAGGTGCAGCCACACCTATTTCCCACCACATCACAGTTTGTATTTATGCAGCAAATGAGGAACTCCAATTTTGTGCATCTCTCTCTTCTTGGCGCTCTGGGGGTGGTCATTGTTAACCCATGCTCTCTTTGTCCCAGGATTTAGGAGCTATAGCTGCAGGGCATTATAACTTTTTTTAAGGCTTTATTTATGTATTTGAAAGAGAGAGTGGTAGGAGAGACTGGTGACTAAAGGTGCCTAGCTGAGCACAGCTCCCCACTGCAGGACCAGCCTGCATCCCCCGAGCCACCCAGTCCCATGCAGAGCCCGTCCTCCATTCTCTGTGCAGCCTGGAGTTTGCAGAGCTCAGGGCAGGCATTTCTTGTAATGCAGACTCTCTCCCTTGCCTCACACCACATGTATGTGCATGCACAAGCACACCCTACAGTGAGGAACCTGCAGCTGGATCGAAGATAGCCGTTGTGAGGGAGAAGGAAGGAGACGGCAGGGAGTCACCATCTGTAAGGTCTGGCCCTGTCTCCTTGCCCTGGTGCTGAGTAAATCCTTATCTTCATCATGACTTTCTTGCATCTTGCTGCCTCTTGCTGGCCTGAGGCACAGATAAGCCATGCGCTCAACTGTGTGTGTGTGTGTCTTGAGTCAGTGGAACCACTGTGGGCAACTGCCGTTTGCAGCTACAGAGCCACAGTAGCTTAGTTGCTGGGGAGGTCTCATCCTGGACCGCTTCCTGCATGCAGCTCACTGCTAAGCTTGCCCTAAGAGTCAGTGCACACTCAGGAACAAGTCTCCCTTTAATACCAAGCTAAGACAGCAACACGTGTGGGGAGCAGCAAACCTGCTGGGGATGGCTGCCCCCTATAGCCCTGGTCCGTGACAACTGCCCTGCTGTCATTGAATGGTCATTGAATGGTGCTGTTCATTTCAGGAACTAGGTAGGGAAGAGGCACCTGAGGTTGTGTATTATAGAATCAGATCAGTGCGCTTATCTGGGGCGGAGACAAGAAGATTGTGCAGGAGCTGGAATTCATGTTACTTCTTCCAGTCCTCCCGGTAAGTGATCCTGAAAGACCTAAGGTGTAGCTTATCCCAGCTGGCAGGTGAGCCACTGACACCTACCCTCCCTTCCCCCAGCAAGCAGGGGCTCTGGGTCAAGTCACCAAAGTCAGTTCACCAAATTTGACAGATTTAACCAATTCTTCTATGAATATATTCATGAGCATATTCTTCTTGAAAATACATATAGATGTATATATATGTTCATTGCTGAATACACCAAATTGACCAATTCTTATTATGCATACACTGAATATAGTCAAAAAGACTACGGCTGCAAATGTAATATTCATATGAATATATTCATGATTATATTATCCCTGTGAATAGGTCTAAAATGTCAGGATTACATATGGAAGTTTTCCCATTTATACCGATTTCCTTTGAATGCTTGTCATTTTCTGTTTTGCCAACATTTTAGCATTTTCAGGATTCCTTTGTAAATTTTTCAAATAGCAAATTAACCTTACAAAAGCCATTCCAACCAATACAAATTGTTTGGGATTTTATAAGTAATTTTTTGTTACAATACACACACACACTCACACGTATACACACACAACTTAATTGAAATATGACATGCATAGAGAAAAGTACAGAAATTCTTACTTGATGAATCATTATAAAGTGATGCCACTTGTGTAACAACACTTCAAACCCAATCGACAGCTGACACTCGATCACTGCAAGTAGTCTGTGTGCCTTACAAATGATCTGTGATGGTTTGGAGCCCTCTCGCCCTCTTCTCCCCCATCTCAGTCTCTGAGCTTTTGATCTTCAGGTGCATGTACATCACCACCCCTAGAAAATCCTCTCTTCCTCTAAACTCCTCCATGCCAGCTGATGGCATCTTTGTCTCTCTAGCTTCTCATGCCAGAAAAGTCATCCTTGCCATTGCCTTTCCTTATTCTTTATAACCAATCTATTACTCAAATCTCTCAGCTCTACAACCAAAATATTTAAAACATCCATATCCATCCATCCATCTCTGCTTTCACCCCTAAGACCAAGTCTGTTGGTCATAGCGGTCTAGTGGTCTTATCATCACCACACCATGCTCCATAGCAACCATGGTTTTTTCTCTACAGTAAACTTGGGTAAGGTCATTCCTGCGTAAAACCTTTAAATGTTCTCCACTGCATAAAGAACAAAATCTCTAATTTCAACATGACTTCTATGGTACCTATCCACCTCTCCAGGTTCCCTCACCCCAGGCCCACCATGCTCCTCCCTACTTCCTGGTCGTCCCACTGCTGGGCCCTCCACTGCTCCACTCTTCTCTGGGATGATTCCAATTTATCCTTCAGGAGTTTCAAAGTCAGTGTGACCTCAACAAGGGCCTTGCCTTATCTGTCCTCTCGCCTTCCTCAATCTACACAAGGATCTTTGCTCTCTCACAGTATTCTGTACTTTTCCTTTCACACCTGATGAATTACATGACATTTATTTGTGGAATTATTTGTTTATGCTTGTCTCCCAATGCAAGCCCATAGGCTCTTAAAAAAAAAAAAAAGAAAAAGAAAAAACTGTGTTTTATCACTGGAACATAACACACAGGAGGTACCTGAAAAAAATGTTTCTTGAATCAGTGAAGAACATTTTTTAAGTTTGCAGACAATCAAGTATTTTCCCATTTTGTACGAGGAAAGCTTCCACATGGCAGTGCTTGTAGGGCACAGTGTTAAGTGCTCTTCTATTATCTTGTGACAGGTGGGCTTCTCAGGTCACTTCCTCCATTCTTCTGGCTCCAGCCGTTGGTTCACCCTCCAATGGCCACCGCGGTAGGTGCGCTGCCGAAGGCGCACCGTGCTGATCCGATGGCAGGAACCAGGTGCTTCTCCTGGTCTCCCATGGGGTGCAGGGCCCAAGCACTTGTGCCATCCTCCACTGCACTCCCGGGCCACAGCAGACAGCTGGCCTGGAAGAGGGGCAACCGGGACAGGATTGGTGCCCCGACCAGGACTAGAACCCGGTGTGCCAGCGCCGTAAGGCGGGGGATTAGCCTAGTGAGCCGCAGCGCCGGCCATTTCCTTTGATTTTTAAGCAAAATTGAGATACATGGGCTGACAGTCAGATGGAATATTGAAAATGTAGGACAGTTGGCTACTTAATTGGTGTCCCAGATCCAATTCAACTCCTCCCGTGTTCTTTATAAACTTCTTTTGGCCTGTGTCCCCTCTTTGGATAACAGGAAGATTCCATATGTGACTTCACACAGTCCCTGTGGTTTTCCTGGAGCACAAGCTTGGTCTAGGGAGAGGATCTGCACAGTAAGCGAAGAGACAGGTGGAGCTTTTCCCGGTTGGACTACCCTTTTCTTTGGGACTTTGTGGTTTGACCTTATTGTCCATTTCACATGGCGTTGTCGTTGGTGTTGTGATTTGTTACCTGGATGTCTTTCCTTTTTTTCATGTTGCATTTCCTGAGCGTTCAGCTGTGGCCACTGGAATACTGACTGGTGGACATGCTTTGTGATTTGTGAGTGTGCATAGACACCAAACGCTCTCATGAGACTTAGAATTCTAATTTCAGATTCGTTGCCAACATATTTGCTCTGCTTTCTACATTTCTGTATCCCTTATAGGCTGATTTGTATTTGGAAGCTGAACCTGGATTCAGTTTTACTGTTCTGGTTGTGAAATTACAAGTTAGCATCCCCCTCACTCCAGAAAAGAGCAATTAAAACAACACCATTTCTCTTTTATTCTTATGTTATAATAGAAATATGGTATCTCTTCTGCTCTTTCTTTTTCTCCTAACAGTCTTGTCAGAAAGGCTTCTTGAGACTCTGCCCAATTTCTGTTGCTCTCTGGCCTTTACCGACTCTTGCCTAGGTTGGTACAGTGATTTATGACTTGTCTTCCTGACAACTTGCATGTCTGTTCGTCCTCTGTGAATTTGACTAGGTAAGGACTCTTGTTGAAAACTGGGTGAAACCTTGAATGGCCTACATGATAAAGTCCAGTCTCTTTAGCAGTATGGTTAAGGACCTGTGTAGTGGTAGCTCCAGATTCTTCTTCCAAATGTGTCTCCCATCATTCTTCATCTTGGAACCTCGTGTTCTGACAAAACCCACCTTTTTGGCCACACCAAAGCTTTGTTATTTCTCCATATTTTTGCACATATTGGTTTTTCTGCCTAACTGAATCCCATTCATTTTTCAAGGCTTAGCTTTTTATAAAGCCTTTTGCAAGTTCTTCAACTCAATGTACTGTTCAAGTTCTTTAACTCTTATTTGCTATTTATTTATCTGCTTTGGTTTCTTACCATGCCACTTCATGGATGCATTTGTCTAATATTTACAGTGCCTATGTTTCATAATTTGTGTTTGTTTTGATAGCCACCTTGTGTTCAGACTTATTCATTTGTGTGTCCTCAGTGTCTAAAATGATTTTTAACACCAAGGATACTGCCAAGAGAAAGCCATCATGGAGTTTATAATTAATCTGGGACAAAGTAGACACTGAAAAGTGGTTATGGAATCAATTGTCAATAGAGAAAGCCTTTAAGTATATAAAAATATGTCCTGGACAGTAAATAGTAATTTCGTTTTTGCTACTTCTTCCTATCCTACAAGAAACATAGTGTGTGAAACCCTTGCTCACTATAATGAATGAGTGCTTTCAGGGTGTGAAATGATCTGCAGAACGTGGAGCCTGTTGACTTGGACATTTCGGGTTTAGAGATAAACAGGATACGGTGGCTGGCAAGTGGTGGAGTCAGCAGTGAATACCCAGGGAAAGAGCTACAGAGGCAGTTTGTTTTCTTTCTACCTTTTTTTAGAGCTAATGTGAACAAAACATTTGGAAGTTTTTTCCATTTTGAGTCTACAGTACTTAGTGGTATTCTCCTTATAGTTACATCTTCGTGCTGCGTGCATGCCCTACCTCACGGATGTTTATGGTGGTGCCACTTTCTCTGGGCTCAATTTTCATATCTACAAAATGGGTGGGAGAGTGAGGTCAGGCCTAGGATTTCAGAAATAAAAGGCGTCCACAGCAAAGAAGAACACAAGAAGGAAATTGAAATGTACATCCCACACATAGCTGAGCCAAAACTTACCATCATCCAGATTACATCAAGTTACTTCTCACAGGGAAATTTTGTTAGAAATTCCCGAAACTGTGATGTGATCCAACTTTGGGCAAGCTTTTTTTTTTTTTTAATCTTTTTAGAAAGAAAATCTGTGCTACAATCATTGCAGATTCTGCATCCTTGCTGTTTTCTTTGTGGAACATTTCTCATGGATTCTTTTTTGTTTTGAAAATATACTTTTATTTTGCTTACATAGACATAATTTCAAAATACAAATCATATAATATGCAGATATAATAGAAGAATAAATATAAATGCCTGTGTATGTAAAATGTCACTGAGTTCAGTTTTCTTCTTTCTGAATCCTTAAATCAAGAGGATTCAGTGGGCTCAATATGTCTTCTGCCTTGCTTGGCCTGCTTCCAATCATGCAGAGCACCTTGTCAGAATTTCCTGGAGCTCAAATGCAGATGCCTTCCCTGTGGACATCTCTCAAGTCAGAAGGAGCATTGTGGAATGGACAGCCTTGGTTGTATTCCTGTCCTCTCTAAACTACAAGTCAGGATGACGCATGGACTAAACAGGCCAATAAAGTAGCCTGAATAAATGTCATAATGAAATACAAACGCTGGCCTGAAGCCATCAGCCTTTCCTGAGAGAGCTTTACCTGCTTGGGCTTTGGGAAGCTGGCCCCTGTACCTGAGTTGCAGCAGGTGGCTGGCTGGATGGCATCCACCTGAATGCTCAGTGATCTCCTGGCTCCTACGAGGGTGTGCCCAGGCCAGGCACAGCTAGATCACATCAGGACGTGTGGTTATCCTGGTCAGCTTTTTCTGGGCACCCAACTCCTTGAGTCTCTTCCTCCTTAGGTAAACAGAGGTGGTTCCTTTGCTCCAGATTTAGTTGGGCTGGAACACCCCACCACGAGTTTCAGAGGTCAGGTGGGTAGTTTTCTGTGTCTTCCTCTCGGCTACCGGTGCGCCCAGTCATTGGCATTGCTTCTGTGGTTTCCATTTCAACACCAGGTGGCTGGGAAGTTTGCCTACAAAGCAGATTCACACATTTTGAAAAGAGGAGAGGGTTGCCCTCAAATCAGCAGATAACTTCCTGTTGAACATGGATGTCCAGCACAGTGTGGAATGCATTAGCAAACACATGCCCTGCCTGCAAGAATCACAAAATACTCGGTCTTTGATGGTTGTGTTGCTCAAAGATCTAGAAAACCTAAAAGGCTTCAACTTCCAGATGGGATTTAAATACCATATTTTCATCCTCCCCATCCACCAGATTTACCAGTGCTATCAGGGCAGCTCACATCCCTCCCACAAGCTCCTCATCCCCACCCCTTGTTGAAAAGCACTTCAAATGGCAGGGACAGGAAAAGGGAAGTGTAGCCAGGAGGCTGCTCACACCACACTTGGTCATCTACATCATCCAAGTTCATGAAGGTTTTAAAACGGTTCTTGGTGCTTAGTAAGTGTTAGAGAGAAACAGACTAATCATCTCTTGAATAATGAGAGTGAGGAAGGCACAATATTGTGATTACGCATTTGCGTGCCTGTCATGGAGCTGCCTCTCTGAGTAGCTGGGTCAGCAGCACCTTCTTCCCTGGCTTATGGAGTCTGTCTTCTACAGAGAAGCAACTTCTTAGGCCATTTTAAGGGAAGTGATTTGAGCCCCTTCGAGTGAAAGCTAGGCTATAAATCAGAATCTTAGGCCAATTTGCTAAAAGCCAGTTTGTTGACTAGGATATCTGATAACCAATTTGCAAAATGCAGTTTATGGGAAGATTTAATTGACCAAATGACCAAATAATCATATTTACCAGATTTACCAAACCTTTTAAAAATACATTTACAAAATCATTTAATATAGTCAGTAAATACTGGTATTTCCTCTTGTGAGCATATTATTAGCTGTTTATACCAAACTTACAAATTCTTTTTAAGAATATATTTTAATGTATTTATTACAAAGATGACATATAGATTCCTTTTTAATATAGCTAGCTATAATCTAAGAATATAACTCTACATTCAGCTTTTTATATGGAAATTATTCAGCAATGATATTTTGAAAATCCTTTTGAAAGTAATTTCATCTGTATTGTCAACATTTGGCATTTGAGAGGACTTTTAGATAAATTTTTGAGTAATTTATTAACCTTAGTTCATTAACTTCTGAGCTACTACATAAGATATTGATGGCATTTTTTTTTTGACAGGCAGAGTAGATAGTGAGAGAGAGAGAGAGAGAGAGAGAGAAATGTCTTCCTTTTTGCCGTTGGTTCACCCTCCAATGGCCGCTGCGGCCAGCGCATCATGCTGATCCAAAGCCAGGAGCCAGGTGCTTCTCCTGGTCTCCCATGCGGGTGCAGGGCCCAAGAACTTGGGCCATCCTCCACTGCCTTCCTGGGCCATAGCAGAGAGCTGGCCTGGAAGAGGGGCAACTGGGATAGAATCCGGCGCCCCAAACGGGACTAGAACCCGTGTGCCAACACCGCAAGGCGGAGGATTAGCCTGTTAAGCCACGGCGCCAGCCTTGATGGCATTTTTTATTGGTTGATCTGGTATTAACAGTTTTTGAAGATTTATGGGAACTTTTAAAGACTGGTTTTCATTTTTGGCTTTATGATAGAACTTCATGGAATGTTCATTTTGTAAAAATTAGGCTCAAAGGGTCCTATAATTTTATAGTGACATCATATTTAATATTTTATAACTAGTCAGTAAAATTTTAGTTTCAACAGACCCAGAGCAACCACATCGATCTGGAAAGGTGAGATCCTGGTCACCACCTGAAAGAAGTACACAATAAGGCTAGCACTGCTGCTTGTCTTTAGTGAACAAAGGATCAAAATGCCTAAAGATTGGAAAAATCAAGGAAAAAAATCATTGAAAAATTATTTATTATTTATATAGTCAGTAAATTGATATTATTCTCTTGCAAGCATATTTATTGGCAGCATACAACCAATTTGTACACTTTTTAACAATCTAATGTATTCATCATTAAAAATGATCCTTATACATACCACCAAGTGGCAGAAAATTGTCATAAATGTTGAAATGCAGAATTTCAGTTATTTGAAATACAAAATTAAGGTTAACATGATGAGGGTAAGAAAATATACACAAAATTAAGAGTGCATTCAAGGAGAGTATACTATATTCATGAATATATCACCTGAAGAATTGGCACACAGTGCATGTTCATCAGACTGGCCACTAGGGGCACTCTTTCTAAATTGCCTATTGGTAGATTGGCCTCCTGCAGCATTATCTGCCGCCCCCACCCCAACCCCGCCCAGTTCCAGCCAGTGGCCTGAGAACTGTGTGGCAGATTAAGGGCCCTCTAGGGCTGGCTCAGTGCTCAGCTCTAATACTCTCTTTGGCTAAAACAGAGGTGGATGAGTGTGAGAATCTGTAGTCACAAAGGGATTCTTCCTTTGAGAAATCATCCCAGAATCATGATGATACGGCTGTTTTCTCTTGGGAAGGAGAGATTTAGTCCTGTGGTTTCTGCTGTGCTACTCACCTTGGTCTGAGGCAACACACCAGGAGGAACCCCACACACACTACACCCAGCAGCGAGACAGACGTGGAGATGGCCACTGTAAAAGAACAGAACAAAGCTGGAGCCATGCTGAGAATCCTAAGAACTCATTCATTGCTACGAACTGGAAAATCCTGTATGTCCTACATTCTTGCAGAGAAATCCAAATGCTTTCCCAATCGGCTCACCATTATTAACATTTCTTGAGGGCCACATAACTTGCTCTACTCTATTTCTGGGCAAAAATATGCCCTCTTCCCTGTCGACACTGCCAATCCAACCCATCCCCAGCCGTGTTACCCCACACCCCTGCTCTGATGCTTGTGCTTGCTAAGTAAAGTGACTGTGATCAAGGATGGAAAGGAGGAAAAGGAGGCGCCTCCAAGCCAAAGCTGGGTGATAGGAGGTAGAGAGGAGGAGGAGAAGGAGGAGATGGTGGCTAGCCCTTCCAGAAGAGGAAGAGTTCCTTCCTGCCACTAAATCCAAAGTGAAAAAAAGATGTCTCTGTTCTTCAACTTCACAGATTTAAGAACTGCATGCAGTGCCACTTTCCTTCCAATTCCATCATCTTTTTAGATTTTTAAAAAAATTTTTAAACCTAATTTGAAAGGCAGAGAGACAGAGACAGAAAGATCTCTCCTCCACTAGTTCACTCCCCAAATGCACCCATGCAGGACACCTGGAAGAAGCTCCTGGCTCCTGGCTTCATAACCGCTCAGCACCAGCTGTTATGGCCATTTGGGAAGTGAACCAGTGGATGGAAGACACCTCTCTCTCTCCCCCCCCCCCCAGTATTTCAATAGGTAAAATACATCTTTAAAAAATGATTGGGCTCCTACCACCCATTTGGGAGACCTGGATTCAGTTCCTGGTTCCCTCCACCTGCAATAGCAAGCATCTGGGGACTTGGCCAGTGGATGGACTGGATCTCTTTCTCTTTCTCACTAGTGGGTAAATAAAACTTTAAAAAATCCAGTTGAGATAGAAATGAACCCCAATCTCCAACAAGCCTTGTGAATATCAATATGCACAGAACGGGTTAGAGAAATACATAGTACACCAGAGTACTACATATCATCTTTATTTTTAAACTTCTCATATTTTTAATGACTAATCAGAAGAGCAAAACTATATAAACAAAGCAACATTTAAGTAACTAAAATCAGCATAGAAAAGTTGCTACTGTAACAGAAAACATGCAAAAGTAAGTAAAGATGTTTTGAGCGCTCAGACTTAACATTAATCGTCATTATGACTTTAAAAAAAGAATTTTTTCAAAGAGATCCTCACCACGACACGTTGTAATCAAACTCACCACAGTG
The DNA here is from genome assembly GCF_033115175.1 of Lepus europaeus. NCBI lineage: Eukaryota > Metazoa > Chordata > Mammalia > Lagomorpha > Leporidae > Lepus > Lepus europaeus. The sequence continues at coordinate 76,249,519 of NC_084840.1, read as the reverse complement.
AAACACAAAGAAAAGATCCTAAAATGTGCAAGAGAGAAACGCCAGATTACTCTCAGAGGATCTCCAATTAGACTTACAGCTGACTTCTCATCAGAAACCCTACAAGCCAGGAGAGAATGGCGAGATATAGCCCAGGTACTAAGAGAAAAACTGCCAGCCCAGAATATTATATCCTGCAAAGCTCTCATTTGTGAATGAAGGTGAAATAAAGACCTTTCACAGCAAACAGACATTGAAAGAATTTGTCGCCACTTGTCCAGCCCTGCAAAAGATGCTTAAAGATGTGTTACATACAGAAACACAGAAACACGGTCACCAATATGAAAGAAGGTAAAGGAAGGAAACCTCACAGCAAAAGATCACAGGAATCTCAAACCAGATATTAGAAAATATCTTTGGCAAATGGCAGGGCAAAGTTACTCCTTCTCAATAGTCACATTGAATGTTAATGGCTTGAACTGTCCAGTTAAAAGACACCGATTGGCTGATTGGGTTAAGGAACAAAACCCATCTTTTTGCTGCTTACAAGAAACTCATCTTTCCAACAATGATCCATACAGACTGAAAGTGAAAGGCTGGAAAAAGATATACCATGCCAACAGAAATGAAAAAAGAGCGGGCGTAGCCATCTTAATATCGGACAACATAAACTTTACCACAAAAACTGTCAGGAGAGACAAAGAGGGGCACTATTTAATGATTAAGGGATCCATTCAACAGGAAGATATAACGATTATCAATGTATATGCACCTAATCACAGGGCACCAGCTTATTTAAAAGACTTGTTAAGGGACTTAAAGGGAGACTTAGACCCCAATACAATAGTACTGGGGGACTTCAATACTCCACTCTCAGAGATAGACAGATCAACAGGACAGAAGATCAACAAGGAGACAGCAGATTTAAATGACACTATAGCCCAAATGGATCTAACAGATATCTACAGAACATTTCATCCTACATCTAAGGACTTTACATTCTTCTCAGCAGTACATGGAACCTTCTCTAGGATTGACCACATACTAGGCCATAAAGCAAGTCTTAGCAAATTCAAGAGAATTAGAATCATACCATGCAGCTTCTCAGACCACAAAGGAATGAAATTGGAAATTAGCAACTCGGGAATCCCCAGAGCACGTGCAAACACATGGAGATTGAACAACATGCTCCTGAATGAACAATGGGTCATAGAAGAAATTAAAATAGAAATCAAAAATTTTCTGGAGTAAATGAGGATAACAGCACAACATACCAAAACCTATGGGATACAACAAAAGCAGTGTTAAGAGGAAAATTTATATCAATAGGTGCCTACATCAAGAAATTGGAGAGGCACCAAATAGATGAGCTTTCAAGTCATCTCAAGGATCTAGAAAATCTGCAGCAAACCAAACCCAAACCCAGTAGGAGAAGAGAAATAATTAAAATCAAAGAAGAAATCAACAGGATTGAATCCAAAAAAACATTACAAAAAATCAGCCAAACAAGGAGCTGGTTTTTTGAAAAAATAAACAAAATTGACACCCTATTGGCCCAACTAACTAAAAAAAGAAGAGAAAAGACCCAAATCAATAGGATCAGAGATGAAAAAGGAAATGTAACAACAGACACCACAGAAATAAAAAGAATCATCAGAAGTTACTACAAGGACTTGTATGCCAGCAAACAGGGAAATCTATCAGAAATGGACAGATTCTTGGACACATACAACCTGCCTAAATTGAGCCAGGAAGACATAGAAAACCTAAACAGACCCATAACTGACACAGAAATTGAAACAGTAATAAAGGCCCTCCCAACAAAGAAAAGCCCAGGACCAGATGGATTCCCTGCTGAGTTCTACCAGACATTTAGAGAAGAACTAACTCCAATTCTTCTCAAACTATTCAGAACAATCGAAAAAGAGGGAATCCTCCCAAATTCTTTCTATGAAGCCATCATCACCTTAATTCCTAAGCCGGAAAAAGATGCAGCATTGAAAGAGAATTACAGACTAATATCCCTGATGAACATAAATGCAAAAATCCTCAATAAAATTCTGGCCGATAGAATCCAACAACACATCAGAAAGATCATCCACCCAGACCAAGTGGGATTTATCCCTGGTATGCAAGGATGGTTCAACGTCCGCAAAACAATCAACGTAATACACTACATTAACAGACTGCAGAAGAAAAACCATATGATTCTCTCAATAGACGCAGAGAAAGCATTTGATAAAATACAACACCCTTTCATGATGAAAACTCTAAGCAAACTGGGTATGGAAGGAACATTCCTCAATACAATCAAAGCAATATATGAAAAACCACGGCCAACATCCTATTGAATGGGGAAAAGTTGAAAGCATTTCCGCTGAGATCTGGTACCAGACAGGGATGCCCACTCTCACCACTGCTATTCAATATAGTTCTGGAAGTTTTGGCCAGAGCTATTAGGCAAGAAAAAGAAATTAAAGGGATACAAATCGGGAAGGAAGAACTCAAACTATCCCTCTTTGCAGATGATATGATTCTTTATTTAGGGGACCCAAAGAACTCTACTAAGAGACTACTGGAACTCATCGAAGAGTTTGGCAAAGTAGCAGGATATAAAATCAATCCACAAAAATCAACAGCCTTTGTATACACAGGCAATGCCACGGCTGAGGAAGAACTTCTAAGATCAATCCCATTCTCAATAGCTACAAAAACAATCAAATACCTTGGAATAAACTTAACCAAGGATGTTAAAGATCTCTACGATGAAAACTACAAAACCTTAAAGAAAGGAATAGAAGAGGATACCAAAAAATGGAGAAATCTTCCATGCTCATGGACTGGAAGAATCAATATCATCAAAATGTCTATTCTCCCAAAAGCAATTTATACATTCAACGCAATACCAATCAAGATACCGAAGACATTCTTCTCAGATCTGGAAAAAATAATGCTGAAATTCATGTGGAGACACAGAAGACCTCGAATAGCCAAAGCAATCTTGTACGACACAAACAAAGCCGGAGGCATCACAATACCAGATTTCAGGGCATACTACAGGGCAGTTGTTATCAAAACAGCATGGTACTGGTACAGAAACAGATGGATAGACCAATGGAACAGAATAGAAACACCGGAAATCAATCCAAACATCTACAGCCAACTTATATTTGATCAAAGATCCAAAACTAATCCCTGGAATAAGGACAGCCTATTCAATAAATGGTGCTGGGAAAATTGGATTTCCATGTGCAGAATCATGAAGCAAGATCCCTACCTTTCACCTTACACAAAAATTCACTCAACGTGGATTAAAGACTTAAATCTACGACCTGAAACCATCAAATAATTAGAGAGCATTGGAGAAACCCTGCAAGATATAGGCACAGGCAAAGACTTCCTGGAAAATACTCCAACAGCACAGGCAGTCAAAGCCAAAATTAACATTTGGGATTGCATCTAATTGAGAAGTTTCTGTACTTCAAAAGAAACAGTCAGGAAAGTGAAGAGGCAACCGACAGAATGGGAAAAAATATTTGCAAACTATGCAACAGATAAAGGGTTGATAACCAGAATCTACAAAGAAATCAAGAAAATCCACAACAACAGAACAAACAACCCACTGAAGAGATGGGCCAAGGACCTCAATAGACATTTTTCGAAAGAGGAAATCCAAATGGCCAGCAGACACATGAAAAAATGTTCAAGATCACTAGCAATCAGAGAAATGCAAATCAAAACCACAATGAGGTTTCACCTCACCCCGGTGAGAATGGCTCACATCCAGAAATCTACCAACAATAGATGCTGGAGAGGATGTGGGGGAAAAGGGACACTAACCCACTGTTGGTGGGAATGCAAACTGGTTAAGCCACTATGGAAGTCAGTGTGGAGATTCCTCAGAAACCTGAACATAACCCTACCATACAACCCAGCCACTCCACTCCTTGGAATTTACCCAAAGGAAATTAATTTGGCTAATAAAAAAGCCATCTGCACATTAATGTTTATTGCAGCTCAATTCACAATAGCTAAGACCTGGAATCAACCCAAATGCCTATCAACAGTAGACTGGATAAAGAAATTATGGGACATGTACCCCATAGAATACTATACAGCAGTAAGAAACAACGAAACCCAGTCATTTGCAACAAGATGGAGGGATCTGGAAAACATCATGCTGAGTGAATTAAGCCAGTCCCAAAGAGACAAATATCATTTGTTTTCCCTGATCGGTGACAACTGAGCACCAAAGGGGAAACCTGTTGAAGTGAAATGGACATTATAAGAAACAATGACCTGATCAGCTTTTGTCCTGACTCTAGGTGTACAATGTAATACTTTATCCTTTTTAGTATTTGTTGTTGTTGTTGTTGTTCTAGTACTAGTGGTTGAACTCTGTAATTAACACACAATTATTCTTAGGTGTTTAAATTTTAACTGAAAAGTGATCCCTGTTAAATTTCAGAGTGGAAAAAGAGAGGGAGGAGATGCAGAATTTGGGACATGCACAATCAGTCTTGCCCCAAATGATGGAGTTAGAAATGTGCCAGGGTATTCCAATACAATCCCATCAAGGTGGCATGTACCAATGCCATCTCACTAGTCCAAGTGATCAATTTCAGTTCACATTCGATGGCTGGGATAGGTCTAAGAAACAAAGGGATCACACAAACAAGACAAGTGTCTGCTAATACTAACTGATAGAATCAAAAAGGGAGAGAAGGATCCAGCATGGGAAGTGGGATACACAGCAGACTCATAGAATGGCAGATGTCCTAAACAACACTCTGGCCTCAGAATCATCCCTTAGGGCATTCGGATCTGGCTGAAGAGCCCATGAGAGTATTGTAGGCATGGAAAGCCAAGATACCATGGAAAAGAAAAAAAGAAGAAGACCTAAATGAAAGATCTCTGTTAGTGAGATCCCAGTGGAAAGAACGGAGCCATCAAAGAAGGAGGTACCTTTCTCTGAAGGGAGGAGAGAACTTCCATTTGACTGTGACCCTATCGGAATAAGATCAAAGTCAGCGAACCCTAAAGGCTTCCATAGCCCTGGCAACTCATGACTAGAGCCTAGGGAGATTACTGACGCCATGAACAGGAGTGTCAAATTGTTAAGTCAGCAATAGGAGTTACTGTGTACTTACATCCCATGTGGGATCTGTCCTTAATGTGTTGTCTAATGTGCAGTGATGCTATAACTAGTACTGAAACAGTATTTTTACACTTTGTGTTTCTGCGTGGGTAAAAACTGATGAAATCTTTACTAATTATATACTGAATCGATCTTCTGTATATAAAGATAATTGGAAATGAAAAAAAAAACCTGGTGTTAAATTGGAAATGGCATAGAAAATTAATTAATTTTTAAAAAAATATTATGTAGGATCTCTGCCTTTAATGTGCTGTTCACTCTTATTTAATGCTATAACTAGTACACCAACAGTATTTTTTTTTCACTTTGTGTTGCTATATGGGGGCAAACTGTTGAAATCGTTACCTAATATATACTAAACTGATCTTTTGTATATAAAGAGAATTGAAAATGAATCATGATGTGATTGGAAGGGGAGGGGGAGCGGGAAAGGGGAGGGTTGTGGGTGGGAGAGAAGTTTTGGGAGGGGGAAGCCATTGTAACCCATAAGCTGTACTTTGGAAATTTATATTCATTAAATAAAAGTTTAATAAAAAAAAGAATTTTTTCAGAACTTTTTTTCAGAACTCTATGGGAAGCTATGTCTTCATGTTCACTAACAGGTGTGGCATGCATTTACTGCTAGGAGTGTTTACTGGAAAAGGCAAGTTGATGTAAGCTGTAGTTCTGCTTTCATAGTGCTTCTTCCTCGTTCCTGTTAAATGAGAATAAAAGTTACAGGGCTCCAGGGCCAATGACAAAACAAAGCAATTCGAATTAGAGAAAAGATTCTAAAATGTGCAAGAGAGAAACGTCAGATTACTCTCAAAGGATCTCCAATTAGACTCACAGCAGACGTTATAAAAGAGATGGCTAACATTTTTCTGTAATAGCATAGCCAAAATAAGAGCTTAAATTATAATCTCATAGCTATATTTACTTCGCCATCAGCGAAGTAAACAGTAAGTAGAAAAAACCTCCCTTTCAGACCAAAGGGAAAGAAAGTTTTAAAGTGAGAATATAATTTTCCTCATGGGCATTGTCTACCTTAGAAAAACTACTACAGAACATGCCTGTGACTATAGATTTGTAGTTCAGGCCACCAAAGATTAGAGATGGGACTTGGGTACTCCCTTGACTTGCATCCTCTGGTCTGCTTTGACAAAAACACAGAAATATGGTCATCAATATGAAAGAAGGTAAAGAAAGGAAACCTCACAGGAAGCTCATTTCTCTTTGACATAGAATTAAAATCTGATTCTCTGTTAAAGCAATGTGTTAAAGTAATCTATTATGTTCTCTTGATGTTTGTTAAATTCTAATTGTTCAAAAACAGCTGAATTTTTATTAAGAGCTATGGGTTATTTAAATATGTGCTTATTTTCAAAGATTTGAATAATCACCTTGTAACAATGATCAAATTTAGTCTATATTATGTCATGATTTTAAGGAATCTTATTTCAACCAGATATTTTGGATTTTGAGCCTTCTTGGCATTCTTGACAGGCATGCAAAAAATCAAAGTTTCAAACATTCTGGACTCTAAAATTTCCAGTAAATCTTGGACTTTGGTTTTTCCAGTTTGGGCCCAACTGAAAAAATCAAAGGACCTATGTCTCTCATCTTATAGAGAAACCAACTAATCAGACTATATGGATTATATTACAAGTACTGTCAAGAGGTGACATGGTACTAAAATTTAAGTTTCTATAATGGAAAATGCTATTAATACAAATGTTTGAGAATTAACAAGTCTAATGATCTTGTGTTACTAGACATGATAGTTATCTTAATGAGAAAGCCCCAGAGGCCTAAAGGGTTAAATACTTGTAAAATCCTACAGGTGCTTTCAAAAATACTGTGAAGTAAGCAAGTGCCTCTTGTTGGTTGATGAGTTTATAATTTTAAACATGGCAACTGAAAGTCTTTTGTCATCCACAGTTATATATGATTTCCTGCTCATAAAACTAAAGTGTTGTTGGTTCTGTGTTTAGCTGTCCTCCTATAGGTTCCTATGGACTTTTTCCAGCCACTTCTATTGTATTCAGTACTTTGGGATGGCTCTGTAAACAGATGAAGCCAATAATGTATTAACAGTACCAACTGAGAGGAATTATGGTTAACTGAGGTTACTAAAAACAAAAAGCAATTCAAATCAATTGGCAATCTACAAAAAGAGTTAAAGATTTTAAAAGCTATTATTAAAATTGCTATATTGGTCTATTATGTTATGTTATATGTGTGCACATACTGTATGTCCACATGGGAAAATCTATTAAGAATTTTAATTGGCTTATAGATAATTGTCCATAAATTTAAGCTGCTAAAATTAATCAAAGATACGTTTTAATTCGTGTGACCTGAATCTCTGTATCATATGTTTTAAACTTGTTGGTAGAAAGAAACTAAAAACATTTTATATGGTTGTGCTTAAGTTTACTGGTTAAACAAACTACACCATGTTAGATATTTAAGAGGTGTTTACATGATTCTTGAAATTTATAGAAGGCATTGGACCTTCTGGTAAATGTTTTCTTAAGTTGTTATCTAATGGTTGAAACTGTTTGCTAAGTATTCATGTGATATTGCTATTGTCAGCAAGCGATCTAGGACTTGCTCCCTCATTTCTCTATTCTAAGCCCAACGTGTTCTTTCATTTCTCTATTCTCCTCAAGGTAGGAAACTAATTCTATTATGAAGGAATCTGTAGCACACACAATTTAATCTTTAGACCTTATAAAAGAGATGGCTAACATTTTTCTGTAATAGCATAGCCAAAATAAGAGCTTAAATTATAATCTCATAGCTAGATTTACTTCGCCATCAGCGAAGTAAACAGTAAGTAGAAAAAAAACCTCCCTTTCAGACCAAAGGGAAAGAAAGTTTTAAAGTGAGAATATAATTTTCCTCATGGGCATTGTCTACCTTAGAAAAACTACTACAGAACATGCTTGTGACTATAGACTTGTAGTTCAGGCCACTGAAGATTAGAGATGGGACTTGGGCACTCCCTTGACTTGCATCCTCTGGTCTGCTTTAACACAAACCAGGAGGAAAAAAAAGCTAGGCATCAGAAGCAATGGGTGGCAGGCCTATTAATGGTTGATCTATACAGTGATCTGCCCTTAAGGAGACACAACAAGCCAGTCCACTGCAGTGGCTTTCAATGTGGTAAGCCTGGGCTTCAGCAGATGTCAGCTTGTGAAGAGCCCTGGCAGCTCTGCCAAGAGTTGGATCACTGGAAATGGACCTGCCCTGGAGTCGAAGGATGCCCAGGTCAGAGCCACAGATATTACTGGCTCTAAGCTGAAAAGCCCTTCACTCAGCCCAACTTCCAAAGTGACCACTGCAGCTGAGGGGACGGCCAAGAAGGGTCAGCAACATTGAAGGCAGAACTGTAAATTTCTTGTTAGAGATGCCCCCTGCCTTTACCTGGCCAGCTCTCCTCCCAGGCCAGCAAAGTAATGAATCAACACAGTGCCTTCCCCTAGGAGGTTCACACCTCCCTTAGAATGTACCCCATGTGAAGAGATAGATGGGTCTGGGCCTCTTAACTTACAAGGCCTAAAGCCCACCAGATTATTACCAAGCCCCTTCTGTCAGGTTCTATTTGCCTCTCAATCAGAAAACTTAATTGTAGCTTAGACAGCACCTTTCTTAGCTCCTCTAATAATGACTCTGTCCTTTGTTCTAGACCCTGTCTAGCGCACTTGGGCCTCATTCCTTCGTAATCATAACCTCTACTCTACCACCAATGGCTCTACTCCCAACCTGTGTGTACTGATGGTCCTCTTCCCCACTTAATGCTGTATAATTGTTCAGCCCTGGTTAATGCCACTCTTAGGATCATTGGTTACTATCCTCACCCTGTCTTTTATGACCTTGTCTAAATATGATCAGAGTCGGCGAACTTGGAAGGCTTCCATAGCCTTGGCAACTCATGACGAGAGCCTAGGGTGGTCACTGATGCCATCAACTAGAGTGTCAATTTGTTGGGTCAACAACAGGAGTCACTGTGCACTTGCTCCTCATGTGGGATCTCTGTCCTTAATATGCTGTACATTGTGATTTAATGCTATAACTAGTACTCAAACAGTATGTTTCAGTTTGTGTTTCTATGTGGGTGCAAACTGTTGAAATCTTTACTTAATATATACTAAATTGATCTTCTGTATATGAAGAGAATTGAAAATGAATCTTGATGTGAATGGAAGGGGAGAGAGAGCAGGAGAGGGTAGGGTTGCAGGTGGGAGGGAAGTTATGGGAGGGGGAAACCATTATAATCCATAAGCTGTACATTGGAAATTTATATTCATTAAATAAAAGTTAAAAAAATAACATAAAAAATAAAAGAAAGAAGGGATTTTATGCACTGATGTGGAAGGATCTCCAGGATACTTCATTAAGTGGAAGCGAAGTACAGAACAGTAAAAATAAAACCAGTGTCCAGCTCATTTAGCCCCCGAGTGCTTGTTTCCAGACTGCCTCTCTGGAAGCGTGCCCTGAAACCTGGGAACAGGCGTTGCTTCCTTTCTACAAGATAATTTTTAGTCACAACTGAGAATTTTTTTAACTATCTTTCTAACTTTTTAAATATGTATATTTTATCTGTAATTGCTTTTGAAGTCTTCGTCGTTAAAGATTTATTTATTTATTTGAAAGGCAGAGTTACAGAGAAAGAGAGGGAGAGACATACATAGAAAGAGAAAAATTTTCCCAAATGACTGCAACAGCTGGTTCTGAGCCAGGCCAAAGACAGGAGCCTGCAATTCATCTGGGTCTCTGTCTACCCACGTGGGTGGCAGGGGCCCACGTACTTGAGCCATCTTCTGCCGCTTTCCCAGGCGCATTAACAGAGAGCTGGACTAGAAGTGAAATAGCGGGGGTGGGGGCCAGCACCGGCCCCTCCATTCCCCTTCTTCCTCCTGTTGTCTTCTCTGAACTTTCTTCTCCTCCCTTCTTCTTTTCCTATTCTTCTTACAAACACTTCCCATTTTCCTCCTTATCGTCACTTGTCTGTTCCCTCTCTTTTTCTCCTAGCCTTAACGCTGCATGTGTCTTCTGTAGGAGGAAGCACTTTATTGTGAGAAAAGTGGGGGTCCCTCTGTAAAGCTTAGGGTGCCCCTGTCCTGTGGGAGATGAATGCGGCTGCTGGCAGAAACATGGAGTAAGTGTGGCAACAGTGGGCCCGGGCAGTTTCCTGGACAAGAGTCCTGCATTGCCGAGCAGAAGTGAAGCAGGAGGCCCTTTCTGTGGTACAGCAACTGTCTGGTGTCAACGTCACTAGCATGACAGGGAGAAGCAAGCAGTATGGACATAAGATGTCATGACAAACGAAGCTGTCCATTACCAAGATACCACAGAACGTAGCTGTTTGGATGGAGGCACTTCTGAGGGTGGAGGTGATGCTGGGCGGCAGGCCTAGAGCAGGACTGTTCAGCCTGCTGGCTCTGGGGTCATCCCAAGCATAAGCACGCCAGACAAAGGAGAGTGAGTACGTACCAGTGACATCTCTGGAACTGTAGGGATAAGCACCTGCAGAGGAGAGAGAACAGCCGAGTCAGGGCTGCAGTCCTTAAGGCACTAGTTTCTCATGGAGCCCAAGAAATTCGGGAAATCTTGGCTCCCATCTTCGAACCTTGGGAGACCCACCAGTAGCATCACCAAAATCATTTCAGTAAAGAACACGCAGGAAACTCACTGAGGTGCTGGGACATCCTTCCGAATTGGGCAGGACCTAAAGCAGGCCCAGAATCCCAAGAGCTTCTCTACCCACAGACAATGGCTCCAGATGGCAGAATGTGTCCATCGCCCTCCCATGGGGTCCAGTTCAGATGGGTGTTCAGAGCTTTGCCATGGGCTCTGCTGGGCAGCTCAATAAGGTTGGCCACATCGCACTGTGGAGGTGGATTTTTCTTTTCCAGTTTTCCCAGCTGGACTAAGCCAGGCAGAAAGTGTGCGCCACAGAGAACAGAAACCAGGCAAAGGAGGCTGTGGCAGGTGCAGAAGGCAGCAAGGCCACTAGGTCAGTGGTGACTCCGGACTGAACGGTGCAAGATCCCTACCCAAATCTCAGAAGCAGTACGTGGGGAACCGGCCTCTGCTCAGGCAAAGCTAGTGCTAACCTGTTGTCTCGTGGAAGATGGAGGGCGTGGGTTCCAAGGTCTTTGTTGTTGTCTGAGATGGGGCTTGGGAGGACTCATGACTGCCTATCCCTGTGGTTCCTGTGGAAGGTGACGTGGATGGCATCAGCTGGGAGCCTGGTACAATAGCTGTCCCTGTGGCCACTGTGGTGTCTGACTCGGGAGAGAATGTGGCCGGGCCTGCAGGAGATTTCAAGATGGTGAGAACACAAGTATTTAGACTGGTGTCTTCTGAGTTCCAGCAGAGGGTGGGTCTCAGGACACACTCCAGGGAGCCCACCCCCGCCAGCCCTGCCCCAGCATAATGCCCCCCTTCGGTGGTGACACATCCAAGTTGATGGGGCTTATCATTACTTATCATGGTGCATATACAGGAAAAACCCTAAAGAGCTGCATATTCAAGCTTGCTGCCTGGAGAAGACATTCACATGCTCAAAGATGTAGCTCAACAACACAAGGCAGGCTGGCGTTGTGAGGTAGCATGCAAAGCCGCCGTCTGCATCCCACATAGGCACCTGTTGCAGTCCCAGATGCTCCACTTCTGATCCAGCTCCCTGCTAACAGGCCTGGGAAAACAGAAGAAGGAGGCCCAAGTCCTTGGGCTGCTGCACCCATGTGGGAGACCCATATGCAGCCCCTGGCTCCTGGCTTTGGCCTGGCCCAGCCCTGTCCCTTGTGGCCATTTGGGGAGTGAGCCAGCGGATGGAAGATCTCTTAGCACTCTCCCTCTCTCTCTCTGTCTCGCTCTGTCTCTGCCTTGTCCTCTCTGTTAAATAAATAAATCTTAAACACACACACACACACACACACAAGGGGGCTGTGTTTCCCAAAAAGCTAAGATTCTAAAGATTCTGGTTTTCTTTTTTACATGTTGGCAAACAATTTTGAAATATGGGGAAGCCTGGCCGACACCGTGGCTCAACAGGCTAATCCTCCGCCTTGCGGCGCCGGTACACCGGGTTCTAGTCCCGGTCGGGGTGCTGGATTCTGTCCCGGTTGCCCCTCTTCCAGGCCAGCTCTCTGCTGTGGCCCGGGAGTGCAGTGGAGGATGGCACAAGTGCGTGGGCCCTGCACCCCATGGGAGACCAGGAGAAGCACCTGGCTCCTGCCTTCGGATCAGCGCGGTGTGCAGGCCGCAGCGCGCCAGCCGTGGCGGCCATTGGAGGGTGAATCAATGGCAAAGGCAGACCTTTCTCTCTGTCTCTCTCACTGTGCACTCTGCCTGTCCAAAAAAAAAAAAAGAAAGAAAGAAATATGGGGAAGCCTGAGATTTGGCTTGTCTGATCTCAGTGGTGTGTATTTGAGGGGTATATCCTGATTTAGCTTCAGTCTCAGGGAGGGAGACTGCCTTGCCCCTTCTTGGCAGATGGCTGTCCCTACACTGTTAAGTAAGGTGTGGCATAGCTGTTTCCTATCTTGTCTCCATGGCAACTGGGTCTTCTAACAGATACAGAACTTAGAAAACGCAGCCTTAGAGCAAAGCACCTGGTGAGGCCAAGCGTCACAATGCTCTTGACACGTGACTGCAGCCTGTGTCCCCGTCCTCTCCCAGCCACCTACGTGGTGAGAGGTCCCCTACAATTAACCCTTCGTTACGGCCTCACATGCCCCTCACCTTACTCAAGCTGTCAGCACGCCAGGGTCCCCCGCATCTAGAGTCCCCCCCAGACCGAGCATTCACATCCAAGCATACGCTCACATCAGTCTGTATCAAATGTTACTCTCTCACAGCCAAGCTTTCAGCTGCACAGTTCGGCCTCAGCAAAGGACATCTGACCAAGTGACTGGGACACAGATGCAAGGCTCGGAGAGGTGACTTGGTGATTATCTGATGTATTGGGCAAATCAAAAGTGACTCTGTTTGCTCCCAATTATAAAACTATCGGGTTCCCTGAGCCCAGGTTTCTCCTCCCAGAATGTAACCCACTGGACATCTGGGCATCTATTCAGGCCTATCCACGTTGCTTCTGTGAGAAACAAAGAAATTGATGCAAACATGCTATTGATCCTGCTGCTTGCTATGCCACGTATAAATGAGCCACATTGTCTCTTCTCCAGGAGTACTATGTTTTCTGCCAGCACCCATAAAATGGTGGCAGGCTAATGTGGTACAAACGAGACCACATCTCAGGCTGTTTCTGGTTTGTGATAAGGATAAGTGTCTACAACTAAGCATAAGTTGATATATTAACAGAGAGCTTTAAACCACTATTCATTGTGCACATACGGAATCTAGACATCAAGCAACTCTGATTTTAAAAAGAAAATTACAGCCACTATAAATCCTGACTCCTGCCCTTAACAAAGTCTGTTCTGTTACCTAAGTTGGCAGCAGAACAGCAGCAGTGGTCCAGGAATGTTCAGGATTCGGGTGGGGAGCTGGGTGGTAGTAGGGAATGGAATCTTTAAAAAGTTTCCTGAGTTCCTACCTTTTCCAGAAGGGGAGGGGCTCTCTGGCTGTGGGGTCACCCTTGCCATCACTACGGTGGAGGGTGGCACTGGCCTTTGGTGAGTCAGGGAAGGGTCTCCTAGAGAGAGGATAACCACATGGCATTTACGATCCTGAGGGTGGAACTTGGGGGTGGCTTCAGAACTGGATATACATTGTGAAAACACGTAAATATACCATGGAGATATCGAACTTCCTAAGTCGGATTCAAAGTTCAGGAAATAAACAGCAATGTTTTCCAATCCAAATACAAAGACAGATAGCAAACTGTATTTATTTTTTTAAGATTTATTTTATTTATTTGAAAGGCAGAGTTAGACAGAGAGGGAGAGGAAAACAGAGAGAGGTCTTCCATCTGCTGGTTCACTCCCCAAATGGCCACAATGGCCAGAGCTGGGCCAGATCAAAGCCTGAAGCCAGGAGCTGTCTCTGAGTCTCCCATGGTGGTGGAGGGACCCAAAGACTTTGGCCATCTTCCAATGCTTCCACAGGCACATTAGCAGGGAGCTGGCTCAGAAGTGGAACAGCCGGGACTTGAACTGACACCCATATGGCATGCCAGCATTACAGGTAGCAGCTTTAACCCAGTATGCCACAGTGCCAACCCCAGCAAACTTTATTTGTAGCATTTCCAAAAAATACTGCACAAGTAAGGCATCAAAGTTATTTTTGGCTGGAACAGTATTAATGATGTTAACTCAGTTTTACAATATTGGATTTTCATGGGACAGTAAACAATTACTCAATAGATTCTGTTTGTTTAGAATGGAAAATCAGGGGCCAGTGTTGTGGCATAGCAGGTAAAGCCACTACCTGCGATGGCGATATCCCATATGGCCGCCAGTTCGAGTCCCTGCTGCTCCACTTCTGATGTAGCTCCCTGTTGATGCACCTAAGAAAGCAGTGGAAGATGGCCCAAGTGCTTGGACCCCTGCACCCATATAGGAGACCCAGAAAAAGCTCCTGGTTGCTAGCTTTGGTCTCACTCAGCCTCAGCCATTGCACCCATTTGGGGAGTGAACCAGCAGAGGGAAAATCTATCTCTCTCTTTGTGTGTGTGTGTATCTTCTGCTCTCTGTGTAACTGACTTTCAAATAAATAAATACATTTTTTAAAAAAAGCAGAAAAGAAGAAAATTGGAGCCTGCACTGTGGCTCACTTGGTTAATCCTCTGCCTGTGGCACTGGCATCCCATATGGGTGCTGGGTTCTAGTCCCGGTTGCTCCTCTTCGCTCCTCTTCCATTCCAGTTCTCTGCTGTGGCCCGGGATGGCAGTGGAGGATGGCCCAGGTGCTTGGGCCCCTGCACCCGCTTGAGAGACCATGAAGAAGCACCTGGCTCCTGGCTTCGATTCAGCGCAGTGCTGGCCGAGCAGCCATTTTGGGGAGTGAACCAATGGAAGGAAGACCTTTCTCTCTGTCTCTCTCTCTCTCACTGTCTTTAATTCTACCTATCAAATTTAAAAAAAAAAGGAAATCTTTCAAAGCACAAGAGGCTGGGAAAAACAATGATTGAAGGGAGTTGGTGGTAAAATGATGGAGGCAGCTCTGAACTAGGTGAAACCTAACTGGACTACAAGGTGTCTTCTTCCCTTCCCATCTGCCTGGTTCAGAGCCTACAGCTCCACTCCTTAGTACATTCATTCACCCAGATGACACGGAGCTTTACAGGAATGTAACTTTCCTTACAGTGGAAAGGCCCTTATTTTTGTCCTTGAATTACAGGTTCCAGTGGGTCCCAGGACAGGAGAGTCAGAGATCCACTCGGGGTTCCCACAGTTGCTGGCCACTCCCAGCCTCGCCTGGCTCCTCTGTTCAGTTCTACCCAGTGCCACAGGGAGCTTTACTCCTCAGCTGTATGATTCCTCCTTCCCCTCCCTGTGACTTCTGTTCTGAAGAGAAGGATGGGGAGAAGGGCTATCTACCACTACGAATCCCATGAGATTTTTTTTTTTGAGGAATCCTCCAGCAGAGTGAGTTCCCTATGGGACAGTCCCCTCCCAGCCCCTGCCCCATACAGGAGTTCAGAATCCTGGCCAATGTTATACAAATTTGAGAAAGCATCTAGCTCACTGCTGGACAGAGCCAAGACTTATTAAGTCAGGACATGGGTCAATCTTTACTTTTCTAGAGGCGGGAAGGGGGAGTAGAAGTGGGCTTAGTATTCCTGGAAATAGCACCTAGTGGCTTCCACCTCAACAGCTTTTGGCTTCTTTTAGGATGTCTGTGCAGTTGTAGACCATTGTAGGGGAAAACCTGAGAACTGTAAGATACCACACACAGTGACTAAGCTAAGGGAGACATTGCTGCGCAGGTCTGTTCCAGGCCTTGGGACTGAGCAGTAATGGGGAAAACATTTCCCTGCAGTCTGTTTCCGTGGGGAAAATAAAAAAATAAAATAAAATAAAACTCCCTTGTAAGCACGTATCCTTTCTGTAACCCAAATCCTTGCTACCATAAATCTCAAAGCAAGCATTCCCAGTAGTGTCAGTTCATATTTACCACCGAATTCCACTGAATCCTCACACAACCTGCAGTGTGAACACGGGGTTCACTTCCTAGAAGACCATCCAGAGCTCCATAGATTAAGGGCCCTCCCTGAGACCTCACAGATAGTAAATGGCAGAGCCAAGAAGTGAACCCAGAATTGAGTGAACCAAACACCCATGTTTCTACAACTAAAGAAGGTGTTTTTCAGTGTCCCATTGGTGTTTAGCCTCCGACTTCAACACAGAGCAGTGTGTTGGCCCTCAGATGGACTCATCTGGCCCCCATGCTGCATCTCTGCTCTTTGTGTGGCCTTGGCAGGGTGAAGAAGGACAAGTTCAGGAACCGGATACTTACTGATGCACTTGAGATTGGGAGTTGTCCAGTAGGCAATGTTTGTGGTTTTGTTAAACACACACTCCGTCAGGCTGGATGTCCCCGCTTTACGCTTGAAACCTGGGTTACAAGTATACCGCTCCCTGGAGCTCAGGTTGTAACTCTTGACCCGGATGGCTGCATGTTCAACAGATGTGGGCGTGGGGCATGTGACACCTGTAGAAGTGCAGATGAGAAGGAACAGATAAAAGATTTCAGTTTGCCAAGGGCAGATCTCCAGGTACAGCCAACAGTCAATAATTTGAAAGCCAAGGTCAAGGCTTATCCAAGGGGCGCCTTAGGATAAACCCCAGGATCCAAGCACGTAGAAGATGTTCTGGAAGGGTATCTCACTGTCTAGAAACCTTCCAGGAGCCACCCTGCATAGCTACAGACAAGAGAGTCACCAATGAAATCCCCTCCCGATCAGCCTCCAATTCCCATCTATCTCCAAATTCTCAGGATTGCCAGGGGCATCCAGCTCTCTGCACTCTGAACTAAGCCTCCAAGCCCTCTTGCTGAGCAAGAAGAGCTTTCAGATCAGTCTCCCGCGAGACTTCAATCCACGTACACAAGGCAGCCAGCAGGATCTGTCATGCACATTTGATACCATCACTCTTCCCTGGCTTTCCCCTGCTCTTATTTGGAGGATGAAGACTGACATCCTTTTTTTTTTTTTACTGACAGAGTGGACAGTGAGAGAGAGAGACAGAGAGAAAGGTCTTCCTTTTCAGTTGATTCACCCCCCACTGGCCGCTGCGGCCAGCGCACTGCTGCTGGCACACCGTGCTGATCCAAAGCCAGGAGCCAGGTGCTTCTCCTGGTCTCCCATGGGGGTGCAGGGCCCAAGGACTTGGACCATCCTCCACTGCACTCCCAGGCCACAGCAGAAAGCTGGCCTGGAAGAGGAGCAACCAGGACAGAATCTGGCGCCCTGACCAGGAATAGAATCCGGTGTGCCGGCGGCACAGGTGGAGGATTAGCCTATTGAGCCATGGTGCCGGCCAAGACTGACATCCTTAAGAAGTCTTGGAGAGTCTGCCTGATTTGGCCCTATCTACCTCTCTACCTCTCTTCCTCCTGGCCACTCTAGTCTAGGTTTCCCCTGTGCTACTCACTATCCGTTCCCCCTGCACAACCCACACCCACCCTCCTGGCTGGTTACCTATTGCCACCCATCCTTCCCAGCTTATGGCACAAGCATTTCCCTTATTTCTTAAAAGGAGAGGTGGCAACCAACATATCAAACCAAGGTTGTTGGCCCATGCTTGTTTAAGATGAGGTTCTATCTGATGCCAGAAGACTCCATTGTAGCTGATGTTAAAAAGCAGTTTTTCTTTAGCCACTACAAATAACTGTTATGATTTTTACTATTTTTCTCATTGATGCAACACATGTTAGGTTTTCTCACATGCAGGTGAGATGAGCAGGAACTGGTATTTGAGGCCAAGCACCACCCTGGGTATGGAAGGGGCTACCAGTGGGTTGCTGGAGGGAGATTCCTGTGCAGTGAGGTTTTGGTGCCTGGAAGATACGTATAAATGCTGAGTCGTTCACCAGCTGGATGCTGGCCAGAAGCCACCACTGCGCTTACCACATCAGCTGAAAAACATAAAAATCCATGGGCTGCCTATAGCTGCCTGAGAACCTGGATATTTGGTTCCAGATTGGAAAACCGCCAAAAAAATCTCTGCTGAGCAAGCCGCTGGTGCCACAGCAGGCGGGAAGGGTGGGACTCAAACAAAAGAACTGAGCTGAAAGCATTTTTCTGTTCATGTGGGGAGACCACAGAAGAGGCCAAAACAGTGGCTGCACCTGGGCGGGAAAGGACCCCTAGTGGCCTCTATGCAAACAATGGCCCATGGGCCAACCCTGCCTGTTAACCTATTTTTGTAAATCAAGTTTTATTGGCACACGGCCTCATTCATTCATTTAAGTCGTGTTGATGCCAGCTTTCACACTGCAGTGGCAGAGTAGCTGTGGTGAACTTGGGCCGGCGTCGTGGCTCAATAGGCTAATCCTCCGCCTTGCGGCGCTGGCACACCGGGTTCTAGTCCTGGTCACTCCTCTTCCAGGCCAGCTCTCTGCTGTAGCCCGGGAGTGCAGTGGAGGATGGCCCAAGTTCTTAGGCACTGCACCCCATGGGAGACAGGGAGAAGCACCTGGCTCATGGCTTTGGATCAGTGCGGTGCACCGGCTGCAGTGGCCATTGGAGGGTGAACCAACGGTAAAGGAAGACCTTTCTCTCTGTCTCTCTCTCTCACTGTCCACTCTGCCTGTCAAAAAAAAAAAAAAAGATGTGGTGAACTGATTTTAAAGTCTAAAATGAAATATTTATCCATTGCCCGGTCCTTTCTAGAAAAAGCGCTCATTTATGTTCTAGATAGCCTTTAAACAAATCATTGCCTTTGTAGGTAAAACCAATTGCATAGTCAATCAGCACAGATCTGGAACAGTGTACAGGAGACTGAGAGTGATGCAGCCCACATAAAAATGAAAACCTCTCTGCATATCAAAATCCAACCTAAGTTAAAGACAAATGACAAAATGACAAAAAAAATTACATCTCATAGTGTACTTCCATAAGGCTCATTCTTCTCATATGTTATGAGCTCTTAAAAATCAGTAGAAAGTCCACTGACCCCATAGGAAAGCATAAAAAGATATAATAAGCAGGACATTCACAGCAGACAACAGCCCTTATAAATATGTAAAAATTTGTTCAACCTCATTCATAATCAAAGAAATGTGGGGCCAGTGCTGTGGTGTAGTGGGTAAAGCTGTGGTGCTGACATCCCATATGGATGCTGGGTCAAGTCCCAGGTGCTCCACTTCTAATCCAGCTCCCTGCCAATCTGCCTGGGAAAGCACCAGAAGATGGTCCAAGTGCTTAGGCACCCGTACCCATGTGGAGGACCTGGAAGAAGCTCCTGGCTTCTGGCTTCAGCCTGGCCCAGCTCTGGCCATTGTGGCCATTTGGGGAGTGAATTAGCAGATGGAAGATTTTTCTCCCTCAGTCTCTCTGGAACTCTGCCTTTCAAAAAAAATAATAAATCTTTTTTTAAAAAATGAAAGAAATGTAAAATAAAAACTATCTGAAATATCACTTATCAGCTGTCACATTAGAAGAGCTAAAAGTTCAGTCATATACTATGCCGGTCATATGTTATGTTCATATGGCTTGCACAGCCCTACTGAGGCCATATCTTCAATCTCTTTATGGAGATTACAGATGCACCTGCTCTCTGACCTGACAGTTCTACTTCTATGACTCTGTCATACAGATTTATCTGCATGCTTGTGAACATTGTTGTGACACACCCTGTAAACTAGCAAGTCTATTTATAAGAATCTAATTTACAGATACGCTGGCATATTTGTGAAGTGAGTATGTTCAGAGTTATCCGTTATCCTATCCAGTATCTGTAATAACCTTGTATGTAGTCAGGAGGTGACTCATCAAGCAAATTACAGTACAAACACACAATGATGTACCACCTAGCTTTGCAAAACACACTAAGAAAACCCTTTGAGCACTGAAGTGGAGAGACCGCCAGTACACAGTTAAGTTTAAAAGAAAAGCAGAATGCTGTGTACTGTATGCTACTAGCAGAGAATAAAGGAGATATAAAATCTGTACATAAGTGTTTTTTTGGTCTGTACATAAAGTCTCTGAAAGGATACACAAGAAACTCAGCAACAGGGCCAAGGCAGCTGAGAAAGATAAATGGGAGGCCTTTATTACTTTTGAATTTTTCAATGGTACAAATGCTTCGCCTAGTGAAAACGCATTTGGATGTGTTTGTAATGCCCTGTTCCTTTTCATTTTTGTCAATTTACATATTTTATTTACTCAAAAAGAAGAGAGACAGAGAGAATTTCCATTGCTTGTTCACTCTTCAAATATCCACAACCGTGGGCGCTGGGCGAGGCCAACACCAGAATCCTGGAACTGAATCTGAGCACCCACATGGGTGGCACGGACCCAACTACTTGAGTCAACACTGCTGCCTCCCAGTGTGCACCTTAGCAGGCAGCTGGATCAGGACCCGAACCCAGGCACTCTAAGATGGGGTACGGGCACCCTAAGCAGTGCCTTAACCACCACACCAAATGCCCTCCCTGTAAACTCTGCTTCTTCATCTGAGTTGTGCCTGTGTATTTATTATCCTTTTTTATATATGACATTCTTTATGGAGTAAAAATCAAAATGTTTACCAGTGTCCCTTTCAGACTGACCAGACAGAATAGATGTTGGTACTGATTTGGACCAGGCTGGGTGACCACCAGCTACAAATGAGAGGAAGGACCATACTGAAGAGGAAGGGCTGTGGTTCAGCCATCTGTGTGTTAAGACTGGTTAAGTATTCTAACTACTTCATAATACTAATAAAAAAAAGCTAGAGTGGATTTTAGGGTATCTTCCCACAGGAGGTCAGAAACCTGGGTTAGGCCTAGGGCAACACAGGAATAAATTATGCTAACAGTGGGTGTTTACTGTCAAATAAATGTGAGAAATGCAGACGATCCTTGAATTAGGAGTTTTTGCCTTTTTCTCAGCCAGTTACAGCTGTTCAGATTAGAAAAAAAAAAAAGCCAAAAAAGTGTGCAAGGCCATTGGGTAGGATCTGGCCATGCTCCAGGTACATAACCCACAAGTCACTCGCAGACAACTGGAGACATGATGGAATGCACACAGCGTGAAAAGTAAGATCAGTATTGTTAGGAAGAATGGTGCCAAAGTAGCCAGAGCCGGAACAACTGAAGTTTTCTTTAACCCATAAAACTGGGTCAAAAACTACCTCCTCCTCCTAATTAGAAATTGAAAGATTTCAGCAAGCTTTTTCACCCCAAGATTTTCTCCGATATGACACTGAATGGTTAAACTAGTGTCCTGGTGTCCCAATGAGCATTTTCATTGGTTTCATTCCTGGGGCACCTCCGTCTAAACAGATACTCAGTGTAGCTGCAAGTAGACCATTGGTTTAGCAGCTGGATTATCTGCAGGTAAACTGCTGGTGTAGCAGCCAGTGAACATGACGCTGGTGTCAGCTGGGCAGCAGACCCTGGCTCTCAGCTTTCCTGGCTGGTCTGGAATGTGCTAGAAACCAGGCCGTCCTCATCTGGAAATCGGAGCCTGTAATGACCTGAGAGTCCCGTGAACACACGACTCCCAAATGGAGGAGGTGAGCTGGCTACGTTTCCAGATTAAACGGTGTGCAAGACCTGGAAGGGGATGCATCATGGGAAATCCAGTGATCTCACTGCTCGGCCTGCCATGGTGAAGATTCCAGAGCCCAGGAGTGGGGCTCTCCATCTGTCCTGGAGAGTGTCCTCTACCTCTCCGCTGTGTGTGTTGGGGTTGCTGATTTCTTCTGCATACTTCCGACAGACCAGATTGTTGGATTTACCCAAACAACCCCGTGCCCGATTTCCAGCCATCTGAACCCTCCCTTGGCTGTGCAACATCTGGAGTCCGCGTTGCTGGCCACGGAGCCTCCCCAGCAGCTTCCTTTCTCGCTTCTCATCTGCGTCCTCTGTTTGCTCCTCTCGGTCAGAAAGCCCGAACCTCTGCCTAAATGTGGCCCAACTTTTCCTCCCTGGAGAATCTCTGGATTCGAACACTCCCCAGCTGCTGGCTTAGGTCTGGATGCCCAAGGACAAATTCCACAATCACTGGGGCAGTTATTCACCTGACTGCTGGGTTTTCACGCGTGCCTTATACCATGACCCCCATCGGGTCGCCGGTCAGAATCGGCATGAGCCACACGTGACTTCAGGACTTGGCTGGAACAATCTGAAAGGTGCCTGGCAGCTTCCAACAGGCCAGCCACCAAGGGTCAGCTGTCAGATTTCCCCCTCTGATTTCAGATGTCCTCACTTGGCGGGGAGGGGGGTTTGAGGGGGGGGATTTGGCAGGCCTCACACCTGAACCCACCTAAACTACAACAGCTCAGTGGGTTGCTCACTGTAGGTTTTACCTTGATTTACCTGGTCTCGGGAGAGAAAATGCATTGTTTCACTTTTGTTTTTGTTTGTAAAGATTTATTTATTTATCTGAAAGTCAGAGTAGAGTTACAGACAGAGGGAGCGACAGAGGTAGAGAGATCTTCCATCCCTTGGTTCACTCTGCAGATGGCTGCAATGGCTAGGCCTAGACCAAGTTGAAGCCAGGATCCAGGAGCTTCATCCGGGTTTCCCACGCAGGTGCAGGGACCCAAAGATTTGAGCCATCTTCTACTGCTTTTCCAGGCCATAGTAGAGGGCTGGATCAGAAAAGGAGCAGCCAGGACTCGAACCGGGCCCGTATGGGATGCTGGATCTGCAGGCAGCAGATTTACCCGCTACACCACAGCAACAGCCCCTTAGGTATTATCAAATACGCAAATACACTGTTATTAACTGTAGGAACCACACTAAACAATAGACTACTAATTTGCTTTTAAATGACATCATAATTTTTTTTTTTTTTGGACAGGCAGAGTGGACAGTGAGAAAGAGACAGAGAGAAAGGTCTTCCTTTTCCATTGGTTCTCCCCGCAATGGCCGCTGCGGCCGGCGCACTGCGCTTATCTGAAGGCAGGAGCCAGGTGCTTCCTCCTGGTCTCCCATGTGGGTGCAGGGCCCAAGGACCTGGGCCATCCTCCACTGTACTCCTGGGCCACAGCAGAGAGCTGGACTGGAAGAGGAGCAACCAGGACAGCATCTGGCACCCTGACCGGGACTAGAACCCGGTGTGCCGGCGCCACAGGCAGAGGATTAGCCTATTGAGCCACGGCGCCGGCCCCATAAAATAATTTTTTTAACTTACTAGTTTTCTTAAAAAAACTACTAATTCCTATGAGAACGGTAACTTGAATTTTCCCTTAGAAAAGAAACCTAGCGTTTAGTCTTATCTCTTTCTCCTTTCTTTCTCTTTTCCACCCAATCTTTGAATTGTACTTTGCCTGAATCTCTTTCAAAACAGTTTTATTCATGATCTAACCCTAAGTTCAATTTTGCCAGTAGATCTTAATTTCAATTTATGCTCTGCATCTGCTCATCTCTCCTGTGTCACCTTTTTTCAGTCTTCACAGTTGTGTGCTGCTTTCAGATTCGAGACTTTTGTCAGCAACTTGGCCTGGGAAAGCAGTGGCGGATGGCCCCTGCACCCACGTGGGAGACCCAGAAGAAGCTCCTGGCTTTGGGTTGGCACAGCTCTGGCTGTTGTGGTCATCTGGGGAGGGAACCAGCTGATGGATGACCGACCAATCTCTCTCTCTCTCTCTCTCTCTCTCTCTCTCTCTCTCTCTCTCTCTCTCCTTCTCTGTAACTTTGCTGTCGGGGCTAGTGGCCCTGGCCCGACATGAGATGCAGCAGGCTGAGGCCATCCCTTATCTAATCCTGTTTCCTGTGCTTGGTGTTCTGAAGGCACAAGACTTTTCGTCCCACATTCCTGCAGGCAGGATGTGACTTCTGATGAAGGTGTATGATGTTCTTTGCTCTATCAGCACAGCTTGTACCCTGATCTTTGCTACCTTGTAAACTTGTTTCGTTCCTGTGCTATGCATGATTGCACACAATGAATGTTATCTGTATGGGGCCTGGGGTATATATCCTTGTGTTTCTTGGTGCTTACGGCTGGAGGCTGAAGAGTTTCCCCAGGGACACGGCCTCCAGTCCCTCATCACCGGGCCTCCTACTTTGGCCTGGAACGCGACGAGGCAATAAACGTGGTGATGAATTGACTGAGTGCTGCGTCTCTGTGTGGTTTGCCGGGTGGCCTCCGACACTCTGCCTTTCAAATGAATCGATCAGTGCTTAGGCATTTCAATAAATGTCAATCTTAGATGCAGAGCAAGTACTACCAAGCTCAGCTCGTCAGCCCTTCTGTCAGGTATCATTGTGAGTGCATGCATGTTTAGTTAAAGAAACAACACGCTTTCCATGTTGAATAGGAAAACTTCACAGCAACTGTGCTTGCTGTGCGCATGTTGAGATACATGGTTTTCAAGTGAAAGTGAGCCTTGGCCAGACACTAAGTAAGCAATGACTGCTCTTAGTCTGTAGACTTTCTTCCCAAGTCCATCCAGGTTGTTTGAGGGGAAAGGTCTAAAGTCGTTGTTATCTCTCCTTTTCTTCTTGATAATCTACAGATACCATCAAGTTCAAGTTTCCTACAGTTGAAGGAAGAATTTTCAACCATAGAAAGGGAGGGGAAGATTAGAAGTTACACCTAATGATGTTGGAGTTGATTTGGCGTTGGGGGTATCCATATGTAATCACTTTGAGTGTGTGTGTGTATGTGTGTGTATATGTGGTATGTGGGCACTTGAATGTGCACATGGGTTCATGTGTGCCCATTCTGTCCTCTCTCAGCCCCTAGAAGCAAATCAGCAGAGAACTGGATCAGACATGGAACAACTAGAACTCAAACTGGAGGTCATGTGAGCTGCCAGTGTCACAGGCAGCAGTTTAATTTGTTGTGCCACAACACCTCCAGCCCCTTTATTCTCTTTAAATAGTTTAAATTTTTATTTATTTATTCTAATTGTATTTGAAAGGCAGACATACCAACAGAGAGATATCTTCCAGCTACTAGTTCACTCTCCAAATGTCCACAACACATAGGGCTGGGCCAGGTTGAAGCCAGGAGCCCAGAACTCAATCCAGGTCTTCCCCATAGGTGACAGGCTTCCAAGTACTTGAACCGTCATCTGCTATCTCCCATGGTATGCATTAACAGGAAACTGGATCAGAAGCAGAGGAGCTAGTACTTGAACCAGGCACCTTGATAGGGGATGCGTGTGTACCAAGTGGCAACTTAACGACTGTGCCAAACACCTGCCCTGAAGAAATTGTTTGACACATGTTTATACATGTGTTTGAAGTACAGTACCACAGCTCAGTGTACAATGATCAAATCACAACAATCAGGATCTCTACCTCCCCCTTTGTCATTTTTAGTGTTGGAAGCTTTTGGACTCTTCTAGTTAGTTTGAAATATGGCACACATTATTGTAGGCTTTGGTTACCCTACGGTGCTAATGAACACCAGAACCGGTTCCTCCTTTCTAACTGTTGCTGATTACCTACTATTCTTAACTGCCTACATGGAAACAAATACAAATGTTCTTCAATGGTTTGTGATACATTCATACAACATCACATTGCTCAGACAGGACTAGAACCCAGCACCCACATGGGATGCCGGCGCCACAGGTGGAGGATTAACCAAGTGAGCCAAGGTGCCGGCCCCTATTTATTTATTTTAAAAGTCAGAGTTACAGAGAGGGAGAGAGATCGATCTTCCATCTGCTGGTACTCTCTCTAGATGGCACAATGGCCGGAGTTGAGCCAGGCCAAAGTCAGGAGCCAGGAGCTTCATGCAAGACTCCCACGTGGATGCAGGGGCCCAAGCACTGGAGCCACCATCCACTGCTTTTCCCAGGCCATTAGCAGGGAGCTGGATGGGAAGTGGAGTATCTGGGACACAAACTGGCAGCCACATGGGATGCCGGCATTGCCAGGGGCAGCTTTATCAGCTACACCACAATGCCGGCCCCTGTGGCCCTAACTGTCAGGTTACCTTCACACAGTTAGAGTGTCTCATAGCTACACTGCAGACAATACATTTAGTCATTAGAAATCCCCTCTGTTTTTTGAAGCCTTAATCCCATCTTTTGATACTTCACTTACAGTTTGTATATAATACTCTCAAACATTGTTCCCCAGTTAGTCAAGGTAAGCAGTCTAACTTTGTTTATAATATTCCAAGCCTCTTGAAGGGGCTGCATATATTTTCCAGTTCTATGATGCTCTCACAGCTATAAGATCCACATACAACAGGTATGACATTAGTGACATTTCTGACATTAGTGGCTTATGCATACGTAGGTTGGAATGGATGCAGTAACAAAAACTGGAGTCAAAGTTTTTGGCTTTTTGAAATTAGGCAGCAACAACAAAAATTAAACAAATAAAACCCCATACAGCAAGCCCTAACAATCACTCTCCTTTCCAGAACCTGTGTATCTTTTTGTCTATCAGGTCAGTCTATGAGAATTTAATACAAGCAAAGGGCCCTGGCCTAGTCTCACATCCAAAATTTCAAAGTCTTCTTGTTAGCATGCCTCTCCAACTCTTTTAAGCAGTCAGTCCTTTCCAACACCTTCTTCCATGTATTCTACCATTCCAATGCCTGCAACGTGCTAAGTCCAGTGGGATCCAAAGGAGTGTAAGATGTGGTTCCTACCCTGAGAAACTCAGTGTGGAGCAGACATCCACAGGGCTAAGGCGTCTGGGCTCCCATTAATCCTTTCTCCCTCCTTATTTTCCAGCTGAAATGCCAGCCAAGAAAGCACTCTTACTTTTGACATTCGCTGTAAGTACAAACTGCACCGAGCTCATCGCCCAAACTCATCAACTCGGTTCTTCCTCCCTCAGGCACATTAACTCTGCTTTCCAACCTGCCTCCTGTGTGGAAGGCGAATTTCATCAAAGCTCATCCCATAACAATGATTGGAAAAGGACTGGAAGAGTTCAGTGAGTACAGATTGCTGAGCAAATAAAAGAAAGAGTGATGCTCCCTCTCCCCCAGAAGCAGCAAGTCAGTCTTTCCAAGAATTTCCAAGCATTCAAATCACATCAACCACGTGTAGTGAGTACCTGAGAGCATTTTATGTTTACTCATTTCGTTTGATAAAATCGACTTAGCAAAAAGTTATTTGGTCCAAAGAAAGTTAGCTGAAATGATGATTTGATTGGAAATGAACATCCCCAGAAACATTTTTCGACATAAGGGGGTTTCTCCTCAACTTTTTTTGTTCTGTGTAGCTCATTTTCATCCACTTATTCCTACTTTGTGCTGCTCAGAACTTCAAACCTATGGAGACACTCTAAATATCCAACACTTGTGAGATCACTGAAATCTAGCCACAGTTCCAATAATAAAGAATCACAATGATTACAGAATGTATATAGGATGTGCACAAATGTTACAGGTAGTGGCTTACAGAACACTGTCTTGTTCAATTTGCAAAATGTATAAACTTATGAAAATGTTACCAGAGAGGTAATTAGAAAAGTCTCTAAAATTTTAGAGCTTTATGGTTATTTCTTTGTAGTCTTACTTACTTTTTTTTATAAAAAAAATTGAAATTTTGACAGAAAACCAAGAAAAGCCAAAAACTTCATATATACACACACAGAACCAATACATAATATCTTGCTATTCTGTGACAAATACTTCTAGATCTTCTAATAAAAAGCAGGTCAGGGGTGAGTGCTGGTGTCGAGGTTATGACACCACTTGGGATGTCCACACCAGATACTGCAGTGCCTGGGCTTGAGGCCTGGCTCTACTCCCGATTGTACCTTCCTACAAGTGTGTACCCTAGAGGCAGCAGGTGACAGCTCAAGGACCTGGGTTGCTGCAACTATGTGGGACAACTGGATTGAGTTCTTGGCATCCAGCTTCAGCCTGGCCCAGTCCTGGATGTTGTAGGCATTTGGGGAATGAATCAGCAGATGGTAGATTTCTCTCTCTCTCTCTCTCTCTCTCTCTCTCAAATAAACACAAAATTTAAAGACACTGAATCATACAATGCATACTATTTGAAAGCAACTCCCTTTTTTTAATGCAGTCTTCAATGTTGAACATTTAGGTTTATTTCTACAAATCTCCTATTTTGTACATTTAGAGTTCTACCACTTTGTTGCTATCAGAGCAACACAATAGTAGTAATAACTACATACGATGGATTTGAAACAAAAACCAAAGCCTCTCAGAGTTCTGAAAAACAGTTTCAAAAAAAAAATGATTGTGAAAACATTCCCAAGTACGCTAGTACCCTATGCAACAAAACCAAACCCAAACAAAGGATCATGATATTCATTTTCAGACAAATTATGGTCTTCTCTAGGAGTTTTGACCAAATCACCTGCAGATTTATCCTTAAGAACTGAATGCTTTTCAATGTTACTACTGTTTCAGTTTCCAACCTTTTATTGCAAATGTACAGAAACACAATTGATTTTTGTGTATTGATGCCTTGCATCCTGCAACTAACTCATACACATATAGACAAGTGATGTTCAAATGGTGTAAAAACAAGTCATATGGACAATCTCTTAAAAACAAATATGGGGCATAGTGGGAAAGCCGCTGCCTGCCATATAAGCATCCCACATGGGCGCTGGTTGAGTCCCTGCTGCTCTAATTCCAATCCAACTCCCTGCTAAAGCACCTGGAAAAGCAATGGAAAACAGCCCAAGTACTTAGGCCCTTGCACCCACATGTGAGACCTGGATGAAGCTCCCGGCTCCTCGGTAGAGCCTGAACGAGTTCTGGTTGTTGGCAGTCATTTGGGGAGTGAACCACCATGTCCCTTTTGGAAGGAGGAAAATTAAAAAGACTCACCAAGTGTTGCTGAGGCTATAGAGGACCTGGAACTCTCCACCGCCGCTGGCAGAAACGTAAAATACCACAACCACTTTGGAAAAGGGCTTAGCAGTGAAGGACCCCAAATCTGGGAATCCAACGCGCTCGGGTGGTCGCCCAAAGACCCAAAACTCCAGCCCAGTAGATGCAAAAGCAAGAGGATATTTATTAATACGTTTGCGCAAACGGGCTCCCCAGCACCTCAGGCAGTCCAGAGAGCGAGAGAGCCCCGAGCAGGGGTTACAGCAGTTTTTAAAGACAATAGCCACCTGATTAACATATGTATGCGGGGCGTTTGGTGATTGGGCAAACTCTTGTTGCGATTTTAGTGAGGGAAGGGGTAAATTTATACAATGGTCACAGAACCTTATTGCAACTCTTTTCCGGACTCCTGCAAGTGTTATCGCGTGAGACAGTTACACAGAGCAGTTTCACAAGGCAGTTTCCCAAGGTTATTCTGTAGGCAGGTGGAGACACAGTTATCTTAAGGAATGGCTACTGTCAGCAGCCAAACTTTTTAACCCTTGCTAAAATTATTTTAATATTTACTTTTAGCAGGGGTCTTACATTCCCTCCTCTTCTTTTTGTACTGATTTTAATCTTAAAATTTTACGGGGCTTTTTTTAGTTTAGCCATAGAGTCCCTGATGACCCCTGAATGATCAGTGTAGAAGTAGCACTTTTTTTAGGGCAGCACATAAACCCTTTTTTTAAAAAAAAAAACAATAAGTCCATTTTCCTTCTGTTCTGCAACACTACTTTTGAAAGTGAGGTTAAAGACTGTTCTAGCTTACCGATGGTCTGCTCTAGGTCCAGTATATCATCTTCTACTGCCCTATGGAGGGCCTGATATTTCTGGCGTTGATTTTTTTTTTTTTTTGCAAGAGCGGCGGTGCTGTTTCCACACCTGCCGCAACCCCCTTTTTATTTAATTGAGAATGGCCTCTGTCTTAGGTTGCCCTCAGTCATTCCTGTCCTTACCCGTCATCGGTAACTCTGGCAGCTTGGCTTAGAGCCCTGTCTTAGGTTGGTACAGGATGCTGAGTGTCTTACCCGTCTTTGAGTACCATTCCAGCCTGACATTAGGTGAGAGATGAAACATACAGCCAAATATCAATTATTTTTGATTACAAAGGAGGTTTGGTAGCAAACTTGAACCAATTCTTCGGCTACATTGGACAGTCCAGTAGCAGTAAGATTGTTTTGGTCACTAAACATGCAAGCCTTCGCAGTCCACAGTTATTTCCAAAGGCCAGTCCAGGAACACTTACTACTGATACAGCCATGGCAAGGGCAGTGTCCTCTCCTATCAGGATGATGTTGCCATTACAGTCTTCAGGTGAAGCATGCCGCCGACGCGCTCTATCCACCGCTGTAAATACAGATGTCAGCATCAGTGCCACATGGCCCAGGGAGCAATTGCGGAAGTTATCAGAGGCTAATGATGTAAAGGCATATTGGCTGCATAGAAAAACCCATCCCTTAGGAGCCCGCGTCCCATTTCAGTACCGGATCAGGTCCATTTCATTGATTGGTGATAGGATCCCTCCATTTCACCATTGCTCTTTTTACAGCTATTTTTAAACAGTTAGAATTTAACAGAGACATCAAGACTTGAACATAATAGATTACTTTAACTCATTGCTTTAACAGAGGATCAGATTTTGATTTTATGTCAAAGAAAATAGACTAATAGTTTTATAACTGAAAATGTCTTCTTTCCATAATATTTTGTAACTTTTTTACACCTTCTGTAACTTACTCGAACCTTTTGTAACTTACTCAAACCTTCTGTAATTTACAGTCATTTTTCAGGTTTTACCTGATTTCTTAACATGCCAAATTAGATAATTTTTTAGTGATTATGGGAATTATTACTTTAGCATTAACATAATTTTTTTATTACCACCTAGGGGTTTGACTCCAAAGGGCAGCATTTTTAATTTATATTTATTTTGTACTGCTTTTTTTAAATTGCTTACACAGGCATCAGTATGCAGATAACAAAATCCATCCTCACCTCCCC
Organism: Lepus europaeus; assembly: GCF_033115175.1. Lineage (NCBI taxonomy): Eukaryota > Metazoa > Chordata > Mammalia > Lagomorpha > Leporidae > Lepus > Lepus europaeus. The sequence goes on along the minus strand of NC_084840.1, from coordinate 76,218,504 downwards.
AAAGCCTATAGTTTATTTCCCTTTTTTACTGGCACCGATTGCAAACCTCAATAACTTGTGGAGGCTGTGCACTCCATAACTTGTCATTTTAATTTTTACTCAATCCTGAGCAGAGAGCCCATTTTTTTTGCCAAAGAGGCCAACTGAGGGTCTTTCCAGCCAGGAACATCACAGGCTACATATGCAACTTCAGTTTTCTTTTTAAAGAAAGGCATTGCTTTGTATACTTGCAGATCCTGCCAACTTTGCCAATTTGTGACAGCAAATTATTTTTCTGCTGTCTGCTGTGCACAGACTTAGTTACTTTTAGTTTAATCTGTAAGAAATACGCTGCAAGCCTCGTAGTGAACACTAAAATTATTTAGAGGAAAGACAGTAAAGGAGCATAGATTAACAGAATGTTGCAATAAACATGGCTCCATTGCTATAATGATATTATAGCAAGAGAGTCCACTGATTCCTGTAGGGAGGGCCTGAGGCTGGCCCCACTTCCAGTTTTCCCGAACTCTGTTTTTTAGTGAATTACCTTTTTTTTTTTTTATCAGTTTTGGGGTGACATTAATTGGCCTAATGCCTTTCCCTTTAGCACCGGGGGAAAATCCCAGGAGGAGCCTTATTTTGATTTTTGACTTTTGGACAATTTTTGTACATGTCCCTGTAGAGCGGCAGGTCCTGAATGTCCTGTTTTTAAGTGAATCCATTTTGTTAATCCCTTATCAAAGGGACTGTTACAGAACACCTCAGCCACAGTAGCCAATCGATCCATGTTTACATTGTACTTATGTTTAGCAAAATTTATAGTACTGTGGGCATCACTAGGCAATCTTCACAAAGCACCGGAAAAGGATTCATACTGAGAATCAGACATTATCAGTAATCATTACAGGCATGTTTAACATTCAGCTTGACTGTGTGTTCCCCTGGGATGAAACAGCAGCAGCAGAGGCTTGCTCCGGTTCCCTCTTAAAGCCCCCAAGGACACGGGTGGCTCATTGCTGAGATTTTAGGCAAGCAGTGCGTCCGGTCCCGGATCTTGGCCAGAGAGCCGAGACACGAAGCATGCCCACCTGTTTATCAGAAACATTCCTTTATCCTCCTCCCGGGGAACTGGCCAGGCTCCCAAGGAGCAGGAGAAGGTCATTCGGCAACAAAATTACTTGTCTACCAGAGCTGAACCTAGATACAAGCCTCTCCATCCCCAAAATCTGTCCTTACATTTGGCCCTAGGGTTGCATTGAGAGGTAGACATAATTAACACATTATAAGAATACAATACAAATTTTTTATACAAGTATACATTTAGCAAACACAATAATATTTAAGGCATTTTAAGGATAAATTGAAACATATCTGAGGGGGAATTAGCTTCTTGGGCACCCATGTCAGGGACATAAAAAAACAGTACCATTTCAATACAACAACTCAAGCTGCTGCAGACAGCCTAAGAACTGGCTAGACAATCCCATGGCATGGAGATCTGAGGCATTGTTACTTGTTAAACAGACATGTTGAGGCACACACAGTCCAATTAACAAATGCGCTAACATTTTGCATTACTCTGAAATTAGTGATTCGTGTTTCATTAAATATTTGTAACATCTCTTTTTGATAAGACAACAAACTTTTTAGCGGATGGAACACGGTGGGTAACCATTTAGCCATAATGATAGTAGCCTCTTACTATCTGTAATTTGTTACATTCTTGTAGGTTTGTGCAATCTTAACTGTTTGCAGCATATTTTGATTTACAATTTTTTGTAAAGCAAACCAAGCATAATCTGTTCAAGCATTCCTGTTAATAATAGGGTAGAGTTAACACATAATACAAAAATAGAATGGGTAGTCCGGACACTTTGTTACCATAATTTCTCATTTTACATAGTAATATTAATTTTACAACAGGTAACATTTACTTTAAGTAAAATATTTAAATACAGGGTGAGGGCTGTCCAGTGTACACTGATTTATATTTTTTACTCCCAGTGTTTTTTATTTACAACACCCTCTTCAGCAAACCAAGGACAAATTTTTTTAACAACGCTGGTAAATTGCTCTACGGTTTGTGTCTTTAACCCTATCCTCTACATCTGCAATAAAGTTTTTTCAGCCTTTATCATGGCTTGTTTTGTTTTTTTAAATGCACATTTAAATCTTTTTTGAGTACATTTTAATGTTGCTCATCCACGACTCCTTCTGCGAACCAAGGACTGACTATTCCTATGGCATCAATGAACTGTTCTATTGGTCACATTTTTTAACCCTATTTCCTGCATCTGTAATAGAGTCTTTATAGCCTTTATTAGGGGAGGGTCTTGGGTCAGGTCTTCCCACACGGTAATATAGGGAACCTGGTCAGGGTGTCCGTGGGGTCCTGGTTGAAAGACTCATGCCTTGACCTGTGGGATAATATCAGCATTAAAGTTCCTGTCCCTCGGCCAGGCCAGCCGACCTCAAAGGTTGAACATTCCGAGGAACAGAAAGTCACCCACTTTTTACTTTTGACGTCGATCGACTGATTGTGCATGCAGTTTTGAACTTCTTTTTAGTGGCCTAAAGTAAGGCTTAAAGGGTGGTTAGTTGTTACCCCATGGGTACGGAGAGAGTAAAACGAACGAGGAGGGGAACAAGAAAACAGACAGACGCATACAACACACAAGACGAGCCGCGGCACCAAATCGGTAGCAAACCGAAAGTACAAGTTCAAATGGGAGCGGCCGGATGGCCAGGCTCTCCCTGGGAAGGAGAGAGGCACTTTCTCTCTCGTTTCCCCCAAACCACCGCTGGAGCGTCCCCCAGGGTGGGACCAGGGGTCTCAGGGCACGTCTGCCTCCCCCACTGGTCCGATACAAATTCAAGTCCCGTACGGGCACCAAGTGCAGACTTAAACACTGACCAGACGACGAGAAGGACGCAACCAATAAAACAAGTAGCTTACCTCCAACTGGTCACAGAATTGGGTCTGGGGGCGTCCAAATCCCGGATGAGCCCCCAATGAAGGACCCCAAATCTGGGAATCCAACGCGCTCGGGTGGTCGCCCAAAGACCCAAAACTCCAGCCCAGTAGATGCAAAAGCAAGAGGATATTTATTAATACGTTTGCGCAAACGGGCTCCCCAGCACCTCAGGCAGTCCAGAGAGCGAGAGAGCCCCGAGCAGGGGTTACAGCAGTTTTTAAAGACAATAGCCACCTGATTAACATATGTATGCGGGGCGTTTGGTGATTGGGCAAACTCTTGTTGCGATTTTAGTGAGGGAAGGGGTAAATTTATACAATGGTCACAGAACTTTATTGCAACTCTTTTCCGGACTCCTGCAAGTGTTATCGCGTGAGACAGTTACACAGAGCAGTTTCACAAGGCAGTTTCCCAAGGTTATTCTGTAGGCAGGTGGAGACACAGTTATCTTAAGGAATGGCTACTGTCAGCAGCCAAACTTTTTAACCCTTGCTAAAATTATTTTAATATTTACTTTTAGCAGGGGTCTTACAGCAGTTTCTTAAAAGGTTAAACACATACCTAACCATATGATCCAACAACTTCTCTCCTAGCTGTTTTCTACCCAAGAGAAAGGAAAACAGATGCACACATAAAAACCTATATGCATGTGACTGCCCATAATAGCCCCAAAGTGGAAACAACCCAAGTGTCTATTAACCAGTATAGGGGTAAATGGTGGGCTAGCCATGCAATAGAATATTACTCAGGGCCAGCACTGTGGCGCAACGGGTTGAAGCCCCAGCCTGCAGCGCCGGCATCCCATATCCCCTATGGGCACCAGTTCAGGTCCTGGCATCTCCACTTTCGATCCAGCTCCATGCTGATGTGCTTGGGAAGGCAGCAGAGGATGGCCAAAGTGCTTGGGCTCCTGCACCCAGGTGAGAGACCCAGAAGAAGCTCCTGGCTCCTGACTTCGGATCGGCACAGCTCCAGCCATTGCGGCCATTTGGGGAGTGAACCAGCAGATGGAAGACACCTCTCTCTGTCTCTCCCTCTCCCTGTCTGTAACTCTGCATCTCAAACAAATAAATACAATCTTTATTTTTGAAAAATAGAGTACTACTCAGCCTTAGAAATGAACTATTGATGCATTCTCAGAATGGTTACCACAAGGGAGAGAAGCCAAACAAGAAAGAGTCCACACTGTATGAAAATTCTAGGAAGCACAACAAATCAATATTGATAGACAACAGGTAAGTCCTTGCCTGGGGACAGGGTGGGGTGGGAGGTGGGGATTATGCAAAGCAGGAGGAAACTTTTGGTCATAAAGAACACATTTGCTCTCTTGATTGCAGTGACAACAGATCTCAACACAGCTGCAAGGCTTTTGCAAGGTCAAAGAGCAAGGCTGTATGTGGTTGATTATCTACAGAGGTCTTTCTGCAGTGTCTCTGGATTACTTTAAGTTTTGCTGGGTTCTGACCACAGTTGCATTTCACTTTCACATTCTGTTAAAAGTTGCCCTGCCCTAGGCTGTTCCTTGCAAGGGAGACACTGGCTGGCCAGCTGGGAGGAAATGACCAGATCACCAAGGAAACTCAGCTTTGGCTGGGCGGGGGGGGGGTGGGGTGGGGTGGGGGGGGTGGGGGGGGTGGGGGGGTGGGGGGGGCACCAAGAGCATCACAGTCCTATACACATGAAACTTCATGTGCACTCCAGTGCTAAGGCATCACACCAAGCCAGGCAGCAGCAAGTGGGGGGGTGGGACAGCTCTGGCCAGACTGGCTAACCGTATTTGCAACTTGCTTAAAACAAATACACACAAATCATGGAGTTACCAACTGTCATGGTTGGTCTTCAATGGGTCCGTGATCCCAAAATCACATGCACATTTTTTAAGTTAGCATGCATTCCTGTATTTTTCTGGGGAAAGAGTTCATAGCTTTCATCAGACCCCGAGGGAGCTCCGGCAAGGATCCAGGAATCCAGTTGCATGAATCTTTCGTCCTGCCCCAACTAGCTGCACTCGCCCCCCGTAAAAAAATTTTTTTCCAAGGCACTCACTCATTGTTCCTGCTGAGATTAGGTCTACCTGCCAAGGCTTTGGTTACTCCAAGCAATCACCAGCTTCCTTTCGTCCCCACTTCTCTGCGAGTGCAGCCTCCAGGCTGTGGCCACCGTCCCTGCGCTGCCTCCCGCCTTCCTGCTTTGCTCACTCAAGAACTGGGAGTTACTCCTGGGTCTCCGGGTGTGCCACTTGTTCGACACGTTTCTTCCTCCCAAAGGATGCAGTCCTACCTGTCCTTCCAGCTGCCCACCCATATCACTTATCTGTGCCTGACAGACTACAGAAGTTATTTTCCCTGGGCCCTTTCGGGGAACCGCGTGCCGTGCAACTCCCACCCAGCTGTCCAGGTGGGATGGGCGCCGCGCACTCAAGCGCCTCTCCATGGGCCGCCCCCTTGGCCATACAAAACCGGTTTCTTCCTTTGACCTTGGAACCCAAGCCGGACCTCTCAGCTCGGTTCGCTGGGCGACCTAGGAGCCGCGAGAGCCGGGAGCAGTCGGGGGGGGGGGGGGGCGCGCTTAGCGGCCCCTTGGCGCGGCTGGCCTCACCTGTGCCTCCTGCTGGACGCCGCGTCCCTTCCCCGTGTGTGCCGGCGCTCGCCGAGTTCCTCCCGGGTCTCCCTCCGGGTCTGACCCAGGGCCGTGGGACCCCGGGTGCGGTCCGGGTCTGTGCCGGGGCCCCCTCCCGCGGCTCCGCCCTGGCGCACTGTTCCTTACCCAGTGTCACCGCTGGCGGCAGCAGCAGCGCCAGGAAGGCGTGGGCCGGGAAGGCGCGCAGCCGTCTCCGGGCCATGGCAGCAGGCTCGGCAGTGCCCCTCCGGGACTACAAGGGCCGGCGGCGCGTGCGATGCCAAGGCCCGAGCGAGGTGGAGAGCGCAACTCCGGGACCGGCCGCCCGGCCAGATGCATTCGCTTTCGCTTTTGCTTTGGCCCCCGGAGGGCCGAGGAGAGGTGCGAAAGAGTGACGGATCCGTGACTCAGCATCCCCACCCCTGCCCTGGAAGAAGCCCTGGCAGCCTGCCGTGACCCTCGCCGCCGCCACCCCTGTGCCCGGAGCGCCGCCGGCCCTGCGCAGCGGGAGCCCGCAGACCTCACCTGCACGAGCCTGGGCTCCTGCTCTCCGGGAGGCTGCCGGTCCCTGGAATCCCGTAGGTCAATTCGCTCTTTTGTGCCCACTGCAACAGGCACGGGCAACTTCGTGGGCGAGCAAACTCTCCAGGACACGCCCTGCGGGGCGTCCACGCCTTTGTCCGGCCCCACTGGCTGGTCACCTCCACTTGGCCAACTCTGCTCCAGGAGCTTCTGTGGCTCTGAGCTCCGCAGCCCTCGCTCGCTGTTAGTGGGTGACAGCGGAGGTGGGAGCCCCATCGCGCTCAGCGTCGCCACCTGCCCCTTGAGCCCTACCGCGGCGACTGGAGTGCAGCCTCGGCCACTTGCTCAACTCCTAAGGTGGCGGCAGCTGGCGCCTGCTGCAGCCCTGGCCCGCCCCTTCGCCTTATTCCAGCTGCTTCCTTCCTGGACGGGAGAAAAAATGGCAATTATTTAAAGGGGTGGGGAGGGAGCAGAGAGAAGAGGAACTGACAGTCATTCAGCGCTGTGCCTCCTTTCTTTTCCCTGGACGAATTCTTCCAGCCCACCCTCCTCTTTGCAGGTGGGGCTTTCCTATGGTTAGAGAGCAAGGTCCATAACGAGAAAGCTCTGGGTGCAATTGGAAATTTCCAGGGAGAGCGAGACAAGTGGAATTAGGCAAGACACACAGCCCTGGGCTTCAGTCTCACACTTCTTATCTACAATCTCACAGCGTCCTTGGGAGACATAATGCTGCTCAGTGGGAATTCTCCTTGAAGAGATTTTAGTGGGCTGTGAAAGTAAGTGACTGGGGCCATGTTATGGCACAGCTGGTGAAGCAGCCCTCTGGGACATGAGCCCAAGTTCCAGTCCCAGCTGCTCCACTTCCATTCCAGCTCCTTGCTAATGCGCCTGGGAAAGCATGTGAAGAATTCTGCCTTCCCACGAAATAAAATAAATCTTTAATTTTAAAAACATCCTGCCAGCGCCGCAGCTCACTAGGCTAATCCTCCACTTGCGGCGCTGGCACACCAGGTTCTAGTCCCGGTCTGGGCACCAGATTCTGCCGGGTTGCTCCTCTTCCAGTCCAGCTCTCTGCTGTGGCCCAGGAGTGCAGTGGAAGATGGCCCAAGTGCTTGGGCCCTGCACCTGCATGGAAGACCAGGAGGAAGCACCTGGCTCCTGGCTTCGGATCAGTGCAGTGTGCCGGCTGTAGCGGTCATTTGGGGGGTGAACCAACAGAAAAGGAAGACCTTTCTCTCTGTCTCTCTCTCTCTCTCTCACTGTCTAACTCTGCCTGTCCAAAAAAAAAAAAAAATCCTTAGAATTACAAAAAACTAATTGGGTAAAAAAAAACCCTAACTTATTACATGTCATCACTCACCACCACCACCACATACATACCAGGAAAAGAAAAGGTGAAGGCTTTTCCTACGTCTACTCCTCTTTCCCTAAAAAGTCTAAAATAGACACGATAAATACAGAAGATCCTCAATAAAGGAGCTCAGAGGGTTGGAAATAACACACATTCCCCTCCTATAAATATAAAAGTTTCTTTTATTATGAACATTTTCCATAGATAGTGAAGCCACTGCCACAGGGCTGGACTGTGGCATAGCAGATAAAGCCACCACCTATGCTGCTGGCATTCCATGTGGGTGCCGGTTCATGTCCCGGCTGTTCAACTTCCAATGCAGCTCCTTGCTAATGGCCTGGGAAGAGCAGCAGAAGATGGTCCAAGTGCTTGCACCCCTGCTACCCACATGGAAAACCTGGGAGAAACTCCTGGCTCCTGGCTCCTGTCTTTGGCCTGGCACAGCACTGGAAGTTGTGGGCATTTAAGGAGTGAACCAGCAAATGGAAGATTCTCTCTCTCTCTCTCTCTCTCTCTCTCTCACACACACACACACACACACACACACACACACACTTTCTCTAACTCTGACTTTCAAATAAATAAACAACTTTAATTGCGTAGAATCATACTATAATATCATTCCAAGGGAGAGCGAGGGGGAGGAGGAAGGAAGAACATTCACTGATTCACTCCCCAAAATGTCTATAATGACCACTTGGACCAAAGCCAGGTCTCGCATGTGGGGCCAGGAACCCAATTGCATGGCCCATCACTTATGCTTCCCGGAATCTGCATTAAACAAGAACGCTGGAGTCAGGAGGTGAGCGTTGAGTCCAGAGGCTTCCATGTGGGACACATGCATCTTAACCACTTGGTCACGCACTGCTCTCCTCCCCCACCCCCCATGAGGTTTTAGAGGTTGATCTTTTGTGATACACATAGGGGTAGATCTTCAATTTTAACTCTCAGGTGACAGCACTCTGCTACACTGAGCTATTGTCTATGCTATTTTCTACCATAACCCCTAAAAGTTTCAGGCAATGTCCAATGTTGTTCTACAGTTTCACCTCATTGTATTATTTTCACGGTTTTAGCAGGAAACTGAAATGGAATGAATCAAAATGTTGATTTAGAATGTTCCTTATTGACCTTTTTTTAAAAAAATGCCTTTCTCATGACTAGAGCCTAGGGAGATTACTGACGCCATGAACAGGAGTGTCAAATTGTTAAATCAGCAACAGGAGTCACTGTGCACTTACACCCCATGTGGGATCTGTCCCTAATGTGTCGTCTAAAGCGAAGTGATGCTATAACTAGTACTGAAACAGTATTTTTATACTTTGTGTTTCTGTGTGGGCACAAACTGATGAGGTCTTTACTAATTATATACTGAATTGATCTTCTGTATATATAGAGAATTGGAAATGAAAAAAAAACAACCTGGTGTTAAAAAGGAAATGGCATAGAAAATTAATTAATTTGAAAAAAAATTATGTAGGATCTCTGTCTTTAATGTGCTGTACATTGCTATTTAATGCTATAATTAGTAATCCAGGAGAGCGGCAAGATGGCGGAATAGGAAGGAAGCACATTGATAGTTCGTCAAGACACACGTTAATATAAGTGGAGATACTGCAGGGTCAAGGAAGAGTAGGGGAAGAAACAGCAGAGGAAACTCTTCCGGAACTAGTGATTCACAGTGGACCTGCGTGGAGAGCGTGGGAGCCCGAGTTCGGGACACCAGCGGCAGACTCAACGCACCAGCGCTGGAACGCGAGGTGAGCCGAACCTCCATAGCCCGAGACACCAGCGGGCAAGCGGAAAGAGGAGGCTAGAGGGAACGAGGCTTGAAACTCCGTGGGGAAAAGTTCACCAGGCTAACTAGAAGAGAGAGAGGAAAAAAAAAAAGTGACCGATACGGACACGAGTCTCTCTCTCTCCGCTCACCTCTCAAAGGCGAGCAAGACAAAGAGCAGGCGCCATTTTGGACAAACGTCATAAGCAGGGCGACCTCAGGTCTGCACCGGCCCTGAGCCTAGCAGAAAAACCTGACTCTGGGGGGAGGGGTGAAATAACTGGAGATTAGCATCTAACTTGGCAACCCAGAGGGAGACTGCAGGAGAATTGGAGCCCACACTGAGGGCAGCAGAGATTCCCTGTGTGGTCCTTGGGAAAGAGCTTCTGATCTCTGGCTCCTGTGGGTATATCATTTGCCTGCTAATTACTACCTCCAATTACGTTCAGCTGTGCGGAATTACTTCCCTTTTGAATCAAAAAAAGAAAGAGAGATTTACCACGCCTAACCTGGGAGTGTCATCTTTGACACACCCTCAGCCCTGAGGAACCAAACACAGCTCTCAGTCCACACTCATCTCAAGCCTCTAAGGCTCCACCGAAAGCAGACAGTCCACTTAATAAGGAGCCATAGTGTAACAAGAAAAAACACCACAGTGAAGAAACCAAATATCTCCAACATGCCAAACAACAAACGCAAAAACCAAGCTAACAAGAACAAGGAAGACACTATGACGCCCCCAAATGAAAAAGACACCCCAATTCAAGATTATGAAGATGATGAGATCGAAGAAATGCAAGAAGCAGATCTCAAAAAATTGCTAAGAACATTAAGAACTTCTCAAAAACAAATTCTTGAACTACAGAAATCCTTCATGGACAAGATAGAAAATCTCTCTCGTGAAAATGAAATATTAAGGAGGAATCAAAATGAAATGAAACAACTAGTGGAACAAGAAACTCTGATAGTGACGAGAAATCATAATGAAATGAAGAATTCAATAGATCAAATGACAAACACATTAGAGAGCCTTAAAAACAGAATGGGCGAAGCAGAAGAGAGAATATCGGACTTAGAAGACAGAGAACAGGAAAGGAAACAGGCAAACCAAAGAAAAGAAGAAGAAATCAGAAATCTAAAAAATATTGTCGGGAATCTACAGGATACTATTAAAAAACCCAACATTCGAGTTCTAGGAGTTCCTGAAGGCATGGAGAGGGAGAAAGGATTAGAAGGCATTTTCAGTGAGATACTAGCAGAAAATTTCCCAGGTTTGGAGAAGGACAGAGGCATCTTAGTACAGGAAGCTTATAGAACCCCTAATAAACATGACCAAAAGAGATCCTCACCACGACATGTTGTAATCAAACTCACCACAGTGAAACACAAAGAAAAGATCCTAAAAGGTGCAAGAGAGAAACGTCAGATTACTCTTAGAGGATCTCCAATTAGACTCACAGCAGACTTCTCATCAGAAACCCTACAAGCTAGAAGGGAATGGCGAGACATAGCCCAGGTACTAAGAGAGAACAACTGCCAGCCCAGAATACTATATCCTGCAAAGCTCTCATTTGTGAATGAAGGTGAAATTAAGACTTTTCATAGCAAACAGAAACTGAAAGAATTTGTTGCCACTCATCCTGCCCTGCAAAAGATGCTTAAAGATGTGTTACACACAGAAACACAGAAACATGGTCACCAATATGAAAGAAGGTAAAGGAAGGAAACCTCACAGCAAAAGATCACAGGAAGCTCAATTTATCTTTGACATAGAATTAAACTCTAATGCTCTGTTAAAGCAATGTGTTAAAGTAATCTATTGTGTTCTCTTGATGTCTGTTAAATTCTAATTGTTCAAAAACAGCTGAATTTTTATTAAGATCTATGGGTTATGTAAATATGTGCTTATTTTCAAAGATTTGAATAATCACCTTGTAACAAGATCAAATTTGGTCTATGAGTTTATAATTTTAAACATGGCGACTTAAAGTCTTTTGTCATCCACAGTTATATATGATTTGCTGCTCATAAAACTAAAGCGTTGTTGGTTCTGTGTGTAGCTGTCCTCCTATGGGTTCCTATGGACTTTTTCCAGCCACTTCCATTGTATTCAGTACTTTGGGATGGCTCTGTAAACAGATGAAGCCAATAATGTATTAACAGTACCAACTGAGAGAAAGTATGGTTAACTGAGGTTACTAAAAAAGCAATTCAAATCAATTGGCAATCTACAAAAAGAGTTAAAGATTTTAAAAGCTATTATTAAAAACGCTATATTGGTCTATTATGCTATGTTAAATGTGTGTACATATTGTATGTCCACATGGGGAAATTTTATTAAGAGTCTTATTTTAAATGGCTTATAGATAAGATTGTCCATAAATTTAAGCTGCTAAAATCAATCAAAGATACATTTTAATTTGAGTGACCTGAATCTATGTATCATATGTTTTAAACTTGTAGGTAGAAAGAAACTAAAAACATTTTATATGGTTGTGCTTAAGTTTGCTGGTTAAACAAACTACACCATGTTAGATATTTAAGAGGTATTTTCAAACACATGATTCTTAAAATTTATAGAAGGCATTGGACCTTCTGGTAAATGTTTTCTTAAGTTGTTATCTAATGGTTGAAACTGTTTGCTAAGTATTCATGTGATAATGCTATTGTCAGCAAGCGATCTAGGACTTGCTCCCTCATTTCTCTATTCTAAGCCCAACTTGTTCTTTCATTTCTCTATTCTCTTCAAGATAGGAAACTAAATCTATTATGAAGGAATCTGTAGGACGCACAATTTAATCTTTAGACCTTATAAAAGAGATGGCTAACATTTTTCTGTAATAGCATAGCCAAAATAAGAACTTAAATAATAATCTCATAGCTAGATTCACTTCGCCATCAGCAAAGTATACAGTAAGTAGAAAAAACCTCCCTTTCAGACCAAAGGGAAAGAAAGTTTTAAAGTGAGAATATAATTTTCCTCATGGGCATTGTCTACCTTAGAAAAACTACTACAGAACATGCCTGTGACTATAGACTTGTAGTTCAGGCCACCGAAGATTAGAGATGGGACACGGGCACTCCCTTGACTTGCATCCTCTGGTCTGCTTTAACACAAACCAGGAGGAAAAGAAAGCTAGGCATCAGAAGCAATGGGTGGCAGGCCTATTAATGGCTGATCTATACAGTGATCTGCCCTCAAGGAGACCCAACAGGCCAGTCCACTGCAGTGGCTTTCAATGAGGTAAGCCTGGGCTTCAGCAGAAGTCAGCTTGTGAAGAGCCCTGGCAGCTCTGCCAAGAGTTGGATCACTGGAAATGGACCTGCCCTGGAGTCGAAGGATGCCCAGGTCAGAGCCACAGATCTTATTGGCTCCAAGCTGAAAAGCCCTTCACTCAGCCCAACTTCCAAAGTGACCACTGCAGCTGAGGGGATGGTCAAGTAGGGTCAGCAACATTGCAGGCAGAACTGTAAATTTCTTGTTAGAGATGCCCCCTGCCTTTACCTGGCCAGCTCTCCTCCCAGGCCAGCCAAGTAATGAAAGTCAACAGAGTGCCTTCCCCTAGGAGGTTCACACCTCCCTTAGGATATACCCCATGTGAAGAGATAGATAGGTCTGGGCCTCTTAACTTACAAGGCCTAAAGCCCACCAGATTATTATCAAGCCCCTTCTATCAGGTTCTATTTGCCTCTCAATCAGAAAACTTAATTGTAGCTTAGACAGCACCTTTCTTAGCTCCTCTAAGAATGACTCTGTCCTTTGTTCTAGACCCTGTCTAGCATACTTGGGCCTCATTCCTTTGTAATCATAACCTCTACTCTACCACCAATGGCTCTACTCCCAACATGTGTGTACTGATGGTCCTCTTCCCCACTTAATGCTGTATAATTGTTCAAACCTGGTTAATGCCACTCTTAGGATCATTGGTTACTATTCTCACTCTGTCTTTTATGACCTTGTCTAAATATGATCAGAGTCGGCAAACTTGGAAGGCTTCCATAGCCTTGGCAACTCATGACGACAGCCTAGGGTGGTTACTGGTGCCATAAACTAGAGTGTCAATTTGTTGGGTCAACAACAGGAGCCACTGTGCACTTGCTCCTCATGTGGGATCTCTGTCCTTAATGTGCTGTACATTTTGATTTGATGCTATAACTAGTACTCAAACAGTATGTTTCACTTTGTGTGTCTATGTGGGTGCAAACTGTTGAAACCTTTATACTAAATTGATCTTCTGTATATAAAGAGAATTGAAAATGAATCTTGATGCAAATGGAAGGGGAGAGGGAGCGGGAGAGGGGAGGGTTGCGGGTGGGAGGGAAGTTATGGGAGGGGAAAGCCACTGTAATCCATAAGCTGTACACTGGAAATTTATATTCATTAAATAAAAGTTAAAAAAAAATTAGTAATCCAATGGTAGTTTTTTCACTTTATGTTGCTATATGGGCAAAATGTTGAAATCTTTACCTAATATATACTAAACTGATCTTCTGTATATAAAGAGAATTGAAAATGAATCTTTACATGAATGGAAGGGGAAAGGGAGCGGGAAAGGGGAGGGTTGCGGGCGGGAGGGAAGTTATGGGAGGGGGGAAGCCATTGTAACCCATAAGCTATACTTTGGAAATTTATATGCATTAAATAAAAGTTTAATAAAAAAATGCCTTTCTCGGAAAGCATTTTCTTGGAGACAATTCAGACTCTTAACTGGGTTACTTCTTCTGTTCCTTGCTACCTGGTCTCTTCTTTTGCCAGGACCATACTGTTTCAGTTAGTGCAGCTTTACAATATTTTCCTGTCTTGCAGGGTTAGTCCCCATAAATTTTCTCTAATCAAAACTTCTTTGCCATTCTTGCTTGTTGTTTGTGTCCCAATGAATTTTTAAATTCTTATGTCAGATTTGTCTCTATCCCTTAAAAAAAAGAGAGAGATGCAACACCTTGAGTTGTAATCAGATGGAAATTATATTCAATCTCATTTACATTCAGTGGAGACAATTTTCTTGGGGTTATACAGATATAGCTCAAACATATCTTTTAACTTTTCAAAGATTTATTCTTTCTGTATTTATTTTAAAGGCAGAGTAACAGAAACACAGAGACAGAACCATTTGCTGGTTCATACCCCCACATGCCTGAAATAGCCAGGGGTGGGTGATGTGGAAATCAGGAGCCGGGAACTCCATCTTGATCTCTCATGTGGATGATAGGAACCCAAGTACTTGAACCATCATCTACTGCCTCCCAGGTGCATTAGCAGGAAGCTGGATCAGACGCACAGAGTTGCCAGGACTCAAATCAGCACTCTGATATGGTATGTGTGAATGTGTGTGTCCCAAGCAGTGGCTTAACACAGTGTGTCACAACACTTGTCCCCAGTGGTGTCTTTTTTAATGAAACTTTTTATTTTGGGATAATTCGCATGTTGTTCTAAGAAAGAATATAGAGAGAACTTTATGCTCAATTCTCTACCACCACCTATGGTAACATCTTGAATAACTGTAATGTAAGATCACAACCAGGAAACTGACATCAATACAAGCCATAGACATCCATAGTCAAGACGCAGAATGGGCTCCCATGCAATGAGCCTACTTATTACCCTCTCTGCTTTTCCCAAAGCCCTGGAACCCATTCATGTGTCTCTATCTCTATATCATTTTGTCATTTCAAGGATTTTAAACAAGTGGAATCATTCAGTATTTATTCTTTAGAGGTCAGCTTTTGACTTCACATAATTCCTTTAGGACTCAGTCAAGTTGTCACGTTATTAATGGTTTGTTCTTAAGAGTAGTATCAGTGGGACTTCTCTAAAATATATAAATTTATCCACAGCCCAACCCCCCTTTTATGTATACTTGCATTCATTTCTAGGGATGCCATAGCAAAGTACCTGATGCTGCATGGCTTTAAACACGAGAAAGTTCTCATTTTACAGTCTGGAAATCTGAAATCAAGGAGTTGGCAGGACTGTGTTCTCTCTCAGAATTCTTCAATGTCTCTTCTAGTTTCTGTGAGTTCCCAGCAATGCTTGGCCGTCTTTACATGGCAGTCTTTTCTCTGTGTCTCTTCACATGGTCTTCCCACCACACCAACTTCCTCTCCTAAGAAGGACAACAGTTACATCCTAATGACCTCATTTTAACTTCACTGTTTCTGCAAAAACGCTATCTCCAAATAAGGTTACACTGTGAAGGGTTAGGGCTTCAACATACATTTTGGGTGGCTATCTTTCGATCTAGATCTATAACAATATGATACCTTTATTTATTACTATTTTAAATTTTTATTTTCATTTTATTTAAAATGCAGAGAGACAGAGATCTTCCATCTGCTGGTTCATTCCCAAATGCCTACAGTAGTCAAGAATGGGCCAGGTTGAAGCCAGAAGCCTAGAACTCCATCTGGGTCTCCCATGTGGGTGGAAGGAACCCAAGTATATGAGCCGTCACCTGCTGCCTCCCAAGTTCACATTAGCAGAAAACTTGGTCGGAAGCAGAGGAACTGAGACCCAAACCAGCTACCCTGATGTGGGATGTGAATGTGCCACGCAGCAACTTAACTGCTGCATCAAATGCTCTCCCAGTATCTTCATTTTGAGAAGGCTGAGAACCATTTTCTTAGGCCAGAGGAAATGAGCTGGTTTCGGAATAGTTGGCTTCCTTGGGTCAAGTGTGCACAATTCAGTGGTGATTTGGATGAGAGTTCCTTCTGGGAACTACACAAGGGCGGGGAGCTGCTCAGTAATCATTGCTTGCAGAGAAGAGCTGGAGTAGAGGATGAGGCTCTGGGTTCAGGAAAGTTGAGGACTGGTGTGGGTCTTCAGTCTTTAGCTGTCATTGGTGTATTACAGATAAGGACCATCAGAACTGGGAAAGAAGGACAGTAAAACGTAAGATTCAAACTGGGCCATCAAAAAAAGGGGAAGGAGGGAAACCCAGGCTAATGCACTGTTTTTATTTATTTATTTATTTATTTGCTTTACAGTTTTAAAATCTTAAATGGAAATGCTGCTTCTGATCCAGTTTCCTGCTAATGCACTTGGGAAGGCAACAAAAAATGGCGTAAGGTCTTGGGTCCCTGCCTCCCATGTGGGAGACCAGGATGGATTTCCTGGCTCCTGGCTTCAACCTGGCCCAGACCATTTATGGAGTTAACTAGTGGATGGTAGACACTCTCTTTCTCTCTCTTCTCTCTCTCTCACTCTCGCTCTTGCTCTGCCTTTCAAAGACAGAAAGAAATAAGACTTTAAAAAGATTTTCAAAAGCTGGAAGAAAGATTCTGGAAACTGCAAAGAAGCTGGGCACAGTTGTTTCTCAGTGTGGGTGTGGGTGACGAAAGGGGCAGTGAATTACTGATGCTTATGTTGTCGTAGCATACCGATCTAGGAACTAAAGCAAAATTGAGCCTGTAGGGATCTGTATAAAGGGATGTGGCTACTTGGACCAGTCAACTCTTCATCACTGTAAGAAAAATACCTGAGTGATGCTACCTATGAAGGAAGGTTTATTGTGTCTTACAGTTTTGGAGGTTCACAGTCCAAGAGTGGGCAGTCCATTGGTCTGGCACCTAGTGTGGGTGGTAATGGCACCTGTAAAAGCAAGCATCACATGGGGAGTTAGGAAGCAGAAACACGGGCAGTACACTCATCCTTCCCTGTCCACGTGGTTTCTCTTTACAAAGCCACCATGTTTCTAGCATAGGGGTTCCACCCTGGCAGTCCAGCCCATTCCAATGACTTCTTAAAGGCCCTGCCTCTTCAGGCACCACAATTGGATGAAATCTCAACCTTTAGTCCATTAAGCATTAACATAAGACTTTGGAGACCAAGGCTTTAATACATGGGCCATTGGGGGAACATCTAAATTAATATCCAAACTATAGCACTGCTTGCTGTTAACCTAGGGCCCCCAACACAGTGAAAATGAGATGGAAGGAATGAGAGAAAAGGAATCTATGAATGGGGGGTGAGGGGATGTTTAAGAGGAGAGAAACATGTTCAATGTGAAGGAAGGAATTGTTTCTCAATGCTCAAAAATAAAAAACATCACATTTCCTTATTTTTGTAAACCACATCAGATATGGATCTTAGCTTCCATTGGCCACGGTGAACAAAAATCTGACTTCTTTACTCCTCCAACTAAGCCCCACTTCACTGCTCCCACGGCAAAAGATTCTCTTCCCACCACAAGGGCCGTATCAGGACCTGGGACCTAGGCAAAACAGAGAGTGGCCTCTGGCCTGTGTTGTCTTGGTCACTACTGCCCAGATCCACCTGACTCCCCTCTAGATTCCCCCAGCTCAAAATGCTTTTGCATTTCTGGTTATCCCCACAGACAATGCAAGCAGATTCTCTCAATTCTCTCAAAGTGTCAGGCTTCCTCCACAAAGTCCTAAGTAGGTCAGCCTCCTTGGCACCTTCCTTGCACTCAAATAAACAAACACCTAAGAATAAATAAGCAGCAAATTGCATCCCTGGAGTGATGAAACCATAGACTCTAGAATACAGAAATTACTCCTGGTTTCTCCCGCACTGAATTTTTGGTAGCAAAACTTCCCAAGAGCCTAATCCATTTCTTGATAGCGCATTCATATTATGTGAATGAAGAGCTTTATAACCACAATTTAATATCTTTTTGTAATTGGAAAATATAAAGCTGTGACTAGGCATTGAACGTTAAATATTTGAACATGTCAGAATAGTGTGAGGTTAGCAAGTATCGAAAGCTCCCTTGTTTTTTGAACTCAAAACAGTTTTGGAATTTTCCTTTTTAATTGGCATTGAAAGCCCATTCTCTCCAGTTCTGTGTTTATTGGCTGGAAGTCTGTTCCTAGCACTTGTGTATACTGAGAGGACAACAAGGAAGAGAACAAATGTGGATAAAACCTCAGTGTGACACAATCCTCTCAGTCTTCCATGTCTGCAAGAACAACTGGATGACACTCACGTCTCACCTGTGAGAGCTGCTTCTTTGTCGCTTGCTAGTTCTACAGTAGTCTGTGCCTCTCACACAGGAGCCCTGTGAATATCTGCCTTGGAGGATGAACTATTTCAGGTAAAAATTAGGAGGTAGAAAGGTTTTCAAATATATGAATTTGTTTATATACAGGCAGCCTCCCATTTCCATGGCTGCAAGTTGTGGATTCAATCAACTACAGATCAAAAAATATTTGGGGAAAAAAACACGTTGTTGGAGCCAGCATTGCGGTGGAGTGAGTAACTAAAGGAGCTCAGAGGGTTGGAAGTAATAAGGTGATTGTTAGGATTAAATAAGTTAATAAAAGAATTTTCAATAGTGCTTAATGTGATAAACTCTCGATAAATGCTAGATACAAAATGCACAATAGATAATAGATTGTCCTCTAAAAACTAACTAAAATGATTGCAGGGAAAGTTGTCAACTAAAAAAGTTAACTTAGAGATTGAGAAAGTGTTGAGAGAAATATTTTCTATGATGCTAAGCCAGAGCCATCTGTTGTGGCAGGATGCCAGCGTATGGAGAAGATGGATAGAGGCCCCATGAGCAGAACACAGAAACTCCACCCTGAATGAGAGTTATAATAGCTGAAACAATGTTCTAGGTCTCTTGGTATGACTTCTCCAACAAACTTACACCCAACCCAGAAAGCAACATAAAGCAAACTGCCCCATAACGAAGTTGTCTCTCATACTTTCCTACTTTGCAGTTCCACCCGTGAGCCTGCCCTGCGTCTCTTATCTACAAAACAACGCAATGTGGCCTGTCATCCATGGAGCTCTTTCATCTCACAAAAGATTATCTTTTCTCTCCCAACATTAACTCCTTCCTCTATGTTCCTTATTTTTTTTTCCTGGTAAGGAGAACTTCGGAGAGGAGAAAAATCTTTAAAGAATCTCCTGCTTTCAATGTTGTTTTTTGATTCATCTCAAAATAATTTCAAGGTAAAACTAAAGGATGAAGTAACAGAGCCTTAGTGTTTTAAAACATGAACTCAATACATATTCAGGAATCATGAACCTAAATGCCTTTTGGGCTGACCTACAGGTCAGTGGGCATGAGATAAGAGGACATGGGCTTCAAGAACCTATAGAAAATGTGGAGCAATGGCGTTCAGTACTACTATGTTTTTTCTTTCTTTTTTATTATTTGGGTGGCAAAGGGGCATCCCATCTGCTAGTGTACTCCCCAGATGCCTACAACAGCTGGAGGTGGGTCCTGCCAAAGTCAGGAGCCAGGAACTCAACCCCAGTCTTCTGCATGGATGGTAGGGACTCAAGTACTTGTGCCATCATCTGCTGCCTTCTGCGATCTGCATTAACAGGAAACTGGAATCAGGAACCAGTGCTGGGTATTAAACCCAGGCACTCTGATATGGGACACGGTGTTCTAGCTGATGTCTCAATCACATGGTCAAATATGTGCCCAGAGTTTTCATTTTTAAAGAATAAAGATCCTTGCTTGAAATATCCCAGTTTATACATAGTGATTACAGTCTGCCCTCTGTACCTGTGAGTTCTGAATCCATGGATTCAACCTACTGCATGTTGAAAATATTCAGGAAAAAAAATACTGTGCCTGTACTAAACATATACACACTTCCTTTCTTGTCATTCCCTAAACAACACAGTATGAGTATACTATCTGCTTATAGAACATCCACATTGTATGAGCTGTCATTAAGTAATCCAAAGGAGACTTAAGGTGTTTTGGAGGATGTGCATAGGTTACTAGCATTGCTACATCACTTTACAAAAGGAACTTGATTTCCCTGGATTTTGGACCTCACAGAGTCCTGGAAACAATCTCTCATGTATACTGAGGGAAAACTGTATTGTTTTAGAAGAGACAATTAAAGCACCATGCAGCCAAACTAGTCTGCCAATGAATAGACTTTTCACTAGCTAATATACTCTATTTTTGATCCAGACAGCTATTAGAACTGTTTCTATTGTCTCACTACATTAGAATTCAGAAATACTTAATTGACTTGAATGAATTTGGTTCATGAATTTTAAAATCTTGGCTCTATGACGAATCACAGTGGGTGGTCCATGACCTAAGGAAACACTTTACAGAAAGTTTTTGCATACCTGAACTTTTCTACAGGGAGGACACACAGCATGCATTGGCTATTTCAAAATGGTCCTGAGGGGGCCAGGTCTGTGGCACAGGGGGTTAAAGCCCTGGCCTGAAGCGCCAGCATCCCATATGGGTGCTGGTTCTAGTCCCAGCTGCTCCACTTCCTTTTTTTAATTTTATTTATTTATTTATTTATTTATTTTTGACAGGT
The DNA here is from genome assembly GCF_033115175.1 of Lepus europaeus. Lineage (NCBI taxonomy): Eukaryota > Metazoa > Chordata > Mammalia > Lagomorpha > Leporidae > Lepus > Lepus europaeus. Next base: position 76,198,010 of record NC_084840.1, on the reverse strand, counting down.
AGCGTGGACAGTGAAAGAGAGAGACAGAGAGAAAGGTCTTCCTTTTGCCGTTGGTTCACCTTCTAACGCGCTGATCCGAAGCCAGGAGCCAGGTGCTTCTCCTGGTCTCCCATGCGGGTGCAGGGCCCAAGCACTTGGGCCATCCTCCACTGCACTCTGGGCCATAGCAGAGAGCTGGCCTGGAAGAGGGGCAACCAGGATAGAATCTGGCGCCCCAACCGGGACTAGAACCCGGTGTGCCGGCACCACAAGGTGGAGGATTAGCCTACTGAGCCACAGTGCTGGCTCCAGCTGCTCCACTTCCAATCCAGCTCTCTGCTATGGCCTGGGAAAGCAGTAGATGATGGCCCAAGTCCTTGGGCCCCTTAACCCATGTGGGAGACCCAGAGGAAGCTCCTGATTCCTGGCTTTGGATCGGCTCAGCTCTGGCATTGCGGCCATCTGGGGAGTGAACCAGCGGGTGGAAGACCTCTCTCTGTCTCTGCCTCTCTCTGTGTAACTCTGTCTTTCAAATAAATAAAGTAAATCTTTTTTTTTTGACAGGCAGAGTGGACAGTGAGAAAGAGAGAGACAGAGAGAAAGGTCTTCCTTTGCCGTTGGTTCACCCTCCAATGGCTGCTGCGGCCGGTGAGCTGTGGCCAGTACACCACACTGATCCAAAGGCAGGAGCCAGGTGCTTCTCCTGGTCTTCCATGGGGTGCAGGGCCCAAATACTTGGACCATCCTCCACTGCACTCCCTGGCCACAGCAGAGAGCTGGCCTGGAAGAGGGGCAACCGGGACAGAATCCGGCGCCCCGACCAGGACTAGCACCCGGTGTGCCAGCGCCATAAGGCAGAGGATTAGCCTGTTGAGCCATGGCGCCAGCCCAAATAAAGTAAATCTTAAAAAAAAAAAAAAAAAAAAAAAAAAAGGTCCTGGGCTGATCCAAAGCCAGAAGCCAGAAACTCAATCCCGGGCTCCCAAAAGGGTGACAGGAACCCACACTCTCTGAGTCATCACCGCTGCTGCCCAGGGTCTGCACTAGCAAGCAGTTGGAGCCAGGAGCTGGAGCCAGCTATCAAAGTCAGGCACTCCACTGTGAGACATGAGTGTCTTAACCCCTGCACTCACCTCTAGGCTAAATGCCTACCCCCATGAGTAGTTGCAGAAGGCACTCACAGAGTGGAAACAAGATGGAAAAATGATCACTCTCTGTTGTCAAAAGGACCAAACGAGCCTGGATGTCTCCCTTGGAACATCTTAAATATAAAGGAGTGTCTGAGTCTGTTTTGTGTTGTGCTAACAAAATATTCAAGTGTGGATACTTTATAAAGAAAGGAAGTGTATTTGTTTCACAATCCTGGTGCTACAAAGTCCAGATGGCATGGTGCTGACGTCTGCCAAAGGCCTCCTTGGCTGTGTCACAACACAACAGAGAAGCAGAAAGGGAAATGGCTGTATGCAGAAGGAGCTGAGCACGTGTGGTGCCTGCATTGTATAACAACTCACTCTCACAAGAACCACCTGAATCCTAGAAGAGCTACATGAACTCCTACCAGCCCTGTGTAAGAGTTCTGTTTGATTCACATTCTTCCCAAAATTAGTTTAGCGCAGTGGATCTTACTGTGTTTTTACTTTGCCTTTCTCTGATGCTGAGCACATTTTCATGTTCATCATCAATTCCATTTGTCTACCCAAGGTTTTTTTTTTTTTTTAACTAAAAAAGTCGGCTTGTTTTTTCTTCATAAATTTTGGATACAAGTCCTTTGCCACACACATCCATGACAAATATTTGCTTCCAGTCTCTGCCTTGACTATTTTAATTTTTGATGAGTAGGAGTTTTTAACCTTAATGAACTCGTATTTATCAATATTTTCTTTCATGATTCATATTTTATGCATTCTTTGAGTTGCAAAGATAGTTGCCTATGCTTTCTTCTTGAAGCTATATATTGCATCTCTGATTTTGTGTATCTTTGTATTATATGAAGTAGAGGTAGAGATTCTTTCATTTCCATATGGTTATCTAGTGCCAGCCTCATGAAATATAAAAATATTTTCCTTTCCTTTTAGGATCCTTGTTAAAAACTACGTGGCTGGGGCCGGTGCTATGGCGCAGTGTGTTAAAGCCCTGGCCTGAAGCACCAGCTTCCCATATGGTTGCCGGTTCTAGTCCCAGCTGCCCTTCTTCCAACCCAGCTCTCTGCTATGGCCTGGGAAAGCAGAGTAGAGGATGGCCCAAGTCCTTGGGCCCCTGAACCCACATGGGAGACCCGGAGGAAGCTCCTGGCTCCTGTCTTCAGATCGGCACAGCACCAGCTGTTGTGGCCATCTGGGGAGTGAACCAGCAGATGGAAGACCTCTCTCTCTGTCTCTACCTCTTTCGGTAACTCCTTCAATAAATAAAATAAATCTTAAAAAAAACTATGTGGCTGTGTTTATGAGTTTATTTTTTGTTTTCCATAAAATTCTGTTCATCTGTGTCCCCATCTTTCCACAGGATGACATTCCAATGTTACTGCAGAGTTGGAGTAAGTCTCGAAATCAGGTGGGGTAAGTCCTCCAAATTTGTTGTTCTTTTCAAGCTGACTTTGGATATCTTAGCCCAGTTTCCTTACAGTATTAAAAATAATCTTGTCCATCTTAGAAAAAAAAAAAAAAAGCCTGTGCTATTGATCTGGATTGCATTAAATCTTTAGGTCAGTTTGGGAAGAATTGATATTTTAATAATATTGAATCTTCCAAACTCTGCACATTATATATCTCCTGATTTATCTAGATATTCTTTAATTCTGTCAGCAATATTTTACATTTTCTTGGGCAATTGTATTGTGCATCTTTTGCTAAATTTGCCCCAAAATAAATTCAATACCATTTTTTTTATTTAATGAATATAAATTTCCAAAGTACAGCTTATGGACCACAAAGGCTTCCCCACCCCACAACTTCCCCCCCACCCGCTACCCTCCCCTTTCCCACTCGCTCTCCCCTTCCATTCCCATCAAGATTCATTCTCAATTTTCTTTATACACAGAAAATCAGTCTAGTATATATAAAGATTTCAACAGCTTGCCCTCACACAGCAACACAAAGTGAAAAAATTCTGTTGGAGTACTAGTTATAGCATTAAATAACAGTTAGGAGATCCAAAGAACCCTACTAAGAGACTATTGGAACTCATAGAAGAGTTTGGCAAAGTAGCAGGATATAAAATCAATGCACAAAAATCAACAGCCTTTGTATACACAGACAATGTCGCGGCTGAGGAAGAACTTCTAAGTTCAATCCCATTCTCAATAGCTACAAAAACAATCAAATACCTTGGAATAAACTTAACCAAGGACGTTAAAGATCTCTACGATGAAAACTACAAAACCTTACAGAAAGAAATAGAAGAGGATACCAAAAAATGGAGAAATCTTCCATGCTCATGGATTGGAAGAATCAACATCATCAAAATGTCCATTCTCCCAAAAGCAATTTCAGATTCAATGCAATACCAATCAAAATACCAAAGACATTCTTCTCAGATATAGAAAACATGATGCTGAAATTCATATGGAGACACAGGAGACCTCGAATAGCCAAAGCAATCTTGTACAACAAAAACAAAGCCGGAGGCATCACAATACCAGACTTCAGGACATACTACAGGGCAGTAGTTATCAAAACAGCATGGTACTGGTACAGAAACAGATGGATAGACCAATGGAACAGAATAGAAACACCAGAAATCAATCCAAACATCTACAGCCAACTCATATTTGATCAAGGATCCAAAACCAATCCCTAGAGTAAGGACAGTCTACTCAATAAATGGTGCTGGGAAAATTGGATTTCCATGTGCAGAATCATGAAGCAAGATCCCTACCTTTCACCTTACACAAAAATTCACTCAACATGGATCAAAAACTTAAATCTACAACCAGACACCATCAAATTATTAGAGAGCATTGGAGAAACCCTGCAAAATATAGGCACAGGTAAAGACTTCTTGGAAATTACCCCAGAAGCACAGGCAGTCAAAGCCAAAATTAACTATTGGGATTGCATCAAACAGAGAAGTTTCTGTACTGCAAAAGAAACAGTCAGGAAAGTGAAGAGGAAACTGACAGAATGGGGAAAAAATATTTGCAAACTATGCAACAGATAAAGGGTTGATAACCAGAATCTAAAAGAAATACCATTGTTGAGAGCAGCAGGATAATCCACTTCCTCTTCCTCAGCTTCTAGGGGTTGTCTGTGCTCCATGGGCTGATGGTCCTCTCCCTTCGTCTCCAGAGCAGGCAGCGTTGCGTCTCTGACCATTCCTCCACAGTCACAACCAGAGCTTCCAGGCTCCTCGACATTAGCAGGAGTGCCACCTCCCAGGGAGCAGTGCTGGCTCTAACCACACCTGTAGCAGCAAGTGTGTGCTCATGGGATCTGGAAACTACTTTTTGCAACAGAAATCATTGGTGAGTAGGACTTCCTATAATACCTGCTCTGTATTTAATCCCACTTTTGCTCTTCTAAAACTTTTATAATCAATTTCCTGTATTAAATCTTCTGTTGGAATACAAAGAGAAGTTTCTGTTTTCTTGGCTGGATATTACTGACTAAAACATGTTTATTAGGCTAGGCATATTTCTTTGCTGTACTAGATCTAGCCATTCCCACAAATAGTCAGACACGGCTTGAGGCCTGGACCTCCAGAACAGATTCCTTGTTCCTTTATGCTGTGTTGAAACTTGTAATATCTTCTTCCATTGGCATAGCTCATTCAGATCATTTTAATATACTGGACAAGTTCTACATACGCTGAACCTCAAAAGAGCAGGAGGGCTCTGGCTGTCAGTTCTTTGCTTAGAAAACTCCTTTGGAAACTTACTTGTGGTCACCTTAGAAACAATGCAATTTAAAAGATATTAGGGGGTCGGTAGTGGGTAAAGCCACTACCCGCAGTGCCGGCATCCCATATGGGCACCGGTTTGAGTCCCGGCTGCTTTACTTCCAAACCAGCTCTCTGCTATGGCCTAGGAAAGCAGTGGAAGATGGCCCAAGTCCTTGAGCCCCTACACCTGCATGAGACACCCAAAAGAAGCTCCTAGCTCCCGGCTGCGGATTGGCCCAGCTCCTGCCATTGTGGCATCCGGGGAGTGAACCAGTGGACAGAAGACCTCTCTGCCCCACCTCTGCCTGTCTGTAACTCGGATTTTCAAACAAATAAATTACACTTTATTTTATTTTATATTTATTTTTTGACAGGCAGAGTGGACAATGAGAGAGAGAGACAGAGAGAAAGGTCTTCCTTTTCCGTTGGTTCACCCCCCAATGGCCACTGTGGCTGTTGTGCTGTGGCTGGCACACCATGTTGATCCGAAGCCAGGAGCCAGGTGCTTCTCCTGGTCTCCCATGGGGTGCAGGGCCCAAGCACTTGGGCAATCCTCCACTGCACTCCTGGGCCACAGCAGAGAGCTGGCCTGGAAGAGGGGCAACCGGGACAGAATCCGACGCCCCAACTGGGACTAGAACCCGGGGTGCCGGTGCTGCAGGTGGAGGATTAGCCTATTGAGCCATGGCGCCGGCCAATAACTCTTTTTTTTAAAAGTAAATAAATAAAAGATATTAGAAGGATACCATTATGATTTGGACATTAGTTTGAATGTCTCCAAAGGCTCATGTGTGTTGGAGCTGGGTCCCCAGAGGGTTATGTTAATGGATAACAGATGAATGTCAATGGTTGGTGGATTAAGGGTACAGATTTGATGCAGCTATGGTATCTGGGAGGTGAGCCTAGTGAGAGAGCCTTAGGGCATTGAGGGCATACCTTTGCAAAGTAGTTCTCATGGGAAGGTTGGTTACAAAAATTGAGTTTGGCCTGGTCTCTGTGCATCCTGGCCATCCTGTGGTCCTTGTTCCATACATGTTCCATCATCTTCTGGCCTCATTAGAAACAGCAGACTGCTAGGGCCACCAGAACTTGGACTATGCAACTCCAAGGTAAAGCTCCTTCCTTCATAATCAGCTTCTCTCCTGTATTCTGGTTATAGCGATGAAAAGCTGATTTAACAGAGGTAGATTTTCATAGTTGATTAAAGGTCTTGTTACCTGCTTTCCTTGGGGCCATAGATGCTTCAATGCTCCACATTTGCATAATAAAGGACTAAGTGGTCAGGCACCAAGGCTCACTTGGCTAATTCTCTGCCTGCAGCACCTGCATCCCATGTGGGCGCTGGGTTCTGGTCCCGGTTGCTCCTCTTCCAGTCCAGCTCTCTGCGGTGGCCCGGGAGTGCAGTGGAGGATGGCCCAAGTGCTTGGGCCCTGCACCCACATGGGAGACCCAGAGGAAGCACCTGGCTCCTGGCTTCAGATCGGCTCAGTACTGCCGTCGTTAGCTGCCATTTGGGGGGTGAACCAATGGAAGGAAGACCTTTCTCTCTCTGTCTCTCTCTCTCTCTCTCACTGTCTAACTATGCCTGTCAAAAAAAAAAAAAAGGACTAAGTGGTCAAAGTAGGGATAAGAAGCTCTGTTCTATGGTAAGCAGCCATATTCATCCTTACCAAAAAAAAAAAAAAAAAAAACCACCGGGACCTAGGCTTATATACTTTTAAATTTGAATTCCATCTTTTCAGATACACTCCTAAAATACAGGGAGAAATGAATTTTGAGGTCCATAACTCCTATAACTCACAAGATTTTTGGGTTCAATGTGTCCCCCAAGATTCATATGTTGGACACATATGCAGCAGTATTCAAGGGGGCCTCATAAAATGATTGAGTCTTGAGAGTTTCCACGTCACTGTGCAAAAGTGGGCTAGTCATCTTGAGAGTGGAATCGGTAAAAGCGACTTTGACCCTCACTCACTCTCTCACTCAAGCCCTTTTGTGTCCTTCTGCCTTCTGCCATGGGATGAAGCAGCACAAGATCCCTCAGCAGACGCTGGCACTGTGCTTGTGCTACTTCTCAGCCTCTAAAATCCACAAACCAAATAAACGCTTGCGCACTATGAATCACTCAGCCCCAGGTAAGTTGTTGTAGCAGCACAAAATGGCCTAAGACACCACTGCAACCTGGAAACTTCGGTTGTAGAAGAGGCGCTCAGAGAGATTCCAAGATGGTGGAATAGGGAGGAGCTTACTGCTGTTGTCTAGGGGAAGATAGTTTAAAAAAAAAGTGCAGAGAGTGCAATCTCGGGGAAGAGTTAAGGAGAAACCCACAGGGGAAGCTCCACACAAATTAAAGGAAAACTGCAGATCTACATGGAGGGTGTGGACACACACAACTCAGGACCCCAGCAGCTGAGAGCCTCAGAACCAGCTTTGGAGAATGAAGTGAGACCAGACTGCAGCAGCCCAAACCACTGGCAATAAAGCTGCGGGAAGGGCCTAGCATGAGTCTGGCTTGGAGCCCAGTGCGGGACAGTGGACCTGCCAAAAAAGGGGAAAAAACCAGAGAGGCGCATTTCTCTCTCCCCAGCCATCCAGCATGGGCATCCTGTAACTAGCTGAGAGAGGGCAGGAGCCATTTTTGGACATATGTAGCAGCTGCACCAGCTTGTGTCCACTTGCCAGCAGCCAGCTAAGAGGAGATGCCTGAGTCTAGCCAGGAGATTTGACAGGGGGCTGGGTGCTTGTGACTGTGGGAGCCTTGTGTGCTGGGACAGACTGTGAAAGCACTGTGGCTGCACAGGAGGGCAGAGGGCGTGGCTGGATCTCAGAGCAGTCACTGTTGGTGGCTCCACATGCTCAGGGCTCCCTGATTGCCTGGTGAGAGTCACTGCTGCAAGGTCTAGGCTAATGCTCAGGACTGCGTGGATCCTTTGTGTGGTTCTTGTGGCAGCGTGGATGAATATTGCACCCACTGGGGCTAGTGCCCAGGTATTGGAGGAGGAGAGGTGGGTGTGAGACTATGCCAGCAGAGCTTATCAAACCCTCCCCTCTGAAGACAAAAAAAGATTTACCATGCCCAACTTGGGTGTCACCTTGGACACTGCCCTTATCCTAGAGCACTAAACAGAGCTCCCTGGCCAAACCCAGCACATGCCCCAGGGGATTCACTGAAAGAACAGACACTTCACTAAGCCACAGAGGCATAAAAACCATCATGAGGGTTGTGGGACAACAACAAGTATCTCCACAAATGCCACAGAAATTCAAGAAACAATTGGGGGAGGGAAGCCATTGTAATCCATAAACTGTACTTTGGAAATTTATATTTACTAAATAGAAATAATAAAAAAAAATCCTGGCTAACAAAAAAAAAAAAAGAAATTCAAGAAACAAGAATAAGAAAGACAACATGACACCCCAAAAGGAACACAACAACACTTCACTACTAGAATGTAAATATGAAGAAATGTCAGAAGTGGAATTCAAAACATTGATTGTAGGATTACTTAGAAGTTATCAGAAGCAAATCCATGAATTAAAGAAACCCATACATGAAATGAATGAAAATTTCCCATGAAATTGAGATTTTAGGGGCTGGTGCTATGGCACAGTGGGTTAACATCCTGATCTTATATGGGCGCCGATTCAAGACCTGGCTGCTCCACTTCCGATCCAGCTCTTTTCTGTGGCCTGGGAAAGCAGTAGAAGATGGCCCACGTGCTTGGACCCCTGCACCTGTGTAGGAGACATGGAAGAAGCTCCTGGCTCCTGTCTTCAGATCAGCACAGCTCAGGCCATTGCGGTCAATTGGGGAGTGAACCATCAGATGGAAGACCTCTCTCTCTCTGTCTGCCTCTCCTCTCTCTGTGTAACTCTGACTTTCAAATAAATAAATAAATCTTTTTAAAAAAAAGAAAGAAAAGTTACAAAAATATGCAAAAGGGAAACACCAGAAAACTTTCAGAGCATCTCAGACTCATAGCTCTCATTTATGAATGAAGGTGAAATAAAGACCTTCCATAACAAACAGAAATTGAAAGAATTTGTTACCACTCATATAACCTTACAAAAGATGCTTAAAGAGGGGCCGGCGCCATGGCTCACTTGGCTAATCCTCCACCTGTGGTGCCAGCATCACATATGGGCACAGGGTTCTAGTCCCGGTTGCTCCTCTTCCAGTCCAACTCTCTCTGTGGCCTGGGAAGGCAGTGGAGGATGGCCCAAGTGCTTGGGCACCTGGACTCACATGGGAGACCAGGAAGAAGCACCTGGCTCCTGGCTTCAGATCGGTGCAGCGCCAGCCATAGCGGCCATTCGGGGAGTGAACCAACGGAAGGAAGACTTTTCTCTCTGTCTCTCTCTCTCTCACTGTCTATAACTCTAAGTGTCTAATAAAAAAAATGCTTAAAGATGTGCTACACACAGAAACACAGAAACATGGTCATCACTATGAAAGATGAAGGCAGAATATCAGTAAAAAGTATAAAGGAAATCCTAAGTAAAAAATAGGAATATTTTGAGCCAGCACTATGGCACCGTAGGTTAATCCTCTGCCTGTGGTGCTGGCATCCCATATGGGCACCTAGTCCTGGCTGCTCCATTTTGCATCCATCTCTCTGCTATGGCCTGGGAAAGCAGCAGAAGATGGCCCAAGTCCTTGGACCCTGCACCTGCATGGGAGACCAGGAAAAAGCACCTGGCTCCTGGCTTCATATTGGCGTAGCTCTGGCCATTGCAGCTATTTAAGGAGTGAACCAATGGAAGCAAGACCTTTCTCTCTGTCTCTCTCTAACTGTAACTCTACTTCTCAAATAAATAAATAAAACCTTTAAAAAAATAAACAACTACTTCTGTTGTGGGACACACAAATTAAAAACACAGCAAGACTTTGAGATCAAATTAGGAGTCTTTATTAGCCAGCTGGCGACTGCCTTTCTCACAGAGCAAGTCTGAAGAAGACAGCCCCAGTTGCAGTGGAGGTGGGGTTTTTAAAGGCAAAACCTACTTTTCTTATCAGTCATTTAATCACTGACCTTGACGCCACCTGTGTTATCTTGTGGCTGCAGCTGGGAGAGTGCAGGAGAAACCATAGTCTGGTGGCCTTGGCCGTTATCAAGCAGAGATACAGAAGCCAGAAACAGGCCAGTTACAAATCAGCATTTTTTTCTTATGAAGAACGGCCCTGCTTTTAAAACAACCAAGCAAAATAACCTATAGCCTATAACCGCTCAAGTGTGCTATACCTTGTAGACAATTTAAACATTTTTTCTTAAGATTTTATTTATGTACTTGACAGGTAGAGTTATAGACAGTGAGAGGGAGAGACAGAAGGAAAGGTCTTCCAGCCACTGGTTCACTCCTCAAATGGCTGCAACAGCCACAACTGGGCCAATCTGAAACCAAGGGCCAAGTGCTTCTTCCGGGTCTCCCACGCAGGTGCAGGATCCCAAGTGCTTGGGCCATCTTCTACTGCTTTCCCAGGCCACAGAAGAGAGCTGGATTGTAAGTGGAGCAGCCAGGACTACAACGGGTAGGATTCTGATGCCTCAGATGGAAGATTAACCCACTGGGCCACAGCGCTGGCCCCAGACAATTTAAACTTTTGAGTCACCTGTCACACTCACTGTTTTTTTTTTTTTTTTTTTCTTGACAGGCAGAGTGGATAGTGGGAGAGAGACAGAGAGAAAGGTCTTCCTTTTTGCCTTTGGTTCACCCTCCAATGGCCACTGCGGCCAGTGCATCGTGCTGATCCGAAGCCAGGAGCCAGGTGCTTCTCCCAGTCTCCCATGCGGGTGCAGGGCCCAAGCACTTGGGCCATCCTCCACTGCACTCCCGGGCCATAGCAGAGAGCTGGCCTGGAAGAGGGGCAACCGGGATAGAATCCAGAGCCCCAGCCGGGACTAGAACCTGGTGTGCTGGCGCCGCAAGGCGGAGGATTAGCCTGTTAAGCCACGGCGCTGGCCCACACTCCCTGTTAAAAGGCCTTGGTGTCTTGTCTCTGTTCATGAATCCCCTACAGTGCTAGCTTCTGATGTTCAAATTAGCATTAAAGTTTTTAATTGAGATCTACTTTACATAAGATGTTTTGACAAATGCATATACCCTTACCTCTATCAAGTTGTAGGATATTTCCATAATTCCAGAAAGATCTCTAGTGTCCCTTCCCCATCAACTCCCACATTATCCCTGTCCCTGGCAACCATTGTTCTGATTGCTTTTACCATAGATGAGTTTTGTCTGTTATAAAAGCATATAAATAGAATCACACAGTGTGTGTAGTCTTCATATGTGATTTGTTTTGCTCAGAATGATGTTTTTGAGGTTTCTCCTACGGTGTATGTCACTAGTTCCTTTCTGTTGCTAAGTGGTAGTCCACTGCATGAATATATAAGTTGTCCATCTTTCTCCAGTATACAGGCACGCGGTTGTTTAGTTTTTGGCAATTGTGAATAAAGCTGTAGTGTAAAGATATTTGTATGAGAGTATATTTATATACACATAGTTTTGAATAGTCTCTTAAAAATTTTCTAAGAGGATAATTATGGGATTTTGAAGCTAAATTATCACGAGGCTTTTCAACCAGGCTGCTGTCTTGGGAAAGAATTGCCATCAATGCCCCTTTAACGTATCAAGTGTCAGGTTTGCTGGTTAGCCTTTAGAGTTTAATTTATGAGATCCATATACAACCAAGAGTTTTTAGCACTTAGGCAAGAGGCAGGCACAAGAACAGGGGGTGAGAATCTGTAACAGCTTACTCATCAGAGCTTGTTTCTTGGAAGCATTTATCTTGCAACATTGTACTCAGAAGGTGCCAGACCAGGAGTCAACCAAGGAGGCTGCAAGAATCCAGTCTGAGTCAAAGCTTCCAACACAGGATGTATGAAGATACATGTTGCTGGAGCAGGAAGGGTGGTGCGGCTCCCTTTCTGTACATCCTGGATACTCGCTAAACCTTGCTGCAAAAGCTCTGGCAAAAGACTTCTCAAGGAGGCAGTTTCTGGAGGGGGTTGTATGCTCCCATTGCCGTCTTTTCTTGCCACAGACAAAGCGTTCCTTGAGCAACTCCCACTTGAGGCTGATTATTTGGTGACCCCCCAAGTGGAAGGAATCCTGTGTCCTCTCACACAGACAACAGCAAGGATGGGGGTGGGGGGGTGGGAGTGGGGGCAGAGGGGGGAGCTCTGTCTTCTTCGCCCTGGAGATTGTGCACAGAACAGGGAGGCAGGTCAGGTCAGATGTGGGGATTTTAAGTCTCCATCCGCCTCCGTCAGGCAGCGAGGAGGTTGAGAAAGGAAGGGGGGCTGTTTTCTTCACTGGCTGCTTAGGAAGAAGTGCTTTTGACTCCCTTGCAATAGAGATTGACAGGAGGCCGATGCTAACCCAAACAGGGTCTAGGGGTGTGTGTATGTGTGTGTATGCTTAGCTTGGCTGTGCCTTCTCAAGTATCTTGCTTGTTGCTCTCAGCACATGGCAGCTTGATTTGGAGTCAGCACAGCATTGTGTGCAGGCACAGTTGCTCCTTTTGCATGGGACATGTTCAAAATGGCAGTCACTTCCGCAGGAAGGTCATCTGTCAGTCAGTTGGTTGGCTGTGCTGGATGCTTCTTCAAGGCATGCACAGCTTGGGAAACTCCCTCGCTGGGTGCTAGGGCATCTTTTGCAGTGAGGGTCTGGTGCTCTGTGCTCCTGATGGGTAGGGACCTGTGGTCAAAGACAGGTACATAGTTGGGCAGGGAGAGAGAGGCTGGGTCTTGTTGAGTTGCCTTTTCTCTCCTGTTTCATTCTGATCTTTTCCGCACCAGTCAGAGTCTCAGCCATGCAGGCCCAGAGCTGTTGTGCATTCAGGAGGAAAGCGACTGGACGCTGAGCCACTCTTTTTGCTCCTCTTGCTAATTGGAACCCAGAAACTTGCTGTGAGTCCAGGAAGTTGCTTCTCACGGGAGCTGACTGTATGCAGGGGAGCTATCTACAGTGGGGTGAGGAGTGATCAGAGAGAAGCAGACCAGCTGGCCGAGGGGGGTCTTACACAACCCAGAATGGTCTAAGAAGGCTGAAGGGACTTAGTTCTGGTTGTTGTTGCCCCCCAGAGAGCCCCAGGCACAGTTTGTGACCACAGCAGGCACCAGCTGAGAGTCCCAGGTGGAAAATCAAAATATCTGTATCTGGAAGAAGCAGAGGACAGCACCTTTGAGGGCCTGCACTCTTCCCCATTGCCATGAGGTCGTATAAGACTTCTTGGAATCCTACAGTCACTTTTACTGGAAACCATCTTACAGCAAGAAGAGGCTATTTGAAAAAGTGACCATTTTAATTAAGAGAAACTGAACAATGCCTACAAGGACTGTTTCAGTGGAACAGAGTGGCTCATGTGCCAGTTAGTGCCTGGGGTCTGCTTTGTTACACATCACAGAAGCTACAGTGTCTGTGCATGTCTGAACAGTCCTGTATCAGTCAGAATCAGCCAATTTGGGCTTCAGTAACAGAGGGCCTCCAAATATTTATAGATTATAAAACCTGGAGTTTGTTTTGTGTTTGAGCAACACTGTATTAGAATTTGGGTAAGACTCTGATCCATAGAGACTTCACAGGGTGATTATGTCTGAAAGAGAAACTTTTTTTAAGAAAAGATTTATTTATTTGAAATGCAGAGCCACAGAGAGGCAGAGGCAGAGAGAGAGAGAGAGAGAGAGAGAGAGAGAGAGAGAGAGAGAGAAAGGTCTTCCATCAGCTGGTTCCCTCCCCAGATGGTCTCAACAGCCAGAGCTGTACCAGTCCGAAGCCAGGAGCTTCTCCCAAGGACTTGGGCCATCCTCCACTGCTTTCCCAGGCCTCAGCAGAGAGCTGGAGTGAAAGTGGAGCAGCTGGGATTCAAACTGGCACTCACATGGGATAGGAAGTTCTGCCTGCTCCTGCCCTCAGTTAACTGTGTCTCACCACACATGGATCATCTGGATCCTGTTCAAGCCACATTTACCCAAGGGAAACTCAGATCTCTGTCTAAAGCTCCCTCTTGCTCTTCCTACTTCGAGCAGTTCAGTTCTTATAGTCCTAGCTGCTGCTCTCAAACCATAGCCATACATTTTTGGGGTTCATGGGGTACTGTGTGTCAACTTGCCTTGCCTCCACACCTCACAAAGCAGCAAGGTGGAGACTTTGAGCACAGACTTTATTTGTCCTCTTGTCTTTTCCTACCACAGTGAGGCAGTGAGAGGTGTGGGCAGAAAGGGAACCAGTTCTCCTGGTTGTCTTATATTCCCCCTTATGCTTTTGGTCTTGCACCTGATGAGAACTCAGCAGAACATCATTAGCCACTTTGTTTTCATAAATGCATGTGTAGGTTGTTGCCAGAGAACAGGGCGTACACTTTGGTGCCTTAATTTTTAACTGCCAAATGTAAACCTTTAGGCAGTAGTCTATCTGACCAAACCCCTGAGCATTCTGTTTTGGTTTTCCTTAGGGAAAAGCGCCAAATATTTGTCAAATGAGTATATAAGAACTTAGAATTGATTGGTCTTAACAGTAGGACCAAACATGGTAGTGTCTCAACACCACGATGATAATGTGTGTGGATGGCAGTTCACGACAAGAGCCTCGGGTAATCACTGACATCATAAATAAGAGTGTCAGTTGTTAAATCAACAACAGGAGTCACTGTGCACTGTAGGACCTCTACACTTAATGAGTTATACTATGAGAATTAATGTTAAAACTAGTCTTCAAACAGTACTTTATACTTTGTGTGTCTGTGTGAGAGCAAACTGTTGAAATCCTTACTTAGTATAGAATTGATGTTCTGTAAATAAAGATAATTAAAAATGAATCTTAATGAAGAATGGGATGGGAGAGGGAGTAGGAGGTGGGATGGTTTGGGGGTGGGAGGATGGGTACTGGGGGAAGAACCGCTATAATCCAAAAGCAGTACCTAGGAAATTTATATTTATTAAGTAAAAGCTTTCACGCAAAAAAAAATGTATGTGGACTCTGCAGTTCAGTCTTGCCTGAGTTTATCTCCAGAATTCAGATTTCTCTTGGCATGCTGATGGATCTGTGGTAAAGAATCTAGGACTCTAGTAGCGTTTTTGGAGAAGGCAGACTGGAAGAAGAGCATGAGGAGGAATTCAGTGGACATCGTGGTATCTGTTCAGAAATCATTCCCTTGGTCTGCTCCCTTGGCCATGTGTCAAAACCTTCCAGAAAGAAAAGCTGTAGTCAGAGCTGAGGATTCAGGCTTCGTGGAAGATTCTGTGAAACACTAGGGCACAAGGAACTTGTTTTAGTGCCCAGATAAAATATTGACACAATTTAGGGAGGAGGAGCTTGTGCCTCTCCCATGGGTGGAGCACAGAATGATTTAGTTGTTTTATTAATGAACTATGGAGCCCAGCAGAGGCAGCCAATCAGATGCAAGGAACTCCCCCCAAATATCTGAATGACTGTGTGTGTGTGTGTGTGTGTGTGAATGAGCATGGGTGTGGGTGTGTGGAGCCAATGTTTCACATCAGCAAGTAGAACAAGAGTCAGGGAATTGTGGGCCTGGCCTCATCTGAACCTATAGACTACTGAGGCAAGGAGTACTAAGGCAAGTACTGCTTTGAAAAACAGCTAGGAACTATAAACAGAGGTGTTTTTTTTTTTTTTTTGTATAAACAAAGAGATTTATCGGGAGGTTTATTGACACCAACAAACTGCACATATTTGAAGTGTCTAAACCACAGTCAAGATAATGCTCTTTGTAATCCCACCCTGACAGCCACTGATCTAGCTTCTGTCATTGTAGAGTAGTTTATTTTCCAGAAATTTCCATAAATGGAATCAAACAGGATCTACTCTGTTTCTTAAAAAATTGTGGTAAGGAGCACACTAGTTAGTCATTCTTAGATGTACAGTTCAATAAGTCATCCTACTAAACACATTCAGGATGCTGTGTAACTATCACATCACAGTTCCAATCCATTAAACCAAAAATTCCCATTTCCCACCGCCACCAGTTCTTGGTAACCACCATTCTACTTTCTGTCTCTGAGTTTTACTTTTGTCTTTTTTCATCATTTACTTTTTTAAAGAGAGATTTATGTGTTTATTTGAAGGACAGAATGACATAGTAGGAGAGAGATTTTCCATTTGCTAGTTCACTTCTCAAATGGCCACAACAGCTGGGGCCAGGCTGAAGCCAGGAGCCAGGAACTACATCCAGGTCTCCCGCAAGTACCTGGGCCATCATCCGTTGCCTTCCCAGGTACACTAGCAGGAAGCCAGGACTTGAATCAGCACCCTGATATGGAATTCAGGTGTCACAAGCAATGGCTTAACCTGCTGCACCACAAGGATGTCTCCCTTTTTTTTTTTTTTTTTTTACTGTCTTATTTCTTATTTCATTTAACATGATGGACTCAAGGTTCATCTGTGCTATAGCATATGCCTGAGTTTCTTTTTCAAGGCTGAATAAATATTCCATTGTATGTGTATATACCATATTTTATTATTTGATTTGTTGCTAGATATTTGGGTTGCTTCCATATTTTGGCTATTGTGAATAATACCACAATAAACATGAATTTATTTATATAAACAAATATCATTGACACTAAACTTTCAATTCTTTGGAGTATATACCCAAAAGTGGAATTGCTGGGCCATGTGGTAATTCTGTTTAATTTTCTTTTTTTTTTTTAAAGATCCATTTATTGATTTGATAGGCACAGCATCAGACAGAGGGAGGGAGAAACAGAAAGAGAGGTCTTCCATCCACTGGTTCAGTCCTCAAATGGTCACAACAGCCAGAGCTGGGCCAGTCTAAAGGCAGGAGCCAGGAGCTTCTTCCGTGTCTCCCATGTGGTTTCAAGGGCCCAATTATGTGGACACCTTCCACTGCTCTCTCAGGCCATTAGTAGAGAGCTGGATTGAAAGAGGAGCAGCCAAGACACAAAATGGTACCCATGTGGGATGCTGGCGCCACAGGCAGAGGCTTAGCCCACTACGCTGCAGCACCACACTCCTGTGTTTAATTTTCTTTGAGAAACCACTAGACTGTCTTCCACAGTGGCTGTACCATTATACACACCTGCCAATAGTTTACCAAGGTTCCAGTTTCTTTCCATCCTTACCAGTGTTTGTGATTTTTTAATAGTAGCCAGACTAATGGGCATGAGGTAGCCTTTAAAAAAAAAGTCCCAGTATATAATCTACCTTGATAAAATTATCATTATACATTTAAAGTTTTGTATTCTATTCTATCTATTTGAAAGGGAGAGAGAGAGCAGGAGACAGAGCTTTTTCATCTGCTTCTTCACTCCCTAAATTCCTTCCATTGTTAAGACTTAGCCAGGCCCAAATCAGGAGCTAGGAACTCAGTTCAGTTCTCTTATGTGGGTGGTAGGGACCCAAGGACTTTCGCCATCAACTGCTGCCTCCCGCGGTACACACAATTAGGAAACTGGAATTGGGAGTTGAGCTGGGACTTAAATCCAGGCACTCTGATACAGGATATGGACATCCCATGCAGCGTCTTAATCACTGTGCTAAGTATCCACCCCATCCCTTGTTCATTTTCAAAGAATGACTATGTGGACATTGTTGACTCCATTGCTCTGTAAATTTCAAATTAAGTCAAGTTGGTTGATACTTTTGTCCAAGTCCTCTATTATTGGAAACAAGTAGGTTTTCAATCTACTTGTTCTATTGTTATTGAGAGAACTGACATCTCCCACTGTGATCATAGATTTGTCTGTTTATGCTGAAATCCAGATTTTGCTTCATGTATTTGGAAGCTCTGCTATTAAGTGCATAGAGGTTTAGGATTGTTATGGCCTCCTGATGAACTGATGCCTCTATCAGAATGAAATGACCTTTTTTGTCTTTTATAATATTCTTTACTCTGATTTCTGTTTACCTGGTATTAGTATCAGCTTTCTTTTAATCAGTGTTTTCCATCCTTTTACTTTCAATCTTTTTGTTTTTTGTAGTATGGGTATAGTTTGGTCTTGCTTTTAAAATATTGTCTGGCCGTGTTTGTCTTTTTTATTGGGATGTTTAGACAATTTATATTTAAAGTGATTATTAATAAGATTGAGTTAATTTTTAAATATTTATTTTATTTATTTGAAAGACAGAGTTACAGAGAGAGGTAGAGACAGAGAGAGAGGTCTTCCATCCACTGGTTCACTCCCTAGATGGCCCAATGGCTAGAACTGCGCCAATCTGAAGCCAGGAGCCAGGAGCTTCTTCCAGGTCTCTCACGTGGGTGCCAGAGCCCAAGGACTTGGACCATCCTCCATTGCTATCCCAGGCCATAGCAGAGAGCTGGATCAGAAGAGGAGCAGCTGGGACTAGAACCAGCTCCCATATGGGATGCCAGTGCTACAGGCCAGGGCATTAGCCCACTGGGTCACAGCGCTGGCCCTGATAAGGTTAAGTTTAAATCTATCATCTTGCTATTAAAAAAAACCCTATCTGTTCTTTGTTCCCTGTCTCTCCTTGTTCACACTTTGTTGGATGGAATTTTTTTATGATTCTGTTTAATCTCCTTTTGCTGGCTTATTAGTATAATTTTTTTTTATTTTGAAAGATTGAGTTTGTGAGAGAGAGAGAGACAGAGAAAGGTCTTCCTTCCATTGGTTTGCTCCCCAAATGGCCGCTATGGTCGGTGCTGCGCCTATCCAAAGCCACGAGCCAGGTGCTTCCTCCTGGTCTCCCATGCGGGTGCAGGGGCCTAAGCGCTTGGGCCATCCTCCACTGCCCTCCCAGGCCACAGCAGAGAGCAGGACTGGAAGAGGAGCAACCGGGACCAGAACCAGGCGCCCATATAGGGTGCCGGCGCAGCAGGCAGAGGATTAACCAAGTGAGCCACGGTGCCAGCCCCTAGTATAATTTTTTGTTAAGTTGTTTCGTTGGTTACTTTAGGATTTTCAGAATACAGATTGACCTCACTTATTACTAAGCTCCAGTGGTATTATCCTAACACATGTGTAGTGTTAAGAGTCCTCTTTCATCTCTCCTCTCCTGGCTTCTATCTTGTGTCATAAATTGTACTTCTGCATATCTTATATAACCCTCCTACATTGCAATTTCAATAGTGAACTACGTTTTTAAAGATATTTAAATAATGAAAAAGAATCTTCTAGTTTTATCCAGATGGTTATTGTTTCTTGCATTCTTCATTCCTTTGCACAGATGTAGGGTCCAACTTGTACTACTTTCCTTCTACCTGGAAGATTTCTGTGTTGGCTTCCTAGTGTTGCCACAACAACGGATCACACGCTGGGTGGCTTAAAGCAGCAGAAATGTATGCTCTCAGAGTTCTGAAAGCTAGAACTCTTGAAATTGTGTAAGGATCTTCCTTTGCCCCCTCCAGCTTCTATTGGTTGCCAGCAATCCAGGATGCTTCTTGACTTGTGGTACCCTAACTGCAGTCTCTGACTGCTTTCACGAGGCCATGTGTGGATGTGTGTCTGTATTTCCCCCTTCTTATAAGGACACCAACAGTTTTGAATTTAGGGCCCAGACTAAATCAGGATGACCTTAACGTGATTACATCCGCAAAGATCCTATTTCCAAATAAGGTCAAATTTGCAGATTTTGAGTGAACAGGAATTTTAGGAAGACACCATTTAACCCAGTACAAATTAAGATTCTTTGCAATATGGATTTTCTGTTTATGAAGTCTTTCAACATTTGATGTTTTAAATACTTCCTTCACCTTCATGTTGAGATCTGCTTTCCCTGGGTATAGAATTCTAGGTTGACAGTGTCTTTTTTTTCTACCAGCAATTTAAAGTTACTGTTTTCAGGCCGGCACTGCGGCTCACTAGGCTAATCCTTCACCTGCGGCACCGGCATCCCGGGTTCTAGTCACACTCGGGGCACCGGATTCTGTCCTGGTCACTCTTCTTCCTGTCCAGCTCTCTGTTGTGGCCCGGGAGTGCAGTGGAGGATGGCCCAGGTCCTTGGGCCCTGCACCCGCATGGGAGACCAGGAGGAAGTACCTGGATCCTGGCTTCGGATGGGCACAGCACCACAGCCACAACACACTGGCCGTAGCGGCATCTTGGGGGGTGAACCAACGGCAAAAGAAGACCTTTTTCTCTGTCTCTCTGTCTCTCACTGTCTAACTATGCCTGTCAAATAAAATAAAATAAAGTTACTGTTTTCACTTACATTGTTTCCAGTGAGAAGTCTGTCTTTCCTATTCTATTTCTCACATAGGATCCCCCAAAAGATGTTGCTCCATGTTGTAGAAGAGGACATGTGTTTTGCACCATGCTCTTTACCAAGAGGACTGAAAATTGCAGGGACAGGCTTGAAAAAATCTCAGCAGCTTTCTCTTTCTGACTTAACCAGAAAACCACATCTGATAGGATCAGCTCCACATGAGCCAATGTTTTTGGAAAGCCTTCAAGGGTGTCATAAATTGACAGTTGTTACACAGTCATTCTCTGAAGATGAGTAAGGGACTAGTCAAATTAGCAGAGAGCTGGTTCCATTTTCTCTCCTACACTTACTACCTCCTGGAGGAAAACTTTTTTAAAAGATTTATTTCTTTTTGAAAGCCAGAGTTATCTATATCTATTTATATCTATATATCAATATTTAGATATAGATAGATAGATAGATAGATAGATAGATAGATAGACAGACCGACCTTCCATCTGCTGGTTCATTCCCTACGTGGCTGCAATGGCCAGGGCTGGGTGATGCTGAATCCAGGAGTTAGGAGCTTCATCTGCGCCTCCCATGTGTTTATCAGGGGTCCAAATACCTGGGCCATATTCTGCTGCATTTCCCAGGCCATTAGCACAGAGATGGATAGGAAGTGGAGCAGCCGAGATTCGGAGTGGCACCTCTATGCGATGTCAGCATTGCAGCCACTGGCTTTACCAACTATGCCACAACACCAGACCTGGAAAACCCTTTTCAGATAATATTCCTAGAACAGAAAACATGTAGTCACTTGACAGTTTACAATAATTTTAAATGTTGACTCTTGGTCCCATTTTCCACTGAAGAGATTTTGATGCTCATTGGATTGTATAAGCAGAATTTGGAAGGGGTGATGGTATGTATGAGAGATCTTCAAAAGGTTCATGGAAAATGGAATTAAAAGATAAGTTTTCTTGTTTTGGTAGAAAAAAATTGAAATCTATGCATAGTTTTTTCATAACATTCATTTTCCATGAACATTTAAGAAGTTTTTAGAATTTATTTGTGAGGCAGAGAGACAGAGACATTGAGAGAGAGAGAGAATTTCCATCCACTGCCTCACTCCTCAAATGCCTTCAGTGTCAGAGGCTGGGTCAAGCTAAAGCCAGGAATTCAGTCCAGGTCTCCCACATCAGTGGTTGGAACCTAACCACTTGAGCCAGCACCTGCTACCTACCAAGGTGCACATTAGCAGGCAAGTAGAATCAAGACTGGAACTGGTACTCAAACTCAAGCACTGTGACATGGAATGCAGGTATCCCAACCAATGTCTTTTTTAAAAAAAGATTTATGTATTTTATTTATTAATACAAGGAGAATAAACTTCAAGTATTTCATAAATACAGTTCTAAGATAACCATACTCTCCTTCCTCCCTCCCTCAATTGCCCCTCTTTCCTTCCTTCCTTTTTTCCTTTAATTTTTCAAATAAAATACTTTCAACTTACCTTATAATCACAGGCTGAATGCACCCCTAGCCATAATGTTCAGTAAGTAAAAACTAGAAATACCGCTGTTCCACAGGAATATAGACAAGGCCTCTATACAATCAAATCAGAATGTGTCAGTTTCATGCTTACACTTTTTTGTATCCTATTGTTATTTATCTGTAAAACAGAGTGATGGAGAGGTAGGAAGAGACAGAGTGAGAAAGGGATTTCCTATCTACTGGTTTACTCCCCGAATGGCTGCAATGGCCAGAACTGGGCAAGGCCAAAGTGAGGAGGTAGGAACTCTATCCCAGAGTTTGGTTTGAGAGCAGCAGCTAGGACTATAAGAACTGACCTACTGGAAGTAGTAAGAGCAAAAAGGAACTTTAGCAGAGCTCTGCGTTTCCCTTGGGTAAATGTGGCTTGAACAGGATCCAAATGATCCCACGTGCAAAACTGGTGAGGCACAGTTAACTGAGGGCAGGAGCAGGCGCAACTTCCCCAGGGGGATTACTGAGGAAGGAGCCCTGGCTTCCTGTCACAGACCCACAGGAAGTTGAGGTCAGAACTTCCGGTGGACATCCACACCAGGACTGAGTGGGCACCCACAGATCTGCAGGCTGTGTGCACTCAGACCCATACCAGGGGATCTTCAGCACCTAGCGACACCTGGGGTAGGAACGGAAGTGAGACTCCCCACCTCCAGTGTGTGGCTGATGGAAACGACCAGAGTCCTTCTCCCTAGAGACCCTGGCTGCCACAGCCATAAGAGCAGGTGCCCAAATAAAAGGGAAATAGGAGCCTGAGGAGGATTTTAAACTAACTTCTAATCAAGTTAATAACTGGTGCAGTTGGGGAGTAAATAAGATTCCATTGAAGGCACCTGACAGACCAAGGCTTTAAAACACAAAATGAATTGTCACACTTCTAAAATATGGTGCTCATTGAACTGTCTTCCCAGGCTCCCTGGAAGACCCCAATGGCAGTTTTGCTCCACAAATGACATCTTTGGGCTGTATAATCTTCCCCTGAGATGTCTTAGGGTTAGTCTTTTTTTTTTTTTTTTTTTTTGACAGCTAGAGTTAGAGAGAGACAGAGAGAAAGGTCCTCCCTCCGTTGGTTCATTCCCCAAATGGCCGTCACGGCCGGAGCTGCACGGATCCGAAGGCAGGAGCCAGGTGCTTCCTCCCGGTCTCCCACACGGGTCCAGGTGCCCAAGCACATGGGCCATCCTTCACACTGCCTTCCCAGGCCACAGCAGATAGCTGGACTGGAAGAGGAGCAACCGGGACCAGAACCCAGCACCCATATGGGATGCCGGCGCTGCAGGTGGAGAATTAACCAAATGAGCCATGGCGCTGGCCAGGATTAGTCATTTTGAAACAACAAACCATTTGCGGCAGCTCAGAGGAATCCTGTGAGACAATCCTATTGCAGGACAAATAAGCTACAGGCTGGTGGGTCACAGGTTACCTCTAAATAGATACAACTGTTCACAATATTAGATGCCCCATTGGGTGGAAGAATTCACTCTCTAAAGCTCAGGCGTTGTGGTGTAATGGGTTAAGTCACTGCCTACGATGCCGGCATCCCATACGGGTGTGAGTCCTCAGCTGCTCTGCTTCCAATCCAGCTCCTTGCTAATACACCTGGAAAAGCAGTGGAAGATGATCTGAGCCCTTGGGCTCATTTGAGACCAGATCAGGTTTGTGGTTTCTGGCTCCTGGCTTGGGTCTGACCTAGCCCCGGCTGTTGAGCCATTTGGGGAATAAACCAGCAAATAGAAAATCTCTCCCTACCCCCTCAGCCAACTTTTCAAACAAGTACAAACAAATCATTTTAAAAATAATAAATACAAATCATTCTAGAAAAACCCCATTGAGTAATCACTCCCCATCCTTGGCAACCACTAATCTGCTTTCTGGCTCTGTGAAGTTGTGTGTTCTGGATATTTCACATAACAAGTATCATACAATATGTACCCTTGTGTGTATGGCTTCTTTCACTCAGCATAATGTGTTTGGGGCTCATCCATTCTGTAGCATAGATCAATGTTCCCGTTCTTTCTTATGGCTGAATAATATTCCATTGCTGTGCATTCATTTGTTGATGGGTATTTGGGTTCAATGTCATTGTAAACATGCCTAGGAATGAAATCGCTGGGTCCTCTTGTCTGTGTCTAACTTTTGGAGGGCCCACCAACCTGTTTTCTACAGTGGTTGCACCGTTTTACACCAACAGGATATTAACTAAGTGGTTCCTTCTCTCAGAGACAGCTCAGTGGGTACCCAGTGGCATCTCATTGTGGTTTTGATTTGCATATCTGAAACGGCCAGGGATGTTGATGTGCTTGCTGGCAATTTGTCAGGCTCTATGTACCGGATTAAAAACTATAAAAAGGCCGGCGCCACAGCTCAATAGTCTAATCCTCCGCCTGCAGCGCCAGCACACCGGTTCTAGTCCCGGTCGGGGCGCCGGATTCTGTCCCGGTCGCTCCTCTTCCAGGCCAGCTCTCTGCTATGGCCCGGGAGTGCAGTAGAGGATAGCCCAAGTGCTTGGGCCCTGCACCCACATGGGAGACCTGGAGAAGCACTGGCTCCTGCCTTCAGATCAGCGCGCTGCGCCGGCCGCAGCACGCTGGCCGCAGCGACCATTGGAGGGTAAACCAACGGAAGGAAGACCTTTCTCTCTGTCTCTCTGTCTCACTGTCCACTCTGCCTGTCAAAAAAAAAAAAAACTATAAAACTACTGAGTGCTTTTGTTTATGAAATTTTATATCTAGAAATACAGTACTTAGAAATCAAAATAAGAAATTTTAGAAATATTTATTCATTTTTTATAAACAACAGTAATAAACCCATTATATGTCAATGTCAGAAGGTGACATTATCACATATCTTGTAGCTTCTGGAAAATTCCACCATATACTTGTTGGAGAAGGAGAATAAAACAAATCAACAGCATCGTAGTATTATCACAAAAACAAAAACAATTTTTGACATCATGGGTCGTCTCCCTCCCACACAATGAATAATAATTCAGTTTTGCTCCAGCCAGATTTGACAATTTTTCTTTTGGTCTGAAATTCCTCTCAACCTAAGTCTACCCAGGAGAGCATATATTGGGGGAGGGTGGAGTATGGACAAGAAAGGCTGGGTTGTCCTTGCTTGGCTGCAGACGGACAGGAAATGGCCCTCTGATCTGTATCTAAGGCTGCTGAAACCTGCCCATCATAACACTCTTCCGCCCTTCCAGAAATGAAAATGGTTGAAGTTTAAACGTTGTATTAATCTCCTTAATCATGTAGCATGGTTGGACATCTATGTCAAGTGGTATGAGAGGAAAGCTCTTACTCAAAAGAGCTTTCACTGATGTCTCAGCACCTGGAATTTTCAGTAGTTGAGGGTGGTGGGTGTACAGAGGCCCAACCTAGTGGTTCTCAAACAGAGGTCCTGGGACCAGCATCATCAGCATCACCTGGGGACTTGTAAGAAATGCAAATTCTTGGCTCCACCCCAGACCAACTGACTAAGAAGCTCCGCCTGTAGGCCCAGCAATCTGTGTTTCAACATTGCCTTCAGTTGACTCTGACTTGCTGAACTGTTTGGTAACCTTTAAGGACCATTGGTGCCTCCTTTTCCAGAGCTGAATTCTGTCAGGATGACTCCCCCTTCCCCTCCCTCTCTATCCCCTTCTTTCCTTCCTTCCTCCTATAAACATTTAATACACTGATCTCTCTGCAATGTTTTTATGACACTTAGTGGGAAACATATGCATCTGCACATCGCGTGTCTATCTGTAAACATCAAATTAGTGCAGGCCAAGTTCAGAGTACCGTTTATAGAATTCCCAAAAAACTAACCCTTAACGGGATCTATTAGTAATGTACATGTAAAGCATTTTGCTAAGTGTAATTCGTTACCTGCAACCTAGCTTATCCTTCTTCTCCCAACATGAACTCCAGTAAAATTCTTTCAAATATTGAAGCTCTACAATTCCAAGGGCTTGGTTGTCCTTATTTGGTGTTGCCCAAAGATTATTCTGCCATGGTTTCTGTTTTTCAGAAATTCAATAGAAGATGTTAGCTCAGGATACTGAGCTAAGGACAAAATGATTCTTCTAACTAGTCCAGAGTTCTTTAAAAATGTTCCTTAAGCAACGTCATCTGGAGAATGGGCTAGTCAACCAGAGGCAGGAAAAGAATCTACGTGGAGGATGTCTGATTACGTAGGGTAAAGTGTGTGTGTGTGTGTGTGTTACTTATATTAGTCATTAGTGCTTAGGTTTTGCCTAGGATTTCTAAATTGGGAAGTTGGATGAAATTGGCATAAAGCTACTTTTCTTTACATTGTATGTGGCATGGAGAGTTCCATACCATTCAAGCTCTGATAAACACATATTCATGAAAATAAGACAGAGCATTCTGGTTGTTCCTCCCTTCTCCTTCAAAGACCTTAGAATTTCTGCTTAGAAGTAGTAGAGCTCACTCTTTGATAGCAGTTGCCCTGTGTCCTATGATATGACCTCAGAGCTTTCCAAAATTCAAGGAATCACAGAGATGCCTGTTGGGTGAGTGTTTAACATCTTGGATTTTGCTTGTGCTTCATAACTTCTTTGACTGTTCTTGTCTTCTTGCCACTCTTTTCTAGATTGTTCTTCTACTCTTCTTCCTGTAGTGATATAATTAAGTCATAGGTGTAATACTGGACCAAGAAAAATGTGGCCTACACCCTAAACCAATGTTTTCAGGTCATTCAACATTAATCCCAATTGACCTGCTAGCTTTCTACCCCACATGATAAAGTGTGACCTCAGGCCTCTCTGCCCCTCTGAAGGCCCAGACTGGTGCCCATTCCTCACCTCTGCTTTATGGTCTTACAGCATGATGATCTCATTCATTGCTCAGTCAGTGGGTATGAAAAAAAGCCCAAGAAGATCTTCCCAGTTCCCTGTCTACTCCAGGGCTGACTGGTTTTGCATGTGGAGACTGAGTGGGTCTGAGGGAACAAACTACAGGATGGGCTCAGCTTTGTGGCTAATGTCCAAGAAATATATTACTTGGGAGCCTCACTTGAAATTCCATTGCACAGAGTCTCACAATAACACACATTAAACCTGGGCGGCGGGGGGGGGGGGGGGGGGCACCTCTAACTCATCCCTCTTCCTTCACCCTCACTTTCACTCAGCAACACATGCTGATCATCTGCCCCCTTTTGTGTTATATTGTGATCCTTTTCCTCCTCTTTAAACTTCTGTCCACTGGCCTAGTTCAAGCTGTCACCATCTCCTGCGAGAATCCATCCCCTGGTAATGTAATCAGATTGCCACCTGGACTACCCACCAAAAATCCACTGTAGTCAGACCACTGGTCTCACAAGTAAGGCATTCTGTGGTCCCCTGTCGCCTTCAGGATACAGGCCAAGCTCCCTCATCTAGCCATAGCCTCCATAAGTTGGTCTCTGTCCATCCCTATCTGTGCTGTTCTGAACTGCTGGCTTCTCCCAAACACATTATCATGCGATTTCACACTTCCTAACTTCTCCTCCTTCTGCCTCTGCGGGGAAGCCCTTTCCTGCCAGCGTTTCCTCAGCCTTGGGCAATTCAGGTACCATCAGCTCTGAAAGCCTTTTTGAACTCCCGTGTGGGGCTAAGTGTCTGTTCTCTTTGCCCCTAAGGGAAGCCCTCGATCTTGAGCTTTCACAATTTCTATTTCAAGTCAGTTGTTCTTTTTCTTTCCCCATTTCCACTAGTCTCTAAGCTCCTAAGAGCATGTTGCGTTCATCTTTGGGCCCAGCTGCAATGCTTGGCACTTAGCAGGTGTTCTGTAAGCTTCTTCCAACTCTACGAAGGACAAGAGCTGCCGAATGGGAATAGTAATGGCAATGGATGGTGTTGAGTGATTTGCCTGAGCTGAAGACTCCTACTGTCCTATAGAACTTTGTGGGATCGTGGAAATTTGTGTTGTCTGCTAAGGTAGCCATAGAGTAGCCTGTGAACATTTGAAATCTGATTAGTGCACCCATGGAACTAAATTTCTTTCTTTTTTTTTTTTTTTTTTTTTTTTGACAGGCAGAGTGGACAGTGAGAGAGAGAGACAGAGAGAAAGGTCTTCCTTTTGCCGTTGGTTCACCCTCCAATGGCCGCCGCGGTAGCACGCTGCGGCTGGCGCACCGCGCTGTTCCGATGGCAGGAGCCAGGTGCTTCTCCTGGTCTCCCATGGGGTGCAGGACCCAAGCACTTGGGCCATCCTCCACTGCACTCCCGGGCCACAGCAGAGAGCTGGCCTGGAAGAGGGGCAACCGGGACAGGATCGGTGCCCCAACCGGGACTAGAACCCGGTGTGCTGGCGCCGCAAGGCGGAGGATTAGCCTGTTGAGCCTCAGCGCCGGCCGGAACTAAATTTCTAATGGCATTTAATTTACTTAAGTTTAAGCTTAAGTATTATCTGTGGCTAGTGTTGCTCTGTTGGCCAGTGTGGTCTTAGAGTCTTCCCAAACCTTTCTTAGCTCACAGAAACATCTGGTTACTTCCTACCTTGCGCAGAGCTCCCGTAGAGCCAGGCTCCGAGCAGAGGCATGCTGGTAATGTTTAACAGCCAGCTCTCTGCAGTCAGCTGCCTATTTTCACTTTATAAATTTATAAAAATGTCACTTTATAGATTTATAAATTCTCTAACCATTCCAAGTTTCCAGCTGCCAATTTGTAGCTGGAAATTACCGAACATAGCGTTGAGAAGGGATACACACTAGCACACCAGCACAGACTATTCCCATAATATGTGAACACATATCACAGATGTAGATAATCCTGAGAACAAAGGTTATAGCAAAATGTGGTGAAATAATAGGAAATTATTAGCATTGTGTATCTTTGCCTGTGTTTTAATATAATTTATTTAATTGTAAGTTCATATACTTTTATTGATAACCGTGCTTAAAAACCGGTTAATAATGTTCTTGAAAATTTAGCTGATATGAACCTGCTATAGCACATCCCTGGCTCCTAGTAACTGCTCAAAATAACAAACAAACAAAAGCAAATTTAAAAAAAAAAAAAAAACAAAATCTCTGACTGAGAAATGAACTTTTAGTAATTCAAATGCAGATTTCTGTTTGGCCAAAAGAGGGCGCAATCAGATGATTCAAAGAGACAAGATTCTAGACAAGCTCCTTGTCATTTTGAGACTTAAGTTTGAGCGTTCTTGAAGGCTGTAATTCTGGAAGACCTGTGGAACTCCTATACCTTTGGAGAGTTCTTTATTTCACAACATAGATTCTGAGCTATCACACCTCCAGAAAGCCTTGCTCTCTGTCTCACGACAATTGGTCTTTGAGCTATCAATTTAAGGCCCGTCAGCTATTCAACTTGAACAAAAGAGAAGCTCTAAGAACTTTTGTGTGCCTGTGATAGTATGTTGGGCACTCACAGACTTCATCTCAGGTAATCCTGAAACCATACTTTATGTAAGTGGCTGAACTGCCAGGGTTAGGGGTAATCCCTAACACGAAATCCCTGGAGGGCTTACGATTTGCATTGCAATCATTTGTACTTTTCCATTCACATAAGGAAAATCAGGAGTACACTGTGGCCTGATGACCAGAGTCACGTTGGAAGACAGCTCATTTTTTTTTCCTCTTTGGCTAGGTAAACTACGGGAGAAGGGCTTCAGTTTTATGGGGCTGGATCCCTGTCTTCTCAGCATCGGACTGTGGAGTTTAGTCCAACCTGGCAGGGATAGGAGATGCCCTGGAGTTAAGAGAGTGATGTGGAGAGTTTCACAATCGACCCTTAAAGGGAGGCAGGAACTGGCCTTTCTCAACAAGAACTTGCCTCTTCTATGAAATGGTTTTACTTTTTTCCTTCCTGGCTGGCCTAGTACAAGGTCCCCGCTGATAGCTGATGCTGCTGTGCTGGGGCCCAACCTGGAGGTGCTTTGCCTGTCCTGGCCTTTGAGGAAGGGCTTCCCTGACCACGTGGGACTCACCATTTCCGCTGCCAGCTGAGCACGCTCAGAAGGAGGACGCTGATGAGCAGGAATCCACAGCCGGCCACTGTCGACAGAGAGGGAGTTCAGCAAAGGGGTGCCTGGACATGGCGGCCACCTGGCGCTGGTCCACAGAGCAGGCCGGGCAAGTCCCCTAGGTGAGCCAGGGCTTCCTGCCGAGGGAAACACTGCAGGCTCTGCAGAGGAGCTATTTGGGAGGCTCAAGGAAGCTGGACAGGGCTGAGGGATGTGTGCAAGGCTGGCCTTTGACTAAAGAGAAGAGATACGGGGCCGGTGCCATGGCACAATAGGTTAATCCTCCGCCTGCGGTGCTGGCATCCTATATGGACGCTGGTTCTAGTCCCGGCTGCTCCTCTTCCCATCCAGCTCTCCGCTATGGCCTGGGAAATCAGTAGAAGATGGCCCAAGTCCTTGGGCCCCTGCACCTGCATGGGAGACCAGGAAGAAACACCTGGCTCCTGGTTTCCAGTTGGCACAGTTCCGGCCATTGTGGCCAATTGGGGAGTGAACCAACCGAAGGAAGACCTTTCTTGTAACTCTATCTCTCAAATAAATAAATAAATAAAAATCTTTAAAAAAAAAAAAAAAAAGAGAGAGAGAGAGAGAGAGAAGAGATAGTGCCCCTCCCCAGGAGGTTCTGTTCTCTCTGGGGGAGCAGACGGAGACCAGGAATGCAGGAGGGTGCAGAAGCTAGGGCTCTCCTTGGGGAGGCCTGTGTCTGGTAAAGACATGGAGAAGTATGAAGATGATGCTAAACCCATTCGCATCCCCTAAATGCATTCTTCTTTTCTAAATGCTGCCTTGCTGGGGTCCTGAAGTCACTTACTTATTGATTCAGGCAGATGTAGTGATTCTCCCTCACCCCAAGGAAACACAGAGTGCTAGTGGAGCATGTTTGCTCCCTGGCGGGTTCTACTGCCTCTCCTCTCCGCTCCTCCCTCCTGCCTGGCCTCACTCCCCTCTCTCAGCCGTAGAATGCTGTCCTTGAAGGTCAGCTCATGGAGGATGGGTTGGGGCTGGTTTGAGACACAGCTCGCAGCACCCTAGAGGTGATTCATAGCATTTTGACTAATGTTGTTCTCTGGATTCATCTTTGCCCCTCCAATAGTATGAGCATTAAGGAGGCAGTCACTGAAGCCCACCTGGCACATGTCATTTTGTCCACAAGGCAAGCGAGCCCACTCACCTGCTATCTGATACTCCTCTGTGAATAGCAACGTCTCCACGGTGGTAGCCACTTCTGTATGCTTCTGAAAATCTGTGGCAAAGAGAAGGGCGAGAAATACTCTCAATGTATGCCAAATACGGGACCACATGAGGCTGGAGAGAGTGATGCCTTCTCAATGGATGGGAAACTTGGGGACAAGTGGAAGAGATGTGGGAGGAGAGGGGAACAGGGCCAGCGTTACACTGTTGTGTTAGCAGCGGCCGGTCTTGGTCCTGCGTTTTGTCCTTCGGACTCTGGCTTTGGGGCATGTGGGGTGATGAGTGCCAAGTCCCTGCTCTGGAGGAGAGGGGATGCTGCTGGAGTGGGCTCATCCACCCTCCACTGCCCATCTGCTGCAGAGGCCTGCAGCCAGACGTGTGCCCTTTCCCGAGGAGGCTTGAATGGTGAGTGTCTGTCTCCATGGAAACTCTCAGGCACCTGTTGTGGTGACAGGGCAGGAAGTCTTGCTCTCAGGAGGGGCATCCATGCTTGCTTGAGGCTCTTCTTCACCTACAAGAGAGTAAGTGATGCTTATGGAGCCAAATGGGGAGATGGGAGTCTCCCTTCCTCCCCAGCTTGTCCTCCACAGACGGCTCCAGGTACACCTGCTGAAGCATAAACCCTAGTTCGGGTATATCTTTGGGAGACCACACCACACATTCTGCCTCAGGACCAGTAGGAAGTGGTTGAGTAGCCTCAACAGAGCAGGTGAGCGGGAATTCTAACCCTGGCCCTGGCTGTTCATGAAACCGAGCAACTCTTTTTTACCCTAGGCATCCTAAACGCAGTCCTGGATCCCATCTGCGACTTGAAAATGGGTCATGATAATGCAAACACTGTGGCTCAGCAGGTTAAGCTGCTGCTTGGGACACCTGCATCCCATAAGAGTGCAGGTATTGAGTTCTGGCACCTCTGCTTCTGATCCAGTTTCCTACGAATGCCCTTGGGAAGCAGCAGATAATGGCTCAAGGATATGGGTCCCTGCCACCCCTAGGGGAGATGCGGATGGAATACCTGGCACTTGGCTTCAGTCTGGCCCAGCCCTGGCTATTGCAAGTATTTGGGGAGTGAACCATCAGACAATAGATATCTCTTTCTCATGCTGCCTCTTGAGTAGATGAAAATAAAGCAAACGAATGCATTGAACCACCAAATGAAGTAGAAACACACAGAGGGATAGCCTTTTCTGCCTGGGCAGTTCTCCATGCCTCCTGGCTGTGGTTAGTGACCTCAGGGACCCTGCCTTTTCAGCCTCTGACAAACGAAGTCATTGGCACACTTGGACAATCCATGTGGCTCATGGTGGGCCAGCTCTGGGGAAGGAACTATAGCCCAGAGAACCCAAGAGGAACTCACAGGGCACAGGAAATGGAGGGGAGGGCAAGGAAAAAGGGACTTAGGGCTCAGGGTGAGAACTCTGACTGTAGAAATAAGATTTCAGAGTGCTGATAGCAGAAGATAGCCTAGGGGGGTTGCATGTGTGCAAGAGCATGAGTGTGTACACATACTTGAGTAGGCTCCTTCCCTGCACATTTTTATGAGTGCACAGGTAGGGAATTATACAAGGGGAAGGAGCATGATAACCACAGAGCAGCATAAAAATGATAGATTTACAACACACACCGGTAGATGGAAGACACAAGTGGGTGGGTGGCTAGACTTCCTCTTTTGGTAGCTTAGAGGAAGTAGTGAAATTTCAGGATCAACAAGGAAAGGGGTAGCACATGGATGCTTTGAGGCAGCATCCAGGGTGCTCTGGAGCACTCAAGAGGTCTTTCTTCCTCTTCTGTCTCCCACTATCCCCCTTGGGTACAGGGGTCCTTAAGTGAACCTTAAGGTTTATCCATCTTTTTTTGTCTTGTTTTGGTTTTAGATTTTTTTAAAAAAATTAATTTGTAAAGTTGAGTTACAGAGAGAGAGAGAGAAGAATCTTCCATCTGCTGGATCATTCCCCAAATGGTCGCAGTGGCCAGAGCTGGACAAATCTAAAGCCAGGAAACAGGAGATTTTTCTGGATCTGATGTGGGTGCAGGGGTCCAAGGACTTAGGCCATCTCCCGCTGCTTTCCCAGGCACATTAGCAGGGACTTGGGTCAGAAGTGGAGCAGCTGGTTCTCCATATGGGAAGTCGGCGTCACAGGCAGGGGCTTAAAGCAGCTATGCCACAACACCGGTCCCCCTGTTTGTTTGCTTATAACAAGAACAAAACTGAGGTCCAGGAGGTCAAGTGGCTTGCCCTAGGTCACATAGCAGGTAGAGTCAGGGAGCTTATCCTGGTCGGCTCCATGGAGAACAACAACGTAGTGGACCAAGAAGGAGCCCACCTACCTGGAAATTGATGGTGCTGGCTTTCCTCTGCACAGGTGAGCAGGGGCAGGGTCCAGCTTGTTTTTTCACAGGCCATTTTGCAGACACTCACGGCCGGATGCCTCTGGAGGGCCCGGAATCCTTGGACGCACTGGTAGTGAACTGTCTGCCCCACGACAAAATGATAAATTCTCTTCTTAGCTTCATGTTCCCAAGGTGGAGGCTCCTTGCAGTGACCTGGGAGGCGGGAAGAGAATTCGGAAGGCGATGTGAGTGAACCAAGGCAGCTTCTTGCTAGGAATGGTGCATGGTCCATGAGTAAGCTGGGTCCCCAGGAGCCCTGTCAAAACCTCCGAAAACCCCCCCATGCCCAGTAATGTTCCACTCCTCCTGACTACAACCCAGGCCCTGACTGATCTGGCCCTCAGAGATCATGTTCTGTTCCGACTTCATCTCAAAATTCTCTAACCTCTGGCCCTGGTCTGGACCTGTGGAACTGCATGTACCCTCCAGGCTCAGACCGTGAAACTGATTGTGAAATTGTGCTTCCAGACTCTCTGCCGCCCTGGGCACCCAATATGATCTCTACCAGTAACCTGCGTGAGCAGGAAGCTTGAGTGCAGACGCTGAGCTGTCTTCTGTCGTGTAGCACCTTGAAAAGAATGAGTGCTCTTGTGTCTTCATCTCATAAAAAAAAGTGTTGTTTTACAGTCACCATCCGTGACTGCCTGAACTTTGTTTGAACTGGATTTGCTTCTTTCAGATGAAAGCGTCCAAACTAAGGCAATTGGCAAAATATCCCTCGGCCAGAGCTAGCTTTTGATCTCTTGAGTAAGCACAAGAAACTCTGAGCTCTTCAAAACCCTTTCAGTAATTGTGGGTGGGGACAAGGGGAGGTAAGATGGGGGAGACAGCAATACAAACACCATTCCAGGACAACGTTGGAGGGGAAAGGGATAAAAACATGATGACGCAACAATGCCCCTAAATTTTTTTTAAATAAAAGAAATTGTAAATGAACGCAAACTATTTCAAAATAAGTAATTAGTAGAAATATCCCTCATCTAATTCAAGAGGGCTGAAGTTTTACTCCAGTCCTATTATGTGTTAGTTTATTTATAGATTTATTTAATAATTTATTTAATTTCCAGGTTTGGGGGGTGGTGATTGAGGATGAGCCAGGACTGAAACCTAGGCACTCAAATATGGGGCATGGGCATCCCAAGTGGTGTCTTAACTGCTAAGCTAAACACCCATCTCATCACATGAGTCTTTAAAGTTCTCTGTGTCTTGTTGCTTTAGTAACTTGAACTAATCCTCCCTTCTTCCTGACTCATTGCGTTGT
Source organism: Lepus europaeus (assembly GCF_033115175.1). NCBI lineage: Eukaryota > Metazoa > Chordata > Mammalia > Lagomorpha > Leporidae > Lepus > Lepus europaeus. Next base: position 76,163,669 of record NC_084840.1, on the reverse strand, counting down.
GAGGTTCAAATGAAATTATATATGAAATGATAAAGCTGGCCGGCACCGTGGCTCAACAGGCTAATCCTCTGCCTTGCGGCGCTGGCACACTGGGTTCTAGTCCTGGTTGGGGCGCCGGATTCTATCCCAGTTGCCCCTCTTCCAGGCCAGCTCTCTGCTGTGGCCCGGGAAGGCAGTGGAGGATGGCCCAAGTGCTTGGGCCCTGCATCCGCATGGGAGACCAGGAGAAGCATCTGGCTCCTGGCTTCAGACCAGCGTGATGCGCTGGCCGCAGCGGCCATTGGAAGTTGAACCAACGGCAAAAAGGAAGTCCTTTCTCTCTGTCTCTCTCTCTCTCACTGTCTACTCTGCCTTTCAAAAGAAAAAAAGAAGAAATGATAAAGCTACTCATAAGATTCTAAAATTAGCAAGGACTACGGGGTTCTTCTAAGGTCAGTTGGTTTCCCCAAAAGCTCAGGCGTTCCTAGCAGGCTCTGGTACTTCCTATCATTGTGACTTAACTGTAGCATCTTTCATTTGGACAAGCTGTGGGCAGTCATGTACACTCTGTTAACTAGGAGGTGCTTGTCTGGAGGTTGAAGAACCACCAGCCCATTTTACAGCCCCATCCTGTTTTAAAAAAATACTTTATCATACATTGTTTTGTTTGCAACTTGTCATCATACTTAGGATGAAAATAGCATGGATTTCCTTGAGGTCAGGGACGGCTGTCCTGTACATGTTTGCATTTTGGTTGGCAGTGCCTGGCACATAATCCCAACACATGCTTTTGAATTAAATTGAATAGCTGAGTTCTATTTAGACAGTTCCCAAAGCAGAGCCAGGTTGGGTGCTCTAACCGTGGTTTGAGTTGCTGAGCAAACAGCAGTAGTTCTTGTGCACAAGATCTCTGAGAGGAGAAGGAAATGCACGTGGCTGTGCATGCGGGGCACAGACTTTTCTCCTGGGGGAGCACCATCATGCAGGTGCAAGGGAAGGGTTGGCTCCCAGGAGTCAGTCAGAGGACAGCTGTTGCAAGTCACCTCTTACCTGGAAGGTCCACGTGGTCCTCAGGCTCCATTTGACTTTGCGTTTCTGTGGTTTTTCCTTCTGTCTGTTCTTCAGGTTGAGTTGTAACATTTTCTGGATTCCTAAGAGCTGTGTGGGATGAAATAGCTTCACAAATGCTTCAACTAGAAGACACCATTCATTTACTCCGGAAGAAAATCCTTCTAGTGCCTGCCATGTGCCCAGAAGAAAATCCTTCTAGTGCCTGCCATGTGCCCGGCAATGCCCGGGTGCTAGGGTACAAAGGTAAACTGTGGGTGAGCCCTCCCCTTGGGTGATGCCTACCAGACCCGGCCGGGCAGCCCTGGCCTCTCTGCTTTCATGTGCTCGATGACGTTGTCTTCTACACATTCTCGATGACCTTGTCTACTACACATTTCTGAAAGAAATGAACCCATTTTCTGGTGGGAGATCTTTTCTATGTGCGTCTCATCTAAAGGGACTTCTTTCTTGCCCTCAATTCTGTCAATATTGTGTGTGCATGTGTGATGGTAGTTAGGAGTTCTGAATCCGGAGCTCTCCTAAAGCAGTTCAGAACTCTTGAAGATAGAAAGAAACAATCTTAAAGAAAACTTCTGTAACACCTGCCTCTATGGTGGAGTAGATGGATGGCTTGCGTGTGAGCACCCCTGGGGGGTGGGTTCAGAATCCCAGCTTAGAATAAAGGAAGGGCTCCCTGGGGGTGGGGAATGACAGTGAGGTGCTTTAACAGAGCCATGGGGTTCAAACTTTAGTCTCCAGACATAGATTGGTGGAACACATGACACTGAGACATGCCAGCTGACACCATCTGTAGAGTTAAGGGATAAGAAGATGAATGAGGGGGCCGGTGCCGTGGCTCACTTGGTTAATCCTCCGCCTGCAGACCGGCATCCCATATGGGTGCCGGGTTCTAGTCCCGGTTGCTCCTCTTCCAGTCCAGCTCTCTGCTGTGGCCCAGGAAGGCAGTGGAGGATGGCCCAAGTGCTTGGGCCCCTGCACCTGCGTGGGAGACCAGGAAGAGGCACCTGGCTCCTGGCTTTGGATCGGTGCAGTGCCGGCCATAGCGTCCATTTCGGGAATGAACTGACGGAGGGAGGAGCTTTCTCTCTGTCTCTCTCTCTCTCTCACTGTCTATATCTGTCAAATTAAGAAAAAAAAAAAAGATGAATGAGCCCACCACTGTTCGCATTCTGATATCACAGAGTGGACAGGGAAAAGGGCTGTGTAAGGCAGGCTTGGAGCTAGAGGAACCATGTCCAACTGCGGAAGTCACAAGACCAGATCAACTTAGGCACAGGGAGCATTCGGGGGACTTTGACTTCAAATTGCACTGCAGGGAGGCCCGGCCCCAGCAAACGCTCCAGCAGTGGCTCTGCCATCTCAGCTTTCCTCACCAGGACCAGTGCAGTTTGGGGAACTTAGCTCACATGTGATACTGGGAGCCACCAGACTCTCAAGCTATGTTTGATGTCCAGAAATGAAGAGATGCAATGAGAATAACCTTCTCTTTCTCCCTTAGGCTGATTTGTAGTGTTACCCAATAACAGTCTGATCTCTGTGGGCTCCTCATCCTCCTCACCCCTCCACACCCAGTATCCCAGTCTCTTGCAGGACATTCCTGGTGCTCTGGACACTGGTTCCTGACACTGGACTGGCAATACTTTCCTTGACAATGTTGCCTTCCCCCAACCCAAAATGATGTGTGAGCTTTAGAAATCAGAAAACAAATAAGCAAACAGGAGAGTATGTTCAGCCTTATGGGAAGTGAAGATTCTTCCATGAAGAATATTTCTCATGAAATATTTTTATATAATATGTATAACAAAAAATTTACCATATTAACCATATTAAGTGTACAACTCCATGACATTAAATACATTCATAATATTGTGAACTAGAGTTGTTTTTAATTGTTTAGTGCAATATCTATCACCCCCACCCCCAACTACACCCCAAAGGAAATTTAAATTCACCTTGGGTGTGGCTGATTATATCCCCGGTGCCTGGAACCATTCTTAGAACTGGTAGACACTCATTAAATATTTGTTTGATGGGTGAATATTCTAGGAACCACTGAAACCACGTACTCTGTAGATTGAGCAGGCTACTATTTGCTTATAGGACGGAGTAAATGAAAGCTGGACTCAGGTCGTGACAAAAGGAACGACTTACAATTGCTTGTGCATTGACATTTGTTGTCCCAGAAAGAGTGGCTGGAGTTTCCTGTACAACGCATGTAGGATGACCCGTATTTAACTCGGCGGAAGCCAGCCTCGCAGTCACAGGTTAACATGGTGCCGATCTTGTAGGCGAGGGCCCTGAAGGTGGCTTTGCTGAGCTGTGGCGGATCGTCACAGAAGTCTGCGAAGGAAAGAGAAGCATGTCGGGAGCTCGGGAAGTCCCAGTCACACAGGTACGGGTCTCATCGTGGGCAACGTAATCACATATTTCTTCATTTTTAAAGTGAATTTGTATATGCGCTACATTTTCCTAGAAAAGAACTGAGTCTGTTAATGGTCTTTCTTAGGAAACCTTTGCATCAGAGGTGGCTCAAAAGTTGAGTTCAAACCAAGTTCCTCTGCCACGTACCGAACAGCTCAAATCAAATGTGTGCACAAAGCAGTGAGCTTTTCTTCTGAGTGTGCTTCCTGTCGAACAAGCATAGGGAGAGATGAGCGCCAGGAATTTGAGGAACGCCGTGGGAATTCATGTGAGGGAAGCAAAGCGTGTGTGTGAAATGCTTTTCAGAAATAAGGACTGCCAGGCATTCTCTAATGAACGCTTCTGTACCACACTTTGAGAAATGTACATAAAGTGCTTTTGCTCAATATCTGAGAGCAGCTGAAAGTAGCAGATGTGTGTTTCCCAGCCACCTGCTGGCCTCTGAGTGCACCAGCTGCCGTGTCATGCCAGGATGGCCATAGACGTCAGCTTTTCCCTACTCCAGTGAAATACTCGGGGCAGGCTAACTTGACAAAGGAAAACATTTATTTAGGCACAGTATTCCAAGGGTATAAAATCTGGCACCTCCTCTGGTGGTGGTCTTCTAGCTGGCAGAGTCCTCGGGGGCCAGTGCATTACCAGCAAGGGGCTGAGCACACGCGTTTCTCTCTGTAAATGTCTCTATCAATCTGTTGTCCCTCCCTCCTAATCACGTGGATGGGGGAGGCAGGACAGGAAAAGCTGGGAAAACACAGGCCTCCCTCAGTGAGCATGCCATCCATGGGGACATCTTTTTGTTGGAGGGAAGCTTCTCTGTGCCCTTTGACCCTGCCCAGCAGCTTCTCAACCATGGAGACTCTTCTGATCCCCCCCCAAGAACCGAAGGTGGGTAGGACTTGGACAGCTTGGCCCCGCTCTAACCAAGAAGGGGCCGAACAAAAGCAATTTGCGTGAGTCCAGTGGGCCAGCAATTACAGTAGAACAGGTAACAGGAAGTTCAATAAATTCTGATAATCATTGTAAGTCAGGAAAGACAGAATGGTGACAAGCAGAGGAAAGATGGGTTTCTAGATTCTTGCTTTATCAGCTTACTAGCTACGTAGCCTTATTGTTTTCACTCCTCCTGGGGGCAGTTTCCTTTTCTGTAAAACGGGTGTAATAATCACAATTTTACAGATTTGATGGTGAGATAGCATACTAGGTTAAGTTGCAGAGTGCCGGCAAATATAGGTATATAGTTACTGCTAGTTTTTCTGCCTTCATTATTTTTCATTGTCGGAAAAAGAGAATGGAAATTCAGAGAGAGACCAGGCTCAAGTTTACCTTAACCTTTAACTCTTGGAAAAGGTCATCATCATTCTCTCTCTCTCTCTCTGCCCGCTGTCTGCATTATCAGTGCAATTTGCTGGTACTTATGTTAACACCAACAAATGTTTTAAGTGCCAGAAGGTTAATCTGTTGCTAAACCAAGATTTGGATAATAATAATAATGAGAAAAACCAATGAGGACTTTTGCTGCTAGCCTTGACAGAGTAACTGGGTACAAACTTGTCTGTCTGCTGGAAACACCAACAAAAACAAAACCCTTGACTCTTCAAAGGACACCACAATCCAAATTCTCTGTGACACTCTCTAATGTATAATTCATAATGCTGAGCAAGTTATAAAAAATTTCTAGGCACGTGAAGAAACAGAAAAATACTTCCCACCTAAAAACATAGTCGATATTTACAGACCCGAAAATCCTCCAGGTTACCAAGAAAGGAGTTTAAAGCCATTGTGCTCAATGATTTAAAACGAGGGACAGCAAACCACAGCCTGCAGAGAGGCTGACATTTATTTATTTGTTTTTTAAAGATTTTTCATTTGTTTGAAAAGCAGAATTAAAGACTGAGGAAGAGAAAGGACTTCCATCCACTGGTTCACTCCCCAAATGGCCACAAGGGTGGGGGTTGGGCCAGGCCAAAGCCAGGAGCCTGGAGCTCCAGCTGGGTCTCCTCTCGCACTTGGGTGGCAGGACTAAGGCACTGAGTCCATCTTCCACTGCTTTCCCAGACACATTAGCAGGGAGATGGATTGGAAGTGGAGCAGCCAGAACTTGAACTGACACTCATATACAGGATCTTGGCTTCACAGGCGGTAGCTTAATCCACTGCACCACGACTCCAGCCCCAAGCTGCCATTTATTCTTATAAACAAAGTCGTGACCATTTGTAGACATTTCTGCTATAATGGCAGAGCTGAGTAGTTGCCACAGAGAATGTAGAGCTTCCTCATCTAAAATATTTACTCTGGCCCTTTTAGAAAAGAATGGCCAACAGCTGATCTACAGGGAAAATGGTCATAATGAGTGAACCAATAAGCTCCATAGAGACATGAAGACTATTAAAAGAACCAAATGAAAATTCTAGAACAAAATGTATAATGTTTAACAATGAGCCTAACTATAGCTTGACGACAAATCTCGGTCGAGCTTATCCAAGCTGATGAACACAGGGAAAAGGTTTTTTTAAAAAAGTTGAAAAGATCCTTAGTGGCCCATGGGATAATGTCACATAATAGTCTAATATAAATTTAATAGAAATTCCAAAGGGAGAGGAGAGATATCATGAGAAGAAAAAAACATTTGAAAGAACAAGGCCCCAAATTTCCAAATTCTTAGGACAAACATTGAATTACAGATCCAAGACGCTCTGCAAGGTAAGTGTAAAGAAAACCACACCTAGACACCTCATAGCCAAAATTCTGAAAACCAGATCAGAGAGAAAAGTGACGCATACAAGGGGACTATGATGAGTTACAGCTGGCTTCTCAACAGAAGCAAGAGAAACCAGAAAATAATGATACATCATATTCAGAAGAAAAAAGGCCTGTGAGCCTAGAATCTACATAGAGAAAATATTGTTCAAAAGTGAGAGTGAAAATAATGATTTCAGATAAACGAAATCTGAAAGAATCTGTCACCAGTGAATCTGCGTTTTGTGTAGATTGAAAGAAACTCTTAAAGGAATTCTCCAGGCTGGAGGGAAACCATGCAAGCTAGAAACACAGATCTACAGGAAAGGATGAAGAATATTTTTACATATTTACAAAAATTAAAAGACCATATTTTCCTTGTAATTTCTTTGAAAGATGATGGTTTAAAATAAATAGTATTGGATAAAGAGTTCCTGCATATGTATATGTAAAATATATAACAACTGTTGGATATATACTGGAGTGAATGGAATTTTACTGTCTTGAGTTTTTATATCATGAAATGGTACAATTTGACTACAAAGGATGTATTCTGAATAGCCTAGAGAAACCACCAAATAGTATGGCAAAATACAGCTAAAAGGGCAATAGAAATAGAGTATTAAATGAGTACTAAAATAGAGTATTAACTTTTTTTTTGGTTACTTGAAAGAAAGTGACAAAAATGCAAATGAGACAACTAGGAAACAGATAGCAAGATGGTAGAAGGCAACTATACTGGTAGTTACAACTAAACACTAATGGACAAAAAATATAAAGTGAAAGAAACTTCAGATTGGATAAAACAGCAGGGCTCAACTACATTGCTGTCTACAAGAAAGCGCACTACAAATGCAAAGACAATGATAGATTAGCAGTAAGAGGAGAGAAAAAGATTATGCAAAGACAATCAGTAAAAACTATTGTGAATTGCTAATGTCAGAAAGTAGATTTCAAGATAAGGAACATTGTTCAAAGATGGCTGTTTTATATAAAATTGCTTCTACAAAATGGCTACTAAAACTTAGTAAGTTTAGTAAGCTCAATCTACAGAAATCTCATATAGTTAATTCTGTATACTGGAAGCAGTTAATTAAGCTAGGTCTGGAATCAGGCACTCCAATATGGGGTGCAGGTATCTCAGGTGGTAGCTGAACCTGCTGTCCACAGAGCCTGTCCCTGTTTTTCATTTCCTTGTAAGTGCTTGGAGGGAGGCAGGAAGGTGATGACAATATTGATTAAATAGGTATACATGTTTACCAAAGTTCATCAGATTTATATATTTCAGTTCCATACATTTTTATAAGTAATTTTTCATCTAGAAAAATCAATGAGAAGTATAATTAACAATACTCTGGTCACTGTTTATTGGCACAAATAGTCAGGATATGACCTCAGATGCATTTGGAAATTGGTCTCTCAACTACTAGCCAAGAACATTTCTGAACATACACATTTAAAAAGGGGCAGTTGGGGGCAGATGTTGTGACACAGTGGATGAAGACATCTCTCGGGATGTCTGCATCCCATATTTGAATGCCTGGGATGGATCAGCTTCTTGCTAGTGTACCTGGGGAAGCAGCAGATGATAGCCTAAGTGCTTGGGGCTAGGGAGGCCTGGATGGAGATCCTGGTTCCTGGCTTTGACCTGGCCCAGCCCTGGCTGTTGCAGGCATTTGGGGTGTCAACTATAAGATGGAAAAATCCTGTCTGTCTGTCTGTCTGTCTCTCTCTCTGTTACTCTGCTTTTCGAATAAACAGATACATCTTTCAAATAATAAAAAGGCAGATGAATTGTCCTTGAGACAAATTTGTGTCCTTAGAAACTCTTCCAGTATATGATGGTGTGTTTCTCTAAACAAGGCCCTGGAAATTTACAGAGTCATAAATTATCCTGAGTGTCTGAGGAGGTCATTTGGGGACAAGGGGAAATTTCAGGAAGTTCTCCTCCTACTGACTTTCCATTTATAAAAGAATCTTTCCTGAAATCTAGAAACATTAATGCTTCCGGGTCTGGAGCTGAGTAACCTGTAAAGAACTGGCTATACTCCTTTTCCCTGAAAGGCCTCGCCTAGCGTGTTCTAGAGATCGAAAGTGGAAGAACGTGTGGGAAAGGAGGCACTGCAGCTGTGTTTCCTTCAGTCTGATTGGGAGGAAGCCGGGATGTTCTTCAGCCCTTCTCAGCGTAATGTGATGACATCAACAGCTGTACAAAATCTCCAACCAAAAATAGTTTGTCTTTCAGAAGGATAATGAAGAATCTCAAGGTATTTCAAGAAGTTCATGGAAAATGGAATTAAAATGTTTATTTGGGTGCCAAAGTTTTTTGAAATCTACACATAATTTTCTCATAATACGCATTTTCTATGATGATGGTTCATACTAATGGGAATTTTCCTTCAATATTTCTTATGACTCAGCAAAACATCTTTAAATCCCCTGTCCCTACGTTATCACTTCTTTTAAAAATAGTTATTTATTTCAAAGAGAGAGAGAGAGAGAGATCTTCTATCCACTGGTTCACTCCTCAAATGGTCACAATAGCTAGGCTTGGGCCAGACTTAGGCCAGGCTTGGGCCAGGAGCCAGGAACTCCATCCTGGTCTCCCGTGTGCATGGCAGGAATCCAAGCTTTGAGCAATCATTTTCTTCTGCTTTCCTAGGCACATGGACAGGGAGATGGATTGGAAAGGGAGCAGCCAGGACTGGAACTGATGCTCCAATATGGAATGCCCACATCACAGGAGGCAGTTTAGCTCTCTGTGCCACAATGCCAGCCCATCTAATTTTTTTTGACCCAGTGTGGCAGCTGCCCTCATTCTCTAGTTTTACGCACTAAAAATTTTAGTTCTTTCTTAAAATTCAGCAAATAGGACCTTTTCTCTGTCTTTACCCTTGTTCCTGTCTTTCCAGGTCCACTTCTTGCTTCTATCAGTGGCTCCGACTATTTAACATAAATCATTCCATCCTCCACTGTTTTCAGCCCTCAGTTCTAGTCATTCACTGTCTCTTATGGCAATGGGCATGGAAGCAAACAGAATTGTCTTTAGAAAACGAGAAGGGCAGTATTTTCTTCCCTGTAATTTTTAAGTACTGGTACAATTCTTTTTCCAATTTATTTACTTATACTTATTTATTCACTTATTTATTTATTTTATTTTATTTTGAGGCACAGAGAGAGGAAAAAAAGATCTGCCATCTGCTGGTTCATTCCCCAAATGTCAGCAATAGGCCAGACTATGACAGGCTGAAGTCAAGAGCCAGGAACTCAATCCAGGTCTCCCACACGGGCAGGAAGGACCCAAGTACTTAAGCCATTACCTGCTGCCTTCCAGAGTGCACGTTGGCAGGAACATGGAATCACAAATGGAGCCAGGGGACCAGTATTGTGGCATAGCAGGTAAAGCCACTGTCTGTGGTGCTGGCATCCCATGTGGGCACTGGTTCAAGTCTCAGCTGCTCCACTTCTCATCCAGCTCCCTGCTAATGCACCTGGGAAAGCAGCAGAAGATGGCCCAAGTGCTTGCGATCCTGCACCCATGCAAGAGACCCAGAAGAAGCTCCTGGCTTTGGACCAGCCCAGGTCCAGCTGTTGCGGCCATTTGGGAAGTGAACCACTAGATGGAAGAGTTTCTCTCTCTCTCTCTCTCTCTCTCTCTCTCTCTCTTTCTCTCTCTCTCTCCCCCTTTTCTCTTAAGTCTGCTTTCAAATAAATAAATAAATCTTTTAAAAAAAATGAAGCCAGGCCCCAAAGCAAGGCACTCTGATATGGGATGTAGGTGTCCCAAGTGGTATCTTAACTGCTAGGCCAAATGTCCGCCTCAATATTGGTACAGTTCTGGATTTACGTTGTGAAAGTCGTCAAGACCTAAATGGAGTCACTTTCGTCAAGCCCTAACCAAAATAAACAAACATATAAATAAGGCCAGAATACTGTGAAGGAAGGGGTCTCCTGCGCATATGCCAAGGGTTCTCATCCACATATAACAAGGACTATTCACAGAAGACTGCCAGATCCACAGCCCTGCACAGGGGCCACGGCAAGCTTACACAAAAAATACTTGCACAGAGTCGTCTGCCTAGCAACTGTCTGTTCAGCCTCAGGCTGGTGCCACCATTTTATTAATCCTTCTATCTAAGGTAACTTTCACAACACCTTATAAAATCCTCCTTATTTTGCCTTTACAAATCTCTTCTTCAGCGAACCCTAAAGGCTTCCATAGCCTAGGCAACTCATGACTAGAGCCTAGGGAGATTACTGACACCATAAACAAGAGTGTCAAATTGTTAAGTCAGCAACAGGAGTCACTGTGTACTTACGTCCCATGTGGGATCTGTCCTTAATGTGTTGTCCAATGTGAAGTAATGCTATAACTAGTACTGAAACAGTATTTTTACACTTTGTGTTTAAGTGTGGGTGCAAACTGATGAAATCTTTACCTAGTATATACTGAATCGATCTTCTGTATATAAAAATAATTGAAAATGAAAAAAAAAATCTTGGTGTTAAATTGGAAATTACATGGAAAATTAATCAATTTTTTAAAAAAATATCATGTAGGATCTCTGTCATTAATGTGCTGTACACTGTGATTTAATGCTATAACTAGTACTCCAACAGTATTTTTCACTTTGTGTTGCTATGTGAGGGCAAACTGTTGAAATATTTACTTTATATATACTAAACTGATTTTCAGTATATAAAGAGAATTGAAAATGAATCTTGATGTGAATGGAAGGGGAGAGCGAGCGGGAAAGGGGAGGGTTGCGGGTGGGAGGGAAGTTATTGGGGGGGGAGCCATTGTAATCCATAAGCTGTACTTTGGAAATTTATATTTATTAAATAAAAGATAAAAAAAATTTAGCGATGAATGAAAAAAAAAAAAAAACAACTCTTCTTGAGGCCAGCACTGTGGCATAATGGGTTGAGCCACTATCTGCCTTGCCAGCATCCCATATGGGCACCAGTTCGAGTCCTGGCTGCTCCACTTCCCATCCAGATCCCTGCTAATGCATCTGAGAAAGTAGCAGAAGATGGTCCAAGTGCTTGGACCCCTGTGCCCATGTGGGAGACCTGGATGAAGTTCCTGGCTCCTGGCTTCGGCCTGGCTCACCCCGGGCCTTTATGGCCATTTGAGGAGTGAACCAACAATGGAAGATCTCTCTCTTTCTCTCCCTCTCCCTCTCTCTCTCTCTGTAATTCAGCCTTTCAAATAAATAAATCTCTTTTAAAAAATGTCCTCTTGCCTCCTCCTCCTTGAATATTCTCATAGTTTATGATGCGTAAATATTCCCGTTGCAGTGTTCTTCTATTCGCTGTTTAGCTATCATTACTCTTCAGAAAATCTCTGATTGCTTTGTCATTTCCTTTTCTGAGAGTATTGAAGTGTCTGGTGCCTACGGGACGCGGGAAAGCTTGGCATAACCGACTTGGAGATGAGAGATAGCAGGGTGAATGCTCAGAGCTTCGGTGGTGGGGCCCCCAGGAGGAGAGTCCTACCACAGACTCTGAGGCCATTGATGTGGCCTTGCCTTATAGCTTGTGTACCTTTTATGTGGGCAGAGGGAAAAACAGTCAGTCAGCAGTTATTATTAACCCTGAACATGCCAAGGGCCTCTCCGCCTGGGGCTTGCACTAGGAGAGAATTAAACCAAGCTCTTGTCTCACATCTCATGTCAGAGTTTGCCTATGGTCTGTCAGTTGAAAGCCACAGGCAGGATCCCCCATGTTCCTATCCTTCGCACCCCCCACCTCCATCTCTGTCCCTGAATTGTCATCACAGGTGCCTCTTCTCTGGTGATTGGTGGATTTGTTGCCTCCCAGGAGTTCCCGGTACAGATGAAGGCAAAGCCAATTGGAGCCCAGGTTTAGAGGAGAAAGGGTTAAGACAGAATGAAGCCCTGGTGGCTCAGCATCCTCTTTCTGTGTCTGTCCCCTTCTTAAGGACCTGAGAGCTCTTTAGTGCATGGGGAACTGGGGCCCTCAGTTACTGCTGAATCGGCACAAGAGTGCTTTGTGCCCAGGCACTCGACTCGGTACCTAACAGGGCGCAATGAAACTCTGTTGGCTGGAGGGAAGGTGGGTGGGTGAAAAACGTTTGTGGGCTCCGTGATGTTTTTGTTGTTGTTTTTCCTCTGATGTTCAAAACGAGAGAGAACTCATCTGGCCCTTGTGGCACAGAAGAGGAAGAGGCTTCAAAAGGATGTGGACTGAGCCTGAGGTAAGACTGCTTTGTAAGTGACTCAAGGTCAAGCTGTTTCACCCAGAGCCCAGCCAGCTCTGGGTAAATGGCTTCAGCTTTGTGCCTCTCCTCTTTGCCACCTGGAAAATAGATGTCAGGAATGAAAACTAGAATAACTGGCTTAAGTGTGGAAATTTCTAGATGGGGGATTTCCTAGAAGACAAAGAAGTGACTACATTAAGAGCTTGGGGGACTGGCGCTGTGGCATAGTGGGTAAAGCTGTCACCTGCAGTGCCGGCATCCCATGTGGGCACCAGTTCGAGTCCTGGCTGCTCCACTTCCCATCCAGCTCCCTTCTATGGCCTGGGAAAGCAGAAGAAGATGGCCCAAGTTCTTGGGCCTCTGCACCCATGTGGGAAGACCCAGAAGAAGCTCCTGGATCCTGGCTTTGGATCAGCACAGCTCTGGTCATTGCAGCCATCTAGGGAGTGAACCAGCAGATAGAAGACCTCTCTCTCTCTCTCTCTCTCTCTCTCTACCTCTGCCTCTCTATAACTCTGGCTTTCAAATAAATAAATAAATCTTTTTTAAAAATGAGAAGAGCTTGGGTCACCTGGTAAAGACATGAACTCATTTTTGCCCTAAAGTCATTTATCTTCTGTGTCAGATCCAATAAGAATTCCAAACATATGCCCACTACACTGTCAAATGTTGCCTCCTTTGTAATATGTTATGGTTTGGGTGCAAAGTAAAACACCACAGAACACATTGAACATCCCTTTGAAGAGGCTCACAGGAGCTGAGAACTGGAAGCGGCATAGAAAAGGGAACAAGCTGTGGTCATTTCTCAAGTTTGCAGCAATCCTGGGGTTACAGGCAGGTCCCCTGAGCCCCAGGCCCATGCTTCTCCATCACAGAGAATCACCATCTCCAGGAAGAGGGTGGGTTTTTCACCCCCTCTGTCCTTGACTGTCTCTCACTTAGTGCTGGAGCCATGTCTAAACTGTCCAGGTGCTGGGGCATGTCTGTGTGATGTGGTGGTTTTGATTCAGAAGTCAGAGGGCCCCGGGCTCTCTATTTGGGGTTCTTTGTATAACAATCACTGTGATGCCTCAGCCCTGCTGGCTGCATGGTATTTGTTACCCCCAATGCTGACATCCACGATTACCCTGGAAGACTGATGTTGTCATCCCCATTTTCCATCCCAGGAGAGTGACGCTCAGCGTGATTAAATGAGTTGCCCAAAGCATACGGCTCAAGATGATGGGACAGGAGCCACAGGAAAGTCTTCGATTGTTCACTGTTCTCATTTCTGCCTTGTAAAAACTGTTACTGGAGCTGGCGCCGTGGCTTAACAGGCTAATCCTCCGCCTAGTGGCGCCGGCACACCGGGTTCTAGTCCCGGTCGGGGCGCCGGATTCTGTCCCAGTTGCCCCTCTTCCAGGCCAGCTCTCTGCTGTGGCCCGGGAGTGCAGTGGAGGATGGCCCAAGTGCTTGGGCCCTGCACCCGCATGGGAGACCAGGAGAAGCACCTGGCTCCTGGCTTCAGATCAGCGCGGTGCGCCGGCCACAGCGCACTGGCCGTGGCGGCCATTGGAGGGTGAACCAATGGCAAAGGAACACCTTTCTCTCTGTCTCTCTCTCTCACTGTCCACTCTGCCTGTCAAAAAAAAAATAATCAAACAAAAAACCAAAAACCTGTCACTGCTACTTTTAAGAAATTCTTTTAAGTAGCAAATACAAAAGGTACCCAGAAGAAGTTAGGATAAAGAAGACAAAGTGTGAATCTAAGGATCTCGCAATAAAAAGTTAGAAACAAATACACAGTTCTGTTTCTCTTCCTGTCCCTTTTTCTCGATGACCCTCATGTTCCTATTGTCTGAGTCACTGAAGCTAGAACCTCCAGCATCCTCATCAGTTCCACTTCCCCTTTGGCCTCATGTCCCAGGAGTCATTGCTTCCCTATTGGCAACACTTGTAAGCCCAACTCCCTTCAACTCTAATGACTTTCTTTTTTAAGATTTATTTATTTATTTGAGAGGTAGAGTTACAGAGAGAAGGAGAGACAGGAAGAGGTCTTCCATCAGCTGGTTCACTCCTCAATTGGCTGCAATACCTGGAGCTGGGCCGATCTGAAGCCAGGAGCTAGGATCTTTCTCCAGGTCTCCCACGCGGCTGCAGGGTTCCAAGCACTTGGGCCACTTTCTATTGCTTTCCCAGGCCATAGCAGAGAGCTGCATCAGAAGTGGAGCAGCCAGGACTAGAACCTGCACCTATATGCGATGCTGGCACTGCAGGCAGAGGCTTAACCTACTACACCACAGTGCCAACCCCTCCACTGAATTTCAAGGCATAACTACAGGCATTCTGACTGCTCACCTGCATCTACTTGTCTCTTCACACCCTCCAGCATGCCTTTAAAATACCAGCAAATCAACTATGTTAAAACACAGAATTGGCTGCACCGGTGGCCTACTAAGAGCCTAGAGGTGAAGTCCAATGGGCCATCCAACCTTGTGACTTATATTTGATTACAACAAGAAGCAAAAGCCTTGCTCTGCTCTCTCTTGATCCAGGAGGTGGGTTTGTTACAACATGGATTAAGTTTCTAGTTGGAAAGTATTTACTGCATTTTGTTGCTTTATTTTGGGCATTCAGTTGCCAATCAAATAGCAGATGGCAGATACCCTGGAGCCATTAGCCAGCCATGAAGGCCATAGGAGCTTCTCAGACATGCCAAGTCATTGCCTTTTGGAAGGGGAGGCAGGAGAGGCCATCCTGGTGCAGGGAATGTGTGAAACAGTGTGCTGTGTTCAGGGGACCACCAGTAAAGTGGTTTTGCTGGAATGGGAGTTATAAGAGCATGAATGACAGAAATGTATCAGTTGAAATAATGGAGGGGCTGACATTGTGATGTAATGGGTTAAGAAGTCGCCTGCAAAGATGCCTGCAACGCTGGCATCCCATATTGGCGTCCCAGGTGCTGCACTTCTAATTCTGCTCCCTGCTAATGCACTTGGGAAAGCAGCAGCAGATGGTCCAAGTGCTTGGGCCCCTGTACCAACATGGGAGACCTGGATGCTAATGGACCTCAAATCCACTAAAACATAACAGTTACCTGGTCACTACTAACCAGATGATATTGGTGGAGTTTGAATACTTCACGTCATCTTTAACTGCTGTTGGCTGCCTACATCATCTACTATTGGTTGAAACTATTGCAGACGTGTATAAAATTGTCTCTGTTTTGCCAATACTACATTATACCAAATTACTAATATCTGAGCTGTTCACTTTGTCTTTTGTCTCTGTTTTCTTAAATCTACCTCTGCCCCCCACCACCACCAAAGACCTAGTGGTATCTAGATTTTTTTCATTCCAATGAACTGTAAAAAGGACCTACAATATTGATGATTCTATAAAACTGGCTGCAGAGATAAGTTGTATGACTATTGGAAAAGTGAAGTCGAATAATAATTTTGTCTGAACAATTTAATTGTATTCTTAGAAAACCCAAGATGGTTAAAGTACTAGAACTGCTCAGATTTCGGTAAAGTGGTAAGATACAAAATCAGTTTAAAAATTCAGTATTTTCCAGAAATCAGCAACAGCCAATCAGAAAATGATACTTAAAAAAAAAAAAAAAAAAAAAAAAAAAAAAAAAAAAAAAACAGCTGTCAATTCTTTGTGGCCAGAAATGTTCTAAGCTCTGCACACAAGAGCTTAAAACTGGAAAACACATTTATTAGTGCAGACTTTTTAAAGTTAAGAACACTTTTAACAGAATGAGGGTTGCGGGTGGGAGGGAAGTTATGGGGGGGGGGGAGCCACTGTAATCCAAAAGCTGTACTTTGGAAATTTAGATTCTGATCAATTCGAATGTATTCCATGACAAATGGTTTAACATTTGAAAATCTCTTGATGTAATTCACTGCGTTTATTATTTAAAAGGAGAAAATCTTATGATCATTTCAACAGAAGAAAAAATCATTCAATAATGATTAAAAGAATGCTCAATAATGCTTAAAAACCCTCTAAGGTGGCAGAAATGGATGAAAACTGCCTTAACAAATAAAAGGGAACTTACTGCAAGTGACACTTTGCTGATACATTAAAAGCCTTCTATTTAATGTCAGAAATATGATACAAATACGCTATAATATCCCTGCTCTTATTCCATATTATATTGGATCTCCTAGCTGATGCAATGAAACAAGCACAAGAAATAAGAACAAGGAGTGGAAAGAAATGAAATTGTAAGTAATAATATTGTTTACTGACAACATCCAGGAATCTACAATTATGCAAAGGATTGGTTTCCAGAATACATAAAGAACTCTTATAAATTAATATACAAAAAGCGAAAATTCTTATTTCAAAAGGGACAAAGGACATGAACAAACAGGCCTCAGAGACCTGTAAACATGAAAGCACACTCAACATCTCCAGTAACCATTAACATGTCAATAGGAATGAGACTCCATTTTATTCTGTCGTTCTGGCAAAAATATCAAGGTTTCTCAATGCTAAATGATGATGGTAAGTACATGAAGAAATCAAGAATCTCATAAATTGTTGGTCATGCATAAAAATTAGCATGACTGCTTCAAAGAGAAATGTTAAAATATTGTAGTAAAATTGAAGTTACCCATGCTCTGCAATAGGAAATCTCACTTCCAGGGGAAATTCTTGTGCGCACGTTCAAGGCTACTTGTTAGAGCATTGCTTGTAATAGACAAAAATTAGAAGCGGTTGAACTGTCCATCAGAAGGGGATTGTATGTATAACTCTGGGACGCTGGGGTCAAGGCGGAACTCTGGACGTTTGCATTGTAATATCCGAGTTCCTGGATTCAAGGTCCAGCTTCCCACTAATGCACATCCTGGGAAGCTGCAGGTAACGACCCAAGTAGTTGGATCCCTGCCAGACCTGGGGAACTTGGAGTGGGTTCCTGGAATCTGGCCCGGTCCAGTTGTTGTGGGCATTTGAGGAGTGAACCAGCTGGGTGGGAGACCTCTGCATATCTGTCTATCTCCGTCTCTGTGCCTTTCAAATGAATAACATTTTTAAAAGGAAAAATCTCTGGTGTAATCATACAATGGAATAAAATACAGGAGTTAAAAAGAATAAACTAGCACCTTCAAGAACAAATCTCAAAAACAGTGTTGAGTTGAAAAAAAAAGCAAGTTGTAAAAGGAAATATATTATTTTTGTATATGTAAAATAAGAAATACAATAGTAATGTATATTATCTATAAAGTACTATATATTACTTAAGTTCAAGAGAGCAATTTCTTTTTTTTTAATATTTGTTTTATTTATTTGAAAGAGTTACAGAGAGAGAGGGAGGGAGAGACAGACAGAGAGAGATCTTCCATCTGCTGGTTTACTCTGCAAACGGCCACGGCAGCCAGGGCTGGGCCAGGCTAAAGCCAGGAGCCAGGGTGCAGGGGCCCAAGCACCTGGGCCATGTTCTGCTGCTTTCCCAGGTACATCAACAGGGAGCTGGATCGAAAGTGGAGCAACCAGGACTTGAACTGGCACCCATATGGGATGCTGGCATTACGGGTGGTGGCTTAACCCATTATGCCACATGCTGGCACTGAGAGTAAGTTCTTGAAGGGAAGAATGGGATTGGATTGGATATAGACAGAGCTGCACTGTATCTGTTATATGTATTAAATATAAACAAAAGGACAAGACACAACCAAGGTAAATTGTAAACTTGTTGAATTCTGATGGTGGGCGTGTAATGGCTATATTCATCCTTGTGCTTTATGTATTATTTGACATTTTAATAATTATAAAGTATTTATAAAACCAGTGGTTTTTTCCCACCAAACTGCCTATTCCTGGGATAACTAATTCATTGCTAAAGTTTCTTCCAAAGGAAGTGACAAGCTCAGGGCCTTTTCCTTTGGTTTGTGGTTGCGGGCATTTATCAGAAGAGAAAAAGCTATCTCCCTACTCAGTGACACACCCACAGCAGAGCTCTGAGTCCCAGTTCTATTTCTCAGGTTGACTGTGCTTATCACCTCTCTCAGTCCTTAGAAGCCGAAATCAACAAAATGACTAAGGCTTCAGCACCTGCCTAGAGGAGTTGGAAAGAGGACTCTTGAGATGGAATAATTACGCCAATCTAATATTTTCTGTGTGTGCATGGACCAGAACAAAAACGAGATCGTGCAGAACGCAAGTGGTGGTATGGGGACTTCACATTGCACCACCTTCCAGCCACTGTCTTTGGCGAGATCAGCATCAAGAAAGAGGGCAGAAGTCTTGTTTGGCTCCTTAGCTCCCTCTGAATGGGCTGTGGTAGGCACTGAATGAATACTTGGGCCTTTTAGCATTGACGTGGACACTACCCACCAATTTACCCAAGCAAACATCCACCTTTGTTCTTTCATGCTGCAAGCATAAATGTGGCAGAAGCAAAGTGCTGTCCTGGGGCTTGAAGAGGGAAGTTATCACATAACATCAAAGAAAGACGCCTAATTCCCAGAAAGAAGGAGAGGGACGGACATGAGCTCTGAGGAGATCTCCAGGCACCTGGGCACAGTTCTCCAGACATTAGATCAGCCATCTGTGGCCTATTTGCGTTTTCTGGCTGGCAGGTTCTGAGGCTTTGCTGTCCTAGGCTGGCTTCAACAGTCTAGAGTTTACACAAGCCAAGGGTAAGTGATTCACGGGGTGAAATCCTTTTGGAAAAAAGCTTGTGCCTTAATATGTGTCACCGAAAAAAAAATCAATCCATCGAAATCAGAGTGGGCGGTTAATCTAGTTATTTTCTATTTACTTTAAAAAAGAAAAAATGGTAGAGAACCAAAAATACTCCTCCAACAAACTTTCTTTCAGTCTGAACTGCCATGGGGGGTTCAGCAACACTTCTGCACAGACTGGTTTCCTCTCCTTGGGAGTCCCCGGAGTCGGTAACAAGGTTCCGTACGTGAAAGAGTTAACCACAGGTTTACCACAGAATGTCCCCCTGATTAAAATTGAAGGGTTATCAAATGAGAAAGAAGAGGAGGTAGAAAGAACTCGTGTCCTTTCTCTGAAATCTAAAAAGCAGTTTTCCCTCCACTCTTCAAAACCGATTTCTTGGGACAGTCATATTTTTAGCAGAAATAGGCTAAATTGGTCAGCCCCGCCCACAGAGAGCCTCTGCAATGAGAGAGCCTTCTGAGAAATGAGACCCAAGAGTGAGGGGATTCGCAACTGGATCTCAGTGGGATTTCCCCTGCGATTTTAAAGAAAGACCAGATAAATAGCTATGATGCCAGGTAGAGACTGAAGACCAGAAGAAAAGAACATGAAAATCTTGTGGCTGGAGGGCGGCTTCTTAGGACTATGGCCCCGCGAGGTAGACATCAGGCCAAGGGCAGTCCTGTTGCCTCCAACCTTCGCCGTGTCAGAACGCCAGGTCCCTGTGTGCGGGCCCTGCGTGTCCCTCAGACATCCCCAGCCATTCTCTCGCCCTTTCTCACTGCTTCCCTTATCTCCCAGAGTTGCCCCTTGTACCCCTTTTCCTTCCTACTCGCCCAGATTCACAATTTTAGGCAAGACCACTCATAGATAACTATGCATTCTAGAAACGGACCAAACCCTTTCATGGTGAATGGCCATCTAGACATGGAAATGTTTGCCACAAACCCTGGGGAGGAAGAAACACTGATGTGGCTTCCAGGGTTCGGGGGCTTGGGGTACTACCTCGACCTGCTTGTCTGCTTTGACTTTGCTTCAGATGGGTTTGTACAGACAGACATCCAGCAGCATGCAAGCAATCCTGAAATCTGTGTCACCAGGTGCTACCTTGTTTGGAGAGGAAGGGTGGTGACATGTATGGTGAGTGGCATTTCTGGGATGGGTGACACAGAACTGGCTTATGTTAAGACTGTAGGTTAAGTAGCAACAAAAGCCCCTTCCTGTGCTCGGAAACACCCATGTGACCTAAAGGCTTTTGCTGAGTGCAGTCCATGTGGTCAGCCTGTGTGGGCTGCTCTAAACTGTCATCTGTTAACCAGGCCCCTCTCCCACAGCCAGTGCTGAAAAGAAACACAGATTTAAAGTTTCCCCAGAGATACCCTTAAGCTATTGGCTCTAAACTACTCCAGGCTTCTGTAAATACTTAAGTAACATACAAAATCCTGATCTCTGATGGTTTCAGAGGGTAAGTTCTGTTCTTTTCAATAGGTACCTCAAAGTCCATAGATGTGGGGCTGGTGTTGTGGCATCAAGGTGCATTGGGCTAAGCAACTGCTTTTTTTTGTTGTTGTTGTTATTTTTGACAGGCAGAGTTAGTGAGAGAGAGAGAGAGACACAGAGAGAAAGGTCTTCCTTTTTCCGTTGGTTCACCCCCTAAGTGGCCACTACGGCCGGTGCCTTGCGGCTGGCGTGCTGCGCCCATCTGAAGTCAGGAGCCAGGTGTTTCCTCCTGGTCTCCCATGCGGGTGCAGGGCCCAAGCTCTTGGGCCATCCTCCACTGCCTTCCCGGGCCTAAGCAGAGAGCTGGCCTGGAAGAGGAGCAACCGGGACAGAATCCGGTGCCCCAACCGAGACGAGAACCCGGGGTGCCGGCGCTGTAGGCAGAGGATTAGCCTAGTGAGCCGTGGCACCAGCCTAAGCCACTGCTTGTAACACACCGTCATCCCAGATGGGAGTGCCAGTTCGTCTTGACTGCTCCACTTTCAATCCAGCTCCCTGCTAACGCTCCTAGGAAGGCAGCAGGTGATGGCCAAGTGCTTCGGCTCTTGCAGAAGACCCGGATGCAGTTCCTGGCTCCTGGCTTTGGCCTGGCCCAGTTCCAGCTATCATGACCATTTGGGGAGTGATCCAGCAGATGGAAGACCTTTCTCTCTGTCTCACCCTCTCTCTCTGACACTCTGCCTCTCAAACGAATAAATGAATAACTCTTAAAAAAAAAAAAGTTGGTAGGTGTGACCTCAGGCTGCTCCTGCAGTGAGCGTTAATGTTACCTTATAGAATTTAAATCCCAGGTGGCCCTATTTTCCAAGGCTAAGGGAACCTAAAATGCAGCCTGCAGCCTTGCTAGGAGGTTCAATGTCCTCTTCAGCATGGTGTTGTCTTTTACTCAGCCATTGAGTGGGTAGGGATGAAACTACAGAATGTGAGGGCTGAAAGAAGGCATGAAGACCCTCTGCATCTAGCTGTCCACGTGCATAGAGACAGCACATGCTGTGTCCCAGGTCTCTCAAGTTTCTGGGTGCACTGTGTATGTTTCTGTGTGCTGGGAACCCTGCAAAATGCATGGATGCCCGCACCAGGACCCTCAGTGACCTGCAGGAAGAAACATCTGGCACACACGTTCAGGGCCAGCTGACAACATCTTCTCCCGACTTTACCATACCCAATGGGATTAGCCGCCAGCACACAGGACAAATGCAAAGGGGAACAAAAGGCTGGCAAAGGCTGGTGTGTCACACACAGGGTGGCAGAAGCCTGAACACCCAAGAAAAGCCCTTGGGTCAACCCTGATCCCCAGTTTTGCCTGACAATAGCATGCATCCCTGCTCCTCTGGGCCACTGATGCCACCAATCAAGTTTGTTGAGAGTCAGCACTGGCATTAACTCTCGCCTTCACAGCCACCTGACAAACAAGGTCATTATGAATATTAATGATAGCTGACGGCCACAGTTGTATAAAGCATGCCACCGTCTCAAGACAATTAAAGACATACCATAAGCATATGCAATAAGGAAATATATAAATTGTCATAATCAATGTAATTATTGATATATAATTATGGTATGTATGCACCATGGATTACTACACAGTGGTAAAAAAATTAAATCCTGTCTTTTGCAACACAATGGATGGAACTGGAAACCATTATACTCAGTGAAATAAGCCAGTCCCAAAAAGACAACTACCATATGTTCTCCCTGGTCTGTGGTAACAGAGTGTACCCAAAAGGTAACGTATAGGAGTGAACTTGACATTTGAGATTCGGAGATTGTTTTACAGCTCTTGTCTCTTCTGTTGAGGAACAGTGTATTTTCCTTCATACTATTTGTTGAACTCTTTACTTAGTGTAGGGTTAATTTTATGAGTGTAAAGTTAACTGAAAATAGATCTTCATAAAAATCAAGAATGAAAACAGGAGAGGGAAGAAGAAGAAGGGTGGGAGTGTGGGCAGAAGGCAGGCTAGGGTGGTGTTCCGGAACCTGTATGTAGGAAATACATGAAATTTGTATATCTTAAATAAAATTTTAAAAAGAAAGATAATTTTAAAAAAGAAGATAATTAAATACATAATATTAACATACATGATAAGAAAAATGTAAGGTCTGGCATTGTAGCATAGTGAGTAAAGCCACTGCCTGTGATGCCAGCAATCCATATGGGCACCAGTTCAAGTCTCAGCTGCTCCACTCCAATCCAGCTCCCTGCTAATGCATCTGGAAAAGCAGCAGATGATGGCCCAAGTGCTTGGGCCCCTGTACCCACATGGGAGACTCAGAGGAAGCTCTAGGCTCCTGGCTTTGGCCTGTCCCGGTTCCAGCCATTGCAGCCATTTAGGTAGTAAACCAGCAGATGGAAAATCGATCTCTCTCTCTCTCTCTCTCTCTCTCCCTTTCAAATAAATAAATAAATCTTTTAAAAAAGGAAAATATACAAAATGCCATGATCAATGTAATTATTGTTTGAAGAAATGTGTTCTATATTATAGTAAGATAATTAAAGGTACAAAATTAACATATAGAATAGTATACATATAATTATTATTTCATCCTGTACTATGTATCATAAATATAAATATATAGTTAATGAAAATGCTCTACCTATTAGAGAATACTAATTATTAGAATAGACTTTGAGAGCTGGAATCATCAGAAAATGGGGCTTGACTGGTTGCACAGAAGGAGTGAAAGGGAAGAAACAGGATTCTGCCCGAGCTTCTGGGGATTGGATGGGTGGTAGTCTTTCAATTAGTTGAAGTCAGAATGAGAAAGACAGGCATCAATTCTGAATGTGGTATTTTTTTTTCAGCCTGTGAGTATCCACATGGAGACACTGGGGGGACTTTGGCCCTGTGGATGAGAAGTGCAGGGAGCCACTTTTATTGAGCGACTATTATATATACTCTAGGCAGGCTCTCTTGTGTAGCTTTACAGCAACCAGTGGGGCACT
This sequence comes from Lepus europaeus, assembly GCF_033115175.1. Lineage (NCBI taxonomy): Eukaryota > Metazoa > Chordata > Mammalia > Lagomorpha > Leporidae > Lepus > Lepus europaeus. The sequence goes on along the minus strand of NC_084840.1, from coordinate 76,140,132 downwards.
GCAGTACTCCCACTGCCCACTTTATACTAATAGAAACTGTGGCCCACAGAGGTTAAAACTGGCCAACCAGCAGCTCCCACCTAGACCACTCAACATTGTTTTGAATTCTTATTTTTTAAACAGGTATTTGAAAGACAGAGTTACAGAGAGAGGCAGAAACAGAGAGGGAGAGAGGTCTTCCATCTGCTGGCTCACTCCCCAGATAGCCACAACAGCCAGAGCTGGGCTGATCTGAAGCCAGGAGCCAGAATCTTCCTCCAGGTCTCCCATGTGGTTACATGGGTCCAAGCACTTGGGCCATCCTCCACTGCTTTCCCAGGCACATCAGCAGGGAGCTGGATCAAAAGTGGAGCAGCCAGGAGTTGAACCGGTGCCCATATGGGATGCCAACGCTCCAGGCTGGGGCTTCAACATGCTGAGCCACAGCACCGGATCCCTCATTCTTAATACCATCTCTCTAAAGGAAATGCTCTTGTGTTCCTTACCCGAGACCACTCTGTGACACTCAGAGCAGAGTCAAAATCCCTGAACATGGAAGGCTGCAGGACATAACTCACACTCAGCCCTAAAAAATCTCCATCTCCTACCACACAGAAATGTGCATTCCAGCCTTGAAGAACCTGTGCACATGATTCTGCTTTTGACCTTGTTCATTGTCTTAATCAGGGTTCTCAGAGAAATAGAACCAGTGGGGTACTTGTATATTGATATTTAAAAAGGGGGGGTTTACAATGGGAATTAGTTCATGCAGTTATGGGGGCCATTTGCAGGCTAGAGACCCAGAGAACCTGGTGGCACCAATCAGTCTGGGGCTGAAAGCCTGAGAATGGGGTGGGGGCTCTGGTGGAAATCCTGGGTCTGAAGGCTGGAGAATCAGGAACTCCCACATCCAAGGGCAGGAGAAGATGGCTGTAATCCAGGGAGACAGAGAGAATGTACCCTTCCTCCATGTTGGTGTTCTGCTGAGTCCCTCAATTGATGGGATGACATCCACCCACACAGGTGAGGGTGATTTTCTTGACTCCATCTACAGTTCAGAGTTCACTCCTGTGTATTCAATTCAAATGCCCGTCTCTTCTGGAGACACTCTCACAGACCAGCTGGGCATCCCTTGGTGCAGTCCAGTGCGCAGAATTGTCAATCACTTTCCTGCAGTGCTCAACAACTAGTTCCTACCTCCCTAAGCCCCGCTTGCCCTGCAGGGCCTCCTGATAGTTGTCTTCCTTCTTTAAGAAGCCTCTGCACCCTCCTTCAGCCTTCATCTGCACCCCCAGGTTCTCTTGCCATTTCTTTACACAGTGCTTCCCACACCGTAGCCCTCCCATCCCCATGGCCTGGCGACTGCCTGCACCAAGTGGCATGCTGAGGTTTTCGTAAAGGAAAGTGGGACTTCTCAGGTTCCAGCTAGGATTTGAATTCAAGCCTGTCAGACTCCCAAAGTCATGAGGCCTTTCCCCTCTCGCCAAGTGCTTCCTGGCTGGGAGGAATTCCAGTAGGCACATGAGAGGTGACAGATTCCAGGTGTCCTCAGAAAGAAGGGACATTGCCCCTAGAAATCAAGCTCTGAAGTCACAAGTTAGGATGTTTCATAGTAAGCAGAGGAGGAGATATGCTTGTTGGGGTGCACTAACTGCCAAGGACATAGAGGGACAGGGCAGCTTGGAAAGAATATGGCATGCCCAGCAGAGGAAATGGGCAGTGGGCAATGAGTGCAACTCTGGCCAGAGATCACCCTGAAAGTTGCTTGCAGGAGTGATTGATTTGGGGATGGATCCAAGAGTGACTTAGATTAGGAGACTGAAGACTTGCCCAAGCAGCCCGTGACATGGGTGACATGTTGCTTCCTGTGTACAGAGCGAGAGCAGCCTCAGTTTCCTCATCTGTCAAACGGGAATGGTGATAATGACACTCCTCTCCTGGGGTGGTCATGAGAATTCCGTGAGTGAGAGACAGAGCGTGTAGCCCTGGACCTGTGATCGCAGGGCATGAGGGTGGTGCCAGCTGGATGCCCTGGGGGGGACCAGGCATGCAGATCCACTGCACCTGCCATTGCAAATGGAGCCAGAGAAGCGGAACTTGAGAAACTCTGGGAGGGAGAAAGTGAAAGTGATGGTCTGGCAAAGAGAGGCTGCGAAAGCCAGAAGTGAAACAAACGGCTTGACAACTGAGCAGCCAGTGCTGCCTGGGTGTCACCAGGATGTCCAAAGAAACTGCCCTTGTATTCTAAAAAGGCTTTTTTTTATGGGGGGTTGGAGGTGGTAATTGTTTGTTTTGCTTTCCACTTAAAATAAGGAGTGTTCACTTCACAAAGGTTCTTTCTGTTCTAAATCAGGTTCTCAACAGAGGTGTTACTACCGCAAGGGCCGGAAGCAGATACCACACCGGCACTCAGCTGGGGCGCAGGCTCCTCAGTAGCTGGGGACGCCCACGACAGCCTACCCACAACTGGCCAAGTGTCACGCACACAGCTTGGGGTCAAGTCACCATCCCCAAAACTCCCGGGAAACTCTCAGAGCCCTGCGGCAGGAACAGGTTGACGTCAACTTAGTCTGTGGGGAGTTCAAACAAAACTTTGAGAAATGATCACTTAGTAACGTGATAAACAGCTCTGTCTTGGAAGAGATGGGCCAGTTCCCTAAAATGGTTCATTTCATGAAAACGCACACACACATTTATTTAAAGAAACACCACTATTTTGCTTTTAAAAGCATAATAACGTAAACCGGACTTTTTTTAAAAAAGATTTTATTTTATTTGAGAGTTAGAGTTACAGAAAGTGAGATGGAGAGACAGAAAGAAAGGTCTTCCTTCCGTTGGTTCACTCCCTAAATGTCCGCAATAGTCGGAGCTGCCCCGATCCGAAGCCAGGTACCAGGTACCTCTTCCTGGTCTCCCACGTGGGTGCAGGGGCCCAGGGACTTGGGCCATCTTCTACTGCTTTCCCAGGCCACAGTAAAGAGCTGCAGTGGAAGTGGAGCAGCCGGGACTAGAACTGGCGCCCATATGGGATGCTGGCGCTGCAGGTGGAGGATTAACTTTCTACGCCATGACGCCAGCCCCTAAACTGGACTTTTGAGGTTCTGTCATTGGCTTTAGGATTACAGAGTGGGTTGCATGCTGTTGGGCAGTGTAGCAATCAATCAGAGCTGTCTATAAATGATAATTGTAAGTCACCGGGGGGTTGTGGGAGCAATCACAGAGTGTGTTGTTAAAGGAATTTGAACGCTCCCATCTGAAGTGTTCCCATTTCTCTGTAAAGGAATCTCCAGAGCTAAAACAAAACAGCAATCCCATTTAATTTATTCTAAATTCAAAATCAGTTGGGGCTGGTGCTGTGGCTTAGCCAGTAAAGCCGCAGCCTGCAATGCTGGCATCCCATATGGGCCCTGGTTCTAGTCCCGGCTGCTCCACTTCTGACCCAGCTCTCTGCTATGGCCTGGGAAAGCAGTAGAAGATGGCCCAAGTCCTTGGGCCCCTGCACCCACGTAAGAGTCCTGGAAGAAGCTCCTGGAGTGAACCAACTGATGGAAGACTGATATCTCTCTCTCTCTCTCTCTCTCTCTCTCTCTCTCTTTTTCTCTCTCTCTCTCTCTCTTCCTCTCCTCTCTATGTATAACTCTGACTTTCAAATAAATGAATAAATCTTTAAAAAAATCACTAGCATTTGAGCTGAATAATTGTTAGTATTTAAACACAATGTCCTCGATGCTCTTCTCTGTGCCGATTGTTAACGCACACAACAGACAGCTACTTAGGAGCTGCAAGGGCTTGCTGGAGGGAACACCTGACTGTGCTTCATTGGTTTCCTTTAAACTTGAATCTCAGAACCTAGCTGGCATGGTGTCGCCATCTGGGGCGATGTATTTCTCTCCTACCAGAGGCTGGTTGTGGAGGCCCACGGGCTGGGTTTTATTCATCTCTGTATCTTCAACCCCATGTCGGGCATCATGCCCTCAGCTGCTCAGTTAACAGTTCCTGAACGAATGAATGGAAGCATGAGCCAGGGAGAACTGGCAGTCCTACCAGGAGCAGGAGATTGCCCTCAGTGGCACTAGCACTTCCCTCTGTACCTGCCCCACAGCCCCTGGGTCGCATCTCCTGCGGCAGCCATGTTTTCATCCTGTAAAGCTTCACGGGAGCAGTAACTCCCAGCACCACGCCTCGGAGAAACACACCTATCCTTCCTCTGCTCTTTGTTACTAAGGGCGCACAAAGCAGCCGGCTTCTGAAGGAGGATCTATTTTGGTCCCAAACAGAAAAGAGTGGGTGATTCCGTGAGCAGAAATGGCAATTCCTGAACACGGTGTGGTGACTCATGGCCCAGGCTGCTCAGAATTTCCTGTTTTGTGGGCTGCTGGCAGACTTCAGTGAGATGCTTTTCTTTAAAGCAGTCAGTTGCAAGGAAGGCACCCCAAGCTGCTCCTTGTAGGTGGAAGGAGGACTACGGGTGAGGACCACAATCTTGGGAGCCGAGACTCCAAGGGCCAGCTGGGCCCTAAGAGATCCTGTGAGAGGCCAGCCCCTCTGTGGGAGGAGACTGCAGAGCTGCTACCCAGCATCAGAGATTCTGGTTCGGCAGCCACAGGAACTCTTAGTTGATGCCGAGCTGCAAGAACAGCAGGACATGTTTCATGGCCTATGTATCTCAATTTCTAAAAAAGTAAAAAGGAACTTGTGTTGACATGGAACACCTACCTTTGACCAGCAGTCTAGAACAGCAGTACAGAGTGCAGGCTTTAGAATTAGGTTTTCTGGCTCACATCCTAGCTCTTTTCTATTTGTGGTACACGGGGCAACCCACTTGACCTTAGTGAACCTCAGTTTGCATGTGTATGATGGGGTTAAAGATAGGACCTACCTCGTTCTCAGAATTCACTAGATTAATGCCATGCTGTAATATACAAGGGTATTTCAAAAAGTCTGTGCAGAATGGAATTAAAGATACATTTTGATGCAGGATAATTTTGACATCTATGCATAAAAGTCTTTAAAATAATCATGAACATGTGTATCATCAAAAAACATGCATACATTTCAAAATCTTTTCATCAAAATAAACTTATCTTCTAATTTAATTTTTCCACAAAGTTTTGAAGTCCCCTTGGCACAACTTAACAATGGCAGAATATAGCTCAATATAGAACAATTTAGATCAATCTGTCCTTTCTCTCTCGCTGTGGCCCTGAGATCTATTTCATTAAGGTAACGGAAGCCACGGCCTCTTTTTAACTTCCTTTTTATTCTTTAAAGACACTTTGGCTGTGTCTTCTCTTGGGAAAAGTGACTCCATTGTTGCCAGTCCAGTCGTCCGCATTTGTTCTTTCCCTGCATCCATCATTGGAGGGGGGCCTTGGACAAGGGGAGAAGGCAGGCTAGCCCAGCACATCTGACCACACAGTCTACACAGGGCAGGCCGACTTGGTGCCACAGGATGTGAACACTCGTGATCAGTATCTCGCCCCTTCCCCTGCTTCCATTCATCTTCCTTTCAGCACAATGACCTCCTGGTCAACCCTGGCCCATGCCACCCACACTTCTGCTGCCTGAAATCTTCTGTAGGCAGGATGCCTGGTGCTGGCATAAACTGCAGGTCAAAAGTCCTAGGAATGGTGTGGTGGGGGAGAGGAGTGTAGAAGTGCGCTGCCAGGACAGACGGCTTGGGACTCTGGCCTTGTAGAACGCAGGTGGCAGGGGCTGAGTTGGGGAAAAACTTAGATATAGGGGAATAAGACCCAGGACCTCTCTAACTATTCTCCAGGGGACTGGTGGTGCTGATTAGCAACTCATCAAGTCAAAGAAGTCACCAGAGACCAGGGACATCTAGAGGTGAAGAACACTCAGATTCTTTTTGAGCGGAAGTACTCATTCATGTCAGAAAATCACTAGCCATTTTGAGACCCTTTTTGCTCAACGCACACACCAGGAAAATGCATAGACTCACATATAGGAATGCAATCTGACTCATTGATTTAGTTGTCCTGGCAAACTCCTCAGTGTCCAGTTTGCTACTCATCCCTGTAAATCCTAATGCAGGAAAGAATAGATGAAGGAATACCAAGTGCACAGTTTTAGTGCTCTCATTACAAAATGCCATCCTGCCAACCCCTGCAGATATTCAGAAGCACCAAGCAGAGCCAATCCGCCCCAAGGCCACCATCTCTACAAAGCTTTCCCTAACTCTCCAGGGAGCATGCTGCTTCCTTATTCCAGTTCCTTGGGGGCATTCACTAGCTTTGCTGAATATCTTTTGAAATGTTCGATCAATATTTATCTTAATCATCTTGGTTTTTCTTAAAAAAAAAACTCATTTATTTATTTATGTGAGAGAGAGAGAATTAAAGACAGAGAGAAGGAGAGACAGAGGGGAAGGTCTTCCATCCTCTGGTTCACTCCCCAAATGGCTACAACAGCTGAGCCTAGGCCGATCTGAAGCCAGGAGCTTCTTCCAGGTCTTCCATGTGGGTGCAGGGGCCCAAGCACTTGGGCCACCTTCCACATGTGTATCATCAAAAAAACCATGCGTACATCTCAAAATCTTTTCGTCAAAATAAACTTATCTTCTAATTTCATTTTTTCCACGGAGTTTTGAAATCCCCTTGGAAAATCTTAACAGCGGCAGAATATAGCTCAATATAAAACAATTTAGATCAATCTGTTCTTTCTCTCTCACTGTGGCCCTGAGATCCGTCTATTACATTAAGATAAAGGAAGCCACGGCCTCTTTTTAACTTTTTATTCTTTTTATTCTTCAATGACACTGTGGCTGTTTCTTCTCTTGGGAAAGGCGACCCCATTGCCGCCAGTCCAGTCGTCCACATTTGTTCTTTCCCTGCATCCCTTCATCCTGGAAAGCATTCAGATAGAGGCTAGATCAGAATTCCTAGGCCTCACCAGAGAGCTGGGTCGGAAGAAGAGCAGCTGGCACATGAAATGGCACCCCCATGGGATTCCGGCACCACAAGTGGGGGCTTAACCTACTACACCACAGCACCAGTCCCGGTTTTCCCTCTTTAATTTCGAGTTCTGTGAGGATAGAAGTAACATATATTGGGGCCAGTATTGAAGTACAGTAGGTTAAGCTGCTGTCTGCAATGCCAGCATCCAATATCAGAGCACCGGTTCTAGTCCAGAAGGCTCCACTTCCAACCCAGCTCTCTATTAATGCACTTGGGAAGGCAGCAGAAGATGGCCCAAGTGTGTGGGAGACCAGGATGAACTAACTCCCTGGCTCCTGACTTCGGCCTGGCCCAGGCCCAGCCCTTGTGGCCATTTGGGGCATAAACCAGCAGATACAAGATCTCTTTCTCTCTCTCTTCCTCTCTCTCTCTCTCTCTCTCTCTCTCTCTCTCTCTTTCTCTCTCTCCCCCCTCCCCCTTCTCTCTCTTCTTTTTCTCCCTCTCTCACCCTCCCCTACTCTCTCCCTCTCTCTGAAACTCTGCCTTTCAAATAGATAAATCTTTATAAAAAACAAAAGAAGTAACATATGTTCCTTCTCTCACATGATAGTCTAGCTATTCAAAATGCAATCTGTGCACCAGCAACACAGACCCCATGTTTGAACCAGAATCTCAGATCTCTTGAATCTGAATCTGCTTTATAACAAGACCCATAAGTGATTTGTACATAATTCAAGTTTGAGAAGTACTTCTCCAGGAAACTATTCATAGTGCATAGAAATGAAATGATGGAATCAGACCAACAGTGGGAATCTATTCTATCTCTAACGTGATAGACTTCAGTCCTAACTGCATCTTAAATCATTTGAGGCACTTAGACAAAATATTGTTATGGCTTGCTCTATTCCCCCAGAGAGGCTAGCTAATTCTTTTTTTTTTTTTTTTTTTGACAGACAGAGTTAGACAGTGAGAGAGAGAGAGATGGAGAGAAAGCTCTTCCTTCCGTTGGTTCACCCCCCAAATGGCCACTACGGCCGGTGCACTGAGCCAATCCGAAGCCAGGAGCCAAGTGCTTCCTCCTGGTCTCCCATGCTGGTGCAGGGCCCAAGCAGTTGGGCCATCCTCCACTGCCTTCCCGGGCCACAGCAGAGAGCAGGACTGGAAGAGGAGCAACCGGGACAGAGTCCAGCACCCCAACCGGGACTAGAACCCAGGGTGCCAACGCTGCAGGTGGAGAATTAGCCAAGTGAGCCGTGGCACCAGTTCGCTAGCTAATTCTTCATTGGTCTTGACATCATCATTTAATGCATTAATCTTTCGATGTACCTTCTATGTGCAACTGGTGTTGGGAACCATTGTACTAAGACTTTTCCCAGTGTAACTTGTATTCTCTTGATGGAGGCTAATCCCAGGGAAACCTTAAAATCAATCAACTGGCCAGACACTATCTGAGTAACCTAAGAGTGGAAAATACCTAAAAATCCAAGAGATTATTATATTATTGTTTTCCCCTAAATGAGTGACTTACTTGAAACCATGTTGGGGGACTCATTGATGATGTTGACTCATTGGCAGCTACTGCTGGCTTCTTCTTGGCAGTTTGCAAGACAGAAATTGCCCAGCAGATGTTACATCTCTGTTGTTAAATGATGAGTAGTTTGAGAACAAGGATTGTAACATTTTTCACCCTTCTAATACCAGTGCATGAGTGGATAGATAAAGGAATATCACTGAGCATCACCGTGAAGATGTGCAGGGAATACTGGACTGAAATTTAAGGGTCCTGGATTCTGATCCAGCCTCTATCTGAACACTTTCCGGGATGAAGGGATAACAGTTTTTTGGAAGCAAATGTTTGAATTTAGATCGTCTTTTGTTTTCTCACAAGGAATGACCTGGAATAAAGAGAAGAGAAACAGGTCCCTGTGTATGTAAAACCTCTCCTATGAAGAACAAGGATATTGTCAGAAGGCAAAAACTCCCTCTACAAGCAAACAGCAGAAGGCCTCATCACCGATTAGTGGTGCTTTTGCCCTGACACCTACAACCACAGAAATTGCAGAAGCAGTGAGTGGGCCACCCTCAAGTGCAGGAGAGTACCTGTTCAGAGCTGGAAATTACCTACAATGAGATGTCAGCCTTTTGTCTGATGACAGAGTTCTCTCAAGCCTGACCCTGATGGGTCTGTCTTCAGTTGGGAAAGTTTTCCAACCCAAAGTACCCCAGTTTGAAAGTACCTAGGAAGCAGAATTTATTTTATTTCCTTTTCAGATTTCTTGACATAGAGTGATAGAAATGGGAGTTCCAAGACCTCATTTTATGGTCAGAAATTTCAATCTCTTCATTTTATGGACAGAAGTTTGTCAGACACTGTGTCCTTTTCCATGGTTCCTCTTTGGTTCTCCAACAATGTCACTAGGAGATACCTTTGTCCACTTTTGGGTTCCTGAAAAGTTCATTTTCTTCCTAATTATATTTCCCACTGACTGCAGGTGACATGTCCCACTTTCTGTGGAAATTATTTATAAAGTTTCTACTGCACATTGAACAATGAAGGGAGCAGGAAATTAACTCGAATGGCCACTATATTGAACGATCACCTGCCTTACTGATGTCTATTGCTATGTTATAAGGATTATGGCAACAGGAAATTGCACAGAATTATCCAGAATACCAGAGGCTTTAAGAACAACAACAGCAACAACAACAAAAAAGTCTGAGAACACTTCTGAGGTGGACGGGGTGGTGGCCAGTCGTAGAGCACATTAGCCATTCTTCACCACCGTCAGTTCTCTTTGGACAGAATGATAAAGTCAATTCTTTTATCAGCTCTGAAGTCTGAGCTGGAGCATATGCACGGGTGCTACATCAGACTAGTAAAAGCACACCACTTTATAGAGAACAGCAGCTGCTTTATGCAATATGCTCTTTGCTTACCAAAGCCCTGAATTCCAAAGGCTATCTTGAAGATGCGCAAGGTAAGAGTAGTGATACTTCCTAAAGCAAGGCTTTATGTAAAGGCTTAACTGTGAAGAGTTAAACATTTTGTGTTTGAATGACGAAGGTCAAGATGGGAAATTCCAGGGTGAGCAGGAGTCTTTACAAGAAGGGATAATTAGACAAACATATCACTTTCTGCACTTTTTTTTAATGTCTAGGAGATGAAGCTTTGATCACAGAATTCCTAGAATGAAAGAAAGATGGTCGGGGACATGTTAGTGATCAGAATTTCCACAGTTCTCTGAAAGATGCCTTTAATAACACGCTGTGCTGGCAACATCAGGAGAATTCTCTTTTTAACCACATCCCAGGACCCAGTAATATAGCGACTAAAAACACCCAGATTGACTAATACCTCCCCCATACTCCATCACGATTCTAAATGGTGGCTTTGGAAATTTTCAGAATGAAAATCTCCCTTATGAATCAGCTAGAAATTGCATCTGTTGACAGTCTGCTTGACTTCATTAGAGCTCTCACACCTGAGAAATTAAAAGAGGAATAGCTTTGAAGACCAGATTCCTCTAGGAGGAAAAAGCCTGAGTGAGGTTATTTTTGCCCTGAGCCCCTCTGTTCATTCCAGAAACTCAATCCATTTCTTTTGCTTCAGCCTTTGAGTTCTCATTTATCTCTGGATCAAACAATTTCAGAGTCTCATGACCGGTCTCCCTGTACCTGATCACTCTCTAATCTATGCTAGAGTCATCTCCAAAAAGCTTTGACCCTGTTTGCAGTGAAAGGAAAGAGAACAACCTAGGGAAGCCGGTTTGAGACCTGGCACTGCCTCAGCCTCTGAGGTTTTGTGTTTAAGGTACTTCTTTATCTAGGGGCTAATGACATCCACAAGCAAAGTGGTTATGAAAATTAAAGTAAGAATTAGGGGTGGCACTGTGGTGCAGTGGGTTAAGCCACAACTTGTGATGGAGGCATTCCATATGAGAGTCCAGTTCAAGTCTCAGCTGCTTTGCTGATCCAGCTCTTTGTTAATGTGCCTGGGAAGGCAGCAGAGGATGGCCCAAGTGCTTGTGCCCCTACCACCCACGTGAGAGACCTGGGTGAAGTTCTTGGCTCCTGGCTTCAGCCTGGCCAACACTGGCTGTTGGGGCCATTAACAGAGTGAACCATGAGATGGAAAATCTCCCTCTCTCTTTTTCTCGCCTTCTCTGTCACTCTCCCTTTCAAATAAATAACTAAGTCTTAAAAAAATAAATGACTTACATGCCTGGCACATAAAAGGTTTTCTATAAAGAGTAATTTAAAATTTTTTTCTATTAATTCTTTATTGGCTATGACGTGAGGTTTAAAAGTCTTGGCCTGCTATCTAAGACCTTGGATCATTCATTCGACCCAGTTCTGCTTTTCCAGCCTTACTTCCCGCTTCTCCACATCCTTGTCCAGGGAGCTTATACAGCAGAGCACGTGCTGTTCCCTGATGCCCTTGTGGACATGTGCCAGCCCCTTCAGGCTCTGTTTGGCTGCCACTTCCATGAAGCCTTCTCTGATAGCCTTCACTCTCCTGTAGATCTTACCACATAGGCCATCAATCTCCTAAGGGCCAGGACTTTGTATGTTTAGCAGTGTTGAAAAGGGGCTTGAGAGGTAGTGTTGGATGGATTTCTAGAGAACTGAGAGAAAGAGTCTGCACGATACTCCACTGGGCTCATTGCCAATGAAACTGCTCAGATCCTCAGAGGAGTCACCAGTGGCTAGTAACAGCTCCAAGACTGCCTGAAATGTGTTTCCCAAAGATAGGGCAAGATCAATTGTGTAGATTTTGCTGCCGTGGCTTGGATTGATTTGACAACATCCCTATTGAGGCAGAAATTATTCTGTAAACCTTCCTAAAATCATGTCCACTTTAAATCCAAAGCAGAGAAGTTCCTATGCCTGAGGCAACCCATAGCATGCCACAAATTGGCCACTCACCAAAACAAGGAAACAAGCTCTTCCTATGCACGATCATGTTTCACTTCTTAACACATTTTGATAGTCACTTAGCATTAGATTGATTGAAACTAGTGATATGAAATTGTAGACTTTCAGAAAAAAGACGTTACACTTTCATATCTGTCTTTCTGGTTTAGCAAGGGAAGATGCTATTTGAGAATTTACACTCAATTAGGAAAGGTGGTTTGAGGTATGAGTTAGTGGTTTTTTAATTTCTATTTTATAATAGTCTTTGAGAAAACCCAGGATGAATCAAAATTTGCATATATGTGTATATATATTATATATATATATATATGAGCTCACATGTACAATGTACATTTTCATAGGAGCCTAGGAAAAAGCAATGGTCTGGACATAAGTATGTTAATTTTTTAACATTTCTATTAAGTTGCAGTTTTAAGGAGCTTCCTACGTATAATTTCCAGAAGCAATCAAAGCACAGTACATGTTCTTGAAGGTAAACTTTTCTGAGCTCTTATATGATCCCAGTGTTCCATATACAAGTTACTTATGCCTCAGGCCAATCGAGATTCCAAATAACTTTTTGGTGTTATCTTACTGCTGGGATTGGGGGGTAGGGGCTTGCAGTGGAAAATCGACTTCATTGGGATATGAGAGAGAACTTCTTAAGGAATCTGTCCATCAGTGTCCTGTTGACATCCAGACATCATGCCATCCTATAGTTCCCAGAATCAGCTGTCAAGGACTGTGAGTGACAGGAGAGCCTAACCCCATTCCAAGCTCTCTTTACAGACTGGTGACCCCCGAGGCGTAAAGGAAGGCCCCAGGGAATCATACACCAGCTGTAGAACCCAAGGGTCAACCCCTCTGGGAACTTTCTACTTAGGGTCCCCTCTGGTTCTACGTCCGGGGGAGGTGATGTCCAATGGCCTTCCCAAGTCTCAGAGGGCACCCAGACCTTACCTGTCCTGAAGCCAGGCACCATGATGAACGTGACTAATCCCCAGAGCAGCAAGCGTGGCCCCATCTTCCTGGCGCTGGGAATCAGCTTGAGGCCGTCTCGTTGCAGGATACTGGGTTGTCCGTCAGCCTCTTTACTGCATTATGCTGGGAGGATATGGGATGAAAAGATCAACCCGCCAGGGCTGTCATCTTTGCCGTTCCAACCAGTCTCCGAGACAGGAGTCGTACCCTGTGAGTATTAGACTGGTGTGTTCAGCCAGGAAATTGTGCCTAGCACTCTGGTCTCTGATCTCAAATATAGGAAGTGTATGTGTGTGTGTGTGTGTGAGTGTGTGAGTCTGTGTGTGTGTTTTGATGACAACATAGTTTGTGGTAATTTTTCAAACGAGGTTTTTTTTTTTTTTTCAAGTTCAATTGCTGGGAGGTGTGGGCTGGGTTTGGTGAGAAGGATTAAACTTCAGTTATGAATCCTTTCTTCAGCTTCACCCATAAAAGGAAAGGGAGATTCCCCCTGCCGTTGAAGGAGGGGTGAGCAAGCACTTCTTGGCAGTGGGCCCATTTAGCATTTTGTAAATTGCAACCCCCCAACCACTCCCAGCAGCATTGCAGCTCCCTGGGGAATCAGCAGAGACCTCACGAGGTGTAAATGCAAGTAGAGCAGGAGCTTGGAAGGACAGCCTTGGCAATTCACCAGCATTTCCTAAAGCTGTCAGACTGGATCTGTTCCAATAGTCTAGTGGTTTCAGGGTTGGTTTCCAATATTCAGATCGGTAAGAACGAAGCAACAGACTGAGAGGCCGAGTGATGAGTAACCTAAGATTTGGAATCAGTTGTTTAACCATGGTGTCCTGGGTTCCTGAAGGGACCTTGTCATTTTGTAAGCTATGTTGCCCTCAAACTTGGCTCTCTCTCACAGGCATGGGGAACCATTTGGGTATTTAGAACATCATTCGCAGGCCTTGCAAAACCATCGACTTAAGAGTTAGCCTGCTATACAGTTACTGAATTTTGAGTTCTACCTGTGGTTGGCTTAGCATGGCCAGAACAAATGATTTCGCAGGCCTTATATGACCCATGAGCCAGAAGTTCACCACTCCTGTGATTTAAAGAATGATATGAAAAGTGGCCTTTGGTTTTAAACTTTGGACATTTCAAGTTCTGCTTCAGTAGGCGCTCTGCCAGCGGTGTTCTTTCTTGTCAACCTGGTGCTGGTAGAATGCTGCTGCTAATTCTACGAAATCTACAGGTGCATCCTGTTATTGTGGCACTGGGTTGAATTTCTACAGTTTGTAATTTCCATCAGAGTTTACTAGATGAGGCACAGGAGTCCCGTGGAAAGCCAAAATCCACTATGAATCATATAACCCACCCTTGTTCAAATGTCTAGGTCTCAAGGGGCCATTCGACTTGTGAATTACCCCACAAGTCAAAATACTGGGAGAGAACAGTTGGTTTGTCTGAATCATAAACTGAGTCCTCCATCCCTGACAATTTGCAATAGACTTTGCTACCATTTTGTGACTTATGGTGACTGTCAGATTCCTGTCCCCCTTTCCATTTGAGTGTAGGATATGTTTGCTGGATATCAGCAACTCTTTCACCTTTCTATGGTGATTCTAGTTCAAGGATGGGTAACAATAAAGCTTGTGTCTATCACTGCTACTGCCTACAGCAAAGATTCTTCGGCTCCAGATGAGCTCTGTGGGCTGTGGTCATTCAGAGGGAGGTGAAAGCATAGTAGCATCACTTTTTGTCTAAACATCTACATAGCATTCCACTTGGCTTCCTTGATTCAAGTGCATCCCCTCACATCATTTTCCTGAGGAGAGAGAGAAAGAGAATATTTCTCATGTTCTGGCTCGCTCTCCAAATGCCCATGAGGGCCGGAGCTGAGCTAAGCAAAAGCCAGGAGCCAAGAATTCAATGCAAGTATGTCACAAGGCCAGCAGGGACCAAACCACTTGAGTCATCACCACTACTTCCCAGGGTCCACTTTAGCAGGAAACCGAAATCATGATTTGGAGCCAGGGATCAAACCTAGGCACTCTGAGGTCCAACACAGGCATGATAACCGGCATCTTAACAAACAGGCTGAGCACTTGACCCATCACCTCCAGTTCAATCCTCCTGAATAACACTATTTTTTTCCCTTTTCTAACCAAAACTTAGAGTCTTAGGAATTTCTATAATGTCTTTGAAATTAAGCACAAATTCCTCAACCTAGCATTTAAGATCCTTCATAATCTGCTGTAGCCTATCTCTTCAACATGAATTCTCCACCATTCTTTATGCTGTCTTTCCTACAAAACTAGCTCAAATACACACACACACAACACAACAAAAATCACCAACTGTTCATCATTCCCCCAACACAACCTTTTCTTTGTTCTCTATGTTGAGTTCATAAACTCAAGTCTGATTTACTCTAAGATCCAGCTTGGGCCAGCAAAACCTCTTCCAATCCAGTTCCCTGCTAATGCACCTGGGAAAGAAGCAGAGGATTCCCCAAATACGTGGGCCCCTGCCACATGCATGGAAGACCTTTATGGGGTTTTGGCCACTGGCTTTGGCCTGGCCCAGCCCAAGCCATTGTGGCCATTTGGAGAATGAATCCATGAATGGAAGATCTCTTTCTCTTTCCATCTTTCCATCTCTTTCTCTCTCACTCCTGCTTTTCAAATAAATATAAATCTTAAAAAAAAAAAAACAGCTGAAATACTACCTCCTAAAGGAAGTTGCCTTATCCTTCCAAATGAAAGTCTTTTCTCTCCTTTGAGCTGTTACCTTATCAGCATCTCAATAATACTGAAAATCATCACTAGCATTTATTAAACACATAGTACATGGCAGGCACTGTGCTGAGCATTTTGTATGTATTATCTCACCAACTTTTCACATCAGTCCAAGGGAGCAGGTGTACTATCACAATTTCCATTTTACAAATGAAGTCATTGCGTCTCCTTGTGGTTGTAAAACACCCACACTGAATTCATTAGGACTGGTGTGATGTCTAGGCCTAAATAGCCTTTAAACACAGCACCGTTCCATCACTCTCAGGGCGTTTGTCAACTGATGAATACGTTTTAAATCTCCGGAGAAACATTTCCTCATTACAGCTAAAACTTCTGTCTCTTTAAAGAAAGGCTATGCCTCTAAGTCACTTTTTTATTCCCATTGCTAAATGTGACACCTAGCACAAAAGAGATACTCAGTAAGCATCCATTGAATGAATTGTATGGAGAATCCTTTTAAGAGTGTGGCTTTGAGATATGTAACTAAAAGAATGTTAGCTTTAACTATATCTCATAAGATTTTTACTTTAAGGGATTAGATTTGAGGAGGAAAAAATCCCATGAATGTCTGAATCAGGAGTCCACCATTACATAATAGGTTCGAAGGGGTTTGATTTAAACTCTTGCCGGAGGTGCACATTTGGCAAAGCAGCTAGGAACACTCTTTGGAACACCAGCATCACACAACAGAACGTCTGGCTCCTTGTTCAAGTTCTGCTTCTGTTTCTTGCATCCTTAGGGGAAGAAGGTGGTGGTTCAAGTACTTGGGTCCCTGCCCCTCACATAAAGATTCAGTTCTGGGATCCTGGCTTCAGCCTGATCCAGCGCCGGTAGTTGTGAGTATCTGGGAAGTGAAGCAGTAGGTGGAAGATTTCTGCCTATCTCCTTGCCTTTCAAATAACTTTTAAAATGTTTGAGAAGATCTTCAGTATCAGGAGATAGGGTTGTCAGTAGGCTCAACCATGGACCCAAGGCACTGGATGCTACTGGCCTGCTGATGTACATTTATTTCACTTAGCACTCAGTATATTCTCTTGCACTCTGGATTTTCCTCTTCTTAAGAGCAGACAGGCCCCAGGAACAGAATGGAGCAGCTTTGTCTCCTGAGCACAAGACACAGGGGCAAGGGAGGAGGTCAAGTATTTAACATCCTCCTTATTTTAGCCTCGGGTAAACTTTTATCCATCCATAAAAATGCAGCTTTCACCACAAACCTCTAATGTGACTTGATAAAACAAAAACAAAACAGGGACTTTCTGGGTAATGAGGTCAAGAGATTGTTTCGTAACAGGCAAATTTTTTCGCGTGACAGCTGGAGGATTAAAATAGAACAAAGGAGCAAGCCACCTGCCAGCAGGCCTAAAGAACCAAGAGTGACATTAGCAAGTGGTTAAATTCATGGAATCCAAGTATTTCATCAGACATGGCCAGATAGATAGTAACAATACCTTGAATTGACAGAATTAATTTTTTCTGAGAACTCTGAAAGTTTTTGATTGAGTAACCTCATTTCCCCTTCCCCAACCCCTCCCCTGTTTCTTGTTAATAGATGAAGAGATTGGGCTGCAACTGGGTTCATGTCATCCATGGTGGAGACAGTACGGATTTCTCGTTGTCTCGTGTCTTGTTGTTCTTGTGCTTCTGAAAACCCAGCTCTCTCCTGTTCTGGCCCATATTTGTGCATGATGATGACCTTTCTGCTGATTCTACACAAAGAAGGCAAATCCTCCTTTTCTGCCGCACTGATCATGGGTATTCCATTACCATGACTGTGCAAGGTGGCCAGCACTGGTGTTAGTGAGAACAGAACAGACAAACTCTCTGCCATTATTGTGGTCTTTTAGTTGGGACAGACAGAGAATAAGTAATGAAAACACATGACTAGGGTGATGTCCCATGATGATAAGTGTTAAAAGGGAAAATAATGCAGGTAAGTAAAAAAATGCCCGGAAGGGACTAGATAGGATGCCCTTTTTGGGTGAAGAAGATTGGAAAATCTCTGAGGAATGTCACTTGGACGGAGTTCCGGATGAAGTGAGGGTCGAGTCAGGTCACTATTTGGAAGAAGTGCATTCCTGAGCTGGGGTTAAGCTCCAAAGTCTTAGGAAGAGCAAGCAGGCTGATGGGAGTGCATGAGCAGGGGCCAATTAGGAGACACGGGCTGGAAAATTGAGCAGGTCAGAAGTTTGGAATTTTATTCAAAGTTGATGGGAAGCCATGGGAAGGTTGAGAGCAGAGGAATAAAGCACTTGGGTTCTTTCAGTTGTCCAAGCAAGGTATTGGGCCTGTGATCAGAGACTACAGCCATGGAAATGATGGGCACGTTGAGATTTGTTTTAAGAGTAGAGCCCAGGCCGGCGCCGTGGCTCAACAGGCTAATCCTCCGCCTTGCGGCGCCGGCACACCAGGTTCTAGTCCCGGTCGGGGCACCGATCCTGTCCCGGTTGCCCCTCTTCCAGGCCAGCTCTCTGCTGTGGCCAGGGAGTGCAGTGGAGGATGGTCCAGGTCCTTGGGCCCTGCACCCCATGGGAGACCAGGAGAAGCACCTGGCTCCTGCCATCGGATCAGCGCGGTGCGCCGGCCGCAGCGCGCTACTGCGGCGGCCATTAGAGGGTGAACCAACGGCAAAAGGAAGACCTTTCTCTCTGTCTCTCTCTCTCTCTCACTGTCCACTCTGCCTGTCAAAAAAAAAAAAAAAAGAGTAGAGCCCAGGGGCCAGCACTGTGGTGTAGTGGGTAAAGCCTCCCCCTGTGGAACCAGCATCCCATAGGGGTGCCAGGTCGAGGCCCGGCTGCACGCACTACTTCCCATCCAACTCCCTGCTAATGCACCTGGAAAAGCAGAGGAGGATAGCTCAAGTCCTTGGGCCCCTGAACCCCTGTGGGAGAACCAGAAGAAGCTCTTGGCTCCTAGCTTTGGCCTGGCCCAGCCCTGACCTTGAGGGCATTTGGGAATTAAACCAGTAGATGGAAGATCTCTCTCTCTCTCTCTCTCTCTCTCTCTTTAAAAATAAACAAATATATATATACATATATATGTATATATATACATATATATATATATATATATATATATATATATATATATATATAAATGTAGAGCCCAGAGAACTTGCTTATTTGATTGGATGGTGTGTATAAGGAAGAGAGAAGAATCAAGACTGTCTCAGATGTTGGGCTTGACTACTCAGTGAAAGATGTTGCTGGTTACTAAGATAGAGAAGATGAGTAGAAACTTGCTTGAGTGATGAGGTGTAATTAGGAATTGTGTTTTGGGGGCGGATGTTGTGGTGTAGCGAGTTAAGCCACCACCTGTGATGCTGGCGTCTCATTTAGGTGCCAATTTGAGTCCCAGCTGCTCTACTTCTGATCCTGCTAATGCCCCTGGGGAAGCAGCAGAAGGTGGCCCAAGCACTTGAGCCCCTGATCCTCCATGGAAGACTCAGATGAATCTCCTGGCTCATGGTTTCACCAAAGCCCAGCTT
Organism: Lepus europaeus; assembly: GCF_033115175.1. Classification (NCBI taxonomy): domain Eukaryota; kingdom Metazoa; phylum Chordata; class Mammalia; order Lagomorpha; family Leporidae; genus Lepus; species Lepus europaeus. The sequence goes on along the minus strand of NC_084840.1, from coordinate 76,121,086 downwards.
TGACCACTGCAGCCATTTGTGGAGTGAGCCAGTGGATGAAAGGTCTTCCTCTCTCTGAGTGTGTATGTTTGTCTCTCCTTCTCTCTAACTCTGCCTTTCAAACAAATAAATATTTTTTAGGAAAAGAATTGTGTTTTGGCCATAGTAACTGATATATAACTGGAGATATTGTTTGGATGCTGGATAAATACCTCGTTTGAGGAACTATGTTCCTAAGGAGAGCAGGGAATGTACAAACAAGGCAGGAGCTTCAATGAGGAGTTGTGGGCAACCAGTGAAGGTTTTAAAAAACAGATTTCCTTGGGTGCTGTGGTACATGGATTAAACTGCTGCTCGTGACACTGGCATCCCAGGTTTGAGTACTGGCTGCTCCACTTCTGATCCAGCTTCCTGCAAATGTACCTGGGAAAGAAGAGGGAAGATGACCCAAGTACCTGGGCCTCTCCCACTCAAGTGGGAGACCAGGATGGAGTTCCTGGCTTTGGCCTGGCCCAGACCTTGCTGTTGCAGCCATTTGAGGAGTGAACCAGTGGGTAGAAGGTGTCCCTGTCTCTCCCCCCTGCCTCTATCACTCTGTCTTTCAAATCCATCAGTCAATCTTTACAAAGTAGTCTTTCTTTCCAGAGCAGTTTTAGGTGTGTGTTAACTTGAGTGGAGGGTAGATTCCCATATCTCTTCTGCCTTCACACATGCATGGCACCGGCATTAACAACACCCACACCATGTTGGTCCATTGCTACAATCCACGAGCCTACATGAACACATCCTCGTCACCCAAAGTCCATGGCTCACATAGGGTCACTTTCAGGGTCACACACTCCATGGGCTTGAACAAATGCACAGCGACCTGCATCACCCATCACTGGCACACAGAGCGTTTCGTTGCCTGAAGCTCTCCCGTGCTCTGCCTTTCATCCCTCTCCCCTTACAACCCCCTGGGGAAAAAACACTGACATTTTTAAGAAACTGCTCATTTTCTATGAAGGGAATTGTTACCGTGTAGTGGTATGCTGAGGAGAACCACTGAGGAGAGAAGAACTGCAGGAGCAAAACGTTGGAGTCAGAGACTCCAGAGCACTGGTGCATCCTGAAGGAATCAGCCAGAGGTCATCCTTCCCCGTAGCTGGTGGAAAGGCACTGCTCTCGCCTGCTAAGGAGGCAGACGTGGGCCAGCTGGCAAATGTGTTGATGTGGGGTGAGGTGGATCTCTTCTGATTTCTTAATTTTCTCAGTGAAATGAGAATCAAGGAGAGGCAAGGACAAGGGGTGTTAGAGGAGAAGGTCCTATTCAGCAAGCTTTATCGCACAACTATTATGTGCCCAGTCACCATTTTTGGACTCATGGAAATAGCAATGAACAAAATCATGCCCTCACTTTCATGAAATTTGTACTTTCTGGTAGATCTAAGGAGGTAGAGAAGTGGTTATTAATTTTGCTGCAGTCATTACTGATTCCAAATCCCAAATGGCTTACAATTAAAAAAAAAGTTATTTCTCACTCCTGCTTCATGTGAACTGAGAGTCAATAGCTCTGCCCTGAGCTATGGCTCTAATGCAGGTAGAATGAAATTCTCCACCAGCTCAACCATCTTAATTCTCAGATGGGAAGAAAAACCAGCCCGTCTAGCACGTGTCAGTCTTGTGACTCAAAGAACTGAGAACATTCCCCTGAAGCACACAATGCTCTTACTGCGTTTTGGTTAATTGTATCACCTGCCATTGAGGGACGCAAGCCACATGGTGCAGGATGCCACCAATAGGGTGGAGAGAAAAACTCTTCCCATGGGAAGTATTGGAACTCACAAGGAAAGGGGCAGGCAGAGTTGCAGTGTACTCCGAGGAGAAGAGTGATGCTTAGACATGAATACAAATGTATTACAGAGTGAATGAGAGAGGGAGTCTACTATGAAGATTTAATAGGGTCAGCAGGTAGAGCAGAGGGCCCATTTAAGTTTTGTGGTTAGAAATCTAAAATGAGGGGCTGGCGCTGGGGCGCAGCAGGTTAAGCCACCACCTTTAACACTAACATCCCACATAGGAGCTGGTTCAAGTCCCAGTTGCTTCACTTTTGATCCAGCGCCTTGCTAATGCACCTGGGAAGGCAGCACACCTGCACCCATTTCTAGATCCAGAAGAAATTCCTAACTCCCGGCTTTCAATCGGCTCAGCTCTGGCCATTGTGGCCATTTGGAGAATGAACCAACAAGTGGAAGATCTCCTTCTCTCTCTCTCCTTCTCTGTCTTGAACTCTGCCTTTCAAATAAATAAACCAATCTTGTAAAAAAATGAAATTTAAAACAAAAGCAATCATCATGTGTGGAAAGGGAAATGAAAATACAGATAGATGCCTGAGAACTGCCTAATCAGGATCCTGGAAGGGAAAAATATTGAGTAATTGGAGACAAAGACTTTTTTTTTTTTTTTGACAGGCAGAGTGGACAGTGAGAGAGACAGAGAGAAAGGTCTTCCTTTTGCTGTTGGTTCACCCTCCAATGGCCACCGCAGCCGGCATACTGCACTGATCTGAAGCCAGGAGCCAGGTGCTTCTCCTGGTCTCCAATGTGGGTGCAGGGCCCAAGCACTTGGGCCATCCTCCACTGCCTTCCCGGGACATAGCAGAGAGCTGGCCTGGAAGAGGGGCAGCCGGGACAGAATCCGGCGCCCTGACCGGGACTAGAACCCGGTGTGCCGGCGCCACTAGGTGGGGGATTAGCCTGTTGAGCCACGGCGCCGGCCCGAGACAAAGACTTTTGAAGTGAGGTGTGGGAGTGGATAAAATGTACGAAGTTTTAGACAACATGAATCAGCCTACTTTTGTCATCAACCTCCCTGAAAATGGCACATTGAGTGTGTGAGTGCAATGGCTACATAGGTTCAAGAGCAAGGACTCCACTTGCCACGGCCACTCTGCCCCCAGCTTTCTCTGAACACTCGGTCTGCCGGCTCCTGAGACCGATGCTGAAGTTCCCCTAGCTAAGGGACCACGTGTCCCAAGGGCCACAGTGTTATTCAGGAAACAGAAAAGGAGTCCTTTCCTTTCATCTGGGGCTTATTTTTTTAAGATTGCTTTGTACAACCCACTTTTCACACCTCGTATATCCTCCGGCTGCATGGGGCCCCTGAGGTCTGACACTGTTAAAGATTTGTGTTGTCTTCCTCCTCCTGCTGTCACCCTCACAGAGAGCAGATGTGGTGACTGCTCTGCTTTTTAATAACTCCTTTTTGTGTTTATTTGCTTAAAACTGCAACTCCTCCAAGACCACAAAAGCTTTTTCTCCTGCTTCCTCCTTCCCATCGTTGGCTTTATCCTACCTTGAATCCCCTTGGATCACAGTATGCTGCTCCTGCCAGATAAATCCATGTCATTCTCCACTCTCGGTTTGGTTGTTTCTGATTCTTGTTCCCTAAGTGTTGTTCACACCACTCTTGCCCTCATCCTGGTCACTACAGACAGCCAGTTTCATGGGCACGCAGCCAATGTCATGCACAGGGCCCTGTGATCTGATGGGGCCCTGCAAAGTGGTTTACTGTTCTGTGGTGGTCTTCTTAAACTCCTAGTAATCTTGTCTTTGAACTTGTGTTTTGTAAGTGAAAGTCTTAGGGGACAGTGGAGCAAGACCCATGGGCCTGATACCTCAATTCATATGTGACCCTACTTCCTGCTACAGATTACTGAACCAGTGATGGTGGCCTGGCCATTCTGCCTCCAGTGGGGACCTGGACCCAGTGCAGGAGGTGGAGAGGGGTTGGGCACAGGTGCTGTGTTTGGCGATTCACAACAGTAACCCAGCAAGTGTCTCCTGTGTAAGGGAACAAGGCATTAAATAGCAAGTAAAAACACTGCAACATGGGTTGGCTGTTCAGCAGGCCTGAGTGTGCCTACAGTGCTGGCATCCCATATGGGCACCAGTTCATGTCCTGGCTGCTCCACTTCTGATGCCGTTCCCTGCTAATAAAGCAGTGGAGATGGCCCAAGTGCCGGGCCTCTGCACCCACAAGGGAGACCTGGAAGAAGTTCCTGGCTCCTGGCTTCAGCCTGGCCCAGCCCCAGCTGTTGTGACCGTTTGGGGAAGATTCATTTTCATTCTCTCTCTCTCTCTCTCTCTCTCTCTCTCTCTCTCTCTCTCCCCCTTTCTCATTGTGCCTCTGTCTTTCAAATAAATAAAATAAATCTTTTTTTTTTTACTTTTTGACAGGCAGAGTGGCTAGTGAGAGAGAGAGGCAGAGAGTAATGTCTTCCTTTTGCCATTGGTTCATCCTCCAATGGCCTCCGCGGCTGGCGCGCTGCAGCCGGCGCACCGCGCTGTTCCGAAGGCAGGAGCCAGTTGCTTATCCTGGTCTCCGATGGGGTGCAGGACCCAAGCACTTGGGCCATCCTCCACTGCACTCCCTGGCCACAGCAGAGAGCTGGCCTGGAAGAGGGGCAACCGGGACAGAATCCTGCGCCCCAACCGGGACTAGAACCCGGTGTGCCGGCGCCACTAGGCGGAGGATTAGCCTGTTGAGCCACGGCGCTGGCCAAATAAAATAAATCTTAAAAAAATAGAGTTCATACACTGAATCAGATTTAAAACAATACAGATTTATGTGCAGCTATCAAGCGCATTGAAAATTGAGATGTTCTTTTTCTCTCACACCCCCTCTGTCTCTCCCTGTCACTCTGTAACTACCTTTCAAGTAAAATGAATGAATCTTTAAAAAAGGAGGGGGGCAGCACTTGTGGCACAGTGGGTTAGGCCTCCACCTGCAATGGCATCATTCCCTATAGGCACTGATTCAAGTCCCGGCTGCTCCACTTCCGATCCAGCTCCTGCTGATGAGACTAGGAAAACAGTGGCACATGTCCCCAGTTCTTGGAGCCCTGCCACACACATGAAGTTTCTGGCTTTTGGTTGGCCCACTTGGTGGCCATCTGGGGAGTTAACCAGCAGATGGAAGTTCTTTCTCTTTTTCTCTCCCTCCCCCCATCTCTGTAACTGTCTTTAAAATAAAATGAATAAATCTTTTAAAAAACTGAAAAAGACCTCATTGAAATTTGAAGATCTCCTGGTAATAGTTAACAGACTTGATAATTGATTAACAAAGGGATACACTACACTGATGTTGTCTTTCTTCTGAAGGAAGCAAACAATGGTGCTGTGAATCACTTTTCCTATAATGGTCCTAAGATATAAAACTTACTTTCTGTTAACATGCAGTAAATGTTTCCCTTGACCATGGATGAGGTTCCTTTGTTCACCATGACAGTTGATTGAAGAAGTGACATTAGCTGGGAACCAGCTGAAGGATCCTTCACAGCTTGGACAGAATCCTGACTTAGGCTTCTGCAAAGTTCAAGTCTGCAAATGTAAAAGGAATGGGAATTGAAAAAAAATGAAATGACTGGAATATGTGGCATTATCAGCAACTCTTGATTCTATGTGTGATGAATTTTTGAAAGTTATTTTATAATCTCACCTTGCAGTCAATTATTTTGAACAGACAAAATTCAAACTGAGTAGCAAAATGAGAACACAGAGAAGTAAACTTCCACAAAATAATGGATTTAAATATACATTACAACCTCCCCTCCCACACACACACCTTGGCTATGGGGCCCAGAATAGGCCAGGAGTTGGGGAAAAATGAGCTGGAAGATTTTCCCACAATTTCTGTCTCTAGGCTTGCACCTAACTCTACCCCCTTAAGTGACAATCCACTATGCGCACTTTCTCATGGTGCACCTGTGTCCCCTACCCCGAGAAGGAGACACCATGATGAACATGTGTGAACTCAACTCCACATGGAGATGCCAGGAAGCCCCCAGGAAACCTCACTCACACTAAATCCCACCCAAACTCCACCCCATTTGTATATTCAATTAGGGTACCACCCCTTAGCCCATAAAGGGAACCACTGAACCCAGAAGCAGCCCTCTCTTCCTTTGGCTAAATTCTCCTCTCTTTACTGCAAGCCTCTGCTTTTGAATTCTTGTATCATGTGGGGACAGGAGTCTGGAATAAAAACTGGGAAATGCATTGCTATGACACCTTGATGATGCTGTTGGTTTTTGTTTTGTGTTACTGTTCCCCTGTGCATTTCCACACACGTCTTCCCCACTTCAATGTGAAATACAGGGCTTCAAGCTTTTGTTGAGGAAATGAGATGGTCACACATGTAACCTGTTTGAGACTCACAACCCTGATAAAAGAGAAGTCTGCATACAGAGAATGGAAGGCTGGTGCAATCCATATTCATGGACAACGAAGTGAAAACAGGAGTCACCAGATGAAGTCCCAGGGCCTGGAATTAATGTGGAGTCGCTGGTCAGTCAATGTTTGTTGGAATAAACTGAGCTTCCTTGGCTCTTGGACTTGCGGAGTGAGAAGCAGAGGTCCAAAATTGAACCTCTTTATCCATTCTGTTCTGCAATTTTCCAGGAGGGATTTAAAGATCTTTACAAAAAGCGTTTCCCAACAATGTCATCTCATTGACAAGCATGCTAACAAAGAGGCAAAGTGTTGCCTTGGACATTTGGTCACTGTCCCATCTTTGGACCAAACCCAAGACTTCCCAGTCAGACTTGTGTGCCAATTACTTAACTCGGTCAATGTCAAATATTGTTTAGAGCTTGGAGCTTTTCTTCTCCTTCTTCTATCTTGACTGGTTCACTTGGCGAAGAACACGGAAGCAGCTGCCTGAAGATCAGTCAGTAAACACTGGAGATTACAATCCAGCGTTGAGAGACTACACCTAATCCTAAAAAGCACAAAGGAGCAGAGGGGGCCCAAGCAGCTTCAAGAAGACATTATCTGCTTGAAAATGCATCACTCCAGGGACACAAGTAGTCAGGAAAAACCACATTCATAAAATAAATTGTAATACTTCAATGCTATATACATTCTGAATGGAGGAAAACCTTTTAGAAATTTCATTATTCAATTTTTTTTACAAGATGTGTTTATTGATTTATTTCAAAGGCAGAGTTATGCAGAGAGAGGGAGAGAGAGATAGAGAGATAGCTTCTATCCGCTAATTTACTCCCCAAATGGTTGCAACAGCCAGGGATGGGCCAGACTGAAGCCAGGAGTCAAAAACCCCATGGTGGTCTCCCACGTGGGTGCAGGGTCTCCAATAATTGGGCCATCATCTGCTGTCTTCCTGAGTGTGTTAGCAGGAAACTGGGTCAGAAACGGAGTAGGTGGAACTTCAACATGCATTACTTTATGATATGCTGGTGATGTAAATGGCAGTGTAACCAGCTGTGCCACAATACCAGCCCCCTCATGATACAATTTTTTAAAAAATGAGATAAATGGCGCAATCAACTACCTCTGTCTTTTATATTTATCCTTTGAAGTTTTGTTTCCAAGCTTTAGAATGCATCAAAATCACCCAGAGGCTAAGTTAAAACATATGTTAATAGGCCCTAAGCCCTCGTCTTATTTCTCAGCAGGTGCAGCACTCAGACAGGAAAGAAAGAGGACTGTTCAGTGCCTTAAGAGCTCAATATTGTGGGTGTAATAGGAAAGATTTAAGCATTCTGTAAGGTGATGGCGCCTACAGTTCCTTTCTTTTTTTTTTTTTTAAGATTTATTTATTTATTTGAAAGACAGAGTTACAGAAAGGCAGAGGCAGAGACAAAGAGAGAGAGGTCTGCCATCCGCTTGTTCATTCCCCAGATGGCCACAACGGCCAGAGCTGTGCAGATCCAAAGTCAGGAGCCAGGAGCTCCTTCTGGGTCTGCCACATGGGTGCAGGGGCCCAAACACTTGGGCTATCTTCTACTGCTTTCCCAGGCCATCAGTAAGGAGCTGGAGTAGAATAGCCAGGACTTGAACCGGTGCCCATATGGAATGCCAGTACTGCAGGCAGAGGCTTTGTGTACTACACAAAGTGTGGACCCCAACAGTTCCTTTCAACCCTAGGGTCATTCTGTTTCATCCCCTTCTGTCCTGAAGAAAGCATAGAATTCAGTCGCCTTTGGCTTTTGACAGGGGGAAGAACCCAATAGGGATTTGAGGAAGTTGTTTCAGATCTGCTTTGTTTTCTGGGATGACATTCAGGTTCAGAAAAACACAACATCTGTCATTAGAGCATGGAATATCAACCATGACAGAAGAGGCGAACATATGGATAGGAGCAGATTAAATTTGAATTCTCAAACTTTTTCATAATAGATATATGTGTTTTTGCTCAAAGATGTTTTGATAAAAAGACTGGTGGGAAAGAAAAGAAGGAAGAAAAATTATCTGTGTGTTGGGGGTAGTAAAAAAAATTTCTCTAGCACTTCTTGTTCTGTTTCTCTGAAGGTCACGGTCACAGATGTTTTGATAAAGTCATCTTCTCTAGTGCATGTGTCTTTTTGCATAGGGCAGATCCAGTTGGCACTGTTGGTTGCCTGTCTGCTGCTTTACCTTGAGACACTGTGGCAGGTAGGAGATAGGGAAGCACAAGCAAAGAGTTTTCATTTCCCAGCTGCATGGGAGACCTGGACAGAAGCCAGGCTCCTTGGTTTCAGCCTGGTCTTGCCTGGGATGTTCCAGCATTTGGAGAGTAAACCAGCACATGGAAGATCTCTCTGTCTCTGTCTCTCTTTCAAATAAAAGGGAATGAACAAATAAAATGGAGACAATCAGTCCTGTGTCCGGCTCAGGAGTCACATCTGATCTACTTTCTGTTTTTATAGTCTTTGAGCTAGGAGTGGTTTTCATATTGTTTAGTGGTTGGGAAGACTCAGAATAACAATATTTTGCGATAGGTGAAAAATATTATGAGACTCAAATTTCAGCGTCCATAAGTTTTATTCAAACTCAGAAGTGTTCATTCTTTTGCAGATTGTCTACAACTGCTTTTCTGCTTCTACGGAAAAGTTGCAACAAAAAATAATGATTCATAAAGCCAAAAAAATTTTTTTGAAAGACAGAGTTACAGAGAGAGGTAGAGACAGAGAGAGAGGTCTTTTATCAGCTGGTTTACTCCCCAGATGGCCGCAAAGGCCGGAGCTGTGCCAATCTGAAGCCAGGAGCCAGGAGCTTCTTCTGGGTCTCCCACGTGGGAAAGCCAAAAATCTCAACCAATTCCTCCTTTAAGTCCTTAAACAAGGCACTAATCTTTGTTGTCTTTCTCGGCACCTGAAAGATGCTACTATGCTTGATTTTTTACCTTGATTTTGGAGGAGGCAGCCCCAGAATCTTCTTTTTAGCTTTCCCCACTATGATACACTCACCCCAGAGGCCAAGGAATCATGCGGGGAATGTGTGCATTTTCAAAAATGCCAATCCCAATTGTACATTTAGAAACTGGAAAACTGACCCAAGAGGTGGGTTCATGTAAGTCAGACCCTGGCAAGGACTCCATTGATCATCTGCCTGCTTGTACCTCCACGCTATCTGAGATGACATAGTGACACTTTAGGGCTGAAGATATCAATAATAATTCCCAGAATGTTCGGTTATTTCTCTTTCACCAATATAGTTGCCCAAGCAACGAGCCACAGGCTCCTTGGGTAGATGACTGAGAAATTGTTATTGAGTATGACTGCAGTTGTGTTTAGGTTCCTTCTTCCTGGGGAACCAGGACCCTCTTCTGTCAGTGGATTCTGGGACTGATAACACCCTTAGACTGGTGTCGCTTCCCTCAACCATCTAGCTAACATCTCCATCTGTACAAGCTAAGAAGGACATTTGTTGGCTGCCCACGTAGATCCACTGGTAACAATGGGGATGATTCTTCCAGAGCAGCACTGACTTACAGGGAGACAGTTGCTCTGAGAAAGAGTCATGGGGGCTTGACCTGCAGAGTTACAGAGATAGATATTTGAATCTCTAGGGGCAAAATCTCTGCCTAGATTATGCTGCTACTCAACCCTAGTTAGGGTCTACTGGCCCGGGGGCAGGAGAGAAAAGATTCTGGAGAGCCCCATTGTCTTTTTGGATAAGAGGCTTTTGCAGTGTCTTAAAACAAAGGGCCATACCAGCTGGCCATAGTTCCAGCTTTACCCTGCTACTTGTTTAGTAGATGAAAGCTCTTTTGCAAGCTGTGGGGGAATTCCTCTGGTTCTCATCTTTCAGCTGCCTGCTTCAGACCTGCAGGTTTTTGTCTTGTTGTTGTCGAATGTTGATGGAACCTAGCAGTAGCCACCTGTTGTAGTCTGTCTTGCTATAACAGAATACCTAAGACTTGGTAATTTATAAAGAAGAGAGGTTTAGCTTTGGCTCCTGGTTCTGTAAGCTGAGAAGTCCAAGATGGTAGGGCCAACATCTTCTTGCCTTCTGGCAGGGATTGGGTGTGGCAAAGTGGGGGGACAGGCAAGCACAAGCTGAAGAGAAACCCACTTGTGATGGAGTTAGTCAAGCTTGCTTTATGACAACCCACAGTCATGATAACTAACCCACTCTTGGGTACGAGGGTGGATCCCCTCTAACCTAATTACCTCTTAAAGGTCTCACCACAGCTCAACACTGTTCCACGAGGAACCAACATGCACTTTGGTGGTGACAACCCACATCTGAGCCACAGTGATATCATCCAGCCTTATTAATAATTTTAGATATTAACAGTCCTGTGGGTTCTTGTCATCTACTTAGATAAGAATTCTGAATATCAGCTCAAAATAGACCAGGCAACATGGTAAGTTTTTAAGCGTTTTATTCAGTGAGAGAAATGCACAGGAAAGTGAGCACTTTAGTTAGGGGAGAAAGAAGTCTAGAAGCTGAGCTGGGGCCATGGCAGGCAGAGAGCAGGCCAGCAGCCACGAGGAGCAAGCATTTGATTGTGAGCAGCCACAGTCAGCTGAGCGCAGGCAGAAAAGCAAAGGCAGAGAGTGAGCCATGGGCTCATCAAATCTTTTATGGACTTTCCAAACGGGAGCAGTTACGTAGTCTGACAACTGGGTGTCCAGGTGAGCTCAGATAAGGGCATGAGATCATGAAAGGGGGCAGGAGGAAGGCATGGCCTCCAGCTCACACAGCTTACAACTTGACCCTATCTGCTTGCCTATATCAACAGCATCAGCCATGCTCCTCTCCAAACACCTAATCCCTTATACCAGCTGGTGAGTTCCTTTCCACTGGTTCCTTCTGCTGATTGACCTAGAATGCCTTCCAAAGTTGTAACTGTCGTGTCCATTCAGGCTTGCTCTGTTTTCTCAGTCTGGCCACCCAGGACTTCCTGTGTCTTCAGCTGAGTCTTCTCCAAGGTACTGCGTCCACCAGAGCTCTGCTCCACTGTTTGCCCACCTCTCACCTCCTTTTCCTACCGTACTTCCCTTAAATCTCTACTTGGAATGCTCCTTGTAAGTGGCCTTGGTTTAGAGCTGTGGTGAGTTAAGCTGCTGCTTGCAACATCCACTTCTCATATCAGAGCATCAGTTCAAGTCCCGGCGGCTTCACTTCTGATCCAGCTCCCTGCCAAAGTGCCTGGGGAAGCAGCAGATAACGGCCCGAGTATCTGGGCTCCTGCCACCCACGGGAGAGACCTGGATGGAGTTCCAGGCTCCTAGCTTTTTGTGGCCATTTGAACAAGCAGATGAAAGCTCTCTCTCTTTCTCTGTGTGTGTGCATCTTTGTCCCTGGCCCTCTGCTTTTCAAATAAGTAAAAAGAATAAAAATAAATAGAAAAATCGTAACACATACTTGACTCTCGTTTTCTCTGCTCATCGCACTCTCCTTCTTGTGCTGGTTTTCTTTTCCCTTCTTTTTGGTCTGTGTGTGGGGTACAACTTTGTATTCATTTGTTTGGGGTACATTTTTATTTTTGTAGAAATCTGGAGTCAAGTCCTCCCTAAACAAACTGGTTATAGGAGCTTGGGTAAGCACTATTATGATGACACAGCCTAGAGTGGCAGAAATCCTTAGACAAAGGGAATATATGTTTGGGGTCTGTTCTTCTAGCCTTTTTTTTTCCCTCTCCATCAGCAGTTGCAAGAATGCTTACAATGCAGTTTCTCTCTCCTATATTCCTCAGTTACAGCCTGCTTCCTGCAAAAATGTGGTTCCTCGTTCCCCCACTTCGTCAAGAACCTCACCCCATTTCCATGGCTCAGACACAGGGATGTTGGCTGTGTTTTGCTGCTGTCTGTAGTGTTCAGCTGTGGGGCGCTTTATCCTGCCCTATCTTTCTTTCCATACATGAGGCAGCTCTTAACGCACAGTTCAAACTTAGAGATCCATTCTGGCTACAGATACAGTTTGCACTTCTATTTATTATCCTATCTATAGCTTCCACTGTTATCTGAAAAGATTAAGAGAAATACCAACCCCGGAGGGCTTGCTATGCCCTGGTTGTGATACTCAATGCTAAATCGAGTTCTCAGTTTCTATAACATTGTGTAACTGGAATGCTGACCTAGGATGAGCTTCAAAGAAGCTTGAACGAGATGGAATTCCATAAAACCTGAGGCACAGATGTCACCGTGAGCCTGTGTCTCATTGGTTTGGAGTAAAGAGTCCTAAGAGGAAGCACTCTGAGCCAAGGAGCTCTGCTGAAATAGCTTCTCTCAGCTGCCATGTCTTCCATTGTAATGAGGTTGATGATAGCTTCCTTGGGGAGGAATAAATTAGATAACATACATAAGCCACTCGCCCAGGACTTGGGACATGGAAAAGTATATAAATGTCCTTTTTTTTTCCAGAGTGGATTAATGGGAGAGTCCCAGAGAGACAGTGGAGACCAAACTGTCCAGTGCCAACCCAGTCACCTCTGGCAGACTGATCAAGGTTCTCATCACAATTCAGGTGTTCACAAGGTGTGTGACTTGGGCAGATTTCTTACCTTCTCTGAGCCTCAGTTTCCTGTTTTGAAGAATGGGCATAACAACACCTGCCTCACTGAGTAATTAGGAATGAATGAGATGATTGACGTTAAGGGTTCCTAGCATTCAGTTGGCAGTCATTCTCTCTACCATCCTAGGGTCTTTTAATCTCTGTGCTGAGTAACTGTCACTGTTCTTCGCAAGACTTCAGCTCCATGATAAGAGAGACCCTCGGATCACAGAAAAAATTATTTCCCAGTGGTGCTGCATAAGCTCATGGTCTGTTTTGATGATTTGCTTGTACACAGGGGAGCAGAGTGAGGTTGCCACTCAGAGTTGTATTCCCGATCCAAGTGCTGGAGCAAAGCTTGCCTCTCCACGTTCTCAGGGGTTGCACCAGAAGCCACAGTGGAAAGATAAGAGCCCGCCAGGGAGACATTCAGAATCAAGCTCTTGGTCTCACTACCTGAAGAGTTAGAAAAGGATAATTTTACTCACTACTTTAGGTGTGCATATGTCAACTTGGCATTTTTTTTAAAAGTCCCCATGAAAGCTGCAAAACATGCACAAAAATTATGTTTTGGAAAAGTGAATTTCCAGGGCTTGCACTATGGCATAGGAGGTTAAGCCTCCGCCTGCAGTGTCAGCATCCCATGTGAGCACCAATTTGAGTCCTGGCTGCCCCACTTCCCATCAAGCTCCCTGCTAATGTGCCTGGGAAAGCAGCAGAAGACAGCCCAAGTGCTTGTGCCTTGCACCCATGTGGGAGATCTGGAAGAAGCTGGTGGCCCTTGGCTTCAGATTGGCACAGCTCTGGCTGTTGCAGCCATTTGGGGAGTGAACCAGCAGATGGAAGATATCTTTCTATCACTCTAGCTCCCCGTCTCTCTCTCTCTCTGTAACTCTGCCTTTCAAATAAATAAATGAATCTTTAAACAAAAAAAATAAAAGGAAATTTCCTGTACTCCTTAAGTAGGTATCATTACTATGTGCTCATTTAAAATGAAATATATTGATAAACAAAAAGAATGAAATAAAAATAAATTTCTTATTGAAAAGATTAATTTTCAGCTAATCAATGCAATTTTTTTTGACAGGCAGAGTTAGACAGTGAGAGAGAGAGAGACAGAGAGAAAGGTCTTCCTTTTCCATTGGTTCACCCCCCAAAATGGTTGCTATGGCCGGCGTGCTACGCCGATCCGAAGCCAGGAGCCAGGTGCCTCCTCCTGGTCTCCCAAGCGGGTACAGGGCCCAAGCACCTGGGCCATCCTCCACTGCACTCCCGGGCCACAACAGAGAGCTGGACTGGAAGAGGAGCAACTGGGACAGAATCCGGAGCCCCAGTTGGGACTAGAACCCGGGGTGCCGGTGCCGCAGGCAGAGGATTAGCCAAGTGAGCCGCGGCGCCGGCCTAATCAATGCAATTTTAAACATTGATGAGAGATTTGTCAAACAAGCAGAATGAAGACCAATTGGAGGGAGACGAATGAAAACTTTTTTAAAAGTTCAGAAGATTCTACATCCAAGGTTCACATGAACAGGAAGCTGGAATTGGGAGTGGAGCTGGGACTCAAACCCAGGCACTTCTGAATGGGATGCCACATCTTAGCAGCCACATCAAAGCCCGGATTTCTGGTTTTTCACTAATTCTACCCTCTGCCCCCTGCCGTCCTCCCTCCAGGTTGCTGAGCAGGAGAAAATCCTGCCTTGTCTGTCCAGGGGCTGCTACGCACGCTTGCTCTTCAGTCTTACTTGCTCCCCCGAAGCCTTTGGTCTTGTCCCTCTTCCAGACATTTTTGCTTATGCTGCTAACAGGTGCATGATCTGGGTTAGGTTCCTCCGTTGTGCAGAGCCTCAGCTTCTCGATTTGTGAAATAAAGGCTATATTTGCTACTGTCGATAGGAAATGGAGGCAAGAGAGGTACTTCCACGTTCTAGGAGATGAGGGAAGTAAGATTTTCCTCCTGAGAATCCAACCAGAAAGGTTCCCAAACAACAGACGTGACTGCGGTCTATCAATCAAAATTGCCTGTGAATGTGTAAACTGAATGATTTGGGAATGAATGCACCGAACTCCACCCAAAAGTGGGAGAGAAGAGTGGCAGAAAATGGACTCCGCAGTGGAGACTGCAAGTAGATTTGGGAGAGTTAGAGAGAGAGCAGATTCAACGTGGACGGAGACCCTCAGGCTCCGGGTCCCAGAATCAGACCTTCGCACACCCACTTCTGCTTTGATCAGCAGGTGGGACAAGACTCCGTCTAGACACTTTCTATCTTTGCCCTTCATCTTTTTGTGTCTACGCAGCGCGGTGTTCTGCTTTTTCCTTTATAAATTACTTCCTTCTGCTCTGCACAATTTTATTTTCTTCCATTTCTAGCTTCTTGCACAGGTGCCTAGTTCATGTACTCAATTCTTCTTTTTAAACTAATACAAAAATGTAAACCTATAAACTCTCCTCTTAAACCGTTTGAGCTAAATCGCATGATTTCTGGTGTGCTTTTCATCCTTTCTGGTATGATGCTATTTTGGTTTAAGTTTCCTTTTTTGATCCAAAAGTTGTCTCAACACTTAAAATTTTCCAAGGAGTGGGAATGTTTTATTTTCCGTTTTATTGTTAATCTCCAGTTTTGATTTGTGATCAGATAATATTATCCAGATGGCTCTATTTGTTGAAATATTAAGATTTTTCTCGTGTGTCCCATGAACACTTGAAAAGATGCAATGTTTGTTTCAGGGCACAGAGTTTGATATATTAGTTTTGCCACATTGATTATTTTGAAGTCTTTTCAATTCTCATTTGATTTTTTGTGCCCTTAACCTGGCAAAAGTGGTACCAATTATTTCTGTTCTATTCATTTACTCCTATAGTGTGATTTGGTGCATAGATTTTCCTAATTTTTTTCTTTCTGGTGAACTTGTTTTCCTTTTATAAAATGCTCTTTTAAAACATATTCAAATATTTTGCCTGGAACTCAACCTTAACTTGTTTGCAAGTCCTGATGGCTTGTTGTTTCAGTGTATTTCTGGTTTACCTTTTCCAGTCTTGTGTTTTTGAGCTTTCAGAATCATTTTATGGGAGCACTTTCTTTTTTTTTTTTTTTTCACTTTTTAATAGAAAGTTTTTATTTAATAAATATAATTTCATAGATACCACTTTCAGATTATAATGATTCTTCCCCCCCCCGTACCTGCACTCCCACCCCCAGACCGTCCCATCTTCTACTCCCTCTCCCATCCCATTCTTCATTAAGATTCATTTTTAATTATCTTTATATACAGAAGACCAACTCTATACTAAGCAACGATTTCAACAGTTTGCACCCACACAGACGCACAAAGTATAAAGTACTGTTTGAAGACTAGTTTTACTGTTAATTCTCATAGTACAACACATTAAGGACAGAGGTCCTACATGGGGAGTAAATGCCCATTTTTGATTTAACAATTGAAACTCTCATTTATGACATCAGTAAATCACGTGAGGCTCTTGTCATGAGCTGCCATGGCTATGGAAACCTTTTGAGTCCACAAACTCCGACCTTATTTAGACAGGGCCATAATCAAAGTGGAAGTTCTCTCCTCCCTTTAGAGAGAGGTACTTCCTTCTTTGATGGCCCCTGCTTTCCACTGGGATCTCACTCACAGAGATCTTTCATGTAGGTCATTTTTTGCCACAGTGTCTTGGCTCTCCATGCCTGAAATGGGGAGCACTTTCTTGCATACAATATAGAGTGAATTTGTGGTTTGTGCTCCAATCTGATCATTGTCTTTTTAATAGTGAGTATAGGTCACTTACAAATATTTATTCATGTGAGATATTTGGTCTTAGTTCTGTCTTACTTTTTTTAATTTTTCAGATACTTTGTGATGTTACTTCATTTTGCTGTTGTGTGTGTGTGTGCTTCCTGATCATTTGAAAGGTGTGCATTTTTGTTCTGAGTGACTATTATAATATAACTACCTGATGCTCTCAATCCTCTGTTTCTTTGGGTTGTATATTGCCTCCGCACTGTATTTTTCTTTCCCCATATCCTCTCCACCTTCTCTCTCTCTCTCTCAAACTTATGTCATTTATTTGACAGGCAGAGTTACAGAGCAAGAGAGAAAATTGCTTGCAATTGCCAGGGCTGGATCAGGCCAAAGCCAAGAGCCTGGAGCTTTATCCAGATCTCCCATAGATCTGCTGGAGTCCAAGTGCTTGAGCCATCTTCTGCTGCTTTCCCAGGTGCATCAGCAGGAACCTGGGTCAGAAGTGGAGCATCAGGACTTGAACCGGCACCCCTATGGAATACTGGCATTGCAGATGGCAGCTTAACCTGCTATGCCACAGTGCTGGCCCCACATCCACTTTCTTGATCATGAATTTAAATTGATTTTATGACTGTACATGAATTTCAAAAATTAATTGCACCAAAATAAACATCTTTTAGCACCATTTGCCATGACATTTTCAAAGTACCTTAAAATTATCTTTATTGGTATGGTTCTTTGAATTAAGACATCTGCTTAAATTTCTACTACTTGATCATTTAGCAGCAGTCTTTTGACACTCAGTTAATGATGTGACACTTGTGGCCGGCACTGTGGCAGAGCAGGTAAAGCTGCCACCCGCAGTGCCGCCACCCCATATGGGTGCCGGTTCGAGTCCTGGCTGCGCCACTTCCAATCCAGCTCTCTGCTATGGCCTGAGAAAGCAGTAGAAGATAACCCAGGTGCTAGGGCCCCTGCACCCGCGTGGGAGATCCAGAAGAAGCTCCTGGCTCCTGGCTTCAGAACAACACAGCTCCGGCCATTGTGGCCATCTGGGGAGTGACCCTCTCTTTCTCTCTGTCTCTTCGTAACTCTGCCTTTAAATAAATAAATGTCTTTTTTTAAAAAAAAAAAGTGACAATTATATTCATGGGAAGTTCCATTTTCCCTTCCCCTCTCAACTTTTTTTTAATTTACATTGTTTTTACATTGAGAGGCTTTATAACCTTTACCTTTATTCTATTATAACATATACTATCTATATTGAAAGCAGGGAGTCAGTGGAGAGAGAAAGAGAAAGAGAGAGAGATGTTCCATCCAGTAATTCATTCCTCCAAATGCCTGCAACAGTATGAGCCGGGCCAGACCAAAGCCAGGAGCCAGGAACTTCATCCAGGTCTCCTACGTGAGTGGCAGGGGCCCCAAGTTCTTGAGCCATCCCCTGCTGCCTCCCAAGGTGCACATTATAGGAAACTGGCATCAGGTGGGAAGTGAAGACTTCGATCCAGGAACTCCTGTATGGGATGGAGGCTTCCCAAACTGCGTGTTAACCGCTGTGCCACCCACCCACCCACATACACTGGCTCTCGGCATGTTCTTGTGGTTTTACATTTAATTCAGTGCTGGCTGCCATTCTCGTGTAGTATTTCCCCTACGGAGATTTGTTTGCATGCTTTTTTTAACATATAAACTACTGGTTTTAAATGGCTGCGAACCTTGGGAGGGGAGCTTTCTCTTCTCCCCGACGACAGAGCAAAGCGTGGGACCATTTCTCTCCACCATTTAGGGTCCACGCGCCTCCAACTTGGACTTTGGAAACCTTGCGCCACGGCGCCCTCTCTTGGTGAAAGAGATCGCCAGTGGAGGCGACCCTGCTGTGTGGTCCTCCCACCGGGAGGGGGCAGTGAGGCAAGACGCCCGGGGCTCGGGCGCAAGCTCAGGCGCGCTTCTCCCGTCGGCCACCGCTCTCCCCGACCCCGCGCCGGCGCGCCCTGCTTCTTCGGTTGCGGGTGGGCTGCGGCCGCGGGCTGCCGTTTGCAGGTTCCCAGCGAGTGCGGCCCGGCTGCGCGCTGCCGCCGTCGTGGCTCTTGGGCAAAGTCGGCGCGGCGGGCTGGGTAGGTCGCGCCTTTGCGGGCGGGCGGGCACCTGACGGCGGGGACGAGGTGGGCTGGGCGCCCGGGTGACGCTGGGCGCGAGGCCGCGGCTGGAGGCCGTGCAGGAGAGGCGGGGGCGTTCCGGCCTGGTCGGCCCGAGCCCCGGGGAGGGGTCTTCGCCTGCACGGCAGCCCCCCGCAGTGCGCGCCGTCTCCACCCGCCCTGCGGTCCGCCTTCTCCGCGGCCTCCGCTCGCCCCCGGTTACGCAGGCTGTCGCTTTCTCCCGCCGAGTCTGCCTCGGGCTGTTGGGAACTACGAGAGCGTTCCTTTGTCGCGACGTGGGCCGTGTCCTGACGAAGCTGTGCGGTTCCCACGCTCGGCAGGTCGGGGTGTGCCCTGCCCCGCCTTGGCCTCGCACAGCCCCCCCTCTCCGGGGCTCGGGAAGTGGAGGGAGAAGAGCCGACGGCTTCCCGGATCTCAGGACTGAGGGCGGCAGATGTGGGCGTCTCTCAGAGCCGGGAGCTCGCCTGGTGAGGGGAAGGCAGTCGTGATCCCGGCACGGCCTCGGCTCTGTGTAGTCTCGAGGTTTGAGCTGCCGCTCTTGCCCGGGGAGGATGCGAGGTGCGTGAGGGTATCTTTGCTCTCCAGGACTTTGGTCCCTGGGAAGACAGGCGCGAGACCCTTACGTGGGTTGAGCTGAGCGGCTAGAGCCGGCGGGGTCTTGGGGAGGCCTCACACAGGAGGCGATGCTTATACGGAATCCTGGAGGTGTTAGGTGTGCAAGGTGAGGACTGGGTGCTCTGGATAAGGAACAGGTGCAAAGCTTGCAGAAGTGAAGCACCTGGCGCGTTCTGGACGCTGCAGGCGAGGCAGACAGAAAGGCTTAAGGAGGGAGTGCTTGGAGGAGGAGTGGGATCGGATCGTGCAGGTGGGTCCTTTGAGAAGTCTGGGAAGGCGCCACTGAAAGTACTTATTGCGGGGCTGGCGCTGTGGCACAGCGGGTTAAAGCCCCGGCCTGTAGCCGGCATCCCTTATGGGCACCAATTCCGGTCCCGGCTGCTCCACCTCCGAGGCAGCTCACGACTAATGTGCCTGGGAAAGCAGCAGAGGATGGCCCAAGCCCCTCAACTTGGGCCCCTCCACCTATGCGGGAGACCCGGAAGAAGCTCCTGGCTTCCAGTTGGCTCAGCTCTGGCTGGCCGTTGTGACTGGGGAGTGAACCACTGGATGGAAGACCTCTCTCTCTGTCTTTCAAATAAACTAAATCTAAAAAAAAAAAAAAAGTACTCATTGCTAAAACCAGGCATAGGATGGAAAGAGAATATTCTAGGGGCAAAAGGGGCAAAGGCAGGAGTGGTAGATGAAGTCTGTGTTTCTCTTTAACAGTGTTTAAGTTAGGAGGCAACTCAGTTTCCGCCTTCTTCCTGAATATAGGCTGAGTAGAATGACTTATAGGGAATGTGGGGTAGTAGCCTACACTGGGAACATCTTATTTTTAGGATTGATTAAGCAGCCTGCTGTACACTGTAGAGTTTTTAGAACAGACAGTTGGGTGTGAGGTAGACAGATGCAGAAGGCATACAAGAAGTGTTAACAGTCCAGAGCTGTTTTGTTGTGGAGTTCTGTGGAACCGAAGCTCTCCTTTATGGGGGAGTTTGAGAAAATTGTACACTCCCGAGTGTGATTTTACCTAAAGTGGATTTCTTCTTGCCTGGCTTGTTTTAAGTTACCTTTCTGTTCTTCACCAGCCGTGAATTTTTTTAGAGCTTTCCCTATTCCCCGCAGGGAAGAGGTGATCCTGTTTGGTAAACTGGAGCCTTTCCTAGTGATAAAATGGTCAAGAACGCTAAACACCGCAGTTCCAGGGGCACTGGCGGACTTTGCAGTTCATGGTAATTTCTTCCAACAGGCGTCCTAGGTCTAATACGTGAGGCAGATGCCCTTTGATAGCTTATGTGTGTGTGGATGTCAGAGCGCGCCACCGCTCAGATTTCCTTTTCTCTTTCTGTGTATACTTGCCGTATCCTTTAGGCTTCAGCTGATGCCTGAATTTCTATTCCGTGACACAAAGGTTCTGTTGAAGCCTGCTGCTTTAGGTGCTAGAACGCAGACCCTGACTCATTATTGATTGGATGGTGGTAGTAGTTTTTCCTCCGATGAATTTTGGCTTGCAGTTTTATTTTGTGATACTAATCTCAAATTCTGCTTGCCTTGTGTCCTTAAAAAGCAGGTCTGCATATTTAATTGTTTCATAATAATGTGATTTGAATAATGCATACATTTCCACCTACTCAACTGATATTTAAGATTTATTTATTTATTTGAAAGCGTTAGAGATCCCTAAGTGGCCACAATGACCAAGACTGAGCCAGGCCAAAGCCAGGAGCTTCGTCTGGGTCTCCCTCTTGGAAAACAGGGGCCCAAGGACTTGAGCCATCCTCTACTGCTTTTCTCAGGCTGTTAGCAGGGAGCTAAATGGGAAATGAAACAGCCAGTGTACAAACCAGTGCCTAAATGGGATGCTGGCATTGTGGGTGGTGCCTTTACCTGCTACACCAAAGCACCAGCCCCTAGCAAATATCTATTTATTTATCTATTTATTTATTTATTTTTGACAGGCAGAGTGGACAGAGAGAGAGAGACAGAGAGAAAGGTCTTCCTTTTGCCGTTGGTTCACCCTCCAATGGCCGCCGTGGCTGGCGCACTGCAGCCGGTGCACCGCACTGATCCGAAGCCAGGAGCCAGGTGCTTCTCCTGGTCTCCCATGGGGTGCAGGGCCCAAGCACTTGGGCCATCCTCCACTGCACTCCCGGGCCACAGCAGAGAGCTGGCCTGGAAGAGGGGCAACCGGGACAGAATCCAGCGCCCTGACTGGGACTAGAACCCGGTGTGCCGGTGCCACAAGGCGGATGATTAGCCTATTGAGCCGGGGCGCCGGCCCCCTAGCAAATATTTACAGAATACTTTTCGTGTTCCAAGCATATTGCCAAGCTAGAGATACTAAAGATGAGGACGAGGAGAAGCACCTGGCTCCTGGCTTCGGATCAGCGTGATGCGCCGACCGCAGCGGCCATTGGAGGGTGAACCAACGGCAAAAGGAAGACCTTTCTCTCTGTCTCTCTCTCACTATCCACTCTGCCTGTCAAAAAAAAAAAAAAAGATGAGGACGAAAACAGCCCATCTTTTTTTTTTTTTTTTTTTTTTGGACAGGCAGTTAGAGGCAGACAGAGAGAAAGGTCTTCCTTCCGTTGATTCACTCCCCAAATGGCCGCTACAGCCAACGCGCTGCAGCCGGCGCACTGCACAAATCCGAAAGCCAGGAGCCAGGTGCTTCCTCCTGCTCTCCCATGGGGGTGCAGGGCCCAAGCACTTGGGCCATCCTCCACTGTACTCCCGGGCCACAGCAGAGAGCTGCACTGGAAGAGGAGCAACCAGGACAGAATCTGGCACCCCAACCGGGGCTAGAACCCGGGGTGCCGGTGCTGCAGGCGGAGGATTAGCCTAGTGAGCCGCAGCACTGGCCGAAAACAACCCATCTTTAAGGGATGTTTTTATGTATGGGGGTGGGAGGTCGCGGTGGCTTGGAGTGGCGGGTAAAGCTGCTGCCTGCAGTGCCAGCATCCCATGTAGGCACAAGTTCAAGCCCTGGCTACTCCGCTTCCAATCCAGCTCTCTGCTGTGACCTGGGAAAGCAGTAGAAGATGACCCAAGTGCTTGGGCCCCTGCAGCTGTGTGGGAGATCCGGAAGAAGCACCTGGCTCCTGGCTTCAGATGTGTGCAGCTCTGGTGGTTGTGGCCAACTGGGGAGAACACCAGTGGATGGAAGACCTCTCTCTCTGCCTCTCCTTCTCTCTCTCTGTAACTCTTTGAAATAAATAAATAAATCGTTTAAAAAAAAAAAAAAAAAGAGGCTGGCGCCGCGGCTCACTTGGCTAATCCTCCGCCTGCAGCGCTGGCACCCCAGGTTCTAGTCCCGGTTGGGGCGCCGGATTCTGTCCCGGTTGCTCCTCTTCCAGTGCAGCTCTCTGCTGTGGCCTGGGAGTGCAGTGGAGGATGGCCCAAGTGCTTGGGCCCTGCACCCACATGGGAGACCAGGAGGAGGCACTTGGCTCCTGGCTTCGGATTGGCGCAGCCCGCCGGCCGCAGTGCACCGGCTATAGTGGCCATTTGGGGGGTGAACCAACGGAAAAGGAAGACCTTTCTCTCTCTCTCTCTCTCTCACTAACTCTGCCTGTCAAAAAAAAAAGTATAAAGTAGTAGACAGCGTAGCATGTAAAACTCTGCTGTGACCCCAGCTGGTTTCGTGGTAGTGATCTGAGGGTGGTTACTGAAAGCTTCTAAGATACGTGTGGGAGAAAAGTGGGTGGGATGCTTCTGAGACTTACTCCATGCCCTTTTTCATGCCAGTTGTGTGCTGACTTAACAAATTTCCAGGAGTGGGTATATTTTTTAGCCTAGTGGTTAAGATGCCCGCATCCCACATCGGAGTACCTGAGTTTGTTTCCCCGTTCCAACTCCTGACTCCAGCTTCATTGTGTGTATATTCATAAATACTTTAAATAACAGAAATAAAAATTAAGTACATCTTTTAAAGAAGAGGTGCGTTTTGACTATGTAAATATGGGGTGAGCATTTGCTGTAACGGTTAAGACACACCTTAGGATACTCCATCAGAGTGTCTGAGTTGGAGTCCTTGTTTAGCCCTCAATTCCAGCTTCCTGCTAATGTGCTCCCTGGGAGATGGCAGTTGATGAGAGAACCAGATTGAGTTCTGGGCCTCCTGGCTTTGGCCTGGTCCAGCCTGAGCTGCTGTGGACATTTGGGAAGCGAACCAGCAGCTGAGAGATATCTTTCTCTCTCTGCATCTGTCTGCTAGCTTTTAAATAAATGATTTTTTAAAAATTGTGTGAATAAAGTTATATAAAAGGAGAACAACAAGGAAATAATGCAAATGGGATTCAAGGAAAGTCAGATGGATGGGTTGGGGTAGCCCATATAATTGAGTGTGGTTTCTTGTCCAAATCCTGTCTTTTGTTTTGAATGGTAAATTCACAGGTGATTTCTGTATTGAAATAATTAATAAAAGCAAGCCATACATGCGTGGTGGATTGTAACTGTGTGTTTGCTATGATTAGTACAGTTCTGTGAACTTCAGTGAAAGTAAAAAAAATGAAAACAGTTTTGTGTTTACCGTGGTGCAGAGATTCGACTTTCTGAGCCCTTGTTACAGAAAACTAGCAGGTACTGGTGAGATGACAGCAGTGTCGGTTATTTAAAGTGTTTTTAAACGTTTGAGAAAACAAATGAGGACCTTGAAATGCACATACGGTTTTTCCGCATGATGATGCTAGAGCTTTCAGAGCAAAGCTATCAAAAGGAATTTAGAATGGAACAGAACCAGAGGAGCAGCATCGTCTGATCAGATCTCGTTAATTCAGCTATGAAATGTTTGTTACATATTGAAGTGTAGGTGTAAGGACTCTGTTGGAAACAGAGATCCTCTGCCCTGCTTGATTTTTAGCCCCGAAATGTCGGGAGACATATCCATCAGAGTCGACTTTTCTGGGTAGGGAGGTGTACTGGCGTTAATGTGCACTCAGCCCTCTATCCTCAATGCTGCTCCTTTGCTTATTCTTTTCATTATAAACTTTTTATGTGTATTATAAAATATATTAAACATAAAACTTAAGATTTTAGCTTTCTGTAAGCTTTTGGTTCTGGGGCATTATGTGCACTCACATTGTGCAGCCGTCACCACTATTTGCTTGCACTGGAACCTGTGGACATTGCTTAGTTTCAGTACTGATGTATGTGGTTAATGTAAACTTCTGTTTCATTGTTAGCATTTTAATAAATGCTGTTTAAATATCTACTCTGTACCAGGCATTGGAGATGCAAAAATGAATAAGGTAATCTTCCTCTCTCCCCTAAGTTAAATGGATATTTGGGTAACCAGTTTCCATTATCACTACCATATTTGTAAAGATCTTTGAAGAAGTTCTTCAGTTTCTTACAGAGTGATACTGAGAGAAGTAGACACCTAGAGTTTGACTTGAGTTGCAACGAAATTTTGATGGTTTGTGATTTTCCAGAAAGTGCCATTGTTTATTTGTTTCTCAGATTGTGTTAGTCTTCCCTTGCCATCCTAAGATTAAAGAAAACAAATGAACCTGTGGTTTACTGAGCTTTGGTTTGGAGACCAGTTGAATAGGCAGGGCTCAAAAGCTGAAACAGAGTTAGGTGAGAGGTGCCTGGCTGTTTCTGGGTGGAGGCTAGTACATTTCTGAATTAAGTTTGGAGAATCATGATGCTAGGATGAACACTCCATGTTTTTCTTTGCTTCTGCTCTGAGTTTTTCTAGATCAGAGTTCAACGATATGTTTGTGTCTATATGAGAACAGTGAGTTTTGAATTCTAGGTGAGCTGCAGGAAAGTGCACAAAAGCCTCAGAAGCCGCTGTGTATCACTGCCCAAAAATTTCTGAGGAGATGATTGGAAGGGCTCTGTGAATTGCGTATTACCTGTGTGTGTGACCACATTTCCTGTTTGGCTCTGGGTTGGGTATTGATCTGGGGATAGAGCAGTGGACAGGGTAAGCTGGACCTGGTTTTTCATAGCTTAAAGTAGAATGGAGTGAAATAGGTTCAGAAGTGTGTCCCAGGGGGATTCCTTACAAAACTTTGAAGAAATAATCCTATTTGAAACATCCTAGTTAGGGAATGGAGGTTATTACTTGATTTGGCCTCTGTGCCTCAAGATTCGTGTCACAAGGCATTGCTGTTTCTGAATCAATTTGACTTTGGTGCTGAAGGCAGTGGGTCTGCCGTGTTGGATGTGCTGCCGTCAGCGGCATTGGTGAGTTGCCAGGGAAGCCATATTTATGGGGAGGAGAAGTCAGCCGCCAATACCCCAGGGCTCTGCTTTTATAAACTCTGGTTCTTCTTTGTGGCCTTGGGGGCCTTTTATTTACAAATCAGAATGAAGGAATGAGGACACTGAAGCACTGCAGCAGTGTCCCACAGTACGGACTCCAGGCAGGGAGTTACTGTGTTTAAAACTAAAGCAGCTGTTCCATATGTGTTGCTGTCCACTCTCTGTCCCCTGCCCTGCGTGGTGTGCAGCTCAGGTCAGCTAAGGCGTTGGGATGGCAGGGCCCAGCAGTGAGAAGGTTGAGAGGAAAGAATATACTGAAGAGAAATGTTTGCCCTGAGTCAGACCTGGGTGGGAAATTTCAATATTTTCCTTCCCTCCTTCTGAGTCACAGAGCACAGCTGGAATAGGGTTCTGTAGAAGGTGGTTTTTATGGGAAAATGCTTTCTGGGCTAAGAAGTGGGCCATATTGGTGGGTTTTACGATGTTGAAGGTTTTTGTTTTTTAAGGTGACAGTTGGGATTTATTAGCATGATCTCAAGGCTGGCTTGAAAGGGGTTTTTCATTGTGCCTTCTGGCAAATTAATCCCCTAGATCCTGGTCGCCACATCTATAATCTGCTGGGTTTTAGTGGTCCCTATTACAGTTAACATTGAGCTTGGCTGGACAAGGTTAGCTCCTGTTAAGTGTCACTGTTTTTGTTGTTGTATATTCATCTATTCTCCAAGGATATTGTGTATTGCACAGTCACATGTAGATTGTTGGTTGTCTTTTTATAATCAGTGTCCTAAAAGATTATAAATTCTACTTGATGGGTTGTGAGGAAGTCAGAGTATTTAAGATATAACCTATCCACTCCCCCCTCAACAGTCATTATTTACAAAATTAAAGCATCTCTGAGATGATGTCTATTTGTTCTTCTATGAGAATTGTTAATTTTTTGTTGTTACTGTAAAAGGATAGCTAATTGTGGTAAATTAAACCTGGTAATTGGTGTTTTTTAAGCATCTACTTTTTGCCATTGAGATAAATGGAATTTTTTTAAAAATCAGATATGTATAGGGCTAGTGTTGTGGTGCAGCAGGTTAGGCTACCACCTGTGATGCCTGTATCCTATATGAGCAACAGTTCGAGTTCTGGCTGCTCCACTTCTGATCCAGTTTCCTGCTAATGTGCCTGGGAAAACAGCAGAAGATGGCCCAAGGCCTAAGTGGTTGGGCTCTTGTCACCCCATGGGAGACCCAGATAGATTTTGAAGTTCTTGGCATTAGTGTGGGTCAGCCTTGACTGTTGCAGCCATTTGGGGAGTGAACCAGCAGATGGAAGATCCCTATCTCTGTATCTTCCTCCCTTCTCCCCCTGCCCCCCACTGTAATTCTGCCTTTCAAATATTTTTTTAAAAAATCAGATATATGTAAATAATTATGCCCTAAATCTAGAACTTCGTTCCATCTTACCTCATTATATACCACGGAACCAAAGGATTTCATTCTTGAATCACTTGAACACATGATCTTATAGGTAGAAAAAGTAATTCTAGAGATTTATTTTTAAAATAATTTATGGTCATGATTTCATATACCTGGAGTAAGCTCTGCACTGGTGATGCAAGTCTTGGCATCCGTCCTAAAGGGTGCTGGACCTTTTACCTCCAGAATTCCATGATGCTAAGGAAAAACTTTAAAATCTTTATTGTATTTTGCACTCTTTAATCCCTGCCCCTCTTGCCTTTCAGCATTAAAATGAAAAGATGTCCTTGTACGACGATCTAGGAGTGGAGACCAGTGACTCAAAAACAGAAGGCTGGTCCAAAAACTTCAAACTTCTGCAGTCTCAGCTTCAAGTGAAGAAGGCAGCTCTCACTCAAGCAAAGGTAAAGACAAGCTCGGGATGTAGGAGCAGATGTCTGCAGGGTGGGTTCCTCGTAGGACTGGGAGTAATTTGGTTTTAGCTTGCTCTTCTGCCCTTTTATTGGCTGAATAGTGTTAAACATTTACAGGAGAGGATTGAAGAGTTTAAAATCATCTGCTTCTCTTGGTTCTTTGAAATGCAAGTATTTCTTGGAATAGGAGTGAAGAAACTCAACTTCCAACAATGACACTTGGTTTTAAACTTCAGTATGTCTACCATTGACTAGAATGTATTTAAAATGCTGATTCTATAGCCATATTCCCAATGTTGGTAAATTCTGGTTCTGGGCTGGGGCCTCAAAAGTGTAGTAGTATTTTTTTTTAAGGTAAGTTATGGGGCCAGTATTGTGGCACAGGGGATGCATCTAGTATGTGTGCTGGTTTCAGTTTCAGCTGCTCCGTTTACAATCAAGATCCCTGCTTATGTGCCTGGGAAAGCAGTGGAAGATGGCTCAAGTGCTTGGACCCCTGTCATCCATGTGGGACCCAAATGAATCTTTTTTAAAAAATCATCTAAAGATAAGTTATTATTGTAGGTGTGTTTGGTTTTCTTTTCTTTTCTTTTCTTTTCTTTTTTTTTTTTTTTCTTTTTTAGAGCTTTGTTTATTTGAAAGAGTTAGAGAGGGAGAAACAAAGAGAAAGAGGTCTCTGGTTCTCTCCCCAAGTAGCCTTGACTTGGGTGAAGCCAGGAGCCATGGACTCCATCTGAATCTCCTACATGGCTGGCAGGGGTCCAAGCACTTGGGCTGTCTTCTGCTGCTTTCTCGGGCGCTTTAGCAGGGAGCTGGATAGGAAGTGAAGTCTCTAGAACTTGGGTCCTGAACCAGTGCTTCAGTACAGAGCACTGTCATCGCAGGTGCCAGCTTAACCCATTGTGCCAGAAGTGTGCGTTTAAGTAGCATTCCTTCTATATGTTGTGGGAGGTTTGAAATCAGCACTTACTTTCAGGAACTCTGTAGCAGCATCATAATAATAATGTGTATACATTTCTGGGGATGCAGATTTGTTTTGAATGTGTCAGCTGTATGTCATTTCAGTGGTAATCGGTTTTGAGTTTTTGTACATGTTAAACATTGAAAATATCTTCAAAATACTTCAGTATGTAAAACAATAGTATGGTTGTCAACTGATTATTTAAGCGTGTCAAATATTTTTAAGAATGAGAATGGTATTGGACTTTATGTTGTTTTAAGGGTTCTTATGTTTTAGAACATGCATCCTTAACGGAGACTATATCCTTCCCCACCCCTCAAACTGAGTGAATGCTGATTTTTAAGCAGTGAAAAAAAATCTTGGTCTTTTTATGTATAAAGCACAGATGTGTGCATCTGTAGTGTTAACATTTCATGAGTAGAAAAGAAATGTGTAAAAGGACTTCTTGAGAGAAGAAGCAATAATGAGAAACAGTTGAAAAAAATGACTTGAGAGATACATAGTAAAATATTTACTGATAAAATGACTTAATTTCTGAAATTTACTTAAAATAATTTAGCCTCAAATAGGAGAGATAAGTGTATATATTAACATTGCTATTGTTGGAACTGAATGGTAGAAATTTGAGAGTTCAATAATCTGTTTTTTATTAACATGTAATACTTGTACCTTTTTATGGAGTATAGTATAGTATGATCAGATCAGATAATTAGCATTTCCATTACTTTATGTTTGGACCCTTTAAGCTCCTTTCTTCTAGTTCTTCCTAAACTGTATGTTATTGTGAACTGTGGTAACCCCACTGCTGTGGAACAGTAGAGCTTATTCCTTCCATATAGCTGTATTTTGTTACCATTATCTAATAGCTCTCTCTGTCCTTCCCCATCCCCTTAACTACCCCAACCCCTGGGAATCACTGTTCTGTTTTCAGATGGACATTATTAAGGCTCCATATATGAGAAGGAACATGGTATTTATCATTCTGTGTCTGGCTTATTTCACTTGATGCAATGTCCTCCAGTTCCATCCATTTTACTGCAAATGACAGGATTTCTTTTTTTTATGATTATTTTATTGTATATGTACACATTTTCCTTATCCATTGATAGACTTCCTGTTGATCCCATATCTTGGCTTTTTGAGTAGTGCTGCAGTAAACCTGGGAGTGCAGGTATCTCTGACATTTTAATAATATTAATTCCTCACTTTTTTTTTTCCTGTGTGCTCAGAATCCTTGATCAGTGTTTTGTACTTTGTATTATAGAGGTCTTTCCATCCTTGGTTAAGTTTATTCCCAGGCTTTTAATCTTTTTGTAGCTATTGTGAGTGGGCTTGCTTTCATGATTTCTTTGTTAGCAAGTTGGTTATTAATGTATTAAAATAATCTTGTTTTTTTTGTTGTTGTTAATTTTGTATGCTGCAATTTACGGAGTTTTTCAGTTCTAACAGTCTTTTGGCAGTCTTTAGGTTTTTCTGTTCAGAGAATCATGTTGTCTGCAAACAAGGATCATTTGACTCCTCTTCCTTTTTGTAGGCTTTTTTTTTTTTTTTAAGGTTTATTTATTTGAAAGGTGGAGTCTAACAAAGAGACAAAGAAAAATCTTCCACTCGCGGGTTCATTCCCCAAATATCCACAATGATCGGGGCTGGACCAAACCAAAGCCAGGAGTTTTCTTCCAGGTTTCTCGCACCGGGGGCAGGGGCCCAAGCACTTGAGCCATCTTCCCCTACCTTCCCTTGCCATTACCAGGGAGCTGGATCAGAAGTGGAGCAGCTAGGACTTGAACCAGCGCCCACAAAGGATCCTGGTGTTTCAGGTGGCACTTTACCTGCTGCACTACAACACCAGTCCCTATAATGCCTTTTGTATTTTCTCTTGCCTAATGACTATTGCTAAAACTTCCAGTACTGTATGGAATAAAAGTGGTGCAGTGGACAACCTTGGCCAGTTAAAAATCTTACAGGAAATGCTTCCAGCTTTTCCCCACTCAGTATGCTGTTGACTGTGGGTAGTCTTCATTATTTGGAGATATGTCCCTTTTGTACCAGTTTGTAAGGGTTTTTTTTTTTTTTATCATAAATGGATTTTTAGGGAACATTTTCTCTGGGTGAGATGACTACATAATTTTTATCCTTCATTCTGTTGATGTAATGTATTATGTTTATTGATTTGTGTGTGTTGAATCATCCTTGCATCCCTGGGATAATCCCCCCTGATTGTAGTAAATATTCTTGTGCTGTTGAATTGGAATTGGTTGTATTGGGTTGAAAATTTTTATTATCTGTGCTCATCAAGGATATTGGTCTATGGTTTTCTTTTTGTTGTGTCTTTGATTTTGGCAATGCTCGCCTTGTAGAATGAGTTTGAAAGAGTGTTCTCCTTGTCAAATTTTTTTTTAATAGTTGGAGAAGAATTAGTGCTATTCCTTCCTTAAAAAGTTTTGTAGAACTCAGCAGTAAAGCTGTCTCATCCTGGTGTTTCGGTTTTTGCATTTTAAAGATTTATTATATTTGAAAGGCATATGATAGTAAGTAGGAGAGACAGAAATCATCCATCTGCTGGTTCAGTCCCCAATTGCCCTCAACAGCTGGGGCTAAGCCGTACCAGAGCCAGAAATTCCATCCAAGTCTCCCATTCAGGCAGTAGGAACCCAAGTACCTGGACATCATCCACTGTTCCCTGATTGCACCAGTAAAAAGCTGGACAGAGGACTGGAGCTGTGGCGTAGTGGGTAAAGCTGCCGCCTGTAGTGCTGGCATCCCATGTGGGCTCTGGTTCAAGTCCCAGCTGCTCCACTTCGGATCTAGCTCTCTACTATGGCCTGGGAAAGCAGTGGAAGATGGCCCAAGTTCTTGGGCCCTTGCACCTGCATGGGTCCTGGAAGAAGCTCCTGGCTCCTGGCTTTGGATTGGCATAGCTCTAGCCATTGGGGCCATTTTGGGAGTAAACCAGCAAATGGGAGACACCTCTCTCTCTGTGTGTGTCTCTCTCTCCCTCTCTCCCCCCGCCTGTTTGTCTGTAACTCTGCTTTCAGATAAATAAATCTTAAAAAAAAAAAAACTGGACAGGAAGCATGGAGTAGCCTGGACGCAAACCAGGCACTCCAGTATAGGCTGCAGATGTCCCAAGTAGCTGCTCCTTAACCTGCTACAACACAGTACTGGTCCTAGGAGGCTTCAGTTTCAGAAGTTATTGGTTGGTTTGGAATTTCTGAGTCTTCATGATTCAGTTTTCATAGGTTACATATGTCAAGAAATATATCCATTGTTTTCTGGGTTTTCCAGTTTGTTGGCTTATAATGGTTCATAATAGTCCTTAATGCTTTTTATTGTATTTCTGTGACCTCAATTGTAGTATCTACTTTTTCATCTCTTTTTATTTATTTGAGTCTTATTTTCTTTTTCCTTTGGTTTTCTTTGATTTGTCAATTTTATCTTAAAAAAATATTCTGAGTTTGGAGTTTGATTTTTGAGGGGGCAGGTAGGATGTCTGGGTATCTGTTCCATGATAAAAGTCGAGTGTTGAAGTCTCCTGCTGTAATTTATTGAAGGTTATGTCTCCCTGTATATCTAAAAGTGTTGGCTTTATAAAATCGTGTGCTTCAGGGGTTGGTGCTGTGGTGTGATGGGTAAAGCTGCCTCCTATACCACCGGCATCCCATATGGGCACCAGTTCGAATGCCGGCTGCTCCACTTCCCATCCAGTGCCCTGCTAATGTGCCTGGGAAAACAGCAGAAGATGGCCCAAGTCATTGGGCCCCTTCAGCCATGTGGGAGACCAGGATGAAGCTCCTGGCTTCAGCCTGACCCAGCCCTAGCCATTGTGGTCATTTGGGGGGTGAACCAACAGATGAAGACAGACCGACTGACCTCTCTCTCTCTCTCTCTCTCTATGTCTCTCTGTCTCTCTGTCTCTCTACCTCTCTACCTCTCTCCCTTCTTCTTTCTTGCCCTCTCTGTAACTCTGACTTTCAAATAAATAAGTAAATAAATAAATCTTTAAAAAATTGTTGTGTGCCCTAGCGTTAGGTGCATATACATTTGCAATCATATTTTCTTGTTGAATTGATGTCTTCATCATATAATGACCCTCTTTTCTACGGTTTTGGCTTGAAGTCTGTTTTGTCTGAAATAAATACAGCCATTCCTGCTTGCTTTTGGTTTCCATTTGAGGGGAATATCCTTTTCCATTCTTTTATTTTGAGCCTGTGTGTGTGCGTATGTGTGTGTTTATTGGTGAAGAGTTTCTTTGTAGGTGATAGATGGTCAGAATTTGTTTTTGTAGCCATTTAATCAATGTGTCTTTTAATTGGGAGATGTAGATCATTTATACTCAAGATTGTTATTGATGAGCAAGAATTTAGTTCTTGTTTTTTAAAAACTTATTCTGCATTGAATATTCTTTGTCCTTTTCTTCTTTTTTTTTTTTTTTAAGATTTATTTTATGTATTTGAAAGACAGTGTTATAGAGAGAGAAAGATCTTCCATTCCGTTGGTTCACTCCCCAAATGACCACCATGGCCAGAGCTGAGCTAATCCAAGCCAGGAGCCAGGAGCTTCTTCCGGGTCTCCCACGTGGTGCAGGGTCCCAAGGACTTGGCTATCTTTCACTGCCATCCCAGGCCACAGCAGAGAGCTAGATCAGAAGTGGAGCAGCTGGGTCTCAAACCGGCACCCATATGAGATGCTGGCGCCTCAGGACAGGGCGTTAACCCACTGTGCCACAGCACTGGCCACTCTCCTTCTTATATGACTGGAATATCTGTCTTCTGGTTCAGATACTCTTTGTTCTACTTGATCTTTTTTTTTTTTTTTTTTTTTTTTTGACAGGCAGAGTGGACAGTGAGAGAGAGAGACAGAGAGAAAGGTCTTCCTTTGCCGTTGGTTCACCCTCTAATGGCCGCCGCGGTAGCGTGCTGCGGCCGGCGCACCGCGCTGTTCCGATGGCAGGAGCCAGGTGCTTCTCCTGGTCTCCCATGGGGTGCAGAGCCCAAACACTTGGGCCATCCTCCACTGCACTCCCTGGCCACAGCAGAGAGCTGGCCTGGAAGAGGGGCAACCGGGACAGGATCGGTGCCCCAACCGGGACTAGAACCCGGTGTGCCGGCGCCGCAAGGCGGAGGATTAGCCTGTTGAGCCACGGCGCCGGCCGTTGATCTTTTTTTGTTTATGCTTTCAGCTGTATTTTTTATTTGACTTACTGAGTTACTCATTTCCAATATATTTTTTTTAAGAATCAGGGTAGTTTGTTTTTTTTTTTTTTTTTTTTAAGATTTATTTATTTTATTTGAAAAGCAGAGTTACAGAGAGACAGGCAGAGAGAGAGAGAAGTCTTCCATCTGGTGGTTCACTCCCCAAATGGCGTGAGTTGGGCCGACCTAAAGCCAGGAGCCAGGAGCTTCTTCTGAGTCTCCTACACTGGGTACAGGGGCCCAAGCACTTGGGCCGTCCTCTGCTGCTTTCCCAGGCCAAAGCAGAGAGCTGGATCGGAAGTGGAGCCGCCATATGGGATGTCGGTACTGCAGGCTGCGGCTTCACCTGCTACACCACAGCACTGGCCCCTCGGGGTAGTTTTTTTTTTATTATTATTAATTTTTAATTTATTTGAAAGGCTTAGAGATACCGCCATTCGCTGACTCACTCTCAAAATGCCCACAAAAACCGGGGCTCACTCAGGCCAAAGCAAAGAGCCTGGAACTCAGTCTGGGTCTCTCAGGTGTAGAGGCAGGTACCCAACTACTTGCCTCCTCCCAGGGTGTGCATTAGTAGGAAGCTGGAATCCGGAACAGAGTTGGGAACAACAGTTCTTCTTTGGGGGCATCATGTAACTTTTTTTCATACTTCTTGTATTCCTGCGTTAATATTTGTGCATCTGGAGTATCAGTTGTCTCCATTTCTTTTAAAAAGGAGGCAGTCATGGCAAAAAGCTCCTTTCTGAAGATGTGTCTCTGAGTGTCAGTTTGATAGGTTACTTTGCCCTTAGTTCCGGTGGGATGTTGTATTGTAATCTCCGTGTAGCTTTTTCCACCGTAACTGGTGGCAGCTAGGGTGCATCGTTCTCAGTCCTGGTAGTATTGCATGGCTTCCAGTGGTGCAGGTAAGCCCTCTCTTAACTTGGGACATCTTCCTGCTCTCTCTGTATGTATTTATCATTTTTTACAAGATATACTTTATTTATTTGAAAGACAGAATTACAGAGAGAGGTAGGGACAGAGAGAGAGGTCTTCCATCCTCTGGTTCTCTCCCCAGATGGCTGCAATGGCTGGAGCTCTGCCAATCTGAAGCCAGGAGCCTCTTCCTGGTCTCCCACATGGGTGCAGGGACCCAAGCACTTGGGCCATCTTCTGCTTTCCCAGGCCATAACAGTGAGCGGGGTTGGAAGAGGAGCAGCTGGGACTAGAACCAGCGCCCATATGGGATGCCGGCACTTCAAGCCAGGGCTTTAACCTGCTGTGCCACAGCGCCAACCCTGTCATTCTTAAATCATGTAATGAGCAAGAAGTTATTTTTGTTATTATATCTATTATTCAGATATTCTTACTCTAGATATTAGCAAATCTTAATTTCAAGTATGTTTTTTAAATGGATCAAAGTTAAAAGTTGCTTGTGAAATCATTCTGTTTTCTAACTTTTTTTTTTTTTTTTTTTTTTTTTTTTTTTTTTTTTTAAGATTTGTTTATTTCAAAGTCAGAGTTATGGAGAGAGAGAAAGAGAGAGAAATCATCGACCTGATGGTTTACTCTCCAGATGACTGCAATAGCCAGTGCTGGACCAGGCCGAAGCCAGGGGTCAGGGGCTTCTTCCAGGTCTCTCACGTGGGTAGCAGAGGCCCAACCACTTGGGCCATCCTCTGCTGCTTTTCCCAGACCATTAACAGAGAGCTGGATCAGAAGTGAAGTAGCTGGAACATGAACTGGTGCCCAGGTGGGATGCTGGTATTGCAGGTGGTAGCTTTACCTGCTAGGCCACAATGCCAGCCCCTGTTTTCTAACATTTTTGAGATTGCTGTCTATGATTAGTACTTTTTCTTAAAGGGAATTAAAGATGTGTTGTATTCATTTTCTTAAGCTGTTTAAGTACTCAGGGTACTGGACTGACCTCATCAAAATTCTGAAGGTTACTTGGGAGAGAAAATTGTACCTGTAGCAAAGTGACGGAACTATGATTTCATTTGTATCTCTGCTTTTACTCTAGATACTGAATTGAACACTAGGGACCAGCATTGTGGAACAGCGGATAAAGCCGCTTCCTGTGACATCGGCATTCAGTGTTGGTGCCAGTTTGAGTCCCTGCTGCTCAACTTCCAATCCAGCTCCCTGCTAATGGCCTGAGAAAAGCAGAGGAAGATGGCCCAAGTGTTTGGGCCTCTGCCACCCATGGAGGAGACCTGAAAGAAGCTCCTGGCTTCGGCCTGGCCCAGCTCTAGCTGTTGCTGTATCTGAGGAGTGAACCAACAGGTGGACTTTCTCTGTCTCTTTCAAATAAATAAATAAATAATCTTTTTTTTTTTTAGACAGGTAGAGTTATAGATAGTGAGAGAGAAAGACAGAGAAAAAGGTCTTCCTTCTGTTGGTTCATCCCCCAAATGGCTGCTATGGACGGCACCACGCCGATCCGAAGCCAGGAGCCAGGTGCTTCTTCCTGGTCTCCCATGCAGGTGCAGGGCCCAAGGACTTGGGCCATCCTCCACTGCCTTCCCGGGCCACAGCAGAGAGCTGGACTGGAAGAGGAGCAACTGTGACTGGCGCCCAATAAATAATCATTAAAAAAAAAAATAGTGGGGCCAGCACTGTGGCGCAACAGATTAACACCCTGGCCTGAAGCGCCAGCATCCCATATGGGCGCCAGTTCAAGACCCAGCTGTTCCACTTCCAATCCAGCTCTCTGCTATGGCCTGGGATAGCAGTAGATGGCCCAAGTGCTTGGGCCCTGCACCCGCATGGGAGACCAGGAAGAAGCACCTGGCTCCTGGCTTCGGATCAGCGCAGTGCCACCCATTTGAGGAGTGAACCAATGGAAGGAAGACCTTTCTCTCTGTCTCTCTCTCTCACTGTCTATAACTCTACCTGTCAAATTAGAAAAAAAAAAAAAAGATAAAAGTGCACAATCTCACCTGTGAAGAATTGCCTTAAAGCTTTACCCTGAATTGAATGAAGCCTTTAACTTTTGCTCTTTAGGAGTTGATAGGCATAAAGGAATGAGTTAAGCTAGATCATTAGGCAGTGACTAGACAGATCTAGAATGTGGAACATTTTTTTAGAAGACGGTGTCTAGGAAAAAAAGAAGGAGATGAAAATGGTGGTGGTGATTCAGGGAAGAGAGACTTCTAAGTCAGGACACTTGAAAAACAAATGTCTGGGCTGGTGCCATGGCTCAATAGGCTAATCCTCCACCTGCGGCTCCGGCACACTGGGTTCTAGTCCCAGTCAGGGCGCCGGATTCTGTCCCAGTTGCTCCTCTTCTAGTCCAGCTCTCTGCTGTGGCCCGGGAGTGCAGTGGAGGATGGCCCAAGTGCTTGGGCCCTGCACCCGCATGGGAGACCAGGAGAAGCACCTGGCTCCTGGCTTCAGATCAGCGCTGTGCACCGGTTGCAGCGGCCACTAGGGGGTGAACCAACGGAAAAAGGAAGAGCTTTCTCTCTGTCTCTCTCTCTCACTGTCCACTCTGCCTGTCAAAAAAAAAAAAAAAACTGTCTGGGGGCCAGCGCTGTGGCATAGAAGAGTGAAGCACTGGCCTGAAGCGCCGGCATCCCATATGGCGCCGGTTCAAGTCCCGGCTGCTCCTCTTTCGAACTGGCTCTCTGCTATGGCCTGGGAAGGCAGTGAAAGATGGCCCGGGTCCTTGGGCCCCTGCGCCCGCATGGGAGACCTAGGAAGAAGTTCCTGGCTCCTGGCTTTGGATCAGCTGAGCTCCAGCCATTGCCGTTATTTGGGGAGTGAACCACCGGATGGAAGACCTCCCTCCCTTATTTTCTCCCTCCCTCCCTATCTCTCTCTCTCTCTGTAAAAAAAAAAAAAAAAAATCTGGGGCCGGCACTTTGGCCTAGCAGGTGAAGCCACCGCCTCCAGTGCTGGCATCCCATATGGGTGTCGGTTTGAGTCCTGGCTGCTCCACTTCCCATCCAGCTCTCTGCTATGGCCTGGAAAGCAGTAGACAACGGCGCAAATCCTTGGGCCCCTGCACCCACGTGGAGACTCAGAAAAGGCTCCTGGCTTCAGATCTGCACAGCTCCGGCAGTTACAGCCAATTGGGGAATGAACCAGTAGATGAAAGACCTCTCTCTCTCTCACTCACTCTCTCTCTCTGCCTCTTCACCTCTCCTATCTGTGTAACTCTGAGTTTCAAATAAGTGAATAAATCTTTTTTTAAAAAAACTAACTTCTAGAACTTTGAGAAAAAAATTTTAAAACAACGTCTTTCAGAAACTTCGATAGGAACCCGATGTTTTAAAAAAATCAGATGTTTAAAAGATAGTTTGGGGCTGGCACTGTGGCATAGAGGGTAAAACTGCCACCTACAGTGGCGGCATCACATAGGGGCACTGGTTCCAGTCCTGGCTGCTCCATTTCCAATCCAGCTCTCTGCTGTGGCCTGGGAAAGCAGCAGAGGATGGCCCAAGTACTTGGGCCCCTGCACCTGTGTAGGAGATCCAGAAGAAGTGCCTGGCTCCTAGCTTCAGATCAGCTCAGCTCCGGCCATTGCCACCAACTGGGGAGTGAACCAGTGGATGGAAGACTCTCTCTCTCTCTCTCTTCCTCTCTCTCTCTCTCTCTCTCTCTCTCTCTCTCTGCCTCTCCTCTCTGTGTGTAGCTCTGACTTTCAAATAAATAAATAAATATTTAAAAAAATGAAAA
Source organism: Lepus europaeus (assembly GCF_033115175.1). NCBI lineage: Eukaryota > Metazoa > Chordata > Mammalia > Lagomorpha > Leporidae > Lepus > Lepus europaeus. The sequence continues at coordinate 76,082,942 of NC_084840.1, read as the reverse complement.
CTACTTAGGGACAGCTTAGGAATTACTGAATTATTAATTTTGTTATGTGTGATAATATAATAATGTGAGAAAGTTCCTTAGTTTTAGGGAATTAGGTATAAATGTCCTAATGTCACCAACTTTCAAAAGATTCAGAAAAAAAATAGTCGTATATGGTAAAGAAAATATGATAAAACATAAGCAATGGTAGAATGTATATGAATGACATATTTTCTTTAAAAATTTTTTTCTATAAGTTCATAATACAAAAGGGCAGGATTGTATGTCCTAAAAGAGGGAAAATGACACTTATCCTCAAGTATCTTTTTTTGCCGAGGATATAAAACCATACCCATTCCTTGTGAAAGATACATACAACTTAAATTGTAATGTGCTGGGGCCGGTGCTATGGCGCAGCCGGTTAACGCCCTGGCCTGCAGTGCCGGCATCCCATATAGGCGCCGGTTCGAGATCCGGCTGCTGTACTTCCACTCCAGCTCTCCAATCCCACCTATGGCCTGGGAAGGCAGTACAAGATAGCCCAAATCCTCGGGACCCTGCACCCATGTGGGAGACCTGCATGAAGCTCCTGGCTCCTGGCTCCGGATCGGTGCAGCTCTGGCCGTTGCAGCCAACTGGGGAGTGAACCAGTGGATGGAAGACCTCTCTCTCTCTCTCTGCCTCTCATCTCTCTGTGTAACTCTGACTTTCAAATAATAAATAAATTTTTAAAAATTGTAATGTGCTACAGATTTGCTCTCTTGTGGTCTAAGGGAAGATCCAATGTAGAACTTTTTTTTGCGTGTTAATTTTACATGTAAGTTTAAATTTTACTGTAAGCCTCTCCAAAAAAATGGAAATCTGGTGGTTTTTTTAAAAGGCCAAATAAAATCATATATGATTGTAGTAATTTAATTAAAAGGTGATTATTTTAAGGTTATTGTTTTCTCCTGCCTCAAAGGTTTGTTAGATTAGAAAAAAAAAATTTGCTACAAAGAATATGAATTTTAATTTGAAACTTCAGTGTACTTCTCTTGTTTCTGATCATTTTAGAGCCAAAGAACAAAACAAAGTACAGTGCTTGCCCCAGTCATCGACCTGAAGCGAGGTGGCTCCTCAGATGATCGTCAAATTGTGGACACACCACCACATGTAGCAGCTGGGCTAAAGGTAAGCCCACACCTAATCTGTGACTTTGATACATACACACACACATACCTGTTCTTAGAGGACCTTCAGTTATGATGTTAAGCTGAGATGCAGCCTACCTGGGGAGAGATCTGTGTTCCAGAACATTTAAGAAGACCAGGAAAATGCTTCTGAAACCATAACATGTTGTTGTTCACAATGTGATCAGAAATGTAATCAGAATCTAAAGTTATTCTCAGTGATGACTACAAAAATGATTACGCTGTCCATGGCTTGTTTGGTTCTTTCAAGTTTTCTTTATGTTGTTTCTTTTAAGTTTTCCCAGAGGTATAGAAAAATTGAAATATTATTTGTTGTTACTGTAAATAATCAAGAATTTTGCTTCAGAGTACAAGTGTCTTAAATGTTGTTTGGTGATGGCTTATTGGAGAATAAATACTCTTGGGTATTAGGATAATATAGTGCTAAACTAAAAGTTAAAAGTCATGATTCTTGCCGGCGCCACGGCTCAATACACTAATGTCCGCTTGCGGCGCTGGCACACCGGGTTCTAGTCCCTGTCAGGGCACTGGATTCTGTCCCGGTTGGGGCACCAGATTCTGTCCCGGTTGCTCCTCTTCTAGTCCAGCTCTCTGCTGTGGCCCGGGAGTGCAGTGGAGGATGGCCCAAGTCCTTGGGCCCTGCACCTGCATGGGAGCACCTGGCTCCTGGCTTTGGATCAGTGAGGTGCACTGGCCATAGCGCACCGGCCACAGTGGCCATTGGGGGGTGAACCAACGGAAAAGGAAGACCTTTCTCTCTCTCTCTCTCTCTCTCTCTCTCACTCTCACTCTCCCTCTCCCTCTCACTGTCCACTCTGCCTGTCAAAAAAAAAAAAAAAAAAAAGTCATGATTCTGCTGCTACCTGACTGAGTCATCCTGGAAGATGTGGAGATAATATTTTGATGTTTTCATCTTTCTCAGGACCCTGTTCCCAGTGGATTTTCTGCAGGAGAAGTTCTGATTCCCTTAGCTGATGAATATGATCCTATGTTTCCCAATGATTATGAGAAAGTAGTGAAGCGCCAAAGAGAGGAACGACAGAGACAGCGGGAGCTGGAAAGACAAAAGGAAATAGAGGAAAGGGAAAAGTAAGGCTTTGTTTGGATTGGGGATCTTTTGCGGTTGAAATATTTATTAAAATATTAGAGAATGAACTTCAGTGCTTAAGACTGAAATTGTCATGATTGGTCTGAGCAATCATCAGAAGGAATCAAATTTTTTTTCCGAGTTTGTATTTGTGATGTCTCAGCATGTGAGCAGACTGAGTAAATTTCATTATAGACTCTGAAAACCTGAAATACGAATTTTGAATGATTTATTAGAAAAATAATTTTGAGATCTGATGTTGAAGGCATTTTTCCTGTGCGATGACTACTAGAAGTACAACGGTTTAAATGTTTCAAACTCCACTATTTTGGAGCAAGATTGAATTTCTTTAAACTTACATGCATCTTTTTATTTTTAAAAAGTATGGGTGGCAGGATTTTTTTTTTTTAAGTTTTTATGTTATTAAATAGTTTATTAAGTATTGCATTGTTACTCATTTATTGAACCATTTGTAGAGAATTGAAACTATTAAATTATTACTATATTGATAGGCTTTATAATAGAAAGTGGTAAATGTCAAGAAAGCTTTTCTTGCTAACTATACTTATGTACCTATTCATTTTTATCTTTTGAGGTTTTCTCACTTTTCATGCTTTGCTGACTTTAATCTTCAAACAATTGTGTCCTTGTGTCCATCTGTGCCTTCCCCCTGCCCAATTCGTAATAATTTATTGTTTAAGAGGATTTGAATATTTTCTGGCCAGGAGGAAAGGCAAGATGATATCACAGGCCAGCGCCGTGGCTCAATAGGCTAATCTTCCTGTCGGGGCTCCGGATTCTGTCCCAGTTGCCCCTCTTCCAGGCCAGCTCTCTGCTGTGGCCAGGGAGTGCAGTGGAGGATGGCCCAAGTACTTGGGCCCTGCACCCCATGGGAGACTAGGAGAAGCACCTGGCTCCTGCCTTCGGATCAGCGCGGTGCGCCGGCCACAGCGCACCGGCTGCGGTGGCCATTGGAGGGTGAACCAACGGCAAAGGAAGACCTTTCTCTCTGTCTCTCTCTCTCTCACTGTCCACTCTGCCTGTCAAAAAAAAAAAAACCTCTGACCTTCAAATAAATAAACTAATTAAAAAAAGATGATATCACAGATTCTATCTCTAGTGTGGCTCACCTGTGATGAATATTTATTTCTTTGTTCTCGCAGGAGACGTAAAGACAGACATGAATCCAGTGGGTTTTCAAGGCGACCTGACCCAGATTCTGATGAAGATGAAGATTATGAGCGGGAGAGGAGGAAAAGAAGTAAGGCGCTGATAGAAATATTATGTTTCAAGCATGGTGTAGTCCCACTGTTTGCGTTTTATACTCAGGTTGATAAGTAGCTTATTTGACATTGGTTTAGGTAGTTTTTCTTTCTGGAATCCCAGCAATCCGCATTTGCTGCACAACAATTTAAGTTTCTACTGTGTTCTCATATATATTGTCTTTTGAACTTCTGAGTATGGTTGTATTTCTGGTCATCATTCCTGGAAGTAGAGTCAAGTACACCAATGCATGTGAGTTACTCACACGCGTGGATTTAAGGAAGCTACTTAGCTTTCCTGGGTGTTGATTGCTTTCAACTGTCAGTGAGAAAGTGGGACGACAGGAATTGGAGCTAGGTGCTTGAAGAGTCATTCCATCTCTACACTTTTATGAACAAAATTGTAATTGTTTTTGAGATAAATTCTTCAAAAACCAAAATTATTTGAGAAAAAGATCCCACGTATTGATTTACTCTCCAGATGCCCCAAGGGCCTGGAATCAGGGCCAAAGATAACAGCCAGAAACTCAATCCTGGGTCTTCAGTGTGGGTGGCAGGAGCCCAGTCAATTGAGCCTCCCTGGGTCTGCATTAGCAGGAATCTGGAGTCAGATGGGAGCCAGGGATCAAGATCAAACCCAGATAAATTCCTCAAGATGAATTTTTGTTTTGTTTTGTGTGGTGTTTTTTGTTTTTTTTTTTTTTGGAGAGGCAGAATCACAGAGGGTGAGACACAAGAGAAAATTTTCCATTTCCTGGTTCACTCCCCAAATGGCGAGAGCTGGGCCAATCCAAAACCAGGAGCTTCTTCCTGATCTTTTATGTGGGTGCAGGGGCCTAAATCCTTGGGCATCTTCTACTGCTTTCCCAGGCTATAAGTGGAGAGCTGGATCAGAAGAAGAGCAGCCAGGACTTGAACCAGCACCCGTATGGGATGCTGGCGCTGCAAGTGAAGGCTTAACCTACAACACCACAGTGCCAACCCCCTCAACATGAATTCTTAATAATTATTAGCAGTGTTCTGATGGGAATTGAGAGAATGGGGCATGCTTTATTATTATTATTATTTGTTTTTGTGAAAGATTTAATTTATTTTGAGAGGTAAAGTTACAAACAGAGAAGGAGAGACAGAGAGCAAGGTCTTCTATCCACTTGTTCAGTTCCCAAATGGCAGCAGTGGCCAGAGCTGTGCTGATCTGAAGCCAGGAACAGGAGCTTCTTTTGGGTCTCCTATGCAGATGCAGGGACCCAAGCACTTGGGCCATCTTCCACTGCTTTCCTAGGCCATAAGCAGAGAGCTGGATCAGAAGAGGAGCAACCACGGCGCCGCGGCTCAATAGGCTAATCCTCCGCCTAGCGGCGCCGGCACACCGGGTTCTAGTCCCGGTCGGGGCACCGATTCTTTCCCGGTTGCCCCTCTTCCAGGCCAGCTCTCTGCTGTGGCCAGGGAGTGCAGTGGAGGATGGCCCAAGCCCTTGGGCCCTGCACCCCATGGGAGACCAGGATAAACACCTGGCCCCTGCCATCGGATCAGCGCGGTGCACCGGCCGCAGTGCGCTACCGCGGCGGCCATTGGAGGGTGAACCAACGGCAAAAGGAAGACCTTTCTCTCTGTCTCTGTCTCTCACTGTCCACTCTGCCTGTCAAAAATAAAAAAAAATTTAAAAAAAAAAAAAAAAAGAAGAGGAGCAACCAAGACATGAATTCATATGGAATGCTGGTGCCAAAGCACCATGGGCCACTTTTGTTTTTTATAGCTCTATTTTCTTTACTTGAAAGGCAGAATGAGAGAGAGAGAGATCTTTGTATCTGCTGGTTTACTCCACAAAATGGCCACAACGGCCTGGGCTGGGCTGGGCCAAAGCCAGGAGCCAGAAGCTTGATCCAGGAGCAGCTAGGTCTCAAACCAACACCCATATTACCAACACTGCAGGCAGTAGCTTTACCCGCTGCACCACAATGCTGGCCCCTTGTGTTATGTTTCATATCCATTATCTCTTTGAGCAACAGGTGTTTAATTTGTTAGCATTTTTTATTGGTTAAATGTTTATACAGCTCATCTTTCCAGTTTATAAGTTGACTGTCCTTTTTTTAAGAACGTTATTAAAAACTTTTATTTTTTTCTTAAACGTTATTAGGAACTGTAATGCCTCTTATAAAAAGAGCTTCTAGGCAGGCGCCACGGCTCACATGGCTAATCCTCTGCCTGTGGTGCCGGCACCCCAGGTTCTAGTCCCAGTCGGGGCGCCGGATTCTGTCCCGGTTGCTCTTCTTCCAGTTCAGCTCTCTGCTGTGGCCCGGGAGTGCAGTGGAGGATGGCCCAAGTGCTTGGGCCCTGTACCCGCATGGGAGACCAGGAGGAAGCACTTGGCTCCTGGCTTTCGGATTGGCACAGCAGCCATCTGGGGGGTGAACCAATGGAAAGAAGACCTTTCTCTCTGTCTCTCTCTTTCTCACTGTCTAACTCTGCCAGTCAGAAAAAAAAAGAGCTTCTATTGACCTTGTAGCCAGTATTATATCCATAGCTATGCTAGTGTCCCCGTTACCTGCAGTTTTGCTTTCTGAGGTGTCAGTTGCACATGGTAAACCACAGACTAAAGATATTTTGTATATGTATATATACATATATATATACATATACGTATATATACATATACAAAATATATTGTATAGTACAATAAGATATTTTGTGAAAGGGAGAGAAACCATATTATATATAACTTGTTATAGTATATGATTGTAATTGTCCTGTTGCATTAGTAGTTATTGTTGCTAATCTCTTAAACTTTATCATAGGAGTACATATATTATAGGAAAAAAGATCTATAGTGTTTGATCCCTTTTTTTTTTTTTCTTAATTTGAAGGCAGAGTTACAGAGAGACAGAGAGAGAGGTCTTCCATCTGCTGGTTCACTCCCCAGTTGGCCACAATGGCCAGAGCTACGCTGATCCAAAGCCAAGAGCCAGGAGCTTCTTCCAGGTCTCCCACATGGGTAAAGGGGCCCAAGGCCTTGGGCCATCTTCTGCTGTTCTCCCAGGCAATAGCAGAGAGCTGGATCAGAAGTGGTGCAGCTGGGACTCGAACCAGCAGCCATATAGTGTTTGATTCTATGTGCAGTGTTTCAGGTGTCTGGGAAATGTCTTGGATGCATATTCCCTATGGATAAAGAGTCTACTGTACTGCTGTTAACAGATGGGTATGCTCATATTTTAACTTGGTTAGTAGCAGATTTGCAGTAGTCACCCTGAATTTTTTATGCTGACCTTATTAGTCTGTTTTTCACAGAGTCCCATCAATAATCACCTCAGGTCTTAGTGACAAGATTAAAAAACTACCACAGGAGTAATTAAAAAGAAATATCTATGGGGGCCGGTGCTGTGGCGCAGTAGGCTAATCCTCTGCCTGTGGCGCCAGCATCCCATGTGGGTGCCGGTTCAAGTCCTGGCCGCCCCTCTTCCAATCCAGATCTCTGCTATGGCCTGGGAAAGCAGTCAAGGATGGCCCAAGTCCTTGGCCCCTGCACCCACTTGGGAGACTCGGAAAGCATTTTCCCGGCTCCTGGCTTCGGAGCAGTGCAGTTCCCAGCCGTTGCCACCATTTGGGGAGTGAATCAGCAGAAGGAAGACCTTTCTCTCTGTTTCTCCCTTTCTCTGTCTCTAAGTACCTTTCAAATAAATAAATAAAATCTATAAAAAATTACATATGGAGACTTTCTGTGCATTTATATTTATCCTCAGTAATTTGTAACAGCCAGTCTGATTAATCACAATGCATCTATACTGAATTTAAAGTAATTACTGTTGTGAAATATTTCAAGTTGATGCAGCATAATTTATAAACAACTTTTAAATTTTCCACTTTACTTTTCTTAATCTATACTAATATGGTAGGATATACATGTAATGAAAATTCCTTATAGCTTCTACCCATGTTCTGCCTTCAATTGTTGGATAGAAAATGGGAAAAAAACCTTACCTTTTTGGTTGATTTCTATCCCCCATTTTCTATGCAATAACATAAACAGGAAGGAATACTGACAGCACATGCCAGGTTCTTCAGGAGCCAGAAGGACTCACACTTCCACATTGGTGTTCCGTTCCAGGACTAAGGATGCTGTGTAGTGGGGGACAGCTTTGGTGTGATAGGGAACTGAGTTTATTTCTTTTCTGCCAGTTTATTCATTTCTGACCATTTTCTCATCTGTGAACTGGAAACAGTAACCTACTTCAAAGGTTTATGAAGCCCAGAGGAGGTCATGTATAAGTCTGAAGTGCCTAATTTTTCCTTGAAAATCACTTGGTAACTGCATTCTAGGTTTTGTTGTTGTTGTTAAGATTTATTTATTTATTTGAAGGGCACAGTTAGAGCTTCCATCCTCTGGTTCTTTCCCCACATGGCTGCAAGGACTGGGCCAAACTGAAGCCAGGACCCAGGAGCTTCATCTGGTTCTCCCATGTGGGTCCAGGGCCTAAGCACTTGGGCCATCTGCTGCTGCTTTCCCAGACATATTAGCAGGGAGCTGGATTGGAAATGGAACAGCCGGGACTCGAACCAGTACTCACATGCGATGCGGTCATTGCAGTTGGTAGCCTCACCCACTATGTCATAGTGCCAACCCCAATTCTGGGGTTCCTGAATGCCTTTCTCAAAGAAACAGTTTTGTCTGTCTGGATGTTACCCATTCTCTTCATTCTTTTTTTAAATTTATTTTTTTGAGAGACAGCGCTCCCAGGCCTTGGCCTACTCCCCAAATGCCCGCAACAACCTGAATTCCGGGCTGAAGCCTGGAGCCAGGATCTCAGTCCGAGTCTCCCACGTGGTGGCAGGGACCCATCACTGCTGAGCCACCACTGCTGCTTTCCGCATCAATAGGAAGCTGGAATCAGGAGCTGAGGTTTAAACCTAGGGACTCTGACATGGAATGTGGGCATCCTAACCCGCATTTTACTACTATGCTAAACACCTGACTCATTTTCTACATTTGTAATCCTGACTTCAGATACTCAGTTATTTAGAGATGAGCAGAAAGATTGAAGTACCAGGTTTTTGCCTTTTTCTTTTTTTTTTTTTTCCTCCCCTTAAGGATATGTTGATAGAAAGAACAGAGCCTGTTAAGTCCTTGGGATCAGGCATCAGAAACATTTTTCTTCCCTCCTTTCATCTGTGTATTTGTTTTTGCAGGTATGGGCGGTGCTGCCATCGCCCCACCTACGTCTCTTGTAGAGAAAGACAAAGAATGTACGTAGAACCATTTCTTCCCCTTTTATCCTGATACAAATCGTTAACCTAATCATGAGGACTCACAGGTGGATCACTGTTTCCTGGGTTTAGAAGGAAGATGCCTGACCCTTAAGGCTGAAGGTGGGCCAGGGCGGCTGCTGTCTTCCACCCCTGCTACTTTTAAACCTTTTCATGTCAGGATCTTTTCTTTTCTCCCACGAGCAATTTTGTTTGTTTGCTCATACATGTCATATTTATTGTTAATTTTATTTTGGATTTCGGTTAAAATGACAGTAAATTCTTTTGTAATTTTTTTTAAACTGATAGCTGTTTTATTTATGACCTTCCACAAAGGCAGTACTTTCTTTGGTTAATTTTTTCCCAATAGGTTGTTTCAGAGTGTGTGTGCCTGTTCCTGTTTAAGTATGGTGCCCACACACTGTTTCTTGTCCCAGTGAGCTATTCCACATTTGGCGATTGGGATTGAACTTTTCTATATCATCTAGATCATTTCCCATTGCTCTGGATTGGATCATAACTAAACTACCCCAAGAAAATGTAGCTTTCTCTAAACTGTTCATACCTGTTACACTATTTATGTTATCTATTTAAAGAAGGTGATTTTCAATATACCTGTTGTCTATTAAAAACATATGACAGTATGTTACAGTTGAAACCAATCTCCAGGAATGGGGTCCAAGCATCTGGATAAGCTTTAAATCTTCCATTGGTTCTAATGTGCAGTTAGAGTTGAAACGTGGCCCCTGATATCAAAGACCTTTGTGGTCTGTAAGACTGAGGAAATAGAAAGGTTAGATAGTATCCATAGATACTATGAGAGTTAGGAGAGAGTTATATTTACTTCCTTGAAACATGCAGAAGATCTTATGAATTCAAGATAAAATTGTCAGTTTTAAAAGGTGAATGAAATTTCAGTAAGGTGTAAAAAAGACGTTTGATGAGATACAGACAGTAGAAGTGGTGTTAAAGTTAGGAATCAGTGTTCTACATTTGTGATTTGATCACTTCTTGTGGTAAACCAGAAATGTAGTTTGAATTAATTTAAGATAAGTAATTGATACAGGTGCAATTTCAGAATTTTTTCTATGGTGTCTTGGTGAGGCTGATTTGCTCTTCTCCACCAGTACCCCGAGATTTTCCTTATGAAGAAGACTCCAGACCTCGATCCCAGTCTTCCAAAGCTGCCATTCCTCCCCCAGTGTATGAAGAACAGGACAGACCGAGATCTCCAACTGGGCCTAGCAACTCTTTCCTTGCTAACATGGGGTAAGGGTTTTAAGTGTTATTATCTAAGAAAATGTAAAAATGACTTGAGAAACAGTTTGAGGTATGGGCAGTCCCTTTCCGTAGATTCAGCTTGTTTGAAAATGGGGACATTGAGGACTACAGGGAGACACTTGGTGAGTTCAGTCGCACAGTGCCCTTCTCAAGGGATTCGTGCTCAAGGTGATATTGGTTTGTACACAACAAGTTGTGAATGTTTTAGATGTTGAGTATTATTTCTCTGGATAGGAAGTTTCTGATAGCTATTTACATTTATTATTTACATTAATTGTAATAACATTTGCACAAATAAAATAGCATATGAGTTAGCGTTAACTTGGGTTATCTCCAAAGGGTAAATAACTTTTTTTCCCTCTAATAAAATAGGTCATTTGCTTTAAGGTCATGTTTCTATACCTTTAGTCTAAAAACTGTTAGTCATTCTCACTATAATTAGGTATTTGTTTGCCAGCAAACAAAGATCAATTTAAAGGTTGACATTCAGGTGGGGCTTGTGGATTTTTTTTCCCACCTGGCTGGATTTGGTATATTTAGTGTGCTTTTTGGTTAAGGGAATGTTTTTTCTGGTCTCCTCTGATTGTGTGTAGGGACTATCAAATGAAGCAGCATCACACTGAGGTCTTTGTTCTGCGTTGCTTACCAGGATGCTGCCTTTCATAGAAATGCTGCCAGTGAGGCACTTGAGCTGCCACGCCTTTTTGGGTCTGGGGTTCATGGACACCAGGATTGTTTTGAGTTTCTAATTCTTGGTGTCCATCTCCTGTCCTGCATGACGCTTTATGGTAGCTATGGGCCACAGGTGCATGTGAAAGTCTAGTTTCTCTGTCACACAGGGAAGTGTCAAGTGCTCTCAGTAACCAGATGCAGCTGATGCTGACCGTATTTGACAGTGTAGATCTAGAGCTTTTCCATCATTGCTGTAAATCTTACTGGACAGTGTTTCCACAGAATATGTGCTGGAGACTTCTATTTTTTTTTTTCTTGCTTGATGGTTAAATTGACATTTTGCTGACTTCCCTTTTAAACAGGAATTATACCTTTAACTTAAGAAAGATGTAATGTGGTGTAATTGAAAAGATTTTAGTCTTTTTACTCCTAGATTAGCTTATTCAAATGAAAACTCTTAAATACATGAAATACGGAAACCGATCTGGTGGAAGCAGGGTTTTGTGGGTCATTTTAAGCAGCAGTGGTCATTGGGGGGCGCCCTTGAGACTCATGTGGCACCTCAAGTGTGAAAGCTGTGATGCTATTGTAAAAACAGTGGACTAAGAATCAGATGCTTCATTGGTTCCACTTCTGCCATTAATACCCACAGAAATAATTTCCTTTTTCCAAGATTTATTTATTTGAAAGAGTTACAAAGAGAGGGGGAGAGAGAGAGGTCTTCCATCTACCGGTTTACTCTCTAAATGGCCATAACAGAGGTGGGCCAAGCTGGAGCCAGGAGCCAGGAGCCTCATCCAGGTTGTTCATGTGGGTGGCAGGAGCCCATGCACTTGGGCCATATTCCACAGCTCTTCCAAGGCCATTAGCAGGAAGCGGGATGGAAAGTGAAGCAGCTGGGACTCGAACAGGCACCCATATGGGATCCCGGCATTGGAGACAGCAGGTTAACCCATTATACCAGCCCCAGAAATAATTTCTAAATATCATGCCTTGCTTTACTTCTGGTCAGCCATAAGGTCATCATCTGGTTCTGTGTTTCCTGTTTGTTAAGTAGGTGATTTCTAAGTGTTCATTGATTTAAAAGTCTTCCATCGGAATTCTGTGCTGTATCTTTATTGTCTGAAATTTGATGCTTATTTTTTGACAGGCTACTCTTTTCACTAAACTGTGGTCATAAACTATGTAACAGTGCAGTTCTGGGAGGACTCAAGAAGTCTGGTGTTTTCCACAGAGGTATTGGGAAGATTCTATAAGAACTAGAGATTACAGAATGTTCTGGATTGCAGTCATTAGCTTAGGATATCTGTTTCATCCTGAACATCTCCAGTTTCCCTCTAAAGACTCACTGTTAACTGTGATTTCATTGAAGCCCTAGTGGAATTTATACTTTTTCTCTGGAAGGAGATCATAGTGATATAAAATCCAGCTTATAGTTGATGATGTCAAATGTAAGGAACATTTTCCGTTCTCCTCCTCCTAGTGGCACAGTAGCACATAAGATCATGCAGAAGTACGGCTTCCGGGAAGGCCAGGGTCTGGGAAAACATGAGCAGGGACTGAGCACTGCGTTGTCAGTGGAGAAGACCAGCAAGCGGGGCGGCAAAATAATTGTGGGTGACGCGATGGAGAAGGGTGAGTCTCAGGGTAAGTCTGCAAAGAGGCGGCGCTCCCTCAGCCCAGCTGGGAAGGCCGGCGGGCTGTGCTACGGTAATTCTAAATTTATGGTGCATTTCTGCTTGGGTTTGTGAAATGGAGAGGCCTCAGGCTCATCTTTATATTTTCAGAACACGGCTAACAGAAAGATGAAATCCTCTGGGAGGAAAACACAATGAGGATTAGGCAGGAAATGAACAGTCCTGAGGAAAGTTATTTCATACCTACCTTGGGCAAAGAATCTTGTCTTCTTGATAAAATAATTATGTTTTCATGGCATGAAGGACAAAGCTATATGTAGTATATTGTTATTTTATCTGTTATATCTTTCTGTTCAGTGAATCATTTCTACTTTTCCCCCTTTCTCTAGCCTTTCATTATAGATGTGGTTGATTGCTTGCTCCGTGAGATGTAAAGTTTTACAGTCTGTTGATAGATGATTTTATTTTGATTTTTACAATCTGCACTGAGAGCATATAGGAATGCGACAAATGCATAGTAGCATTTTAAGCAGGCAAATTGAGTTAATTTTTTAAATCATCTTAGCCGAGTTCCCTTTCTTAAAATAAGGAAACTTTTCTGGCAGCCCTGTTGATGTGCGGCTCAGGAGGCAGCAAGTCAGCCTGAATATAGCAAAGAACAGTGGTTATGTCAATTTGTGTGACTATCTCAAGCCTGTCAGCCATAATTAACTGCTTGTTATGCTGGGCTAATGACTTTGGACTGTTGCTTGCCAGTTCTCACAATCACCTGTCATTGTGACCCATATGCTGTGGGTGAAAGTGAAATGAGCAGATTGCAGGTAATAATGGAAGCTAAAAATTTTCAGTAATTATTATAAAAACATAAAACAGATGCCTTCACTGCAGGTGAGGCTACATTTTTTGCTTAGAAATTATAGATGCTTATTAATGATTCTAGAACATAGATAGTGAACATTGCTCTTGAAGTTAAATTGGTCATTGTAAGTAGGCCTCACTTCTGTGACATGTGCGATAATATGTTTTTACACAGATGCATCTAAGAAGTCGGATTCAAATCCATTGACTGAAATACTTAAGTGTCCCACTAAAGTCGTCCTACTAAGGGTAAGAAGCAAAAGAAAAACACCTGGCTGCCTGCCTTAATTTTTGTGTTCCCTCATCCTAGAGCCTGACCAACATTGCTTTCACCCCGTCCCCATACCATTTACAGTTAAAGAAGACTAAAAATAATACTTTGGCAAATAATATCTTTGGGTAGACCCTATTTAAGGCTGATTTCAGATTCCCTTTTTACTAATGTTTATGTTTCTTTGCTAAAAACAGTGTTTGAGACTACGTTGAGTGATTACTTTGAAATTGCTAGGACTTAAGCTGAGTTTATACATTTTGGTGCTTTATAGATGCTCTTAAAACTTTTAAAAACTGAACGTATTGTTTTGGTGGTTTAAGAAATACCAACCTTTGAGTGTTTCAGGGACAGTATTTTTCGTTGTGTCTTTGGAGATTGAAAACATTTGCTGTTATGAATAAAATTCATTTATGTGTTATGTATTTGTAAATTATATTGAGCTTAAATTATTTTGTTTGCTTATAGAACATGGTTGGTGCAGGAGAGGTAGATGAAGACTTGGAAGTTGAAACCAAGGAAGAATGTGAAAAATATGGCAAAGTTGGAAAATGTGTGATATTTGAAGTAAGTGAGTTTTCTTTTGATATTTATAACCCAAGTCGTAATGGGCAGTTTACAAAACATTTTCTACAAGTCCAGGATATTGCAGTAAGTAACATATTGTCTTACTGCCAAAAGACAACAGACAGTAATTAACACTTCTCTTATTGTGACAGTTTTAAACGTGAAAACAAGAATGACGTCAAACGTGATTTGGTAGAGAAATAAATTTTTTTTAGATTTATTTATTTATTTATTTGCAAGGTAGAATTAAGGAGACAGAAATATCTTTCATCATCTGGTTCACTCCCCAAAATGGCCGCAAACACTGTGCCAGGCTGAAGCCAGGAGCCATCCCAAGTAGGTGCCAGGGTCCCACACTCTTGGGCTATCTTCTGCTACTTTCCTAGGCACATTAGCAGGGAACTGGATCAGAAGTGGAGCAGCCAGGATTCAAACTGGCACTCAGATGGATGCCAGCTTTTCAGGTGGTCGCTTTACCCAGTGTGCTACAATGCCGGCCCTCAGAAATGTTCCATTTTATGACTGAGGATCAGTGTAGTGATTAAATACCTCGATTGTAGTGTGCTCAAGTAGTTTAGCTATTTAATCATGCCTTTGATTTCAGTCATTTAGCAAGTGTTTATGTAGTGACTCATATGCTCTGTACTACATTGAGAGTATTTGGGATGCAGGAAACATTATATACTCTCTGATCTGTGCAATTGAAGAAACATAAACACAGGTAAAACAGCTAGGAAACATTCAGTTGCTGAACTTGGTTGTATTGACTGTAAGTATAGGAGCTGAAAGAATTAAGTCAGCAAAAAATAGAGGTGGCTGTGTGAACAGTATCAGCAGATATGAGCTGAGCTTCAAAATGACTAGATCAGTTTTGTGGGCAGGATCGGGGAAGGGAATTCAGATTGGGGAAAAAGCTTCTTGGAAGTAATGTAGATGCAATGGGGGATATGAGGATTAGTAGGAAACATGTTTACATAGATAAAGAGTCATATTATAGAAGACTTAGAAAGCTACTCAGTCAAAATTGAGATCTAAAATGAAAAGTGATGAGAGCACAAATTAAAATTTCTGCTCGCATTTCTTCCTTTTTCCTTACTATATTGCTGTTTGTAGACCACATAAGTATTTGCTTGTCCATCAGTTGGTGTAGAACCTCTGAGAGTCAAAAACCACCTTGCTTAGCTGTGTGGTCCCAGCACCCAACTACAAAACAGGCATTCAGCATAATCCTTGATGACAAACAACTTAAACTTGTTTGGTTTTGGACTACTGTTGTCCATGTATGCTAATGAGTAGAATGTTTACTCTGATGCACATCATGTAAAGGAGAAAAGTCATAGTGCTGATCTCAAATGATTCCTTTTACTCTTTTTTTTTTTTTGGGTGACAGATAGAGTTATAGACAGACAGAAAGAAAGGTCTTCCTTCCGTTGGTTCACTCCCCAAATGGCCGCTGCAGCCAGCGTTGTGCTGATCCGAAGCCAGGAGCCAGGAGCTTCCTGGTCTCCCATGCGGGTGCAGGGCCCAAGCACTTGGGCCGTCCTCCACTGCCCTCCCGGGCCACAGCAGAGAGAGCTGGACTGGAAAAAGGGCAGCCAGGACTAGAACCTGGTGCCCATATGGGATGCCTGCACCGCAGGCAGAGGATTAACCAAGTGAGCCATGGCGCCACCCTGATTCCTTTTACTCTTATTGTCATTTCTCTTTCAGATTCCTGGTGCCCCTGATGATGAAGCAGTACGAATATTTTTAGAATTTGAGAGAGTTGAGTCAGCAATTAAAGGTAGGTTGGACAGCTAAAACAAACAAACAAAAGTTGAATTTGTGACCTTAACTCTTATAGGTGAAGTTACTGTTAATGCTGTCATGATGTCTTACAAGATACCTTTATTAACCGCCTGTCTTTTTGTTTGCCTTTTAGCTGTTGTTGATCTGAATGGGAGGTATTTTGGTGGACGTGTGGTAAAAGCCTGTTTCTACAATTTGGATAAATTTAGGGTTTTGGATTTGGCGGAGCAGGTTTGATTTTCAGAACCAGAGCGCAGGTCACCTCCAGGGATCCTTGAACTAACTGCAGACTGAGCGGAGGAGAAGCGATGGTGAAAGCCTTCGTGCCTGTCGGATGCTGAGGCTCTCGGAAGGACTTCTGTGATGTGTGTTGGTCTATCCCTTTTTTGTTTTGTGGTTTTTTAATATAGCATAAAAATCCTTTAAAAAACAACAACAGTTGTGTGCCTCTCTGATTGTTCCTCTTTTTTATTACTACTTCTGAGTTCATTACTTTGTTGCTAGAATTTCATGGTAATTTTCAAGTGCTTTGATGATGCAGCGCATCTTGCACTTAAACTAGGGAGTTTTGGTTCTGGGGTTGTATTAAATTATCCTTTGTTTTTCTTTCTCCCCTTTCCCTTTTAATAAAGCCTACAAGTTATTAAACTTGTTCATAAATTCTGTAGTAAAGTAGCATCTTGGCAGTCTGCCAGAGATGAACATGTCTACTTTCTCTAACAGAGAAATTCTTTTCAGTGACTCCAGTCATAGAAAACTCTGCAGCCGGAGCTAAGAATAGTGAGCCAGCCATGACCTATTTGGATGAATAATTTGTCATTAAGCTAAGTCAGACTGTAGGGTTTGTAGTGGATTTATGGAACATGTGGGTATAGAAATCATGAATCACTCACTTGTTTTCAGAGATTCAAGCTTAGTCTTTAGGGTAGATCAGAAATGACAAATTAATTCAGAACCTAACTGTTAAGTTGAAAATATGTACCCAGTTATGTTTGGGTAATGACAGTTCTGTGGGGTCTTGTTTCTACTGGCCAAAATCCAACAATGTTAATTCTATTATATGTAATTTTAAAATTTATAAAACTCAGCCCTTTCAGCTACTTAAAAATTGTACTGCGAATTAATATGGTTTCTGGAGTTGTAAAAAGTTGTACCACTGAAGTGTAGTGATACATGTGGCTTAAAAATTTAGCAGGGCAACACAAAAAATATTCATTGCTGAAGTTCATTGCCAGAGCAATGGATGTTTCCAAAAAATATTCAAGCTTGTGATCTGTTCCTTGCTTTTCCCATATATTGCATGTGACTTTCTTTGAAGTGGCAACTGAGGGACATGAACCTCTGTTGTCTCTGTAGGTTATCATGATGTGAAAGTGCACTGTGACCCTTGAGGGGGAAGCTCAACATTGTTTGCATCCATGGACTTGGTTTGGAGACAGGAATATTTTGACCCTTTTTACAAAAGGATTTTCTCGTGTTTTTATTTAACATAAATAAATAACATTTTATCTTTGGTGGTATTTTTTTACTAAATAAAATTAGGACTGGAGTTCTGTGATAAAAGTGCTATTAAATAAGGTAAGTTGAGTTAGAGAATATGATAAAAAGAACTGCATAAGTGGATGTTTAACAGGACCATAAAAATTCCAAGCAGTCATGAAACTCAGCCCTATTCTACCTGTGGGATTAGATGGATGATTTTTTTTTTTTTTTTTTTTTTTGACAGGCAGAGTGGACAGTGAGAGAGAGACAGAGAGAAAGGTCTTCCTTTTGCCGTTGGTTCACCCTCCAATGGCCGCCGCGGTAGCGCGCTGCGGCCGGCGCACCGCGCTGTTCCTATGGCAAGAGCCAGGTGCTTCTCCTGGTCTCCATGGGGTGCAGAGCCCAAGCACTTGGGCCATCCTCCACTGCACTCCCTGGCCACAGCAGAGAGCTGGCCTGGAAGAGGGGCAACCGGGACAGGATCAGTGCCCTGACCGGGACTAGAACCCGGTGTGCCGGCGCCGCAAGGTGAAGGATTAGCCTGTTGAGCCACGGCGCTGGCCAAGATGGATGAATATTAAGACCATGTTTGAACTGACAAGTATCTAAATGCCGTATATTATGATATAGTTTAATTTGTGTGTCTTTCTGCCCAGTCTCTTTAATTACTGCTTCATCAATTGTCCACATCTGCCTTAGTCATTTAGTACATCATATGGCATGAGTTTCTGGCATAGGGATCCAGCTTCTAAATCTGCAAGTGAACCTTGAGAAATTTGAAATTTTCAGTGGTAACTAAAATTCAAATTAATTTCAATATAACTTTTAATATAAGCTACCACATAACTAGCCGAGTTCACTGTGGTAGGCATTTGTCATTCTTTGTTCCCCATCGGTGAATTTTTAATATTTATTTATTTGAAAGGCAGAATTAGAGAAGAGGCAGAGATCTTCTGTCTGCTAATAACCAAATGGCTGTAACAGCCAGGGCTGGGCCAGGCTGAAGCCATCCAGATCTCCCACATGGGTGGCAGGGGCCCAAGTACTTTAGTTACATTCCACGGCTTTCCCAGGTGCACTAGAAGGGAGCTGGATCAGAAGTGGAGCAGCTGAGATTCAAACATGAGATGCTGGTGTCAAAAGTGGCAGCTTAACTTTCTGCGCCACAATGCTAGCCCATCCCCATAACTACTACTTTTTTTTTTTTTTTTTTTTTTGACAGGCAGAGTTAGAGGTCTTCTATCCACTGGTTCTTTCCCCAGATGGCCACAATGGCCGAAGCTGTGCCTATCCAAGGCCAGGAGCTTCTTCCGGGTCTCCCACACGAGTGCAGGGGTCAAAGGACTTGGGCCATCATCTTCTGCTTTCTCAGGCCATAGCAGAGAGCTGGATTCCAAGTGGAGTAGCCAGGACTTGAACTGTGCCCATACAGGATGCCAGCACTGCAGTCGACAGCTTAACCTGCTATGCCACAGCACTGTCCTCCCCACCCCCATAATATTTTTAAAGCATCGATTTTCTCATTCCCCACCCAAACTCCAGTATAAGTTTGATAGTTATTAAATTTTAGAAAATTTGATTCTCTGATATTCCTTTCAACCTGATGTTAGTGCCTCAAACCATATCCTATTTGGACATATTGTAACAAGTTAGCATAAATTTATTTTGGTGCAAGAATTTTGAGATCCATGTAAATATTTCTATAATCATACATTTTTCAAGCTTTTGAAGATTCCTCCTAACAGGGCAACGAGAATGCTAAGAACTGCTGGTCATTCCTTAGGCACCTGTAGTGTTGAATCCAGACCAAACAGTTCAGATCTTAGTTTACCACTTAACTGTGTGCCCAATTACCTCACTTGAAAATTCAAATCATGCCTACTTGGGATTGTTAGGATTAAATGAATCATATGTTATCTGCCATAAACTCTTTCAGCTGCTATAACAAAATACTATAAACTCAGTCTCTTACAAATAAGAGACATTTATTTCTTTGAGTTCCAGAACATGAGAAGTACAAGATCAAGGCAAGAGCAGTGTCAGTTTTATTTGGTTCATAGATGACCATCTTCTCCTTACATTTGTAATATGTTTACATGTATTTGTCACATTCTTCATTGCATCAGGATCCTGCAGCCTCCTAAGTGATTTTTTAATTTACCTACATGAAGGTTATTTTGGGTGTTCTGCAAACTTTTAAAGAGTTTTGGCATGTTGAACATCTGTGTTCACTATTACAATATCATACAGAATAGTTTCACTCCCCTTAAAATAACAATCCTCTGTGCTTTACCTATTTATTCAGTCCCCAACCCTGGCAACTACTTTTCCAGAATATCATATTACTGGAGGCATGCTATATGCAGTTTGTTTTTTTTACAGTGGCTTTTGTTCACCAAGTAATAGTGCATTTAATTAAGATTCATCCATATCTTTTTGTGGCTCGGTTAGCTGGCTCAGTTTTTTTTTTTTTTTTTAATCATTGAATAATGCTTTATTGTGTCAATGTACCAGTTTGTTCATTCATCTATTGAAGAACATTGTGGTTACTTCTAGGCTTTGGCAGTTATGAATAAAACTGCTATAAACATCCATGTGGAGGTCTTTTGTGGACATTAGTTGTGTAAACTTGAAGGAGTGTGGTCGCTGGCTTGCATGGAAACCCTTGTCTTTTCCATATTTGCAGACTCTCCCTGTACTGGCATGTAAACATGCTCAAATTTCTCCCTCTTTAGAGAAGAAATTAAAAGGTCAAGCCCTTGAATTTTTAGGTCACCTGCTACTCCCCCATGTCTATTTTCATAGCCAGGCTTCCTACCACCACGCTCAGATTAGCTCTTGCATTCAGCCTGCACTCGCTGAATGAAGAGTATATTTGATCACAAATCAGACCCCTCCTTCCACCAGTTGGAGATCAATGTGGCCCACATACAATGGACCCTCTTTACTTTGTTCTCAGCTGTTTATGGTGTTTGACACTAAGCCACTGCCTCCTTGAGGACTGAGAGAGATCACTGTTCCCTCTGTTGTTTCCACTCTTCCTCACTGACCAGCTGTTTACCCTGACCTTAAGCTTCCTCTCTGACTGATACAGCTCTTGATCTTGCCAGTCTTCATTAGGAAACTTGGAATCTATAACTAGCTGCCTACTAGGTAGATACCATCACCGAGTTGAAACACGTGTTCCAAACCTAATTATTTTTCCCTTTGAAACCCTCTGCTACTAAATTTCTAGTTTGGAGAGAAGCATTACCTATTAATGCATCCAAGTCAGAAACCAGGAACTGTTCCTCCCTTTTGTATTGCAACCCATTTCTTTTCCATCTCATGTATTAGCGCAGGGGGAATCCATTACCCAGTGCTCATCTCCTGATAGACCCATGGCTCCAGCTGAGCTCTGTTGTTGCACTCTCATTCCTCTGGTCCTCCAAGACTACACCTTAGCTGTTCAAGCTGCTGTCTTCTATAAAAATCTTTGCCTCTCCATAGCAGCTCTAGATTCATGCTGGTAAGCTGAAGACTTCTTGGCCACTCTTGTGCCTGTTCTTATTGCATCACCTTATGTTCCAGCAGAGGGAGTCACTGGCATTCATTTTTGCTCATGTTCTCTCTGGAGCATTGTCTCAGCCCTCCATTCGTCCAGCAGTGACCTTGTGTCTAGTAAGTGGCTCTTCAAGCTAGATGTATTAGCACCACAAGCCTTTGCATGAAAAATAGCAGTCCTCCAGGCTATGTCCCCTGTGGTAACTACATGTTAACTTTTTTACTTGGATTGCTTCTCAACTACCTCTATTTCTAAAGACATCTTTTTAAAAGATTTTATTAATTTCAGAAGCAGATCTGCGCCTCTTGTTCACTTGTTCACTCCCCAAATGCCCACAACAGCCAGGGTTGGGCCAGACTAAAACCAGGATCCCAGAACTCATTCTCCTGTGTGGGCTGCAGGGATTCAACTACTTGAGTCAATGCCTGCTGCCTCCCAAGGTGCATATTAGCAAGAAGCTGGGATCAAGCTTGGCTAGGACTTGAACCCAGGCTCTCCAATATGAAATGTGGGCATTCCAAGTGGTGGCTTAACAGCTCTGCCAGATACCCATACGTCTTACAGAGCTGCTTTTCTTCCTAGGTAGATGTGTCAGAATGGTCCCTAAATTTCCATCCAGTACTCAACCCACTGTAACTCGGGGAGTAAATAAAGAAGATAACATTGGCTCAAGGAAACAATTCAATGTAGGAGAGAAGGAAAGTAATTCTCAAGATGCTAAATCAAGGAAGTCTTGGGCTAGCACTGTGCAGAGGCCCAGAGAACCCTCAGTGCATGGAGAACAGGAAGGTGGAATTTTGGGTATTCCATACTCTGACTCAATTCAGGGAAAACATTAAGTTGTATAATAATGAGAATTATGGTGTACAATTAGCTTGGCTGAAAGTAACATGTACAATGTCATAAAAGGCTGATTGCAAGCTTGTTTTTGAGTGTTGCTTTATGACTGGCGAGAACTAAGGGTAGAAGGAGGTGTTGGAAGTCTAAACTCTTCATTCTGCTGTGCGTCTAGGATGGACTCTTTCCACCCATCCTTCATATCCTTTGATTCTGGAAGCTGTACTTTATTTCCTTGATAATTTCCTCCCCTTTATTGCATTTCTATTTCTGGAATTTTTGTTAGTCAATTTATTTCTGGATTAGTCTTGTTCTCTCTTATTGTCTGATCCTCAGAGGTACTAAGATATGGAAGTGACTGAACCCTACATGTAAATGATGAAGCTGTATGTGGTGGTAGTAATGTTTAAACATTTTAAAATCTGTTGAACAAGAATAAATTTAATATTAATATAAATGCATGTATTGACAGTATGAGGAAATCAGTGATTTATTTCTAAAGTATATTCCTCTTAGTACTAAGTAGTTGGAATTTTTAAAGGTTGTTTTTAGTATGTAATACTTGTACATTTTTATGGGGTACAGTGTAATTTTTTTTTTAAGTCATGGTTAAGGGCATGGATTTGGTGTCTCAGAGAGCTGTGTTCCACTCCTGACTCTCCATGTTTTTGTTTGTTTTTTAAATATTTATTTGAAAGAGTTACATAGGGAGATCTTCCATCCATTGGTTCACCCTCCAGATGGCTGCAGTGGCCAGTGCTGGGCCAAACAGAAGCCAGGAACTTCTTCCAGGTCTCCCATGTGGGTCACAGGGGCTCAAGCACTTAGGTCGTCTTCTGCTTTCCTAGGCCCTTAGCGGGGGTACTGGATCCAAAGTGGAACAGCCAGGACATGAACCAGCGCCCATATGGGATGCCAGCATTGAGGCTTTGTTCCACACCAGCCTCCAGTGTAATAGCTCAACACACAGAAACAGCATGAAATGATCAAGTCGGGTTAGTAGCACTTCCATTTCCTTAGCAATACTCGTTTGGAACCTCCTAGGTTCTCCTAATTCTTCATAAAATATGTTACTGTGATCTGTAGTCACTCTCCTGTGCTGTGGAACATTAGAACTTACTCCTTCAGTCTGTTTTGTTAGCCCATTATCTAGCCTTCCCCCCTGCTCCCTGCCCCCAAGCTCTGGTAATCATTCTACATTCAGATCAACTTTGTCTAACTTCCATATATGACCGAGAACATGTGATATCTGGCTTTGTGTGACTGACCAGTTTCATCCATTTTGCAGAAAGTGATGGGATTTTGTTTTTTCCGTGGCTATTTCATTATGTATGTAGACCATCTGTATTCCCCCATTGGTGGACATGGTTGATTCTGTATCATTGCTGTTGTGAGTAGTGCTGTGATAAACATGGAGGTACAGGTGTCCTCTTTGGTAGGCTGATTTCATTTCCCTCAGATATCTACCCAGAAGAGGGATAGCTGGCCCACGTAGGTGATCTACTGTTAGATTTTTGAGGAACCTGCCTGCTGTTCTCCATAGTGGTTGAATTAATTTGCGTTTCAGTCAACAGTGTGTGTGAGGGTTTCCTTTTCTCCACATCCTTGTCAGTGTTGTGGATTTGGTTGTTTTGTTTGTTTTTTGTCTTTTTGATAATAACTACTGGATTACTAAGATACCTCATTGTGATTTTCGTTTGCACTTCTCTAATTGTTGGTGATATTGAACATTTTCTCATATTTTTTTTGCCATTTGTAGTTCTTCTTTTTAGTCAGTACTCAATTATTATGCTAGAGCTGTTATTTGCTAAATGAAGAGCAACACATAGCCACTGTTCCATGAAATACTGAGCTCCCTTTGTTTTGGTTATCAGACATTCACAAAATAGAAACCATGTTTTTAAAAAAAGTAACGTAAAACTGTTCTTTTTTAATCGTAAGAAGGGAAGGGATTGGAGAAATATTTTTTGTGTAGAATGCCTTGGGTTCATGAAACAGTGATAAGTGAGACCGTGTTGTGTTAGTGTCCCTTTAAAAGATACACGATCTGCTGATACTATAAAATGTTCTCAGGGTACCAACGACTTCCGGGTTTGGTAACAGCTGGGTCTTTTTCTTTAGTAACCACCTTTACTCCCCTCACATGATATTAAAAATGCTTCTTATTAAATCTCTATCATCCTCTCTTCCTGTTGTGTTTGATCCCACACGTCCTCCTGTCTGAGCTGAAGTTTTCAGTTTCTGAAAAGCTAAGGTAGTGTCTGCTGTCCACCCATGGATAAGGTTTGTGACAAACCAACGTGTGTCCCTGGCTTGCTGAAGCCAGATCTTACAGAAGGGAAGGAAATGAGTTCATAAGAATGACATTGCTAAGGGGACTTGATTACTGATTTCTCATAGAAAAACAGAAGGGACAAATGAAATCCAGTTCTAATAATTTGGCCAAAACAAATAAATAAAGGCTTGCTTTGCAGATACTTTGCAAGTAGTGTACTTAGGACAAGATTAGGAACTAAAAAAAAAAAAAAAATCACACTGATGTTGAGTCGTTTCTGACGTGAACTGATCGTGGGTCAACAAATCACCCTAGATGAAAGTCTATATGAATATTTCATGAAGTCCAACTGCATTAAGTTTTCCAAGCAATTTTGCCTAATTATCAAAACTTGGGTTGGAAAGTTCAGGGTGGTGGTGGTTGGAATTTTCAGCTTTTGATCAACTTTATATCTGTATGTAATTATAAAATCAACCAAGTACTCAAAGATTTGTAGTAAATTGGGTTAGTGTTCTGCCACCATCATTCCTGTTCCCCAAGTAAAACTATCTTTTTTTTATTTACTTCCCTATTTTAACTCACTTGCTTATAATGCCATTTCTTGATTTATTTTATTTTATTTTATTTTTTTATTTTTTGACATTTTTCTGATGATTTTCTGTTAGGGGAGAAGAAGATTTAGTTCTCTTAAGCAAGTGCATTCTCCTTTTTTCTTCCTCTAGTCTAATATGTTTTCATCAAAGTTTTTTTATTAAAGACATTGTCTGTGTTAACACCATTACATAAATATTTTTTCACTTATGAGCCAATACTATGTTTTAAAGGTTTATTTATTTTAAAGGCAGAGTTACAGAGAGGCAGAGGCAGAGAGAGAGAGGTCTTCCATCCACTGGTTCACTCCCTGGATGGCTGCAACGGCCGGAGCTGGGCCGATCCGAAGCCAGGAGCCAGGAGCTTCCTTCAAGTCTCCCATGTATTTGCAGGGCCCCAAGGACTTCAGCCATCTTATACTGCTTTCCCAGGCCATAGCAGATAGCTGGATCAGAAGTGGAGCAGCGGGACTCAAACTGGCACTCATATGGGATGCCAGCACGCAGGTGGTGGCTTTATACGCTATGCCATAGCACTGCCCCCTATTTTCTTATATAACTGGATTTTCCTAGAGTAGTTGTAACTGCCCAGTCCTTTAAATATTGTTTAGATTATGTATTTATTTTACATTTTAAAAAGATTTATTTGAGAGGCAGAATGACAGAGGGAGAGACAGATCTTCTTCCACCTGCTAGTTCACTGCCCTAAATGGCTGCAATAGCCAGCTTTGGGCTGTCCTCTGCTGCCTTCCCAGGCATGTTAGCAGGAAGAACTAGATGGGAAGTGAAGCAGCCAGGACTTGAACCAGTACTCCAATGTGGGATGCTGGCATTGCGAGCAGCGGCTTAACCCACTGTGCCACAATGCTAGCTCCTTAAAATTTTTTCTAATTGTATTTGATTTTATCTGCCATTATTTTTCTTTTCAGAAGACCAGGTATGTTAGTTAATCTTTTAGCTTTGTATTTTTCCTCGAGACCTCTCTAGAGTCCGCAGGCCTGCTTCCCCAGGCTGGATGGATCTCTTGCTCGGTTTGCTGCCTTTTGCTATCTTGAGTCTTCCTTTGGCTGTGTATCTGGAACCCTTATTTTTAGAATCTTCCATGGTCCCTGTGCTTGGCCCCGTTCTTCCTTTAACAGACTCCTCCCAGGAATTCCATTAGGCTGCTTTTAGTTTTTGCGTGTCTGAAATGCCATTATTCTGTCCCCACTGTTGGATTTTATCCCATTAGATGTATGACTGGGTTCTCAGTTGCATTCCATCAGACTTCTCAGCTATTACTCCATTTCATTTTACTTCCAGCAATTAATGTTGAGGAGTCTGGTGCCATCCTAATTTTTCTTTTTCTCTCTGGAAACTTTGAGGGGAAAAAAAAATCATCTCCAGTGTTCAGAAATGTAGTGATCTGGTTGGCTCTTTCAGAGTAGTGACTTGTGTGTCAGACTGGGAAATCAACCTTCTCTTACGTGTTATGATGATTACAAGCCTTGTTTGACTTTCCTATGATCTTTTTCTGGAACTTCAGTTAGATACCGCCTCTTACGAATTGATCTTTCCCTATCCTTATTTCTCCCCCTATTTTATACTTCATGGTTTTCCTTTTCTTAAACCTTTGTTGGAATGTTTTTCTGATATACTTTTTTTTTTTAATTTGTTTTTATTTGAGAGGCAGAGACAGACAGAACTCCCATGCCTGGTTTCATGACTCATATGCCCACAATGCACCCCAGTAGGGCCAGAACCAGGAACCAGGAGCACAACGCAGATTTCCCATATGGGTGGCAGGAACCAAATTACTTAGCCATCACCACTGCCTCCCAAGATCTGCATTAGCAGGAAGCTGGAGTCAGGAGCTGGAGGCAGCCCCAGGCATCCTGATGTGGGACACAGGGTCCTTACCACAGTCTTAACGGCTAGACCAAATGCATGCCCCTCTTTTTTTTTTTTTTTTTTTTTTTTTTGACAGAGTGGACAGTGAGAGAGAGGGACAGAGAGAAAGGTCTTCCTTTGCCGTTGGTTCACCCCTCAATGGCTGCTGCGGCCGGCGCACCGCACTGATCCAAAGCCAGGAGCCAGGTGCTTATGGTCTCCCATGCGGGTGCAGGACCCGAGGACTTGGGCCATCCTCCACTGTACTCCTGGGCCACAGCAGAGAGCTGGCCTGGAAGAGGGGCAACCGAGACAGAATCCGGCTCCCTGACCGGGACTAGAACCTGGTGTGCTGGTGCCACAGGTGGAGGATTAACCTACTGAGCAGTGGCGCCGGCCCTCTTTTTTTTTTTTAACATGGCATTGGATCTCTTTCTTCTTTACTTTATCTCTTTGAAGATATTAATGAAGTTAATTTGTTTCATTATTTTCAATAAATATTTGTTGTGCAGCTACTATGCACCAGACAGTGGTCTGAGATACCCCAGTGACCAAGATAAACAAAAGGCAGACCACCCCAGCTGAACAGTTACCAGTTGCCTGTCCTGGCACACTTTCACCTCCTTTTCCGTAGAAATAGACCATCAAGTTTCAGCTGGACACAAGCTGTCTGTAAAAGCAGTTAAAGTGGCCTCTGTGATGCTCACATCCCTTATAGGCACGAGTTTGTGTCCTGACTACTACACTTTGGTCCAGCTTCCTGCTAATGGCCTGGGAAAAGCAGCAGAAGATGGCTCAAGTGCTTGGGCGCCTCCCACCTACCTGGGAAACCTGGATGAAGCTCCTGGCTTCATCCTGGCCCAACACTGGCCGTTACAACTATCTGGGAAGTGGACCAATGGATGGAGGATCTCTCCCTCTCTCTAACTCTGACTTTTGAAATAAGTAAATAAATCTTTAAAAAAAAAAAAGAAAAGAAAAGAAAAGAAAGGCTACATTCCCCAATTAGTATGCTGAGTGGTCCGCTGGACTCCCTCATTTAACTCAGCAAGCTTTTCTTTGGGAATTTGTTGATTTCAGCTTGAAATCAACAAAGACCCTCTCAGTTGGGTCTTGAGTTCTCAAACCCAGGGCTGCCCTAGTTTTCCTCCCTATGCTCTACAAAGTACTCTGTGATCTGATACCTTATTTCCTTCATCCTCATCTCACCACTGCCCCTCCCCTATTCCTTAGTAAATTGAGAACTTTTTCACTTGCAGGAGGGGCTTTTCTTTGGTGTAGCTGAATTGCAAGCTCCACCACTCCTGCACTCTGGCACTGTTATTAAGTAAAGGTTACTTGAACACAAGCACTGTGACGTCATGGCAGTGAGTCTGATAAATGAGGCGCCTACTAAGTGAGTAGCAGGAGGATAGCACATAGTGCATGGATCTGCCGCACCAAAGGATGACTCACATCCCAGGGACAGCGTGGGACACTGAGATTTCTTCATGCTGCTCGGAACGGATGCAATTTAAAACTTAGGAATTATGTCTAGAATTTTCTGTTTAATATTTTTGGATCATGGTTGACTACAGGTCAGAAATTGAGACTGTGGCTAGGGTGACTACTGTGTTATTAATCTCTTCTTGTATTGAATTTGTAAGTTAATTTCTAGCATAGGTGTTTATGGATAGGAAATAACATAGTATATATAGGGCTTGGTATTATCTGTGGTTTCAGGCCTCCACTGGGGACTCTTGGAACATACCTCCTACAGATGAAGGGAGGATTACTGTATTTCAGTACACATGTATATCTAAAACTTAGCGCGGGACAGGTGTTGTGGCACAGCAGGTTAAACCACTGCTTGGGACACCCACATCCCATGCCAGAGTGCCTGGGGTTAAGTCCCACCTCTGCTTCCTGTCCAGCTTCCTGCTAATGCACCTGGGAGACAGCAATTGATGGCCCAAGCACCTGGGCCTTGCCACCCATGTGTGGTAAACCCAGTTGGAGTTCCTAGCTCCTGGCTTCAGCCTGGCCCAGTCCTGGCTGTTGTGGGCATTTGGGGAGTAAATCAGCGAGTAGAAGATCTCTCATTCTGCATTTCAATTAAAAATGAATAAACATTAAAAAATATTGCCACGTAGAAAGTCTAGTTACCAAAGCTATTTTGAACTGGTCTAAAATATGTGTTTGGGCCAGCGTTGTGGTTCAGCGGGTTAAGCTGCTGCCTGTGATGCTGACATCCCATATGTGCACCAGTTCAAGTCCTGGCTGCTCTGCTTCCTATCCAGCTTCCTGCTAATACTCCTGGGAAAGCAGCAGAAGATGGCTCAACTACTTGGGCCCCCAACATCCTTGTGGGAGACCCAAATGGAGTTCCTGGCTCCTGGCCTAGACCTGACCACTGGGGCCATTTGAGTAATGAATCAGCAGATGGAAAATCTCTCTCACCCTCCCTCTCTCTGTGTCATTCTGTCTTTCCAAGGAATAAAATTAATCTTTTTAAAAAATATATACTCTCATAACTAGTACTTTGAGGTTTGCTGTTGGGATGACTCAGAAGTTACCTAATAGAAAGAATGGGTCTGGGGTAGATGGGGGTGGGGGTGGGGGTTGAGAAGACAGAACAGGAATAAAAACCTAGGATTAGGAAGTAAGCCCTGGGTAATCCAATGAAGCAGTTGATCCACCCAGGCTGCTGACCTTATGTTACAGTTTTATCACCTTGTGAAGACAGGAAACACTGTTGGGCCCCTAGGGGCGGGTTCTGGGCAGAGTTAGGTGGGGCTGGTGGTGAGCTTGGCTTTATCTCCTAGGAATTAAGAGCCAGTTGGGATAAGCAGTGTGTTCTGCATGATTAGCATACAAGGGTGAGGCTTCCTATCACAAAGATAAGACGTAACAGCAGCCTTATGAGCTTCCAGTGGCTGCAGTAACAAAATCCTCCAAACTGGGGGCTTAAAACAACCGAAATGTATTTGCATGGTTCTAGAAGCTGCACATGTAAAAGTGTGGGCAGGGCCTTGCTCCCTTGGAGACTTCTAAGGGAGAAGCCTTTGCTTTTCCAGCTTTCGGCGCTATTGGCAATCCTTGGCCTACAGAGGCTCCCGACTGCCTCCCGCATCATGCTGCGTTCTCCATGTCTCTGTTCTCATGAGGACACCAATCATATTGCATTTAGGGCCTAACTGCACTCCAGTATGACCTCAGCTTAACTACTTATGTCTGCGAGGCGTCTCAAATTTGGGTTGCACACTATTTATCCAGCACAATGACTTAGGAGAGTATTGTCCCTCAGGGGCCTGGTGGAGGTACTGGGAGCCCAGACACTGCCTCTGTGATTGCTCTGCTCTCCTTGGAAGTTGCCTTCTCCCTGTGAAAAGGAGGAAAAGGTAGATTAAGAGTCATGAGCAGGGACCAGCGCTGTGGTGCAGTGGGTTAAGCCGCCACCTGCAGTGCCGGCATCCCGTATGGGTGCTGGTTTGAGTCCTGACTGCTCTGTTTCTGATCCAGCTCCCTGCTAATGACCTGGGAAAGCAGCAGAGGATGGCCCAAGTCCTTGGGTCCCTGCACCCTTTTGGGAGACCTGGAAGAAGCTCTTGGCTCCTAGCTTCAGCCTGGCCCAGCCACAGCCTTTGGGGAGTGAACCAGCAGATAGAGGATCTCTGTCTGTCTCTCCTCTCTCTCTCTCTGACTTTCAAATAAATAAACAAATCCAAAAAAAAAAAAAAAAAGCTGTCCTTTAATACGGAAGTATAGTTTTTTTGCCTATATAACATTGGATAGAACTTAGCCAAATATCCAGCTAGCTTCAAGGGAGTCTAGAGAATGTATGTAGCCTTTTATTATTATTATTATTATTATTAAACAGAATTGCATCTGGCTAAAACTTGTAGATTCTGTCTCTATGGGAAAGGGTGGCAAGCAGCAATCTTCTGCTGTTTTATTTTCCTACAACATGTATAGAGAGCAATTTCTTAAATGAATCTCTCAAAGCATTGTTTGCTAGATGATTTTTCTAAATACCTTGACATTTTCTCTAAAAAAAGCGGGGGGGGGAATCTATGTTAGTAGGACAAAGAGACAGGAACTCCTGAAGTGGGGCAGACATCTGGTCTGGCAATTGGCAGGCCACATCCACATTAGCAGTGCCTGGGTTCCAGTCCTGGCTTCAGTGCAGATTCGTGTCATCCTAACCCAAGAGGCACCGGTGACAGCTCCTGGATGAGCTCCCGCCACCGTGTGGGAGTCCAGGGTTGCCTTCCCTGTGCCTGGCTTTGCACCCTGGCCAAGCCCCAGGAATTTGGGGAGTGAACTTGTGAATGGGATAGATGGGAATGGAGTCATTCACATTTCTCTCTCTCTCTCTCTCTTCCTCCTCCTCCTCCTCCTTCCTTTTCTCTCTCTCAAGTAAATGAATGAATGGCTGAATAAATAAATAAATAGAAATTTTAAAATTGAACTCCTGACCTGACTTTTCTGTATGTGTCTGAAAGGCAGAGAGATCTTCCATCCTCTGATTCACTTCCCAAATGCCCACAACTGCCAGAGCTGAGCCAAGCAAAAGCCAGAAGCCAGGAGCTCACACCCGGTATCCTACATAGGTGACAGGAACCCAAGGACGAGCACCATCACCTGCTTCCTCCCAGGGTGTATAGCAGGAAGCTGGAGTCAGAAGCAGAGCCTGGACTGGAACCCAGGCCCTCTGAAATGGGATGTGGATGTCCCAAGTAACACTTTACTGCCAACACCTGCCCCTGAACTGATGTTTCTAAAAACAAAAAACAAAAGTCTATGTTCCTTTAGCAGCTCTAAGCAAGTTCTTTTTTTTTTTTTAATTTATGTATTTATTTGAAAGGCAGGGTTACAGAGAGGTAGAGGCAGAGAAAGAGAGAGAGGTCTTCCATCCGCTGGTTCACTCCCCAGATGGCCATAATGGCTGGAGATGCACCAATCCGAAGCCAGGAACCAGAAGCTTCTTCTGGGTCTCCCACTTGCGGGCTGGGGCCCAAGGACTTGGGCCATCCTTTACTGCTTTCCTAGGCCATAGCAGAGAGCTGGATTGGAAGAGGAGCAGCTGGTACTCGAACCAGCTCTAGGCTTGTTCTGATGCTTAACTCATCCTGTTTCCAAGCATAGCTATGTAACTAAGTCTCCAGTTCCCAGATCCTGGATCCTAGGACCCAGTCCCCACCCACCCACCTTGGTGCACATGGGTGTGGCAGTCTCCCTGGAGCGGCTCTGCTACCAAATGCATTCTCTTTCCTGGCCCCCTAAAGGTGTTTGCTAAACACTCAAAGCTGTGCTGAGGTGGACTTTCTGTAACAATCTACTAAGCCCAGGGGCTGGTGCTGTGGCGCAGCGGGTTAAAGCCCTGGCCTGAAGCACCGGCATCCCATATGGGTGCCAGTTGAGTTTCGGCTGCTCCACTTCCAATCCAGCTCTCTGCTGTGGCCTGGGAAAGCAGTAGAAGATGGTCCAAGTCCTTGGGCCCCTGCACCCACATGAAAGAGCCAGAAGAAGCTCCTGGCTCCTGGCTTTGGATAACACAGCTCTGGCCATTGCAGCCATCTGGGGAGTGAGCCAGCGGATGGGGAAGACCTCTCTCTCTGTCTCTACCTCTCTCTGTAACTCTATCTTTCAAATAAATAAAATATCACTTGCCTATCTCTCCACACCCTCCTGGTCCACTGAGTCATCATTCACGGAAACTCATGTTCGTTGACTCACTTTGCTCATTTCTCTGTTGAACGGATCCTACCGCCCCTGCTGAACTGAATGTCCCAGCTATAAGGAGTGTGTTCTGAAGCTCTCCTGCACATTTCTGCCTCATATCATGAACGCTGTCACTGCCAGGCTGACTGGTGTGTCTCCCCACGGCTGGCCAAGGTGACTTTCCTATAGAAGAGGCTTGGTCATTTCTCAGCTCCACTGCTGGATTCAGGGTGTGGGGATGTGGGGGACTGGAACTGGGGTGAGCAGGTGCAAACCACGCAGGGGACAGGCAGACGCCAGCACCATTCTGCTCCTCTGCCTTGCTCTGTCTTTTCTGTGTTCTTACCTTAGAATACAACACACTCTACTTGGCAGGTGCAAATGGACTGCTGTGTATGACAGCTTCTAGCCAAGGAATATCACCTGCAGAAATGAAAGACTCTCCACTTTAATAAAAAGTCTGATTCCCTACAGACCTCCTTGTGGACAGTTGCTTATAAAACTCATGATGGGGGCTGGCATCATGGCCCAGCAGGTTTGCATTGCCAGCATCCCACATTGGAGTGCCAATTTGAATCCAATCTGCTCTGCTTCTGATCCAGCTCCCTGCTAACGCTCCTGGGAAGGCAGCAGAAGATGGCCTAAATGCTTGGGACCCTCCCGTGGGAGACCCTGGTGGAGTTTTTGTCTCTTGGCTTCGGCCTGGCTGTTGCAGCCATCTAGGGAGTGAATCAGTGGACGGAAGACTTCTTTCTCTCTCTCCCTCTCTCTTTCACTCTGCCTTTCAAATAAATAAAATAAATCTTTAAAAAAAATCTTCATGTAAACATTTACTCCAGAAGAAAGGAGGTATAGAATTTCCACATTTTGCTGCATCTCACCAATTGCATTACTTTTATAACAATGACTATGCAGGAATAAAGGCAGCAGCACTTTTTCCTCCAAGTGTTTGTCAAAGCGTATTTCCTGCCAAGAATAAATCTTCGCCCTCACATGTCCTCTCAGGCTTCCCACCAGTCACCCACACAGCCTGTCGTTCTAAATAACGAGTACCCTCCTACTAATGGCAACCCTTTGGGCAAACCCA
The DNA here is from genome assembly GCF_033115175.1 of Lepus europaeus. Classification (NCBI taxonomy): domain Eukaryota; kingdom Metazoa; phylum Chordata; class Mammalia; order Lagomorpha; family Leporidae; genus Lepus; species Lepus europaeus. The sequence goes on along the minus strand of NC_084840.1, from coordinate 76,049,725 downwards.
GAAGTTGTTTCCAAAGACAGAAATATCATTTCCAACTAGCTGATGCACCACATCTGCTGTAGTAGTATTTGATGGCCAGGGGTGAGCTTGTTTGTGTTGAAACACTCGTCTTCCCAGGGTGTAGAGGGGAAGAAGCAGCCCGAGTAAGTGTTTGGAAATATTGAGCAACAGGAGGTGAGTGATATAACTACCTCTCCCAGGGTTGGAAGATACTACCTTGCAGAGGAAGAACTACTCAGAGAAATGAGGGGCCAGTGCTGTGGCACAGCAAGTTAAGCCACTGTCTGCAAAGCCAGTTTGAGTCCTGGCTGCTCTACTTCTGATCCAGCTCCCTGATAATGTGCCTGGGAAAGCAGTGGAGTTTGGCTCAAGTTCTTAGGATTCTGCACCCATGTGAGAGACCCAGATGAAGCTCCTGGCTTCTGGCTTCAGCCTGGTCCAGCTCAGCCATTGTGGGAGTGAACCAGCTGATGGAAGACCTCTCTCTCTCTCTTTCTCTCTCTTGTCTTTATAACTCTGCCTTTCTAATAAAGTAAACCTTTTAAAAAGATAAAGATACATTCAGGAAAATGATATATTTTTATGCCAGTTAACCACTAAAGACATAAACTTATGAAATGTTTAGTGTTGAGCACTGTGGTAATTTTAAAAGACTATTGCATAAACTGTTGAAATCTTTACTTAATATATACTAAATTGATCTTCTGTATATAAAGAGAATTGAAAATGAATCTTGATGTGAATGGAATGGGAGAGGGAGCGGGAGATGGGAGGGTTGCGGGTGGGAGGGAAGTTATGGGGGGGAAAAGCCATTGTAATCCATAAACTGTACTTTGGAAATGTACATTTATTAAATAAAAGTTTGAAAAAAAAACTATTGCATAAAGGACTTGAGCAGGCATTGTTTTAAGAGAGGAAATTCAAATGGCCAACAGACATAAAAAAATGCTCAGGTTTACTACCCATCAGGGAAATGCAAATCAAAGCCACAATGAGGTTTCATCTCATCCCAGTTAGAATGGCTCTCATACAGAAATCAACAAACAACAAATGCTGGTATGTGGGGAAAAGGTACCCTAATCTACTGTTGGAAGGAATGCAAACTAGTAAAGCCACTGTGGAAGGCAGTATGGAGATACTTCAGAAATATGAATATAGACCTACCATATGACCCAGCCATCCCACTCCTGAAAATTTACCCAAACCAAAAGAAATTAACATATGAAAGAGTGATCTGTACCCCCATGTTCCTTGCAGCTCAATGCACAAAGCTAAGATATGGAATCAACCCAGATGCCCATCAACTGATGACTAGATATAGAAATTATGGTATATATGCACTATGGAGTACTACTGAGCTGTAAAAAAAAAAAAAAAAAAAAGAAAAGAAATCCTGATTTTGGCAACAAAATGGATGCAACTGGAAACCATTATACTTAGTGAATAAGCCAGTCCCAAAAAGACAGATACCATATGTTTTCCCTGATCTGAGGTAACCAATAGAGTACCTACAGTGTAACGCATTGGAGTGAAATGCACATGTTGAGATTTGATGATTGTTTACCGCCCTAGCCGCTTCTGTTGAGGAACAGTGTTTTTTCTTTCATACTCTTTGTTGAACTCTACTTAGTGTAGGGTTCATTAAGTAAACTGGAAGTCGATCTTTGTAAAGATTAAGAATAGGAATACGAAGGCCGGCGCCGTGGCTCAACAGGCTAATCCTCCGCCTTGAGGCGCCGGCACACTGGGTCTAGTCCCGGTTGGGGCACCAGATTCTGTCCCGGTTGCTCCTCTTCCAGGCCAGCTCTCTGCTATGGCCTGGGAAGGCAGTGGAGGATGGCCCAAGTGCTTGGGCCCTGCATCCCATGGGAGACCAGGAGAAGCACCTGGCTCCTGGCTTCGGATCAGCGAGATGCGCCAGCCGCAGCAGCCATTGGAGAGTGAACCAATGGCAAAAAGGAAGACCTTTTTCTCTGTCTCTCTAACTATCCACTCTGCCTGTCAAAAAATAAAAAAAATAAAAGAATAGGAATAGGAGAAGAGGAAGAAGGGTTGGAGCAAGGGTGGTGGGAGTGTAGGGCGGGAAGCATCACTATGTTCCTAAATCTGTATGTATGAAATACATGACACTTAGCCGGCGCCGCGGCTCACTAGGCTAATCCTCCGCCTTGCGGCGCCGGCACACCGGGTTCTAGTCCCGGTCGGGGCACCGATCCTGTCCCGGTTGCCCCTCTTCCAGGCCAGCTCTCTGCTGTGGCCAGGGAGTGCAGTGGAGGATGGCCCAAGTGCTTGGGCCCTGCACCCGCATGGGAGACCAGGAGAAGCCCCTGGCTCCTGCCATCCGAACAGCGCGGTGCGCCGGCCGCAGCGCGCTACCACGGCGGCCATTGGAGGGTGAACCAACGGCAAAAGGAAGACCTTTCTCTCTCTCTCTCTCACTGTCCACTCTGCCTGTCAAAAAAAAAAAAAAAAAAAAAGAAAGAAAGAAAGAAAAAAATACATGACACTTGTGTAACTTAAATAAAATTAAAAAAAAAAAAAAAACTATTGCAAACCCAAAGTCGTGTGCAAAAGAATACAAATTTGGTTCCAAAAATCTGTAAACTGGCAGGTGTTTGGGCATGGCAGTGGATGCTGCTTGGGATGCTTGTATTCAGTATCAGAGTGCCTGGTTTGAGGACTGTTTCCCCAATTCTTAGCTTCCCACTAGGACGGCAGCAGGTGATGGCTCAAGTACTTGGGTCCCTGGCACCCATGTGGGAGACTTGGAATGAGTTCTAGGTTCCTGGTTTCAGCCTGATCCAGATCTGGCTGTTACGGGCATTTGGATAGCAGCAGGTGGGAGTCTCTGTCTCCCTGTTTCTGTTTCTCTGCCTTTCAGATAAGTAAGATACATGGATAAATAACAATTTTATATATAAATATACAAATGAGAAAAATCAATTTAAAAATTTTTCACAGAATGAACCCTTTATTGAAGTCATTGAACCCTTTCTCCTACACCAACACCTCCAACGTGTCACTGGATCACTGAGTTGTCTCGTCTTTGAAATGCAAATAGACATATCCTATCCAGAGGTGGGTGACACTTTCAGTTCCCAGTCCCTCGACTTCCACTTCTCAGTGCAGCCAGCCAGAGAGAAGTCTTAAAGCATCTCAGTCAGGCAGCCAAGTCATGACTTTGCACTGATCTTACAAGACAGCCTGTCAATTCTGAACTAAAAATTAATTTGGTGATCTAAAACGGTTCGTGGTCTCGAATTCTTTGTCAAAGATCAGTGCTTGTTTAAAACTCATTATTTGAGTATTTCTTAAGGGCTGGACAATGAAGCACATTAAATATTCCAATTTGGGTCATTGTGAACAGGCTCTAAAAGGCCACCAGAACTCCTTCCTCCCCCTCACACAGGAGTGCTGTGGCTATCCTGAGCTGCTCACATGCCAGAGCCAGCCCTTCCTTGGATATAGCCCTCCTCTAGGAAATACGAATTTCCCACTTCCTCAGCACCGAAAGTGTTATAATTCTGTCTGGTGGGAGGGAGAGAGAATTCTTGTCTTCCTGGTTATGGGAAGAGACACAGCTGGTGCTATTCCTTTGTCCTCAGCTTTTAACCTTGAGTGGATGGATTGACAGCTGGAGACACAGCGGGGGTCTTAGATCATGAGCCACTTGGTGGTTCACCACAGCTGATGGAACAAGACGTCATGCAGCCATTACCGCAGTCCTGGACTACTGACCTCTGGACTTCTTATACAAGATAAACAAACTCTTTTTGTTAAGTCACAGTCAATTGTGGTTTCTGTCAATTATGCACGGACGTATCCCTAACTAATATGTAATTCGGTATCTGAAAATCAGTGGCTCCAGGAAGCAGAAACTGAAATATTGAATGGACCAAGTGGAGGAGGCAGGCTGGTAGGCAGTGAGGTTCAGCTGTTTCAGACTGGAAAAAAAAATCACAGACCCTTGAGATTTGATAGGAAATAATCAGTTCCATTGTCACCTACAACAAGATCCGAGATTAAAGCTGTAGTGATGGCCGGTGCTGTGGCTCAATAGGCTAATCCTCTGGCACACCGGGTTCTAGTCCTGGTCGGGGCACCGGATTCTGTCCCAGTTGCCCCTCTTCCAGGCCAGCTCTCTGCTGTGGCCCAGGAGTGCAGTGGAGGATGGCCCAAGTCCTTGGGCCCTGCACCCCATGGGAGACCAGGAGAAGCACCTGGCGTTTGGCTTCAGATCAGCACAGTGCGCCGGCCACTGGGGGGTGAACCAACAGTAAAGGAAGACCTTTCTCTCTGTCTCTCTCTCTCACTGTCCACTCTGCCTGTAAAAAAGAAAAAAAAAAAAAGCTGTAGTGAAAGGGAAGTGGGAACAGCTGCATTGCTCATTTATTTATGAGGTGTAGTCTCTGCTGCAGTCTAAGTGACCTAGGGGTGAAGACAGCTACTTAATGGATCCGACTGAGCAGGCGCAGTGAAAAGCCACCTGAACAGGACATATGATCAGCAGCCAAGGTGGTAACGATTCATTGTTTTCTTACCTCCATATCACTGTTTTGACTTGTGTCAAGGTAATAGTCATTAGGCTAAGTAAGAATTTCATTTCTGGGGCCAGCGCCATGGCTCGCTTGGTTAATCCTCTGCCTGCGGTGCCAGCATCCCGTATGGGCACCAGGTTCTAGTCCTGGCTGCTCCTCTTCCAGTCCAGCTCTCTGCTGTGGCCCGGGAGGGCAGTGGAGGATGGCCCAGGTGCTTGGGCCCTGCACCCACATGGGAGACCAGGAGAAGCACCTGGCTCCTGGCTTTGGATCAGTGCAGCACCAGCCGTAGCGGCCATTTGGGGAGTGAACCAATGGAAGGAAGACCTCTCTCTCTGTCTCTCGCTGTCTGTAACTCTACCTCTCAAATAAAAAAAGAAGAAGCCAGTTTCTAAGAGACGAAAGTTGTTAGGCCGGGGGGGGGGGGGGTTTAGCCTAGCAGTGAAGCTGCTCAAGTCCCACATCAGAGTACCTGGGTTCAAATCCTGACACTAGGGGCTGGTGCTGTGGTGTAGCAGATAAAGCTGCCACCTGCAGCGCTGACATCCCATATGGGTGCTGGTTTACATCCCGGCTGCTCTTCTTCCAATCCAGCTCTCTGCTATGGCTACGGCCTGGGGAAGCAGTAGAGGATGGCCCAAGTGCTTGGGCCCCTGCACCTGCATGGGAGACCCAGAAGAAGCTCCTAGCTCCTGGCTTCGGATCGACACAGCTCTGGCCGTTGTGGCCATCTGGGGAGTGAACCAGTGGATGGAAGATATCTCTCTCTCTCTCTCTTTCTCTCTGCCTCTCCTTCTCTCTCTTTCAAATAAATAAATAAATAAATAAATCTTTAAAAACAAAAACAAATACAAATCCTGACATCAGCTTGTGTGCCTGACTTCAGCCTCCTGCTAATGTGGAATCAGGATGGTTCAGGTGTTTGGGCCCCTGCCATCCATGTGAACCTCAAGCCCCAACCCAGCTTCATCCCATTGTGGGCATTTGGGGAGTGAACCAGTGGATGCAATCATTCTCTCTCTCTTTTTCTCTCTGCGTCTTAGAGGGAAAAATAATTATCAGGTTATATGACTACATTGGGAGGAAGTCTTTGCTATGTTTCCTGGAGCATTCACCCCGAGTAGACCCTAAGAGGTGACAAGATTATTGAAGTGACTATGTTCAACCCCTGAATTGGTTCCCAGGAAGGATATTCTGTCCCAGTACTCCGCTCTGATGAGGTCTTGGAGGCTCCTGCCTCTCGGCTGGGGCAGTAAAAGGGGGGGGGGGGTGTGTCTCCTAGAGAGCAGAAATGAAGCGGGAAGCAGACTAATCAAGGAGCTTGTTCGGTCACCAGGCCCTGGGGAGACCTCACTACTCCTGCCCAGCTGATTTGGACCATGAGTTTTGTCTTCCTAACCTCTCAGTCTCTGAAAGGGAGTTTGATTGCAATTGCTCTGTTCCTTTCTGGTGGTTTGGGGACAGATACAACCACAGCCCGGCTCTCCATCTCGACCTTGGATGCACTCCCTTAGCAAGACTTTGGCATGGCAGTCTTAACCCCACGGAGGACAGCGTGCTCTATAAAGAAGTGGACTTGGGCCAGCTTGTGAGAAGTCCAATCCAATATGCATTCTCCATCCCTTTTTTGTATTTTACTTTTTAAGAGATATTAAGCATTCTCCTTCCCAGCTTCCCTAACAGCCAACCAATAAGGCATAAGCAGAAATATACTGGGAAAAGGTATGGGGCTGTGGGAGTACATAGCTCTTCAAATAAAAGACACAAACATCTGCTACCCAACTCCCAGATACATACATGATGTCTGGCACTGCAGCCACCACACTGTGACCTTGAGGAAAAGGGCAAGTGAATCAGAGAGATTGCCTTTGACGTAACTGAGTCTCTGATGCAAGATTAATTACTGCTACCTCCAAACTTTCTGGTTCTGTGAGAGACCTAAGCACCAACCGACATAAGCCTCTATTTAGTCAGGTTTTCATTGACCCGCAACCCAAAGCCTTTCTAAAGGATACAAGTGCACGTAAGAGGCAAGATTCCACCTTGCTGGCAGCAAAGGTGAAGCTAATGCACCTTCCTCAGGCAATGCTGGCTTCAGGTGCTGACTTCGCTGTTCTTACGGGGTGGGATTTGGGATAAAGTGTGGAGGCTTCCTTGCCCCAAATGTTTCCCTCAATCCTATTGTTGATGCCTGTACTTCTTTCTTTTTTTAGAAGATTTATTTATCTATTTGAAAGGCAGAGTTCCAGGAGGCAGAGGCAGAGAGAGAGAGGTCTTCCCTCCGCTGGTTCACTCCCCAAATGACCGCAATGGGCAGAGCTGCGCCGATCCGAAGCCAGGAGCCAGGAGCTTCTTCCGGGTCTCCCACACGGGTGCAGGGCCCCAAGGACTTGGGCCATCTTCTACTGCTTTCCCAGGCCATAGCAGAGAACTAGATCAGAAGTGGAGCAGCTAGGACTTGAACTAGCACCCACATGGGATGTCGGCACTGCAGGCGGCGGCTTTACTCTCTGTACCACAGTGCCGCCCTGATCCCTGTATTTCTGTGTGCAGAGTCACAGGTGGTCTCTGTGCTTTCTCCACACACCTGTGCGCACAGAGTCCCAGCCAGCCGGAGGTCAGGATGATAGCACAGGAAGTCTTACCCAAGGCTGTCATCTTGCCCATCTTGTATTTCACAATCCTCATCTATTTATTTTTTTAAAGATTTATTTATTTAGTTGAAAGTCAGAGTTAGAGAGGGAGAGAGAGAGAGAGAGAGAGAGAGAAAGTCTTCCATTTGTTGGTTCATTCCCCAGTTGGCCCCCAATGGCTGGAACTGTGCTGATCCGAAACCAGTAGCCAGGAGCTTCTTCTGGGTCTCCTATGCGGATGTAGGGGCCCAAGGACTTGGGCCATCCTTTACTGCTTTCCCAGGCCATAGCAAAGAGCCAGATTGGAAGTGAAGCAGTCGGGACTCGACCCGGCATCCATATGGGTGCTGGCACTGCAGGTGGTGGCTTTACCTGCTATGCCATATTGCTGGCTCCAACACAATCTTTATCTATTTCTAATAGAACTCACTTTAAGAAAATTCTTTCAAATAATCTCAACCTTTAGTTTTATTAGTAGAAACTTGGCTCTTCTTTCAACATTCCATTGCTGGTGACTTTTTGAAAGCGTGTTTCTTCTCTTCATATGATTTGCAAGTCACTCCTTCCCAGGTCTGGCCTCCCCTACCCCTGCCCCCACTTCTCCACCCTTTCATGACTGGAATCCTCCTTCCGTGTTGCAGAAAGTGAGGCTCCAGCCTTCCTGAAGCTGTTCATTCCCTGATCTGCCTGTACCCTGTCCATCGCAGCAAGAGCAGCCTACATGTGATGATGCAGGAAGCACCAGCAATGTTCTAGTATGGGGCACTAGGAAGGCGGGCCACAGGCACAGCAACTGTGGGCAGGGAGTAGAAGACCCAGTACTCGGCAGATCATGTTTGCACTGGGAGCGGCTCGTGTTTCTGGACCACTTTGCTTTGCATGGGTCAAATCTATGTTCCTTGGAGAAAAAAATTTTTCTCTTTTCCTGGAGGAGGGAGCAGAGCACGTGATGCAAAGACCACGAGCAGTGAGGGGCACTCCTGGAGCCCCTGTCCTCTCCTCCAACATCATCTTCTCCTTTCACTGTGTGATCAGCAGTCACACGGCAAGAGTGCTTTCCTAATTTCCCACTAAATAAGAAGGAAAAGCCTGCTGTACCTCAGTTTCGCTGGAATGACAGTAATGACTTATTTGCATAGCAGAAATAACAAAGCTATTGAGCTGCTTCTCTTCCGTGAGGAGAGCAAGTTGTTTTGGGCAGTTACATGCCAATTCTTTTCTTAAAATTTTACCTATTTGCTTAATTTGAAAGGCAGGGAGAGATAGAGAGATATAGAGAGATAGAGAATGAGATAGAGACAGAGACAGAGATAGATAGAGACAGAGATGGAGATAGAGATGATAGAGATGAGAGAGAGAGATTAGAGCTAGAGCTGGAGAGAGACAGAGAGGGAGAGAGAGACAAACAGATCTCCCAACCACCGCTTCACTCCCCAAATGCCTGCAACAGTAAGGGCTGGGTCAGGCTGAAGCCAAATGCTGGGAACTAAATCTCCCCCATGAGTGGCAGGGAACCAAGTCCTTGAGCCATGCCCCATAGCCTCCTAGGGTCTGCATTTGCGGGAACTTGGGATTGGAAGCAGTGACAGGACTCGAACACAGGCTCTACGATATGGGATGCTAGGATCCCAAGTGGAGTCTTAACCACTACTCAGTGTTAATTCTTTGTACTAACGGGAGAGGGCACTGCTAACAGTTCCATTGCTCATAGCCTGAGTTGACCCGTGAGTGGGTGCCAGTGCTGACCTCAGCCAGCTAGCGCAGGCACCTGGAGAGGTGAGTTCTTTCCCCACTTGAACCACTGGGGGCTGTGCTGAAGTCAGTGGATCTGGAAGGTGTTTTCTCCTTGTGGAGCAGCAGGAGTTTGTGTTAGTACAGCTCCAATAGACTTCTCTGTTTTCTATTTTTCTGCCAGTGAGATCTCCTGACTGAGGGTCTTTCTGATCTATAAGTAACCTGTTTCTTGGGACAAGACCCTGGACTGCTGGCGACGACATCACTGTGTCTTTTTTAGATACATCTCTTTTAATCACGGGAAATTTTCTGTCTAAATCAATTAAACTCATTTAATATTTTGATGTTTTTGGGTTTAAGTTCAGATGATCTGGTTGTATTTCATATTTTTTAAAATACATACATATATATTTATTTATTTATTTGGAAGGCAGAGTTACAGAGAGGAAGAGGCAGAGAGAGAGAGAGAGAGAGAGAGAGAGAGAGAGAGAAGTCTTCCATCCACTGGTTCACTCCACAGATGGTCACATCAGCCGGAACTGCACAGATACAAAGCCAGGAGCCAGGAGCCTCTTCCATGTCTCCTATGTGGGTGCAGGGGCCCAAGAACATGGGCCATCTTCTACTGCTTTCCCAGGCCATAGGGAAGAGCTGGATCAGAAATGGAGCAGCTGGGACTCTAACCAGTGCCCATATAGGATGCCAGCACTGCAGGCAGCGGCTCTACCTACTGCGCCACAGCGCTGGCCGCTGTATTTGGATTTTACAAACTTGTAGTTTTAAAAGAATGTGGAATATTGGAGCATGAGGTGGACTGGCTTTGTAATTCCAATTTAAAATATGTAATTGGCTAATTGGCAGAGACTTAGGATTTAAACTAAAAGATTCAATACAATTCTATTAAGACTGTAAGCACTATGGGAAGTGAAGATTAAGCACTGAGTATGGGAACAAACAAATACTTAGAAGTATAAATTTTATAAATACAGTTTAAAAATTTTAAGGTAGTCCACATAATTAAATTTCTGAATGACATCAGTCATCAAAGTCTCCCGTATCAGTGGCTCAGAAGTTTTCTGTATTAGAAATACAGGTATACATAGAATCAAGGGGTTGCAAGTTAAACCTAAAAGTTTAAGGAAACATAAAATTTTGAATTTGAATGGAACAAATACTAGCCAAAAATGAAAATAATTCTCAGAAGTCTTTTGTAGATGTGAAAACCACTTTCAAAGACAGTAAAAATATAAAATTTTACTTTTTTTTTTTTTTAAATTTTCAGTCACTTGCTGCTTATATTGGGTCAGTGACATTTGCCCAAACAAAAGCCCTTCCAGGCATCCCTCAGCTCACATTTCCTCTCCTACAGCCTGGCTCCTGTCCATTTGAGTTTGGTCTTTCAAGTGTGAAGAGAAATTCCATAACAAAGAATTCCGGTTTTTTTTTTTTCTTTTTTCTTTAGAAGTGACCTTGTGACTAATCTGAGATCACCAGGACTCTGTTTTCCAGCTCAGAAGTCAGCATCCTAATTCTAGGAACTTCAGGTGATGGAAAGTGATCACTTGTCTCCAAGGACACCGAGTTTGACTTGCGGGAGAGAAAAGGGCAGCCGGCTCCTCTGCAGTAAATAGCTTAATAAGCCTTCACACACCGAGACGGAAGGCCCTTGGGTCCCAGCTAAGCTCATCTCTAGGGACTAGCATCCTGACCTTGGGTCCCAGCTAAGCTCATCTCTAGGCACTAGCGTCCTGACCTTGGGAGACAGCTGGAGGAGGGAGCACAGCTCCCCATAGAACAGCCCCAGACCAGAGACCCAGGCAGGGAGGGCTGTCCCCTGCCCTCATGTGGCTGCATCACCACGTAGGCAGCCACTCCTTAGCGCAGGCCTGCTTGGTCCTCAACGGAATGGGGGTAGGGACGGGGTGGGGGGTGCTTCCCTCTGCATGCATCAGACGTTTGCCAGGAAACAGATGTCTGCTTCCGTATTGGGCACAGTGGGATGCTCTAAGCAGAGCATGCTGGTTAGAGTTGGGAGCCCTGGAGGGGCTGCCTCAGCAGGTTTTCAAAGGCCCCACACTCAGTGCAATGCCAGCCTTTGGCTCAGAGGACTTCAAAGGCCTGAGCAATAAACCCCAGGGACAGCCAACCTTGCAGGAGCCTGTCGCTCACTTTGAGGGCCTTTCTGTGCTCTTTCCTTCGGCAGGGAGGGGTCATTGTCCCTGGGACAAATACTCCCAGGGACTGCGGCTGTGACCACGGCGCGCCTGAGAAGTAGCAAGCCAGACCATAATGACAACAGAATTCCTTGTCCACTGGGGGACGTTCATCACATGCTGGAAAGGAACCTGGTTCTGGAGACCAAATCCTGACTTCCGCTAGCTAACAGGAGAAGAAAGGGTAATTAATTACATTTCACGAGTGTCAGGCTGTGTGTAGGCGGAGCCTGTGCACATGGAGGGGCGTGGGCGCCTTGTGGTAGGGGATGCTATTTAGGAGAGAAAGGGTGAACTCTGTGCAGTATCTTTGGTTGGACTAGGTCAGGCTGACCTGGGGACACGTGGGAACCCACACCCTCCCAGAGCCTATTCCCCGAGTCATAAGCCTGTTGCCAATTAATTGCTGTTTATTTGGTGTAAGAATTTACATTCTGTGGTGGGCAGAATGGGGTCCCCAGATCCGCAGGCCCTCATGTACACACTTTGCCCCACTCAGTCTAATACTCACCTAGGTGCTGTCCTGAAGGGATTTGCAGATGTAACTAAGGGAGATTGTCAGGGAGCCACAATCCTTTAAGGGAAAGGCTTTCTCCAGAGGAACTGGGAACAATTCAGCCTCATCCCCTGGCCATCATGAAGATGGAGGGTAAGGAATGCAGGTGACTTCTAGGTGTGGCCCCAGCTGACAGCCCGCAAGGAAATGGGGACCTTATTCCTGCAACCACAGTGACTGATTTCTGCCAACAAGATTGAGTTTTGAGCTGGGTTTTTCCGCAGAGATGGCTCCAGGCGAGAACTCGGCCCACTGGATACTTCTGATCTCTGCTATCAGCCTGCTGAGGGCTAGTCAGAGCCCGGGTCATATTCTGTGACTTCTGACCTATGGAACCATGAGCTAACAAAGGAGCAGTGTTTTTAACCATTACAGTTTCCTCCTTTTCTATTTTTTGCAATAATAGAAAGGAAATAAACATACCCCTCCTTTAAAATGGAGGTGTTATTGAAAGGTTAGCAAATCAGCTTATTCCTCAAAGCAACTGTTTAATGATTTTATATTTTTACTTATTTATTTTCACTTTATTTAAGAGGCAAAGAGGTGGAGAGACAGAGACAGATACAGATAGACAGACAGAAAGAGATCTTCCATTTGCTAGTCTGCTCCACAAATGGCCTTAGCAATAGCTGGGACTAGGCTAGGCCAAAACCAGGAGCCAGGAACTCAATCCGGGTCTCCCAGTGTGATAGGGACCCAGGTCCTTGAACCATCACCTGCCGCCTCCCAGGATGCACATCAGCAGGAAGCTGGATCAAAAGCAGAGGAACTGAACCTTGAACCAGGGGGATGCAGGCAGCCCAAGAGGAAATTAACCACTGTGCTAAATGCCTACCCTTCAAAGCACTGATTCTGAAATAATTTCTTTTTTTTAAGATTTATTTATTTATTTGAAAGTTGGAGTTACACAGAGAGAAGAGAGGCAGAGAGAGAGAGAGAGAAAAGTCTTCCATCTGATGGTTCACTCCCTAGCTGGCCGCAATGGCTGGAGCTGCGCCGATCTGAAGCCAGGAGTTTCTTCCCGGTCTCCCATGTGGGTGCAGGTGCCCAAGGACTTGGGCCATCTTACACTGCTTTCCCAGGCCAAAGCAGAGAGCTGGATTTGATGTGGAGCAGCTGGGACTCGAACCGGCACCCATATAGGATGCTGGTGCTTCAGGCCAGGGTGTTAACCCACTGCACCACAGCGCCAGCCCCTGAAATAATTTCAGACTTCATAATAACACTTGTAACCCCTTCTCCCACATTGACCAACTATTCACCAATTTCATATTTGGTTTTATTTATATTTATGTTTGATTTTATTCTGTGTGAATGTGGTGGGTGTGTGTGTGTCTGTGTGTGCATTTGTATGTGGGTGGGGGGGTATGTGATGTGTGTGCTATACATGGGTAATTTTTTCTGAACAATTCAAAGCACATCATGCCTCTTTATCCCTAGAAACAAAAACATTCACTTACATTAAAAATGGTAAAACAATATCCAATATCGATAAAATATTATATCCAGATCTGAAATAAGTTTGAATAGGCCCATTTTACAGATGGAAAAACTAAAGTAGGGGAAGTTATATAACACCCAAAGTCACACAATGGTAAGTGGCAAAACCAGGCTTCCGACTCTGAGTCTAAATGCTTTTTCCTTTATGCTCTATCTGTTGCAGCTGGGGTCTAGTCATAAAGATAGATGTAAGGTGTCCAGTGCGTAACAAATCTTCCCAGGCAGGCGAATCATTAATTCACAGGCTTTTACTGGGGTTCCGCTCCCGGGCGAGGTTCCCTGGTCCCAACAGAGCAACAGAGCGGGGGCCGGGGAAGTCGCGCGTCAGAGATTGGGAGGGCTCCTTTTATAGATTCAGGGCATGGGGGTTAAAAGTTGAGGCGGGTCTGATCCTCATCGGTTGACCTTTAGGCACCCACAGGGACCTTGACAAGGACTTTCTTCCCTGGAAGCAGGCCTCTCCATTCCTGGAAATATAGGCCTTCCCTCCTTGTGGGTCCCAAAGCTACCAATAGAAACCACAAACGTAGGCATTTCAGAGAGTAGAGATTTAATACAGCAAGTTGGTTTAGAAACTTGTGGAAGATAAAGAGAAGCAAAAGTCACACAGGGACTGGCATTTGTAGAGTGTACATGTAAGAAGCCGCAGCCACTCCTCTGTTTGGAGGGGCAAAAGGGGGCAGTGGTGTCAGTCCCAGCCGGAGAACACCCTCACCACCCTGGCTTCCAAAGCTTCCAGGGTCCATGCTGGCACTGAGAAGGATTGTAGTAGCCCTCGGCACCCTTGTGTGGATACTGCTGCTGCAACCAGGACTGATCCTTTAGAACCTGCCGTCGCCTGCCCCCTGTCACTGTCCCAGTTAAGTGGGGACCTGAAATCACAGCTTTGCCATCAGCTATTGAGGGAGCTTGTACCAGTCACTTAGTTAATGGCTCGTTTTATTGAAAAGTGGGACATTTCATTAAATGATCTCCAAAGTTGATTCTAGTTCTGAAATAACTAATTCTGTTTCAGCTTTGTCTTTCGACTTTCTTTAAGAAAATATTTATTTGAAGAGGGGAGAGAGTGAGAAAGGACAAAGAGGGGGAGGGGGAGGGATCTTCTATCTGCTGGTCCATACTTCCCAAATGGCTGCAACAACCAGGGTGGGGCCAAGCCAAAGCCAGGAGCTCAGGCCTGCATCTGGGTAGCAAGGGCCCAAGCCATCTTCTGCTGCTTTTGCATGAATATGAAGCAGACCATCCAGGAATCAAACTGGTGCTTTCTTATTGGATGCTGGCTTTGCGAGCGGTGGCTTAACCTGCTGCACCACAAGGCTGCCCCTGTCCTTCCACTTTCAACAAGTAGCTCTGCTGTTTTGTGCCTCACCTTTCTCACTAGTCTTTAAAAGCTAAACAGAAATAAATCCACAGGAAGAGGCCATCAGTGGTGGGAAACTGAACTTGTGTGCCTGCTGCTGACTGTTGGATTCCATTCCAAGTGCTTTGTCAATCCCTTCCTCCTCCCACTCCTTTTTCTCATGCTCAGCATGAGAGCTTTCTTCCTGGGTTGGGGAATTCCCTACCTGATAATTCATGAACCCCTCTTCCATTACAAATGCTGGGAATGGTGACTAAATTCCCCAGCCTTCCTTGCAGCCAGCTTGAGTGTGAGACCTACACAGCGTGAACCTCACACACCTGGGCTTTTGGGGTGGGCACCCAGGCACGGTCAGGCAGCAGCGCTGGTGCTGGCTTCCGGCTGCAGGGTCAGTGAGTGGGCCTAGTGCTGTGTGCCAGCCAGGGGAGTTCTCTGGCACAAATCTGGCAGTACTTTTGGCTGCTTTGACTAGTTCTCTGAATCTTTTTTTTTTTTCTTTTTCTTTTTTTTTGACAGGCAGAGTGGACAGTGAGAGAGAGAGACAGAGAGAAAGGTCTTCCTTTTTTGTTGGTTCACCCTCCAATGGCCGCCGCGGCCGACACATCGCGCTGATCCGAAGCCAGGAGCCAGGTGCTTCTCCTGGTTTCCCATGGGGTGCAGGGCCCAAGCACTTGGGCCATCCTCCACTGCACTCCTGGGCCACAGCAGAGAGCTGGCCTGGAAGAGGAGCAACTGGGACAGAATCCGGCGCCCCGACCGGGACTAGAACCTGGTGTGCCGGCACCGCAGGCGGAGGATTAGCCTAGTGAGCCGCGGCGCCGGCCTAGTTCTCTGAATCTTCATTCCCAAACCCACAAGCTACCCAACGCCATCTTCAAAATCTGGAAATTAATATCATTATGACACTACACGAACTTTGCCAACAGTCCTTGCACCATCCTTGATGTGGCTCAGGATTCGGTCTGGGATTGTTCTGCCCAGTTGGTCACCACTGTGCCTTCAGTCTCCTTTAATCTAGAACCCTTCCACAGTCTGTCACGATTTGGATGTGTTGGAAGAACTCCTGGCAAACTAGCTGGTAGGATGTGCCTTCTTTTAGGTATCTCTTGTTTCCTTATGATTACATCCAGGTTATGCATCTTTGGCAAGAACATTAGGATGTGATGCTTTGTCCTTTTCAGTACATCCTATCGGGGGCACATGTTGATTTGGTCCATTAACTTTGATAATTTGCTGAAGGCCTGCCCTGTGAAGTTGCAACTTCTCCCTTAATAATTAGTGATACATAGGGCCAGTGCTGTGGCGCAGTAGGTTAATCTTCCGCCTGTGGCGCCAGCATCCCATATGGACATCAGTTCTAGTCCCGGCTGCTCCTTTTCCAATCCAGCTCTCTGCTATGGCCTGGGAAAGCAGTGGAAGATGGCCCAACTGTTTGGGCCCCTGCACCCACATGAGAGACCAGTAAGAAGCACCTGGCTCCTGGCTTCAGATCGGTGCAGCTCTGGCCATTGTGGTCATTTGGGGAGTGAACCAACAGAAGACCTTTTTCTCTGTCTCTCTGTCTGTAACAGTACCTCTAAAATAAATAAATAAAATCTTTAAAAAATAATTAGCAATACAATTTGAGGCTGTCTGTATCCTGGTTTTCATTATATTTTTGCTCACTCATGGTAGCATCCACGGATGCTTCTGCCTTGATATAATTACTAGTATGGGGTTTGCCAAATGGTAACTTTTCTAGTTCCGCAATCCTTTCTACATTTATCTGTCATAACACTAGTCTGGGGAAAAGCTTTCCCAGTGCCTGCATTCATTTATCTATTTATTTGTACCAGTTTAGAGTTGAGAATCCTTGTTTTATTCCGGGGATTACGTCCCATTTATTGGCATGATTTCTCTTCTTGCTCAGATTGCCCCCGCGGTGCTCCTTCAGGTTAACTTCCACACCTTTTGGGTCACTTCTCACCACCTGGGGACATCAAAACAAAGTGGTCACTTCCTTTCTGATACCAGGGGAAGCTTCGGGCTCATCTTGTACTTTCCCACCCGAACTCTCCATTTCTCCAACGTGTTCTCTTTACTGGGAGAGACCGAAATCTGTGAATTAGATGTGTTCATAGAATGATTATTCACAGCTTTTTGCAGCACTGGGATTATCCGTCCTTTCCTAGTCACACAGGTGCATGTAGGCCTGCACACACAAACTCTGGTCTGGGAGCTCACCACCCTGTGTAGCTGGATTCTTCTTGCCCAGTCAGCTGCACTGTGGCTCAGCAACAGTGCCTGTGCTGGCCCTGGTGTTTGTGCCTTTTCACTCCTAAGGGCTCAGAAAGCAGCCCCTCCCTGCTTGAAGCCATAATAATAACGAAAGTAATAATGGCAGCTGCCATTTACCAAATACTTCAGAAGGGCAAGGCCAATGTGGTTTCCTTGAATCTTTACAGCAATCCATGAAGAACCCCCTAACCTCGTTGTACAGTGAGGCTCAAGGAGGGTCTGTCACAGTGCACAGAGGTGAGCCAGCAGGGCTTCAGACCCTGACTGCTTCTTCCCACCCCCTGCTCTTTGCATATACCTGGCCACTAGCAATCACCAGGGAGCTGGGCAGCTCAAGGCAGTAGCATGGTACCAGGCAGAAGGGCATCATGGGAGTACATGCAGGCAATAGGGACGGCTCTGGAGTCTCCAAGCCTGGCAGTCTGGCAGAAGCTTGAGGGAGCAGGAAAGGAAAGGCACTGGCCTGAGCATTTCATGCCCGGCTGGCCCCTGCTCTGGCACTCTCTTGCTTGTCTGTCTTCTTCCTTTATGCACACCTCCTTTTTGCCAGTGCCCCCCAGTCCCCCTCCAAAGGTCCCCAGTCTGTTTCACATGACCAGGGAGTCCTTCACTGGAATTGGGAGACAAAGTCTTACTTGCTACCACCAGAGAGCGGAGGCTTGAAATGCAAGTACCTGGCTAAAGAAAGACAGGGAATAGGCCCAAAAGAATGTTAGGTCTTTTCCTACTTGGATTTTAGCCTCACTTAAGAGAGCAGGTGGAAGGCCTTGTCCTGTGCTTCCTGCAGTAAAGCCACAGAGCTGGTGGCATGGGCACTCGCTGCTCCCCGGAGCCTGGGAGAAAGGTGGCTCTTGTGTTTTTCCCATGCCCTGGCCGAAGGAATATCAGGATTGTGCTGTTTCCCAGGGGTCGATCTTGCTGAGGGAGGGATGCTCAGGAGAGCGGCTCTCAAACTCCACATGTTCCCTTTTCAGTTCTGGAAGTGGGCTCAGGAAGTAGCACAAGGAGCAACATCATTATCACCTGGGAACCTGCTGCAATGCTACGAATGCAAATCCTCAGGCCCCACTGGACACTGACTCAATCAGAAACTCAGGGTTTGGCCCAGCAAGCTTTCGTTCTCTAAATCTGTAGCTTTTTCCACACTGATATTTATTTATTTGAAATGCAGAATGACGGGGGTGGGGGGGGGGAGAGAGATCTTCTGTGGGTCTTCCACATAGGTGGTGGAGGCCTAAGGACTCGAGCCATCTTCTGCTGCTTTCCCAGGAGCATTAGTAGGCATCTAGACCTGAGGCAGAGCACCCAGGACTCACACTGGTGCTCCAGTATGGGATGCTGGCTCCACAGGCAGCAGCTCAACCCACAGCACCGACGCGCCGGCCACCCAGGAATCCGTTGAAGCAGCTCTCCAGATGGTTCTGATGGCTGCTCAGGCTGGAGAATGTCTGTCCTGAGGACCTCAGGTTACCAGATTATGCTACTTGCAATGACTAATCTAAAATGCTGATAGAAGGAAAAGGATGGAGGAAGACTTGAGCCTGGCCAGGCAATTCTTGTTTCCTCACAGCTCCCAGCAATTAGGCTGGGTTTTTAAAACAGCACTTTGATGTGCTAAGAGCTCCTTAGGAGTAGAGCAGTGCTGAGATCGATAGTCCATTATTAGACTGAGAACAGGAATGTCAGCAGGCACAATTGGAAGTGTAGAGGGGAGAGACGAAATCACTTGGTTCTGTGACTCATCCGATGTTGTTGACAGCTCTAGAAATACAGACTCAATCTGAGATTGCTTCAAAGCTGAAAATCAGATGACCACGTGCCACTACCCCCTGCCCATTCCTCCCCAGGACTGGCTGGGCTGAAGTCCTCCCTCGGCTCCCCCACCCCTGGGTCTACCATTGCGTGAGCCTGCCAAGGCTGCTCCTCCCAGCAGGGTCTGTCCACCTTCTTTGAGGGGCAAGGCAGAGCCAACTTTTGAGTTATTAAACTTTTTTTTTTTTAAGTGATTTGTTTGGGCCAGCGCCGCGGCTCACTAGGCTAATCCTCCGCCTGCAGTGCCGGCACACCAGGTTCTAGTCCCGGTCGGGGCGCCGGATTCTGTCCCACGGTTGCCCCTCTTCCAGTCCAGCTCTCTGCTGTGGCCAGGGAGTGCAGTGGAGGATGGCCCAAGTGCTTGGGCCCTGCACCCCATGGGAGACCAGGATAAGCACCTGGCTCCTGGCTTCGGATCAGCGCGATGAGCCGGCCGCGGTGGCCATTGGAGGGTGAACCAACGGCAAAGAGGAGGACCTTTCTCTCTGTCTCTCTCTCTGACTGTCCACTCTGCCTGTCCAAAAAAAAAAAAAAAAAGTGATTTGTTTGAAAGGTAGAGTGACAGAGAAAGAGGGAAAGACAGAGAAAGAGATCATCCATCTACTGGTTCATTTCTCAATTTGCAGCAATGGCTGGGGCTGGGCCAGGCCAAAATCAGGAACCTGGAACTCCATCTGGGTCTCCCGCATGGGTGTCAGGGGCCTAAGCACTTGGGCTATCTTCCAGGTGCATTAGTAAGGAGTTAGCTCAAAAGTAGAGCAGCTGGGACTTGAACTGGAGTTCATGCGGGATGCTGGTATTGCAGATGGCTGCTTAAACTGCTGTGCCACAATGCTGGCCTTGAGTTATTAAACATTGCCATGAGAAAATCCTTGTCAGCTGATTCTGATTGTAAGGAAAGAACAAATGTTCCCAGGGATTATCAAAGCAACAAAAACTTAACAGGGCTGTTATCACAACAAGAAATGGAAACAAGACAGTAATGAGTTTCAAGGTTCTTTTTCTTCTACCCAGGATTAAATAGATTCAAAGTAGAAAGACTGGAATCTGTCAGTCTGACTTTTTTTTTTTTTTTTGAACAAGGAAGGGAAGGTACATTTATTAAAAATAAAAATAGTACAGTCTCTGATAACAAACAAACGTTTAGGGTCCAAAGGCATTCAATATATACTGTAACAACGCATACATATTTTAAAAAGCAAAGACTCAGGAAATAATATTTTTAGAATTTTCAAAAGGAAAAAGTATCTTGGCTCCCTCCTGCTGGAGATTAGCCTACAGACATACCATGCTGGCCCAGTATTCCCTTTCAAATGTTCTGTACAACATGGTATTGCACAATATGTGCAATTACGGTGATGAATACATTGTTTATGAATAAAATGCAGTTTCTGTATAGATGATCCAGAACGTAAATCAGTGGCTCCATTTCATAAAAAACATTAATAGGCTGGAAGAGCAGTGACAACCTTTGTCCAAAATCTTCAGTGTTAACACAACATACAGAATAGACCACTAAATCCAGATGCTTTCACATTATTTTTCGTAAGTAGCAAGTACTGTGTAAAAATTAATGTAAAATCCCAAGTTAGCCAAAACTAGAGTCTCTAGAGATCAAATTTCTTCCCTCTTTTAGCACGGCTGATAAATCTTCTTTGCCTTTGTCACAACAAAGTTTGTCAAATCAAAGAACTCTGAAAAGTAACGTGCACTGCTGCAGGAGGGTAGTACCAAAAATATACTGAATATCAGTCTTAAGATACACACAGTTCCTGTTGGATGTTGGGCTGTGACAGTTTATTATCTTCAGTCTTTTCGTGTCCTGGGGCATGGCAAGCAGTCTTCCGTTTAAATAATCTAAGACTCAATCGTAATAATTCGTTGTCTACCATTGGAGCATTTGTGTAAGCTTGTTTTACAGTACCCTTCTCATTTTTAACCAGCTGCTTGCGGATGGCAGAGTCTCGTCTGAAGCACAGAGCTTTACAGCACGGTCCGAGATTACTAAGAAGACTTGCTCTTTCTTCTTTTCGTAACAATGCAGCCATGTTGAGAGCCCCCAATTCATGTTCAAACAGATTGTCTGCATCTTTGGGCTTTTCTAAAAGTCTCTGGCATGTTTCTTTGACTTTGGTAAAAAGTTCAGAACCCGCCAACTTTTTAGAAAGTCCAACTCTCAGCATAACAGCTCCAGGTGTGAATTTTAGGAGTGCAGCCCCAGGTTCTCGTGGTTCTTTTGGATGCTTTGGCATAAGACCAGACCAGTCTACATCAATTACATCTAATGGATCTGGCATCTTCTCCTCATCTTGTTGATCTTCCCTCTTTTCTGCATCCCCTGCCAGAATTTCATCCAGTTCATCATCACTGATTGGCTCGTATCCTTCTCCAGCACCAGAACCTAAGGAATGTGCATCATCTAACTTGGACTCATCTTCTCCTTCGACAGTCTCAGTTCTCTCAGCTTTACTGGTATCTTCGAATCCCTGCACAGATCCCAGGTCTTTATCCATTCTTTCTTTATCCAAAGCTACGGGGTCCCATGAACTACCGTCTGGATCTCTTTCATGTTCATTGTCCAGTTTTGCTTCACTGCGTTTTACAGATTCTATTTGAGAAGAACTCTCAAAAGTTCTGTCCCTATCCCTTTCAATGGAATCAGGAACCAGTCTCTCTCTTTCCCTATCCAAGTCTCTTTCTCTTTCTCGTTCCCGCAATCTATCTCTTTCCCTGTTCCGCGGCCAATCTTTCTCGGCATCCCGTTCCCATTCTCTCTGCCTTGTATCCCTCCTCTCTCTCTCTCGCTCTCTATCATGCTCATATCGATCTCGATCTTGAAGCCTATCTCTGCTGTCAAATGACCCGGACCTTGAGTGGACCTGTCGATCTGACTCAGGAGAACTCCTTCTTGAGCTATGGCTTCTTGAATCTTGGCGATCTGAAGAAGTACTTCGACTGGGCTCTCCACGCTTTAACTGATCAATCCTCGATTTTCTCTCTCCTGTGATTTCCAGGCTTTTTGTTTTTTCTCTGTCCCTTGAGCCACTATGCAGTACTCTCTTTCGCCCACTTTGGTCATCCCCACTTCGATGGGCAGAGTCATTGGATGGTGAGCTCAGACGACCAGATGTATGACTGCGATTACTCCGATTGCTCCCAAGGCTGCTACTCCTCTTCTGATCCACTGGCTTGCGATGTGGGGTGTCCTCTATAGTAACATGACATGCCTCAACTTTTTCCACTCATGTTCTGTGGCATTTTCTATGTGAATCCTCATTGGCAAAAGTACTGGTGGTATTGGCAGAGGTGGAAATCGTGGTGGCAGTGTTGGCAGTAGCAGTGGGGGCAAGAGCAGGAGTAGCCATCACAGTGGCAGTAGCCATAGGAGGTGGAGGAGGAAGAAGAGAGGACAGAGGAGAGGGGGTATCACCAGGAGTGACAGTGGTAGCCGTGTGCTCTGTTTCTGTCACCTCGGTACGATCAGGCACATCCTCATCAGACCAATCACTGAAAGCTGTATCTTCTTTTTTCTGAGGATCCTCTAGAATGATGATGTTGGAATAGAGAGAGGTAACCTAGAGACAGCATCTGAAGATGGTCAAGTATTTTCACCAAAAAAAGGACAGAAGAAGAAAAGTATTGAAAAGAAGCGTAAAAGATCCAAAGGTGATTCTGATATTTCTGATGAAGAAGCCGCCCAGCAAAGTAAGAAGAAAAGAGGCCCACAGACTCCCCCCATAACAATTAAAGAGGAGTTGGTTGAACTTTCCACTGATAAGGATGGCATTTTTTTTTTAAGATTTATTTTATTTATCTGAAAGAGTTACAGAAAGAGGTAGAGCCATCCACTGGTTCATTCCCCAAATGACTACCACAGTCAGAGCTGAGCTGATCTTAAGCCAGGAGCTAGTTCAAGTCCCATGTGGGTGCAGGGGCCCAAGGACTTGGGCCATCCTCTGTTGCTTTCCCAGGCCATTGCAGAGAGCTGTATTGGAAATGGAACAGCCGGGACTTGAATGGGTGCCCATATGGGATGCTGCACTGTAGGCCAGGGCTTTAACCCACTGCACCACAGTGCTGACCCCATTACTTGCTTTTAACAACACTTTTGATTCTAAATGTGTGGGTTTTTGCACTTTTGCACTCCAACAACCTGTTCTTCAACTCTTCAGATGCCAACAGGGTGCTCTACAATCTAACTCAGTTGTGACACTCACTATCCAGAGTCAGTGACAGCCCACAGGTTCAAGGAGTCTGTCCCACAAGACCAAGAGAGTACCGGGTATCCAGAGTAGCCATACTTCTGCCCAGTTTGGCTGCATACCTGTTGTATGCAGGCCCATACCTGTTGTACTTGATAGTTTAGTAGTACAGCCAGGGAACTCAGGAAGCAACTCTGAATTAGCTCTCTGAATTCTTTCCCTAGGGTCTTTAGGAGATCTAGGCCTGGTTGTTTAAGTCCCTTACCATTGGTGATTAACTCAACCCCTAGCCCTTCTTCTCTCCCCAGCCAGCAAGGGTTTGAGCTGAAAGTTCCAACCCTCTTATCATGCCTAGGTCATTTTGGCCACAGCCTTCATCCTGAATGATCTAGCCTGTCCCCCTTCTCTTTACTCACCCCTCCTCCAGCCCCCAGTCATCTCACAGGCATACAAAAGAATATAAAAATAAAGTCTTACTACTCTGGAGATTCCAAGAGTTTTGGAAGCTCTGGGCCAGGAACTGGACTCAAACATCCAGTAGGCGTTTCTTACTGTGTTGCAGTCAGCCACGCATCCCTGAACATTTGTGTCCAAGGGGGTACAGGTGCCAACCAGAAAGACTGAGGCCCACCCACTCAGAGTGCACCAGCTCCGGCTTTACCAGGATGCTCGTGGTGTTGTGTCTGATGTGTGCAGCACAACACACTCTATCTGGACTGGTTGGCCTTAGACAAAATTTACTTTTTTTTTTTTTAATATTTATTTTATTTGAAAGAGTTACACAGAAAGAGAAGAAGAGGTAGAGAGAGAGAGAGAGAGAGAGAGGTCTTCCATCCGCTGGTTCACTCCCCAGTTAGCCACAAGGGCCGGAGCTGTGCCGATTTGAAGTCAGGACCCAGAAGTTTCCTCTGGGACTCCCACTCGGGTGCAGAGGCCCAAGGCCTTGGGCCATCTTCTACTGCTTTCCCAGGCCATAGCAGAGAGCTGGATCAGAAGTGGGGCTGCTGGAAATCCATATGGGATGCCAGCACGGCAGGCGGCGGCTTTTCCCATTATGTGGCCCCCAAAATTCACTTTCTCTGGCCACTAAGTTCAGAGAGCTCAGTCCACGTCCTCCTGACATATAGGTATGTCATGGAGAAGAGCAGAGACTGATGATGAGCCCACCCATGACCCCCACTTCCTGCTCCTGACACCAACACTGCCCAAGGAGGTGGTCTGGGAGCTCCCCACTCCCATCCCCAGCTGGGCTCCCAGCAGGGGGTCTGCTCAGAAGGCTCCAGCCAAGCACATGGCGTTCCCAAGGCAGCTGACAACCCCCCCCCCACCCAAGGCCTCCATTCCTTCCTTTTCCCCTGTATCCTCAGAGTAAAACCAGAGAAATTCTTTGGACTATTACCCATAGAAGACAGCAGGCTAAGGGATTTGAACTCAGAAAAGATTTTAGAAGGAAAAGAAGAAAAGCCATCCCCACCCTCCTGGCCATCCCTTTTCATTCTCCATGGATGTTTTCTTTCCCCTACCACATAGATCGTGGTCTAGTTGCTATTTGTGGCTGCTTTCAAAGTTAGGAGATTGGTCCTGACGTCATTTCTTCAAGGTGAATGCAGAAAATAGTACTTTTCACAGGAATTAACTCTCCACCGACCCGAAAGAGGTTTTTGTTTTTAAGATATTTGCACCCGCCAAATAATAGGAATTTTTTTCAGGTGCTGGCCGCCCCCTTTTACTTAAAATTTATTTGTTGTTTTCTTTGAAGGTTTATTGATTTGAAAGAGCTACAGAGAAGGGAGGGAGACACAGCTCTTCCATGTGCTGGTTCGCTCCCTCCCAATGGCTGCAATGGCCAGCGCTGAGCCAGTGTGAAGCCAGGAGGAGCCAGGAACTCCATCCGGGTTTCCCAGGGTGGGTTGCAGGAGCCCAACACTTGGGCCAGCAACCACTGCCTTCCCAGGGGAATTACCAGGGAGCTGGAAGAGAAGTGGAATGATGGGGGCTCCAACCAGCAGGCTTGGATATGGGAGGCAGGTATCCCAAGAATCCCTCTCTTCAGGAGCACAGTAACGGAGGGCGGCCCCTCCCTCCTTTTGTGATAGTCCCTAAGTGGCGCTCTCATTTCTTTTGACATTTATAGAGCCACGTGTGCGTGTGAGAGAGAATACTTTGCCTCCACGGACCTTGTAATCAAGCAACGTAAAGTTTTTCAGGTATCCGTAACCTAGGGCTTAGGAGCGATGCTCCAGGGGGTGACCAGGCCAGACGCATTTCCCTCGGTTGCGCCCTCAGGGGCCGTCCCACTTGCTCAAATGACAGACACATAAAAAAATGGGCAGAATTCCCCTAAGTCCTTCCTGCGGATGACGGCCTCACAGCCCGAAGGAGCACGACAGGAGTTTTCCTCTCCGTGGCTTCTGCCGAGGCCGGCAGCAGCTCCACAGCCCCGGCGAGTTCCGCGTCTGGGTTGGAGGCGGGTGGGGGCCTCCTGGCGACCCCTGCGGGGCCGGGGCGGGACCAGGCGCCCTGGGCGGGGCCCCGCACCCTGGCCTCGCGGCGCAGCCCGCAGGCGCCCGGAGCGCACGGGGTGACGCGCCTCCCGCGCTTCCGACTTGGCGACGGAGCCTCCTCCGCGCCGTGACGCGCCAGCCTCTGACCAAATATGTCCCTTCCCCCCTCCCTCCCGGGCCCCATCGCCCGCAAGCGCCCCGAGCCGCGGGGCTGTCGCTCGGACGTCGGCCTGCCCGGGTGTCGCGGGCCAGTCCCGCCGGGAGCGCCAGCGGCGCGATGCCCTTCAGGAAAGGTAGGGTCTCGCCGGGGCGGTCCGCGCTGTGCCCGCGCGTCCGGGAGATTTGCGCGGACGCCCGCGGGCAGAGGCAGGCTCGGGTGCCCAGCAGGTGCGGAAGCCCGGAGCGCGGTGCTGCGGCGCGGCTGGGGTTGGTGCCGAGACCCGCGCCGCCTTGTTCCACGGGGACCTGCGTGGTTCCCCCTTCGGCCTCACGTTGCCCTCCCGGACCCTGCACCATGCCCTCCCGCCCCCGCACTGTGCTCCTGGGCGACTCCACCGCGACACCACGTGCGGGTGCGGGAGCCGGAGCGCAGCGCGTGCGGCGGTGGGCGGCGGAGAGCGCCCGGTGCCAGTCGCAGCACTTTGAGCGGATCCCCGAATCCCGCCGCATGAGATGCGGATGGACAGGGGCTGGGGGGAAGACGGGAAGTTCTCCGGTTCTGGGGCCGGAGCTTTGAATCGTTGTGCCGCTGGGCACGGCCCCGCCTCTGCTTTCTGACACCTACAAGTCATTTCACGACCCCCCCCCCCCCCCCAGCTCGGGTTATGATCCTGCCTCGGACCAAGCAGAGGAATGAGGGCGGCTGTGCTTGCCCTGTGGGGATGGGTGGGAGTGGAGGGGGTGGTCGGGGCACGGAAAAAGAGTGCTGCCTGGGGGGCGGGGGGTTGGACCTGACCCTGCTGTGCGCGCCCCGTCTGGCCCCACTCCTGCAGGCGCCTTGGGTCTGTCTGCCATGTCTCCTGCCCGCATCTGGGCGGTTCACCATGACCTCTCAGCAGGTGTGTCAGCAGTGCCTGAGAGGCCTGGATAGGCCTGCGGCTCCCCCAATCCCCACTTCCCCACCCCTGAGGGTCGCTGTGCCCCATTTTACAGACAGGGTGGCAGAGGCCTGGGGACTCCAAAGCTTAGAGTCCAGGGAGAGAAGTGGAAACTGCTGAAGTGAGGAACTCAGATGTTAGGTTCAAACTGGAGCATTTTCTGTTTGTGTTGGGAGTGACCCGTTGTCAATCAACACCCAGGACTGTGCCCTGGGTGCATTGCTGGGAGGGGAAGCTTGGCCTCCCCAGGTCCTGGGGTATGGCTCCCTCTCTGCTCCCTCCACCGTGTTCCTTGCCTTTCTTCCCTGTAACTCAGAGTGGTTGTCGGGTTAGGGCTTCCTGTGCTGGGAGGCCTTATGAGCTTTTGGTCCTAAACAGAGGGTACAAGTTGCTGTCACGACTTCTGGCTGGAAAGGGAGCTGGCTGACATTCTCTGCCTTTGGGGGATGTGAGATGGGGGGGGGGGGGTGGCTAGAAAGAAGATGACATCAGTCTGGCCCTCGGTCAGCGAGTGTCCCCGTCCTCAGTACCTCCATCACCCCCTGTATACTGTGGTCACCTTGCCTGTGTGAGCCATCTCGACACTGAGTCCTCACCCTGTCTCATTAACTGCAGTGCGTGCAGTGATTGTGTCTGCTTGTGTCCTTGTGGCAGACTCCCAGAAGGTAAAGACATCTCTGTACTGGCCAGTGCAATGCGGCGTTAAATAACTGGGCAGCTAAGTGATTGTTTCTTTAGCACATGAAGATTGGGCTGAATGATAGGGCATTTCAGTGCATTGTTATATTATACAGTACGAAGATTTGCAGATTGGCAACCAACCAAAGCTTTGGCTTTGTTGTTGTTGTCTTAATCTTTCTGCATGAAGAGGAAAGTGTTTTCTTTGCAGTCTGTGGATGCTGTGTCCTGAAGGTCCCAGGGCATGAGAAACACTTCTTGCTTGCAGTGGGCGCTCTCTGAGTTTTCAGGAAGCTTTGCTGTGAGCCAGTGCATGGAGTCTGGCAGGCTTGGGGTCGAAGGCAGAACTTGTCCGTTTGATTGAGTCGTGAGCTCTTATTCAGAGGTAAATCAAGTCAGAGAGGATTACAGGGAGCCAGGGCATGGCGCAGGGCCATGATGCCCCATCCGTGGGAGCTGCCCGGAGGTGACAGGGTCCACCTGTGAGGGGCACAGTACCCTGTGCTTCACTGCTCAGAGAAGAGGAGGTAGCAGTGCACGTATGCTTCTGTGTTTTTTGAATTTTGAACCATCTGGATGCATCAACTCTTTGAAAACTAATTTAAAAAATAGGAAATGAAAAGACTTTGCAGCCCTCCTCTAAAAGTCAAGTGAGGCCGGATGCAGGAGGCTTCTTCCCTGGTCCAGAAGCCCGGGGAGGATGGCTGCTGGTTCCCCTCCCAGTGCTGTGTTTCTGTCTTGACGAGTGTGAGACTTTCAGATGAGCTCTGCCAGGAAGCGTGTGGCACTTGAGTAACGGGCAAATTGAGAAGAATTTAGTAAAAGAGCTGCTACACAGATTTCTATACAAAGGGTGTAGAAACACCAGAAGGGACAACGCTGAAGCCCGGGCAAAATGTCAAGAGGCAGAGCTGGGAAGTGCTGCCTGACAAGAGCTGCGGTTTCCTTTGGGGGCGTGCATGCAGCTTGCAGCCCAAGGAGAGGAACCTGGAACAAACAACACCCACACCTTGCTCTCCCTTCCCTCTGGTCTCCTGGCATTGGCAGCCAGAGGGCCAGGAGCCTGATGCTGTTGTCTGTACACATCAGCCTGCTGGGATGCAACATCGGGTGCCTTTACTCTTGGGTGGAGATTGGATCTGATAGGAAAACAGAGAATCAGCCAAAGATCTTTGGTGCTGGTCCCGTGCCTTGCATATGAGAAGCATAAGAAAAAATTCACTTGATAGCTGCTGGATCTCTTTGGGAACAGTTGAGCGACTGACTATATGCCATGTCCTCCACTCATTCTCCAGGGTGAGCATTTTCTGTGTGTCAGCACATGCTGGGGTACTAGGTGGACAGATGTGGGGTCCCTTCTCTGGAGCTCAGCTCCTGTACTCTCCAACAACAGCCAGGGAGGGGAGTCATACCGGGCACAGAGCAGTGATGGCCTCAACTGAAGACACTGGACTTTGGATTGAGAGACACGTGGCCCTGGCCATGTTGCTGGACTGTCAACAGGCTGTGATAGGGTTGATGTTGTGGTGGCGGTTAGAACTGAGCCACAGTGGGACCTAGACCTGGCTCGCCATCCAAACATGGACCACATGGGATGGTACATGTTAGGTGGTTAGTTGTGCATGGAATGAATGAAGGTGGCTGGACCCGTGCCATGTCCCCCGTGCTCAGGGTGAGGCTCAAGCAGCAGGTAACAGTGTCTTTCTGGGCCCTGGGCAGCGGAAAGATGATGCAAGTGTCGCGTTCAGTGCTCACGTCTCTTCCTGGTTGATCTCCCGGGTGACTGTGGCTGCAGTTGGGGGAAGGGTTGCCTCCTTGGCCCCAGCTACCTGGAAGAAGTAGGTCAGAGAAGTCAGTTTTAAGATAAGGAGAAGTTATGTCGTAACATAAGAGATAAAAGAATTTCCTTAGAAAAAAAGCTGGTTGGTGGGGGTTGTGATTAAATCTGGGGGTGGCTGTGGAGGGAGTTTTTCTGCAAGCACTTGGCTCATTCAGCGCAGGGGAGATGATGACATGGGTGTGGCTCTGCTTGCAGCCTGGGGTCTTGGCTGAGTTCTTGCGCTCCAGCGCCCTGCAAAAACGGTGTTCAGGGTACCTGTGCATGTCCCCACCTTCGGAAGGCACAAGGAGCAGCAGCTGAGAATTTTCAATAATAAATTACAGAAAGAAGCAAAACTAACTTTTACACATTTTAAAATTTATTTTCATTTTATTTGAAGACAGGGAGTTGGGTGAGAGGGTGAGAGGGTGAGAGAGATGAGGCAGAATGAGAGAGCAAGTTTCTGTCTGCTGGTTCACTCGCCAAACGCTTGCCACAGCCAAGGGTTGGCCAGACTGAAGCTGGGAGCCTAGAACTCCATCAGGGTCTCCTCTATGGGTGGCAGGGACCTAACTGCTCGAACCATCACCTACTGACTCCGGGATGCTGGAGTCTGGATCAGAAGTGGAGCTGGGGCCTGAACCCAGACACTCCGAGGAGATGCATTTTAACTTCTGCATCAAATATCCACCCAACAAAACTCAACTTTATTGGGCATCTTCTGAGTGCTGGAAAGCATGCAAAGTGCTTTTACACGTGTTGGTCTCCACTCACAACAGCTGACTGAGTTACCTGGCATTGTTTCCAGTTGAAAGATAAAGGGAGTGAGGCTTAGAGCACTCCAGTAACTTGCCCAAGGTTCCTCAGCAGATCCCATGACGAACAGGCCTGGGGCTCAGACCTCTGTATTCTGCCTTTCCAGGAGCGACCCAAGGCTGTGATGTGACAGGATTCAACACATGTCAGGCAGAAACATTTCTACAAAGTGCCAGTGGGGCCAGCGCTGTGACATGGTGGGTAAAGCTGCTGCCTGCTGTGCCGGCATTCTATATGGGCACCAGTTCGAGTCCCAGCTGTTCCACTTCCAATCCAGCTCTGGGCTATTGCCTGAGAAAGCAGTAGAGGATGGCCCAAGTGTTTCGGCCCCTGCACCTGCGTGGAAGACCCGGAAGAAGCACCTGGCTCCTGGCTTTGAATCAGCACAGCTCCAACCATTGTGGCCATCTGGGGAGTGAATCAGCGGATGGAAGATCTCTCTCTCTCTCTCTCTCTCTCTCACTCTCTCTCTGCCTCTGTTTCTCTGTAACTCTGCCTTTCAAATGAACAAATAGAATCTTTTTTAAAAAAAGTCTGCCAGCAACTTCTTTCACATCAGGGACAAGGAGAAAAAGAGATTCAGGTGCCTGTATCTGCCGATGCGGAGAGGTGTGTACAGACAGAAGCCGAGGAAAATCACTGA
Source organism: Lepus europaeus (assembly GCF_033115175.1). Lineage (NCBI taxonomy): Eukaryota > Metazoa > Chordata > Mammalia > Lagomorpha > Leporidae > Lepus > Lepus europaeus. The sequence continues at coordinate 76,019,343 of NC_084840.1, read as the reverse complement.
GATTCTGTCTTGCTTCAGGGGGCAGGGTGAAGGGGTCCCAGTGACAGAGCTGACGGAAGCTGAGGTCATAAGCTCTGTGGGTGTCCCGGGGAGAGAACGAGGCCATCCACATGTCAAGGCCGTGCTACATGATGCACTAATTGGTCATCTGCTGGGCACGGGGCTTCCATGATGCTGATAGGACATGAGAGCAAAACAAGTGACATCATCTCAAGGGTTGTGGCCCTCCTGGAATTCCTGTAGATCAGCTGCTTGCAGCAGGAACTCAATGGCCAGCATTTTATGGACCCCAAACTGGGACCCCTCTCCCTCCCCCTGCCCCCCAGGAAGCAAAGAGCAGATTATGAAAAGACAGACTCAAAGAGGGCATCGGGTTCTTTATAGACTCTTTTTTTTTTTTTTTTTGACAGGCAGACTGGATAGTGAGAGAGAGAGACAGAGAGAAAGGTCTTCCTTTTTGCCGTTGGTTCACCCTCCAATGGCCGCTGCGGCCGGCGCATCTCGCTGATCCGAAGCCAGGAGCCAGGTGCTTCTCCTGGTCTCCCATGCAGGTGCAGGGCCCAAGCACTTGGGCCATCCTCCATGGCCTTCCCGGGCCATAGCAGAGAGCTGGCCTGGAAGAGGGGCAACTGGGATAGAATCCGGCGCCCCGACTGGGACTAGAACCCGGTGTGCCAGCGCCGCAAGGCGGAGGATTAGCCTGTTAAGCCACGGCGCTGGCCTATAGACTCTTTTTTTTTTTTTTTTTGACAGGCAGAGTGGACAGTGAGAGAGAGAGACAGAGAGAAAGGTCTTCCTTTTGCCGTTGGTTCACCCTCCAATGGCCGCCGCGGTAGCGCGCTGCGGCCGGCGCACCGCGCTGTTCCGATGGCAGGAGCCAGGTGCTTCTCCTGGTCTCCCATGGGGTGCAGAGCCCAAACACTTGGGCTATCCTCCACTGCACTCCCTGGCCACAGCAGAGAGCTGGCCTGGAAGAGGGGCAACCGGGACAGGATCGGTGCCCCGACCGGGACTAGAACCCGGTGTGCCGGCGCCGCAAGGCGGAGGATTAGCCTGTTGAGCCACGGCGCCGGCCTAGACTCTTTTTTTAAAAACTGTTTATTTATTTATTTGAAAGGCAGAGTTACAGAGAGTGGTCTTCCATCCACTGGTTTACTCCCCAGATGGCCATAATAGCCGGAGCTGCCCTGATCCGAAGCCAGGAGCCTCCTCTGAGTCTCCCCCACGGGTGCAGGGGCCCAAGGACTTGGGCCTTCTTCCACTGCCATAGCAGAAAACTGGATCGGAAGTGGGGCAGCCAAGACTTGAACCGGCACCCACATGGGATGTCAGTGTCACAGGAGGCCTTACCCACTATGCCACAGTGCCAGCCCCTCATTATAGACTCTTTCATCCCTTTCTTGAGCTCTAGTGCTGTGCCAGGACCTCAGCAGGTTGGGTTCTAGGGTCTCTCTATTCCCACTTGGTGACTTTGAGCCTGCTAGGTGGGCGCTGGGCTCCCTGGTCATTTCAGAGACTGCCTCTGACACGGAGTGCAAAGTGCTTCTGCAGGAGGAGGGACAAGGAGTGACGTCAGCTTTCGGAGGGCACCTGCCAGCCAGACTGAGCCAGCTCCCTCTCTCTGATCAGAGGCTGTTTGGCTCCAGGTTTCCCTCTGCAGTTTATCACTCAGATTTCCTGCTGACAATGTCTTTTGTCCCTTAGCTGTGCCCTTTTAATATTTGGTCTTTACTTCTTTATGATGCATTTTTCTCTAGGTCAGGAGTGTTCCTAAGTGTCTGACATTGGCCAATTGGGACTTCTGCTGCGTGTGCTGTTTCACCTGTTGCTTCTCTACCTTTCCAAGTGCATACCTTGCTTTATGCTACATTGAGTACGTACACACACACACACACACAGGGAGAGAGAGGGGGGGAGAGAGAGAGAGAGAGAGAGATAGATCACACTCACACATACATGCAAGCAAGCTTTGGATCATTCTTGGGTGTCTTTCTAAGTCCACATCGTCTCCAACACCTTTCCCATCTACTTTATGTGCATAGCAGCTCTTGTCTCCTATTTTGGGTTTATCACTTGTTTGTCCTCAGAATGCTTCCTCCACGTGAATTTTGTGAGCTCTTTAAGGTAGGGGCCCTGGTGGTAGCCAGTGTTTTGCAAATTCTTGTACTTGGTTAATTTGTGAAAAATTCCAGTTTTTAAAAAAGGATTTATTTATTTATTTGAAAGTCAGAGTTACACAGAGAGAGAAGAAGAGGCAGAGAGAGAGAGAGAGAGAGAGAGAGAGAGAGTCTTCCATCTGCTGATTCATTCCCCAGTTGGCCACAATGGGCAGAGCTGTGCTGATCTGAAGCCAGGAGCCAGGAGCTTCCTCCAGGTCTCCCACATGGGTGCAGGGACCCAAGGATTTGGGCCATCTTCTACTGTTTTCCCAGGCCATAGCAGAGAGCTGGATCGGAAGCAGAGCTGCCCATGTGGGATGCCGACACTTCAGGTAGCGGCTTTATCCACTGCGCCACAGCAGCAGCCCCAAAATTCCATTTTCTTTTCGGATGGGTAGTTGCAGAGCCAAATTAAGATTGTTAGGAGCCCCGAACACTAAACAGGTGATGCTTATTTCCCCCCAATGTGTAATTTTAAATAAAGACAGTACCACATCATAAATGTAAGGAATACCTGTACATTGCCAATTTTTAGTTTTGTCACTATTTTGGAATTCTTTGGAAATAATGGTGTCCTAAAACAACAATAAAACCTAGTACTGCAAGCATGAGCATAGTCTGCATGGTTAATTCAGGCTGGGGCTGGGGTGTGGTCATTCGGGGGGTTTCTGCTTATAGAAAGCTAAGAATACTAACTGCTCCTAAGTCCTCAGGAATTATAGATTAAAAAGATTTTTACTTATTTGTAAGGCAGAGGACAGAGAGAGCAAAAGAGAGAGAGAAAGAGACAGACAGAGGGAGAAAGAGATCTTTCATCTCCAAATGGCTGCAATAGCCAGGGCCAGGCCAGGCTGGAGCCAGGAGCCAGGAACTCCATATGGATCTCTCCCATGGGTTCCAGAGGCTCAAGCACTTGGGCCATCTTCCGCTGCTTTCCCAGGTGCATCAGCAGGGAGTGAGATTAGAAGTGGAGCAGCCAGGACTTGAACTAGTGCTCCTGTGGGATGCTGGGGGTTGCAGGCAGCAGAGGCTTAAGCTGCTCTGCCACCACCCGGGCCCCAGGAATTGTGGATTTTTGCAGATTCCCACGCGTGCATCCCACTCCTTTCTCCCTGCTGTGAACTCTGAGTCTGTCCTTTAACTTCACAGGCCACTGGGAGTTCCCCGGGGCGTGACCTGTGTCTTCCTGTCTGTCCTAGGACTGAGCACAGAGATGACATCCTTCCTATGGATGTCTGCCCCCGACGCCCCTGGAGGCCGGAAGCCCAGTCTCACAGTGTCTTCCTGTCCTTCCCAGTGTCTCTGTGGAGATGAACCTGGATAAAATGAATGTGGGAGAGAAGGCATAAAAGTCACAGGAGAAGCATAGGAAAAGCAGGAGGAGGGGCCTGGACAGTGGGGAGCAGTGGGAAGTGAGGACGCATTCCCCTCCCTGCTCCCTACAGCCTTGCCTGCTGTTCTGTAGGATTTGTAGTCTGTCGTTACGTGGGATTCAGGATTTTTTTTTTTTTTTCAACATTGGTCTCCTCCCCTGCCTCCAACACAGGGGCCCCTGGGTGATGTAGAGACCACTGTCTGATTCCACAGCCTGCAGTCGTGTTCACAGGTCAGTCAGCCTGTAGGTATGCACTAATCGTTGGTGGCCAGGGCACGGTTCTGGAAGCATCCGGGGAGTGCTGGGACACACCTCTTTGGAGGAAGCGAATGTGTATGTAGATGCCATGGTATCAGGGCGACAACAGTGACCTGGGAGCTAGGAAACACAGGTCCTCCTGTGGCAGGCACAGGCTGCCTGATCTCACGGAAGCCACTTAAGATCACTGACCTCTGTTTACCCATTTGCTCAGTGAGCTGAAGTTCCCTCCAGCTCAGATTCTGAGATTGATGCTTCCCGGTTGCTTGGACTTGTTGTGTACACAGAGCCTCCTGCCTCCCAAGCTTTACTGCTAAGTCAGCTGCAGGAGGCAAAGGGAATTTTTTTTCCAAAGTTTAAAAATTTACTTGAAAGCCAGAGCATCAGAGAGAGTGAGAGAGAGGGAGAGAGAGAGAGATGCAACAGCCTGAACTGGGCCATTTTGATGTCAGGAGCCAGGAGCTGCATCTGGGTCTCCCACATGGATGGCAGGGGCCCAAGCACTTGGGCCATGTTCTGCTGCCTCTCCAGGCACACTGGCTGGATCAGAAGCAGAGCAGCTGGGACTTGAACCAGCCCTCCAGTATGGGATGCCATTGTGTCAAGTGCCAGCTAACCCCCTTGTACCTCATTAGAATTCTGTCTGTACCTTTGTCGTGGGCACCCTGGCCTGGCATCTGCCAGCCAAGTTCTCAGACAAGTGGCCCATGCAGAGAACTCCGTGTTCTTTGGTCTCTGTGCTCCATCAGCTTTGAGTCGAGGACTGCAGAGTATGTGAAAAGGATGCCAGTGCCGGGACCCAGGCTCCGCGGCTGCAGGCCTTCCCTTTATCTCGCTGGGCCAGCCCGGAACACTGTGTCTCAGATGTCAGGCTGACCTAATCACAGACAGGACGTTCCTCCAGGTGGCTCCAGGGCAAAGGCTCCTCTGATCACCTCCCCGGAACCTGCGTCCTCTACCAGCAGCTCCTTGCTGCTGTGCTCCCGGACAGAATGACCATGCAGGGTCACAGGCGGTGGAGGAAGAGACTGAATTCACTCATTTCAGAAGCTGCATATCCTGGGGTTTGTGTGTGTGTGTGTGTGTGTGTGAATACATTCAATTGTAGCTAGCGTGGGAAATGCAAAAGACAATGGCGCATATTGTCATGGCCTAGAGGCCTAGGCCCAGGTTTCCTCCTGGGTGATGAGGGCAGTGGCGGGGTCACCAGTGAGAGGGCACAAAGGACAAGCAGCTTTGGTTTGCCCCTTCCAGTACCCCCAAAATGTGTGCAGCTCCTGGACAGAGCAAGGGGGCCTGGTTCCACAGGGATGTCCCAAGCCCTGGGAAGGGCAGCCATGGGACATCTGAAGAGAAGGGTTTGGTCGGTCAGCCACTTCCACGAGCAGCCTCTCTAGATGCTGCTGCAGACGAGATCCTGAAATGACAGTGTGGCAGATACCTGTCCCCCATCTGTGTTTGTGTGTGTGTGTCTTTTTTTAAAAAAAGATTTATCTATTTATTTGAAAGTCAGAGTTACACAGAGGGAGAGGAGAGGCAGAGAGAGAGAGACAAAGAAGTCTTCCATCCGATGGTTCACTCCCCAATTGGCCATTAGCTGTGCCGATCCAAAGCCAGGAGCCAGGAACTTCCTCCGGGTTTCCCACGCAGGTTCTGGGGCCTAAGCACTTGGGCCATCTTCTACTGCTTTCGCAGACCATAGCAGCTGGATCAGAAGTGGAGCAGCCGGGTCCTGAACCGGCACTCATATGGGATGCTGGTGCTTCAGGCCAGGGCGTTAACCTGCTGCACCACAGCGCCGGCCCCGTGTGTGTGTGTGTGTGTGTGCCTTTTTTATTATTTTATTTTTCATTTTTTTAAAAAGATTTTTATTTATTTATTTGACAGGTAGAGTTACAGACAGCGAGAGAGATAGAGATAAAGGTCTTCCTTCCGTTGGTTCACTCCCCGTTGCGGCTTGAGCTGCGCTGATCCGAAGCCAGGAGCCAGGTGCTTCTTCCTGGTCTCCCATGGGGGTGCAGGGGCCCAAGCAGTTGGGCCATCCTCCACTGCCTTCCCAGGCCATAGCAGAGAGCTGGACTGGAAGAGGAGCAACTGGGACTAGAATCGGCACCCATATAGGATGCCGGTGCTGCAGGCAGAGGATTAATGAAGTGCGCCATGGTGCCGGCCCCTTATTTTTCATTTGATAAGCGGAGTTACAGGGCGGGGTGGGGGGGAGACAGAAACACAGAGAGAAATATCTTCCATCCACAGGGCACTCCCCAGATGACTGCAATGGCCAGGGCTGGGCTAGGCTGAAGCCAGCAGCCTGAAACTCCATCTGGGTCTCTCATGCTGTTCTGGCCACTTGTGTTTTAACAGCCACTCATGCTCCTGCCCTCGGCCACATGAGTAGTTAGTAGGTTTTTTCAGAGGTGGTGGGTCCCTTGCTCTGGCTCTCCTGTCTGATGTGCAGGGACACTGAGGGCTGCTGGTGCTCTTAGGTGACACCTGTGCCCTGTCCTAGGGTGGAACTGGTTTGGTGCTTGGATTGTCTGCTTGAGATGCTGACCTCTGGTGGCTGTGTTCTGCAAACCTCCTAGAGCTGCTTGTGCCATCCTGGAGGCCTGTCCAGCCACACTTGTGAGACAAAGGTCTAGTCAGTCAGTGGGTGGGGGGCAGGAAGTTGGGGAGGTCCCCAGAAAGCATAGACTTAGAAACAGGAAGAGGGAGAAAGGTCTGGGCTGGGGAAACGCTGGCCCTTAGCATGGTGGCTGTGTGATGGTGAGGGCAGCCAGTTGCTTACTTGGAGCCATGAGGACAGAGGCATGGTTTCTCTGTAGGACTGAATCAGACTTCCGTGGCTCTTGTTCCTGGCCACACATTTAGAATTAACTGGGGAGCTTATAGGGCTGACATTGTTGGGTCGTGGGCGAAGCCTCTGCCTGCAGTGCTGGCATATCCCATGTGGGTGCCAGGTCGTGTCCCAGTTGCTCCTCTTCCAGTCCAGCTCTCTGCTAAGGCCTGGGAAAGCAGTGGAGGATGGCCCAACTCCTTGGGCCCCTGCACCTGCATGGGAGACAAGGAAGAAGCACCTGGCTCCTGGCTTCGGATCGGTACAGTTCTGGCTGTTGTCGCCATTTGGGGAGTGAATCAGCAGATGAAAGACCTCTCTCTCTGTCTATCCCTCTCTTTGTAATTCTACCTCTCAAATAAATAAATAAATCTTAAGGAAAAAAAGAGAATTATCTGGGGATCTTTAAAAAAAATTGATGCCAGGGTGGACATTGTGGTGTAGTGGGTTAAGCCTCTGATTGGGACACACCTCTTCCATGTCAGAGTACCTGGGATGGGGTCCTTCTGATTCCAGTGCAGTTCCCTGCTAATGCACCTGGGAGGCAGCAGCTAATGGCTCAAGTTCTTGGGCTCCTACTATCCACATGGGAAACAGGATGGAGTTCCTGGCTCTTGGCTCTTGGCTCTAGCCTGACTCAGCCCTGTATGTATGCATTCGGGAAGAGAGCCAGCAGACGGAGATCGCTCTTTCTCTCTGTCTCTTTATCTTACTCTGATTTTCAAATAAATGAATAACCCTTTTTTAAAAAATGCCCCAGAAATTCTTATTTCATAGTGCTGGCTTGATGCTTGCACAGAACGTTTCGTGAAACAATGCTTACAGTACATTCTGATACTTTCTTGTCTGTTTCCATTTCAGTGAAAAAATTTCTGGTCATGTTCCAGTAAATTGATTTCAAGGCCACTAATGGGCTGTAACCTACAGTTTTGAAACTACTGTTCTGTGGGTTGGATCAGCTTGTACTGTGCTGGCTGGTGAGCTGTGTGCCTGACTTCCCCAGGCTGCCCTGCAGCTAGGGTTCTGGGTGTGCGTTAGGTCCTGCAGCAAGGTCTGGGTGGTCCTCCTTGGGGGCTTCAGTGCCCAGCCCTGTGGTGGAGGTGTCCGATCCTCTCTGGGGGCTTCCTGAGCCGGGCAGCCATGGGAAGAGGCTGTGGATCTGACTGAGAGCATGGGAGGTATCATAGTCAGCCATCTGCAAGGGCCAGGTTCCTCTGGAACATTCACAAAAGGGACGCTTTGGGCATTGATGAAGTGGGGGATATAGATCCAGGACTGAGAAAAGTTAGTAAAAGAAGTGAGAGACATGGCAGGAAGCCAGGTGGGCTGCCCTTTGCTGCTGGGGATGACTTAATCCTGATGTCACGGAAGTCACTTCCATCAGCCCTTCAGTCATGTGGCAAATATGTGCCAAGTGCCTACACATAGGTGCCGGGCGCAGATGTAAGTGCTGAAGACTCAGCCGTGAACCCAGCAGGCAAAAACCCTGCCTCTGGAGCTTACATTCTACCGGGGCCGGGGGACAGACAAGCAAGCGAACAGAGCGTGCCCAAGGAAGCAGGAAAGAGGAGGGGGAGGCATGGTGGGGACGGGGATGGCCACTGGCAGGTGCACAGGTCTGGGGCAAAGGCTCTGGAGCGGAATAGGCTGAGTGCTGGCAGAACCAGTGCAGCTGCAGTGGAGTGCATGTGGGAGCTGGGGGCTGTGGACTGTGAATGGTATGAGCCAGTTGCATAGGTCCTCATCAGCCATGGTAAGGCCTTGGTTTCCCAGAGTGAGATGCAAAGCCCTTGGAGGGCTTTCGGGAGGTGTGGCATGAATTGACCTGATGGCGTAAGGCTCATTTCTAGTAGGAGTGGTTCTGTGGAGATTGTGAGGTGATGGAGATGAAGCGGGGGCCAGGTAGGAGGCTCTGGACATAACGCAGGTGAGTGGAGACGCTGGCTTAGATCTGGCCTGCATGGCGGAATGTGCTGGAGGTGGCTGGATTCTGAATATATTCAGGAGACAGAAACAGCAGAATCTGTTGATGGCTTAGACGTGGGTGACAGAGCCTGTGAATCATGGGTAACTCCTACAGCCGCCTTCTCTCTGACCTGTGGAGCTGCTGAGAATGCTGGTTTTTTTTTTTTTTTTTTTTTTTTTAAGCAGCTGCACAAAACAGTCACAGCCATGGGCTGTGACGAGCCGTCAAGCCTGTGTCTGCAATGAAGTGGTGGTCCTGACTTCCCTGAGCAGTTGTTCAGCAGCACCCTTCCAGAAAGATCCACCATGCTCTGGGCCAGTCACCATCCACACAATGAATTTCTAGAGCAATTATCTGTGTGGTTTACTATGGCCACTTAGTGTGGTATCTTCCAGGCTGGGAGGAAAAGCATTTATGAGGTTTTCCATATTCCTGGTGTTTCTGTGTAGGTAGCACCCAATTGCCGATTGAATTTCTGTCCTTTCCTCCATTGCATTAACTTGAGAAGGGCTCCATTGCGGTGGGGGAGGCAGCTCCAGGAAGGCTTCCTGAGCTAACTCAGCCCAGCCACCTGCCAACTTAGCCTCCAATTGTGTGACCAGAGTATCCCAGTGACCACCTAGTCCAGGCAAGCCGGGAGGGTTGGCCACACCTACCTACAGATCACCCTTTTGCCACAGGCTTGATGACAGCTAGAAGGCTTCATCTCAGAGAAATAGGTTTGAAAACCTCATTTATGCGGCTGGTGCTGTGGCGCAGCGGGTTAAAGCCCTGGCCTGAAGTGCCAGCATCCCATATGGGTGCTAGATCTAGTCCCTGCTGTTCCTCTTCTGATCTAGCTCTCTGCTATGGCCTGGGAAAGCAGCAGAGGATGGCCCAACTCCTTAGGCCCCTGCACCCCCGTGGGAGACCTGGAAGAAGCTCCTGGCTCCTGGCTTGGGATCGACACAGCTCCGGCCATCGTGGCCATCTGGGGAGTGAACCAGTGGATGGAAGACCTCTCTCTCTGTCTCTACCTCTCTCTCTAAATCTTTCAAATAAATAAATAAAAAACCCCTCATTCATGTTTGAGTGACATAGGAAAGATTCCAAGTTAATTTTATGGCCCTGAGCTCCAGACTTGAAACTATGAGAGATTTCTTTTTTAAAGATTTAATTTATTTATTTGAAAGGCAGAGTGACAGAGAGGGAGGGAGGGAGGGGAGGAGGGAGGGAGGAAGAGAGAGAGAGAGAGAGAGAGAGAGAGAGAGAGAGAGAGAGAGAGAGATTGAGCTTCCATCTGCTGATTTACTCTCCGGGGCTGGGCCATGCTGAAGCCAGGAGCCAGGAACTTCATCCAGGTCTCCCATGTGGGCGCAGGGGCTGAAGCACTCGGGCCATCTTCTGCTGCTTTCCCAGGCACAATAGCAGGGAGCTGGGTTGGAAGTGGAGCAGCCAGGAGTCCAACAGGTGCTCATATGGGATGCAGGCATCCAAGATGATGGCTTAACTCCCTGTACACTGCTGGCCTTGGAAGATGTTGTTCAGAGCAATTTTGACAGACTTACTGGAAAGTCAAAAGAATTTTATCACCAACTTGTTGCCTCGTAATAACAGCAAAGGAATGAACGTGCAGCTTTCCTGCTGTCTTTGTGAAGACATCTAAAACTTGAAATTCATTCCTTTGTAATAGAAGTGAGTCTCCCAAGAGCCCTGTTAGCTATGGCCTCATCATTTCCAATGGCCTAGCTAGAAATGGAGAATGACTTCAAATCCCAGATCATCGAAAAGCTGTTTCATTTAAAGTCATTTAAATGAAGGAAAAAGCCAAGTTGTCACGACTGCTTACCAGAAATGGACTTCTTAGCCTTCTGAAGCTTCTGAAGGTCCATGTTGGAGTGCATGCCCGTCAGTAACACATGGTGTAACAGTAAACCATATCCATGTTGTGGAAGAGCCTACTTTACTGAAAAAAGGAGCCAGCTCTTCAGTTCTCTGTGGCTGTGTTCTTTTCTCTGGCTTCTGTTAGAAAGAACTGAATGGCTAAGACGTTTGAAAACTCCAGCAGTGTGAAAGGTAAGGAAATAAGGAAACTTAACCTCATCTCTGATCAGGAAAATGCAGATGAAGACCAGGAGAGACGCGTTCTACCATATTTGGCTGGCAGAAGTGAAGTCTGGTAGTTTCACGTGTTGGAGAGGATGTGGGTCAGAAAGGTCCCTGACACATTGCTGGTAGGACTGTCAGTCACTCTAAGTGCCTTGGAGACAGTCAATCTTGTAAAGCCTCAAAGCAGCAACACCGTTCCTAGGTGTGTCACTGAGAGACACAGGTGTTCATAGGTGGCATTCATGGCAGCACTCCAGCAGAAGAACCTCTGGGTAGGTGTTCGGCCTGGTTGTTAAGACACTGCTTGGGACATCCGCATCCCAGAATGCCTGGGTTCAGTCCTGGCTCTGCTGCAGCTCCAGCTTCCTGCTCATGTGCACCTGGAAGGTAGCAGGTCCTGTGGCAGGTCCCTGTCACCCACATGGGAGATTCAGACTGAGTTTCCAGCTCCTGGCTTCAGCCTGATCTAGCTCTAGCTGTTTGCAGACATTTGGGGAGTGACCTGTCAGTGGGAGATCCCTCCCCCAATCAGTCAATCAATCCCACCAAACCTTTAAACACCCAAATGCCCTTTGACTTGAAAATAAATAATTCTTGGTGTCGTCACACAAGGCAGTGTCATACGGCAGTCTAGATGAGCTGCACTCAAGTAGAAAGTTGCCCTGGACATGACAGTCTGTCAGAACGCACTCGGAGTCTGTGTAATATTAGTTTCCTGGTTTTAAGGAATGCTCTGTGGCAGGAGAGCATCCTTGAGTTTAGGTAACAGACCTTGAAGTATGAAGGAGAATGTAGCAAGTGTTACCTTCAAGTGATTCAGCCAAAAAAAAAAAATTATAGATAATCTTTGACTTAGAAAATGATGTTTGTGGCCAGCGCTGTGGAGTAGTGGGCTAAGACTCTGCCTGCGGCATCAGCATCCCCATGGGTGCCAGTTCATGTTCCAGCTGCTCCTCTTCTGATCCAGCTCTCTGCTATGGCCTGGGAAGGCAGTGGAAGACGGCCCAAGTCCTTGGGCTCCTGCGCCCGCGTGGGAGATCTGGAAGAAGCTCCTGGCTCCTGACTTTGGATTGGCTCAGCTCCAGCCATTGCGGCTATTTGGGGAGTGAACCAGCAGATGGAAGACCTCTCTATCTATCCCTCTCTGTAACTGTACCTCTCAAATAAATAAATATAATCTTAAAAATAATAATAAAAGAAAATGATGTTTGTACTACTGTATAGTGTAGCAACTTATTCATCTATTTATTTTGTTGCTTAAGGAGAATATCTGTGAGATAACTCCTAAGCTTTTTTTTTTTAAAAAAAGATTATTTATTTATTTATTTGACAGACAGAGTTACAGAGAGGGATAGATAGAGATCACTTTCTGGATGAGAACAAAGACACAAAGCTTTCTAGACACTTGGTAAAAGCAGGATGGATGACCAGGAGGTACCGCTGAGGCTGGGGCCCTCGTCCATAGTCTGTGCCACCAGTTTGGTGGCAGTAGCAGCAGTGGCCCTTGGGCTGAGGAGCTGCCTGGTGACACAGGGCAGCCTCAGAGCAGTGGAGCAGTGCTGGGCAGGTAGGAGACACCTGGCTCCCAGCGCTGTGGTGTTGCCGTGTGCCAGGCGGCTCTGCCCAGGCACTTCGCCTCTCTCCGGACCTGACTTCTCTCATCGGGAAAATGGGAGTTTCTGCATTGTTTCTTCCAGTCTTCCAGTCTGTGATTCCGTTGATTCTTGTTCATGTCTCATCCTGCTATGATGGGCTGCTGCTGCTGCTTTTTTTTTTTTAAGACAAAGTGTATGAGTTATTTAAGTAGGAGCCTTTTTTTTTTTTTTTTAAAGATTTACTTATTTGAAAGTCAGATTTACACCCAGAGAGAAGAGAGGCAGCGGTTGGGGGGGGGGGGGGGGAGAGGGAGGTGTCTTCCATCTGCTGGTTCACTCCCCTACTGGCTGCAATGGCCAGAGCTGCGCCAATCCGAAGCCAGAAGCCTGGAGCTTCTTCCAGGTCGTCCATGTGGCGCAGGGGCCCAAGGACTTGGGCCATCTTCCACTGCTTTCCCAGACCATAGCAGACAGCTGGATCAGAAGTGGAGTAGCCGGGACTTGAACCGGGGCCTATATGGGATGTTGGTACTGCAGGCGGCAGCCTTACCCACTATGCCACAGCACTGGCCAGGATGATGGACTTCTTAAATGTGCATTGGATTTGTACCCCCCAGAAGGCTACGGTTGTGATCTGAGGTTCTTAGGTGTGATAAATACAATATTTTTACTTATCTCAGTGTGTATTATAAAGGTATGTGCAAAATTCCTTGAACGTTTGTGTCTGAAAAGAGCATTTGCTGGTGTCGACTTGAGTAAACTCATCAGGCCAATCTCCGAGACAAAGGAGACTGTCTATCTCGACCTTTTTCTGGGGTCAATGCATCTTACATTTTTGATGATTTAAAAAGTGGTTCAAAGAAAGGCCCAAGTCACTCTTTTTGTTGTCATCGGCTTACATTTTAATTTCTTTTAAGCCTAAAGTATAACATGTATGCGGTAAGTGTATACATCTCGATCAGTTTTTTATGTATGTATGTATCCGTGTGCCCAACACCCAGATATCACTATAGAGTATTTCAGTACTCCAGAAGGCTCCTTCCCAGCAGTAACCACTATTCTGCCTTTTATGACTATAATTTTGTTTGCTCTTTAAGTTCATATAGGTGAGATGGAAGCATACATTACATACCTTTCAGCACAGCTTCTTTTTCTCAGCATTCTCTGAGACTTATCCATGTTGTCTGTGGAAGTGCTTTGTTCATTTTCCTTGCTGTATAATACTCCATTATGTGAACAGACTACAATTTATTGATTTGAGTTTACTCTGGTTTGCAGTAATTATGACTAGAGCTTCTGTAAATATATATATATATATATATATATATATATATATATATATATATATACAGGCAGAGTGAGAGAGACAGACAGAGAGAAAGGTCTTCCTTTACCGTTGGTTCACCCTCCAATGGTCACTGCGGCCGGCGTGCTGCGGCTGGTGCATTGTGCTGATCCAAAGCCAGGAGCCAGGTGCTTCTCCTGGTCTCCCATGCGGGTGCAGGGCCCAAGCACTTGGGCCATCCTTCACTGCCTTCCTGGTCCACAGCAGAGAGCTTGACTGGAAGAGGGGCAACCGGGACAGAATCCGGTGCCCCGACTGGGACTAGAACCCGGTGTGCCGGCGCCGCAGGTGGAGGATTAGCCTGTTGAGCTGCAGCGCTGGCAAAGATATATAATTTTTTAAACCTGTCTTTTTGTGTGGAATAGCACTCACTTCTGTGGAATTGCTGGCTCATACTGTAGATGGAGATTTAGCTTCTGAGTCACCACCATTATTTTGGAGGATTTTCTCCTTTGTAAATTAAAGGTTGTGTTCTCTCTTTGATCTAGAGGAAAGATGTTATTTCCAAGATTTCTTAGGAAATGAGTATATTTTGAGGATGTTTTCCCTTACATCTTCCTTACTCAGTCTGTGCTCCGGAAAACATATTCTTTATACTTCTTATATTGCATGCATTTCCCAGCTCTGTGTTTTAGCACATCAGCTCCCTCCTGAATGACTGCTCATATCACTCAGGCCAAACTCAAATCACAGACTGCCTCAAGGTCCTGGAGTTACAGGTAATCATGGTTCTGCTGTTATAACACATCTGTTCCATCTCCCAGCTCGAGTGTAAGCTCCCTAGACAGTGCCTCTACTATGCAGCCCAGTGCCTCCTAGGTGAGTAATTATATCCTGAGCTCATTAGTTAATAGGAATATAAATACCTGCGTGCACACAAGAGACCCCAAGAGTGTCATTCTTTGAGGTTATTTAGCTCTTTATTATTGGTAAAACTTTTTTTAAAAAAAGATTTATTTATTTATTTATTTGAAAGGCAGAGTGATATAGAGGAGAGAGAGAAAGGGGAGATCTTTCATCTGCTGGTTCACTCCTCAAATGGCTGCAACAGCAGAGACTGGGCCAGGCCGAAACCAGGAGCCTGGAGCTCTCTCCAGGTCTACTATGTGAGTGGCAGGGGCCCAAATACTGGGACCATCTTCTGCTGCTTTCCTAGGCACACTAGCAAGGAGCTAGATAGGAAGTGGGACAGCCAGGACTCGAATAGGCACTCCCAGATGGGATGCTGGCATTATAAGCAGCAGTTTAACCTGCTGCACCACAATGCTGACCCCTCTTGATAAAAATTTAAAAGTGCATTAGAATCGTTTCTCGGCCTTTTGGCTAAGATCAAGTGTGTAAAAGTGCATTAGAGTGTTATAGGAATTTATTTTACTCATGGTAGGGAAGGGATAGTTGTGGGAGCATAATCTGTTGAGGGATGAATAGAAGTGTGGAAAGCTGGTAAGTTCCACTGCAGTCAAGTGGATAATGGAAGTCCCAACCTTTAGGTTGTGCACCTATAGTTGTGTCATGATGAACTGTTAAATCTATAAAGTAGTTGTGATGACTTCTTTTGAGCTGCTTCCTTGTATTTACCATTTAACCTTTTCTTCACTCCTCCTCACTTCTTTTTCTTTCTCTCTCTCTTTTTTTAAGATTTTGTTTATTTGAGAGGCAGAGTTGCAGACAGAGAGAGAAACAGAGAGAAAGACCTTCCATCTGCTGGTTCACTCCCCAAATGGTTGCAATGGCGGGAGCTAGGCCCATCTGAAGCCAGAAGCCAGAAGCTTCTTCTGGGTCTCCCATGTAGGTGCAGGGGCCCACGCACTTGGGCTGTCTTCTACTGCTTTCCAAGGCCATAGCAGAGAGCTGGATTGAAGAGGAGCAGCTGGGACATGAACTGGCGTCCATATAGGATGCAGGTGCCACAGGCGGAGGCTTAGCCCACTACACTACAGCACTGGCCCCCTCCTCCTCACACTTTTTTTTTTAAAGATTTATTTTATTTATTTGAAAGACAAAGTTACAGAGAGAGAGGTAGAGACAAAGAGTGAGGTCTTCCATCCACTGGTTCACACCCAAAATGGTCGCAATGCCCAGAGCTGGGCCAATCTGAAGCCAGGAGCCAGGAACTTCTTCCAGGTCTCCCATGCAGGTACAGGAACCCAAGCACTTGGGCCATCCTCCACTGCTTTCCCAGGCCATAGCAGAGAGCTGGATGGGAAGTAGAACAGCCAGGATTTGAACCAGTGCCTATATGGGATGCTGATGCTGCAGGCCAGGGCTTTAACCCACTGCACCAAAGCGCCAGCCCCCTCATCCCCACTTCTAATATGTCAAACACTCATTTTCCAGAAGGAGGCTTATTTTGATTACATGATGCTTCCTCCACATTGCCTTGTATCCTAAATCATTTCACTAACTCTCCTTGTACCCAGTAGATCATGGTTTCTGGGTTGCCTCCACCACAGTCACCTACCGTATCTAGGCAGGCATTGAAAATGAACCTGTCTTTTTTCAGTCAGTGCTGGTACTGGGAGACAGCTTTGCTACCATAGCGATTCTAGGTTGCTCAAGTTCTTGGTCTCTGCCTGCCATTTCGGAGACCTAGTTGGAGTTCCCAGTTCCTGGCTTCAGTCCAGCCCAGCCCTGGCCCTGGTGGGCATTTGAGGAGTGAACCAGCAGATTGGGAGATCTCTGTCTGTCTATTTCTCTGCCTTTCAAATAAATAATAATAAATTTAAAAACATTAAACAATAAAAAGCAATCAGAGGGGAAGAATTATGGTGCTGGGGATTAAGCTGCAGCTTGGGATGTCCACACCCCATTTCTGAGTGCCAGTTCAAGTCCTAGCTCCTCTGAAGTTTCGATCCAGCTTCCTGCTAGTGCACACTCAGGGTGGCAGCAGATGATGGCTCCAGTACTTGGGTTCCTGCCACCCTCGTGGGACACCCAGTTGGACTCAACCTGGGTTTCCCACATTAGTAGCCGGGACCCAGGTACCTGAGCCTCCCAGGGTGTGCACTAACCAGAGCTGGATTGTGGGCAGAGCCAGGATTCAGACCCAGGTGCTGCTGACATGAGATGTGGCATCCCAGGCGGTGTTTTAACAACTGGGCCACACGCCCACCACAACACCTGGGTTTAGAGCTCCATCTGTCACAGCCTTGTCCCTTACCTTCATACACACTTTGTGTGTCAACACAGACAGACTCACTTTGACTTCTGTGTTTATGACTCAAATACAATTTTCTGGTCCACTGAAGAGTAGTCCTATATCTCTGGAAAGCAAATGTGTGTGAAGACAATCAGGCCCTCTTGCGTGGGGGAGCTTTTCCTTTCTATTACAAAATAACTTTCTATTACAAAATAAGCCCTTAGAGAAGCTTTAAGAGTGCCACCGTGAATATATAACCTGGATTCACTGTTACATATCGTCATGTTCGTTTCTTCTGCATATATGTTTTATACATTATATATGTATATTACAGTTATAGACATCATAACACGTTATCCCTAAATACCTAAGCCTAAGAACAAGGACGTTCTTTTAAATTGCAACACAGTTCTGATGCTCGTTAGAAATTAAACCTGGTTTGGAGGGTGAACCAACGGCAAAAGGAAGACCTTTCTCTCTGTCTCTCTCTCTCACTGTCCACTCTGCCTGTCAAAAAAAAAAAAAAAAAAAAAAAAGAAATTAAACCTGGTACAAGACTGTTATCTAATTACCAGTCCATAATTCAATTTCCCCTATTGTGTCAATATCTTCATAGCTTTTTTTCTTTTATAATATAGGGTCCAATCAAGGGTCACAGTTGTCTCATCTCTCTAGCATTTCTTAATGTAGAATTTCCCAGACTTATTGAGTAATATTTTAAACATTTTTAAATTTATGTGGAAGGCAGGGAGATGGGGAGGGGGAGAGACAGACAGACAGATGAGACAGATGTCTTCCATCTGTGGTTCACTCTGCAGATGCCCACTGACAGCCCTGACAGCCAGGGTTAGCTCAGGTCAAAGCCAGGAATGAGGACCTCCATTTGGGTCTCCTACGAGGATGACAGGCATCAAAACATTTGAGCTGTCATTTGCTGCCTCCCAGGGTGCGCCTCAGCAGGAAGCTGGATCAGTAGCAGAGCGAGAACTTGAACTCAGGCACTCCTATGGGATGCGGTCATCCCTAGAGGCATCGGAACTGCTGTGCCTAATGCCCACCCCAGTCTTGTTATATTAATGAGATATTTAATGATATACTTTCTTAAGGTCCAGGTGCTATTTTGCAAAATTGACTCTCAGCTTGGAGTTGCCTGATGCTTTCCTAATTACTACATTCGGGTTAATAGTTTTTGGCAGGAAAGCGGATAGATGCTCTGATTGTCATTACTTCAGCAGAGTGTGGGGAGGTGTGTGTGTGTGTCCCTTTAATGCTGATGTTTAACGTTTAACTCTGGTCATTTGGGGGATCATTTGTAAAGGTAACTTCTCTCATTTGTAATTCAAAACTGAGGTGGGCATCTGACCTAGTGGCTATGACGCTGCTTTGGATGCCCGAACACCCCAGCGTTGTAGAGCTGATATTCAAATTCTGGCTCTGTTATTCATTCTTTTTTTTTTTTTTTTAAGATTTGTTTTATTTATTTGAAAGACAGAGAGGTAGAGACAGAGAGAGATATCTTCCATTCACTGGTTGCAACAGCTGGAGCTGCGCCGATCCAAACCCAGGAGCCAGGAGTTTCTTCCGGGTCTCTCATGTGGGCGCAGGGCCCCAAGGACTTGGGTCATCGTCCGCTGCCTTCCCAGGTCACAGCAGAGAGCTGGATCACAAGAGGGGCAGTTGGGGCTAGAACTGGAGCCCCAACAGGCTAATCCTCCGCCTTGCGGCGCCGGCACACCGGGTTCTAGTCCCGGTCGGGGCACCGATCCTGTCCCGGTTGCCCCTCTTCCAGGCCAGCTCTCTGCTGTGGCCAGGGAGTGCAGTGGAGGATGGCCCAAGTGTTTGGGCTCTGCACCCCATGGGAGACCAGGAGAAGCACCTGGCTCCTGCCATCGGAACAGCGCGGTGCGCCGGCCGCAGCGCGCTGCCGCCGCGGCCATTGGAGGGTGAACCAACGGCAAAGGAAGACCTTTCTCTCTGTCTCTCTCTCTCTCACTGTCCACTCTGCCTGTTAAAAAAAAAAAATAATAAATAAATAAATAAATAAATAAATAAAAGAACTGGAGCCCATATGGGATGCTGGCGCTTCAGGCCAGGGCTTTAACCCACTGCACCATAGCGCCGCCCCCCTCCATTATTCATTTTAATGTGTTCCTCAGGAGGCAGCAGCATGGGCTCTGCCGTCCTTGTGGGAGACAGAGATTGATTGTTGAGTTCCTGGCTTCAGTCTGGCCCAGCTCTGGCTTTTGAGGGTATTTGGGGGAGTGAATCAACAGAGGTCTCAAAAAAAGTAAAATAAATAAATATAAATAAGGAAAATCTTTTTAAAAGTTATCTGTGGTGGGATTATTTATGATCACTCCAAAAGTGTGTTATTGTTCTCAATGCTTTTTTTTTTTTTAAGATTTATTTATTTAATTGAAAGGCAAAGTTGGAGAGACAGAGATAGGACTGCAACAGCCATATGGCAGGTCCAGACTGAAGCCAGGAGCCAGGAACTTCATCCAGGTCTCCCATCTGCTGCCTTTCCCAGGCAATTAGCAGGGAGCTGGATCGGAAGTGGAGCAGCCAGAACACGAACCGGTGCTCATATGGGAGGCTGGCATTGTGTGTGGTGGCTTTTTCTGCTTCACCACAATGCCGGCTCCTATTCCCAATAATCTTGAAAGAAAAGTTTTAAAGTTAAAATTGTGGTTAAATAAGTTAACAAAATTTACTACTTAGCCATTTTTTAAAGTGTATAATTCAGTAACGTTAAATATATAAACCATGCTGTGGAACCATCTCTGCCATCTCTCTCCAGAATTTGTGTCATCTTGCAAGACTGAAACTCTACTCATTCAACAATAGCATTCCTCATTCCTCTCTCCACAGCCCCTGGCAACCACCATTCTACGCCATCTAGGCATTGGAGGCTTCTAGGGACCTCACATAAAGGAGTCATGCAGTGTCTTTTTTGATTGATTTACTTCACTTAGCATGACTCATGCATGTCATACTGTGTCCGAACTTCTATCCCTTTGGGGGCTGAGAAACTCACTCTATGATATACCACATTTTATTTAGCCATTTATCCATCACTGGACCCCTGGTTTGCTTCCATCTCTTGCCACTGGGAGTAGCAGTGCTGTGAACCTGAGTATGCAAACTTGTGAGATTTTGCATTCTTTTGGCTATAAACCCAGAATAATCTCTTATGTAATAGTTTTAGCTCCTACTGATGACTCCTGACTGAAACACTTATGAAGGATAATTTACTATTTCTGCCCATTCTTTCAACATTTATTAGTTGGCACTCTTTTGCAAGGAAGTGCTTCCTAGCTCACTCACCCTTTGACATTGTTTTAATTTCATTATTAGTAAAAGCATTCATAATTCTCAGTGTGGACTCGGGGATTTTTAAAATTACTCTTCCACATATTATAATCCAATCCTGATGTAATTAATTTTGAGGCTCAAATTGTTCCACATCTGGCTGAGAACCTTTCAGTCTGGCTGCTGTGTCTTTTTGACACACCCCATCAGGTTTTGGGTTTTTCCTTATTTTCTGGCACAGCCAGATGTTCTGGGCTAGTCTTGTACTTCCCGGCCACAGCCACTCCTCCAAGCCCTAGCCACCTTTAGTAGAGAAAGGGAGTTAAAAGTCGGGATCTGGACTTCTGTGTACTTCTGGGGTATTATCCTTTCCAGGGTCTTCTCGGTGGATACAGGTAGGAAGCTTTACAGTCATAAATTAGCAGTGGTCTTTTTTTTTTTTTCAGATTTATTTATTTGAAAGGTGGAGTTAGATAGAGGCAGAGGCATAGAGAGAGAGAGGGAGGGAGAGGGAGAGAGGGAGAGAAGGAGAGGGATATCTCCCATCCGCTGCTTCACTCACCAAACAGTCGCAATGGCTGGGGCAGAGCTGATCCGAAGCCAGGAGCCAGGAGCTTCTTCCAGATCTCCCATGCGGGTGCAGGGGTCCAAGGACTTGGGCCACCCTCCACTGCTTTCCCGGGCCATAGCAGAGAGCCGGATTGGAAGTAGAGCAGCAGAGAACTAGAACCTGTGCCCATGTGGGATGCCAGCACTGCAGACGGCGGCTTTACCTGCTACACCACAGCGCAGGCCCCAAGATTTTTAAAAATTTACTCGAAATGCAGAGTTAATAGAGAGGGGGAGAGATACATATAGATTCCATCCATTGGTTCACTCCCCAAATGGAGGCAGCAGCTCAGGCTGGGTGAGGCCAAAGCCAGGTCCCTGATGTGAGTGCAGGGGCCCAAGGACTTGGTTCATCTTTTGCTGCTTTCCCAGGTGCATTAGCAGGGACTGCATTGGACGAGGAGCAGCCATCTGCGATTCTGGCACCACAGGCTGCGACTTAACCCACTGTACCATAACGCTGGCCCCAGGGTTCTTACTCCAGTCCAAAACAGAATTCGTCCTCTCTTTCCTTCACTCGATATTTGTAGCTTGCATTTGTTTTCCCCGGGGAATGCTGTCTTCATCCTGAATCTCCTTTGCTCCTTGTGATATTAATTAGAAAAGTAAAATTCTTGGGGCTGGAGCCGTGGCTCCACCTACAGTGCCAGCATCCCATATGGGCACCAGGTTCTAGTCCCGGTTCCTCCTCTTCCAGGCCAGCTCTCTGCTGTGGCCAGGGAGAGCAGTGGAGGATGGCCCAAGTGCTTGGGCCCTGCACCCCATGGGAGACCAGGAAGAAGCACCTGGCTCCTGGCTGCGGATCAGCGCAGCATCGGCCGTAGCGCCCATTTGGGGAGTGAACCAAGGGAAGTCCTTTCTCTCTGTCTGTCTCTCTCACTGTCTGTAACTCTGTCAAATAAAAAAAAAAAGAGAGAAAGAAAGAAAAGTAAAATTCTCATGATAGTATCAGATCGCAGATGAACAACTGCTTTGAATAGAGGGCGATCATACTTTTAATACTACGGGGCACCCAAGCTGGCAGCTGACAGAGGAGCCCGCTTTGGCGACGCCGTTCCCCTGCCCGCAGCTTCTCCCTCTGCCCCGCCGGATCTTCCGCAAGGAAGCCAGCAGCTGAGTCGCGCTGGCTGGCACCGGCTTAGCGTCCCGGAGAGGTCAGCTGAGGACTCCTGGCCGCCGGCTGGGGAGGGCGGGGCCTCGTCGCAGGGGCGGGGCGCGCGGAGTCGGTGCGCAGGCGCCGCGCCCCGCCCCGGCCGCTTCGCACGCCGCGTTCACGTGCCGCTCGCGCCGTCCCAGCCTGCCCCGCGGCTGCTGCTCCAGCTCGTGAGCGCTGCGTGGACTCCGCGCGCAGCGCGGGTGCCGCATGGATGCTCCCGGATCTTCCCCAGCCGCCCCCTGGGGTTTGTTTTCTTGGCAGAGGGTGTTTTCCAAGAAGCCCTGGGAGCGGCTGTGCTTTGTAAATACGCCAGAGGAAATAGGTCGGGCAGGTGTTTTTGCAGAGTCCCGGAGTCGGGTGGGGTTGGGACAGCCGTGCAAGCCGCGGAAGATGAAAACAGAGAGAGGGGTGTTTTGTGTTAAGGCTTGAGTTTGGGAGATTGCCTAAGAGCACACGATGCTGACGCTAGTTAGAACTGCTCTGCCCAGTGAGTGCACCGAACCTGCTGCTTGTGGACGTCCTGTTCTGTAGGAGTCTGCGAACAACCTTCCGAAACCGCTGTGGGAAGACACCTTCCAAGGGTCAAAGGCCAAAGAAGCCCCCCAGCAGACCAGACCACAGCTACCTGCTGGATGCAGGCTCTGTGAGGACTCAGACCGTTCCTAACCCCTGGTTGGGCGTCCAGATTCCCTAAGGAGCTAAAAGGAATTGGTCTCTGACCATCCACCTCTTTCTCCTTAAAAGGGCCAGAAATTAATTTGGGGACAGGAACTAAGCCAGTGAGGGGTCAGGAAATGTCTCAGGAGGCTTGGTTGAAGAGCTGAGGATGTTTAACCCAGAGGAGGCAGGACGAAAGGGGCCTTGTGACCCTTGCCTGCAAGTATTTGAGACTTGAGTAAACAAGGAATTAGACCGGTCTGGTGCAGACTCAGGGGGTGAAACAAGTTTACAGAGAAAGATTCGGGACAAGCCTTAGTGGGATTTTCTCAGGAGCCAGGTGCAGCTAGGTGTTTCCATGTTAGGGAACTTGAAGCTAAGATTCAGAATGGTATCTGGCAGACTTCTCAGCCCTTACCTCCATGTGATGCCTCTGTGTTAGTAGAATGGGCTGCTCTAGGAGTAGTGATATTGTCAAAGGACTTCTGCAGTGGTGAATTGCCTTGAACTAGAGACTTCCTCCTGGCCTGTTTAGCTGTGTGGGTGATTATCTGTCTGATTGAATGAAGAGGACAGTTACCCAGGCCAGAGAAGGATACCAGGGCTACTGGGGGATAGAGGATGCCTCCTATCTCACCAGCAAGTCAGGTATTAGGTAGTGTATGTTTCTGACCCATTGTTCCTATGTGACTATGCACTTACATGTAATCATGACTTTGGGCTTAACAAATGTGATCACAGTATCTCACTGTCTTCCATCTTTCCCGTTTATAGCCCTTCTTTCAAATCTTTCACTTGTTCTCCCATGTCACCCATCTGCCTAGACAGAGCCACTGGTGGGACCCATTATAGAAGAGGTGAAGACTGGAGGAGTAGCTTTAACTGGGATTCATTTCAGCAAGACTAGATTCAGTATCTCAAAAAGTCCAGAGGGAAATAGCTGAGCTGGTCTGATTCAGCTCTGTGGCTCCCATGTCTGATATTGCAGACTTTCTCATAGGATGCAGTAGCTCTGTTCGAGGTCTTGGGTTCCTTTTAGGAATTGGCAGCTTCATGCTTTCTGAAGACAAGAACACTTTAGGAGGATCTTTTTTGTCTCCCCCACATTTGTTAAATTGTCAAATGTAAACCATTTTAACATCCCTTGGAGGGAGGTGTGAGTTATAGAATATATAAAGGCCATATCTGCTTCTACTTGAATCTCTGGTAGAGCCTGGTTACAGTTTTTGTTTTTTTAATAAATCAAGAACACAGCCAGAAAGTAACAGTAGCACCATTTTCCCCTAGAGGAATTTGTCTGAGGCAGCATCCCCATTTGGTCACCTCTGGATGGAGCACCAGAGATGGCTCTGAAAGTTTTTGCTTTGAAGAGGTTTGCTTTAGGGGCTGGCAGTGTGGCATACTGGGTTAAGCTGCTGACACTTGGAACATGGGCAGCCCATATCAGCACAGGTTCAAGTCCTCCTTTGTCATCCCATATTGGAGCACAGCTTCTGATCCAGCTCCCTGCTAATGCACCTGAGAAAGTAGCAGAGTTTGGCCCTAGAACTTAGGCCCCTGCCACCCACTTAGGAGACTGGGATAGAGCTCCTGGCTGTTGGGGCCATTTAGGGAGAGAAGCAGCAGATTGAAGATCTCTTTCTCTCTCTCTCTCCCTCTTGCTCTGTCACTCTGCCTTTCAAATAAATTAATATTAAAAAAAAAAGTCTCCTGAAGCATTCATCCTTAACCTCCTTGGTCTCATTCTTCTATGCCATCAGAGTGTAAAATAATTAGATCTACCATGATAGCGAAGTCTACCCCTAAGCAGCAATGCAGAGAAAGGGTAATGGTGTTTCTGTTTCCTTCCTTCTATCCCTTTTCTCTCCTCGGTAAGTCCCTATTCTCTCATCTGTCAACTCAGATTCTTCATTTGCATCATCTGTGAATGATAAACTGTAGCTCAGTTTGCATTTTAACTGATCTCAAGATCATTAACTGAAGAGATAATATCTTTTTAAAAAAATCTTTTTTGATAGAGAGCAAGTGTTCCCATCCCTTGCTTCACTCCCCAAACAGCCAAGGCTAGGGCTGAAGCTGGGAGACAGGCCCTCAGTGCAGGTTTCCCACAGAGGTTGCGTTTATTTGCGCTATCACTGCTGCCTCCTAGGTTCTGCAGTAGTAGGAAGCTGGAGTCAGAAGTGGAGCCAGGGACTGAACCTAAGCACTCTAACACAGGCTCTAGGCGTCCAAACTGCCCTAGGCCAAATGCCTGGTCCTGAAGAGATGATATCTAATGGGTTTTGGGCATCGGTTTAGGGGCAGGGAAGGGACCTCGGTTAAGTCATGCTGTATTCTTGTCCTAGCCTGCCCCACCCTCCACTGTAATATCTTCAAACAAAAGGGTGGCACAAGTTGGGGTGGCTTGTGGATGGATGATGGAGGTAATGAGAGCTTTTGAGGCCTAGTCATGGAATCCTCCACGTTGCTCCCACTCACTGAGCTAGGGCCTGGTCACTTACTCCAGCCATTCTCATCTGTATTCGTGAGTCATCAGGAAGTATGCTGCCTCAGACATAATTCAGGGGGCTGAGGATTCATGCCTGAAGATGGAACCTCCCAGATTGTGCTGTCAGCTAGGAACGCGAGTGAGAGGCAGATTGGTGCAATGCTGAACGTGGACTCTGGAGGCAGACTTCCTGGGCTCAGCTACCAGCTCCACCGCTGAGCAGGACCTGAGAGAATCTCCTGAATCTCTGTGCTTCAGTTTCCTAACGTGTTCATCTCAGGGAGTTGTTGTTGGATTAAGTGAGCTACGAAGCACAGGGCACTTCAGTATGGCCTGGTAGATGTTTAGTGCTTCCTAAGGTTTTCTTTAAAAAAAAAAAATTGTTTTTAACCTCTGTCTTAAAGGAGCTCTCAGTCCAGCAAGGACAGCTCTCAGTGGCCACCACCAGCCTTCTTGGGATGAGTTAAATGGGCCAGAAAATAAAAGGACGGTCAGAACAGCAGCTGCCCCCACAGCCAGGTGCTTGCTGTTTTTTCTGGTCTGTTTGAGCCCTCGCATTCAGGCCTGCACGGGGAGAGAAAAACAGATTCTCCAGCAGTCTGACTTAGTATCCGAGAAGCTTGAGAAAAAGGCATCTGCCAGGACAGCCTCCCAGAGTGGCTTAGTTGAATGCCTCTCGCTCCACAAGTTCTCCCCATGCCTTCTTGCCACAGTGGATCTGTGTGGGTAGTCGTGGCACTTGGGGGAGGGCATCTTTTGCGTTGTGTCTCATGGTGTTACCTGGAGGATTGCGATAGGGTCTCCAGTGGCAGGGTTGTCATTGTAGTGGTCAGAGGATGCAGGCTGCTCAAAACTGGTCTACACAGGAATTGTTGGGAGGGGTAGGAGACTGGCGTCAGTAAGTGCAGAATGCACCCATTCCCCACCCTTCTCTGGCCCCAGAATATTCTTTGATTTGATCTTGGGTCATTGTGTCTGTTCCTCGGGCCCTGGGGCTGATCCTTGGACAAGACAGAGGTGAACTTGCTGCTGCTGACCTGCGGGGCTGGAGAGTGATCGCTAGGGTTCATTAGAGGGGCTTGCGGATCATGCCGAATCTTTAAAAGTCTTTTCAAACAACTTGGCACCCTCTAATGTTTGTCCTGTGGGGTGAAACCCCAGCTATTGAGCCCTGTGTACAAAATTAGCAAGGATGATCTGAGACCCAAAGAAGCAATGACTCTTACCTGACTCTCAGTTTCACATTTTTGTAGTTTTTCTCTCTTGGCTGTGCGTTTCCTTCATCAGTTCCTAACTTCTCAGGTTCTGGGTCTAGGTTGTTGAGAAGACTGAGGCCCTTGTAGCTGTGTAACCTGCTCTCTGAAAAGACTTGATTTTTTTCCTATTATTCTCTGTTTGTGGTTACCTTAAATTAGTAACATTTTGGGAATCTTTTTTTATGTTGAACTTCTTGAACTTTGATGGTTACTTTGAAGTGGGTGGCTGTGCCTTAGGGCCCACCCTCTGGCTCTTTAATGAAATGATCTTGGTTTTGCTTTTAAGCAAAAGAACCTTGTTTACCAGAACTCCAGAAATAGATACTCAGTCCCCAGGCTGGCAGGAGGAGCTGATGCACCTCGAAGCTGTTTGCAAACCTCTGTGGCTTGACGAGTCACTTACCTCCTGAGTGATTTCTTGGGTTATTTGGTGACCTAGAAGTAAAGAATATAAATTCCTTTTACCGTTAGAGAAACCTGCCTTCCAAACTCACCTCTAGCTCCCTTCCTGGAGTTAATGATTTCTTTTTTGTTCTTCTAACAAGTCAAATAACAGAAGACAGAGTTGGACTAGAAACTTGGAGCCACAAAAATCCATGGCTCCGTTTTTAGGGCGACCACCAAGACTGAAGAAAAAAAGAAAAAGCGCAGAGTGGGAGTAGTGTGTGGAGGGTGTAGTTGAGCAGGGGTAGAGAGAACCACTGGGTGGCCAGGCTGTGACTCTGGGTGGGTGGGGCGGAGGGGAGAGCGAGCCTGTGCCCTCAGACAAGCTGGAGGTCACAGAGCAGGACTCAGAGCTGTGCACTAAGAAGCTCTCAGTCCGGTAGCTGGGAGGGCAGGACACACCGTAGGTCCCTGCCTAGGCCCCAGAGAGTCACTTTGAGTACTGGAAGGAAATATGAACACTTGTCTTTCCATTTATGTTTACCTCATCCTTCTAATTTCTGTTTTTATGTCAGTTTTATCGTGTACACAGAGTAAGGTGCAGTAGAATGTGCATGCAATTTACACATCAGGAAGCATCTTGTTGGAGGTCATAGTTTGTGGTCAGAAAAGTGTGGATGCCTTTGCTCACAGCAGTGGTGACTGGGGAGGGAGCCAGTGCTTCTGAAGACTGAATGCCTGTGAATCATCTGTTCCTGTTCCGATGCA
Organism: Lepus europaeus; assembly: GCF_033115175.1. Classification (NCBI taxonomy): domain Eukaryota; kingdom Metazoa; phylum Chordata; class Mammalia; order Lagomorpha; family Leporidae; genus Lepus; species Lepus europaeus. Next base: position 75,991,952 of record NC_084840.1, on the reverse strand, counting down.
GGTTCTTCTTCTGAAGGCCCCACAGCTCTGCAGCTGGAAGGCCGACTCAGACAGCGGGAACTGGCGCTTTTCCCTATGTTGCTGCCATACGTACTGGAGTCTTAGTCATCGAGGGAAACCCAGAAACCACCGGGTGTCAGGGCCAGATGCTCTGATGTCTCCTCGTGGAGCACCGTGGTGATGTCCTTGAGTCTGCAAGGGCTCACTGCGCGCTCACTCACTAGCTCTGTGGGATCATCAGAGAGTTTGCTGGGATCTGTTCCCATCAGGGATGTGTCATGTGCTTCCTGATGTCAATTTGCTTCTTGGTCCAGATGGCTTCTGCAGCCCACTTCAGAGGAGGGGAGCACACGCCTCAGTGGGGAGGAGGGCTTGGGCACTGGCTCCCTGGAACAGGGGAAGCGAAGGAGTAAGGAGTGGAGCTGCCCCTGGTCTTCCACTTTGCTATGCTGGGGGAACTAGAATACTCTGTTGCCCTTCCTTGCCCGAGGCTTGGCAACCTATCACACAGGTAATAGAATCCCTACTACTTTGACTGTGCACAAACACTCAGAAAGCATACTTAAACACTGTTATTTTTGCTTGTAAATTTTTATTTGTTGATCTTGAAAGAGAGAGAGATTGCCTGTCTTCAGGTTCACACCCCAAATGCAACAGTGAAAATTGCAGCTCTAGGAAGCCACTGTTGTTTTTAAGGCTTTCCAAATGAGGAAGGAAACCAAGGCACCGAATGGTTAAGTGCCTTAACTAAGATCCCCGGGCTTGCACTGCAAGGGCCAATTTTTCTAACTTTTTGCTCACTGTTCTATTTTAAGCAAACTGATATTCTGGGAGTCAGTGAGAGGTACTGGGCTTGAGTTTTGAGACTTAAATTCTTATTTATGAAACAGATGTTTAGTGTGTCTGGCACAGTCTAAGAATCCAGAGATGGACATGATGCTGCCTTTGACTTTAAGGAACTTATGGTCTGTTTACCAAACTGTTGAGTGCCGTGGTGGGGTGAGGTCACTGCACGAAGGGAGTCACAGGAGGGTCCCATTATAGGGAGAGCAGGGGTCTGAGAAGGGGCCCTCAGGCTGAGCCCCTGAATAACGGCAACAAGATAAAGACTGGGGAGAGGGTGTCACCAACAGAAGACTTGATACACACTCGTCAGAGACATCACGATAAATCCGGGAGGTTGAAACGGGTCTTGGAGGAAGGAGGGGGCCAGTGATAGTTCCTGAGAAGAGGGAAGAATAGAACCAAAGTATTATTTTAGGAAGATGAATCTGTGAGTGCTGTACACAGAGGACTGGAATAGGAGAGGCTGGGGGGAAGGGGAAGGGAAGTGCTGACTCGTAGTCCAGGCTTTGAGCAGTTACATCTGAGTAGAGACAGTAGGCGTGGGAAGGGTGCAGATCTTCACACGAGACATGTTATGAGACAAGATGTGGGACCCACTGGAGACCACTTATAGGAGAGGGGGCAGCAGTCAGTGCCGCTGGACTCGACTCCAGGCCCATGCTTCTTCTGCTGACCTCGCTCGGCCTCAGTTTCTTCATCTGTTGAGTAAAGGAGTTGGCTCTCCGTGACTCAGTGTGCTGTCCTAACACAGACAAGTTGGGGACCAGGGGAATTAAAAAGGTTCGTGCCTGGGGCTGGCCCTGTGGCACAGTGGGTTAATCCATGGAAGGCAGCGGAAGATGGTCTGAGTGCTTGGGTCCCTGCCACCCACGTGGGAGTCCAGGAAGGAGTTCCAGGCTCCTGGCTTTGGTTTGGTCCAGCCCTAGCTGTTGCGGCCACTGAGGAGTGAACCACAGGATAGATAATATTTCTCTCACTCTCTCTGTTACTGCTTTTCAAATAAATAAACAAAACCTTTTTTTAAGCCATGGAATATGTGTATTCTGAAAAAAACTATAATGAGTTTTATTTATTTTTGTTTTTGGCATTGAAACAGACTTTGAAGTCTCCTCATATATCATTTCATCGTCCCCAGCCTGTTTACCGAATGAAAGTGAGACCTTGCTGACATTTTCCTGTCTAGCCATATGACCTGCTTTCTTGATCTAGGGTCGCAGTTCCTACTTGGAAGAGTCATAGTCAGGAGACAGTAAACAAGCTCCATTCCCATCTCGCTTCACGACGTGTTCCTGCACCTGCCAGCCACAGGACACCCGTGTCCGGCTCAGGTTCTTAGGATGTGGGGTTCCAGACCGCCAGCTGTCTTCCTGGGCCTGGAGCTGCATGCAGCCCCCAGCCAAGGAGGCCAGGAGCCAAGGCTCACTGGTCAGGCCCATCTCTGCTTTGGTGGTGCCAGGCCTGCTGACCAGAGCAAGAACCAAAGCCTGGGTAGGACCTGGATGACCAGGAATGAAGTGCCTCATCTTCATGTCCCAGAGAGAGGAGAGGCTGGGCGCTCCACAGCACCAGGTGCTCATGTTTGGGCTCAGTTCAAAGCCTTAGGGTGCCTCCTCTGCAGGGCTCTGCTGGCTGATGGTGGAAGAAGGGTCCTTTGGGGTGCAGGAGGTGTGACAGTCAATACGTCTGTTTCTTTTCACCTGAATTGTCCCTGGCTTCTCTACTCAAAGACCAATTTTACCTTTTTTTTTTGATACTACGCACAAGGGAGATATCTTTTTTTTAATTTATTTTTAAAAAAGATTTATTTATTTAATTGAAAGAGAGAGAGAAGGAGAGAGAGAGAGAGAGAGAGAGATCTTCCATCTGCTGTTCCACTCTCCCAAATGGCCGCAATGGCTAGGGCTAGGTCAGGCCAAAGCCAGGAGCCAGGAACTTCTTCCGGGTCTCCCATGTGGGTGCAGGGCCCAAGCACTTGGGCCGTCTTCCACTGATTTCCCAGGCACATTAGCAGGGGAGCAGCTGGGGCTCAGAACCAGTGCCCATATGCAAACAGCAGCTTAACTCACTGTACCACAGCGCTGTCTCCCAAAATGTTTGTTTTTTGAGGAGGGAGAAATACAAGGTTGCTGCTTAATTGATAAATTATCAGAAAATTGTGAGAATTTATCTCCCAGTCTTGCTCCTTCTCTCTCTCTTCTTTTCTTCCTGTCTGTCAAAGCACTTTTGGCCACTTTAGGTGCTCAGAATGTTGGTGGAACAGTACAAATTCTAATGTGTCAGACACATAGGGTGTGCCAAACATCATCTGAGAGTACTTCAAAAAGTCCATGGAGGGGCCAGCGCTGTGGCATAGTGGGCTAAGCCTTTTCCTGCGGCTTCAGAATCCCACATGGGTGCCGGTTCATGTCCCAGCTGTTCCTCTTCCGATCCAGCTCTCTGCTATGGCCTGAGAAAGCAGTAGAAGATGGCCCAAGGCATTGGGCCCCTGCACCCATGTGGGAAAACCAGAAGAAGCTCCTGGCTCCTGGCTACAGATTGGCCCAGTTCCAGCCATTGTAGCCATTTGGGCAGTGAACCAGTGGGTGGTGGAAGACCTTTCTCTCTTTCCTTTCCTCCCTCTGTAATTCTACCTCTTAAGTAAATAGATAAAAAAATCTTAAAAAAAAAAAAAAGAGTCCACGGAGAGACCAGTGCTGTGATACAGCAGGTTGGGCTTCCACTCGGGAGGCCTGTCTCCCATTGTCAGAGTGCCAGCTTGAGTCCCCGTTGCTCTGCTTCTGAGCCAGCTTCCTGCTGGTGCCCTTGGGAGGACAGCAGAAGATGGACCAAGAAGAGCTTGGGTCCCTGCCATCCGCGTGGGAGACCCAGATGATGTCCCTGGCTCCTGGCTTTCGTATGACCCAGCCCTAGCTGTTGTGGGCATTTGGAGAGTGAACAAACAAATGAAAGATCTCTCTTTCTCACTCTGACTTCTCTCCACTCTCCCCCTCCCTGCCGCTTCTCCTCTGCCCTTCAAATAAATACATTTTAAAAGCTTGTGGAAAATAAGAGACAAGTGTAAAAATTTTTGAAATCTGTGCTGTTTGTTCGTGATACACATTCTGCAGATGCTTTTTGAAGCACGTGTGTGTGTGTGGGAACTCGTTCAAGCTTGTGGAGAGAGCACTCTGTTCTCCTTCCCTGCTTTACAGATGGTTCAGGTGAGGCATGGACAGGAATGAACTAGCCCAGCCCTGTGGCCAGGCAGTGTCAGAGCTGGGTCACCATCTCAGGATCTCAGTCAGTCTGGCTCCAGAGCCCTTACTCTTTTTTTTTTTTTTGACAGGCAGAGTTAGACAGTGAGAGAGACAGAGAGAAAGGTCTTCCTTCTGTTGGTTCACTCCCCAAATGGCTGCTACGGCCGGCACACCGTGTCGATCCAAAGCCAGGAGCCAGGTGCTTCTCCTGGTCTCCCATGCGGGTGCAGGGCCCAAGCACTTGGGCCATCCTTCACTGTACTCCCTGGCCATAGCAGAGAGCTGCACTGGAAGAGGGGCAACCGGGACAGAATCCGGCACCCCAATAGGGGCTAGATCCCGGGGTGCTGGCGCTGCAGGCAGAGGATTAGCCAAGTGAGCTGCTGCGCCAGCCCAGAGCCCTTACTCTTAACCATGAGACTGTTTTGTTCTTAGAAATCAGTAAAAATCATTGTGGAGGGAAAAAAAAAAAGCAATTAAATAAAAAAAAATAAAGCATGGCGTGGAAATGCAGTTCTGGATTTTGTGATGTCTTGAGAGGATATGCAGGTGGCTGGTAAGCATATGGAAAGCGACTTAACCCCTTAGATCCTCTAGGGAATGCCAGTTCAGCCACAGTGAGGTATTAATACACCCCTGTTTTCACCAGAGTGGCTAACAAGAAGAAAGCCCGAGTGTTGGTGGGACTTCAGGATAAAGAACAAGCTGACTGGAATTACAATCAATATAATCACCTTATGGAACTGTTTGGCAGCATTTACTGAACTGAGTGGACGCAGACACTGTGTTCCGGCAAGTCCACCTCTCCGTGTCCAGTTGTGCTGTGGACACTTGCAGGACAGCAGCGTTCGTGGTGGCATTGCTTGCGATAGCCTCACCGTGGAAGCAGTTCAGTGTTCCCTCAATGTGGATAAATACAGCATGGAATGCTCACGCAATAGCACACGGGGACACTGTGCAAACAGACCTCTGCTGTCAGAGGTGACATTTGAGAATCTTACAGGCAAATTAGGCAGTGAATGGAACCAGACCCAGGAGAATACATAGTGTGAGTCTCCACTGACTGAAAGCTCAAAAACATACAAACTCTAATCCACATTGCTAGAAGTCAGGATACTGGTTCTGTTGGGGTGGTGACAGAGGGAACCAAGGTATGGGTGATGCTTGCACAGGTGTGCTTACTTTTGAGAATTACTGAGTGTGGCGTTTTGCATGTGTGTGATACTTCGATAATATGTTTATTTTTAAAAACAAACTGGGTGGCAGGAAACCTGGATTCTGCTCTGGACTGCCACTAACTTGTGAGTGACTCAAGCAGCTGACATTTCCCTGACTCTACTTCCAGGAGTCCGGTGACTGGTACAAGATAGTGGTTTCCCCCTCTGTGGTAGCCACAGTCATCTCTTCAAACAAGACTTTATTTTAAAATCTGAATAATAATAAAACAAGTCAGACGAAGGGCAGGCATTGTGACATAGTGCTTAAGCCAGCACTGGGGACACTTGTATCCCATATTGGATGCTGGAATTCAAGTCCCACCTTTGCTTCCGATCCAGCTTCCTGCTGGTGTGCACGGTAGGGGCTGCAGGTGATGGCTCAAGGTCTTGAGTCCCTGCAACCCTCATGAAGAACCCAGATGGAGTTCCAGACTCCTGGTTTTGGCCTGGTCCAGCTTTGGCTGTTGTGGCGGAGTGTATTTGCACATGGAAGATCTCTCTGCCTCTGTGCTTCTCTTCTTCTTCTTCTTCTTCTTTTTTTTTTTTTTTTTGTCCCTCTTTCAAAGAAATGAAAAATAGAATGTTTTAAAAATGAAAAAAAATTTAAAATTTAAAAGTAGACCCGGTGACAGTGATGAATTCAGGAGAGGAGGGGCAGACTGCTGCTGTTGGCCAGGGCTCCAGAAACTATGTAGGGGCCATCCTGCCTTTGATGAACTTCCTCCCCTGGAGGTGACCTCCCAGGGCCTGGCTGCCCCAGAGATCCTGTGACTCCAGCTTTCTCCTGATAGTGCAGTGTTCTGTTTCAGTTCTTTTTTTTTTTTTAATTTTTTTTTTTTTGACAGGCAGAGTGGACAGTGAGAGAGAGAGAGAGAGAGAGAGAAAGGTCTTCCTTTTCCCTTGGTTCGCTCTCCAATGGCCTCTGCGGCCGGCGCACTGCGCTGATCCAAAGGCAGGAGCCAGGTGCTTCTCCTGGTCTCCCATGGAGTGCAGGGCACAAGCACTTGGGCCTTCCTCCACTGCACTCCCTGGCTACAGCAGAATGCTGGCCTGGAAGAGGGGCGACCAGGACAGAATCTGGCACCCCGTCCAGGACTAAAACCCGGTGTGCCGGCACCGCAGGTGGAGAATTAGCCTATTGAGCCGTGGCGCCGGCCTGTTTCAGTTCTTAATTGTTCATACTGTAGCTTCCCGTGTGGCAGATTTCTTAGTTCTACAGTAAACTCTTTACAGGGTGGAGCCTTTTGTTTTCATTCTTTTAAGATTGATTTGTTTATTTGAAAGGCAGAATTATAGAGAGACAGAAAGAGAAAGAAAGAGAGACAGAGATAGAGAGAGAAATCTCATCTGCTGGTTCGCTCCCCAAGTGGCTGCGGCTGGGCTGGACCTGAGCCAGGAGCCTGGACCTCCCCTCTGGGTCTCCCACATGGGCAGCAAGGGCCCAAGCAGTTGGGCCATCATCTACTGCTTTCCCACGTTCATTAGCAGGAAGCTGGATTGGAAGTGGGGCAGCTGGGATTGAAACTGGCTCTCTGATACGGATGCTGGTGTGATAAGCTGCAGCTTAACCTGTCATGCCACAATGCTGATCCCATGGTAGAGTTTTCTTACTTCTTTGGTGTTCTTTGTAGTGGACAGAACAAAAATTCACAAGCCACCTGATGACCCCAGCCAGGCTTTCACATCTTAGTGTGAATTCCTCTCAGCACTGTTTTTTGTCCTAGAGTTTGTAATAGAGTTCAATAAAATGGAGTTAATGGGGAGTTTTTGATGCAGGAGTAGGATGAGGATTGGATTTGGAGCATAGAGAACTATTAGGAAATGGAACACACCAAGAGCTTTGGACTCCTGGGGTCTCCTGGGAGAGTAGGTACATGAAGGTAGATGCTTTGTGGCACAGTGGATTAAGCCACCACCTGCAACGCTGGCATCTCATCTGGGTGCCAGTTCCAGGCCCAGCTGCTCCGCTTCCTATCCAGCTCCCTGCTAATGCACCTGGGAAGGCAGCAGATTTGGATCCAAGTGCTTGGGTCCCTGCCACCCATGTGGGAGACCTGGATGGAGTTCCAAGCACCTGGCTTCAGCCATTTGGGGAGTGAACCATTGGATGAAAGATCTCTCTCTCTCTCTCTCTCTCTCTCTCTCTCTCTCCCTTTCTCTGTAATTCTGCCTTTCAAATAAATAAAAATAGATATTTTTTAAAAAGGTAATGCTGTGAATACCCAGATAGGGGAAGGGCTGATGTACCAATGAGGTTCCCCAGGCTTCCAAAGTTGATGGGCACCATTCTTGATAACTTATAGAGAACTCAAGAAATCTAAGACCCACTGAGTTGCAGGCTGGGGGGAGAGCTGAGTTTATTCATATCCCTGCATCCCTTCTTCACAGTGGCTTTGGGCCTGTGTGTGGTGCTGTGGGTCCCTGCTGATTCCCACGGCCATCATTCTTTCCTACCTTCATGCACTAGACAGCTACTGTGTGCCAGGCTGGTTCTAGGCATGCGATCTGATAGGTGACAGAAATGGGCTGCAACATCTTGGTGCTCACAAGGGAGGCAAGACCATAAACAAGATAATTGCCACGCCCATAGGATGTTAGGTAGTGCTTACTGCTTAGAGAAGGTCCAGAAAGAGAGGGGAGGGGGAGCGTGGGGCTGGGAGTGTGAACTCTCAGGGAGACTTGCAAGGCTTCACAGAGAGGGGCCTTGGGGTGAAGACAGGAAGTGAGGAGCCAGGGGGCAGTGTTCCAGTCACCCACTGAAGGAACTGAGTGGACAGCACTTGCACTTCCCCTACAGGTCCCCCCTTCCTCCTTTCCCCTCAAACCGGAAGTCACAGCATTCAGACATGGTTCCTCCTGGGGTGTGATGTCTGCAGGATCAAAGGCCTCATTGCTGTTGCAGCAGTTCTACTCTACAGGTGCACCTGGGGAAGGGTTTGAGGCCAAAGGGCCCTGGGGGACCCCTTTCCGTGTCCAGCCTCAGCCCCTAGGCACGCCCCACACTCTACTTCTGGAAAGCGATTGATGCAGCAGTAACAGAGAGGACTGGCCTTTACTTTTGGGGGAGATGGCTCCCAGTCCCAGGTTCCTCCTCCATACTAGTGGTAACCCCTGCATACTGGGGTGTCCTTGGGTGGGTTATTTAATCCTTATAAGGTTGTTTTCTTATCTCTAGACTAGCAATAACATCTACCTGGTTGGATAGTTCTAAAGATTATAGACGTCTGTTTGAAGTACCCAACCCAGTGCTTGGTACCTTCCCTGAAAGGCAGCTGTTGTTAATTTATTGGTGGAAAATAAAAACACTTAATACTTCTTGAGCTCTGTTATCTCCTCTGTTGAACTGGAAGAGAAACTAGGGCCCAGAGAGGTTAAGGTAATGGTGCAAGGTCACACAGCTAATAAGTGGGGAAGCTGGAGCTTGAACTCAGATGGTTAGGTTCCCGTTTAGGCAAGAGCTGCAGATGAAAGACCAGTGAGCAAGAGCCTGACTTACGCGTGTTACGCTGCTTTGAGCTGTTTGTGCAGAATCCTTTTATTCTTTGCCTAAATACAAATGGCCACTTATCAGTTGTTTAAGCAGTGGGTGTCAGTGGGGGCTGGGGGGTCGGAGCTGAGAAATATCACACTCAGATGATTTCCCAGCAAGTACCCAGGGGATGAACTGAAGCATTTCCCCTGCACTTTGGGGTGTTGCTGTACATGGGGGCCATCAGAGGACTGGTGTGGAAGCCCAGGAAGGCAGCAAGCAAAGGGTGGGGGTGAGGAAGAACCACTCCCCCGGACCTCGATGGTCTGGGCTGTGCTTTCTAGAGGTGAACGGAGCCGCTAAGGCTTTGGGAGCCGAGACTGGAAGAGATGCTGCAGTCTGGGCCTGTGCACGGCGAATGACAGCTCGCCTTATGCAGGAGAAACCTGCCTGCGAGCCATCTCAGTCGATAGCTGGTGGCTTCAGAGACTGGGGCAGTTACACCCGTGTCTCATTCCAGTTCAGTAAGTTGTGAGGTGACCAACGGGCCGTGTGACTAGCTGGAAACCCAGATCACCCATGAGCATGTGCACAGTAAGATCAGTGTGAGTGATAGGCTTGGCCAGCTCCACCACATCCAACCAAAGTCATGGGCTGTGAGCAACGTCTGTGATGAGCATGAATTGGGTGGACAGATGGATGGAGGAAAGAACAAACGTGGCTGTACACGTCAGTATGAACCCTAGGTCCCACAGACAGGCCCAAGACAATCGTGGCTGAGGGGTGGCCTGGGAAAGGTCATATTTTCTCCAACAGTTACCACAGAATAGGCTTGTATAGAATGCATAGGAAAACAAAGAGAGTCATAATTCCGTAGTGGAAGTCGCCCATGTTAACATTTCATTTTTCTTCTGGTTTGTTGTCAGTATAATTGATCCTAAGGTACATGTGATTTCGTATTTTTTTTTATTTATTTGAGAGGCAGAGCGAGAGAAAGTGAGCTCCCATCTACTGCCTCACTTCCTCAGTTGCCTGCAGCAGCGGATACTGGACTAGGCTAAAACCGGCAGTCAGGAAATTGATCTGTTATTATTTTTTTAAGATTTATTTTATTCATTTGAAAGAGTTACAGAGAGAGGTAGAGACAGAGAGAGAGGTCTTCTGTCCGCTGGTTCACTCCCCAGATGGCTACAATGGCCAGAGCTGTGCCAATCCAAAGTCAGGAGCCAGGAGCTTCTTCCAGGTCTCCCATGTGGGTGCAGGGGCCCAAGGAGCTGGACCATCTTCCACTGCTTTCCCAGGCCATAGCAGAGAGCTGGATTGGAAGAGGAGCAGCTGGGACCAGAACCAGTGCCCATATGGGATACTGGCGCCTTAGGCCAGGGCGCTAACCTGCTGTGCCACAGCGCCGGCCCCAGGAAATTGATCTCTGTCTCTGACATGGGTGGTAGGAACCCAACTCCTTGAACTATCACCTCTGCCAGGAAGCTTGAGTTTGGAGCCGACCTGAGACTTGAACCCAGCCACCCTGATGTGAGACACAGATCTCTTAACTAGCCTTTTAACAACTAGGCTAAATGCCTACCTCCCAATTTTTTATTCTTATTTCCTATTAAGCTTATTGATTAATTTTAATTTTTTTATTATTTAAGAAGGATTCTTGAATGGGTGTCAGTTGCTAGGCCAGATGACTGCCCCGACCGCCTTATTTTTAATGATCTAAACTGAGATGTTCTACTCTGTGTATTTGTTCTCTGGCAAACAGCAAAATTGTTGAATGTGTTCTGAAAACTGTGACATATCCTGATCACCTAACAGAGACTAATGCTGGCAGTCTTTAAAGGAGAGGAGTTTCCAGAGTGTTTAGCTTAGCAGTTGAGATGCCAGCATCCCACATCAGAGTACCTGGGTTCAGTTCCCTCCTTGGGCTCCTGATTTTAACCTCCTGTCAGTTAAAAATGTGATTTGCTCAAGTAATTGCGCTCATGCCACACATTTAGGAGACGTGAATTGTGTTCCTAGCTCCCAGCATTGACCCCAGCCCAGCCCCTGCCATTTAGGCCATTTTAGGAGTGAAGCAACAGATACGGGCTTGCTTCCTCTGTCTGTGTCTCCCTCTCAATCAAACTGAACTAAATTTTAAAAGGTAGGAGTTTTTAAGGGCGCACCCATGTTCACAGCAGCACTAGGAGCAGTGACAGAGCAGTGGAGACAACCCCACTGAAGGGTAAACAGATGCAGGAAATGCAGTGTGCCTATTATATACCTACAATGGAATATTATTCAGCCTTGAAAATGGAAGAAAATTCTGACATATACCACACATGGATGAACCTCACGGATGTTACGCTAAGTGAAACAAGCCAGCCTCGAGAGGACTAAAACTGTGTGATCTTCCTGTAGGAGATTCTTAGAGTAGTCGGATTTATAGAGATGGAAAGAATGGTGGTGGCGGGAGTTGGGGGAGGGAATGAGGAGTTATTCAGTGGGCAGAGTTTCAGATTTGCAAGAGGAGAAGAGTCCGGAGGTGAATGGTGGTGATGACTGCACAGCAATTCAAATGTAGATAATGCCACTCAACGGTACACTTCCACATGGCTAAACATGGGTAAATGTTATTATATATTTTCATGCTGTAAAACAAAAAATCCAAAAGAGAAGAGTTGGAGCTATGGTCCCTGATTTCTGGGTTTATCATGTCTGAACTCTAATTCTTCCTTCCTCTCCTCCCCAGAGATTTTTCTCTAACCCCTTACCCAGCTTCTCCTTGTGGACACCAGCCAGTTTCTCACTACTCCTGTCTGCCTTGCTTCTGCATCCACGGGCACTCATGTGCTTACACACTCATATATACACTGACACACAGATGTACACACACACACACACCCCGACACACATACACACACACCCCGACACACATACACACACACACACACGCTCCTATTCTGAAAGCCAAGATTAGGGATCCGAGTGCAGGGCCTGAGGCTGGGGAAACTATGTCTCAGTAGCAGCAGGTACATGAGGGGGTGAGGCTTGGGTTCAGAGGGGAGAGGAGAGCAAGACTAGTCTGTGATCATGAACTTGTTGCCTTATAGCTAATGCTGGACCAGAAGAGGGAAGAGAGCTGTGGGGGGATGGGAGTCCATGTTGCAGAGGCAGCCCCTCCATCCTAGTGCCATGTTGGGGAGAGTCCGGGGCCTCCTAAGTGACAACCTGTCCCCTTCCCCACATTCTCATGGGCCATGCCATCACTTTGTGTCAGGCTCACAAGTGCAGAATGACCAGCAGAGCAGCTGGTGTTGCTGGGCTAGCCATACTGCCTTGGTTGTGCAGCACAGGATGCACCGTTTGGCTTTCCCTCCCATGACCCCAGCCTTGTTCCTCCTCCAGGCTTCTGCCCCACCAGGCAGTAGATCTGAAGCTGTGGTTGTGGGGCCAGGGGGAGCCAGTGGAGGAGAGCAGCAGGATCATCCTGTGCTTTCACTGACTCAGCTTGGATGATGCCCAAATGTGGGTGAAGTTTGCCATCCAGTTCTGGGACTGGGGCCAAGGTCAGGAGGGCAGAGGGCGGAGTCTCTGCCAGACAGTGCAATGCCTTTCCCAATTCCCAGGGTCCCCGCTTGCTTCACAGCAGGGGCAGCCAGAGCTGCTTTCAGTCCCCAGGGACCCATCTTGTTGCCCTAGGTTCAAAAAGTGGCCATGGGTGAGCTGAGCATGAGCTGAAGTTCCAGAGCACCCTGCGCAGACACACACACACATGCACACGCACCCAACCCAATCCTTAGAAGGTTTAGACTTTGTGCCACACCTGTGGTACTCCCTGGGGACTTCCAGGGGGTCCAGACACAGGGAATTTTCTCTGGAAATTACCTAGCAGTTTAATATCCTAAGAATTTATCAGCCTTCGTTCAGAAGGTCAACTCAATTCTTTATTCTCAAAACCAACCAGCCAAACAAAGAAGCCTTTCAGTGCCAAGTGGCAGTGCATTAGCTGTGTAGTATAAAAGGCTATGGACAGCAAAAACACCCACGGCAAGATCCCACTTATTCTGGACTCTTTTTACTCATAAATTTCGTCAGAGCACCTCCAGGCGCCACTGCGATTTCATTTACGACTTGCTTCCCTCATGCCTGTCACTTGTCCCTTCAACAAGCAGTAAAATCCTTGCAGTCAGTACTGTATCCCCACAGCCCTAGCCTGAAGCCCCATGGAATGCTGGCAGCGTGGGAGGGTGGGGAAAACTCCAGCGTTACAAGGCTGGGCACTAGGATCACTTGGGAAGCCTTGTAAGAAATGGCAAAGTCTGAGCCTCATCTTGGCAATAACGAGTTAAGTTTTCCACGATGGGCTTTTCACATAGGATGTTTTTTCAAGTACCCTAAATGATTCTTACGTGCTGCAGGTGTTGGAAGCCATCACTCTGCATCATGTTCGGGTTTGATAATCAGCTTTACCTAATCACTCTCCCTGTCCTCCCCCCAGATTATTCAGCAAATCAGCATGGATCTTAATTTGTAGAACCCAGATTTACACGTAGCCAGGAGGTCAGATTCTTGCTCTTCGTGAGGGTTCTGATAGAAAAAATATTCAGGGGACCAAAGAGGGGCCAGAGGGTTTCCCAGTGAGCTCAGCCCGCAAGGCCTGCCGTGGCTTCTGTATTTCTCCTCCTTTGATCCCCCGTTGTTTGGGGGAGAATACAGACACAACCGTGAGCTTCAGCATAACCCACTTCCGAGGCTTCTCCAGATGGGCTTTCTGCAGGAGGCTTAGCTCACGTGCTGTGTGAGGTGCCACAGAGGGATTGCACGCTACGCCATCCGTAGTCAGGGATTGCACGCTACGCCATCCGTAGTCACTCATCGAATAGTGAGTGAGGAGCTGATTCTTCTCTGAGACCAAGTTTTGACCAGGATGGAGAAATAGACCATAAACACCCTGGCTGATGAAGGGGTGAGGAGGAAGGAAGGGAAGTAGAGGAGGAAGTCTACGGTCTCCAATTGGCTCCCCTCTGGTCTTGCCAGTCTTCCATCTGGTGTTGTTGGACCAAGAGTTGATCCAGAAGCTCCACCAGGTCACTCCGTGAGGCTCAGAGCCTCACCCAGGGGAACTAGATCAGCATTTCCTGCCCGGCCCAGTGTAAAACAACCCTGGAATTCCTCTTGCAGGAGTCTGAAGGTTGATTTGGAAGAGCTTGACTGTGGCCCGGTTTTCTTGAGTGGTTCAAGTTGAACAACTGGTGACCCATCTTGCTTTCAGGGGTGCAGTGAGGCCAAAATAGAGTTGTTGGATGGTGTGTTTTGGTGGTAAATGATAGAGAAATGATTTGTAGTAAAACTTTATTTAAAAAAAAGATTTATTTGAGAGGCAGAGTTACAGACAGAGAGAGGGAGAGACAGAGGGAAAGGCCTTCCATCTGCTAGTTCAGTCTCCAAATGCCAGCAATGGCCAGAGCTGGGCTGATTTGAAGCCAAGAGCCAAAAGCTTCTTCCTGGTCTCCCACATGGGTGCAGAGGCCCAAGCTCTTGGGCCATCTTCTACTGCTTTCCTAGGCCATAAATAGAGAGCTGGATCAGAAGTGGAGCATCTGGGACATGAACTGGTGTCCATATTGGATGCCGGTGCTGTAGGCAGAGGCTTATTTTACTACACCCCTTGTTTTATTTTTTGATATATTAATATTAGTAGAACTTTAATGCTATCCATGATATATTTATAAGGGATGCTTTTGACTGTAACAGAATATTGTCCAGCAGTGGCTTAAGCAACCAGAATTGATCACATCCTGATGAGTCCCAGACAGAGGGGAGTAGATTACCCAGTCACGACTCATCCTTATGGATGGGATGGAAAATAACTTTCCCTGAATAAAGGGGTCTCTGCCTCCCCTGTTAACCAAATCAACTTTCAATCCATTGAGAACTGTGAGGTGGCTGCTGAGTATACAGTAAACAGTGTCTCCACATAAATTGACATGTGCCTTCACCTTTCTGTACTTTGTCATTAATAAATGCTGTTTAATTTACTTGAGTGTTATAAAGAAATGTGAGTTTTTGACAGGTAAATTCAAGTATGATACTGTACATGTGGATTGGAGATCGAATGAGCAAACATTATTGTCTTATTTGAATGCAAACAGTATTTTTTCTCAATCTTTACCTTTTTGAACAGTGTCAAAAATTGTCTTTTTAAAATTTTAACTTTATAGCTCTTGTCTCTTCCATTGAGGAACAATCTTTTGCTTAGTTTTGCTTTATTTTTTTTCTCTTCATACTATTTGCTGAACTCCTTCTACTTAGAGTAGGGCTAACTCTAAGATCACTAAGTAAACTGATAATAGGTAATTGTAAAAATTAAGAATGGGAATTAGGGGGAAGGGCGGGGAGGAAGGTTTGGAAAGTGGGTGGGAGGGAGGGGAAGCCCCACTTTGTTCCTAAATCTGTATATATGAAATATATGAAACTTGTGTAACTTAAATTTTAAAAAAGCCATACCCCCAAAAAGAATTGTTAATAGAATCCAATATTGTGCTTATTTAATATCCTTCCCCTTTAAAATTCTGCAAGTTAGTGTAATACAATCTGTCTTAACTTCCTGTTGATCAAAATCAACACTTTCCAAACAAACAGAAAATTTTAGCTTCAAAAAGAGAAAAAAAATTAACTTTATGTATTTTTATTTATTTGAAAGAGAGAGACAGATCTCCAGTCCACTGATTCACTAAGGCTGGGCCAGATTGAAACCAGGAGCCCAGAAGTCCTTCTGAGTATCCCACGTACATGAGTGGCAGGGACCCATGTAGTCCAGCCATCACCTTCTGCCTCCCAGGGTTCACATGACCAGGAAGCTGAAATGCAAAGCAGAGCCAGGCCCTGAAACCAGACACTCCACTATGGGATGTGGGCAACCCAAGTGATGTTTTAACCACTGCGCCAATTGCCTACCCCCAAAGATTGTGCTGTAGGAAAAGGATGCCATGGCAGAGACTGCAAGACAGATCCCCTTCCCCCGTCATCCTTAGCGGCAGAATACGGACAGCTGGCCCAGCTAAGAGGCTCCGTTTGCCTGCCCTGACTCAGTCTGGCCAAGGAAGCGAATTGGAAGTGTTTCTGACACTTTGGGAAAGTTGTCATCAAAGTGAAAATGCAGGTGCCCCTTTGTTCTCCCTACTTCCTCTTGCTGCCAGTAGCATCTGGTAGGCAGGTAGGGTTCCATGAGCCACACAGGTTACACTGTGCAGTACATGATGAGATGAGACAAGCTTTAGGCAGCTTTTCCAGGCTGCTTCTCCACAAATCACCCATTTCACATGTGTTGTCAGTACATGGAAACTTGGGTTCAGTGCCTTTGTCATTGTCTTTCAGCATTGGTTTTTGAAATATCTGCTATGTCTCTGGTAATTGTTCATTCAAAGTCCTTGAGGTTTCTGCAAACTTCCACATCCAGGGAAGGCCCTTTGGTGGTGAATGTGCAGAAATACCATTTTATGCTCCTCGTGAACTTTAGCATTCTCAAGTTTCAACTTTTTGTTTTGAAATAATTTCAGACTTGCAGAAAAGTTGCAACAATAGTGCAAAGCCTTCCCAGATAGCATTCACCCAGAATCCTGCAAATGTTAACATTTTGCCCTATTTGCTTTATCATCTCTCTCCTTTCCCCTTTCCCTCACTCCCTGTCTGTCTGCTTGTGTGTCTATCCATTCATCCACCATTCATATATCTACATCTTTTTCTCACCTGCATAGAGAGATGGAGAGAGAGTATGTATATGTCGATGCACCTGTTTATGTAAATGTATGCTTGTATGGAGAGACACAGAGAGAGAGAGAAACAGAAAAGTACTCATTTTTCTTCTGAGGCATTTGAAAGTTGGTGGCAGACCTGATGTTATTTTGGCCTGAAATACTGCAGAGAAAGCACAGTGACCAAAATCTGGAAATCAATATTGATACAGTTCTGTTGTCTATTCTTCAAACCTTCTCGCCAGTCGCCAGTTTCTTCACTAGCGCTGTTTATTTATAGCCAAAAATGTTCTGATGGATTCAGGGTTTAACCCAGGCTCTCACAAGTTGCAATGAGTTACCCTGTTTCTGGAGTCCCCTTCTTCTAGAATCCCCTTCTTCTAGAACAGTTCTCATTCTTTGCTGCCTCTCCTGACCTTGGCATTTGTAAAGATTGTAGGCACTCGTTGTTTGTTTGTTTTTAAAGCAATTTAAAAAGTTTCAATGCTGGTAAAATCACGTAACATAAGTTACCATCTTAGCCATGGTAAGGGTAAAATTTAGTAGTTGTCAACTATATTCACAATTATTGTGCAACCTATCTCCAGAACTTTTTCCATCTTGCAAAATTGAAACTCTGTACCCATTAAACAACAGCTCCTCTCCTCCCTGACCCTGGAAATCATGGCTCTACTTTCCGTCTATAAATCCGATGACTCAGGAACTTCATCGAAGGGGAATAATACAGCACTTGCCTTTTTGTGACTGGCTTATTTCACTTAGCATGTCCTAGGGTTCATCCATGTTGTAGCAAGTGACAGGATTTCACTCCTTTTTCAGGTGGAATGCTCTTCCATTGTTTGTGTGTCCTACATTTTATTTATCTCTTCATCCGTCCATGGACACTTGAGTTGCTTCCACCTCTTCGCTCTTGAAAACAATGCTGGTGTGAACATAGGTATGCAAATATCTCTTTGAGATTCCTGTCACTTGTTTTCTAGCATATCTCTGAATTTAGGTCTGTCTGTTGCTGCTTTGCAGTTAGATTTGGGTTCCCCCTCAAAGTTCATGTGTTGGAAGCTCACTCCCCAAAGTCACATGTTCATGAGAAGTGGGGCTTTTGGGAGGTGGTTTGTAGGATTAGTGGGTTTCAGTGGGATGGCTTTGTTAGAAAGGTGAGCTCCCTCGGGCTTGCTTGCTCTGTCTCACCCATGTGGTGCCCAGTGCAGTGTAATTGATGACTCAGCAGGAAGACCCTCATTTCAAGATGGGCAGGTGCTGGCTTCATGTTCTCAGACTTCTCAGCTCCAGACTCGTAAACCAAACAAACATCTGTTCCTCATAGACTACCCAGGCTGAAATAGTTTGTTGTCATAGCCACAGAAATGGACTAAGATGGCAGGAACACCCAAGAAGTAGTGATGTGCCCTTCTCAGATTGGTGGGGTTAACTGTGGTCGCTTCCTTAAGGATGGTATCTGCCAGGTTTCTCTCCTGCAAGGTCACTGCTGTTCTCTCTGTGATTAACAAGCATTTTGTGGAGAGATGCTTTGGGGCTTGGCAAATTATCTTGTTGCATGCACTTGATGATTCTGGTGTGAAACAATCATTCAGTAGCGATTACTAAACGGTGACTTAGAAATTCGATCATTCCATCATGTTGGCATTCTATTCTAAAGAAGAACTTTCCCATACCCTGCATTCATTCATTCATTCATTCATTATTTTATTTACATTTAAATGGATTCATGATGTCTTAAGTTCTTATTTTTCTCTGGATTATGAACTGTTACTGCTGTTATTTATTTCATTCCTCAGATTTCAGCAGATTTGGCCAATGGAAAACCCCTTAAAGTACCTTCTTAAAGCCTTTTCTTCATTAATGTGTCTCTGTCATCGTCTCATTAACTTGTATTTCAACATGATTGTTTCCTGTGCTTCCAGTCTTAAATAGTGATCAGACTCTATAATGGCCCAATGCTGAAGCCTGCTACTGTGGTTTGGCTATGGTGTGAGTGTGTCCCCTGGGGGTAACATGTTGAAATTCAATCCCCATTGTAGGGTATTTGAAGAGGGTGGGAAGTTGGTATGACTAAAGTGTTCAGAGGTAAGGCTTTGGGAGGTGATTAGGATTGGAAAGTTCATTAGGGTGAAGCCCCTGTGATTGAAGACTGGTGACTTCGTAAGAGGGGGGAGACCAGAAAACATACGCACACACACGTGGGTGCTCCCTGTCTCGTGGCATATATGTGATGTCCTGGGGCCGCCTCAGGACTCTGCCAGCAGGACAGCCTCCCCAAATGCATGTCCTTGCTGACAGCTAAATAATCACCTCTGTTCTTTATAAAGTTCCCCAGCCTCGGGTATTTTGTTATGACAGCGTAGAGTGCAATGTGGCAGTTGTCACAGACAAAATAAATACATTTGTTCAAATATATTTATTGCTTAAAACAATTAGCAACTGAAACAGATCTGCTTCTACCTGTGGTGTGAAAACCATGTCACACTTTGGAAACCCCTGGCTGCAGAGGCTGCTCGAGAGCATTGTATTTTCCAAGGGACCTGCCAAAGGAATGTCTCCTCTGCTGGCTCTGTGTCTCTTGACTGCCCAGCTTGGTCAGATGTATGACCAAGTGCTAGATCAGCAGTTTTACACCCAGATTCACTTCATGTTGCAGTTCTAGGCTCAAAGACATTAAAGCAGAAAAGAATCTGTGAGATCCTCCAGACTGGAAGTAGAGAGAAGTGTTTTGTGCAAAGTCACAGAGCTGGGGAGGGTAGGGGAGGGAGAGTTGAGATGGGGGCCCAGGCCCTCACTGAATCACAGGATCCCCCATTTGCAAGGCTAGCAGAGGCCAGCTAATTTGATTTACCACTGCATGGGAACCCTTCCATAAGGTTTCCGACCTTTAGGCATCTGACTGCTGTTGGGAGTCCTCAAGGGGCAGGTGCTCACCTTCCCTCTGGCCCATTGCTTCTGTTGCACTGGACAGCATCTCCTTGTACCTTCGAACAAAGTGTCCAGTTTCTGTTCACGGGAGCAGCACAGTGCAAGACAACTGTCCTTGAAGGAGCTGTCATTGTAGCGCATGATCTTTACCTCATGTCCAGTTCTTGTTCTGCACATGGATGGTTTCTGGGTGGTTCAGACATATCCATCACCTTTCTGTGGAGATGTATGGATCTGCTGGGATTCCCCCTTAGAAGTGGTCTTTTAGAACCGAATATGATTTTTTCCCACCAGTGATTACAGAGCTGCCCTTTTCTAATGTGAACATTCAGATGGCCCAGCTGGGGTAGGCTTAAAGCACCTAGTTAGCATTGCTTTCTGAAATCTGCATTTCTTGAGGGGTTTCATTCAGCTCTATTTTTAGGATGTTTTTCCACTGGGAAAAAGAAGAGGTACAAGGGGCACAGAGCAGGAGAAGGAGAGCAGCTGTGGTTTGCCAGCCCAGAGTTGCTTCACTGCACGTGTGTACCGCAGGCATGCGCAGGCCTTTCGACAGAGCGTCCATCCCCTTCTTTCTCAATGCAGTCTGCATGTCACCAGGACCCATTTTACCATACTCAGTAGACAGAGGTCTGGCTGGTTCTGGTTTCTGTTCTTCCTGGGTTAAGAGCCTCAGTAGTTTTTTTGTTTTTTGTGTGTTTTTTTTTTTTTTAGATTTTTTTTTTTTAAGATTTTATTTATTTGAAAGTCAGTTACACACAGAGAGAAGGAGAGACAGAGAGGTCTTCCATCCACTGGTTCACTCCCCAATTGGGGGCAATGGCCGGAGCTGAGCCGATCTGAAGCCAGAAGCCAGAAGCTTCTTCCAGGTCTCCCCTGTGGGTGCAGGGGTCTTCCCATGTGGGCACAGTGGTCCAAGGACCTGGGCCATCTTCCACTGCTTTCCCAGGCCATAGCAGAGAGATGGATGGGAAGTGGAACAGTTGGGACTCGAACTGGTGCCCATATGGGATGCTGGTACTGCAGGCGGTGGCCCTACCTGCTACGCCACAGCGCTGGCCCCGAGCCTCAGTTGTTTTGATCTTGACTCTTCGCCTTTGCCTCCGTGTGTGTGTGTGTGTTAGGGGGATATCATTGAATTGCTGTGGCACCTAGAAGGTGGATACCAAATGACAGATATCCAAGATGAAAAGGAATCTGTTCAGACTGCACCTGTCGGACAATTCAGAATTTATGTGCTGATTGGTTTGAGGACAGTTTTTCCGAGACACTTTTATTCCTATCTAATTGGATTCTCCTGATAACCTTTTGAGGTTGACAGGGCCACTGTTAGCCTCCGTTTACAGATGAGAGCCACGGTGCATGGCTGACTCAGAGCCCTGCGGTTCTTGAGGATTTCGGGAAGCTACTTCCAGACCATGATGTGAGCCAGCACTTGTTCCTCTTCAAGGTTATTTTGCTGATTAGTTGAATCCTGGCAGCTATGAATGTCCCTTCATCAAACAAGCCTATACTGAACTCTTCCTGTGTAGCACACAACGGTAGGCTTTGGTGATTCAGAGATGGACAGCTGACCCTGTGTGTAAGTTGCTGACAGCTTAGTAATTAGCTCTCAAGTTTCTATTTGTATTTCATGGAGAACAATGGAAACCACTGGTCTTTGCCACTGAGGAAGTGGAAGAGATGTTCAGACACCTGGCTGACTCACCAACAGACATACGAATGTGTCCAGCCTGGGTGTATGGGGTTGGAACCAGGGTCTGGGCTTCAAACTCAGGCCATGTCCGCATCCCCTCACCACTCTCTGTTTCCTGTTTTTACATCCCCACTGGATAAGATAACGAGTTGAGACAAGCCTGATGAACAGTGATTGAGTATCCAGACCTAGGTGATCCAGAAGTTCCCTAGAATTGCCTTTTGTTGTAGCTATTTTGAGTGCTGGCTTAGCTGGGCATTTTCCACAGGTGTAATAGTGTCACTCGACCTTGACCTCTGCCTGGAACCTGGCTCTTTTGACACCAAGAGATGAATTCACCCTTCCTCTAGGAGTGTAGCCTCTTTGCTGTGAGCCATGTGAAAATTACATTTTTGCTGATCTGGAAGCCAGGAGTGGGCTCCTGGAATGTTACAATGGGAACAGGAGAACTCCTTACAGATGTTCAAAGGTGAGCGCATCTGTTGTTGGAAGGGGGCACAGGCGTATTCTGTATCCAGCAACAGAATGAGAACCAAGAAGGGAAATAGCAGGAAGTCAGATTTGGCTCAGCTTAAGAAACAGCTTTCTAGCCAGTAACACTGGTTAATAATGGAGCAAACAGCCTGGAGCCAGAAGTTCAATCTGAGGTCACCTGGGAGAAGCAGAATAGTTGTTGGTTCAGGGCCGAGCTGGCAGAGAAGGCACCCAAGAGCCCTGGAGAGGATGTGGTTTAGAAGGATTGTGAGAGGTTCGTTGTTGTCACAGGTGCTCCCCCATTCCTGTACCTTGTTCAGAAGCTCTTCCAGTCACAGAGGAAGGCACCCAGGGCCATCACAGGTGGGGCCATTTGGAACTTGGAACCCTCTTCTCAATGGCCAGGTTAGCCTCTCATCCATGTCTGACTCACAAGTCTGAAAAGTTGGTCCATGTAGGCCGGCAGCTAAAACGGGGTTTGTGCTGTGAAGCAAAGCAGGGAGAATGGCTGCTGTGCAGTGACTCAGGAGGAGCCTTCCAGATGTGATTGATCCAGCTGAGGTGGACGGGATCGGGTGGGAACAGGGAGGACAGGAATCGGAGAGCTCCCCATCTTCCAGTCTGGGTGCCACCAGGGTCCAGAGACTTCAGGAAGAAACCCGGATTCTGTAGAGAGATGATGGCTTGGTTTGGCCATAGCTCCTGGCTAGCCAATATTGAGTCTGCTGTGTACCATGTACTCACTCTATTAGGTAGCTCTTGGCCCCATTTCCTAGCTGAGGAAACTCAATATCGTATGGTGGTGGGTCCACCTGCTTGATGTGAAATGAGTTGTCACGTCCTAATGCTCTTGGTTTCTCCTTCTTCCCTGTGTTCCATGCTGTTGGATGCTGAGCGAGTTCCCAATGGGAAAAACTGAGAGCTGATGCCAGAGCCAGGCTGTGGAGAGAAAGAGAGAGGGCTGTACCAGTTATCTCAAGGATTGTGGGTTTGCTTTCTCTTACTCTTTCTAGCATCTTCTACACCTTATCCAGTAAGCTGTTCTGTGCTGACTGTAGCAGGTGTAATATCTTCATTTTTCAAATATCTTTTTTTTTCTTTCTATCCACTGTTATTTTGGGGAGGGCATGAAACCCACACAAGATTAGTCATTTGAGAGTTTATTTATCTACTTGAAAGAGAGAGAGAGACAGACAGACACACACACACACAGATCTCCCATCCATTGGTTCACTCCCCAGATGTCCACAGCAGCCTGAGCCAGGCTGAAACCAGAGCTGGGAACTCAATCTCCAGGTCTCCCTTGTGGGTGGCAGGGACCTGAGTACTGGAGCCAGTAGCTGCTGCCTCCCAGGGTGTGCGTTAGCAGGAACTGCAGTCAGAAGCCTTGAGATTTGGACCCAGGCACTGATTCTGGATGGAGGTGTCCCAAGTGGCATCTTAACTTCTGTACCAAACGTCCATGGCCTCTAAAGGAAATCCAGTACCCATTAAGCTGCCACGCTGCCACTCCATATTCCTCCACTGCCCTTGTTCTTGGCAGTCTCTAGTCTGCTTCCCATCTCTATGGGTTTACCAATTCTAGAGCGTTCATATGAGTGGAATGGTAAAATACATGATCTTTTGTGTCCGGCTTCTTTCACTGACCCAAACTCTATTAACCTGTTACATAACTAGGGCTGACATGACAAAATGCCACAGACTGAGGCGTAAACCACAGAGCTTTATTTTCTTCCAGCTCTGGGGACTGGAAGTACAAGATCAAGGTACCAGCAGGTTTGGTTTTTCCCGAGGCCTCTCCTAGGCTTGCAGATGGCCACCTGCTCTCCATGTCCTCGCGTGGTTTGCTCTCTCTGGGTGCCCAGCCCTGGTGTCTCTGTACCCAAACTTCCTCTTCTTCTGAGGACACTGGTCTGACTGCCCCCACTCCAGTGAACTCATCTTCACGGCCTCACTTCTCTAAAGGCCCTGTCTCCAACACAGTCACACTGCGATGCATCAGGGTTCAGGGATTCAGTGTATGAGTGTGGATTGGGGTACACTGCCAAAACCCAACTTCCAAAGAGGAAAATCAGAGGACCAGATACTGGGGCCTCAGTGTCCCCACTCAGAGATGACCCATTTCAGTCCACAGCAGAAGTGTTCGCAGGGTTTGTCCATGGTTTATTTATTTTTTTAATATTTGTTTTATTTACTTGAAAGGCAGAGTTGAGAGAGAGAGACAGAAATCTTCTGTCTGCTGACTCACTCTCCAAATGGCTACAACAGCTAGGTCTGGGCCAGGCTGAAGCCAGCAGCCAGGAGCTCCACCTGGGTCTCCCGCGTGGGTGGCAGGGACCCAGTAACTTGAGCTATCATCTGCTGCCTTCCCAAGCGCTTTAGCAGGGAGCTGGGCCAGAAGCAGAGCAGCCAGGTCTCAAACTGATACTCAGATACGGAATCCGGGTGTCACAGTGGCAGCTTAAGTCACTGTGCCACAGCACTGGCTCCTCTGGGCCTCTTTACTGTGGTTACTGTGGAAAAGCAAGATTGAGCTTCAGAGAGGGACGCAGCTGGACCCTCAGCCACAGCTCCCTAGATAGCTGGCCATCTCTGTGAGGGGTCACTGAAGCCCAGTGTCTGGGCCTCTGATTTTCCTCCTTGGAAGCTGGATTTTGGCAATGCACCCAGAGATAAAGCGCTGGGAGTCTGAGTCACAAACCAGACCGGTGAGAGAATGGTAAATAAACTTGACAACATTTCCAGGGAGCTCAGAAATGCCAGTTGGAGTAGGATATTCCGGACGGCTCACAGCTAATTCGCTCTGTAAGAACGCATGGTAATTAGAAGGCGGTGGACTCTCTCTGTAGTTAGGAGGATCTGTGCATGGGAAGTCAGAGAATGGGGAGTCAGGGTCCCTGTAGCAGCTACGCTGGCAGAGCCAAGGAAGCCTGGGCATCGGTGTCTCAGTAGATTGATCTTTCACTCATTCCCACTACCTATGGCGATGCTGCTTCGTGTCTTGAGGGCCCCTCACTCCTTACTTAAACAGTGTGGTTACAGCTCTCAGCATCCTGCTCTTTTTCTCTTTGTTTTCAAGCTTTTGGGAGGAACTTTCCAGAATAAAGCTTTCTGGCTCACCCTCCTCTTTCCATGTGGTAAGGAGGGAGGCTGTCAGTGGGGAGAGGGTGAGAAGTTGAGAGTTGGGTCGTCGAGACCGATCTCAGAGGCAGCGTCCAGCCTCACGCGTTCTCCCTCGGCTTCTCTTTCTTACGACCCAGACCAGTGGTTGTTGACTTCCTGCTTGCTTCAGGGTCCCAGACGCAGGACCCGCTGCGGACAGCCTGTTCTGAGCAGCAACAGAGGCCACTGCCTGTAAACAAATTCTCACGCAGTCGGCCAGTACTGACGGAGCACCTGGCGTGTCATGGTCCTGGGTACTTGGGATGGAGGCCTGAGTGAACATAAGCCCGCCTCTCCCTGGCCCACTGAATCCTACACTCTGCTGCTCATTCTTCTCTGTGCCCTCCAATGGCTTCTGTCTTTTCTCAGTGTGGGCAGGCACTCTAGCGGGAGGAGGTGCCAACTGATTTAGCCCCTTCCCTGCCTCCTCCATTCTCCAACCCCGACTTGTGTGAACCAGAGAGAGAGAAACAGAGACCTTCCATCTGCTGGCTGACTCCCCAAATGGCTGCAACAGCTAGGTCTGTGAACCAGGTGCCACCCGGGGGCCTTCGCTCGTGTCCTATACCTGGATGGCTCTTTTTTTTTTTTTTTTTTTTTTTGACAGGCAGAGTGGACAGTGAGAGAGAGAGACAGAGAGAAAGGTCTTCCTTTGCCATTGGTTCACCCTCCAATGGCCGCGGCACCGCACTGATCCGAAGGTAGGAGCCAGGTGCTTCTCCTGGTCTCCCATGCGGGTGCAGGGCCCAAGCATTTGGGCCATCCTCCACTGCACTCCCGGGCCATAACAGAGAGCTGGCCTGGAAGAGGGGCAACCAGGACAGAATCTGGTGCCCCGACCGGGACTAGAACCCGGTGTGCCGGTGCCGCAAGGTGGAGGATTAGCCTATTGACCCGCGGCGCTGGCCCTGGATGGCTCTTATTGCAGGTATCTGGAAGTCCAGCTCCCTCCCTTCTTCAGAGATTTAGTATAGAAAACGGAATGCAAGCCCTCTCAAAGATTTTTTAAATGTCATAACATGTTGAAATGATACTATTTTGGATAATATTGGGTCAAATAAAATTTATTGTCAGAATGAGTTTCACCTGTTTGTTTTAATCGCTAGGAAGTTTTAAGTTCTGTTTCCTATGGGACAGGTCATGGAAATGTTACAATTTCTAAACCCTCTGGGAGGCAGCTCTTCTGTAACACTGTGTTTCTTAATAATAAAAACATGAGGTTTATCTAATAAGTTTTATTTCACTTATTTGAAAGGCAGAGTGACTGAGAGAGGGAGGGACACAGAGGAAAAATATCTTTAATTTGCTTAATTTGCTGGTTCATTCCCTAAGTGGCTGCCACAGCTAGAACTGGGCTAGGCTGAAGCCAGGAGCCTGGAACTCCATCCAGGTATCCCACGTCGGTGGCAGGGGCTCACGTCCTCGGGCTGTCCTCCACTGTCCTCCGGCTGTCCTCCACTGTCCTCCCAGGTGCATCAACAGGGAGCTGGATTGGAAGTGGAGCAGCCAGGACTCAAACTGGAGCTCTGATAGGAGACATCGGTGTTGTGAGCGGCACCTCTACCAGCTGCACCATTAACCCCAGCCCCTGTCTAGTGATTTTAGTGAAGCTTTTATAGAGATGCAGGATTGTTTTGTTTTTTCATTGACCAGTAAGGACATCTTAAAACTTTTAACTATAGTAGCCCTCTCTTACCTGTGCTTTCCTTTTTTTTTTTCTTAAGATTTATTTATTTGAAAGTCAGAATTACACACGCACACACACACACACACACACAGAGAGAGAGAGAGAGAGAGAGAGAGAGAGAGAGAGAGAAGTCTTTCATCCAATGCTTCATTCCCCAATTGGCCACACTGGCCAGAGCTGTGCTGATCCGAAGCCAGGAGCCAGGAGCTTCTTCTGGGTCTCCCACGTGGGTGCAGGGGCCCAAGGACTTGGGCCATCCTCTATTGCTTTACAGAGAGCTGGATCAGAAGTGGAGCAGCTAGGACTTGAACTGGCGCCCATATGGGATGCCGGAGGAGCCTCAGGCCAGGGCATTAACCTGCTGTGCCACAGCTCTGGTCCCTACCTGTAGTTTCATTTATCCATGCTCAACCATGGTCCGAAAGAATTAAATAGAACATTCTGGAAACAAAGCTTTAAGTTGTGCACTGTTCTGAGAAGCGTGAGGCAGTCTCTCGCCATCCTGCTCCGTCCCGCCTGGGACATGAATCATTACTTTGTCCAGCATCTCCATGCTTTACAAGCTACCTGCCATTATTCACTTAGGAGTCATCTTGGTATCAGATCTACTGTAAACTTTAAAATGTTCTTGGAAAGTGGAGTTAAAAGATAAGTTTATTTTCATGCAAAAAATTTGAAATTCATATGTAGAGGGCTCTTCAAAAGAGTTTGTGGAAAATATGTATTATGAAAAACTGCACATCGATTTCAAACTTTTTGCACCAGTATACACTTATATTCTAATTTCATTTTTCCAAGAACCTTTCAGAATACTCTCTGTTATTGCAGTATTGCAGTGCTTGTGTTCAAATAACCCTTATTTACTGAATAATGGCTGTAAAGTATAAGAGTAGTGATGCTAGCAACTGGACATGCTAAAGAGAAGCCATAAAGTACTTTCTTAAAGTGTGAAGGTGAAATTAAATAAGATTTTTTTTTGAGACAAGGACCACATTCATGTAACTTGTATTGCAGTATTTTGTTATAATTGTCCAGTTTTATTTATTATTGTTAATCCCTAATTTATCAATTGAATTTTATCCTCTATGTGTATGTATAGGAAAACATAATGCATTGGATAGGGTTCTGTTCTAGCCATGGCTTTAGGCATCCCCTGGGGGTCTTGGAACGTGTACCCTACCAATAAGGAAGAACTGCTGTACATAAGAAGACGAGGACCTCCTCCACATCTTTTTCTTTTTTAAATGCTGATTAATTTCATAAAGTCGCCATATCTTGTTAAATTAACTTTAACTGCAGTAATTGAGCGTGCGCCTCTTTTGCTGTGACTTTGCTGAAACACGCAAGTGTGTAAGTCTTTGAGGGTCTAGCTCATTGTTGTCACATGTTAAGCATTTTACACTGCAGGGCCGTTTGTAGGTTTTGAGTTACTAATCTTCGTAATAGTTTCTGAAGATGATTCTTATTTGCACATTATACAGACCACATCTAAAACACTCGGATCTGAAATTTTGTTGTCAGCATTGTATTAGAAAAAACCAAGAGGCCGCCATTGTGGTGTGGTTGTCACTGTTTGCAATGCCAGCATCCCATAGGGGAGTACCAGTTTGAGTCCTCGCTGCTTGATTTCTGATTTCACTCCCTGCTAATGCCCTTGGAAGGCAGCAGAGAATGGTCCAGTGCTTGGGCCCTGCCACCCATGTGGGAGACCCAGATGGAGTTCCTGGCTCCTGGTTTCAACCTGGCCCACACCTGGCTATTGCAGCCATTTGGGGAGTAACCTCATGAATGGAAGATCTTTCTCCTCTCTCTGTCTCTTTCTGTCTCTTCTTCTCTGTGTTGCTCTTTCAAATAAATACATCTTTAAAGAGACATTGAACATTCTAGTTGCAAAGTGATTTAACTGAGAGAAATTCCAGAGAGTACCAAACTAGTGAAGGTCTTTTTTATTCCTAGGCTTATCAGCTATGTGATCACAGATAATTAATTTAATATTGCTGGGCTTCAGTTTCATTAACTATTAGGAGAAAAGTAAGGGGCGTGTGTGTGTGTATGTGTGTGTGTGTATTGTAGAGACCTGATGGAATTCAGAAGTGAGTTCTTAGTTGTTTTTTTTTTTTAAGATCTATTTATTTTATTTGAAAGGTGGAGTTACAGAGAGAGAGAGAGAGAGAGGTCTTCCATCCGCTGGTTCACTCCCCAGATGGCTGCGATGGCCAGAGCTGTGCTGATCTGAAGCCAGGAGTCAGGAGCTTATTCCAGGTCTCGCACGTGGGTGCAGAGGCCCAAGGACTTGGACCATCTTGCACTGCTTTCCCAGGCCATAAAAGAGAGCTGGATCAGAAGTAGAGCAGCTGGAACCTGAACTGGTGCCCACGTGAGATGCCGGCACTGCAGGCGGTGGCTTTACCCACTACACCACAGTGCTAGGCCCCGAGTTCTTAGTTTTGACAAAGATCAGATCTTGCTGGAGTTTATAGCTGCACGGTACAGCCAGTTCCCAGCAAGTACTTGTTGCATGTAGAAAGCAATGGGAGAGCTTGTCTTTCAGTGAAACTGAAGAGCGATGAGATGGACGCGAAGTTCACAACTATATGTGAACTTGGCTTCCCAATGTGAACTTACCCTTGGCCTGCATCTGGTGTATTCTTACCAAACACTAGGTCTGTCTTTGTTCCCTCCTCTATTCCAATGGATGGGTTTTCCCCCTTCATGGGCATGAGAGCTATTGCTCTGTAATAGTCTCCAGGCGTGGCTCTGGTTGAACCCAAGATAACTGAGATTGCTTCTGCAGCCTCTTCCTCGCGGTGTCTGAGACACAGCTACTGTTGGTGAGCATTTCCTGAACTCTGGGTACCACAAGGAGAACCCTGTGTGTAACCAGGTCCATGCACTTCTTGAGTGGTTGCCCATCTCTGGCCACCTGTCACCTTGGGGAAAAGCAGGTCCAGCTTGAACCTCTCGGACCGAGCCCTGTGCGAAGGCTTCGGCTTCTTTATTTTGACATCAAGTGTGCACACTGGTGACAAAGACTACAGACCCATTTATATCCTCCAGAGAGCCCTACAAAACCAACAAACAGAATCACCCTGCAAATTAAAACACAGCTTGAGGGGCTGGCGCCATGGCTCACTAGGTTAATCCTCCACCTGCGGTGCTGGCATCCCATATGGATGCCGGGTTCTAGTCCCGGCTGCTCCTCTTCCAGTCCAGCTCTCTGCTGTGGCCTGGGAGGGCAGTGGAAGATGGCCCAGGTGCTTGGGCCCCTGCACCCACATGGGAGACCAGGAAGAAGCACCTGGCTTCTGGCTTCAAATTGGTGCAGCACCAGCCGTGGCGGCCATTTGGGGGGTGAACCAACGGAAGGAAGACCTTTCTCTCTGTCTCTCTCACTGTCTATAACTCTACCTGTCAAAAAAACAAAACAAAACAAAGCAAAACCACAGCTTGATTCTGTTTTCCTCCAGGTGTAGGGGTTATGCGGAATCCATGTGTTGTGTGTGTGTCATTTGCAAGAAGCAAAGGTGTTGTCAGCAGAGGCAAATCATCACAGAATTCGTGACTGTCTTTTTCCAGGTCCTTCCTCACTCAAAGCCAGAATCTACACAATCCATGCATTGTTTCTGTTCCTTCTTTTTTTTTTTTTTTTTTTTTCAGAATTTGAGCAAACTGAACTGTCACTGATACTTTTTAAAAAAAAATTTAACTTGTTATTTTGAAATGACTGCACACTTACAAGAAGTTGCAAAAGAGTACATGGGGTCCCAGGAACCTTTCACCCAGCTTCCGCCAATGGTGACATCTTAAGTGACTATAGCAAAAAAAAAAAAAAAAAAAAAATCTAGACCAGGAAATTAATGGTGACATCTTAAGTGACTATAGCAAAAAAAAAAAAAAAATCTAGACCAGGAAATTGACTTTGCTACAATACTGTGAACTAGACTACAGTGGACCTGGTGTTTACAAAGCTCATGTATTTTGAATATGTAATATAGTGCTTTTGAAGGCAAATGTGTCTTTGAATGCAAATCAGATGAGGAGGCTGACAAAGAGTACAAAGCTCTTTCAAAGCAGTGGCCAGGTGTGATGCTGGTCCCACACATCAACAACTTTAGAAGTGTGTGTACAAGCTCAGGAAGGAAAGGCATGCAGGTGGTGAGTAACAGGGACTGGGCAGAGGGAAATGGAAATTTCCTGGAGGGTTTGGTGGCACTTAGGTTGCACAGTTTGAGTGGATTCACCAGGAGCCAGACTGTGGCACAGTGGCCCCTCCTCATACCCTCCATAATGAGACATTTAAAGTCCACTTGATTGGAGAAAATATGTATGACATCTGTTCAACAACAATGAGTTTTAAAAGAAGATTTATTTGAGAGAGAGAGAGAGAGAGAGAGAGAGTAAGAGATATCATCCATCTGCTGGCTAGTTCACTCCCCAAATAGCCACAACTGTTGGGGCTGGGCCAGGCTGAGGTCAGGAACCAGGAACTCCATCTGGGTCTTCCACATGGGCAGCAGGGGCCCAAGCACCTGGGCCATCTTCTACTGCCTTCCTAGGTGGAATAGCAGGAACTTGGATTGGAAATGGAGCAGCAGCTAGGACTTGAATGAGCATTATATATGATGCCGGCCTAAGTGGAGCTTAACCCACTGTGACATGACACCACTTACATGTTTTAAATATAGACTCTACTTTTTAGAGCAGTTTTAGGTTCATAGCAAAATTACAGGAAAAGAAAGTACAGGGCTCCATATACCTCCTGCCCCCTCCCATGCCACAAACACAGCCTCCCCTGCTGTCAGCATTCCCCACCAGATGGGTGCATTTAACACTCAGTGAACCCACCTCAGTACTTCGTCATCATCACCGTAATTTTTGGTGTTGTGCATTCTGGGTTTTGCACAAATACATCGTGACCTGTATACACCATCATAGCATCATACAAAATTGTTTCACTGCCTTAAAAATCCTCTGTGCGTTGCCTGTTCATCCTTCCCTTCCTCCCACAATCACCAATCTCCCAGAGTGTCATGTAGTTGTAATCAGACAGTATGTAGCCTTTTCAGAGTTAGTAGTATGCATTTAAAGATCCTTCATGTCTTTTCATGCCTTGCTAGTTAATTTCTTTTTAGCCACTCTCTGGTTTCTCTGCCTCTCAAATAAATAAATAAGTAAATCTTTTAAAAGAAGATTTATTTATTTGAAAGAATTACAAAGAAAGGAGAGAGAGAGAAAGAGAGAGAGAGATATCTTCTGTTCAGTGGTTCACTTCCCAAATGGCTGCAGAGGCTGGAGCTGGGCCCATCTGAAGCCAGGAGCCAGAAATTTCTTCCAGGTTTCCCACATGGGTGCAGGGCCCCAAGCACTGGGACCATCTTCCACTGCTTTCCCAAGCACAGTGAGCCTAGATTGGAACTGAAGCAGCCGGGACATGAACAGAGAGCAACGTTACAGTCAGTGGCTTAACCTGCTGCGCCATTGAGCCGGCCCCATGCTTCTGTTTTGATAATTATGAATAAAACTGCTATCAACATCTGTGTGCACATTATGAATTGGATTTTCAATCTCCTTATGTGACACTGGGCAACGTGAATTACAATATTTTATATTTTTAAAAAGTCACTCCTCCCCTCCCCCTGTTCGGTGGGTGGGTGTGGAGGGTTTGGTTTCACTGTTTGGTGTCTCCGTTCACTCTCACACGTGGGATTTTTCACAGGAACGAATAATGACACTGTGTCTAATTAGCAACTTTGGACTGCTTGCAGCCTGCCACAGCTTGTTACCATGCTCATCCTCTCTCCCGGGAGGAGGTTGGCACTAGCGCGGTTTCAGTGTTTCAGTGCTCCTAGTTGGCACGGCATCGTGAGTGTGGCTGCTCTTCCAGCTGCATTTGGGATCCACGGGTAAAGGGTTCGGGGACACTGGCCAGCCGTCGTGGAGAAAAACCACCTCCGAGGTCCTTTCTCTAGGGCTGGGCCGAGCCCAATGATTTCACCTCTGTAAGCACCTCGCCAGGCACTTGGTGGGTTCTTCCTAAATGTCAGAGGCTCGTTTTAAGTAATTGCCCTGCTACTGTCTCAGTCAACAATGAAAGCCTTTCTGTTGCTCTTGCCTTCCAAACAGCTCCATTGTTCTGGGTGAGATGGGCTGAGTGGCAGTTTGATCTTGCCCTGCCTTAATCCTGGGTTACTGCAGGTCCACAGGGAGTCCCCTGGAGAGCTGTCTGTGGTCTGTGTGAAGTATAAGGGAAACTGGGGACTGGGTGGGGGAGGGGAAAGACACCCACAGACAACCCTAACTGGCCTTCTTCCTTTACCCCTGAAATGCTTCCTTGACCTCTGTAATCTCCAGCCCTCCCCTCACTCCTTCACAGAAAACAAAGGGGTTCACCAGGGTCTTGAAGGTATTTTTAGCTTTGATAAGGCCCAGGTGCCTGACTGTATCTAAAAGTCCTCCATCTGCACAGGTAGTTCCGGCTGTACATAAATCACTGTGGGTGGACAGGGCAGAGGGACGGTCTGGGGTGAAGATGGGGCCATTTACCCGAGGAGGAGAAAGTCGGGAGGAAGGCTAAACCAGTACATTCCTGGATTGTAGCCGCATCCCCGTCATCGACAAGGGTTTCGGAGTGAAGAGATTATGCCTTCCATGAGGTTGCTACCTTCATTTACCCCCCGGGGCTGCAAAGGCTGCAAGGGTTTCTAGCCGGCTATCACAAACAAAACAAATGTGAATTCATCCCCCTCCCCTGGTTAGATATCCCCAGGGAGGGGGCTTAACCTTAACTTCCCTTTGCCTACTGCTTATCTGGGGCAGGAGGTGACTGGGGAAGAACCCTCTCTTTGCCTTGGACACCCAGGGCTATTGACGTGCAGGCAGGGAAGGCGCCTGGTGTGCGAATAAAGCTCAGCTGGGATCTCTTGGGAACATCAGCTGCCTGGTGTCCTGAGAGCTGACCTTGGACAAGAAATTAAGATGGGGCAGACCCGGTGCCTGCTTCCTCCCTTAAGTTGAAGCCAACAATGTCTCTGGAAGTTCAGAGGAAAGGTGGAAGAATTCTGGCTCTCGGTGGGCTGGCCCAGCCAGTCGGTGTGTGCAGAACCCCAGGTGGGCAGAAAGCTGGATACACAGGTGTCATGCCCGAGGAGCTGGGGGGCAGGAGTTCCTTGCAAGACCCCTGCGTTTCCCGGGATAGGAACTCTTCCCGGTGGCTCGGGCGCTCCCTGGTTGCTGTTTCCTCTTCAGGTCAGCCCACTCTTATTTCAGGAGTGGCATGGGGCTCTCCCTTGGGCGTTCTAGGGTGTCACCTCTGGCATTTGCTCCCGCTGCAGAAAAACAAGTCCAAATGCAATGCATCGGGTTTCTGAACAGCTGCCCGAGCGCGGAAACCAGCCCGTGTCAGCAAAGCTGTCGGCGGTGGGGGGAGCAGGGGCTCCAGGCAGGGCGGCGCAGTTGGGCGGGGTGTTGGGGGGGGTAGGGGTTAGGGCAGGGAGGCCTCTGGGGCCAGCGGCCAGGTGGGTGATGCTTGGCGCACCGGCGGCCCCTGGAGCGGCCAGACTGCGAGGGGGGCGGGGCGGAGGCACCGGTAGGGCGGGCGCACCCGGCAGGAGCAGCTGCGCCGGCCGCCAGGGAGCTGGGCCCTCCCAGCTGAGAGCATGCGGGACGTGAGCGACGTGTGGCAGCCTCTGCGCAGACTTTTCCACTGCAGAGTGGTTTCAGCGGGCGCCGCCTTCTCCCCGCCAATCAGAGCTTGGCCTCGGCGAGAAGTGCGCGCCTCTCTGCAAGACAGGGCAGCGCCGCGCCTCCGCGCTGAGGCTCGGTTTGCTGAAGTCACATCCCCTGTGGTGCCCCTGCGCGACCGGCGGGCCTCGCCCAGAGCGCCCCAGGTCTTCGCCACAGGGCCTCCCACCTGCCTCCGCGACCGGCCCGCAGATCGCGAGGAAAAGGGGAGAGAGTAGTAGTACACACCGACAAAGTAGCGAGGGCACGCTATAGGGTGTGCAGAAGACAGGCCTGAACCCCAGTAGGAGTTTGCATGGTCTGGGGGCTTATAGTCCAGTAATGAGTTGCAGGTGGAAACGGGGGGGGTGTCTAGTTTTATTTACTCTTCCACTCTGAGAGAAACATTCATCGAATACTATACATGAAAATCAAGATGCCAGCTGAGCCCCTGCAAAGGTCCCTTCCAGTGCTGCTGTTTGGGCTTTTCCTTCCTGCCCTCATGCCCAGCACCGCAGGCCTCGCAGGGTTCCCGGTCTTTGGAATTAGGTAAAGGGGGAGCAGTGGGCACCCAGCAGAAGCTCAGGTGTCTGAGGGATTCAGGGCACGGATGGCACGGATCGTAGTGTGTGAGGACTCGCAAGTACGATCAGGAAGCAGCTCTGGCTGCCCCGGAGCGCGCAGTAGGAATGCGGAGTACTGAGACCCCACAGGTACAAAAAGGCCGCATCAGTGGGATGCGTGTTAACCAGCATCCCAGGGGATTGGGCCGCGAGGGTCCACAGACTACACTGGATGGCGCCGCGCCGCTGCTCTCCCCTAGCACAGCAGAGATGAGGGGTCAGAATGAATGGAGGAAGCTGTCCTCAGGATGGGGTAACAGGAGCGAGGCCAGGCAGGGCTGGGCGTTCTCCAGCGCCGGGGCTGGGTTGCAGAAGAAGCAGTGCGCGCTGTCGTCTCCCGCCCGCAGGGGGCACCCACAAGCCGCCCTCTGGCCAGCGCAGCCTCCTCCCCACGTGAAAAGGGGCTGGGACGCGAGGAATGCGGCCCGCCCCGAGGCTGACGTGCGCCGCGACTCTTAAAAGGCCGGGCAGTGAGTGGGGCTCCCCGGCAGAGCAGGAGAGCAGGCGAGCGGCGGCGTGGCTGTCACTGCGCCCGAGCATCCCGGGGTTTCCGGCGCGGACGCAGCGGCCGTGCGAGCAGCCCGCAGCCCGCGCCCTTCGCCGCCATCAGCGGAGCACTCGTGGCGGGCCAGCGCCCGGACTCGAGCACAAAGCACGCTTCCCCAGGCAGCAGCAGCAGCAGCAGCTCAGCGAGCGGCTGGCCGCACGCCGGCGCACGCATCCCCCTCTTCTTTGTTCCGGGGGTCGGCGGCCGTCTCGTCCCCACGTCGGATTCTCCTCCTGGGGGTGGTGGGCCGCCGGGCTCAGCTGCGAAGATGCCCTTGGAGTTGACGCAGAGCCGGGTGCAGAAGATCTGGGTGCCCATCGACCACCGGCCCTCGTTGCCCAGATGTGAGTGCGATCGCGCGGGAGCAGGAGTTGCAAGTCCGCGCCGCCGCGTGCAGGGCTGGGCCATTGTGTGGGGCCGCTTTGTGCCGATGCCCCGCTGCGGGAGGCGCGCTCGTGCCGGCCGGGGCGGCGGCGCGGGGGCGGCGGCTGCCCGCGGCTCCCGGGTCCGGCGGCGGGGGCGCTAGGGCCCCGGAACCGGCGAGCTCGCCGAGCCTGGGCTGCGAGCGCCGCCGCGGCGGAAAGCGTGCGCCTCCGGGGAGGCCGGGCCGCGCGCCCCGCCCCGGGCACCGGCGGCGCGACTGCGGCCAAGGGGCGCGGCCGTCTGCGCCTCCGCCTCTCTGGGTGTCCGGCGTCCGCCTCTCCTGCCTCCCTCCGATTTCCATCTGCCCCTTTCTAAACGTGTCTCCTGTCTGCTTTTTCTTCGTGCTCGCATTTCTCCCCCTTAACCCTGTCTTTCTCCGTGCGCCCCTGTGCGAGTATATGTCTCGATATTCTCTCTTTTCACTCCTCTTTTCCCTGTCGATGTCCATCTATTCCCTCTGTGCTCCGGCGTCTGCGGGGCGCCCTAAGCGGCGGGGTTAGGGGACGACATCACAATCCCTGGGGTCTCCGTGGCGCTTGGTTGAGGGGCGGGCGCGCGGCGGTGACCGCGGGTTGGTGGGAGGTCACGCGTGCACGCGTCCCTCGGGGCTCGGAATGTGCGGGCGCCTCCCGCCGCCGCTCCTGTCACCCCGATGCGCTCTCGAGAGGGCTCCCTGGTTCTCCACCGCCAGCTGCAGCCTGCAGCCTCCGGAAAGGACGGTTGGACTGGCCAGGAGGCGCCCAGAGTACCATCGTGTGGCCGAGGGCCAGTGAGCAGGTGGGCATTTTGCCCGGGCCGGGGTTGTAGCCCGAGAGGGGACTGCCGAACCCAGGTGCAAACCCTGGAGACACCTTCCGGTCATCTGAGGGCACCTGAGCTCCAGGTGCTGGCTGGGCGTCTCCACTGCCACGTTTTCCAGGAGCGCCACCGCGGACCGTGACAGCCCGTCCTGGGCTTCTGCCAGCCTGAATCACCGCCCTCCCCATGCCAGGACCGGTGCAGGGGAAGCGAGCCCTGCGCCTGCCTGGGGTGCACGCTGGGCCGAGGTCCTGCTGGACCCGGAGGTTGGAGGGCAAGTGCGCAGGAGACCTCTGCTTCTCAGCCTTCTTGGCACAGAAGCCGAGGGCTGGGGCTTGGCAGGTCTGCCGCGGATCTGGCCTTCGAAGCGTGCTCGCTAAACCGGAGCTGCCCAGGGTCTTCCCATGTAACCTGTCGGTGGTGGGGGACGCACCCCACTCCAGGGCTCCAGGGGGAGATGAGGCCAAGGCCAGACGGGGAACAACGCCCTCCCCCCCTTCAGTTTTGAATAAAACAAGTGTTATCCGTTGGGCGCTTGGTAAACCGCAGTGGGTGGCACAAAGCAAGGACTGGATTTTTATGTCTGTAAATACTTGGGATGGTATGTGTGCCCTTACACACACTGGCTTGTTTTTCCCCCGAGGTTGCTGTTTGCACCGCCTTAGCTCCTAGTGATTTCTCAGAGAAGCCAGGGTGTGGCCATGCATCCTTCCTCCAGGGCTGAGAAAAACCCATCCATTAGACTCCATCAGACTGCACGTTGCACACTCGGATGAGACATTTGCCTAAGAATCCCTGTCGGAACCCTTCAGACCTGGGGGGGTGGGGTTGAGGGGAGAGTTATGTCTACAGCCAATGGATTAAGTTTCTTGTCCAGCTGCAAAGCCTGCACCTCCCGTCAGACACAAACCAGAACGGAGGGGAGACTAACTGAATTTGTGAATCAGCTTACCTGGAGGGACGTTAAGCTCTTGACTGGCAGGGGGACGGACCGGCCCTTCCTTCTGATTGTCCTTTATCATCGCAAAGAAATCATGCGGCTCTGTGTGTGGGTCCCTACTTGGGGTGAATTATTTATGCACCGAGAACTTCAGCATCCTTGTCTGTCGTGTGGGTTGCATTACTGTTTATCTAATGGGGCTGTGAGGAGTCCCATGTAGCGTGGTGGGGCCTGAGAGACAGTGCCTGGCACTTAGTAAGCCTTAACTAAAACGTTGCCATCATCAACGCAGCAAAGTGGATATTCATCCCGGTCGTTACAGGGCTGTCTTCAACAGGGAGCAGAGACAGCACCTTAAGGTACCAAAGGTTTTTCGTACCTACAGAGGAATGAGACAAGCTGCTAATTTATCTTTGCTCAGGATCTAGAATAGTGGGATCAGAGGTCCATGTGGTACTCAGATAAAGACAGAAAGATTCTCATCTTGGAAATGGGCCACATGCATGGTGTTCTGCTTTAAGGAGATGCTTGGATGCCCTAGGAGATGCCTGTCTTGCCCCTGAAGTTCATAGCTGGTGATTCTCAGCCTGGGTTGCACGTTAGAATCAATTGGGAGGGACTAGGGGAGGGGCATAGTGAAAAAGAACTCCTACTGGAGCCTCAAGCCTGGTCACTATGCGCATATGCATCTTACATTTTAGAAGCGCCTTGGGTTTGGCTGCTGGTGGAGAGCCCCTCATTTAGGAGAGAGCGCTTGAAGGGTTCCAGGCGAGGAAGACCTCAGCTGAGTCCTGATCCACCACGTGCTGCTTTTGCGGTGTGACCTCTCCCTGCTCTGCATCACACTGTGCTGTTGTATTGCCTCCTAAATTTGTCAGTGATCATTAAAATATCCCCCGTACCACTACGTGTTGCCAGTTAAAACTATGCGGCTACAAAGGCCATTCATTAGGCCTGAGATTGGTTTGATGTTAAAATATGCATGCAAAGTAATGCCTGTGCATGGTAACTATCAAACAGTGCAGAAGAGCTATGGAAAGAAGCGTCAATTAGATGCATTCTCCCACTGTTGGAAATCCTCCATCGAGGCTAACTCATTGAGATGCGAGCCTTCATGTTAGGTCAACTTGAGGACACCACTGATGCCGGGAGAGTGGTTGATATCTGGTTGCCCACAGCCAGTTGTCCCATATCTCTCTGTGTGCTCATGTTGCCTGCCTTCTGGTCTCCGGCATGTTAAACCCATAGGGTGCTCATGTGGCTGCAGAGTTTGTCCTCATCTGGTGGTGGTGCTTTGAGGTGGTTACTGTAGACCAGCACAACCTTGGTTCCCTTCGGCAGCTATGGGGATGGATCCCTTCTGGAGACTCATCTTTCTGTGAATGAAGCCCAGCTCACCGACTTGTAGAAAAGAAGACGTGAATTTGCATCTTGTGTTTTGAGGCTAGCATCTCACGGAGCCTCTGAGTAGAAGGAAGCTCGCAGGAGGTACAGGAGCCAGAGCCAAGGGTCTTCCCAACCACTGTCTCTTTTAAGAATAAGTTCAGGGCATCCGTGGGGTGGATGAGGGCAGATGTCCTTATCAGAGAGAGCAGTCACTTAATCTAGGCAGGAGAACTGGAGTTGGAACCCTGGGTGCCAGCCTCCCAGCCCAGCTGTGACACAGACCAGCCCTGTCCAGATGGTGGGGTTTAACTCGTCCGTCTGGCTGATTCTTTCCCTAATCGGCAACCTCAGTCAACATTGCCTGCAGCTCACGTGCTCACCAGCTAACCTGGTTTGGTTTGATGACCTGCAGGGGAACTGGAACAAGTAGCCAGTTTGTGTTCAGTAGCAGTAAAATGGCACGACTGGCTTGTGGACAGCCCAGTCTTAGCTCCAAGGTACTCCGATGCCCAGTCTTAGCTCCAAGGTACTCCGATGCTGACCCCGATTCATCCATCCATTCCCCCAGCTTACCCGGCACCCAGCAATTGTGACAAATGGCCAAGTCAATGAACACGATGACTTCTTAAAGTTGAGGGTTCGCTCCTAGTAGTTGGTGACTTCCAGTGGTCAGAGCCTTAACCATGCAGCAACCTTACAGCCTGAGCCCGGGGCCTGCCCCACCCTGATGGCAAATCAGAGTGTGCATTCTGTTAACCCAGCCAATGTTTTGTTTTTTTTTTTTTTGTTTGTTTGTTTTTTAATTTTTGACAGGCAGAGTGGACAGTGAGACAGACAGAGAGAAAGGTCTTCCCTTGCCATTGGTTCACCCTCCAATGGCCACCGCGGCAGGTGCGCTGTGGCCGGCACACCGCGGTAATCCAAAGGCAGGAGCCAGGTACTTCTCCTGGTCTCCCATGTGCAGGGCCCAAGCACTTGGGCCGTCCTCCACTGCACTCCCAGGCCACAGCAGAGAGCTGGCCTGGAAGAGGGGCAACCGGGACAGAATCCGGTGCCCCGACCGGGACTAGAACCCGGTGTGCCGGCGCCGCAAGGCGGAGGATTAGCCTGTTGAGCCACGGCGCCGGCCACCAGCCAATGGTTTTTAAACGATGGCTTCCTTCCCCTGTAGCGTAGTGAACATCTGTGTGCTCCCACAGGCATCCTCAAATTGACGTCTAACACTGACATCTCAGCATAGCTACACTTGAAAAACTTGTTTTGTCAGAAGTTGGACAGCTGTGTGGAATGACATATGCAGGAGCTCCTCCGAACAGCTTGTGTGAAGCACGGTGTTTATTCCGCCATCACTGCGCTCTTGAGGGAGACAAGAAGGAGGATGAGAGTGGTCCGCAGCTGTATCTCTTTTGATGGCAGAAGTATCGAGAGAGAAGGCAGGAAGAAACCCAAGGTCTCCCTTCAGGCAGCGACAGGGCCATTGAGTTGAGTTGTGCTGTGAGTTTAAAAAAAAAAAAAAGCAGGGAGGGTTGAGGGAGAATGAGACTTAAAAGATTTAGTCAGAAGGACTTGTGGTTGCCTCCTGAGAGCCGGGGGTGCCTGGGAGGAGGGACGGTGGCAGCCACCCTCGGCAGGCTCTTGCCACGTCTTTGAATCTTAGGCATGGAGCTAAGGAATAAGGAGTGATGGTTTAACAGAGCTTGAAATTCAGCCTAAACTTCTGCCTTGTAGCATTCACTCCGTTGTGTCTTTTTGGATTTGTTAGTATTATTTTATTGTATTATTTTTTGTTCCCGAAGTGTTACTGGCAGAAGATTTGTCCTTGTGATTAGTGGGTGGATCGTAATCTCGGATTTGGGACACCAGGCGGCTCTGTCTTCTGTCTCGGCTGCCTTGGCCTGGTCCCATGTGTGAGTGCAGCTGTGCATGTTTCTGATGGTCTCTGTGCGTGTCTAGGTGGCTCCGAGGAGCCAGCTGTCTGTCTGCTTGTCCCTGGGACATGAGAGCCCTTGGTGCTTGTTTGCTTCACTAAGGCGATGATGATCGCTGCTGCCTCCCTGCGGGCAGTGCGAGCTGCTGTTTTCTAGGAACGCATTTGTTGCTGGGAGCCGAGGAGGGCAGCCCCCAGAGCGTTCCCTGATCCCTGATGGCCTTGTTTCCTCCCCCTGTCACCCAGGTTACAAGTGGTGCACAGATACTAGCAAGGAGCCAGAACCCCCTGAGCCTGCAGGTTTGGGGGCAAGCATAGAATTATGGTGGTGTTTGGCAATGGACCTCAGTTGGGGACCTCTGCTGGGGGTCCAGCCTTAGGCAGGGGCCTCTTCCCCTGCGCTGTGCATGGGATAGCAGCTCTGCTTCCTCTGCACCCTGGCGCTTGCCTGCGGAGGCTCATCTGTGCGTCAGAGCCTCTGTCCAAATCTGACATTGGCCTAGATCGGGTGTTATGGCTTCCAAAGCTTCCCCTGCAAGCCGTGCAGCCTGTGCCTGGGACGTGATGAGCACAGCTGGGCTGACCGAGACAGCCTGAGAGCGTGGGGCAGCACCGCCCGGGCTGGACTTGGCACGCGGCCCTTGGCCTGTGAGCGTGCTTGTCACCAGGATGCAGGAGTCGCCAGAGTCTCAGGCCTTCTGCTTCCTGAACAGGCTGCTTGTGGCTGCTTTCTGAGACTCCGGGGGAGATCCCGGTCCCTGGTGGTATCTTACAGAAACCTCTGAGGAACATGGGATCGTGGTTGAGTGGTGGACGCCAGGAGGGTACTCAGAGGCCACAGCATCTCTGGTGGTGCCAACCTCTGCCTGGGGCTTAGTGCCTGGCACGGCTGGCTCCCTGGCATCCATCAGCCTGGCAGCAGAAGGTGGCAGTCGGGGAAGAGGCTGAGACTCTCAGGGATACCGGGATTTACCCGTCCCCTGGGGAGAACCAGTATTCTGCATCCTCCGGCCTGCTTTGATCTGGGAAAACCAATTGCCTTCTTTATAAAAATCTCTTTGAGGAAGGCCATGGAGACCTCCTGTATGGAGGCTAGGAAGCTGGTGCTTGGGTTCGCTCTGAATCCTGGCAGGTCCAGGGCCCAACTCCCATGGCCCTCTGCTGCCTGCTGCCTCGGTTTGTGTACTGTGATTGGAACCTACCCCGCTCTCCTGTTGCCATCATCTTCCCTGGCGTTGGGGTCCCTTCGTTACACCCCCAGGAGAGGAGCATTTCTACTGTGGGTCGCCTACTGGGTGTAGGGTTTTCTGTGTTGGGTCAGGAATTTGGCTTCCAGACTGCACTTGCCAAGGATAGCCTAAAGTGAGGTTGAGCTGCAAGGGGTCATTGTGGGGCTCTGGCCACTAGGGGGCCGAGGGCCCATTGGATTATAAAATGTTGTGGGTGGTGGAGGAGGGGGCTTGGGATGGGGAATGAAAGAATTCTGATGAAATTCTTTGAAGTTTATTGTTGGAGGGAGGTCTGTGCTCAATAACTTCTGCCACGTGACTGGTGATCCCCTTGTGAAAATGTTATTTCTTTAGCTCTCATCTACGTTTATTATTTATTTGGAGAAAGAGGGAAAGAGAGTGTGCACAGGCTCCCAAAGGGCGGTTCACTCCCAAAAGCCTGGAAAGGCCTGGGAGCAGGTGCAGTGCTGGGAGACGGGAATGAGTGGCAGGAACCCAACGACTTGAGCCATCATTGCCGATTTCCAGGGTCCATATTAGCAGGAGCTGGAATTGGGAGCCAGAACTGGGTATTGAACTTGGGTACACTGCTGTGGGATACAGGCATCCTAACTGCCCCCCCCCCCCAAATTTATTTCCAATTAACACATGATAGTTGTATGTATATATGGACTACAGTGTACTAACTCAGCACATGTATACAATGTGTAAATTGGGGTAATTAATATTTCCATCTCCTTATTTCTAGGAACCCAGCTAGAAATATTTGGAGCCTCCCGACTCGTCTCATAGATCTATATAAAGTAGATAATAAATGATGATAAATTGTAGTCACCCCGTTGTGCTGTAGAACACTTGATCTTACCTCTCTCCTGGCTGTCCTTTCCAGCCTGTGGGCCGAAGCTGACCAACTCCCCCACAGTGATTGTCATGGTGGGCCTCCCAGCCCGGGGGAAGACGTACATCTCCAAGAAGCTGACGCGCTACCTCAACTGGATTGGTGTCCCAACAAAAGGTGAGGCCGGGTCCCGAGACTAGAGGAGTCAAGCCGTGGGCTACGATCCTGCCTGCTCCTGGTCCTCACCTTCAGGGCTGCCCGTGGTTGCTGATTCCCCACCCGCCACTGCCTGGCTGATTTCATCTCCTTCCTGGAGCCTTCTCTGGCCACCCCAGTCCCTGCAGATCAGTGCCCTTGCACTTGGTTGAAAGCTCCTCTGCTAACCTCCTCCAGTGCTCTGTCGGTGAACCTG
The DNA here is from genome assembly GCF_033115175.1 of Lepus europaeus. Classification (NCBI taxonomy): domain Eukaryota; kingdom Metazoa; phylum Chordata; class Mammalia; order Lagomorpha; family Leporidae; genus Lepus; species Lepus europaeus. Next base: position 75,948,656 of record NC_084840.1, on the reverse strand, counting down.
CCTGGTCCTCCCGGCTGGAAGTATCTTAAATATGGGGACTGTGGGTTTTTTTTTTTTGTTTGTTTGTTTTTGGAGGGGATGGGGGATGAAAGAATGAAAGATCTCTCGCTGCCACCTGCCGAGAGATCCCAGGAGCTATTAGTGTGTCCCCCTGCTGGCTGCCTGCCTGAGCCTCTTAGCCTCTGTTCTTACAACCCCAGTCTCTGGTCTACAGCCTAGGGAGCCTCGGGCCTTGTGCTGCAGCCTCACATATCGTGCAGGCAGCAGTGGGCTCTGTGTTTCTGGAGGAAGCCGGGCTGCTTCCCAGCCCGTTGCTTCTAGGGAGCAGGTGGCAATGCTGGACTGGGATGTCACACTCTTAGTTTCCATACTGGATCATCATCTCATTCAGGCTGGTGTTTGTTCTTTTTTTTTCCCCTTTGATTGGGACTGTGCTCCCAGCTGGAAGTCGGCCCCTTCCTCCTGCTTGGTCACCCAGGGCTGTCCTTGTCTTTTCCCATCCTCAGTGTTCAATGTGGGGGAATACCGCCGGGAGGCTGTGAAGCAGTACAGCTCCTACAACTTCTTCCGCCCCGACAATGAAGAGGCAATGAAAGTTCGCAAGTAAGCCACGACGAGCTGCCCCGGTGGGCTGCGGGTTTGGGTTCGCCTTGTCTCTTAGGCCGGGCTCCATAGGAGGAAGGGAAAGGCTGGGCTGCAGAGTGGCTCTGCTGGTGGCCATCAGATCTGTCAGGTGTTAGGTCAAGCCTCTCGGCCTGTCCGAGACTGGGCAGCTTTGATCTGTTCCCAGATGGTCTGCCCAGGCTAACGGAGACAGATCAACAGCAGCAGCCCCAGCTCTTGAGAGCACACAAAGTCCTTTTCATTGAGAATCATCTGGGTACGTTTGGAAAGGATTTCTTTTGAAGCAGGAGGCGATTGGGAGCCCCAGTGCAACGTGCTCAACCCTGACTGCACTTTAGAAGCCACCTGGGAAGCTTGTCAAGGTCCCAGTGCCAGGCCCCACCCGGGAGCATCTGTGGGTGGGCTCTGGACATCTGTTTTGTAACAGCCCTCCAGAGGGATGGTTCCAGTGTGCAGCCAGGCCCGAGCGCGCCCAGGCCATCTGCGCTGGACCTGATTGGAGGGCCTGGCTAGCACTGAGCAGTTTAGGAACAGAATTGCCAGGTGCTGTTGGCTGGGGCCAGTGAGGGAGCTTCCTTGGGCTACGCTGGTGGATGGGCCGGCTCTGATTGCAGCTTCTCTTTCTTGTGCATTGCAGGCAATGTGCCTTAGCTGCCCTGAGAGATGTCAAAAGTTACCTGACAAAGGAAGGAGGTCAAATTGCAGTAAGTCCGAGGCATACAGCTGGCTCACTCTGCAACGCCACAGCAGGAAGATGTTCTCAGTGGCCTGCGCGGTGCTGGGAGACACTGTGGGGACATTGCAGACAGGGACAGGCAGGGCCTCTGGCCCGGAGAGATGAGGGAAGCAGGTGGCTAGAAGAGCCTGGGGACTTGGTAGGGACTTAAGGACACAGCCACAGTGAGTGCTGTCACACATATGCCCAACCCCAGCCTTATGGGCAGCTGGTCACCACCTTGAGGGAGGGCAGAATCTGGGATACCACAGTGCCCAGGAGCCATTGGCCCTTCTGTGTGTTCCCTCCCGCTGGGTGTTACTGGTTGCTTCCCGCGGCCATTCCCACCCCTCCCCTGCTGTCTCTGAGTGCTGGAGGCAGTGGGAGAGGGAGGGCTGCCTACAGGCACAGCCCTGGAGATGGGCAGAGCACCGTCTCTGCTGGAAGTGCCTTTCTGGACTTGTTCCTGGAAATGGCATATTCCTGGTGTTGGTAAATACTGTTCAACTCAAGCTCAGATTCTTCTTCCCTGCCTTTCTCCCTCCCTATCAGGTTTTTGATGCCACCAACACTACTAGAGAGAGGAGACACATGATCCTTCATTTTGCCAAAGAAAATGATTTCAAGGTGAGCCAGACTCCTTGTCTTGCTCCAGGGAGCTCAGAAGAGAGGGGAGGTTCTCGGGGACCAAGTGACTCCCTGATTCCGTTTTGTTCCTTCGTCTGCCACTGCCTGAGCTTTGCTGTCTAAAAGCAGGGCCTTCCTTGTGGCAGAGCTCTCAAGGGTGGAGAAGACCTCCCACCCGGGATGGGGCAGTAGGTCCGTGTCTTTTTGTGTCTTTGGGGATTGATAAGTGGTCTCTTTCCTCCTTGTATGTGATGCTAGCCCCACAATGATATCTAGGTTGGCCCATTGTGGTGTGTTTTCCTTTTATTGTCAACTTTCTTTTTTTTTATTTGAAAGGCAGAGGGCAACAGACAGGCAGAGAGACCTCCCATCCTTTGGTTCACTCCCTGAATGCCCACAATAACCAGGACTTAGGCTCAAACCAGAGGCCAGGAACTCTTGGTCTTGGTCTCCCATTGGGGTGGCAGAGACCCAACTACTGAGCCATCACCTGCTGTCTCCTAGGGTCTGCAGTAGCAGGAAGCTGGGATTGGAAGCAGAGCTGGGACTCCAACCTGGGCACTGCAGTAGGGGCTGTGGGTATCCCAGCTGGTGTCCTGACTGCTAAGCCAAGTGCCTGCCCATAGATGTGGTTCTCTAACCTTTCTGTCTGGCTGACTCCCAACAGGTGTTTTTCATTGAGTCCGTGTGTGATGACCCTTCAGTTGTAGCCTCCAACATCATGGTAAGACAACCAGCCACCCTCACTCTTTGTGTTTGCACCTAAACCACAAACACATCTTCAATCCAAGAAAAGTTGGGGGCCCCAGGTCAGGTCCTGCAGAGTCACTAAACCCTCAGGATGAGCTGCCCCGCCTGCTTCTGTTGTTGTCTGAGAGGTGAGAAGGGCAGAGAGCAGTTGAATGGAGCAGCCTGTCCCAAGACCTGAGCTGGCCCCACGGGGGTCTTTGAGGATAGCCGGCAGTGCACAGGGTTGGCTGGGACATGAGAGATACAGCAGAGGAGTTGGGATCAGTTTCTGCAGACAGCTGCAGCTTGGCAGCCGAGTGGTGATGGGGCTGCTGGGGACAAGGAGCAGTTACTCCTCCAGGAGGGGTGGGAGGCAGCGGGGCTGGTAGTTTTTGCTATGAAGGTCACTGGTAGGTAAGAATGGTTCTGTGTAAACAACAGCCTACAGGGCTCAGTAACCTGAAGGCAGAGGTCCCAAGTTTGAGAGGAAGGGGTGCAGGGGAAAGTGTCTTCCTAGAGGATGCATCTAATGCTCGTGCCGCGGAGCCTGCTCTGTCTCCACTACCCCGATGAGAGCTTGCCTCGATGTGCTGAGGGTAGATGGTGCTGACACCAGTGTGTCAGGAACAGAAGTGATCTCTGTGAAGACTTCACTCCAGGTCACCTCTCCAGCCTCAGCAGCTCAGAATATAAAGCAAAGTTTTCCTGATAAGCAGGGAACGCCATGCTATTGCTGCATGTGGATGTGCATCTTGAAGGAGATGCTGAACACACACTGGCTTCCTGGGCTTTGTCTCCAAGGCAGTGCAGTCGTTTGCAAGCCTTGTCTGAGAAAGTAGTTCATATTTCAGGCAGAGCTATCTGAATTGTGGAAAATAGGATCAAATGAGTTCCTGTGGGGCCAACGGTAGAGACCCAAAGTACAAGGAAACAGAAGTTGCAATAATCTAAGCCAAGCGTTGTGCTAGTTCCTTTGGCTCTGCTTGTTCCACTTGGTGGTGGAGCACAGTGCGGCTGTGTGATCCTTCTCCCCAGGGAGCAGTCACCAGTGTGCCTGGGGAGGAGTTCATCCTTGATCTTGTAGTCCACTAACACAGACAGCCTCACCCCTCACCCTCTGTGTCCAGAAACCTCTTACTCTGGTGCAACCTCAGAGCATCTCGGCAAGTTAGGCCCAGGATCTTGTAAGCTGTATGTATGAAATTGTAGTAAAATATCACAGCACGCCCTTTGTGGCTGAACCATTTTTTAGTGTAAATGTCAGCAGCTTTCATTACATTCACGTTGTGGGGAAGCCGTCACCACTCCTCATCTCCAGACTTCTCTTTCTTTTTTTAAAAAAAGATGTATTTTATTTTATTTATTTGAAAGAGTTACACAGAGAGAGAAGGAGAGGCAGAGAGAGAGAGGTCTTCCATCTTCTGGTGCACTCCCCAGTTGGCCACAGTGGCCAGAGCTGTGCTGATCTGAAGCCAGGAGCCAGGAGCGTCTTCCAGGTCTCCCACGCAGGTGCAGGGGCCCAAGGACTTGGGCCATCTTGCACTGCTTTCCCAGGCCACAGCAGAGAGCTGGATTGGAAGTGGAGCTGCAGAGACTCAAACCGGTGCCCATGTGGGATGCGGGCGCTGCAGGCAGCTGCTTTACCCACTGCTTTACCACTAGCACTGGCCCCTAGACTGTCTTCATCTTCCCTATCTGAAACCCTGTCCCTATAAAACATTAGCTCCCCATTTCTAGATTTTTTCAAAAATATTTATTTATTTGAAAGGCAGAGGCCGGTGCCGTGGCTCAACAGGCTAATCCTCCACCTTGCGGCGCCGGCACACTGGGTTCTAGTCCCGGTCGGGGTGCCAGATTCTGTCCCAGTTGCCCCTCTTCCAGGCCAGCTCTCTGCTGTGGCCCGGGAAGGCAGTGGAGGATGGCCCAAGTGCTTGGGCCCTGCACCTGCATGGGAGACCAGGAGAAGCACCTGGCTCCTGGCTTCGGATCATCGTGGTGCGCTGGCCACAGCGCTCTGGCCACAGCGGCCATTGGAGGGTGAACCAACGGTAAAGGAAGACCTTTCTCTCTCTCTCTCTCTCTCTCTCTCTCACTGTCCACTCTGCCTGTCCAAAAAAAAAGGCAGAGTGAGAGAGACAGACAGAAAGGGATCTTCTGTCTGCTGCAATGGCTGTGGCTGGGTCAAGCTGAATCCAGGAACCAGGAACTCCATCCGGGTCCCCCACATGGATGACAAGGACCCAAGTACTTGGGCCATCTTCTGCTGCCTTCCCAGACATATGAGCAGGGAGCTGGTTTGGAAGCAGGGCAGCCAAGACTCAAACTGGTGCTCAGATTGGAGGCCAGTGTCATAGGCAGTGGCTTGACCTGCTGAGCTTAAGGCTAGCCTCATCCCCCATGTCCACCCCCAGTTTGTTTTATAGATTTATTTTATTTATTTGAAAGGCAGAGTGACAGAGAGAGGGAGAGACACAGAGAGAAAGAGGTCTGGCCATTTGGGAGTGAACCAGTAAATGGAAGAACAGTTGGGGTTGGGCCAGGCTGGAGCCAGGAGCCTGGAAGTCCATCTAGTTATCCCATGTCAAGGGCAGGGCTGAAGCACTTGGGCCATCATTTGCTGCTTTCCCAGGCATGTTAGCAGGGAGCTGGATGAGGGGCAGAGCAGCCAGGAGTTGAACCTTGTGCCTCCCCTATGGGATGTTGGCGTTGAAGTCAGTAGCTTAACCTGCCATGCCACAACCCCAGCCCTGCTAGCTTCCCTCTGAGTTGGATCTTGGAAGAGTGGCTGCTCTGTAGTTAGGGCAGTCGTTGAGGGGAAAAAGAGCACTGGCATTAACAAGTTCTGAGTTTCCCTAAAACCTACTAGGTCTCCCAGGCCTAGTGTTCAGTTACAGGAGGTGGCTGAGCCTGTGTGTGTGTGTGTGTGTGTTTGCTCCAGCTACTCTCGGGATCAAAGCCCTGGCAAAGCAGTGGGCCTGGGGTCTAGTTAGAGAAGCAGTTCATTGCAGCCCAATCACAGGTGGGTGCTGCCTTTGTGGGGACAGATGGAGAAGGATCCACACAGGGCTGGGTGCATCTGTAGGAGCAGCCGGGTGCCCCTTCTGTCACCAGCTCGGTGTGCAGAGCCCTGCAGGTGCTCCTGTGGAATTCGGCTGAATTGAGGGCCAGCCTGTGTGGTGGTCATGCGGTTGTTGGCCTGGTCCTGACTCGGGGTGGTCTGTGCAGAGGTGTTCGTGACGGCATCCTTGTGGGCTCCCTGTTTCTGCTCTTCCAACCAGCAATTCTCGGTCTGGGCTGCGGGCCCTCCCCATGTAATCATCAGGCTGACACCCCCACCCCCCAGTTTTTTCTTTTTTCTCTTAAATGCTGGGTCGGATAATCTTCATTCTGAACCTTTCTGTGCTTTCCCCTTTTGAAAGCCCCAAATCCTGCTTAATCTACAACAGAAAGGCTTGCAGTGTGACTCATCAGCTGCCTCTTTGTGGCATTGCAGGAAGTTAAAATCTCCAGCCCGGATTACAAAGATTGCAATTCAGCAGAGGCCATGGACGACTTCATGAAGAGGATCAGTTGCTATGAAGCCAGCTATCAGCCCCTCGACCCTGATAAATGTGACAGGTACCTCCCCCGCGGCGACCTCCTCGGAATCCTCTGCATTAGGGTTTTCAGGGTTGTCTTCAACTTCCCACAAAGCATTCTGGAGAGTTCCATAAACTCTCTTTTAAGATGTCTTTAAAAAAATCTTTGATCACAAATTCACATGGAGTGCAAATTTTTTTAAAGATTTTTAAAAAAGATTGATTTGAAAAGACAGAGTGACAGAGCCGGAGAGGGAGCAAGAGACAGAAAGAGAGCGATCTTCTATCCACTAGTTCATTCCACAAGTGGCCACCAGAGCCAGGGCTGGGCCAGGCTGAGGCCAGGAGCCAGGAACTCTATCCCGGTCTCCCACAGTGGCAACGGCCTAAGCACCTGGGTCCATTCTGTGCTGCTTTCCCAGGCACATCAACAGGGAGCTAGATCAGAAGTGGAGCACCTGGGACCTGAACCAGTACTCTGATACAGGATACCAGCATCATATGATTAATGTACTGTGCCGCAATGCCAGCCCCTGGTGCACATATTTCTGGCACCCTGTAGAAGTACAGACAGTAAACATGCATTGGAGCCCTATTTTGCTACCGTCTTCAGATTTCCATCCTCCTGTTTTTCTTTCTCCCTCCTCTGGGAGGCCCCCAGCCTGTTGTGATGAGATGCTCTGTAGGTGTTGTTGCCACATTTGTGCGAAGTCTGTGTGTCCTGGAGAAGTGCCTCCTGGCCCCAGGGCTGGGTGTGCTGTGCTGGTTGGGGGTGGGGAAGTGGTGGGGGGGAGTCTCACGGGTGGTCTTCCATGGTGTTTCTCTGCAGGGACTTGTCACTCATCAAGGTGATCGATGTTGGCCGGAGGTTCTTGGTGAACAGAGTCCAGGACCACATCCAGAGCCGCATCGTGTACTACCTGATGAACATCCACGTGCAGCCGCGCACCATCTACCTGTGTCGGCACGGCGAGAACGAGTACAACCTCCAAGGCAAGATTGGGGGTGACTCAGGCCTGTCCAGCAGGGGCAAGAAGGTAGGAACCAAAGGGCAGCAGGAGGCGGCAGTTCTGGGGTCCCCTGGGTGTGTGGGGTATGCATTTTTGCCGCCATTTGCCTTCGTGTGCTCACAGGGTGTGTATATCTGTGTGCAGGAGAGCATGACCTGGGAGGGCATGGGCAGAGCTGAATGTCCTGGGGTATCCATCGTGGTGGGGGAGAGTGCAACTATTCTTGGGCCCCTTATGCTGCCCAGCCGACAGAGCACCAGAGAACCCTGCCTCTGCTCTGAGAGGTCAGCATGCCCTCTCGTCCACACCCTCTTAGTTTGCCAATGCCCTGAGTAAGTTTGTGGAGGAGCAGAACCTGAAGGACCTCCGGGTGTGGACCAGCCAGCTGAAGAGCACCATCCAGACGGCAGAGGCCCTGAAGCTCCCTTACGAACAGTGGAAGGCGCTCAACGAGATTGATGCTGTGAGTCCCAAGCAGAGGGTATGGTGCGGGGTGGGGAGCTCTCGCGGGAATCCAGCGGAATCCCACTCTGGCATCTTGGGGGCCCCCCGCGTGTAGTGGCTCTCTTGGACACATTGCCTCTGGTGACCACTCGGTGTTCTGCCCAGGGTGTGTGTGAGGAGCTGACCTACGAGGAGATCAAGGACACCTACCCTGAGGAGTACGCCCTGCGTGAGCAAGACAAGTACTATTACCGCTACCCGACGGGCGAGGTGAGTGTTGGGGTCACCTCCCATCCTGCGTGCTTGCTCTTTCCCTGCTGTCCTGTTCATTCTGCAGACGTTGGCCAGCGTTGGGGGTAGGTGCTGAGTGTGGTGCTGGCCAAGAGAGGGCGGTGGGGACCCCAGAGGACCGTGTGATCAACAGCTGTCCAGAGAAGATTCTCCATCCCCCTAGCCCCCCACCCATTATGCAGTCTTGTCCCTGCTGCTTTGCCCTTGGACTTGAGTCTTGCATAGGCCCAGGAGAAGTGCGGTTCTGTCTTCTCATGGGCAGAAGTGGGAGTTGTGTTTCTCTAGCGACAAATTCAGTGATAAGAGAAAGGAAAACGATGGTGGGTGATGATCAGGGTTTTTCACTGGGCTACAGAAGGAAGACAGGCGAGGGTCTCCAGTTAATGTTTGCTGATGGCCTGGTTGATACTGGTAGAGGCGTGGCCCCACATGCAGCCTCTCACTCCCTGTTGCCCAGCAAGTAGCTGCTGCACGCAGACAGGGATGGCTTGTGCAGAGGCTCTGCTCTGGGCAGGCTGATGTGTTGACTCCTGCCTGTGGCCTTCTGGGCATTTGTCACCCCCTTGTCCCCCGTGGGCCAGCCTGCTGTCCTCTCGTCTCATACTGGCCCTTGTCACTGGAACTCTGGTTTGGGGGAGAAAAAAGGAGGGGGCAGAGGGGGTAGGAGCCTTGGTGGCCCATTTTAAATTTTAAAATTTTTTTAAAAAGTCTGTTTATTTGTTTTCATATTTTTAAAAAGATTTATTCATTTACTTGAAGGGCAGACTTACAGAGAGAGGAGGAGACAGAGAGAGATCAAGAGATCTTCCATCTGCTGGTTCACTCTGTAAATGGTTGCAGTGGCTAGGGCTGGGCCAGGTTGAAGCCAGGAGCCTGGTAATCCATCCTGGTCTCCCTAATGGGTGCAGGGGCCCAAGCACTTGGGCCATCCTCTGCTGCTTTCCCAGGCACATAACTAGGGAGCTGGATCGGAAGTAGGGCAGCTGGACTCAAACCGGTGCCCATATGGGATGCTGGTGTTGGCAAGTGGTGCTTTACCCACTGTGCCACAGCACCTGCCCCATATTTATTTGAAATGCAAATGGAGAGGCAGAAAGAGAGAGAGAGAGAGAGAGAGATATTGATTGATCGATCGATCTATCTTTCATCTGCTGTTTCTCTCCTCAAATGTACACAACAGCCAGGGCTTGGCCAGGTCAAAGCCAGGAGTCAGGAACTTCATTCAGGTCTCCCAAGCTAGTGGCAGGGACTCAAGTGCTTGGGCCCCTGCCCCTCATATGGGAGACAAGGCAAGAGTTCCTGGCTTCAGCCTCATGCAGACCTGGCTCTTGTGGCTGTTTGGGGGGTGAACCAGCAAATGGAAGATAGTCTCTCTCTCTCTCTCTCTCTCTCTCTCTCTTTCTGTCATTCTGCCTTTCAAATAAATAAATCAGTCTTTCTAAAAAAAATTCCATTGTAACACCTGCCCCATCTTAGCCACTGCTGTCCCTCAATGCGTAGAGAGAGGAGTAGGAAGAAGAAGGAACTGAGACAGAGGACAGCAGGTTTATGTACCTTACAAGAACCGCTTTGCCAAATGAAAGGTTAAACACCAGGGAAAGAAGGGGTGGATGGGTGGGTGAGTGAGTGTATGAGTGGATGGATGGATGGATGGATGGATGGGTATGGGCTTGAGTGGGTGAGTTTGTAGATGGGTGAATGGGTGGGTGGGTGGGTGAGTGGGTTGCTGGCTGGATAGATGGGTGGATGGATAGATGGAAGGGTAGATGGGCAGATGGGTAGTTGGATGGGTGGGTGGGTAGATGGGCAGATGGATAGTTGGATGGGTGGGTGGGTAGATGGGTAGATGGATATAGAAGGATGATAGATAGGTGAGAGAATGGATGGAGGGATGGAGGAGTGACAAGCTCTCTGGCTAATAATGACAGAAGACCATAGCATACGGTCAAGGCTCTTTGCTCTAACACCATGTCCTGTCCCTCTGCCTTCAGTCCTACCAGGACCTGGTCCAGCGCCTGGAGCCGGTGATCATGGAGCTGGAGCGGCAGGAGAACGTGCTGGTCATTTGCCACCAGGCTGTCCTGCGCTGCTTGCTGGCGTACTTCCTAGACAAGAGTGCAGGTACCATTGGGCAGGTCGTGGCCTCGGGAGGGAGGGAGGAAGGAGAAAGGAGACTCTCTTGAGTGCATGTGACCACAGACCCGTTGTTCTCACATACATCTGCCACTCTGCTGAATGAGAGGGAAGGCAGGACACCTGCTGCAGGGTCCTCAGAACCCAGTGCCTCCAAGCCAGCCTTTAGGAAAGGCTGTTGGGGGGCAATTTGATGCCCACTGGACTTCACTTCTAAAAACAGCCTGCTGAAAGCCCCTTGGTCCCCACACATCTAAGGGTCTTTGGGTTGGGTGTCAGGCTGGGGGGCAGCGCTTCTTTTCAGTTCACCTCTAAGTAACAAACAGCCTAGAAAACACTAACAGTACCACTAGGAACTTAAGTTCTGGGGTGGGTGTTGTGGTGCAGGGGTATAAGCTGCCACTTGGGGTGCCCACATCCCAAATCAGACTGCCTGGTTTGAGTCCTGCCTGTGCCTCCACTCCAGCTGCCTGCTAACACACGCCCTGGGAGCCAGCAGGGATGGCTCAAGTACTTGTGTCCTTGACACCCATGTGGGGAGACCTGGATGGAGCTCTTGGCTTCAGCCTGGCCCAGACCTGGCTGTTGTGAGAGTTTGAGGAGTAAGCCAACAGATTGAAGCTCTCTCTGTTGGTCTGCCTTTCAAATAAATTAAAAACAAAAAACAAATAAAAAAATCTTGTGTCTGTCCAGGGTTCGGCTGAATCCCTAGACAAATACAAATGGTTTGGGGAATGTCTTTTTTTAAAAAGCAAAATGCCCTGACATGTTGTGTGAAGATGGGTCTACTGCTTTGCTTTGGTTGTGTTCTTTTGGGAATGTGTCGCTTTCCAGGGCCTCCTCCCTTGTACAGGATGGGCCTGTATAATTGATGGGAGGAGACACCCTCCCCCAGGCATGGTTTCTGAGGTTCCTTGTCTCGCAGTGGCTGTTCTTCGTGTCTCCACCTGCCTGAGTCTGCTAGCTCATTGTGGGTCCGTTATCTCTCTCTTTCAGAGGAGATGCCTTACCTGAAATGCCCCCTTCACACTGTTCTGAAACTGACACCTGTCGCTTATGGTGAGTGGGCCCTGGCCCCCAGGGTGGTGGCTTCTGGTGGCTGTGACACTACAGGCAGGATCACCCCCCTTCTCGAGAGCCAGCTTCTCATTAGTTATTTCTCTTGAAGGCTGCCGTGTGGAATCCATCTACTTGAACGTGGAGTCGGTGAGCACACACCGGGAGAGGTCGGAGGTGAGTGGAGACCCCTGGAGATCCCCTCCTGGCCTTCGTCACTCAGAGGGCTCTTGTGGAGTAGTGGGACCCACAGGAAGTCTGCCTGTGCTGCCTGGCCCCTGCCTTCCAGTGGGATCTCCCTGGAGTTGCTTCTCTGTATTTGGCCTGGCCGGCTGCCTCCCGTAGCACCCCTGTGTTGTTGCCCTGGCTTCCTTTTATAGCTCCTCCAGATCTTCTTCCTCTACTTTCTCTCCATGATCTCTTCCCCATTTCTCCTTAACCCATGAAACGAACGATAGAGAGGAAGGTGCAGTCTTCCTTTAAACATAAGGGTAGCAGTTACTATTTCCTTTTCCTTTTGGGCAGCTAAAACCGTGCTTTTGAGGTCAAGAGACACTGGTTCAAGCTGGACCAGCCATTGGCCTTGGCCAACTGCACGGGTTCAGGTGCAGAATTTCCAAGAACTGGACACTGTGGGGGGCATGGAAGTGGGGCAGGGGATGAGCACCCTGAGCGACGGCCAGTGGGAGACCCAGTGCCCACTCAGAGCTATTTTCCACCTCGAGCAGGTCTGAAATTTGGGTGCTTTGTCACATTGACTCTGAGCAGATAGATTCTGTGCCTGAGTTTGAATTTACTTCCCCCAGTGCCTGGCCAGGACTCTGCAGACCATCCTCTGTCACCACGCAGGGCTTTCTCTCTGCAGAGTTCCCCAGATGGATGGAACAGGTGACTTCCGCCTTTCTGAGGAGTTTGGCCAGCAGACTTTGGCATTCAGAGACTTGTACGTGGCCACCCAGGTTGCTGCAGACAGCAGACTTGCTCTGAGGCTCCTGTGCCCGGGAACTCCTGGGACCCCCTCCCGTCATGTTGTCCCTGGATTGGAGAGCTGTGGTCTGGTCCTGGCTGGCAGGCTCTGCCTCCCGCAGGTGTTCTGCCTCTTTGGCCTCTGTGTCCCTTCCTCAGCCAGGGTGGTAGTTTGTGTGAGAACTGTTTGTGCGTGCACTGCAAGTCCAGGCTTGGCAGTCGTCAGAAAGGAAACAGCGCTGACACCTTTTCCTACCCGTCCTGTCGCGGGCTCTCTGTCCTGGGGGCTGGGAGCAGGGCTCTTCTCTCTGATCTCGTTCCCTGTGGCGATTGTATTTCCCTCCCTGCTTGGCAGGCAGACATCGTGGTGGTGTTTATCTATGTGGGTGTCTTTTGGAACCATCCAGGAAACAGAAGGAGCATGGAGGGAGTCCCCGCCCCCGCCCCTGCCCCCGACCTGGTCCCAGGGCCATTCCCTTTCTGGGTCAATCTTGTTGTATCCCTAAAATCCAGGAGCAGGGGGACCTTTATTTTGTGTGTGTGTGTGTGTGTGTGGCTTATTTACCTTCCCCTTCCTTGTAACTATCGCCTTCTCTCTTTTGTCTTTGTCTTGCTTAGGATGCAAAGAAGGGACCTAACCCGCTCATGAGACGCAATAGTGTCACCCCACTAGCCAGCCCCGAGCCCACCAAAAAGCCTCGCATCAACAGCTTTGAGGAGCATGTGGCTTCCACTTCTGCTGCCCTGCCCAGCTGCCTGCCCCCGGAGGTGCCCACGCAGCTACCCGGACAAGTCAGTGACTTACTTCCCCCTTCCCTTCCTTCCCTGGGGGGGAGTGGCAGTGGCCTCAGACCTGGGACTGTGCGTGCGCGCGTGTGTGTGCACATGCGCACCCATGTGTGCACGCATGTGTATGTGTGTGTGTGCATGTGTGCGTGTACAAGAAGCCCTCCTGGAAGTTGAGACTCTGCTGGGGAAGAGGGGGAGGGCTTCTTCCTTTGTGATGACCACATTCGCCTCCTTCCTGAGTGTGTGGACTGCACCGGGCAGCACCGGGCAGAGCAGATGGAAGAGTCAAGTGTCTGAGTCCCTTGGCATTCATGAACCATCATTTCTAGAGCCATCTGCACCAAGCCCCAATCTCGAGGTCTCTCCCTCCAGCTCTGGGCCCGCACATCTTTTCTGTCCCTCACTCTTGTCCCTTTGCTACAGCATGGCTGGGCCCTGGACCCTGGTGCCAGCATGGCCCTGAGGCCGGATACAAAGGAGAGAGCCACTTTGTCACCTAACATAGTTGTCTTAGCAGGGGGTAAGAATCAAAGCTGGCTGGCGCCGTGGCTCAACAGGCTAATCCTCTGCCTTGTGGTGCCGGCACACCGGGTTCTAGTCCCGGTTGGGGCACCGGATTCTATCCCGGTTGCCCCTCTTCCAGGCCAGCTCTCTGCTATGGCCCGGGAAGGCAGTGGAGGATGGCCCAAGTGCTTGGGCCCTGCACCCGCATGGGAGACCAGGAGAAGCACCTGGCTCCTGGCTTCGGATCAGCGAGATGCGCTGGCCGCGGCGGCCATTGGAGGGTGAACCAACGGCAAAAAGGAAGACCTTTCTCTCTGTCTCTCTCTCTCTTACTATCCACTCTGCCTGTCAAAAAAAAAAAAAAGAACCAAAGCTGAACGCAACCAGATTTCACTTCATTTAATTGGCTGTGGCTGTTAGAGGTAGGAAGGTTGTCACTTTTGAGTATTAAGATGGGTTTTCTAAAAAAATCAGTCTTTTCTTCAGAGACAGCCAAGAGTTTTTGCAAATGTGTCAGATGTAGAGATCTCTGGGTTCAAATATATAGGTATCAGCCACAGGTCTCTCCCATCTCCACTCCCAGCTCTATAGGCTGAGGGTCACATGGGCTTTGTTTCTGAGATCAGTATGGGAGGCTTCAGCTCACTAACTTCCTGGCTTATCTTTGGGCTTCCTTAAACCCTGGAATGTCTGGAATGTGTCTTGAGGTAGGCGCTGTGGCCCCTGAGGGCATTTTACCTCTGCAGGCCTCAGTTTTCTTATCTGTGGAATGGGGGAGTAATATCTACTGCAGAAGGCAAATCAGATAAGGTGATTTGGGCCACACATCTAACCTGGTAAGGACTGGACTAGGTGAGATGGCAGCAGGTGTATCCTGGAGACCTGGCTTGGGTTGCAACTCTGCCAATAAGCATGAGTGTAGGATTTTAATCGCCAGGTACTTCACCTGAAAAGACTCCTCAGGTTTCAGATCTGAGGACTTTAAGGATTGTATTTACGTTAAGAGGCAGCTGTTGAAGGTGCTTGGGTGCTGGGCGGGGGCGTGGTTAACATCTGGGGCTGCACTGACGTCGGTCAAGCAAGATACCGAGGCAGGTGCTCCTGCAGAGTTGCCAGGTCCCCAGGGACTTCTGGAAACCATTGGCTGATCCAAGTGTGTGTGTGTGTGTGTGTGTGTGTGTGTTGTGGGGGGGAAAGGCAGGGTTTGCCAGGGCTTTGCCCTACCCCATGAGGTCCTACCTTCTGACTGACCTCTCTCTCCACTTTTTCTCCCTGCAGCCTTTGCTAGGGAAAGCCTGTCTGTAAGTATTTCTCTCTGCATAATTCTACTGCTTGCACCTCTCTCTTCCTGCTTGCCAATTGGGCCTCCTGCCTGTTAAAATAGTGAAGATAAGGACAGTTTTTCTGAAGTCCGAGGTCTTCCGTGGGAGAAGGAGAAGATGGGTGTGTTGAGGGAAGAGCTGGAAATTGATTTTTTTTTTTTTTTTAAGAAAAGGGTGCAAGAGGCAGCTGTGTCCCAGGTGGCCATCGGTGTGGCTTGATATTGCTGTGGCCATAGGCTGCTTCTCCACAGTCCCTCTCTGGGCCCTAGGTGTTGTTCGTAATGGCCCTGGCCCTGGTCTGGGGTTTGGCATACCCACGTTTTCCATCCTAGAGTCAGGTTTTGGTGGTGAGCTGAATCTGGGCCTGCTACCCTTGGCCTCCCCAAGGGGCATCCTTTAGTGTTTGGAGGGAAAATGGACCCAGAGCCTAATCTGCAGAAGGAATCTATGAGGCTGTCCCCTGGGGGGCAGGTGGTGGGGCTGGACCCCCCGGACCCTGGGGAGTCCTGTGTGGAAGCCATTCCTAGGTGGCTTTGCAGTGATGCCTGCCCAGCCGGAAGCATCGTGCTCAGGATTGGGTGCAGCTGCCCCACCAGCCCCTTCTGCCTGAGTCCTCTGCAGCAGATTTCTGGGTCAGCGTCAGCGCTGGCAGCCGCTGAGTAGATAACTTGGCATCCCTGTGGCTGTCACGATCCCCAGCCAGAGAAGGAGCCAAGGCCTTCACACGGTAGAATTTTCATAGCAGCCACTATAAAATCCTAGCCTCCCTCCTCCTCCAGTCACACCTCCCCTGCTACTCGTTCTGTGCTCATGAGCATCTGTGCAGGGACTCGAGGGTTTGAGGAGTTGAGCTGCAAAGCACCGCTCAGTTTTGGAAAGCAGGAGTGGTTTGGTGTCGTAGAGAAGGTTGTACTGTGTAGGGCTTTGGAGCTCGGGAGAAGCATGATGGCACATCCCTGGTCCTGGAATAACCCTGGGAGGGGGGCAGGTGAGGCTGAGGTCAGTGACGCACCTGTGGCCATCTGCCTGGCAGGCAGCAGCAGCGCCAGCCCTTGAATGGGTCTCTGTTTCTAAGGGCTGGCGTCTTCTCTTCCCTCCCTGCTCCTCCCCACAAACCCCTGATCCTCACAATGCATGGGGGCATGGCTGGCAGCTGTTTGCTCCGGTTTACCTCCTGCAGCCTCGCCTTTCAGCTGCTTCCTGTGGTTAAGT
Source organism: Lepus europaeus (assembly GCF_033115175.1). NCBI lineage: Eukaryota > Metazoa > Chordata > Mammalia > Lagomorpha > Leporidae > Lepus > Lepus europaeus. The sequence continues at coordinate 75,932,656 of NC_084840.1, read as the reverse complement.
TTTGTTTACCCAGCGGTGAGCCTGTTAACTTAGTCTTCAAAGACAAGCCACTCCCACAGCTCAGTGTCTTTGGAACTGGCTTTCCAGTGCCTAGCCTACACCTGGATCAGGGTTCTCTTTGTCTGGAAACCGGCCCTTAGGTTTGGACCCTTGATGGTGTGGCATGTGGGCATAGCCCCTTTCTTCTGACCCATTGCCTGAGGCTGCCAGGGGACTCCTACAAGGAAGGGACATGCTGAAGTTGAACTTGCTCGTCTCTAAGACCAGTGTCATAATGTCCTTGGCTAGACTCTGTCCAGTTCAACAGAAGCACATTGAGTGTGGTGTGCGCGCCAGCCCAGCTGGGGAGTCTGCGCCTTTGTTAATGGGGATTCCGTGGGACCAAAATCTATGATTCAAGTTGAGGCTGGGCTGGATTTGTACCTTGGTGGTGCTCCTGGCCACTGTCTTTGGAACTCTGGGCAAGTTAAAGCATTCTAGGACCTCAACTAGCAAACTCCCCTGTAAGCTAGAGAGAGCTTCCTTGGGGACTTCGAGCACAAGAATATAGATACAGCACTTGGCACCTGGTATAAGCCTGAAGGATGGCAGCTCTTAACCAGCAGGGAGGGCCTCGGTGTACACTGCCAGGGCTCTCTGGAGCACTCAGACTCGGGAGAGGGGTTAGGCCTTGGGGCCTGATGCCTATGACCATAAACCAGGAATGACAACCCAGGTCCTGTGCACTGCAGGGCCTTCCTGGGGCCCGGGTTAGCTGTTTGGGATCGAGAGGCCGCCTGGCATCCACAGTACATACTTTTTCTTCTTCTTCTTCTTTTTTTTTTTAAGATTTATTTTTTTATTTGAAAGGCAAAGTTAGGAAGAGACACAGGGAGAGATCTTTCATCCACTGGTTCATTCTCCCAAATTGCTGCAATGGCCAGGGCTTGGCCAGGCGGAAGCCTGGAGCCACGAGCTTCATTTGGGTTTCCCATATGTGGGTGGCAGGGGCCTAAGCACTTGGGCCATCTGCTGCTGCTTTCCCAGATGCCTTAGCAGGGAGCTGGATCAGCAATTGTGCAGCCGGGACACAAAACCAGCGCCCACATGGGATGGCGGCATTGCAGGCGGTGGCTTTACTGGCTGTGCCACTATGCTGGCCCTGTACATCCATCAGTTTTACAAATGAACATGAAAAAGAAACTGCTGCTAAAGATGTTTTTTTTTTTTTTTTCCCTTTTCCAACCCGTTTCTTCCTCTTCCCCACTGTGCGTGAAAGACGAACTGTCTGTCACATTTTCTCAAAGTTTTCTCCTTACTAACCTTGGACAGGTAAATGACCGGGTGCATGTCGCTCTGTCCCCTTTGCATCTCTCAGAGTCATGTATCTCAGCCCTAGGGCCTCTTGGTCTGTGTGCAGACTGGCCATCATGGAGTATGTGCCTTTGTGTGTGTGACAGTGCCCAGGGTTTTACAAGCAGTGCCATCGTCCTGAGGTCCTTTCCAATGTGTCTTTCATCCCCATTCCTTGTGCCCTGACCCGGGGGCCCATGCGTGAATGCTGTGGACATAACCTGCCTTGTAGTCTGCCAATGTCACTATTGCATCTCCATCCTGTGTGGGTGCTCAAAGCCATGGGCTTGTGGTCTCAGAGGGCAGGTTGGAGCCAGTAGCAATGGTGGGAGGGAAGCAGCAGCCCCTTGCTCTCCATTCCCACAGCTCAGCTGGGGCTGTCTCCCTAGACAGGAGTCCAGGTCATGCACGGGAGGCCCAGCCTCCTGCAGAGGGTCCCAGCCACAGGATTCCTGAGTGCTGCCCAGATCTGGGTACTGGCTCTGTTGCTGCGTAGCCCTGCAAGTCTCTCTAGCCCTGGACCCTGGGTTCCAGCATGGGGGTGTCAGTGGACCTCGAGGGGCTCCATGCTCTGCACTTGCTCCCTTCAGAAGTCTTGGTGGGGACCTTCGGAGTCAGAATACTTGCAAGCCTCGGGTGTTTGTTTCTCCGAGGAGTAGGTTTAGGAGGGTAAGGAAAGAGGCCCCCGCTGTGCAATGGCAGCAGCCGTGTGTGGCCGGGGCTTTCTGCTAGGGTCACTTTGATCTGGACAGAGATGGGGCTGCAGCGACACAGCCTCCTCTGCCTGGCTCCCGGCCTGGGCCTTGCTGCCGCATCCAGCCATCCCACTCATCACCTGTGTTCTTGTCAAGCTGTGTTCCCAGAATCTGGAGGCGGAGCGCTGGGTGGGTGGCCAGCTCTGCCTTAGTGGAGTCGGGAGGCGAGCCTGAGCTTCCCTGGAGGCCTCGCTCCACCGCTGCAGCCAGTGAGGGTCCCCTGTGAGGGCAGCCAGCAGCCCAACTCCAGTGGACACTGGTGCCCGGTGCTTTGTAGCTCCCCAACCTCCCAGAGCAGCTTGGTTGCACCCATAGGAGCTGCAGCCACATGGCTCCCCTCCCCTGTGCTGTTCCCCCTGGCCCCTGTGCCTGGTCCTTGTCTCTGTGACTCCGGGGCTACCTCCCGTCAAGTGCTGGGACTTTGGTTGATGACACTGTTCTTGGGTTGTGCTCTTTGGAGTGCGGGGAGCAGGGGCGGGAGGGCTCAGTGGCGTGGCTGTGAGTCTTCTGCTTTAACACACACTCAGCAGCCCCTCATAACTCCTTTCCCTGCCCCTCTTGTCTCCTGGAAACAGAACATGAAAGGCTCCCGGAGCAGCACCGACCCCTCCAGGAAACACTGAAGCAGACGCGTCGGTTCCATTCCATGTCCATCCCTGCAGCTTAGCTTGTGTCCTTCCGTCTACCCGAGGCCAAAAACCGATCCCATGGACTTCCTCTGGACCAGGGTGGGGTGGAGGGAGGAAGGGACTGATGGCTGAAGAGAAGCTACGTACGCCACCATGCCCCTGTAGCTGGGGCAGCAGAGACCCCAGAAAGGCACGTGGATTCATGGTTTCCCACGTCGAGCTGCATGCAGGCTGCCACACACTCTGTTCTCCTGGGGTTTTTGTGGTCTCTGGCCTCAGAGGACCCCCTTGAGGCTTGGCGAGGATGGTGAGCATGGAAGAGGTGAGGGGAGGCCCTGTCCTGTTTCATTGCAGTGGTCTTGCCTTGTCGTGTTCACGGCTGGGGACACAGACTAGCAGAGGATCCTGCAGCTACAGGAGGGCCATGTCTTCCTTGCTGAAGGTCAAGGGACACTTAGAGACTTGCACGTGGCTCTTTGGTACATCTCAGCCTGGGCAGGTGCCTGGTGGAAGAATGGACTAGGACACGTGCTGGGTTGTGAGGAGCGGGGTCTCTTCTCTGCAGAATTCCTCGGGCTTAGGACTCGCCGGTCTGCTGAGTGGTGACACAGCCTGGCTCTCCTGCACAGCCACAGGCCTTCCCCGGGCCTCACTTGGAGGATGGACTCACTGGATGCAGAGGTGAAAGCTAAGATCTGCTCCGCAGGGCCTCCCTCTCCTAGGGAACCCTGAGTTCCCTCTACTCTCTTCTCTGGACTCGGAAGTACCCAGGAGGCTCAGTCTCCTAGAGCTGCTTGCTTTTGCACTTTGCTGTTGGTCTCAGAAGTCTGACCCACAAGTCGCACCTTCTCTTCGGGAACGTGGATGTTTGGGTGTCAGAGGTCCTTGGGGACTTGGAGCCTCTGAATGTGGGGACTTGGGCCTGCCCATGAGATGGGGGCACTCAGAGCATTGGAATCGCTGTGAGACGACACAGAGAAGCTCCTGCAGGACTTCCCTTCCTTCGGGGCTTGTGTCACCGCCCGCCTGTCCCAGCTGAGGACGAAGGCCCTAGCCAGGGGACTGTCTTCATGTGTTTGTCGAGCATCCACCATGTGCCTGGGGCTGTGCCGGGACATTGGAGAACTCAGAAGAGTAGAATGTTGTCCTTGCCTCGTCTTCAGGGCATCTGGAAGATTTTTGCCAGGGTGGAAAGCCGGTGCACGGGACATGTAGTTCTGAATACCTGTAGTTTCTGCCTGTGGGTTTTGCCTCTCGTGCTGGGGCAGGAAGGGGTGTCTTGTGCCCAAAAGTGACACTTTGGGAACTCAGCAGTACAGCTCGTCCAAATGACCCCTTTTAAGGATGTCTCAAAGTTTCCAAGTGGCAAAGGTTACTTTTTCTTTCCTGCCTTCTGCTACTGAGCTTTGAGCTCCTCCTGCTTCTCCTTGTGTAAGGGGACAGATCCCTGGGGTGAGATCTGGGGAAATGAGATACCCTGCAGCTGGAAGTGGAGAGCTCTTTTTATTTGTCTGCTTGTTTGTTTTGAGAGGAGTGTTTCGAGCATGCACATTTCCCTGGTTGAGATTAAGTGGGAAGTGGGGGAGAACATGGCTTCAGATCCCATATGATGAAGTGTTGGGTTTTTCAAACCAACTGGTCCAAGTCCCCCCTGCCCATCCTACCTTGTTTAATCGGCCGTCTGCTTGAGTCTCTTTGCTGGATGACCTAACACTTGGGCAGTTTTCCCTCTCTCCCAGCATCTTGGGTCTCATCAGACGGAAGGGTTGTGTGCACATGCACACGTGTGTGTGTGTGTGTGTGCGCCGGCCAGTCATCTTTGAGACAGGAGGGAGGGGCCTGCCCATTTGCTCTTGAGAATGCCACTTTCGGGTCTCATCCTGTAGTTGTCAGAGCTGACGCTTTGAACCTAGGTTGGGGCGTGGTGCAGGTGCAGTTCCCATCTCGCCTTATTTCCCGAAATCAAGACATAGATGAAGAATGCTTGAACTAACATGGGGCTTTGGTGTGCCAGGGCCTAGATGGGGAGAGAGAGAGACATAAAGGACAGGCTGGAGGCATCTTGGAGGAAGTAGAATGCTGCTTAATTTGAAAGCCAGTGACCTGGCTTTGGAGGAGGCTGTGGACAGGGTGAGCGTGAGCCGCAGCTGTGGTACCTCTGCTCCTACTGAATCTTCACTCTACCCGCCCACTACCCCCCCCCCCCAAAAAATCTCCTGGGACCAATTTTCTTAACTTTGCATATTTGTTTTTGGGTGGGTTTCCCTCTCTGTATTCTGTCCTGAAACCATGGGCAAAAAAAAAAAAAAAAAAACTCTTCATTTTTGGGGAGAAGAAAAACTGTTTGAACCACACCAATGATTATCTTTCATTTGTAATACTTGAAATTTATTTTTTTATTATTTTGATAGCAGATGTGCTATTTATTTATTTAATATGTATAAGGGAGCCTAAACATAGAAAGCTGTATAGATTGGGTTTAGTTGTTCATTGGGTTTGGGGCCCTTTTATGTGTGACTGATGACTTCTCTGTTCTCTGTATATTTGACTGAATTAATAACCTGGGAGGAAGCTGTGCTCACTTTCAAACAGGGAATGCCTTTCAGAAATTTGTATATTTTGCAGTTGCCAGACCAATAAAACACCTGGTTGAAATATACTGATGAAGTGTACCTCTTGATCCTTTTCTTTTTGGTGGCGGTAGGGAATGGAGTCTTTATTTTTTTAAGATTTATTTATTTACTTGAAAGTCATAGTTACACACAGAGAGAGGACAGAGAGAGAGAGGTCTTCCATCCACTGGTTCACTCCCCAGTTGAGAGAGAGAGAAAGAGAGAGAGAGAGAGAGGTCTTCCATCCACTGGTTCACTCCCCAGTTGGCTGCAATGGCTGGAGCTGTGCTGTTCTGAAGCCAGGAGCCAGGAGCTTCTTCTAGGTCTACCATGCAGTTGCAGGGGCCCAAGGACTTGGGCCATCTTCCACTGCTTTCCCAGGCCACAGCAGAGAGCTGGATCAGAAGAGGCGCAACCGGGACTCAACTGGCACCCACATGGGATGCTGGCACTGCAGGCAGCGGCTTTGCCCACCACGCCACAGCACTGGCCCTAGAAGAAGTCTTTAGTTGACATTTATGGTTACCGTACCTCTCAGCTCTGGCCTGCCACTACATTTTCTGCCTTTAAACAGGGCATGGCAAGTGCAGATTGTGTAGTGACCACCTTTGGGAAAGAAGCTGGTTCCATTTTTTAATAACAGACTTTTTTTTTAGAGTGGTTTTAGGTTGGTGGAAAAGAGAAATGAGTAGGGAGAGTTCCTGTGGTCCCACAGGATTATTAACATCTGGCATCAGAGTGGCATAAATGTTGCAGTGAGTGAACCAGTGTTGGCACCTGATGGAGTCCATTATTCACATGAGGACCCATGCTTTTCTCTGGGCTCTGGGTGTGATGCTTTGTCTGCTACTACTGTGTCATGCAGATTGATGCAACCATTTTTATGCCTTTTGTTCCATTCTTCCTCCCCAACCCTTCCAAACAGCAAGTTTTTATTTTTTAAAAGTATTTGCTTATTTGAAGGGCAGAGTGACAGAGAGAGAGACACAGAGTCAGAGAAAAAGAGATCTTTCATCTGCTGGTTCACTCCCCGTATGGCCACAAGTGGCTGGGCCTGGGCAGGTTTAATGCTATAGCCAGGAGCTCCCTCCTGGTCTCCCCTGTGGGTGGCATGGATCCGAGTACTCAGACCATCTTCCTCTGCTTTCCCAAGTGCATTAGCAGGCATCTGGATTGGAAGCACAGCAGCCAGGACTCGAGCAAGGGTCTGAACCAGGAGTCTGGACAAGTATGGGACGCCAGCCTTGCAGGCAGTGGCTTAACTCGCTGAGCCACAGTATCAGTGTCGCATCACATAAGAGGCCCCAGGAAGCAAACATCACCAGAAGGCAGGGATCACTTTAGGTTCCTTTCCTTTCTCACCCTCCCCTACCCCTTTTCTAGACTCTTCCAAAGCTTCACAGAGAAAAAAACAAAGAAAATAACCTTTAGCTAGCTTCTATGACGACTTCACCATTCATTGCTTGCTCAAGGTGAGCCAATCGGTTACCCTGCACGTATCAGTCAAGACTCAGTACAAAAGAAGTACAGACCCGTGGCCTTCTCACTTGACCTGATTTTCCCTCCAGAGCTCAAGAAATAGTCCTGACTCCCAGGTTACTCTTTCTTCATCCCTTCATGTCTTTCCACCCCTAGCAGTGAAGCGAATGGGTGTCGGGGACTTGGCACCTCCACTTGAAGATGATTTCTAGAATTACAATTGGAAACAGTGTGGCAGGGCTGAGCATTTTGATAAAACATGAGGCCAGGCTCCTGGCGGATCTGAGCCATGTGTGACTGCTCATTCTGTGTTTAGAGCAGGAGAAAGAGCAGTGGCCTTGACCGACACAATCTTTGCCTTGGATCTGCCCCAATCTTCCCAACTTGTTCACTACTGTCTCACTGCTTCCTCCACCTGGTTCTTCAGAGCCTTCACAACTCATTCTTTCAACTTTCCAAGCTGAAAGTGCTGGTGACAAGGTGCCCACTGCCTGTGTGTTGGGAGAGTGTTTGAACTTCATGAGCTTTTGTCCTCTGGAACACTCTGCTGAACCCACAGCTGATCCAGCCTCGCTTGGGAGCAGCCCTGTTTAATGCCAATCCTGGCCCATCAGCCTTTTGGCCTCCTAGCTGGGGCCCCAGCCAAATGGGATTAGCAGTTAGAAGTCAGAGCCCATCAGTTTGAATTCAATGGTTCTTAATCAGAGTTGCACATCACAATTGCCTGGGGAGATTTTCCAAAATGCCTAGTGTCCTGGCCTCACTGTGAGGGGGTGGTGATTTATAATTCAAGGCATCTATACTTGGGGGAGGAGTTTGTGGTGTCCTATTGAGTTTGAGAGATAGCAGCTGAACAAGATGGGCCATGCTGAGGGTACTTCAAAAAAGTTCATGGGAAAATGAAATGAAAGGACAAGCTCATTTTTGTGCAAAAGTTTTTGAAATCCATGCATAGTTTTTCATATGGTGCATTTTTCATGAACTTCTAGAAGAGCCTTTGTGTTGGCACATATTTCAAAATCTGTTTGCACCCAAACAGATTTATCTTTTCATTGTATTTTCCACACACGTTTTAAATGTCTTCATGATAAGATGAAAATTAGGGGCAGGTTGGGGTAGTGGACAATTGAAATCTAATGGGTGTAGGACAGCAGAGAAGGGTCCCCATATGTAAAAATTTCATGGCGTAGTATTGTCAGTCAATGCTTAGACCTGGGGTGTGGTGGTGGGGAGGTGGGTACAGGTAATTTGTCCATTTTGAGTTCCCAGAGGTCTAAACTTAAGCAGCAGCCAAGAGTGACTCTGTTGTCGTCTGGGATTCACTGAGTAAAGGTATCTTGCTTTGCAGCTGCGTTTGTTGAACAAGGGCCAGAGAGACATTGGACCTGGCTGATAGAGCCTTGGTTCATTCACTCAAGTCCTGGCTACCTGAGGGATTCAAAGGTGCTAGGAGGGAAGGCGGCCAGCCTGCTGCAGAGTGGCACTGGGCCACCCCATGCTCTGGAGGTGGTGTTCCAGGTTCATTCTAGATGTGTGGAGTTGGACGAGTTACCTCAGTGGCTTTAGCTTGTTCTCTCATTCATAAATTGAGGAAATTTGTATCATATTGGTAAGATGTCTCATCAATTTATTACCTTCATGTGCAAAGTGTAATAAATCATAGGCACATTTGATGCAAAAGAAAGTCCAACTTCAGATGTGTTAAATAGGGACAAGAGTTCTTAGAATGTAAGGAAATCCATAATTAACTTCTTAGGCTTGTTGATATGGGTTACCTTTATTCATTATTTTGATGTTAATATCATTACTTTTAATCATTTTAAATATTTTATTTATTTATTTGAAAGGCAGAGTTATAGAGAGGTAGAGGCAGAGAGAGAGAGAGAGAGGTCTTCCATCCACTGGTTCACTTCCCAAATGGCCACAATGGCCAGAGCTAGGCTGATCCGAAGCCAGGAACCAGGAGCCTCCTCCAGGTCTTCCACGTGGGTGCAGGGGCCCAAGGACTTGGCCCATGTTCCACTGCTTTCCCAGGCCATAGTAGAGAGCTGAATCAGAAGTGGAGCAGCTGGGACTCGAACTGGCACCCATAAGGGATGCTGGCACTGCAGGCAGCGGCTTTACCCACTATGCCATAGTGCCGGCTCCTAAATTTTAGTATCTTGAGGGTCCTTGCCATCTATTCAGATAAGAATTCTGAGTATCGGCTCTAATAAAACAGGTGACATGGTAAGGTTTAGCATTTATTTAGTGAGAGAAATGCACAGGAAAGTAAGGGCTTTATTTAAAGGAGAAAGAGTCCAGAAGTGTGAGCTGAGGAGTCCATACTGGGCAGAGAGCAGACCGGGAGCCACGTGTGAGAGGTCCACAGGCCAGAACCACATGGAGCAAAGCATGAGGTTGGGAGTAAGCACAGGTAGTGCAGTGCATAGGCAGGAAGGCAGAGTGAGGGGTGGCCAGAGGGCTGCACACCCAGAGGCATGGGACAAGGGAGGGGCCCAGCACACTCTACATCTTTTATCCACTTCCAAAAGGGGAGTGGTTGTGTAATGGGCGTACACAGGTAAGATCAGGTGAGAGCATGAGATTACATAGGGGGTGGGGAGCTGTGTTTTTCCAGCTCATGAATCTAATTAATTTAATCCTATCTGCCTACCTATATCATTCCCCCATCAGAGATTCCAGACCTTAATCTTAAGGGATGCTGAAGGGCATAGAATCGTATCTTCTGTAGGGACTTCCTGCTGACCTGGGCCTAGGCCCTGTCTGTCCTCGGTCTGGAAGTCTCTTTCTGTCTCATCTAACGAATTCGTTTCATGAGCTGGAGTACTCTTAGTCACCCTCAATGACTATATCCTCTGCATGATCAGCTATTCTCATAAGTTATTGAGTTCTGAAATATGTAAGTTTATCAGCCAGCATAAGCAAAACTGGAACAAAACCAATTGCAAGTGGAATAACATATCTTATAGGCTCCCTGCAATAGGCTACCCTTACACAGATTATAAAACCATTGAGCCTGAGCATAGAGGATTCTAATAGAAGAATCCATTAAGGAGTTTTCTTGTCAATAACAGCTCCCAGAGAGAATCAAAACATGTCTGAGGATCAACATGTCTGCCTTAAGGTGCAGTAGTCTTTATGTGATGAAAGCAAAAGCTTTGCTTTTTGTTTTTTGAAGACATCACAAGAATAAGCAGACATGTCTTGAGTACTTATGAAGACTCAAGAGGTAGAAATTTAATTCTAATTTCACTGAGGTAGGCATGCTCAGTAGCCCTGGTAAAGCCCCTTCCATTTAGGCTACAATTGATTTGAAGGGGATCCTTTTATAAACAAGGTGAATGGCCCACTCGGGTATTCCTAATGTTGGGGCTTCTGTTAAAAGCTCTTTAACCCATTTTTCACAGAATCCTGCCATTCCCAGAAATGTCTTTAGTTGCCTTTTAGTCTGTGGTGTTCCTCTACAGAGAATAGCTTCCTTTCTCTTGACTGAAAGAGCACACTTTTTTGGGGGTTAGAATCTCAGTGGAATCCCAAGTAATCTCTCTCTTGTTTAGAAACCTGAGCTTTTGTTTGGGAAATTCTGTATCCTTACTTTCCCAGATTCTGGGTTTAATGGGATGCAGAAGAAATTATCCCTTAGACAAAGGTTTAGCACACAATAAGAAGCATTGAAGCAACTGTCTCATTGATAGCCCTGAGGCCTTTAACCATTTTGTATTCTTTTTATGACTTTAAAACATACAAGAGTCCATGTTTGAGAAACTTACTTAACTTTAAAGAAGCACTTAAGAATGATAAATCTTCTATGAGTACTTTAGACATAACTATAACTTATGAGACATAAGAATATCCTCTACTTCTTTGAGGACAAGTTTTACCATTAATTCTCATAATACAGCTTTTTGAGGACAGAGGTCTTGCATAAGAAGTCAGTACACAGTGACTCCTGTTGCTAATTTAATGATTAACACTCTTAGGTGTGACATCAGTGATCACCCAAGGCTCTTGACATGAACTGTCTAGGCTGTGGAAGCCTTTTGAATCCACAAACTCCATCAGTGTTTAGACAAGGCCATGAGCAAAGTCTCACCCACAGAGGTCCTTCATGTAGGGACACTTTTTGCACCAGTGTCCTGGCTTTCCATGCCTGACATGCTCTCGTGGGCTTCTCAGTCAGACCAGAATGTCTTAACAGCTGATTCTGAGATCAGAGTGCTATTTAAAGTGATTGCCATTCTATGAGTCTGCTGTATGGACTGCTTCTCATGTAATTCTATCTATTATTATTACTAAACAATCTGATCTATATGATCACTTTAACACTTAAAATATTATTTTTACCATATAGCTCAAGGGGATTTGAGATCTCATAGCAAGTTTTCAAGCTGTACCCTTAGAAGTAAGTCCATAGGCTTGTTGTGAGGACTAAGTCTTATAAATAAAAGGCTCTGGAAGATTCCCGGCACAGAATGAGCCCTGAATCCCCCAGGGTACTTACTGACCCAATTGTCACAGGTAGATGTTGTTATCCCCAGTTTACAGAATTGAGGCTGAGGAACTTAAGGAGCATGCTTGAATTTTTAATCTTGAAAGACTTATTTATTGTAAAGGCAGAGCAACAGACACAGAGAGAGAGAGAGAGAAAGAGAGAGAGAGAGAGAGAGAGAATCTCCCATCGGCTGGTTCACTCCACAAAGGGCTGCAATGATCATTACTGAACCAGGCTGAAACTGTTAGGTAGGAAGTCAGTTATGAGCTTATGTGTGTGTGATAGGCCTAAAGAGATGTCTATGTCCAGCATACCTGATAACCTGCCAGGTGGAGGCCCCCACCCCTCCTGCCTCCTGCCTGACAATCTTCCACAATCTCCCAGGTGCATCCCAGTATCTGCATCTCAAACACCCTGCTGCCTTCCTCCTGTCTGATAATATTTGCATCCATAAAGTCCTTTGTTTCAGACCTTCCACAGGAAGAAGCTTCTTAACATTTACATCCATTAAGTCTTTCTTTCCAGGAGGAAGCATGTGAAGACAAAGACCCACTTCTTTAAAAACCCCAGCCTAAATGTAGACTGGGCACTCTCTCTCAGGTCCTGTCTGGAGAGGTGCCCGTCCGTTCTTACGGATGTCCCTACCCTAATAAACTTTGCTACTTTTACCTCCCACTACTCTCTGTCTCACGGCTGAATTCCTTCTAGCGGGAAGACAAGAACCCTGCAATTTCTCCGGTAACAAAACCAGTATCCTGGAAACTACACCTGGGTCTTCCATATGGATAGCAGGGACCCAAGCACTTGGGCCATCTTCTGCTGCTTTCCCAGGTGCACTGGAAGTGAAGCAGTCTAGGCTTGAGCCAGTGCTAAGATACACCTCCAGCTCCAGCCTCCAAGCCTGCTTCATTTTGCTCAGCCACAGCTGGGAATGAATTCCAGGTCTGTTAGACTGCCCACCCATGCCTTTAGCCAAATCACAGCCTAAGACTGCACAGCCAGTCAGGCGCTCTGTGGGATGACTCACCAGACCACAGGCATGGGAATGGAGATGCATATTAATTAGCAAGCCTGCTTCTCTGTCCCTGGGGCTGTGGAGAACAGGTTTTCTGGAAGGGGTCTTAACTCAGGCTGCATGTGTGCCTTCTCTAAGGTGATGTGTTTTCTTCTTCCTGCCTTTTCAAACAGGGCCTCCAGACAAGCTTACTCTTCTGGGGAAAACGAAGATTTTTCCAAAGATTCCATCTGCACAGATGGTTTTCAGGGAACAGGATTTCAGATCCTCAACTTGCATATCCGCACTTTTCTAAAACAGCCCATTCTGTTTCTCAGCTAGGCAAACAAAAGGTATTCCGTTTACCTACCCAGTACAGCTCCAGAGTGGGAAACCCTCCAGGCCCCAAAGGAGACCCAGGCTCTAGACGCCCAGGGATTTCTGTCCTACCCTAACCTTTGGTTAGGATGAAACTCGATGGTATTGGAGTGGTTTGGATTTAGGACAACTCCGGCAGTGTAAGGCAGTACAGCAGCTCGCAGGCTTTTTGGCCTGAGGATTTCTGTACTTTCTCAAAAATTATTTACAGTGCCGAAGAGCTCTTGCTCATATGGGCTCTGTTTATTATATTTGAAATTAAAATTGTAAAATTTAAAAACTAATATTTATTTTGAAATAGCAGTAGCTTCATTATATGCTATCAATAACTTGTACTTCATGCAAAATAACTAACTCTCAAAGCAGGAAATGCTAAGAGAATGCATTTACATTTTTATCAGTCTAGCCTTTAATTTTGTATTTACTCTATTGTGATTTATCATTGTTTGGATTGGAGAATAAAAGAAAACCCAGCTTCATGCAGGTTGGTGGTTGAAAAAAAGGAAGGAGTATGTTTATATCTTTTTCAAATAATTGTAAATATTCTTCTTTGACCCAAACTGAACAGATTCTACTTTTTTTTTTTTTTTTAAGATTTTTATTGATTCATTTGACAGGTAGTTACAGGCAGTGAAAGAGAGAGACAGAGAGAAAGGTCTTCCTTCCGTTGGTTCACTCCATAAATGGCCGCAACGGCCAGAGCTATGTCAGTCTGAAGCTAGGAGCCAGGTGCTTCTTCCTGGTCTCCAATGCAGGTGCAGGGGCCCAAGCACTTGGACCATCCTCCATTGCCATCCCAGGCCACAGCAGAGAGCTGGAGTGGAAGAGGAGCAACTGGGACTAGAACCTGGTGCCCATATGGGATGCTGGCGCCGCAGGTGGAAGATTAACCTAGTGCGCCATGGCGCCGGCCCCACAAATTCTACTTTCTTAAAGGTTACCTGTGGTGTTAATTATAAGAGCATATTAATGAACTTTTTGAGCCTTGTTACATTGAAATCCAGTTGGTTTACCTTGTTCTTTGAACCCCTGGCATAGGTCATTTGGAAAATATTGGATCACTGAGTTATGGAGAGCATCCAAATATTGACATAATTCATAACGTACTATAAAACATGTTGGGAACTGGAGTTGTGGTGCAGTGGTTAAAGCTGTCACTTGAGATGTTCCTGGCTACTCTGCTTCTGGTCCAGCTCCCTGCTAATGCCCCAGGAAAGGTAGTGGAACATGGCCCAAGTACTTGGGTCCCTGTCACCTATATGGGAGACCCAGAAAGATTTCCAGGCTCCTAGCTTTGTCCTGGCCTAGACCCGTTTGTGGCCATTTGAGGAGTGAACCAGTGGATAAAGGATTAATTCTCTCTCTCTCTTTTTCTGTAACTGCCTTTCATATAAATAAATAAATCTTTAAAAAGACATGTTGTTGAATATCCTTCCAACCCCACTAGAAAATTCTTTTTTTTTTTTTTTTAAATTATTTGAAAGGCAGAGTGGCAGACAGGGACACACACACACACAGAGAAATATTTCATCCACTGTTTCACTCCTCAAATTCCCACTAAGCCAGGGCCGGGCCAGGCCCAGGCCAAGAGCCAGGATCCTGGAACTCAGTCTGGTTCTCCCACAGGGGTGGCAGGATCCCAGGACTTGAACTGCCGTCTGCTGCCCACTGCCTCCCAGGTGCATTAGGAGGAAGCTGCATCTTTTTATTTTATCTTTTAAATGTGTAGTGATGTCTACTTACTATGAACAAAAATTAAAATGCTGTGCTAGCAGCCAGATAAGATTTTAACTGTGCAAACCTTTCTTTTTTATATGCCTGGCAGAAAATCCACGTTTGACATTTAAAGAAAGGAATAAAGCTGCTTCTCATTTTTATGCTCATGTAATCATTTCCTAAAGCTAAAAATCAAGCTTGGCTCATTCAAATTCACATTCACTGAGGGAATGTAATGTCTCTGATAAGATGTTTCCCTCCATAAGTAACTTAGAGATTTATATACTTTACATTGAATGATTACAAAATTAAATATCGAATAACAACACAGTAGCTTACCATATTTTTTAAAATTTATTTGAAAGCATGAGAAAGGAGAGATGGAGAAAGATCTTCTATCCACTGGTTCACTCCCCAAATGCTCACAATACCCAGGTCTGGTCCAGGCTGAAGCCAGGAGCCAAAAGCTCCATCTGGGTCTCCCACATGGGTGGCAAGAGCCCAAGTACTCAGGTGATCGTTTGCTGCTTTCCAGACACATTAGTAGGGGCTGGATCGAAAGTGTGGAACAGCTGGGACTAGAACTGGCACTGCCATATGGGATACAGGTAACCCAAGCAGCCGCATAACTTGCTGCATCACAATGTCTGCTCTTAGTTTTATAACTTCAAGTTGGATACATTATTTATATTAAGTTGGTATTTTTCTTTTAAATTGATCACTTTTAGTAGTCTTAAATGATGTAGTCCATAATATGTCTCATGTGGTATATTTTAACATGCTTCACAATGTGTAGTTCCTACTGCCAATTCCTCCAGTCCACTCTTTTTTTTCTTTTTAAAGATTTATTTATTTTATTTGAAAGGCAGAGTTACATAGAGAGAAGAGAGGCAGAGAGAGAGAGAGAGAGGTCTTCCATCCGATGGTTCAGTCCCCAGATGACCGCAACGGCCGGAGCTGCACCGATCCGAAGCCAGGAGCCAGGAGCTTCTTCCAGGTCTCCCACATGGGTGCAAGGGCCCAAGGACTTGGGCCATCTTCCACTGCTTTCCCAGGCCACAGCAGAGAGCTGGATCGGAAGAGGAGCAGCCGGGACTAGAACTGGTGCCCATATGGGATGCCCGCCCTTCAGGCCAGGGTGCTAACCTGCTCTGCCACAGTGCCGGCAACCCCCCCCCCCCCCCCGTCCATTCTAGCAGGTGTCTGTTGGCATCTCTTTGTGGTTTTAGTTGGGACTTCACTGATGAGTCATGGTGCTAAGTATCTTTGCATGTGCTTATTTGTCAACCATCTTTTTTTTTTTTTTTTTAATTTTTGACAGGCAGAGTGGACAGTGAGAGAGAGACAGAGAGAAAGGTCTTCCTTTTGCCATTGGTTCACCCTCCAATGGCCGCCGCGGTAGCGTGCTGCGGCCGGCGCACCACGCTGATCCGGTGGCAGGAGCCAGGTACTTATCCTGGTCTCCCATGGGGTACAGGGCCCAAGCACTTGGGCCATCCTCCACTGCACTCCCTGGCCACAGCAGAGAGCTGGCCTGGAATAGGGGCAACCGGGACAGGATCGGTGCCCCGACCAGGACTAGAACCCGGTGTGCCGGCGCCACTAGGCGGAGGATTAGCCTAGTGAGCCGCGGCGCTGGCTGTCAACCATCTTTTTAATTTTGATAAAAAGTCTATTAAAAGCTTTTGCTCTTTACAACAATTTTTTTAAAGATTTACTTATTCATTATTTTGGAAGCCAGAGTCACAGAGAGGCAGAGACAGAGAGAAAGAGAAAGAGAGAGAGAGACAGAGAGACAGAGGTCTTCTATCCGCTGGTTCACTCCCCAAATGGCTGCAACAGCAGGAGCTGTGCTGATCCGAAGCCAGGAGCCAGGAGCTTCTTCCAGGCCTCCCAAGCAGGTGCAGGGGCCCAAGGACTTGGTCCATCTTCTGCTGCTTTCCTAGGCCATAGCAGAGAGCTAGATTGGAAGTGGAACAGCCGGGACTTGAACTGGTACCTATATGGGATGCCAGCAGTGCAGGCGGTGGCCCTACTCACTATGCCACAGTGCTTGCCCCTGAAGTTTCTTATCAGTCTGGAATATTAGGCAAACATTTTCTGCTTATCAGTGGCTTGCGTTTTAATTCTCTTAACAGTGTCTTTCAAAGGGCAAAAGTTGGGGCTGGTGTTGTGGTGCAATGAGGAAGCCACCAGTTACAACACTGGCATCCCCCATTGGAGTGTTTGGTTGAGTGCTGGCTACTCTGCTTCTGATTTAGCTCTCCACTAGTGCACCTGGGAAGGTGGCAGATGATGGCTTGGGCACTTGGATCCTTGCTACCCATATGGGATACCAGGATAGAGTTCCAGGCTCCTGACTTTAGACTGGCCCAACCCTGGCCATTGCAGCTATTTGGGGAGTGAACCAATGGATGGGAGATCTCTCTCTCTCTCTCTCTCATCTCTATCTCTATCTCTATCTCTATCTCTATCTCTATCTCTATCTCTATCTCTATCTCTATCTATCTCATCTCTATCATCTCTCTGTCACTCTGTTCCAGGCAGAAATATTAAATACCAAGTTCCGGATAGTGGGAGGCAAGGTGTACAAGGAGTTCCAGTTAAAAATATCACTGTAATGGCTGGAAATGGAGGTGCTGCTGGTTCCTGGCAGCTCATCCTGGGACAACAAACGTAGACTCCTCTGTATATCTCCAAAATTTCAAAGGAAACTCAACCCAAGGCTTTCTTTTTCTTATTGAATCCCAGAATGCATCATTAGATGAAATTAGTCTGGAATGAAAATAGAGAGAGAGGAGGAAGAAAGAAGTAAACCTTTGTGACATGCTCTGTTTTCCCTCTGGAGTGCAGCAGAATCATCGCTATCGTGTCCCTGGTGCTGTGCCCCTGCCCCATCAACTGGAGGCCACCATTTCCTGTGATGTCCCCTACAGGCCGAGATGATCTCCTCCTGAAGCCTGTTCTGTTTTTCTAATTCACTTGGCAGATCTCACATGGAGGAGAGAAGAAGGTATGAGAAAAATAATTATTCTGCCATAATTTCCAGCGCTTGCAAGTTAAAAACATGTTAGCTATTTCTTCCCTTAGAGTTCCATCAAGAGGACTCTGTGGTTTGTGCCTTCCTAGGTCTCAGAAGTTGAATGAAGAGCTCAATTGCCAGGACTGAGAATGCACCCCTCCCCCAGGGCACAGTAAGTGAGGGTTGTTTGGTGAAGACCAGAGTCTCCATTCTCCAAGGTTGCGTGACCATGGCAGACCCTAGATATACCAGTCTGGTCAACGCAGACAGGAAGTTCTGAAGACACCGTGGTCTTTGTGGATTAATTTGATTGCTAACTCTAGTTAAACACTAAGCATATTTCAGTTAGGACTAGGTCCGAGAGCATGGGCACAGGCCCAGGGAAAGTTGTGTTCGGCAGGTGCTCTGGGCCAAGTCAGACCCTAAAGTTCACCTTAGTTAACATGGCCTTTTCACACAAGGTTGTATTAATTCTTTTGCAAGCAGATTACATGTGGACAAGTTATTCTTGGTCTTTAAACTCTGCAGCTTGCAAAGGATTGGAGTGGGGGGTGGATAAGGAGCAGCAGGGGAAGCTAAGGACAGAGGCATGTTGGACTGCTAGCCTTGCCTTTGTCACTCAGAGATGATGGCTCTGTGTGAAGAGCTGAAGGGGTTCCTGTTCTCCTCCAAGATTGTGCTAAATACTAGGGGGGACTTTTACAAGTGATGGAGGGGAAAGTCCTTAGTTCTTAGCAAGGAGAGACATACATTCATCATAACATGAGCTTCTCAGGCTTAGAAGGCTGGGTTGCTGTACTCCATTGCTGGTGAGGAAACAGGCTCACAGAGGGAAGGAAGTGATTTCAGGTGATTTAGTTCTCTCTTCAGTGAGTATCACTTCCCCAGCAAGAGTGAGGGAGAAATCAGTGCCTGCAATACCGGCATCCGTGTGGGCACCGGTTCAAGTCCTGGCTGCTTCACTTTTAATCCAGCTCCCTGCTAATGTGCCTGGGAAAGCAACCAAATATGGTCCAAGTGTTGGGAACCCTGCACCCACATAGGAGACCTGGAGGAAGCTCTTGGCTCTGGACTTTAGCCTGGCCCAGTACTGGGCATTGCAGCTATCTGGGGAAGTGAATTAGCAGATGGAAGATTCTCTTTCTCTCTCTCTCTCTCTCTCTCTCTCTCTCTTTCAAATAAAAATTTTTTTAATTTTATTTATTTTTTTATTATTTTTTTTAATTTTTAACAGGCAGAGTGGACAGTGAGAGAGAGAGACAGAGAGAAAGGTCTTCCTTTTGCCGTTGGTTCACCCTCCAATGGCCGCCACGGCCCGTGCGCTGCGGCCGGCGCACCACACTGATCCGAAGGTAGGAGCCAGGTGCTTATCCTGGTCTCCCATGGGGTGCAGGGCCCAAGCATCTGGGCCATCCTCCACTGCACTCCCGGGCCATAGCAGAGAGCTGGCCTGGAAGAAGGGCAACCGGGACAGAATCCGGCACCCCTACCGGGACTAGAACCCGGTGTGCCGGCGCCTGTTGAGCCATGGTGCCAGCCTTCAAATAAAAAAAAATCTTTAAAAAAGAAAGTAGTGAAGTTGCAGTGTCGCCTGCATGAGGACACTTGGCTCTTTTCTAAAGAATGGACTGCAGCAGTTGGCACTCTGATTGAGACCACAAAACACGATCCTTTATCCTAGTGCTCTAGAACATCAGAGAAAAATGTCAGGTTGATAAGTCAGTGCCACAGCATCAACTAGAGATATCAACAGCACGCACATGCTACCCAGAGGCTAGAGTGGTTTTCTTTTTCCTGTGAGTCTGGCTGCAAAGTCCTGGAATGCAGCAAGCCCCATACGTAGTAAGAGGGAGGGCTGATGCCATTGTGGGAAGACACCTATGGTGACCTTGGCCTTATTCAGTCCCCGGAGGTTGAAACAAAGTGTCTAAACAACTGTCTTAATTCTCTGCTTTGGTTGCCAGGATCTTATTTTCTGGTATTTAGGCATTAGTAGATGCCTTGATAGGACCAGTATTTTTGTTGGGTGGAAAACTTGTTCAGGCTCCAGGGGAGTTAACATCGTCAGCGAAATGAAAAAGAGGGAATATTTTTTGTGTTTTTGGAGCCAAACTTTGATCTGAAATGGAAAGGCTTTGCATCTCAGACAGCCTGGTTTAATTGCTGAACAAAGCTCTCTTCTTGTGGGGAAGAAAGACAAGACTCCAACAATTAGCCCTCTAAAATGTGGGTCTGTGAAAACAATTGGGAGGAAATAGGCAGTGACACCCATCTGCCCACTGCTTTTTGGCTAGTCCAGGCCAGGGTAAAACAAAGGAAAACACATCTAGTTGGTTCAAGAGTTCAGCTCTTTCTTCTATAAGAGAAAATCCCCACTTCCGTTTCCCAGCCAGTCCAGACTTCTGTTCCCATTCCACTTCTGGGATGTTTTGTCTTCCAGATCCTTCCTAAAGAGCCCTTCCCAATCTTGACAGGTGCATCTCACACAGACATGGTTTGATTTTGTCACCAGAGAATGTTTGAAGAAAAGATCCCAGAGAATAAGCAAGAGAAATACGTGAACACTTCCTAGGGGTTTTGATCTTACAGCAGTGCCTGGAATGCTCCCTACAACTTTATGAGCCAGGTGTCTTTTCTCCCCATTTTATATATAGGAAAACTCAGTCTCAGAAGCTAGAGAATTTAGCCATTTAAAAAATACACCCCCTGTGGCGTGGTGTGTAGAGCTGCTGCCTGGGATGCCAGCCTCCCATATGAGTACCGGTTTGGGTCCTGGCTGCTCCACTTCTGGTCCATCTCCCTGCTAAAGGACTGGGAAAAACAGCAGAAGATGGCCCAGGTGTTTGGGCCCCTGCACCTAGAAGCTCCTGGCTCCTGGCTGCGGCTTGGCCCAGCACTGGCCATTGTGACCATTTGGGGAATACACCAGTGGACGGAAGATCTGTCTCTCCCTCTCTCTCTGTAACTCTGACCTTCAAATAAATATATAAATCTTAAAAAAAAAAAAAAAAGTTTCCCAGATCACATAGGGCAGAGCAGGAAATAAACTAGTTAATTATGGTTGCCAGGTGACCACAAAACCAATGTCTTTGTTGTTTTGCTTGATTTAATTTAGAGGAAAGTCAGGTATTGTTTGTTATGTAGTTATAAATATTGCTTCAATTAATCATACCAGGTACATGACAATACACTCCCTTCTTTTTCTACCTTATGGTTATTTTCATGGATCCCATATTTAGTGTTGTTAATATCCCTGTTTTCAAGAAAAATATTATCTTATGTCTATAATATCTACATATGAAGTGAATATGGCAAAATGTTAAAAGTTGTTAAATCTTAAAATTCAAAAAATAAAACCACAGTTTAAAGAAAAAAAAGAAAGAAAAATCAAGAAGTTACCATTTTTGCCATCCCATGGGAGCCAAGAGTTTTTGAGACTGGAAACTGATCTTTCCTTCCATTTTTATTGATATGTTTTCCCTGGCACTGTATTCACTTCCGGTTTTCCTGGGCCTATATAGTAGTGTAAGGTGTTAATTTTTCTGGTTTGTCGTTCTCTCTACTTTTTTTTGAAGTGTTAAAACTCATGATTAAAAAAAAATTCATTTTGTGCTTGACTTTGAGTTCCCGAAGGCTTACTCTCACGAAGGGCATTTAAGCAAGCACCTCACCAACGTGTTGGATGCTCTGGAAGAGACCAGTCTGACCTAGAAGTAGCCTGAGCCCTAAGGAACAGAAAGGACCTGGAAAAAGTAGTTTAACACATAAAGTATAGGAGATGGCACAAGGAGGTTCTTGACTTTCGCTGCACATCAGACTCTCCTTGGGACCTTCTTTTTTTTTTTTTTTTTTTTTGAGATCAGAAACACAATCTTATTTATTTGTTATTATTAAACCTTATTTTTGACTGGACTCAGATTTAGAAGTAGATGCTCTCAGAGAAGACAGCCTACGTCTCTTGGCAATCTGTTCCTGGCGTTTTTCTTTGGCCTCCTTCATTCTCTTGGCCAAGAGTTTAGCATATTCTGCAGCCTCCTCCTTGTTCTTCTTATGCGCTGTTTCTTCAGAGCAGTTCGCCGGCGTTTGTGTTGCAGGACACGTGGAGTCACCAGACGCTGAATCTTGGGTGCTTTGGTCCTAGGTTTCTTACCTTCTTTGTTTAAGGGCTTTCTTACAACATACTGGCGTACATCACCTTCTTTAGAGAGGTTGAAAAGTTTACGAATTCTGCTGGCTCTTTTAGGACCCAGGCGACGAGGCACCGTGGTATCAGTCAATCCGGGAATATCTTTCTCTCCTTTTTTTACAATAACCAAGTTGAGAACACTCAAATTGGCATCGACAATGCAGCCCCGAACTGATTTGCGCTTGCTTTCTCCAGTTCTCCTTGGTCTGTAACAGGAATGCCCCTTACTCAGCAGCAGGCGGACCCGGCCATGGGTCAGGACACCTTGCTTCATAGGAAAACCTTGTTTATCATTCCCACCACTGATCCGGATCACATAACCCTTCCATTCTTCACCCAGAGCGTAGGCAGCAACTTCTGTGGCCATACGCTTCTCATAGAAAGTACGAAGTTTACATTCATCGTCCACTTCGATGAGTTTCTGGCAGCCAGTGGCTGGGAAGGAGATATTCAGCTTCATTTTGAAGCAGCTGACCGCCTCGGAGGCGCCAGGGAAAAGAGTCCTTGGGACCTTTCTAAAGTGCTATGTTCAGGGCCTCACCACAGAGATTCTGTTCCAATTGGTCTAGATGCCCCATTTGTATCCACCCCCACCCCCCATTGCTATTTTTAGAAGTTCTCTAGGTTGTTCTAATACAAAACCTAGGTTGAGAATCACTAAACTAGAATAACCTAAAATATCTACCATTAAGGTTTCATAAGTTGAAATCAATGCAAATAGACCTTGGATGTTCAGAAGGCAGGGATACGATAGGAAGAAATCATTGATTGGATTTATATATTTATCTCATCTAATTTCAAGAGGACCTGTCTCTCTTTGTCAATGAAGATCCAGTCATCCACACCTGTCCTGATTCAGCCAGGCCTCCAGAGAGCAATGCCCAACTCCCTTCACCTAGGAAGGCCCCTCACTCTGTCTGGAGTTCCTTGAATCCGCAGTTCCACCTTTCTTGTGGTGGATGGCTATGATGGTCTGTTACACGTTCTAATGGGAAGCAAGATTCCCCCTAAGGCACTGGGTAGGCTTGCAAGGGAGGGATGTAAGTTGGTGTGTGGGGAAGATGACTCTGGAAGCAGAGAGAGTTCAATTTAGGAGAGCCAGAATATGGGCAGAAGAGAGGATATTGTCAGAATGGGACAGAAACAGAAAATCAGAGAGACATGGGGCAGATTTAAATGCATGTCTATCTCACTTTGGAGCCTGAATTCTTAGTCCATATCATCTGTGGAACTGGCTATAAGAGGTGACTTCTTCCTGAAGAGTGGCTAATATAGAAATAAAACTCTGGCTTAAGTTCTCATCCTGGTATTTCTGTATTTATCTTTTTCAAAGATTTGTTTATTTGAAAGAGAGAGAAAGAGAGAGAGTGAGTGCATCCACTGCTTCACTCCCCAAATGCCTGCAACAGCAGGGGCTGGGCCAGACCAAAGCCAAGAGCCAGAAATTTCATCTGGATCTCCCACATGGGTATCAGGAACCTAGATGCTGGGCCATTATCCCCTGCCAGGCACATTAGCAGGAAGCTGGATCAGAAGTGTGGAGTCCTTAGGACTTGAACTTGACATGGGGTACCAGTGTTCCAAGTGGCAGCTTAACTTTCTGTGCCACAATCCCTGCCCCTATGGTGGTGTTTTTATGAGCTATAATTGTGGTTTTTGGAATTCTGACCTTTAACTTCATTTTATATGAGAATGGCTAAAATGTTTCAGAAAACTCATGCCAAACACATAGTATAATTGGTAACTGATACCCAGGACATTTTCCATAAGTTTCTTCTGTTTTTTTTTTTTTTTCCCTGATATAACCTGTCATTAAAAATAGTGTTTATTTTTTCACTGGTAATTGGATAATAAATTATGTTAAGTCTTTCATTTTAAAAAGTTCACCTTTTCTAATTGATTGATGTAGCTTCTCAGAATCTACCTGAAGTCATACAGGCAGATGACACAGGCTTGTGAAGAAAATTATAATAAGGACAGAGGGGGAAATAATTGAAATGCTTACACAAAGCAATAATTTATTTTTAAATTTTTTATTAAAGATTTATTTACTTAATTTGAAAGGCAGAGTTACAGAGAGGCAGAGAGGAGAGAGATCTTCCATCTGCTGGTTCACTTCCCAAAAGGTTGCAATGGCTGGAGCTGAGCCCATCTGATACCAGGAGCCAGGAGCTTTTTCCAGGTCTCCGACATGGGTGCAGGGGCCCAAGGACTTGGGCCATCCTCTACTGCTTTCCCAGGCTATAGCAGAGAGCTGGATCAGAAGAGGAGCAGCCAGGACTCTAACCGGCACCCATATGGGATGCCAGCACTACAGGTGGAGGCTTTACCCTCTATGCCATAGTACCAGCCCCAAAGGATTGATTTATATGATGTTCAAATATATAATCATATAAAAGATTTCAAAATATCTGAATTAACTCAAATGGCCATTGATATGGGGTTGGCCAAAAAATTTGGATATGACTACGTTATGGAAAAATATGCAATAGTTATAAATAATGAGATAGACATTATATAGATGCAGAGATTTGAAAGTGTATGCAATACACATTTTTGTATAATATGACTCTATATCTGTGTAGCTATGCCAATGCATAGAAAAAAGATGAAGGAGATGTTAATAGAGGTAAAATAGTTGTGGAAGTGGAGAGATGACAATTCAGGACATTGATGTTTCACTTCTATATTTGCATCTTGTACCGTAAGAACATTATATCTATTATTTACATAATTTAAAATCATAAAATCTTAACTGCTTCTTTTAAAAAGACCTTTTAGTTTTCTTTCTATGTGGCTTCTCTTAAAGCATGAAGGATGAAAAAATACACCAATTACCCTCTTTTTTGTAGGAAATTAAAGTGGTATTATAATAGGTGTAGAGGAGAGGAAGAAAATGGGGTGTTGCCACAGCCTGGCAGTGGGGGGTTAGGGCCAGGGAGGGCAGTCATTGACCCACAAAGACAAAAGAAAGGGCATAGTCTTGGAAAACAGCCTTCCTTCAACACAGCATGCTTCCCTGGGGACAAGGAGCAGAGGGTATTTTAGCCCCTGGGCTTTCAGATGGTTTAGTGTTATCTCTTTACACACCTCTGCTTGTCCACCCATGCTGGCCCCACAATGTGCTGCTTCCTGTTTACCAGTCAGAGAATGGAATCGCTGCAAGGGACCTTTGAAACCGGGGAGCTGACCTCAGCATCCAGGAGCAGAGCCGGGTCTTGTTCAACATCCTGGAGCCCAGGCTGTGCTCCTACCTCCTCCTTGCCTCTGGTTCTGTGGCTATAAGCAGCCCCATTAACCTGAGCAGAGGGCAGCAGCGGGGTGGGGGTGGGGGTGGGGGTGGGGGCTCTGGGAGGAGTTTTTTCCTTCTCTGGTCTTCTGGGCCTTCAGGTCAATGTCAGTTGTGTGCAATGCAAGCTTTGGTGTTTCTCCTTCTGTGTTTTTTGGTGTGAGCCAGTACAGGCCAATTGAAACACTTCTTTTTCATTCACCTTGCAGAAACAGAACCTTTGGGTCTTTTTTTAGGGGGGGGGGATTTGCAGTATTACAGTGTGAGGGTGTTGTATCTATTTCTATTTCTTTCCAATCCCCAGGCAAGTGATATATATCATGAATCTATCTTTAAAAAAATCATAAACTGGCCAGCACTGTGGCTCAACAGGCTAATCCTCCGCCTTGTGGTGCTGGCACACTGGGTTCTAGTCCCGGTTGGGGAGCCGGATTCTATCCCGGTTGCCCCTCTTCCAGGCCAGCTCTCTACTATGGCCCGGGAAGGAAGTGGAGGATGGCCCAAGTGCCTGGGCCCTGCACCCACATGGGAGACCAGGAGAAGCACCTGGCTCCTGCCTTCGGATCAGCGCAATGCGCTGGCCGCAGCGGCCATTGGAGGGTGAACCAACGGCAAAAGGAAGACCTTTCTCTCTGTCTCTCTCTCTCTCACTATCCACTCTGCCTGTCCAAAAAAAAAAAAAAAGATCATAAACTGAATAAAGTTTCTGAAGATAAACTGAATAAATTGATGTCATCTTCATAGAATTGTGTCACATCTGTTATTTTACCATAAAAGAAAAATACATGATATAGATAAAAAAATAAAGACCATTATTGTAGTCTTGAAAAAAAATCAATTATAGTATAAAAACGTAAGCTGTATGTTTTCCAGATAGTCCATCTCCTTTATCTGACTGTATATAAACTTGAGAGGAATAAAGAACAATTTTTTTTTTAATTTAGTTTTGTTTAACGTCTAGAGCTCTGCCAAGCCAAACAAGCGATGGCGGCTGATGGGGCAGCCTTTGCTGTGTGAGTTTGTGAGCAGGAGGCTCTGTTTTTAGAACAACAGCAGTCTGGCTGGTGGTACTCCAATTTCCAGGCCCAGAGAGATGCTTGGATAGGTGCGATACTAAAAGCTCACAGAAAAGTGCCCCTCCTGCTTCTCCTTTAGGGTCCCTGGCTTTGCTGTGTGGGAAGACCTGTGAGCCCAGCATTCTGTGATCATCATCATCCTCATCCTCATTAAAGAAAGTGTTGGCAGGTTGATAGGGCAGTCTGACATTTACGCCTGCTCTCTCTGGCTCTTTGTGTTTTTAACAACATTAGCAATGTGTTCTAGTGGAAAGAGCCCCAGGCCACAAGTAAGCAAAGCAATCTGTCCTCTCCGACTGATGAGCTGTTTGGGACAAGCCACGTAACTTGGAAAAATGGTCATCTCTTTCCTTCCCTCATCTCTGGGCTCCTCTAACTCCAAGAGTTTAGGGCCTGTGCCCTTTGAACTTTTTCTTTGAGTAAAGATTTTTTTTTTATTTTTTGAAAGGAAAAGTTACAGTGAGAGAGTAATAGGGATTTTCCATCTGTGGGTTCACTCCTCAGATAGCTGCCTTGGGTAGGGCTGGGCCAGGATCAAAGAGCCTGGAACTCCATCAGGTTCTCCCATGTGGGTGGCAGGGGCCCAAGCACTTGTACCATTTTCCACCACTTTCTCAAGTGCATTAGCGCGGAACTGGATTGGAAGTGGAGCAACTAGGACTCGAACCAGCACTCATAAGCACTCACATGAGATGCCAGTGCCACAGGCAGTAGCTTAACCCACTGTGCCACAATGCCAGCCCCTGAACTCACTTTGTCTTTTGCTCTTAGTGTTAAGACTGGGATACTTTTCTGGAGAAGATGTAATTCTCCTCTTCTGGTTGCTCTGATCCAGTATTCCTAAACCAGAGGACAAGAATTCCCAAGAACTAATGGAAAAATTTTGTTTTTGGGACAGGAAGTGGTGGGTCATTAGGAGACTGTGAGAGGTGCAGATCAGGTCACCCGTTTTAGGTTTTGTCATTCCTGATTGGAGGAAAGGTGGGGGAAAGGCTCTGGATTTTCTGCGTTTAATATCACACAGAGGAGACTGCTCTCTGTGCCTGTTCTCAGCTCATGCCAGGGAGGTGACAGTCTCCTGTATCAATCAGGTCTGCTCTGTCTCCTGTGTCCCAGCCACGTTGTCATGTGAGTCAGAAATGGCAACCACACACCCCTTTTCCCACATAGATGACTTAGTGTTTTAAGTGCACTGACTTCATTCTCTGCCTTGGAAAGCTTCAAAAATGAGGTGAGGCTCCCAGGAGGCATACCTAACGTGCTGGAACTTCGGTAATCTTGACACTTCACTGTGAAACTATTCACTGAGTGGAAATCTACAGTCATAGATGAGCAACCCTATCAGATAAATCCACAAAGGAAAAAAGAAGAGTCAAATGACTGTGTTAGGCTCTATGCTAAGAGACCTGGGTGAGAGAAGTCTCTATCCCCAGAGACTGAGAGAGTTTCGCTCATTTTCAGAGGACGCCTAGACAAAAGGGTTCCAAATAGATTTTCATCTTAGTTGGGATCATCCAAGGAGTTGGAAGAGCTAGATGCTGAGAAGTAAGATCCCGTGGTTGCCCAAAGGTCCCTTTCTGAGTTATTGATCCGAAAGTACCAGCAGGATCTGGTCTGTTGTATCCAGGGTGTGTGATAATAACCATTGATTACTCAGGAATCTGAGAACAGGGCGGTTTGGGAAGTTGTGTGGGCTGAAATTTTTGATCCTAACTGAACTCCAGGAAAAACAAACAAGCACACTGAGTCATTTATCTTCATGGTCACTAATGAAGGTGGTGGGTTCTTTGTAGCTATGTTTACATTTTTATTTTTAAACTATGACGGCAGAAGGCCAAACAACTGATTTGACCACCAAAGCAACTCATAGGAGTGGCCAGGGTGAGGGCAACTGAGGACTCTGTCATGGACTGGTGAGCACATATGTGTCTGGGGTAGAAAACTCAGAAGTGACATACTGATCCATTAACAGGAAGCCGTGTAGGTAAACTGTGTGCGTAGAACATTGCTCATCTTGGGTCATCTTCCCCAAACACTCTATACGATGAGAATTCCTGTGCATGGGATTTAGGATGGAAATGTTCCTAGGATGACCCAGTAAATGAGTTTGGAAGCAGAACAGAGAGGAGAAAGAAACAAGTCGAAGTGCAATTTCAGATAAAGTCCTGGCTCACCCCTCCTGATCCCTTGGGGGACTGTGGAGTATAAATCGCACCCACTGGAGACAAGGAGCTGGCATTTCATGCTCCTTTGGGCCCTTGATATACTTACAGGAAAATGGCTCCAGAAACCTAAGGGTAGGTGTCAGAAGAGAGTTGCCAAGCCAAAGCACAAGCACCCAATCAGGTGAGAATGGCACATTGAAATGGTCAAGAAATTGGGAGGAGAGTGGTCTGGGCAGAGTGCCTGCTTCACTATGCCATCACTGGAAAGAATGAAGTTGAGCTCTAAGTACCTCAATCAAAAATTCCTTGCGATAAACACTGAGTGAAAAAAAGCAAGTGACTGGGTAGCATATGTAATTTGACCTCACTTTTTTAAAGACATGTGTGTGTGTGTGTGTGTGAGTGCATGTAAAATAAAGTCTGGGAGCAAACAGAGCTAATTATTAATTGTGCTCTTGTAGAAAAAGTTACAGCTGGGGACAAAGAGTAGAGAGGTAGCTGGAGACACACAGATGTTATGAGCAAGCATATTATGTTTTCTAACAGGAATGAAAAATAAAGCAATGCACAAGGCCCCTGCCATGTGGTGTGAACACGTGCCTGGGCAGTTGATGGCCTTGTCATTCTCCACTCCAAGAACCAGACAGGCCACACTAAGTGGACCATCAGGACTGCTTGGCAAATTTAATGATGTTCATTTGTAGTCTGCTATTAGACCCAGTACTGGGATGGAAATTGTGGCTTCCCTGGTTTCCATTCTGGATGTCTGGCTGTCATTTTGGCTTTCTTAGGAAAACATGCTCTCAGCCCAGTGCCTCCTCTTCCCACTTGAGCATCCACTTGCTGATAGTTGGTTTAGCTTCTGCTAAACCAGTAGGGACTGTCTGGGTGGAAGAGCTACCCTCATACTTTGCAGCCTGAATTGGCAGAAGCCGTGGCAGAAGATTAAATTTACAGGTGACATAAACTCTCTTCCTATTTGGTGTTTGATATTAGAGATTCATATTGACATAACCTTTTCCCCTGCCCGATAAACATTCAAGAAGGACCATGGCAAGGTCTGCAGAAATGGTCACCAATTTCCCAATTACCACAAATCCTGAAAGAAAACCTTATTGTATATGGTGCTGTGTTCCATTTTAGGCAGAGAACTGCATAGAGGAAATGTTTTCACTCTTGGGCCTGCAAGATTTGCATTGCACCCATTCTTGTTTGGGTCCATCCACTTAGATTTTTTCATTAATTTTTTGGGTTTTAAAAAAATCGATTAACTCGAGAGGCATTGAGAGCAGGACAGGGAGGGAAGGGGAGAGAGATCCTATCTGCTGGCTCACTCCCTAAATGCCCAAAACAGGGATGGAAGCTGGGAGCTGAGAACCCTCTTCATCCGGGTCTCCCACATGGGTGACGGATTCACACAAGTGCTTTGGCCATCACCTGCTGCCTCCCAGGGTCTGAATTAACAGGAAGCTGGAATTGAGAGAGCAGCCTGGACTTGAACCCAGGCTCTCTGATATGGGATGTGGGTGCTTCACGTGGTGTCTTACTCACTAGGCCAAACACCCACCCCAATCCATCCATATTTATAATAATTATTGAGAATCTTCTGAGCCAAGCGTTATGGTATTCTCCTTATCTCCTGGCATTTACCTCTAGTAAACACACTTTTTAAAAAAGATTTATTTATTTATTTGAAAGATTTACACAGAGAGAGGAGAGGCAGAGAGAGAGAGAGAGAGAGAGAGATAGAGAGAGAAAGATATTGGTCTTCCATCAGATGATTCACTCCCCAATTGGCCGCAACGGCCGGAGTTGCGCTGACAAGAAGCCAGGAGCCAGGAGCTTACTCCAGGTCTCCCAAACAGGAACGCAGACTCACTCTTCAAATGCCTGAGACAGCCAGGGCTGAAGCTGGGATTTTGAAACTCAGTTCAGGTCTCCCATGGGGGTGGCACAGACCCAAGCACTTGAGCTATCACTTGTTTGCCTTCCAGTGTGCCCGTTAGCAGGAAGCTGGATTGGAAGTGCAGGAGCTGGAATCTGAATCAGGCACTCTGATATGGGTTACCAGTGTTCCAAGCAGTGACTTAACTGCTACACCCTGCACCCCCTTCCCCACATCCTTTTTTACAGTGAGAATACTCCCTCACCACATGGAGACATTTCCTCAAGACTGTCTATGTCATTTGTGGAGTGTGTGTAAAATGACAAATTTAAAAAAGCAGGACAAGGTGTCATGAAACCACTGCAATAGAAATCCTTTTGTCTGTATTTTTGATTTGTCATGTTGTTTTTTGGTTATTTATTTCAAAACAAAGACAATTTAAATTGAAATTGTTGGTATGAATTCTAGGATTCTGCTTTATGTTGTACAAAGCTGATTTCAAATGCAAACATAAAAGCCTTGAACTCATAAGGGGAATCCTGAAAATCTCCTGATCAGCATTCCTGCAGTGCACTGCGTATGTCGTTTGCTCTTGCCAGTGTAATGGGAGCGTTGTACAACACTAACTCAGCTATTTCTGTGGCACCGCTTGATATGCTCACATTCTAGGTACCTTTGCCTTATGGACGAGTAAGGAAGGACTGCGAGGAAAAGGAACTTTGGGTTTTTAAAATCTTTCCCTTTCCACGTCATTTCAGCAAAATGTGGTTGGCTAAGGCTGGGAAGACAGGTTATGATACAGCTCCTTGGTCATCAGCCTTTTTTTTTTTTTTTTTTTGACAGGTAGAGTTATAGACAGTGAGAGAGACAGAGAGGAAGGTCTTCCTTCCGTTGGTTCACTCCCCAAATGGCTGCTACGGCCAGTGCTGTGCCAATCCGAAGCCAGGAGCCAGGTGCTTCCTCCTGGTCTCCCATGCTGGTGCAGGAATCTAAGCACTTGGGCCATCCTCCACTGCCTTCCTGGGCCACAGCAGAGAGCTGGACTGGAAGAGAAGCAATCGGGACTAGAAACCGGAGCCCATATGGGATGCCGGCGCTGCAGGTGGAGGACTAGCCAAGTGAGCCACAGCACCGGCACAGCATTTTTAAAATGCCATTGCTTGCTTTCTTCAGTCAAAGCAAGTTCTGTACCCAACAGAAAGTGTGTGGTCTGTAGGGGCTGTTGGTGTTCTCACTTCTCCAGTTGTGGACCTAACAGTTTCTTTGCACTCACCTTGAGCCTCACTGAATCTCATGTATCATAGCATCAGGCTTGACATCTCCAACATCAGTTCAAAGAGAAAATTATGAATTTCAAGATAGTGGCAGAACATTAAGCTGAGCACAGCGTTTTTTGGAGCACAGGGCCCTGTGTGATGCCATGGTTCACATTGTGGTGGAATGAGAAGGCCATGCCAAGGTAGCCACTGGCAAGCGAGCATCAGTTACTCAGGAATGGCTTTGAAACCCACCTGGCAACGGAGCCTGCCTGGCAACAGGCTGTGATTGGATGGATTTGAAACTGCCTGGCAACAGGTTGTGATTGGATGGCTTTGGAAACTGCCTGCGACAGGCTGTGATTGGATGGGGCATAGACCACCCCTTGACCAGACTGGCTGGTCTTGGCTATATAAGATGTTGTTCCAACTGTAATAAGCGAGTCTGCGGGCTGCTCGCCTCAAGCCTGCTTTCACCCGACTCCCGGGGTCTGTGTGTTGACTCCGCGCCTCTTGCCCCCACCACGCTGCTCCTCTCAGAAACGAATCCACTGCAACATTGTTGAGAAATCAACGGCAACATCACATGTCTTGTCTTTCTCTCTCTCTCTCTCTTTATTATTTATTTATTTGAGAAATAGAGTTATAGACAAAGAGAGGGAGAGACAGGTCTTCCATCCACCGGTTCACTCTCCAAAATGGCCACATTTTGGATCAGCTGGGCTGATCCAAAGCCAGGAGCCAGGAGCTTCTTCTGGGTCTCCCACGTGGGTGCAGGGGCCCAAGCACTTAGGCCATCTGCTGCTGCTTTCCCAGGTCACAACAGGGAGCTGGATTGGAAGAGGAGCAGCTGGGACCTGAACCAGCTCCCATATGGAATGCTGGTACTGTAGGTGGATACTTAGCCTATTATGCCACAGTGCCAGTCCTGCACATGTCTCGTGTTTCTTACTGGCTTTAAGCCTTCCTTCATCACTCTCTACTTCCATGGCCTTGTAAGCCAGAGGCAGAGCATCTTGGGTAGCTTTGGTGAGACTGCGTGCATATTTCTCTGCATAATTTGAGGTTACTCTGTATCCTGGTAAGGCTTAGGTTTATTTGAACACCTGAATGATTTGGGAGCTTGTGTGGAGAGTTTACAAATGGCTACTGTTACTTCTCACACTGGGAATTTCCTGTGTATTTTTTGAAATTATTGTAAAAGGCATCTTCCCCCCCCCCCCACAACAAAGAGCTTGAAGGTTGTCATTCAAAATTTTCATTTTCTAATTATTTATTGCTGTTGTGTAAAAACAACAGGTGCTTTCTAAAAATGATCTTGGTTAAATTCACTTACTAGCTCCAACAGATTAACTGTAGTCTGTTTTTTACACTTTGCATGTATCATTTATGTGATCCGAGAATGATGACAGTTTTATTTCTTCCTTCCCGATTCTTACCCTTTATTCCCTTTTATTGCTTTATTGCCATCAGGCTCTGTAGTGCAATATTGAATCGCAGTGGTAACAGCAGACATTCTTGTACTATTCCCAATCTTGTAAGGAAAGGTTGTAACTTTTCACCGATAATACTATGTCTTTATAGATCCTTTTAGAAAATAAAAATGAGTATCTTCTGCTAGTTTCACATGGAATTTTTTTAAAATGATGGTTACACTCAGACTTTTATCAAGTGCCTTCTCTGCATCTCTGGAGATGTCATGATTCTGTCTGAGTGACACTTGGTTATTAAGCAAACTAGACACTCTGGGAAGCAGCCCAGGTGGGTTTGATGTAGTAACTTCTTTATATATTGTTGGATTTCATTTACTCTTCTTTGTTTAAAATGTTGTATCTGTGTCCATGAGTGAGGTTGGTTTGAAACGTTCCATTCTTGTCATGTTCTTAGAAGATTTGGAGTCATGGCTAGCAAAAACTGAGGTTTTTTTGTTTTGTTTTGTTTTTGTTTTTCCTCCTTGAACAAAGTTTGCATTCAAATAGAATTATTTCTTCCTTAAGGAATGGTTGAATCCCTTGTCAAACCTAGCTAGACTTGGAACTTTCTTTTTGGGAGATTTTAAATTTTGAATTGAATTACCATACAGTTATGTTATTATTTATGTTCTCCACTTTTAAGATTTATTTATTTATTTATTTGAAAGGCAGAGTTACAGAGAGGCAGAGGCAGAGAGAGAGAGAGAGAAAATCTTCTATCCATTGCTTCACTCCCCAGATGGCCGCAACAGCTGGAGCTGCTCCCATCCGAAGCTGGGAGCCAGGAGCTTCTTCTGGGTCTCCCATATAGGTGCAGGGGCCCAAGGACCTGGGCCATCTTCTACTGCTTTCTCAGGCCACAGCAGAGAGCTGGATCAGAAGTGGAGCAGCCCGGACTCGAACTGGCACCCATATGGGATGCTGGCACTGCAGGCAGCAGCTTTACCTGCTACACCACAGTGTCGGCCCCTATATTCTCTACTTGATTGTGCTAATTTTGTTAACTTTTATTGCTCTGGTAATTTGATCATTTAAATTTTAATAATTATTTTATGGACTTTTTCTTAATATCTACTTAGCATATTTTACAAGTTTATAGGATGTGCAGTGTTATACCTGCTTTTAAAATTTTTGATGTTGTATGAACACCTAAGCAGTGTCTCTCATCATTTTAAAGGCAGTAAGGTTATCTTTCTATTGTCTTCTGTTCAGTAGATAGCTGTTGTTTGAATTTTAGGTCTTTTTCAGGAAATGTGATTTTTTTCTCATGCTATACTCAAGGTATTCATTTTGTATTTTATTTTTTAAAAAAGATTTACTTTATTTATTTCAAAGGCAGAGTGACAGAGAGAGAAGAGCTCTTCTATCTGCTGGCTCACTCTTCATATAGCTACAACAAGCGGGGTGGTACTAGGCAGAATCCAGGAGCCAGGAGCTTCTTCTAGGTCTTCCACATGGGTGCAGGGGCCCAAGCACTTTGGCCATCCTCTACTGCTTTTGCAGGTGCATTAGCATGGAGCTGGATCAGAAGTAGAACAGCTAGGACTCGAACTGGCACCCATATGGGATGCTGGCATTGCAGGTGGCACTTTACCCACTATGCCACAATACTGGCTCTCATCTTATTTTTTAAAAATATTTCCAGTATGTATTTGAAAGGGTTACAGAGAGAAAGGGACAGAGACAGATACCATCCATCCAGTGGTTCACGCTCCAAATGGCTGCAACAGTCAGGCTGGGCCAGGCTGAGGCCAGGAGCTTCTTCTGGGTCTCCTATATGGATGGCAGGGGTCCAAGCACCTGGGCTATCTTCTGCTGCTTTCCCAGGCTCATTAGTAGGCAGCTGAATTGGAAGTGGAGCAGCCAGGACACAAACCATCGCCCATATGGTATACTGGCATCACACGCAGAGGCTTAACATACTGTGCTGTGACACCAGCCCCTAGTCTTGTGTTTTACATTCTTGAACATATCAAGCATTTAAATGTTTGTATTTATTAGCTTGAGCCCCCATAGTCTATGTCTGCTGTTTATTGTTTCTGCAGATTTTCCATTGTATTGTTTTGTCTTCACATGTGCCTTGTTGTTTTTGGATGTATGCAGGCCTTATTCTCATAAAATGATTTGCAGAAATAATCCCTAGGATGCTATCTTCCTCCAGAAAAGATTAATGTTTTTCTGTGACAGGTGCCTGAGGGTACTAACCACCCGTGATTGTGTGAGCTGTGATTCAGCTGAGCTCATTTCAATCCAAGTAATGATTCCTTCAGGTTACCCTTACTTTTATAGTGTAGCCCAATGGGATTTCAATCCCAATTGAGGGGCATTCACCATATCTCACCCCTTTTTCTTTCTGTGAACTCCAATCCCCACCCTCTTAGTGATTCTATTAGAGGCATCGGTCAGTTTACAGCCATACCACCCTGAATGTGCCCGATCTTGTCAGATATTTAGCCTCTCAGTCCATGTCTTCTTTTTATTATTTTTAAAAAAGATTTATTTATTTATTTGGAAGAGTTATAGAGAGAGAGAGAGAGAGAGAGAGAGGGAGAGACAGAGCTCTTCCATCTGCTGGTTCACTCCCCAAATGGCCACAACAACCAGGGCTGAGCCAGGCAGAAGCCAGGAGGCAGGAACTTCATCGAGGGTCTCCCACGTGGGTGGCAGGGGCCCAAACTCTTGGGTCATCTTTCGCTGCTTTTCCCAGGCAATCAGCAGGCAACTGGATTGGAAATGGAGCAACCAGGACACAAACTGGCACCTGTATGGGATGCCAGCATTGCAGATGGCAGCTTTACCAGCTATGCCACAATGCTAACCCCAGCCTGTACCTTCTAGAATGAGCAGAAGAACTGGTCTAAACATGGACTCATCTCCCTGTATCATCATCTCCCTAGCTGACAATCTTTTCCTGCATTTTCATTCCTAAGAAGACCAAAGAGATCTGTTTTGATAGTTTCCCAGCTGTTCTAATTGTTCTCCATAGGAGCTTTGGTTAGACTGAAGTATAGACTTAGTGATCTAGGATGCCATAGACTTGTCGGGGAGAAACAAATTTCTTTTTCCAGTCTCTGGAGTCTGTTTTATCTGTGGCAAGAAGGTCAGAATTAGAGTGCAGTGACTATAGCCTTTGCCGTGGGCAAGCCATCACAATGAGGAGGTTGGAGTGACTTAGTGTGGAGAAGTGGAGGTGAAATTGGTTTTGTGGGTGGAGAGAGGAAAGTAAGTCTTAGCCATTTCTGGAGTGTGGGGGGGCAGACATTGGGTTGCCGTGGGCAAGCCATCACAATGAGGAGGTTGGAGTGACTTAGTGTGGAGAAGTGGAGGTGAAATTGGTTTTGTGGGTGGAGAGAGGAAAGTAAGCCTTAGCCATTTCTGGAGTGTGGGGGGGGGGGGGCAGACATTGGGTAGCTTGTATTTCTGGCCATCAGCTTAGTCCTTTGTACCTGGACAACTCAGAAGTTGTCGGGGACCGCGCAACATGTGGCCTCTTAGCGGTAAACTACTGAAGTAGAGCTAAGCAGCCCAGGCCGGAAAGCACTGATAACGCCACCCTGTGTCTTAAGAGTTTATGACCATTCCCCCACCTGCACAAGCATTGCAGCTGCAAGATAACCTTGTGACCGCCCTCTGCTTGCACAAGCATTGCAGCTGCAAGGTAAACTACCCTCCTCCCCCCGCCCGACATCCTGCCTTCACGATATATAAGTGAGCGGTTAAAAAAATAAAGACACAGCTTGAACAGCCATGTTGTCTTGCTGTCATCTTTGTGTCTCCTGTCCCTTTCATTCCCCATTCTATGTACTTGGCCCTAGTTGACGTCCCGCGGGACGGGACAAGAAGTCAGTATGTCAGAGTACATACGTGAAGAGCATCATCTGATGTGAGGCCGACAAAGTATTTAATCATTTTCTTTTGAAAATGGATGTTTAGAGATTTAGGAACATGAGGAAGATCTGTGTTCTCGTGTTTAGTATGTTATGACCCAGGACGAGTTGCTTTAACTCTCTGCAGGTCAACAGTGTCATCTCTAATGGAGATAATAATTCCTACTTTTCCTTCTTTCATACGAAATGTACAGTGTAGCTAATGTTACTCATTATTCTACCTCAAAACTAATGTTTTTGAGATAATTGATGGTGTCACCTCAATGTTTGAAGCCCTTCCATGGTTTCCCACCACTGCTGGGTTTAATCCCAAACTCTTCAGCACTGCTCCCTAAGTCCTCTCCAGCTTCAGCTCACACCACAAGGGTCCCCAGTTGTATGTTCACCTTCCTTGCTTTTGCCCCCCTCCCTTCCATTGTGATTTTTAAAAATTATTTGCAGAAATAATCCATATTTACCTCTGGCTGGTAAGCACCCCTCTTCCCTCCTTACCCAGCTGGATTCTAACAGATCCAGTTCCATGCACCAGGGAAATCTTTTCAATGGCTAGACCAGATCCTACAAAATGCACTCATTAGGCCACGTACTGCCCTTGCACCCTGACTTAGGACTTCCAGAACTGCAGTTTGATACTCAAGGGTGTGATTACTGCATCAACCCAGCTTCCTCTCTAGGCTTAAGCACCTTGAGGGTAGGAGCTGTGCCGACTGTGGCTTGTGATGCTCTCTCAAGCATCTCGCTGATTGCCTGGGGATAGTAAGCACTCAACAGATACTTGCCACAAAAATGAAGGAAGGAAAAATGTTAAAAATCGCATCTTCACTATAGATTTTGCCAGTTTATACACTTATTTTCTGAAAAGTGTGTTAAGGCAAGAAGCATTCAGGAACAGATTATTGAAACTGAAAAAAACATGCAAGATGGTCTTCAAATATCCTTGGTGGTCACTAATTAGTATTCAGTCGTTTCAACCGTCTGGAACCTGGCTTGAAGTGCCAAGAGAAAATGTGTTTAGCATTTAAATGGATTCTTCTGGAAACACCAATGGCTAGGCAATTGCTGAACTCTCCAAGCTAGACTGTGCACTCTGAGTGTCAGCATTCTTTCCAACACTTCAGATAAGCTTAGGCTGGAGACTGACAAGCGTTTCACCTGTTAGTTTATTTTCTGCTGCTTGAGTGACAGCCGGAAAGCCCATTCTCTGTTCTGTCAGTCCCAGATGGATTCTGAAGGCAACCTGCTAAGGGGGTGGGAGCCAAGAGGCAAGAAGTCAGACTTGAGATGTGGCTGTGGAATACCAGATGGGCAGCATGGTAACAGTGCTTGGAGACGAGCTGGGTGACCAGAGCTTCTTTGAAAGCAAGGAAACCATTTCCAGGCAGGTAGCACAATGAGCTGAATAAACACAGTGTTTTAATCAGGCAGATTTGAGCTCCAGTCTTGGCTCAGTAATTTCTAAGTAGCTGTGTAAGCTTGGACAAGATGTTCAACCTTCTGCGCCTAAGGATCTCTAAATAAATTTATTGTGCAGAATAAATGAGGCAGTGCACATAAAACCTTTGATAAAAAGTAAATGTTTAATAAAGATAGTTGGAGTATTATTACCCCAGGTAGCCACAGAGCCTTGGCCAGTGGGTGGTTGGAGCCTTGAGTGTCTCTTAGGCAGATTGTTGTGTGCCTTCTGCTCCCACATGTTGAGTGTGCATTTATATTTTTAAAGCTAAATTCAAGTAAACTAGGGGTACCTGCAGGGAGGAGGTGTTGCAAAAAGGCAATAGGATATCTGAGAGGTAGGTGTGGAAGTAAGAGACAGGCATCATTTATTTGTTTAGGAATTATTTATCAGTCTCTCCCATGGGCAGGAATCTGTTTTTAGCACTGAGAATATGGAGCAGGAATGGGCAAGCTATCTTCGTGGGCAATATGTCCTCATATTGGTTATGATCTAGCAGGAAGACAGATGTAAAGCAGTGGATGTGTGCCTACTTGCCATTGTGCAGGATTTTGCTGTTACAGAGAAGCTCGGAGGGCCCTGAATTCCCAGGAGAGAGGGCCTGTAACCAGTCTGGTTTGGTGAATGGCAGTTAGGGGTAGTGCTCAGAGGTGATACATGTCCCTCATGTCACTTTAGGACTTGAAAGGAAGTCACCCCCTCTTTTCCTTGACTCCAGGCTATCTAATAGAGTGTGATTGCCTCATTAAGTCATTGGGGTGCTGGATTTCTTCTCTTTCTCCTCCTTCTTTTTGCTTTTTATTTATTTAATGAGAGTGAGGCAGAGAAATGAAGAAAGAGAGAGAGAGAATGGTTTCCTTTGTCAGTTCACTCTCTAAATGCCCACAAGAGCTGGGACTGAGCCAGGCCAAAGCCGGGAGCCAGGTCTCCCATGTGGGTAGCAGGAAGCCAACCGCTTGAATCATCACTGTTGCCTCCAGGGGTGCACACTGGCAGGAAGCTGGAATGCAGAACAGAGCTGGGATGGGACTCAAACCCAGGCACTCCAGTACGGGGTGTGGGCACCCCAACCCACAGCGGAACTGTCAGACTGAACGCCAGCTTCTGAATGTACATCAGATTTATGCAGTCCAGCGGGTGTGCTGCAGTAGGTCTGTGGGCGGGCATTTAGCTTGGTGGCTAAGATGCTAAACGCTCTATCTCTGCCTTTCCAATAAAGAAACAAAAAATTAAAAAGATTAGAAATGAGGTTGGGGGAAAATGTCAGAAGTTTTCCTTGCTTCTCTGTTGGGGATCAAAGACTTTATCTGCCTGTGGCTAAAAAGCTTTCCAGGCTTCTTAGAACATCTACCCTGTGTCTCCAAGGGATCCCACCAGTGTGTAACTTTGCCGTTGTGTGGCTCTTGACAGTTTATAAAGCTCTTCAAATGTTTGTTTGTTTATTTGTTTTCATTCACTTGACAGGCAGAGTAGCAGAGAGACAGGGAGATCTTCCATCTGACACGGAATGAGGTATTTTAATTTTTACCACAGATTCCTGTCACCACAGAGTTAAGAATTCAAAGCAGAGGCATCTGTGTATGTAATGCACAAATTAGAGCAGGTTTTAAAAGTGAGAGAATTGGGGCAGACATCGTGGCATAGCAGGTTAAGGCACTGCCTGCAACACCAGCATCCCATGTGAGTGCTGGTTCTATTCCTGGCTGCTCCACTTCCAATCCAGTTTCTTGCTAATGCACCTGGGAAAGTAGTGGGAGATGGCCCAAGTGCTTGGACCTCTGCACCCACATGGGAGATCCAGATGGAGTTTGAGGTTCCTGGTTTCAGCCTGGCTCAGTCCTGGCCATTGCGGCCATTTGGGGAATGAATCAGTGGATAGAAGATCTCTTTCTCTCCTTCTCTTTCTCTGTAACTTTGCCTTTCAAAGTAAATCTCCCAAGGCTAGCGCTGTGTTGCAGTAGGTTAATCCTCTGCCTGTGGAGCTGTATCCCATGTGGGCACTGGTTCTAGTCCCGGCTGCTCCTCTTCCAATCCAGCTCTCTGCTGTGGCCTGGGAAAGCAGTGGAAGATGGCCCAAGTGCTTGGGCCCCTGCACCCACATGGGAGAACAGGAAGAAGCACCTGGCTCTTGGCTTTGGATAGGTGCAGCTCCAGCTGTTGCGGTCATCTGGGGAGTGAACCAATGGAAGGAAGACCTTTCTTTCTGTCTCTTTCTCTCTCTCACTGTCTGTAACTCTACCTCTCAAATAAATAAATAAAATCTAAAAAAAAGGAAAATATTCAAAAAAGAAAAACACCACAGAGTGAGAGTGAGTATATACTCACGTGTAAGTGTGGGTCACCCCACACAGAGAGAGCCTGGTCATGAGTGGGCCAGAGTTGCCTATGAGGAGAGAGGAGGGGGAGGAGGGAGCCTAAGCATGGTCACTGGGCAAAAAGGAGGGCCTCTCCCCCATTATCAGTTTCTTTTATGAGGTAGGGGTAGTGTTTTAAATTGAATCAACAAGCAGGGTGAGGTCTTAGCATCTGGGAGGCTTTCTGGGATTTTTTTGGGTGCTTCCACATGGAATTTTCCTTCCATGTGGTCATCATGGCATCTCCTC
This sequence comes from Lepus europaeus, assembly GCF_033115175.1. NCBI lineage: Eukaryota > Metazoa > Chordata > Mammalia > Lagomorpha > Leporidae > Lepus > Lepus europaeus. The sequence continues at coordinate 75,891,972 of NC_084840.1, read as the reverse complement.
CTTCCTGGTCCTGGATGAGACACAGGTGTAGCCTGGGAAGGTAGACATATTAGATTGACAGGTGAAGAGACAAAGCTACAATGCAGGGCTGGCAAAATTTCCAGTTTACCTATTTCTGTCTTAACTCCCTGCCTAGTTTCCTCATGCTGTATCTGCTGGTTCCCTCTCCAGATGCCCACAACAGCAAGGCTGGGCCAGGCCAAAGTTTGGAGCCCGGAATCCCATCCAGGTCTCCCACGTGGTGGCAGGGGCCCAAGTATTTGAACCATAATGTTCTGCCTCCCAGAATGCATTAGCAGGAAGCTGGATTGGAAGCAGAATGGGTAGCCGGGTCACCAACTGACGCTAATATTAGATGCAGGGGTTCCAAGCAGCAGCTTAACCCACTGCACAACAATGCCTGCCCCTATAAAGCCCTCTGAATCCTGAATCAGGCATCAGGGAACCTGTGGTCTGTTGGCAATTCGGTTATCAGTGACTCTTGGCTCGAGGCTGGTCAGAAGGAAAATACAGAGACTGGCTTGTGTTATGGACTAAATTGTGTCCCCCACACCCACCAAAGATATGTTGACATTCTAACTACCAGCACCCTCAGAGTGGGGTCTTATTTGCAAACAGGGTCTTTTCAAAGCCAATCAAGTTAAAGCGAGGCCATTAGGGTGGACCCTAGTCCAACACTGGGTGTTTCCCCACAAAGAGGGTAATTAGGACACAGGTGCGGAGGGAAGCCAGCCAATTCCAAGGCAAGCAGAGAGCACCGGGAGCCTCAGAATGACCAGTCCTGCCAGCACCTTGAGCTTGGACTTCTGGCCCCAAAGAAAACATTTCCAGACAGTAACTTGCTATTTTTTGAGCTGCCTAGCTGCCTGTTATGGGTTAATTTATGACAGTGGCCTTAGCAGATAGATAACAATAACCTTAAGTTTTTTTTCATGCTATGGACCCCATAGTAGCCTACAGTTGCCTTTGGTCCCTTTGTTGGGATAATGCTTGAATGTGTAAAATAAAATACTTTTGGGGGCCGGTGCTGTGGCACAGTGAGTTAAGCAACCGCCTGTGAAGCCGGCGTCCCAAATGAGGACTGGGTTGAGTCCCAGCTGCTCCCTGATCATGTTCCTGGGAAGGCTGGGAAAGCAGCAGAAGATGACCCAAGTACTTGAGATCCTGTCACCCAGAGGGAGACCAAGATGTAGTTCCTGGCTTCTGGTTTCAGTTTGGCCCAGCCCTGGTCATTGTGGCCATTTGGGGAATGAATGTGTGGATGGAAGCTCTCTCTGTTTCTCTCTGTAACTGTGTTTTTCCTTTTTGCCCAGAATCCTTTGTTCAAAGTATATAAACTTCATGCATTTCATAAATACAACTTTAGGAACAGTGCACTCCCACCCTTCTTCCTCCTCCCTTTCCTATTCCCATTCTTACTTTTTTTTTTTTTACTAAAAAAATTCTTTTGATTATAAAGGAAGGAACTTTTCAAACTTTTGTGACATAGTATTATGTGTGCTACTTTAATAACACATGAAACAGCATGCTGGCAAGTTTAATAACAGCCGCATTTTCAAAGTAGAGATAAAGGGTGACTGATATTTCAGGAAACCTGTGGCCGGCGCTGCAGCTCAACAGGCTAATCCTCTGCCTGCGGCGCTGGCACACCAGGTTCAAGTCCCAGTCGGGGCGCCGGATTCTGTCCCAGTTGCCCCTCTTCCTGTCCAGCTCTCTGCTGTGGCCAGGAAGTGCAGTGGAGGGGATGGCCAAAGTGCTTGGGCCCTGTACCCCATGGGAGACCAGGAGAAGCACCTGGCTGCTGGCTTCGGATCAGCGTGGTGCGCCGGCCGCAGCATGCCAGCCGCAGCGGCCATTGGAGGGTGAACCAACAGTAAAGGAAGACCTTTCTCTCTGTCTCTCTCTCTCACTGTCCACTCTGCCTGTCAAAAAAAAAAAAAAGAAAGAAACCTGCAACAGGGGCCATGCTGTGGCACAGCAGGCTGTGGGCACCTGGCTTCTGGTCCAGCTCTCTGCTAATGCACATGAGGAAGCAGTGGAAGATGGCCCTGCACCCATGTGGGAGGCCCGGATCAGGCTCCTGGCTCTTGGATTCAGCCTGGCCCAGTTCTGGCCATTGAGGCCATGTGGGGAGTGACACAGTAGATGGAAGATCTCGCTGTCTCTGACTCTCCCTGTCTCTCTGTAACTTTGCCTTTCAAATAAATAAAACAGACTGTAAAAAAAAAAAAAGAAAAGAAAAGAAACCTGCAACTACATAGTATGATGTGATCGGATTATGAGGTTTTGTGAAGCTGGGCACAGATGTGCTCATGTGATATGAAGCCTACATCTACATTCTCAATTCAGTGGAAGCAAAGGTTTTCTTTCTCTCTTTCTTTCTTTAAAGATTCACTTATTTATTTGAAAGTTAGAGTTACCGGGAGAGAGGGAGAAACACACACACACACACACATCTTCCATCCACTGAGTTCACTTCCTAGGTGGCTGTGCAAGGCCAAAGCCAGGAGCCAGGAAATCCATCTGGGTCTCCCGTATGCGTGCCCAGCATTTGGACCATCTTTCACTGCTTTTCTGGGTGCATTAGAAAGGAGTGGGATCAGAAGTGGAGCAGCCAGGACTCAAATCAGTGCCCATATGGGATGCTGGAGTCTCAGGCAGCAGCTTCACCCATTACACTGCAACACTAGCCCCCCCCCCCTTTTTTTTCTTTTTAAAAAAAAGATTCATTTGTTTCTTTGAAAGGCAGAGTTTTACACACACACACACACACAGAGAGAGATCTTATATCTGCTGGTTCATTCCCCAGATGGCTGCCATGGTCAGTGCTGGGCCAAAGCCAGGAGCTTCCTCTGAGTCTCCCATGTAGGTGGCAGGGGCCCAAGTTCTTGGGTCGTCTTACGCTGCTTTCTTAGCCATTAGCAGGGAGCTGGATCAGAAGTGGAACTTGGAACTTGAAGCAGTGCACATATGTGATGTTATCTTTGCAAGTGGAAGCTTAACCCGCTGTACCACAATGCCACCCACCCTCCTGCATCTCCCCTTCTTTTTTTCAACCTATTCCTGAATTCTGTCCATTTGTGTTGTGGATGATGTCCAAGGGCCTTTTGGTTAGGTGTTTCCTGGGTTGCCTCCACCCTGAGGCCAGTATCTGTTGCTCCTGACCTAGGGCCCCTTTTACCATTCAGCTCAGACCCTGGTGACATTGTACCGGGGGGTGGGGACGTGGCCACCTTTTCCTTCTGGGGGCCTTCTCTGTTATGAACAGCAGGGCTTACCTGGCTTCTGGAAGCTGCTCTCAGTCCCATCTGCCCAAGGACGCAGCTGCTCTTGAAGATGCATAGCCTGGCAGTGACTCACAGAAGGAGGTGTGGTGAGAAGGTACTGAGAGGCAGTGCTGAGTGACTCAGCTGGGCTCTTCCTGCAGCCCGGCACAGACAGGAAGTAGCTGACGCTCCGACACAGGAATCCCACATCCTTAATCTCTGGGAGTGACTCACAGGTCCTCGGGATCAGCTGGGCTGTCCTCACGCACAGACATCCGTGCTCGGGTCCCTGGAAATTTTCTCATGAGATCATCTAGTAAGTGCAAATAACCACACAATTTTCCTCTTCCCCACACACTGTCTTCCCATGCACAAAGGAAGCCTTTGTTTGTGTTCCGAATGGAGGGCTTACAACACCATACATGGAAACATTTTCTGGATGGTAGTAGGGAGAAGTCTGTCCTTCAAACAAATGCACAGGGGACACTTCTTCAAGTTGCAGGATGGTCACCCATCGATTCTAAGACATACTTCTTCTCATGCTTGAGTAGCTCTGAACCAGGATCTACCTTAAAATCTATGGCATCTGGTAAAAGGCAGAAGATTCCTACGACTGAGGAGAAGCCAGAGTATGGCAGCTTGTGTTTGACAATTTAGGATGCACAGAGAGTCTGTTAGGGAATTAGAATATTTTGATAAAAACAGGACCAAAATTTCCGTGAATCCAAGAGAAGTTTTTGGTCATTTAGATTGCATCATCGGCCAAATGCTATCTTGATTGTGTGGGGTTTTGACCTTTGGATCAGGATAATGGGTGGTACATTATATAAACAACAAATAGGGAAGTTCTACCAAAAAAAAAAAATACACACAGCATGAGATAGAAGGGGTGATTATTTGTATGTATGCATCATAAATATACTTCAGATAATAATTTAGAAAATAAAATCTCTGCATAGGAGATTATCATTTGATTCCTGGTAGAATAGTTAGTTACAGGTTAACTGCTCTCATTGTTTAACCATCAGCTGTAACAACACCAATTTAGTTCTGTTAAGTATGCTGAAATCTTTCCATTTTGCCTTCAACCCTGAGACTTTTTGCCCTAAGAAATTGCAGCTTACTGGTAGGGTTAAATAGTCTTTAACAAAGGAGAATACCTGTATAGTAAATTCATTTTAAAAAAAAGAAAACTTTTGAAATAGTCATAGGTTCAAGGAAATTTCAAAAAAATTATGCAGGCATTCCTTGTCTCCTTCATCCAGTCATCCCCCAGTCCCAACATGTAACTTAGCTTATTACATAGCTGTAGAACAATATCACCACCAGGATGCTCATGTTGGCCCATAGAACCTGTCCACATTTCGTGTTTTCCATACCTCACTGTCTGTCTCAGTGTGGGTAATTTTTGCAGTTTTTTCACGTTTGTAGATTCTGGTAACCACTACCAAAATCAAGAAACAGACTGCTCCCTCACCATAAGTCTCTTTCAGGCTATCCCTTATAGCTGTGTATCCCTCTCCCCCGTCCCTACCCCTCTGGGAAATACTAATCTCTGTTCCATCTCTTGTCATTTTATCATTCAAGAATGGTGCATCAATGGATCCATACAGTATGTCATCTTTTAGCGACTCTTTTTCACTCAGCCTACTTCCTTTGAGATCCCTCCAAGTTGCAAAATATATTACCAGTTCCTTCTTTTTCAGTGGTGAGTAGTATTCCATGATATGTGTGTGCCACAGTTTATTTTTAACCATTTTACTTCTGAAGGACGTTTTGATTCTTTCCAGTTTGGGGCTATTGTGGATAAAATTGCTATCATGGTAATTTTTTTTTTTAATTTGACAGGTAGAGTTATAGACAGTGAAAGAGAGAGACAGAGAGAAAGGTCTTCTCTCCATTGGTTCACCCCTCAAATGGCCGTTACGGCCAGCGATGTGCTGATCTGAAGCCAGGAGCCAGGTGCCTCCTCCTGGTCTCCCATGCAGTTGCAGGGCCCAAGGACCTGGGCCATCCTCCACTGCCCTCCTGGGCCACAGGCAGAGAGCTGGCCTGGAAGAGGAGTAACCAGGACTAGAACCCGGCACCCATATGGGATGCCAGCACTACAGGTGGAGAATTAACCAACTGAGCCACGGTGCCGGCCCTCAGCATGGTAATTTTAAAACGAAATTTGATAAGGACTACTAGACCAAGGCTTGCTAGGAGTATTCTGTATTTTATGCACATTTTTTTCTGCTAGTACTTAGCACGGTGCATACATGCAGATGTTTGATAAAAATGTGTTTAGGGGCCGGCACTGTGGCTCACTTGGTTAATCCTCTGCCTGTGGCACCGGCATCCCATATGGGCGCTGCGTTCTAGTCCTGGTCACTCCTCTTCCAGTCCATCTCTTTACAGTGGCCCGAGAGGGCAGTGGAGGATGGCCCAAGTGCTTGGCCCCTGCACCCGCATGGGAGACCAGGAGAAGCACCTGGCTCCTGGCTTCGGATCGGTGCAGCGCCGGCCATAGCGGCCATTTGGGGGTGAACCAACGGAAGGAAGACCTTTCTCTCTGTCTCTCTCTCTCACTGTCTATAACTCTACCTGTCAAATAAATTAAAAAAAAATGTGCTTGATGACTGAGTAAACATTTAGCAGTCATTCAAGGAGATAGTACAGAGACATTGTTAAAATCACTGGTTTTAGTCTCAGACAGACTGAAATTACACACTTGTTTTTTCCACCTCCTCCCTAGGAGATCCACTGCAGGTCTCTGTTCCCACCTGCAGAATGGGCTAATAATAGGACTACTGTTCTAGGGTTGTTGTTTGAATTAAAGGGATGTTGTTTGAATTAGATGCATAAGCTCTTAGGGTGCTATCTACCATATGGCATATGGCTATTGCTTAATTAATTTGAGTTGTTATTATTACTAGTAGATCATTAATCATACCTAAGATCACAATACCTCAATAGCTAATACCATTTTAAAACAATGATTTACTAATTTATTTGAAAGCCAGAGTGACAGATTGAGAGAAGAAGAAATGGACAGAGAAATTTTTCCTTTCTCTGGTTCACTCCCCGGATGCCTGTAATAGCTGGGGCTGGGCCAGGCTGAAGCCAGAATCTTCATCCACATCTCCCACACGTGTGACAGGGACTCAAATACTTGATCCATCATCTGCTGCTTCCCAGGTGCATTAGCAGGGGGCTGGATTGGAAGCAGAATAGCCAGGACTTGAACAGGTGCTCTGATATGGGATGCAGGCTTCCCACGTGGTGGCTTAACCTGCTGTGCCACCACACTTGTCTCAGCGAATAATTTTTTGTTGTTTTTACTCTGAAATACTTTCATCTTTCAAATGAAGACATATCATTATATGACCTATATCTATGCAAATTTAAATTCTATACTCAAGTATAGTGAACATTTAAATTATCCTAATGGCCATTTTTTATTAAATCAATTTTTGCTTTAATATTAAGCTATCTTATGAACATTAATGATCGAATATCTAACATGCATATGCTTATTTTTAGAAATTTGGAAGGACTGAAATGTTCTTTGCTGTGCAGGCAGTCAGAAGGTTCTTTTTTTTTTATATATAGACCTTAGAAAATAGCATTTGCTCTTACAAGAGTGGGCTGAACAGACTATTTTTCCTGTTCTATCCGAGTATGAATGCATTTGGATAAGCAGCAAGTGTCTTGTTACCTTTTCCCAGAAACTTGGGTGATATATGAGCACCTGGAAGGGAGAAAGGCTCCTTTATCCTGTGCCTGCTGTGCCCATGGCCTGTGTGCCTGGAGTCACGTTTGGAGCAGTGTCTCCACAGTGACCTCCTGGAATGTCAGTTGAGCTCTGAGTCACACAGAACCTCCCGGCAGGCAGAATGAAGCGGCAATTAGAAACTAACCATTAACTAGCTACTCGGGCAGCAGGAGAGTAAAATTTCCAGTTGTTTGACAAAGACCAGTGATATTTGCCATTGCACAAATGAAGCTGGGGTCACTAACTTTGATTTCTGAAGGCCCTTCTGTGAGGGGAGGCATTGAACGCTACTTGTTGGGTATCTAAAGATTAGTTAGACGTTGTGCCTGGCAGCATGCCTGGGGGTAGGCAAGGTTGTTAAGGGATGCTTCTTGGTGGATCCAGGATAAGATGGGATAAGATATCAGTAGATAGATATGAAGAGACAGATACAGGAAACAAAAGATTCCAAACCGTTTCTCGTTGTTTACATCACACAGCAACCACATTGGACTAGCTGCCTTCATGCCATATCTTTGCTTAGCTGTCTCTTCTACCTGAAATTCCCTTCTCTGGAAACATTCCACTCATCAACAAAGCTCCAAATCTAGGGTCACTTCCAGCATCACGACTTCTTTATCTCTACTAGACAGAACTGATCTGTTTTCTTCCTCTGTGGTGAGATATCCTGCTCTTATGCTGTATATAGTGTTTGCTCCGTTGTTTTATCTTGAGTTGTACACTGTTTGTTTTTCCCCTCTGGACTGATAGCACCTTGATGGCAAGATTAGATCTGGTTCATGTTGTGTCTCTAGAAAAACTTGTGTGCTTTCAATTCTACGGAAGGCATTCAACAAATATTACAAATATTTGCTAACTTGTCTTGTCTGGGGGTGGGAAAATGCAAGGGCTCTTTGAGGAACTCTGACAACATGTTCGTGTTCACCTGTAAACTTTTAGTTGGTAAAGTTCTTAAGAGTTTAGAATTGATTTGTTATAGTGAGCAGCATTACTTTAGTCAAGCTAAGGCAAAGATGCAGAGTTCATCTTAGGGCACACAAAAAACATCTCAAGTGAAGCTTGAAAATGCAGTTTTGATTCTTTGCACACACCCAGATGAGCATTTGGCATGTTGATAGAATAAGAAGATAAGAGAGGGGCTGGTGTTGTGGCACAAGGGATTGAACCACTGTTTCCAGCACTGGCATCCCATATTGGAGTGCTAGGGAGAGTTCTGGCTGCTTAAATTCTGATCCAGCTCCCTGTTAGTGTGCCTGGGAAAGCAGCAAAGGGAGGCCCAAGTGCTTGGGTTCTTACATGTGGGAGACCCGGATGGAGTTCCTGGCTCTTGGCTTCAGCCTGGCCAGCCTCAGCTGCTGTGGCCATTTAGGTAGTGAGTCAGAAGACAGAAGATATCCACCCCGCCCATTTCCCCATCACTCTGCATTTCAAGTAAATTGATATGTACGTACATAAATCTTAAAAAAAATAAGAAGAAAAGAGTAGCAGCTACTAAGGGTAAGTACTTTCTACTGAGGGTAAGATAGCTCTTTGAGATTTCTTCTCCTTATGTCCCTCTGGCTTCCCCATAGACCAAGTAGGCCTAAGAGAATATCTGTTAAAGCATAATCTTCTTGAAAAAAATGTAGTGGGGCACACTTTCAGATGTTAGCTAAAGTTTAATCTCCCTCTGTCTTCATTTCTTGGCATTGCAGCCTAAGATCTTCCTTCTAGAACTAGGCCCACGAGACTGAAGCCCTGCTTAATGAAAGGCAATAGAGCCAAGACTAGGTGGGTTTCTAAGTAGATTCTTAAATGAGTTCATGGGCTTGACATCCCGAGAAAATTAAAGCAGAAGTTTCTATTGAGGCCAAAGAATAAAGTATGGAGGACTTACAGCATGAATTTCATCCTGTAAATGATCATAATGGAGATGACAGTATGATAATGTAAAAATCAAGTTTTTCCTGTTAGGAAGATAGAAACTATAGGCCAGCAGATGGTAGTGGAAAAGTGTTGATGGGGACCGGATTAGTTCTCAGATCCATGGATCCTCATCTTTTTGTCGAATTGTCCAGAGAGAGGGTAGTTGTACATGTGTAAGAGACCCTTGAGGGCTCATTGCATGTTTTCAGGTCCCCCCTGCAGGGACTGTGTGGCTTTGGGGAACAAGGCTCCTCAATTTAAACATTTTTATTCTGATCATGAGAAGACCGCAGCTCTCAGTAAATTGAAGAGACTACAGGGGTAGGCGTTTGGTGTGGCAGGTGAGACATCAGTTCTTACTCCCATGTCCTATATAAGAGTGCCTGGGTTCCAAGTTCTGGCTTTGTTCCCAATTCTAGCATTTTGGGAGACATTTTTGTATTTATCTTGCTTGATGTTCTCTGAACTTCCTTGTGCTGTGGTTTGGTATCTGCCATTAATTTTGGACAATTCTCATTCATCCATCAAATATGTTTGTCCTGTTTCTTTCTTTCTTTTCCTTTGGAAGTTCTCATTACATGCATATTGCATTGTTTGTAATTTCTCACAGTTGTTGAATATTCAGCTCTATCTCTTCCATTGTTTTTTCTCTTTGCAGTTCAGTTCTGGAGATTACTGTTGACACCTCTTCAGACCCACTGATTCTTCACCCAGCTATGTCCAGGCTGCTACTATGCTGATCAAAAACATTTTTTTTTTTCATTTCTGTGATAGTGTTTTTTTTATTCTAGCATTTCCTTTCAGTTTGTTTTTGGAGTTTCAGCCTCTCTGCTTCCATTGCCTATCTGGTTTTGCTTGTTGTCTATTTTTGCCGTTAGTGTATTAATCATGGTTATTTTAAGTTTCTGGTCTAATAATTTCAAAATCTCTTCCATATTTGAGTATGGTTCTGATGATTGTGCTGTCTCTTCAGACTATTTTTTTTTTTGGCCTTTTCTCATGCCTTATAATTTTTTTGCTGGAAGTCAGATATGGTATAACAGGTAAAAGAGATTGAGGTAGATAGCTGTTAGTGTGAAGTTTAAGTGTCCTTTCTCTCTTTACTATGCAACTTCCTTGGTTGATGTGCAGGAGAGAAGGGTCTTTCATGGTACCAATGATTTTGGGCAATTTCCTCGAGAAACTGGAATATGCTCTTTAATCCCTAGGTAGGACATAGGCTGGATTTGCAAAGTGTGCTTTGTGACCCAAACTCAGGAGCAGACTGCCTCAGGGCCCGGGTGACAAACTGCAGTCAGAATCAGGAGGAGACATGTCCATGGAGTGTCCTTCCTGCACTTTGCCGACACCTTGTTGATGTGGCCAGCTAGGGAATACGGCAGCAAAATACTTACTGCTGCAGAAACCGTGGTGAGATGCCTCCATTAGGGGTACATGATGTAGGTTGTTGAGCATATTTGAAGAATTATCTTAGGAGCATTTGCATTTGAGTAGGAGGCTTCCTAATATAGATGAATAATAGTTCCCCACCATGGCATTTTCAAGGCTACGTCAAATAGTAGGAGAATATGAGAGTAGACTTCATCGTTTGTTGAAAAAGTAGAGAGGTTTATTTTCTTGCAAAAATAGTTTTATTCATAATATGGTTTTCCTACAACTTATGAAAAAATGGTTGTACCAAAATAAACTCATACTTTGACATTAAAATTTCCATGAACTTTTAAAAGTCAATTAATCTTCTATAATTATCTATTTAGTTAGTTCAAATAGAGAGAATCAGACACACACACACACACACACAAATCTCCCATTTGCTGGTTCACTCCCTAAGTGATGCAACAGCCAGGACTGGGTGAGGTCAAAGTCAGTATCCTGGAACTTAATCCAGGTCTCCCATGTAGGTAGCAAAGACCCAAGTACTTGAGCCATCACCTGCTGCCTCCCAGGGTGCACAACAGCAGGAAACTGGATTACAATCCAAGCCAGGACTCGAAACCTGCATCCCCTATCAGAATGCCTGAGTTTGAGTGGCAACCTAACTGTTGCATCAAACTTGTGCCCTCTTTCCACAAACTTTTTGAAGTACCCTGATACTTTTGAGTATGCTGACTTCCCTTCTCACCACATCTCAGAGGGATGTTCTTTCATGTCTGTGGTTCTAGGTTTACTTCATGCATCCCTCTTTTTGTTGACCATCTTGAGTCACAGGTGTTCTTAAAGGCCAGCGTCTCTTCATTCTGCTCACAGCTTCCCAAGGGGCATCAGTCTGTTCATGTATCCAGAATGTGGATGGTGGGGCCGGTGCTGTGGCGCAGTAGGTTAAACCCCAGCCTGCAGAGCTGGCATCCCATATGGGCTCCAGTTCAAGTCCCGGCTGCTCCTGTTCTGATCTAGCTCTCTGCTATGGCCTGGGAAAGCAATGGAAGATGGCCCAAATCCTTGGGCTCCTGCACTCGTATGGGAGACCTGGATGAGGCTCCTGGCTCCTGGCTTCGGATTAGCTTAGCTCTGGCCATTGCGGTCATTTGGGGAGTGAACCAGTGGAATGAAAAACCTCTCTCTTTCTGGCTCTACCTCTCTCTAACTCTGTCTTTCAAATAAATAAAATAATTCTTAAAAAAGGAATGTAGATCGACAAACATACATTAGATTGGCAGACTAAAGCAGCTCATTCATATTATTGTTGTTTTTATGAAAGATTTATTCATTTATTTCAAAGGCAGAGTTACACAGACGCACACGCACACACACACACAGAGCGAGTGAGCGAGAAAGTGCTTCCATTTGCTGGTTTACTCCCCAAATGGCCAGCGCTGGACCAGGCTGAGGTCAGGAGCCAGGAGGTTCTTCCAGGTCTCCCACGTGGATGCAGGGGCCCAAGCACTTGGGCTGTCTTCCACTGCTTTCCCAGATGCATTAGCAGGGAGCTAATGTACTCGAACCGGTGCCCATTTGGGATGCCAGTATCACAGGCAGTGGCTTAATCTGCTACACCACAATGCTGGCCCCATGCAGCTCTTAATAGTTGGGCTGGAACCATAAATTACTATGTTCTATTTATTTAAGGAACTGACCAGAACTAAGAGAAGGTGAGAAGAAAGACACTTGGCTAGCTGTCTGTTTATCTTGTAAATCCATCTGATCTCTTGAGCAAAAGTTAAAAACAACAGGTGTGAGCTCATGCTATGACTTAGCCTGGGTTGACACATGTAGGTTTAAGCCAAGGCAAACACACTTCCCTGAAACACAGCTCTGTGAGCTCAATACAGTTCCTCCTTGGGTAACCATTACAGATTGTCCTTGGGTGGTTCCTATGGAAGCAGGCTTCAGGAAGGGAAGAGAGACTACAAAGGAGAGCAGAGTCAACATATTCTATTGATCGGTGCATTATTCATCTTCAGAATATTCTAGAAGGCTAGAGTTCAGTTGTAGGCAGTTGGTCAGGAGCACTGCAGTTGTAAATGGTCCTGAATGATTTATGTGGCCTTCTAGAAGAATCTTTGCCACGCATTCCAAAGCAAGTGTTCCCTGAAGAGGTCCTGAATCTGTTGGTGTCAAAAAGAATGCAGATTTGGTGACTGCAAGTGATGTCAAGCACGTTGAAGGGCATGCTGAGCTATACCAACTGTTGTTGAGATAGTTTGCATAATGTCTTATTTTCTCTCGTGTATGCTCCTTAGGAACATGTCTCGTTCAACTCTGTCTTGTCACAGAGCCTAAAACCTGTGCTGACGCATATTGATTTCATTTCTTTCTCTGACAGAACAAAAGAACACAAATTACATCTGTTGCCTTCTCTTTAGCTTGACAACTACGGTGGGGGGGGGGTCTTCAAAAAGTTCATGGAAAATGAGTATTATGGATTTTGAAATACTTTGCACCAAGATAAATTTCTATTTTAGTTGTATTTTCCATGAACTGTTTGATATGCCCACATAAGATGCTAAAATTCTATCTTCCCTAATGCTGTCTTTTGTAGGACTGGAAGTCCTGGTCTGGATGATGCTGTGGCTCGCTGAGCATCAATGGCTCTCACTGCTGGGGAGACAAAGCACTTGACAATCCACAAGGATGCATTCTGCATGTAATTTTTGTTGTTGTTATTGTCAAGATTTATTTATGTGAAAGAGTTACAGAGAGAGAGAGAGAGAAAGAGAGAGAGAGATCTTCCATCCACCGTTTCATTCCTCAGATGGCTGCAACAGCCAGGGCTGGGCCAGTCTGAAACCAGGAGCCAGGAGCTTTTTCAACATTTGGGTGACAGGATCCCAAGCACTTGAACTGTCTTCCTTTGCTTTTCCCAGGCCATTATCAGGGAGCTGGATTGGAAGAAGAGCAGCTGGGACACACGTGAACCAGTGCCCATATGGGATGACATCATTGCTGGCAGCAGCTTTACCTGCCCTGCCACAACACGGACCCCTGCATATGTTTTCAGTAATGATATTTGCTTTTCTTCAGTGATGGTCACATTGCTACTAGAGATGGGGCAACTCTTGCTCTTATCTTTACTCAGAGGCAGACAAGCCAGGCAGGTGCGAGTCAGCTGATGAAAAAGGGTAGCATTTCTGTAGACAGGACAGAGAAACACTCATCGGCATGTGTAAGGGCACTGCACTGGCCCACAGTGCCTCTGTGGTGGCGATGTAGCTGAGTCACTGTACGGTGAGTCTGAACTTGAACCTCTCCCTGACACTGATCTTTTGCATGGCTATATTGTTAAGTTCCTGTCTGATGTGACACACAAAGGATAACAATTTACTGAACTTAAGATTATTCTTCTGTTTGATTTCACTACTTCTGCTTCTCGTGCAGGAATAGATCAACTTTGGCTTCCCAGGAATTCACTCAATTTCATAGGCTTTTGGTGTTTCCTGGCTTATCTTCTTGCACATTCAACTTTGTTTCCTTGGATAGTTTCTGTCATTCCTTTACAGCTCAGTAAAGATAGCTTCTCCTTTCTGAGACCATCCCCAATTCCCACACAAAGCAAAAACCTGAAAAGGGGTTGATGACAGCACCTGTCACCTCATTTTGTATCTCCTTTCCCTCTCTTTCACTCCTTTTTAAATGATTTATTGTTTATTTATTTGAAAGGCAGAGTTACTGACTGAGAGAAAGAAGGAGAGAGAGAGAGAGAGTGAGGAGAGAGAGAGAGAGTGAGGAGAGAGAGAGAGAGAGAGAGAGAGAGAGAGAGAGAGAGAGAGAGAGAATCTTCCATGTTCTGATGGCTGGAACAGCTGGAGCTGGGCTGGTCAGGAACCAGGAGCCAGGAGCTTCTTCTGGGTCTCCCATGTGGATGCAGGGGCCCAAAGACTTGGGTCATCTTCTGCTGCTCTCCCAGGCACATTAGCAGGGAGCTGAATTGAAAGTGGAGCAGCGGAGACTTGAATTGACTCCCATATGAGATACTGGCATTGCAGGCAGCGACTTCAGCAGCTGCGCAACTGAGTGGACCCCTCTTCTTCACTCTTAAATGCTGAACATTTTAAGGCATGGATTTAGACTTCTCAGTGCTTGTGTTCCAAGATTCTAACACCATGCCTTTAAGAAAAAACAAAGAAATGTGAAATCAAATTTAAGTCCTACTGAAGCTGATTTTTAAGATCACCATGAAGTCAGCATCATGGTGCAGCAGGTTGAACTGTCTCCTGCGATGCCATCATTCCATAAGAGTGCCTGTTTGAGTCTCAGCTGCTCCACTTCTGATCCATCTCCCTGCTAGTGCACCTGGGAAAGCAGCAGAAGATGGTCCAGGTGCTTGTACCTCTGCCACCTGTGTGGGAGACCCAAAGGAGTTCTTGGCTCCTGGCTTCAATGTGGCATAACCTTGGTTGTTGCAGCCATTTGGGGAGTGAACCAGCAGCGGAAGATCTCTCTGTATCTCTATCTCTCCCACTCTCTCTGTATCTCTGCCTTTCAAATTAATAAATAAATTTAAATTTTTAAAAAACACCTTTAAACATTTTATATACTTTCTGAATCCCCATTGTAGTTGGAGTTAGTACCTCCCTGGTTCTCCAGTTGTGTTAAGTGCCTTGTTTGTCTCTTAAGGTGGCCTACAAGCCCCTCCAGGGCAGAACTTATTTCCTATATTCTTTCACATCCTTTAATGCCTCCCTGAGTGCATGCATTTGAGCCACATAACAAATCTTTCCACCTCTGCACATGGGACTGAGAATTCTTCAAGGTGAGACCTTGTCCTTTCAACTTACTTCCTGACACACAGATATTCAAGAAATGCCTATAGTTAAGGAATGAATAGTAGATTTTAGACACATGACGACCTCAGCTCATATTTGACTAGGGAAGCCTTGCCTAGTGTGTGTTTTTTTTTTTTTTTTTTTTGACAGGCAGAGTGGACAGTGAGAGAGAGAGACAGAGAGAAAGGTCTTCCTTTGCCGTTGGTTCACCCTCCAATGGCCGCAGCAGCGCACCGTGCTGATCCGATGGCAGGAGCCAGGTGCTTCTCCTGGTCTCCCATGGGGTGCAGGGCCCAAGCACTTGGGCCATCCTCCGCTGCACTCCCGGGCCATAGCAGAGAGCTGGCCTGGAAGAGGGACAACTGGGACAGAATCTGGTGCCCCGACCGGGACTAGAACCTGGTGTGCCGGCGCCGCAAGGCGGAGGATTAGCCTAGTGAGCCGCGGCGCCAGCCGCCTAGTGTTTTCAAGCGTGTTCTTTCTCAGTTTGTATGAAACACTTATCCATATGTGCTGCTAGGAAGAGTCAATCTGACTTTCCAGAAGACAGTTCACCAATACTCTTCTAGCCCTGAAACTAGAAGGAAATCATTGTTTTATTGTTAATGGCCACACACACGTTCTCACCCCTGCACAACCAGTCATATTGCAGAGTGGAGGTCAGGAGTTGTGTACCCCTGGATTTGCTCCCTTCCTGCTCCAAATGTCTGGATTTTTCCCTCCTGGCTTCGAGTTCTGGAAGCCTTGGCTGCTGGTGCTGCTGCTTCTTTTTTATTTGACAGGTAGAGTTATAGACAGTGAGAGAGAGAGACAGAGAGAAAGGTCTTCCTTCCGTTGGTTCACTCCCCAAATGGCCTCCATGGCCAGCGCTGCGCTGATCTGAAGCCAGGAGCCAGGTGCTTCCTCTTGGTCTCCCATGCGGGTGCAGGGCCCAAGCACTTGGGCCATCCTCCACTGCCTTCCTGGGCCGCAGCAGAGAGCTGGACTGGAAGATGAGCAACCGGGACTAGAACCAGCGCCTATATGGGATGCCAGTGCCGCAGGCAGAGGATTAACCAAGTACGCCACCGCGCCTGCCTGGCCTTGGCTTCTTGATGAGATTATGCTGTGAGCAGAAACAAGGAGCTATAGCATTTGAGAGAAGGGCAGTTACTTAGAACTAAGAAGGGGAAAAGAATTTGAGGGTGTCTGAAATTGGCTAGCTTTATTAATAATTTTAATAATAAAAATGTTGAGGGTCCTGGCTGTCTATTCAGATAAGAATTCTGAATTTCAGCTCAAATAAAACAGGTGACATGGTAAGGTTTTAGCATTTATTTAGTGAGAGAAATACACAGAAAAGTGAGGGCTTTATTTAGGGTAGAAAGAAGTCTAGAAATGTAAGTTGGGTTCATACCAGGCAGAGAGCAGGTCAAGAGCCACGTGGAGCAAAGTGTGCAGTTAGGAGCAGCCACAGGTAGCATAGTGTGGGCAGGAAAGCAGAGAGCAGGCAGCCGGAAGGCCGGGCACCTGGGGGCGCAGGACAACAAGGGCAGGGTCCACCATGCTCCACACCTTTTATTCACTTTCAAAGGGGTGTGGTTACATAGTGTGATTGGCAGATGGGCATACAGGTGAGGTCAGGTAGGGGCATGAGATCACGAAAGGGGGCAGGGTGAAGGCGTGGTCTCCAGGTCCCAAATCTAATCAATTTAATCCTATCTGCCTACCTATATCACCAGGCGTTCTCTTCCTAGCAATGTCCAGAAAGGTGGGAAGAGCACTGAGGGAAATGACTTTGTGGTCCACCACAAAGATTGATGTGGGAGCCACAGACCACGGGACCCCAGTGGACCATGTGGCTATGAACAGGAGGTTATGTTTTCCTCTGTGTGCCCTTTTATCACCATGGAGAGGTGTTGGGTGGGAGGAGGTATCCACAATTGGACTTCTTTTGTCTCAGTGCGATGGTGATTTGAAGTTGACCTTATAAGGAATTGAAACAATGGGCTGATTTATGCACACTAGACTGAGAGATCAAGTTTTATATCTAGTACATATGTGAGGTGTCTAACATCATCTCTGGATGCTTAACGGACCTGGTTAAGATTCTTTTCCACTGCTTTTATTATTTTTTAAGATTTTATTTATTTATTCGAGAGGTAGAGTTACAGAAAGAGAGAGGGAGAGACAGAGAGAAAGGTCTTCCATCTGCTGGTTCACTCCCCAGATGGTTACAATGGGGAAAGCTGGGCACATCTGAAGCCAGGAGCCGGAAGCTTCTTCCAGGTCTCCCATATGGGTGGAAGGGTCCAAGCACTTGGGGCATCTTCTGCTGCTTTCCCAGGCCATTAGCAGGGAGCTGGATCGCAAGTGGAGCAACTGGAACTTGAACTGGCACCCATATGGGATGCAGGGCCACAGGCAGAGGCTTAGGCTATTAAGCCACAGTGCCAGCCCCTTTCCATTGCTTTTAATTATAGATAATACTCAAAACATATTCTTTGATCATTTGAGATACATTATTAAAAAGCATTGAGTATCGACCAAAATTTTTTTGGAAGTTGACTTTCTTTTAAAGATTTATTTTCATTTTTTATTTAAAAAAGCAGAAACACCCACCCACCCACCCACACACTCACACACACGAGAGAGAGAGAGAGAGAGAGAGAGAGAGAGAGAGAGAATCTTCTGTCTTCTGATTCACTTCCCAAATGCGTGCAACATCTGAGGTTGGGCTGGGCCAGAGTTGGGAGGCTGGAACTTCATCTGGGTCTCCCACATAGATGGCAAGGAACAAAGTACTTGAGCCATCACTGCTGCCGCTCAGTGTATACATTAGCAGAAAGCTGGAATCAGAAGTGGAACTGGGACTTGAACCTAAGTACTTTAATATGAATACCGGTGTCCTGTATGATGTCTTAAGCATTGCAAGCCAGACCTCAGCCCTGAGGCTGACTTTTTTTTTTTTTTTTAAAAGATTTATTTATTTATTTGAAAGTCAGAGTGGGAGAGAGAGAGAGAGAGAGAGAGAGAGAGAGAGAGAGAGAGAGAGAGAATCATCCATTCACTGGTTCATTCCCCAAAAGGCTGTAACAGCCAGGGCTGGGACATGTGGAAGCCAGGAGCCATGAGTGTCATCTGGGTCTCCCAAATGGGTGCAGAGGCCCAAGCATGTGGGTCATCTTCCTTTGCTTTCCCAGGTGCATTAGTAGGGAGCTGGATTGGCTGGATTGGAAGTGGAGCAGCTGGGACTCGGCACTGGCCCTGAAACTGACTTGTTTCAAGTGCTCCAGGGAAGCACATCATTCCTTTAAGTGAAGAATCCTGGTTTTGGACAGAATCGTGTTAATGTGAATTCTTCAGATTGTTAACCTAATGCAATAACAGATTAAGGAAAGCTCCATACTCTTTTCTTTGAAGAGCACTGGTGCATGTAACTGTGGGTACCCACTCGAGCCAAGGTGGCTGCAACTCCGCCCTGAGGAGCAGCTCAGCTCAAATGCCAAGTGCAGGAATTGTGTGTACTGGGGACAAGTCACAGGAACCAGAGTTCTACTTTATCTGAGCCCTTCTATCTTGATAAAGCAAGTCAAATTTCAAACCATTCCCTTTGTTATGATTAAATTTCAGGAAATGAGAGACCACATTATTCCCCAGCAGAGAACTGGGCCAAGTCCTTTCATTATCTGCTGAATGACTGATCGACCTCACAAGGTCTCATGACACAACTGAGTGACTGACTTATCATTGTGCTTTATCTACTTCCTAAAGGCAAGGGGCAGAGTGTGGCAATTTTATTATTTATACAAAGCTAACACATGCATGCTGTTTACACATGCACCTTTCTTTCAGGTAGGAAACCAAAGGCAAAGAAGAAGAATTTTGGTTTTGAATGCTGTCTTTTTTGGTTTCTGAACTGAGAAAGTCATCTTTGAAATTCAGAAGAAAATTTGAACTGTTGGAAGGGATTTTGGACATCACAGCTACCCAGTACCTTCTTCTTCTTTTTTTTAATTAAGGAACAAGTTTACTTCAGTGCAAAAAAGTTGAGATCTGTGCATAATCTTTTCATGATATGCATTTTCCATAAATCTTTTTAGTTTTTATTTAATGAATGCATTTTTTTCATAGATACAACTTTAGGAATATAGTGGTTCTTTCCCTCATATACTCTTCGCCCAGCTCCCATCTCACCTCCCTCTTTCTCATCTCCTTCTTCATTATGGATCATTTTTAGTATAACTTTAGTATACTTTTTTAGTAGACTTCAACAACTTGCACCCATGCACACACATAACATATAGAGTACAGTTTGGGGAGAAAATTTGCAGTTGATTCTCATATTACAATTCATTAGGGACAGAGGTCCTAAATCGGAGCAAGTGCACAGTGACTACTGTTGTTCTTTTAACAATTAACACTCTTATTTATGACATCAGTGATCATCTGAGGCTCTTGTCATGAGCTGCCAAGGCTATGGAAGCCTTTTGTGACCATAGACTCCGTAAGTATTTGGAAACAGCCATAAGCAAAATAGATGTTCTCTCCTCCCTTCAAAGAAGAGTGTAGGCCAGCTCCGCGGCTCAACAGGCTAATCCTCTGCCTGCAGCACCGGCACACCGGGTTCTAGTTCCGGTTGGGGCGCCGGATTCTGTCCTGGTTGCCCCTCTTCCAGGCCAGCTCTCTGCTATGGCCCGGGGAAGGCAGTGGAGGATGGCCCAAGTCCTTGGGCCCTGCACCCACATGGGAGAAGCACCTGGCTCCTGGCTTCGGATCAGCGCGGTGTGCTGGCTGCAGCGGCCATTGGAGGGTAAACCAATGGAAAAGGACCTTTCTCTCTGTCTCTCTCTCTCACTGCTACTCTGTCAAAAAAAAAAAAGAAAGGGTGTATCCTTCTTTGATGACCCTTTCTTTCCTCTGAGGTCTCACAGAGATCCTCTGTGTAGGATTTTTTTTTTTTTTTTTTTTTTTTGCCACAGAGACTTGGCTTTCCATGCCTGAAATGCTCTCCCAGGTCTTTCAGCCCAACCAGGAAGCCTTAAGGGTTGATTCTGAGGTCAGAGTGTTATTTACAGCAAATATCATTCTAGGAGTCTGCCAATACCTTCTTTATGGATGAGAAGGATGCTCAAGATGATGGCTGATATACCAGAGCACAGATTAGAACTCAGGACTCTTAATGATTATTTTATTGCACATTGATCAAATCAAGCATATGAATGGCTTTATAAAGGCCAAATATTTTATTTTATTTTATTTTATTTTATTTTATTTTATTTTATTTTATTTTATTTATTTGACAGATAGAGTTAGACAGTGAGAGAGAGAGACAGAGAGAAAGGTCTTCCTTCCGTTGGTTCACCCCCCAAATGGCTGCCATGGCTGGCTAGAGCTACGCCAATCTGAAGCCAGGAGCCAGGTACCTCCCCCTGGTCTCCAATGTGCTTGCAGGGGCCTAAGCACCTGGGCCATCCACCACTGCCTTCCCAGGCCACAGCAGAGAGCTGAACTGGAAGAGGAGCAGCCGGGACTAGAACCTGGTGCCCATATGGGATGCTGGTGCTGCAGGTGGAGGATTAACCAAGTGAGCCATGGCGCCGGCCCCCAAATATTTTATTTTTAATGCTATTTCACAATTAGATAATTTTGGGGGTTTGTTTTAATTTGAGATGCAGAAAGAGAGACAGAGATCGAGAGAAGGAGTGGGGAGAAAGGGGAGAGAGAGAGAGAGAGAGCGAGTGAGCGAGCATAAGCACTTCTATTCTTTGGTTCATTCCCCCAATATCTGCAACAGCTGGGGCTGGACCAAAGCTAGGAGATGGGAACGCCACTGAGCTCTATGGGTGGCAAGAACCCAAGCACTTGAGCCATCACCACTGCTCCCTGGGGTGTACCTTAGCAGGAAGTTGAAGTCAGGACAGAGTCAAATATTAAGTCCATGCACCCCAATGCAGGATGTAAGCATCTTAACTGCTAAACTTTTGCCTTTCATTTTTTGGTTTCATTTTTTTAAGTTCAACCTATGGCATTTTAGGATTCACAGGACTGCTATAATCTTATGACTTCAATAAGTACATTGCACATTGTGTAGGTCATATGTTGATTCACTTACAAAGGTAGCAGAAAAATTAATGCAAAAAAGAGAAGAAATAGGAAATAAGATAAAAAGTATAGACTAATTTTCTTCATAAATTGAGAAGTGGAAATTCTAATAAAAACATGAGCACAAGGTATAACATAGCAGTATCTCTCTATATAACAAAGTAGGGTTTAGTCAAAGAAAGTAACATTGGTTTAATATTAAATTTTAATTAGTTGAGATACCACCTAAGTGGGTCCAAAAATAGCTCATGTTTCAATAATTGCTGATACAGCATTTATTAACTCTTGATGAAAAGATAAAAATCAAGAGTTCTAGCCAGTGGACTGGAACAGAGGTGAAGTGGCCATTGCTGGGCTAGGGCTTTTTAAGGAATCTATTTATTGGGCTGGTGCTGTGGCAGAGTAGGTTAAGCCTCTGCCTGTGGCATCGGCATCCCATACGGGCTCCAGTTCAAGTCCTGGCTGCTCCACTTCCTATACTCCCTGTTAATGGCCTGGGAAAGCCATGGAAGATGGCCCAAGTGCTTGGACCTGGAAGAAGCTCCTGGCTTCTGGCTTCTATCAGCCTAGCTCCAGCTGTTGCAGCCATCTGGGGAGTGAACCCGTGGATGGAAGACCTCTCTCTCTTTCTCTCTCTCTCCTATTACTCTGCCTCTCAAGTAAATAGATCTTAAAAAAAGAAAAAAAAAAAAACTGACCGGCGCCGTGGCTCAACAGGCTAATCCTCCGCCTAGCAGCGCTGGCACACCGGGTTCTAATCCCGGTCGGGGCGCTGGATTCTGTCCCGGTTGCCCCTCTTCCAGGCCAGCTCTCTGCTGTGGCCCAGGAGTGCAGTGGAGGATGGCCCAAGTGCTTGGGCCCTGCACGCCATGGGAGATCAGGAGAAGCACCTGGCTCCTGGCTTCGGATCAGCTCAGTGCACTGGCCGCAGCGCGCCGGCTGCAGCGGCCATTGGGGGGTGAACCAACGACAAAGGAAGACCTTTCTCTCTGTCTCTCTCTCTCACTGTCCACTCCGCCTGTCAAAAAAATAAAAAAAGAAAACCATTTATTTATTCGAGAGACAGAGTGCCTGCAATGGCCCTGGGCCTGGACTGGGCCTGAAGCTGGGTACTAAATACAGGTGTCTCCCACATGGATGGTAGGAATCCAACTATTGGGCCATCACTACTGCCAGCTCAGAAGGCTGAAGTCAGTAGCCAGAGCTGGATAAATCCAGGTACTCCAATATGCGGGGATCTTAACCAATAGACCAGATGTTTGCTCCTAGGCTGATGCTTCTATACAGGTGTGTTTTATGCTCTCTCACCTGCTGCTGGCTGGATGCAAATGAAAACAAGAGTCCAGGGGATGCCAGAACCACAAGACGGAAAGATCCTGGGTGCCTGAGTGACTTCAAAATGGTATCACAAATTCCGTCACAAAGAGCACTTTATTTGATCTGTTTTAAAAGCAAGGAGTAAGGCTGTATTCCTTGAGACATTATAGAGTTTGGATCAATGCAACACCACAGCTCAGTGCACCCTGAAAAATCTTTTTGTCTCTCTACCATACTCTCCATCACTTCTGCAGCCTTCTATTGCTGCACATCAATTCTCTTGAATATACTAAGGGTATTAGATATTGATTGCAAGTAGTTGTATCAAATACACTCTTTTTCCTCTCCACAATTCCAGTTTAGACAATCAGGTATTCTTACACTCATGGAATTTGTTTCTCTTCGCATATGCTTGGTCATTCCTTGAAGTCTCTTGTTCTTGGCTCTCTCCTTCAAGTTTCCTGCTTATTTCTTTAAACATCATAAGCACAATTCTAAAGTTCCCCAATGTCGGGTAATTCCAGTGTCTAAGTTTAGGCTGGCGCCGCAGCTCACTAGGCTAATCCTCCACCTGTGGCGCTGGCACCCTGGGTTCTAGTCCCGGTTGGGGCTCCGGTTCTGTCCCAGTTGCTCTCTTCCAGTGCAGCTCTCTGCTATGGCCCAGGAAGGCAGTGGAGGATGGCCCAAGTCCTTGGGTCCCTGCACCCGCATGGGAGACCAGGAGAAGCACCTGGCTCCTGGCTTTGGATCGGTGCAGCACCGGCCATAGCGGCCATTGGAGGGTGAACCAATGGAAGGAAGATCTTTCTCTCTCTCACTATCTAACTCTGCCTGTCAAAAAACAAAACAAAACAAAACAAAACAACCAGAAGTTTGAATCCGCAGTGTTTGTTCACTTGCATACATGAGGATTTGCTTTCTTCTGTGTTGAGAGATGCTTTTCTGGAGCTACTCTTTTTTGTCTGGGCTTTTCTTTAAGATCTGATTAAGTGCATCTCTCCGAGAATATTTGCTTCTGACAGTTACCTGGGAGGAACACCAACCTTGACTACTTTACATGTGCATATCTAAATGAGCTTTTTCACATCATACAGGTAATGCAAATTCAGACTAAAAAATCTGTCTGGAATTTGGTTTGTGAAAACAATTTCTTTCATTCCTTCTTTTTGTTTGTTTTAAATAGAGGTTATTACCCAAATTATTTTACTATTTAGTTATTTCTTTTACTATTTAGTTTTAGTTTCTGCTTGTCATCACCATAGCAGTGGTGTTAACCCTTGCCAGGCAATGTACAGCTCAGTATGTGTGTGGGGAAAAAACTCATCAGTAACTGTGTAAGCATACACAGTATTGCATCAACTCCTGTAGCTGCCATGGAACATTAGAATATCTAATCATATGTATGCATGTAGCTAAAAAAGGGAGACACAGAAGTGAAAACATCATATAAGAAAATACCCCCAAGACAGCACCGTGATATAGTAGGTTAAGCCTCCAACTGCAAAGCTGGCATCTCATATGGGCGCCAGTTCATGTCCTGGCTACTCCTCTTTGGATCATGCTCCCTACTAATGGCCTGGAAAAATGGTGGAAGATGGCCCAAGTGCTTGGGCCCCTGTACCCATTTGGGAGACCTGGATAAAGCTCCTGGTCCCTGGTTTCAGATTGGTCCAGCTCCAGCTGTTGCAGCCAATCAGGGAGTGAAACAGCTGATGAGAGACCCCTGTTTCTCCCTCTCTCTGACTGTAACTCTGCCTTTCAAATAAATAAAGAAATCTTAAAAAAAAAAAAAAAGAAATTACCCCTTTTTGTTTGGGGCTCAGGCTTTTGGATAAAAATGTAACTGAGCCTGAAGTCAGCATAAAGATAACGAATAATAATAATAATTATAGAAGACTACTTCCCGTTAAAGGCCTTGGTGTCTCATCTCTTTACAAATCCCACTACAATATGGGATGTGTGTATCCCCAATGGCTGTTTTCACCACTGCACCAAACACCTGCCCCTCTGGTAACAATTTCTCAGGACCTGTTTTTCCCGCTTTCCACACAGTGCCGAAGTCAAGACAAGGAAGTTTTGCTTCTCTTTCTTTGTGTGTTTTCAGTTAATTTCTCATGCATCTTGTGCTGGTGATCTGCCTCTTTGATGGGGAGGTCCCAATGTTTTGAGATAACTCACTACCTGGAGCACGTTCCAGGCTTTATCCTCTCTCCCTGAGTCCTGTGCATCCATCAAAGCAGAGACTCAGGTCACAAGCAGGCCTGAGGCTGCCTTACCTCTCAGAGTTGCACTGCAGAACGTCTACTGAGTGTTTGACGTAGCATTTTGGTTATTTTCATTGGGAGCGTCTTTGCGGGTATTTAGTCATTGAGAAAGCTGCAAATGGGATATTTCTGTAGCTTCTCTCAGGTTTGTGGACAGAGCCAGAGGCGATGGTAATGGTGTGGATGCTGTTTGGCTCAGATGAACGGGTAGCTGAAGTCAGGTTTGCTTTTCTAAAATATAACCAAATTCTCTATTTATTGTGCAAAAAACAAAAGTGATATGCAGAAATCCAGAAAGAATTGAGGGAGGGACAAGAGCAGGTAATTTCTGGACTCCTGCCACAGACCAGTGTGTGGTGTAATGTTAACACCACACTTCTGTATGGGCTCTGCAGATGACAGCATGTTTCAGGGATTGGACAAAGACATGCACACACTCACATCTCTTCCGGAGCCTCTTCCAAAAGGATGTGGGATAACTGGGGCTGGCGCTGTGGTGTAGTAGGTTAAACCTCCACCTGTGATGCTGGCATCCGATATGGTGCCTGTTCAAGACCCAGGTGCTCCACTTACGATCCAGATCCCTGCTAATGGCCTGGGAAAGCAGTGGAGGATGGTCCAAGTGCTTTAGTCCCTGCACCTCTCATGGGAGACCCAGAAGAAGCTCCGGGCTCCTGGCTTCAGCCGGGCTGTTGTGTCCATCTGAGGAGTGAATCAGTGGTTGGAAGATCTCTGTCTATGTCTCTCTCTCTCCCTCTCTCTCTCTCTCTCTGTAACTGCCTTTCAAATAAAAAATATATATATTTTTTAAAAAGGATGTGGGATCACTGAGCTATGGACTAATAGGCAGTAATAGGGCAACTTTATCAGTTCCTTGGTGTGAAGGATAATTTTATATATTAACTTCACTGGACTCAGATATGTGGTCAAACATTATTCTGGGCATCTCTGTGAGGGTGTTTGGATGAGACTGGCATTTCAATCAGTGGACTTTGAGTAAATCGGATTTCCCTCCCTCATGTGGGTGAACCTCATCCATCAGTTGAAGGCCTGAATAGAACAAAAAGGCTGACCTCACCAAATGAGAGAGAATTCTCCAGCAGACTCTCAGACTTCATCTGCAGCATTGCCTCCTCCTGGCTCTAAGCAGCTGGTCTTGGATTTGAGCTGGATCATTGGCTTTCCTGGGTTCCCAGCCTGCTAGTCCACCCTACAGATCTTGACCTCATCAGGCTCCATGATTGTGTGAGCCAATTCTTGGAATAAATTTCACACACACACACACACACACACACACACTGTTCTGCTTTTCTAGAGAACTCTGGCTACTACGATCAGGATAATCAGGATTTAGATAGCTATTAAGGTGGTCTTGAAGCAAAGAAAAATTTTTGTGCCCTGAGAACAATTAGGTGTACAGATTGGCTTGAAGTGGTGGGCTCAGGGCTGGTGCTGTGGCGCAGCAGGTTAAAGACCCGGCCTGAAGCACCAGCATCCCAAATGGGTGCCGGTTGTAGTCCAGGCTGCTCCTCTTCCGATCTGGCTCTCTGCCGTGGCCTGGGAAAGCAGTAGAAGTCCTGAAATAAGTTCTTGGCTCCTGGCTTCGGATCAGCACAGCTCAGGCCGTTGCAGCCTTCTGGGGGAGTGAACCATCGGATGGAAGACCTCTCTCTCTGTCTCTATCTCTCTAACTCTTTCAAATAAATAAAATAAATATTTTTTAAAAATGGTGGGCTCCTGCCTCCATCCCTCCCTCTCTCCCCTTCCTCTTTCCTTTTCTTTCTTTCAGCCACAATTCCACCTTGACCCCAGCTTGGTCAGGTCAGACATGTGTAGTGCCTCGGTTGGGAATCTGACTGCCCACAGCCTGATGATATGGATATCCCTACCAATGCATTCAGTGGGAAAGCAGTTGTGGCAAAATCATCATTTTGTGATTTGGATGCCATCGATTTCAGACACAACCTTCTCAATCCCCTTCACCTCCCTCTCCCTCAAGCTTTCAGAAGAGAGGGGACAGTGCTGTGAAGCAGTGTGTTAAGCTGCTGCTTCTGATACTGGCATCCCGTATGAGCACTTGTTCGAGTCCCGGCTCTTCCACTTGCAGTCCAGCTCCAGGCTCATGCACCTGGGAAGGCAGCAGTCGATGGCCCATGTGCTTGGGCACCTGCCACCCATGTGGAGACCCAGGTGGAACTCAGACTCTGACTTCAGCCTGACCTAACCCCAGCTGTTGAGGCCATTTGGAGAATGAACCAGCAGATGTAAGATTTCTCTCTCTCTCTCCTGTTTCTCTGTCTCCCCTCTCTCTCTGTAATTCTGCCTTTCAAATAAATAAGTAAATAAATTTTTAAAAAGTAAAACTTTCAGAAAACAGCTTTGTGAATATGCCTCATTATAATGAAAAAAAAAAAAGAGTAGCAAGTGTGATTTAGACTCCTTTAACTTATTCTGGCAATAAAAAAAAGATCTTAAATCTGTGATCTCTTTTTTAAAAAAAGTTTGCTGCCTACAATTAGACTTATTCTAAACTTCTTTTTTATTGTGCTATAAGTTAATCTTTTCTTACATGAGAGTAAGTTTTGTCATTCAATATCACTATTCAACCAACCAGGACTATAATCTCTGCTTTCTTGATCAGTGTAAATCTTCTTGTTTCTGGAATTTTCTGGAAAATCATTTTATAGACATCATTTTAAAAGTGTTGATCAGTTACTTGTTTGAAATAGTCTTGCCAAAGTGAAACTACCAATTTATGAGTTATACAGAGAACAGAATTCCTCTTAATCTGTCCTTATAAGGTGTAAAGATTGCTATGGAAAACCAGGTCCCTGAAACAGCTCCAAGAATCGCATGATTCTCTATTGAGAGGGATGGAGTGCATTTAAAGGAGACCTTGTGCATACGAGAAAGGGACAGAAAAAAAATCCAAAAGACGGAAGGCAAACGACAAAGTGGCTCAAGTAACAGGTTACATGAACGCTTGGAGAGATTGATCTTGGGTCCAGGAAGCTCGGATGTGTTTTGCTGGCCTCTGTGTCTTTATTTGTTGTTCATTGCCATTTCTAGAACACTGAAGAGCATAGGAAGTCTTTTTGTTTTGTTTTGTGCTAGAGTGCCATTTTATTATATTTGTTCTCTCCATAATTCAACTCTCTTTTCTTTTTTTTTTTTTTAACTTTTATTTAATGTATTTCCAAAGTACAGCTTATGGATTACAGTAGCTCTCCCCTCCCCCATAACTTCCCTCCCACCCACAACCCTCCCATCTCCCGTTCCCTCTCCCATTCCATTCACATCAAGATTCATTTTCAATTACCTTTATATACAGAAGATCAATTTAGTATATATTAAGTAAAGATTTCAACAATTTGCACACACACAGAAACACAAAGTGCAAAGTACTGTTTTAATACTAGTTATAGCATTAATTCACACTGAACCACACATTAAGGAGAGAGATCCTACATGGGGAGTAAATGCACAGTGACTCCTGTTGTTGAATTAACAAATTGACACTCTTGTTTATGGCATCAGTAATCACCCTAGGCTCTTGTCATGAGTTGCCAAGGCTATGGAAGCCTTTTGAGTTCGCCAACTTCGATCTTATTTAGACAAGGTCATAGTCAAAGTGGAAGTTCTCTCCTCCCTTCAGAGAAAGGTACCTCCTTCTTTCATGGCCTATTCTTTCCACTGGGATCTCACTCGCAGAGATCTTTCATTTAGGGTTTTTTGTTTTTTGTTTTGTTTTTGTTTTTGTTTCTTTGCCAGAGTGTCTTGGCTTTCCATGCCTAAAATACTCCATAGAAAGTCTTTGAACCTTTTGTGGTGCTGGGAAGTTTTGCTGAAGTTTTCCGTAAAGAACATAGACAAAGAATTTTTCTCTTTGGCAGAATGATTTGTTTCTTGGCAGAATGCAATACAAGTTTTTTCCAAGTTGTTGTTTTTTGCTTGGGCTTTATCTACCTGTCCACATCTCATCACTGTCCCTCTATTTCAGCTTCTTGCAGCCAAAGTTTCTGCTCAGATGAAAGCGAGCAGCATGCCAAGGATGGGGCCATGCAGGCCATCTGCCCTGGGTGCAGGTAGTAAAAGTATGATAAAACCAGCTAAAATTGAGTCCACTTCCTGCTATCACTGTAAATAATGCTACTAATTAAATACAACTTCCAAAAGACTCTTTTGTCGGTATAAATTCTAACAGCTGCTGTGGTCATAGCTAAGTTTTTTTTTTTTTTTTGTTTTAAATATTTTATTTGTTTATTTGAGAGGCAGAGTTACAGAGAGTGGGAAAGTCAGAGAGAAAGTTCTTCCATCTACTGGTTCACTCCCCAAATGGCCACAACAGCTGGAGCTGGGCCAATCCCAAGCTAGGAGCCAGGAGCTTCTTCTGGGCCTCCCACATGGGTAGCAGGGGCCCAAGCATCTGTGCCATCCTCCACTGATTTCATAGGCCATCAGAAAAGAGCTGGATTGGAAGTGGAGCAATGGGGACTCGAACTGGTGCTTATACGGGATGCCATTGTTGTAGATGATGGCTTTTTCTGCTATGCCTCAACGCCTGCCCCCTGAATCAAGAAATTAAATGCCCATTGTATGATTTAGTAGTTGCTTATATTATGCCCTTTGCCAATCCTTTGCTTTAATTAAAATTTATTGGCTAGTTTTTTTTTTTCTTTGACAGGCAGAGTTAGACAGTGAGAGAGAGAGACAGAGAGAAAGGTCTTCCTTTTTCCATTGGTTCACCCCCCAAGTGGCCACTACGGCTGGCGTGTTGCAGCTGGCGCGCTGCACCAATCCAAAGTCAGGAGCCAGGTGCTTCCTCCTGGTCTCTCATTTGGGTGTAAGGCCCAGGGACCTGGGCCATCCTCCACTGCACTCCCGGGCCACAGCAGAGAGCTGGACTGGAAGAGGAGCGACTGGGACAGAATCCGGCACCCCAACCGGGACTAGAACCCAGAGTGCCGGCGCCACAGGCGGAGGATTAGCCTAGTGAGCCGCGGCGCCAGCCTTGGCTAGCTTTAAACTGCATAACTGTAAATCCACAGTTCAATAACTGGAACATGCTGTGTTCTGCAGTTTCACTCTGCCCATTATTGTCATTATTATTATTACTATTAGTGTAATTTCACAATTATCACTAGAAGTCAGTTTCTAGAGAGAGGAAGCGTTAAGAAATGACCTCCTCCCACTACCAAGTATGCTACGCCCCTGACGACTCATGTCTTGCTGCTCTTCCTGTTCCTGCAACTGACTTTCTTATTTGAAAATTCCTGCTCCTATTTTTGAGACCCAATTCACCTGTCACCTCCTCTATAACAATTTTCCTACTCAATCTCACACAAATGGTTAACTGTCCTCTCTCTTTGGCCTTTAGTAGTCATTGTACACTTGTCTATCCTTGCATGGGAAGTTCTGAAGTTTGGTTATTTATTTGTAAGTATCTCTGCTGCTACAGAGAGTGAGTTAATCAGAAGCAGAGATCATAACTCCTATGTCTTAATGCAAGTTTCACCGGTTCCTAGCCTAACCCCTGGCCTATGATGTATGCTAAATAATCACCCTTGGAATGAAGGAAGAAGAATGGCATGGCGTTTAACAACTATTAAATCGGGCTTGGCTTGGGTACTGTGTTATTCATGCAACTTTTTAATTTTTTGTGCCCTATTTTCTCAACAGCACCACATTCCTTTACCCTCCCCACAACTCCTGCCCCACACTCCTAGATTGCTGCTGCTTGCACCCCAACATACACTCCAGCATGAAGGTGGGAGCAGGTGGAGCAGGCAGTGGGCAGACAAGCATGGGTGAGGGTGGAGAGGAAGTGGATTCTGCAGTGCACCGTTGCAGAAACTGCACAGTGGACCTTCAAACTCTGGATTGTTTTCTGAGAACTTGAGCTTGTGTGGACTTTAAAAGTTATTTGTGAGTGGAGTGTTACCCACTCTCCCAACCATCCAGTATGTTGAGAATAATCTGAAGAGAGAAAGTCTAAAATAACCTTTCCTAGTGACTCCATTCACTACATTAGCTCTGCGTTATTTGAATACCTACTGTGGCCTGGCAGTATCAGAGGGTCAATGGAAAACACAAGGAAAAGGTGCACGGTCATTGCAGAAAAACTAGAAAATTCAGATAGCTGGAAATAAGTTTAAACATGCTGAATCCCATTGTCTGTTGATAATTGTCATTTTGACTGTGGAACATCTTTTCTTTGTCTCTCTCTTTGTTATGCATGTATTCTATACAAAGGGAAGCATTGTTTACATCTGTTTTGTGTCTTGATTTTTTTTCATATAATAATAAATCAACAGCATCTTTCCATGGCATTCTATGTGCTTTACAGTATTATATGTAAGAGCTGACCTGTATTGCCCTTACAGTTACTTTGTAATTTATTTAACCTTACATTCTATTATTGGATATGGAAGCTGGTTTTAAATTTATTCGCATTATAAATAATAATGCTTATGATTTTTAAAAGATTTATTTATTTATTTGAAAGGCAGAGTTACAGGGAGACAGAGGCAGAAAGAGAGAGAGAGAGAGAGAGAGAGAGAGAGATTGGTCTTCTATCTGCTGGTTCACTCCCCAGGTGGCTGCAACGACTGGAGCTGGGTGGATCTGAAGCCAGGAACCAGGAGCTTCTTCCGGGTCTCCCACGCAGGTGCAAGGGCCCAAGCACTTGGGCCATCTTGCACTGATTTCCCAGACCATAGCAGAGAGCTGGATCAGAAGTGTGGCAGCCGGGACTCAAACTGGCTCCCATATGGGATGCCGGCACTGCAGGTGGCAGCTTTACCCACTACGCCATCATGCTGGCCTCACTTATGCTGTTTATAATAACAGATGAATCATTGAACAAATGCATGACCATATCCTCAAGATAAACATCTGGAAGTAGAACTGCGGGGTCAAAAGGTGAGAATGCACGTGATAGACTTCCTGATGAGAATGGCTCACAAGGATTTGTTCCTCATTTGGAGCTAGGGATCTCCAGGGTTGCTCCCACCCGCAGTGACGTCCCAAAGGGCCAAAGTGTCCCTTCTTACTATTCTGCCATCTTTGGTGTGTTGGCAATGTCCAGTCTCACAAGTAATGACAGATGCCACAGCTCAAAGCAGTATGGACTCCTGGTATAACCCAAGCAGGAAGGAAGGAGGCAGTGGCCAAGGTCTTTCCCTGACACCATCCTGTGTGCTAATGAGGAGGAAGAGCCTACATACGTGCTCCCAGCAGATGTTCTATTATGTGGCATTAGCCTGATCTGGCTCCTGTGCCATCCCTGAACCAACAGTGGTGAAAGGGGATGAAATTGCCCTCATTCATCTCAGCTTTGACTCATCGCCAGGGGTGTGGCAGAAACTGTGTGAACCCAACTAGGTTCCTCAAACACAGAGGGGAAGGATGGGCTCCGGCCACACCCCAGTGCCACTGTAACCTGCATCGGGACTCAGTAAAAGCTTTTTAATTTACTGCTGTGTACCCAGGGTTCACAGACAGGTGGTAGGTATAGTGCAATGTTAGTTCAGTAAAGTCCTCACTGGGGCTGGTGTTGCGGCACAGTGGGTTAAGCGTCTGCCTGCGATGCTGGCATCCCACATGAGGGCTGGTTTGAGTTCTGGCTGCTTCACCTCTGATTCAGTTCCCTGCTAATGCACCTGGGGAAGCAGCAGAGGATGGCTTGAAACCTGGGCCCAGCCACCTGTGTGAGAGACCTGGCTGGAGTTCCAGGCTGATGGCTTTGGTGTGGGCCAGCCTGGCAGTTGCAGTCATTTGAGGAGTGAACCAGCAGATGCAAGATTCTCTCTCTCTTACTTCTCTTTCTATAACTTTGCCTTTCAAATTAATAAATAAATCTTTAAAAATGTCTTAAAAATCATAGCACACTGCTGTTTCTCTAATCTCTTTTATACCACAATAGTCTCCCCACTGTTTTATCCTATGGCAGTCACTTTTGAAGATGCCAGCCCAGTGGTTTTACAGAATGTCCCACATTCTAGATCTGTCTATATTCTTGGAGGTGTCATTTAACTCTTTTCTCAATCCCTAGCGTTTTCTTTCTTTTTTTTTTTTTTTTTTAAAGATTTCTATATTTATTTGAAAGGCAGATTTACAGAGGGGCAGAGGCAGAGAGAGAGAGAGGTCTTCCATCAGTTGGTTCATTCCCCAAATAGCCTTCATGGTCAGGGCTGAGCCAGGCTGAATTCAGGAGCCAGGAGCTTCTTCCAGGTCTTCCACATAGCTGCAGGGGCCCAAGGACTTGGGCCGTCTTCTACTGCTTTCCCAGGCCACAGCAGAAAAATGGATAGGAAGTGGAGCAGCCGGGACTTGAACCAGCACCCATATGGAATGCTGGTACTGCAGGAGGCAGATATACCTGCTACACCACAGCGCTGGCCCCAAGTATTTTTTATCAACTGATTAGATGTAGGTTAAACAGTTTTGGCAAGAACAGGTGACATGGTGGTTTTCTTGCTGTATTGTATGAGGGATCTCATAGTAGGTTGTCCTATTTTTGGCGATGGTGTATTTGTTAAATTTGATCTGCTAAGAAGAGCATCCATAATAGATCCTTTCTCATACAGTCCACAAAGAACTATCAAGAAAAATCTTTCTGTATATCATGGACTTTTGCTTACAGTGTGGCATGATAGGGTGGATTATAGTAGAACACAGAAAAAGAAACAGCTTAAAATTGGATATTATTTTTTGAGGGTGGTGACAGAATTCAAAGTGATCATATTCCCCTCCTTTCTCACATTTCCTGTTGCAACCAATTAAGGCCATTTATATCATGAAAACAAAACAAAAGCTGAATATTAGGTGATATGCCCCAGGGATCGCTAACTGGCAATCTTTCTCTCTACATAACATTATGGCCAGACTGTGTGATCATGAGCTCTTGTGTTTTTTTTTTTCTTCTCAGTTTAAGAGCTCTATGAACCCTTCCTTTCCTGTTTTCTCTGAAAACTTGAAATCCCCCCTTGGAAAGCAAAAAACCAAGTTGCTTTGCCTTTGCTGCCCCTGGACAATGATCAATGGGTTTTACCTTCATCATCAGAACAACTTATCAAGGTGTAGTCCTAACAAAGGTCCATTAATTCTAACATCTCATTCATAGCAACAAGACGTTATCAGAAGACTTGAAATTTTAGTATTTCTTGGAGGTACATTAATCATTTTTGAATAGTTAACATAGGAATATGTTTAAAAATTTTAAATGTCTGAGTATGTTTGTACTGTAAAACAAGCCTCTCCCAAACCAGCGTCTCCATTTCTTTCCCCAGGGACAACTATTGTTATTTTTTATTCTTTAGACATTTATTTGAAAGGCAGAGTAACAGAGAGAAAGGGGGAGAAACAGAGAGAGAAAGAGAGAGATCTTCCATCTACTGGCTCGCTCTCCAAATGGCTGCAACAGCTAGATCTGGGTCAGGCTGAATCCAGGAGCCAGGGACTCCATCTGGGTCTCCCATGTGAGTGGCAGGGGCCCAAGCACCTGGGCCACCCTCCACAGCCTTCCTAGGTGCATTAGCAGGGAGCTGGATCAGAAGTGGAGCTGCTGGGACTCGACCTGGCCTTCTGGTAGGGGAAACTGGTGTCACCAGTTGTTTCATAACACCAGCACCTATTAATAGTTTTTAAATGTGTTTTTTAGAAGTATTTTATGCATATATAACTATGTTTATAAAATTATTTTTTTGTACATAAACATTATTTACTATGCATCCTGTTCTATGGCTTTTCTTTTCTTTTCTTTTTTTTTTAAAGATTTATTTAATTTATTTGAAAGGCAGAGTTACACAGAGAGGAAGGGACAGAGGGAGAGAGAGAGAGAGAGAGAGGGAGAGAGAGAGAGAGGTGTTCCATCTGCTGTTTCACTCCCCAAATGGCCAATGGCTGGAGCTGAGCTGATCCGAAACCAGGAGCCAGGAGCTTCTGGGTCTCCCTTGTGGGTGAGGGGGCCCAAGGACTTGGGCCATCCTCCGCTGCTTTCCCAGGTGCATTAGCAGGGAGCTGGATCGGAAGTGGAGCAGCCAGGACTGGAGCCGGCGCCCACATGGGATGCTGACGCTGCTGGTTGGGGGTTTTAACCTGCTGTGTCACAGTCCTGACCCTGCTTTTTTTCTTTTAAAGATTTATTTATTTGAAAGGCAGGGTTTGAGAGAGAGAGAGAGAGAGAGAGAGAGAGAGAGAAAGAGAGAAAGAGAGATTGATCTTCCATTTGCTGGTCCATTCCCCAAATGGCAGCAATGACCTGGGCTGGGCCAGGCAAAAGCCAGGAGCCTGAAACTCTGAGTCTCCCATGTGTGTGCCATGGGTCCAAGCACTTGGGCCCTCTTCTGCTGCTTTCCTAGGTGTGTTAGCTGAGAGTTGGACTGTGGTACTCTAATAGGTGTTCATATAGGATGCCAGCATTACAGGAGGTGGCTCAACTCACTGTGACACAGTGCCAGCCCCCTTGCTTTTTCCCTTAAACTTAATATAGAGTCTATTCATATGGGCACAAGTAGAACTGATATTTTTTCTCTAATTTGATGACTGCATAGTATTGTATTCCATTGTTTATGTACCATAATTTGTTACTCAGTTCTCTATTTTTGTCATTTATGATGTTCATGATATTTTGCTTTAAAAAAGTGCTTTAGTGAATATCCCTTTTCACATATAAATTATATCTATAGAATTAGTCCTAAAAATGGAACACCTAGGTTGTGTTGGGAAGCCATTGTCTATGGGTTTCTCACATTCCTCTGTCTTGTGAGAAGTGGCCCTGACAGAGCTGAATTACCTTCTGAAGCAAAGGCAAGACTTGCTTATTTTCCTGTATAATAAACATAGCATCTCCCTCTAGAGCAATGGCCATCCTAAGCTGGGATTCTTCTGCAATGCAACTCAGTGCTTATGGATCTTTGGGGTCTACCTCTCCTACAGTTCTGTATTCCCAGATAGCCTACTAAGTAGTTCAACTCTTTGATAAAATTAAAAATCTTCCCACTTTCTTGTGTAGTGCCTGGCATCTCTTCCTCCAGTGTTCTGCCACAATTGAGCCATGGCTTGGATTCATCTCCCCATGGAGACACCGTGTTTCCTTGGATTTTAGATTATTTCTTTACCCTATAACCTCATCCTGGTTTTAAAATTTGTTCAGCTTTTTCTTATATTTACAGAGAAGATTTTTTGTAGAAGGCTTTTTTTTTTTTTAAACTTTGAGAGGTAGAGAGGGAGAAAGCTCTGATCTACCGATTCACTCCCAAAATGTCTGCTACAACCGTGGCTGGGCCAGGCAAAAGATGGGATCTGGGAATTCCATTCAGGTCTCCTATGTGGATGGCAGCAACTCAACTACTTTGAGCCATCACCTGCTGCATTCCAGAGTCTGCATTCGTTGGAAGTTCCGATCAGGATCTGAAGCTGGGATTCAAACCCAGATAACTCTGATATGGGATGCAGGTGTGCTAACCATTAGACCAAATGCTTACCCCCATGGCAACACACTTTCCTGGCCTTCTAACATCCTAGATAGGAATGGAACATCCTGATGGAGTGCTGGATTCACTGTCCTGGGATCCCATATATCACTGTATCAGAGCAGGAGAACCACTTTACACCATCAGAAGTAAGTAGTTCTATGCATCAGATCCGCTGGTTAATATATATATATATATATATACATATATATATACATATATATATATACATATATATATACCTTAGCATTCAGAAGCTGTAAGTCTGAAAGAATGTTAGATGGCCTGCTAAAGTTGCCACTAAAGCTCAGATGCAGTACACTGTGAAGTTGGACACGGTCCCCCAAGATGAAACACCTGCACTAAATTACAGACTTTTATACGGTGTGATATCCCTAATGGGAAAAACACATGGGTCTGAGAACTAAGGAGTGGAAACATTTGTTTTTAACTGTAGAATGGGAGCAACATTTTTTCCAGTCTTCAACTCCTAGAGATAGGCACCCTTTGCTTTGGAGCTCCATGTGAGAGGCTACATGATACTTTTTCAGATCTGCATCATGGTACGACAGCTCTCCTTACCCAATTATTGTTCAGAATTCTCCAAT
Organism: Lepus europaeus; assembly: GCF_033115175.1. Taxonomy (NCBI): domain Eukaryota; kingdom Metazoa; phylum Chordata; class Mammalia; order Lagomorpha; family Leporidae; genus Lepus; species Lepus europaeus. The sequence continues at coordinate 75,855,094 of NC_084840.1, read as the reverse complement.
ATACTTTTGCAGTCCAAACTCTCTCAGCCTGCCTTCTGGAGACCTCAGCTGCATACAGACCATTCTGAGAATCTAATTAAAATTACAGTTCTTGTGCCCAGAATAAGCCAATTGTGCCTGGAAGTCCAAAGTTATGATTACAGAGTCAAGGTATTTATGACTTCCCTAAGGCCCATGGAGCCCACCTGCTGAGCCCTGGGATTTGGTTCTCCACCTGCACTTTATGTGGGATGTGCTATAGGTGCCTCCAAAAACATACAGTTCTAATGAGGAAAATGGTTACAAGGCAGGCAGGATGACTTTGAGTGGCAGTGGAGTGATGCAACTCAACAGGTGGCATGTATTCTCTTCCATTATTCTTCATTGAATTTCAGTAGTGAACCTTCATAAGGAGAAATGAACAAGTTCTAGAACATTTTGGTCTCTGGGGAGATTTCTGTATTTGGCTCCAGACAAGCAGGAGAGAATCCATTGACATCTAGGGAAGTTGGCATCTTAAATTAAATGATAAAGGGGAAGGGAATCAACAGTGTTCAGGCTTCTTCCTAGATTGTCCGCTTCAACCAGAGCGAGGAAGGGAGCAAGGAGCCCAGAAAACCATCATCTTCATTAACAAAGGGCATGCAGTCACTGAAAGTTGATCTTGTATTTGAGCTCTCGACAAGCCAGGGGAGGGAAAGGCAGATGGATGGAGGATATTGTAGCAGGAAAAAGGCACTGCAAAATCCCAAGGATTCAACAAATATGTTAAAAGCAGTATTTCATGATTGGTTCTTATCTCATGTTCTTTCATAAAGAATGATAGCAGGCATGAGATAAAATGTGTTATAACTTGTACGTTATAACTTGGAAGAAGGAGGCTGAGGGTGAGAATGGTTGAAAAAATTATGAAATTGTGGCTTGGGGCCTGCAAGAGTAGCAGGAAGGAGAAAGTAATTTTGTATATATACAAAGTATTCTTGGGGGGCAGTGATTTTAAGTTTTATACAATAAAGATATAGAATCTTTGGGAGGCAGCTCAATAATTTTCAGGATGAGTGGGACTTTGTAGACAAGTTAATATTACAGGAGCGGTGTATGCTCATGCTAACAATTCAAATAATACACAGATATAAGTGAAAACTTGAAAGTTCCTTTCCAGGATTCTATGTCCTTTCACCCTAACTCCACTTCCCAGGAAACAATCACTGCAACTAAGGGTATGCCTTTTGGAGTTTCAGCACACAATTCATTCTGAGGACCAGCTAGATGCAGGGCTCCTTTAGAAGGGAGGTCCACTGAGGGTGTCCAGTAGCCCTCTTCCCATCCATGGGCTCCTCAGCCACTTGCCCTTCCTCAAGGTTGACCCTGGGAGCAGGTGTATCTTTCAGTGCCCTAACTGGTACTTTTGGATGAGGGCAACAACTGTCAGAGTGGGAAGTTTGAAGGCATACCACTGGCTTTCTTTTCTTGGTAATTGCATTGCAATAACCTTTAGTTTTGAAGACAACGTGGTTGCCTGATGGGTTTATCTCTTGGAAGCCCAGATATGGAGAAAATCTGAGGAATCTCTGAGCTCTGCCATTCCCTGCCCACCCTTTTGCTGTGCTCTTGCTTTTGCTGGAAGACCCACAGCCAGCCACATCTCTGCCAACATTCACCGCCTTGTTTTGACTTGGTACAGAGATACTCATTCTGTGCTGTGCCTGACCACTAAGATTTGTCTACTGTGGCTTTTAGTGATTGATGTCACTTGCTCCACTGTGGAAAAATCCCAGGAGCCTCACAGATCAAGGGCCTTGAAAGAAATCATGTGGGAGGCTTCTGACAATTTGTGAAAAGGGGAAAAATATTATTCCCAGCAGGCGACCAGTCCTCAGGGCTGTGAACTCAGGCCACTGCAATCCGTCTTGGTGGGAACATGGGAATGTGCCATGCACAAACATGAACAGGACTGGCTAAGGTTCAGAGACCGAGTAAGATTCTCCAAGGCTGCCTCCACGTACCTTCCTGTCATCCTGATGGACTGGTGTGGAGCCTGGCTTTTTGCCAGTTAAGATCTACATTTTCCCATAGTCTAACATACACTTGACACTTCGTAGATGCTTTGCCAATATTTTTGGAAGGAAAACTTTTCAACAAATATTTTTTTTGGCTCTTTTTTGTTCTGGGTGATGTAGGAAATAAAGTGGACAAAAATTACTTGTTTTGATGATCCCCAATATATGACCTTATATGTCAAAACACATCTTGTTGTTCCTGGTATAGTTTATAATCTGCGCATTTTTATCACTTAATTAATCTTTGAAGTCACAAAGGAAGCCCCACAACAAAGGTACATCCACTTCTAAATTCTGGTAGTGCCATGGTTGAGAAACCATGCCCTGAAACTACAAATATCAATCCATTGACACCATACCTTTCTCATTATGCACCTGCTTCTATTCTCATTTCCTTAGATCAAATGACCTGCCATTATGATTCTTCTCTTCCTTCTCTCCTTTTACTCACCTGCAAACATCCCGATCCCAACAGTGATCTCATTTCTTTTTGGGGTGTGTGTGTGTGTGTGTGTGATGGAGTCTTTTTTCCCCTCTCTTAGTAAAATTTTCATTAATATAAAGAGAACAGATTTCATGTATTTCATATATACAATTCTATAAAGGTAACCGCACTTCCTTCTCTGTGCTTGAATGGAATTACTCAACAGTACTGGAGAAACAGTTCACACTGACTGGCTTCACAATAAATTGCAAGCATGAAATGAGAGCTCGGTTCTGCCTAGAAATTCTACTATGCGTCTGAACAGGCTTTCCATCATGTAGGTTGGCTGTGGTACTGGCTCATCCTTTTGTTTCCCCTTTGCTGATTTGTACCATTCTTTTTGTCTTCTAAACAGAGATTTCCAGGGCTGCCTCTCATCTCCTTCTCGTCTTTCCCTATTTAGTCTACACTTCCACTCTCTATTCATTTCCATGACTTTGGAGATCATACATATCGTTATGATTTCAAAATGTCTGTCTTTAAAACTCCCCTCTGGGGTCTAAGTCTGCTGAATTCCCTGTTGGCTTATTCAGTTGGTACTTACAGGAATCTCAAACTAACATATCTCAAGTGGACTTCTATTTTTTCTTCCCCACCCCATCTAAGTCTTCTCTTCTGGTATTTTGCATTTTAGTATATCAACACTATTACCATCCACAAAGTTACTAAAACCCCAAACCTGGGAGTTCATTCTCAATTTCTGCATTTCCTATAGCACTTTCCTGCCATTAGTGAGCCCTATAGATTCTGTCATCAAAGGAGTTTTGCATCATATATGCATCTATTGCTCTCTTTCCTTAGCACTATTGCTCTAGAACAAACCATTAACATCTCATCTGATTTACATTAATACATTCCTAGGCAGCCTCCCTTTGGCTATGTTGGTCCCAGTTTAACCCATTCTGCATCCAGCAGAAAACATAAATCACAGCATATCACTCCCCTGCCTAAAACTTGCCGGTGGTTTCACACCACACTTTGAGTTTTGGCACTATCTTTCTCTTACCTCTCACTCACACTGTATCTGCCACCATTCTTCCTTTCCTCATGATACTCCAGTAATGCTGGTGTCCTTTGTCAGATCTTAGAATGTGTCAAACTGTTTGTACTTCAAGATATTTTTATTTGATTTTCCTTTTGCCTGGGTTAATCTTTCTGTCTCTTCTGATAGCCCAAATTTCTCATCTTTCAAAAGTCAGTTTGAATGTCATCTCCTGAAAGATGCCTTACTGTCTACATCATCTGATGCATGTCTCCTGTGCTATTCTCTGTCCTTTTTCCCTCCTGTCATAACTAATCATTTTATTTACTTGTTTGTTTTCAGTTCTTGCTGTTAGAATATGAGCTGCATGGAGATAGATGCTGATCAGTTTCATTTACTATGGTGTCCTCAAAATAGGCACATAATGGGTATGTACTCAACAGGTGTTTGTTGAGTGAAATAACAGGGTGGAAGAAAATACTTTCTGTGGATCACACACCATGAGTCCTGGCACAAGGTATACCCTTGGCCTTTCCATTCTTTCTTCACTTAGCTCATGACAGCCTTCTCTAGAGAAACAAAGCCAATCAGCTACATATATAGATATGTAGATATAGATATATCTATATAGATGTAGAAAGATACATATACATATATATATATATATATATATACACACCTATATAAATATAGAAAGGAAGATCTACTATTGGAATTAGCTAACATAGTTATGGAGGCTGAGAAGTCCCAAGATCTGTTATCTACAACCAAGGAACCTAGAAAGCCAGTGGTGAAAGACTCTAACTCTTCTAAGGAAGAGCTCTAACATCCATGAGCATAACATGATGGATGCCTCGGCCCAAGGAGAGAGAGTGGATTCTCTCTTCCTCTGCTTTTTATTTCTATCCAGGGCTTCAGTGGATTGGATGATGCTACCACATCAGTGAGCATGATCTTCTTTGTCAGTACAGGCTACAGAATTGAATGCTGATTTCTTCCAGGAACATCCTCCTGACACACCCAGAGATAGTGTTTTACCACCCATCTGGGGATCCCTTGTCCCAAATCAAGCTGGCACACGAAATTCACTATCAGAGCTCATAATCAATAAAATTTGACACAAACATCAATTTCCTCATGCCCACTGCAATCTGACTAAGCAACTTCTACAGCTCTGAAGCTCACCTTTTTTTCAGAGCAATTTTCATATTTTATTGTAACTATGGTTTGGTGGCCTCTCTTGTTTGCCTGTCTTGAAGGCAGTACAGCACATTTTGTTTACTGAAACAATTAACACCTAGCATTCTGGAGCAACAAATATTTTCAGAATTAATGAATGATTCAGTAAGTTAGTCACACTTATACCTTTCAGTAATATTCTTAGGTAATTAGGGTCTTTAGTGTTCAAACATGAACTTTAATTATAATAAAGTGGAAGAACTAAGGAAATTTCCTGAATGACTCCATGGAATAATAATTTGTGCATATGAAAGCTCTCATCGAATACCAGAAAGCTAACTGAATTTTTCTTGTAGAAGTGGTTCATCTGTGCTTAAGAGATCGGTTTAAGTGCTGGCAGAACTCCCTCATTCCAAAAACAAGGGATTTCTAAGTCCAACAAGATGAATTCTAAATGATTCTTGTACACTTCCAAAATAAGGGTATTGCTGCCCTCATACCTGTGTTAAGAGATAAGTAACATTTGAAGTGACATGTAGTGATGATATTATAGGAGATGGCTGGAATAGAGCTTTCTTATCTTTTGGCAAGAAAGAACTCAGTTGTGAGACAGAGAGTAGTGGTAAGCAAGGTGGCAAGGCTTAATGTGGCAAGACATCCTCAGGATGGATCTGTAATTCAAACTGGGGTAAACAAAGTTCGATAGAGAGAATATACCTGACTGGCCAGGTGGGCATCTCAGCAAAGAACTGAGAGCTAAGAGTTGAGAGTGCAGTCTGCATTCAGATTGGGGCTTATGAGGTATGGAGTCCAGGTCTTCCTACCATTTCTCCTAACTACTTAGTATACTACCAGATTTTCAATAGCTATTGGAGATCCAGTAGAGAACTGTAGGTAGAGTTTTCACCTAATGTGCTTGGAAATCTTTTGATGAATATGTTAAGCCAGAATATCCATGGTTCCAATCAATGCATTGATTATGCTAAAGGACTACATAACCAAGTGCCATTGCCTGCTCACTGTTCTGGCTAATGACATGACCTGTGCACCTTCAGATCCTTGAGGAAGGGAGCCTGTTCTCACCCAGTCTCAGAGACAGTGCTGCCACAGACCACAGTGGTGCACAGGGTCTTTATCTTCTGGCCCTGAGTGCAGATAAACCTCATTAACAACCATTGTGTGTGGAGCAGGAGCTGAGAATGACCCAATGATATCAATCCTCCAATTCAGAATCTTTATAGCAAGTCTACCTCAGCACTTCCTCCTTCTTCTCCCTGCATCTCTTCCTCGTTTAACTCAAACTGCCTAGTTTCTTCAGCAGACTATAAACTCCTTAGAAAGCAAAGGTCTCGTATCTAGTTCATCCCTAAGTCCTTTTCTAACTTCCCACCTTGAAGCACTTAGCTCCTTGCTTTGTGTTCTTTATATATATTTGGTGCACAAATAATTTATCTTTCTTATCTACACACTAGGGAAAAGAATTCATATACAGATAAAGAAATTGGCTTCAAGTTTCACACAAGAAGAGGTGAAAATTTGAGGTTGCAGGTGCCAACCCCATGGCTCTCCAATACAATGAAAAGGGTATTCAAAGGCTGGTATTGTGTAGCAGTAGATTAAGTAGGCTCCTGCAGTGCCAGCATCCATATGAGCGATCCATCCAGTCCCTGCTGATCCACTTCCAGTTCAGCTCTTTGCTGGAATGCTCCTGGGAAAGCAGTGGAAGATGGCTCAAGTCATTGGATACCTGCCACCCACGTGGGAGACCTGGATGGAGTTCCAGGCTCCTATCTTCTGCCTGGCCCAACCCTGGCTGTTGTGGTCATTTGGAGAGTGAATCAGTGGATGGAAGATCTCTCTGCCTCTTTCTTTCTCTGTGTAACTATGGCTTTCCAATAAATAATTGAATATTTTTAAAATGAACATACATTTTGCATTCATGTAAATAACTATTATCAAGGGGTCAGCATTGGTGTAGCAAGTTAAGCTGCTGCCTGCCAAGTTGGCATGCCATATGGACACTGATTTGAGACCCAGCTACTCTACTTCTGATCCAGTTCCCTGCTAATGCACCTGGGGAAGCAGCAGAAGATGGTTCAAGTCCTTGGGCCCCTGCACCCACATAGGAGATCTGGAAGAAATTCTAGGTTCCTGGTTTCAGTCTGGCCCAGCCCTAGCTGCGGCAGCCATTTGGGGAGTGAACCAGTATATGGAAGATCTTTCTCTCTCTGTGTGTGTCTCTATCTCTACCTCTCTCTCCAACTCTGCTTCTCAAATTAAAAAATAAAAAGAAATCTTTTGAAAAAATGGCTGTTATCAAAAAATCAGAACAATGAGAAATGCTGGCAATGTAAAGACACTGTAACCCTTGTGTGTTGCTGTGAGGAATGTAAAATGGTTCAGCAGCTGTGGAAAACAGTACAGTAGTTTCTCCATTAAACATAGCATTACTGAACAATCCAGCAACTCTACTTCCGGGTGTATGACAAAATTACAGAAATAAAGGACTCACAGATATCTGTACACTCATGTTCATATATATAAACATATACATACACATATATGTGTATAAATATATATTTGTATGTATAAATATGTATGTATATATGTGTATAAATATATATACATATACATATACATATACATATACATATATATATATATACACACATAGAGAAAGAATATGACATATTTAGCCTTAAAAAAGAATGAAATCCTGGCATATCTTATACCATTGATGAACCTTGAGAGCACTACGCTAAGTGAAATAATCTAGACACAGAATAACAAATGTATGATTCGGCTTATATGAGGGTTTAGAGTATTCAGAATCATACAGACAGAAGGCAGAATGTTCTTAGCCAGGAGTTGGGCTAAGTAATGGAGAGTTCTTGTTTACTGAGTATGGAATCCCAGGTTTACCAGATGAAAAGGGTTATGGAGATGGATGGTGCTGATGGCTGTACAACAAAGCCAATGTCACTTAATAATGGTTAAAATGGCAAATTTTATGTTATCTATCTATGTATGGATAGATAGATACAGATATATATACATAAAGAGAAGAAAAATAGCACTGGGAAAAAGCAGTCCATCTTAATTTAGGGGAAGTTCACAATCTCTTTGAGAGTATAAAGCTATGAATCCTCTTCCCACAAATACACACACACACACACAATTTTTGAAAAGAAAATGTATGTTTTCAAATTTTAAGAAGTTAACATTTGCATTATTGAAAATGAAAAACATGTAGAGAACATGGAAATCATCCATATTCACACCGAGTAGTTCATATTTGACTGACTCCTTGTATGTATACATACAATTGAACACAGACTGTTAATGTGGTTGAGGTCATACAGAATGTATTATGCTTTTTCAAAATAATTAATAGCCATCAACTTAAATCCCAAATCTCTGAATATTCTGATAGTCAAGAATGTACTATACTAACTCAACCAGGAATAACATGTACTTCTGGTTTTCATGGGAACAGAAACTTCATAAAAGACAAAAATGGCAACAGGTGAGTGAATAAAGAGGTTGGCAGGGTTATACATAAAATATTGCATTTTCCTAAGTAGCAAATTTAAAATGAGATACAAAACAAGGGAGTGCAATAATCATAATCTTTGAAGAGACTGATCAGCTCCAGCCTATTAAACTATTATCAAGTACGCACAGTGCCACTGAATTATTTCGCAGAGTAATCATATAGTGCCTCAGAAAAGAGACGCACACACGCATCAGTGGTGATCATCAAGGTGAAAATAAGAGCACATCTGCACAATTCCTTCCTCACACTGTTTGCTTCCCCATCCCAATGAACAAACTCTGATGTACACCACTCATAGGCCGCTCAACAATGCCATGTCCAACATGCTTTTTTATTAATTATAATAAAAGGACATTTACAAGTTGGCTAATTCACTAGTTTTACTTTTCCCCATATGTTATCACACTCAAAAAAGCTTAGATGTTGTGAGACAAAGGATGAACATTGGCTTAGCAGTTAAGATGCCATTTGGGACCCCCACATCCCATGTTAGAATGGCTGGGTTCAGGTCTCAGTTCTGCTTCTGATTCCAGCTTCCTAATAATGTGCACCTTGGGAGGCCACAGCTGGTGGCTCAAGGACTTGGGTCCCTGACACCCAGATAGGAGGCATGAGCTGAATTCCGGGCTGCTGTCTTTGCCTTAGCCCAGCCATGACTGCTGTGGACATTCAGGGAGTGAATGAGCAGATGTAAGATCTCCTCTCTCTACCTCTCAAAATTAAAAAAAAAGAACATTGTTTACAATAAACATAGGCACTTAATAAAAGCTGCACATAGGACCATGGTTATAATACCAGACAATCTTCTAGATATGGAGATAACAGCAAGGAGTCTTTCCCTCTCCCTTTCAAATCTTCTCCCTCCTCCACCAATCCACTGATGAAGTATAGAAATATGTCTGGCCCCACAGAAAGGAAAGTTAACAAATGTCACTCCCAGAAGATAGTCTTCCTTATAAACAAACAAGACAAAACAAAGCAGCACGCACACACTCACAGAGTCACACAAGATTTATAAAGGGGCTATTTTATGAATTTTACTTTTAACATACCCCAGGCACTTAGGACTTATTTAACCTTTGCCTAAACACCCAGATTAACTAAAATGTACTTTTACATTTCTACAATGGTTGGACAACCTGAATTTGTCTAATAACCCCCTCCTCCAAGAGATCAAGATTAACAATTTCAACAGATTAACAGGAAAACAAATGTTAGTCATTCTCTACTTTTAACATAGATTGTACACCTCTAGGTATCTAGAAAGACTAGATGTTTCAGGGAAGGCCTCAACCTTGTCAACTGTACACATAGGAACACTGCACAAACTACAGGCATGCAACAGAGATACTGAAAGTATTTTCCAAACCAGAACATTCTTGCCTAGAGACTGACCCTGTTCACTATGTACAACCCCAGTGGGCGACTATGAGTATGTATAGTGCTTGGAGGTGATTTAAACACTTTGCAGACTTAGTTTTCAGAAAACAGTCTGTCCTATTGCTGTGGGCTAGGTTGGGCCAAAATTAGTATCTCAGGCTCTTGTCTTTTACTTAGAGAAGAATTCTAAGCACAGGCACAAACACAGCATGCAGCATGGTAAGGTTTACTTAGAAAGAGAATAGACAGGCACACGAGGACTTCCTTTAGGGAGAGTGGGCCAGGAAAGGTAACAGCGGAATCTCATACCCTGCTCTGCTTGTCCTGGGTCCAAGAGGTAGAGAGAGAGAGAAAAAAAGGGCCCTCTCCTCATTTTCTGGGCTTTTTATTGGCTTTGAAAAGGGGAGTGGTTACATGGCACTGCCCCCAGGTCCAGGTAAGGGGAGGTGCATCTTGGGGAGGGGTCATCTGATTGATGATAGGGTTACATGGGGGTGAGGCAGGTGTAGCCTGCAGCTCATGAACTTAATCTATCTTCCTGACTTTCCACATTTCTATGAATTTTGACACAAGAGATACAAGAGAGCTTACTAACTGTTCTGTCAAACACAGGCAATCTCTGACATCTAGAAAGACACACATTGTAAAATTAGGACTCACTTGTCAATTATACATACTACCTACTCAACAAGTAAGACAAAATGCAGACCAATCAATTGTCACAGAGCCCTGTGCACTGGCTTCTCCTTGTTCATGCCTCAAACCAGAGCACAAATGCAATGTGTTCTGCCCAGAAGACAATATTTCATATAGATTTTGACAAAATGATATTGATTGACAAAATGTAGTATCTTCCTATCTCTACTTTTAGCACATACTTTTAAAGATATGTTTTAGAACATTAAGAAAGATTAGATGGGGTGGGTCCCATAGTCTAATGGGTTAGGCCACTGCTTCCTATCCAACTTCCTACTAATGTGCCTGGAAAGGCAGGAGATGATGGCTCAAGTGCTTGAGTCCCGGCCACCCAAGTGGGAGACATAGATGCAGTTTCTGGATTCTGGTTTTGGCCTGGCTCAGTCCCAGCTGATAAGAATATTTGGGGAGTGAATTGGCAGGTAGAAGATCTCTCTCTGTTGCTCTACTTTTCAAATAAGTAAGTAAGAAAATAAGTAAGTAAATTAATAAAAAGATGAACTATCTCAGGAAAGTACTTGGGGTAGCCAACTCTATCCACAGTAGTGAAGAACAGATTGTGTGCCCTGAACAGGAGTTACAAAATGAAAATGTCTCTAAATATGACTGATTTGGCATAGAACTCTTCTAGAACTCAACCTGAATTCGGCTTTAACATATCTTTACAGATGTTCACAGATTTCTTAGGAACGTTCTAAGGAACTTTCTACAGGGTCCTATATTCTCTACTTGGAATTTTTATGTGCCTCTTATGATTCCATGATTTCTTCATTACAGGAGAGAAGGGCTTTGGCTAACTCCTTTCATGCTTTCTGAGTGAGGTGCTAGCCTTGGAGAAAGTCATTTCCAGTTACTGAACTGTGACTTTGCCCTGGGTCTCCTCCCAGGAGAGAAAAGTGTATGACTCCCAAAGTTTCTGGCAGTTTTGAAAGACTCTCAGCCCCAGACAGCTTTCCTTTGGCAAATCATTCCCTTCCCTTTCTTTCTTCCTTTCCTTTCCCATGGAACCTGCTCCTTCCATCTGTCTTTCAAAGTCAGCCTCAGAAATAGCAATTCAAGCTTGATTTTCTCCTTGAATGCACTCTCTCCGTCAAAGAGGCTTTTCACCAAGAATGTGTGGCCTGATCTCCATCTTGCCAATGGGTTAAACAAAGACCTCCAAGCTGGGTAGAATGTTTGTGGGCCCATGCACTCATGCCTGTCTTCTCCATCACACTCAGCTAAGACTAACATCATGTGCAAGAAAAGTATCAGAGGTGAAAAAAAACTGGTATGAAAAATCCTACCCTGGAGCAATTTCAAGATAACTGCATCATACTCTGATTGCATGTTTACTTTGTCTCTGCGTTTTGGTTGGAGTACACTGATTCAGATATGCACAGGCAAAGCAGGCCATGTGTTTACATATGTGAAAAGCATACACCTATTCATGTTATTAACCACTTATTTAGATCATCTTAAGTTTGAAATAATCATTTTATAACCTTTATATGCTGAGAGCTTTCACAAACCTAGTAGCATAAATTGACCATCCCTTTTCTCCAGAGTAGAATATAAGAAACGGAAAGTCTGTTTCCCTTTCAATTTCTTTAAGGGCATGCTCAGTACAGTGGGTGGTTGTCTTTATGCGAGCTCCCCAATTCTATGACAAATCATTAGGAAAAGAAAATCAGCACCCAAACATCTTGGTGCCAGCTCATGTCCACCCTCTTGAAATGGCAGCTGCCTGTAGGGCAGGACTGTGTAATAGTCCAGATGGGTAGTTTGCATGAGTGCTGGCTCCTCATGTTCATGCACATTGCATTCCAATAGAATCAAAGCCAGAGAACCAAGCTGTTTTCTTCTGCTTTGCAATTGTCTGTCCCCTGCTCCATCCTCAGTCCCCATAGAGTTAGACAGCTCTGTATCTAGCTGGAGGAGAAAGCTGACCATGGGTTTGCCTTCAAGGAGGTGAGAAGTTGTTGAAGCCCCAAATTACCTTTTGCTGATATTATGGAAATTCCCCAAAAGCCCTGTTCTTGAGAAGAGTTGCGTATGCGATTGTTAACTCTCCAAACTTTGTTGTGAATTAATTGGAAGATTTCACCTTTCACCAAACCTCTGAGTTGAAACCACTTCCCCATCACTCTCAGTTTCAGCATCTTGGACTTCCTTGTCTTCCATCATCATCAACCTTTGTGCGAAGGTTCTAGAGCTTCTCCAGGGCCCAGGACTTACATTTAACTTGAGGTTGAGTGGCCTTTGGCTCTTGAGAGACATGAATGTACCCAGAAGAGTCTCAGACAGATGTAGAGGAATGTATGCATTGGAGACCACACACACTGAGGTATGAGCACATAGGACTGGCTGAATGTACTGTGGATGGCTTGAAAGCTAGAAAAGTGGGACCCTCTGTGGAATAAGCCCATCTGTGCTGAGGAAGGTTTTATTACATTCTTTGCATGTCAGTTGTTCTCATCAGTGGAACTTAAAATTTTTGAAACTTTTGGGGCAAGGCCCATGTATCAGTATATATCTCTTAAACTGGTAATTTTAATTATTTTTATTAATTAATTTTATTTATTTGAAAGGCAGAGGCAGGGAAAGACAGTGAGTGAGAGTGATAGAGAGTGATGAGAGAGAGACTAAAAGCGAATGAGCATGTAAGTTCTCCCATCCACTGGCTCACTTCCCAAATGTTTACAGCAGCCAACACAGTGCAGGTCTCCCACATGGGTAGCAGGGACTCAATTACTTGAGCCATCACCACTGCTTCCCAGGGTGCATATTAGCATGAAGCTTGAACCAGGAGCACAACAAGGAGGGACTCAAACCCAGGCAGTTCAACGTGGGTTGCCAGTATTCCAAATGCTGTCTTAACTGCTATACCAAGCTTTCACCCCATAAGCTGGTAATTTTCACACACACACACACACACACATATATATACATATACATATATATATATTTAAAATTTATTTATTTGAAAATCAGAGAGAGGGAGAGGTAGAGAGATCTTCCACCCACTGGTTCACTTCCCCCAAATGACTGCAACAGCTAGAACTGGCAGAGGCTGAAGCCAGGAACCTGAAACTCCATCCAGGTCTCCCATATGGGTGGCAGTGTCCCAAAGACTTGAGCTGTCATCTGCTGCCTTCCCAGATGCATTAGCAGGAAGCTGGATTGGACATGGAGGAGTCAGGACTTGAACAAGCAACTCAAATTGTAGCTTGAAATGCTGTATCATAACACTTGCCCTCAGTTGGTGATTTTTAAATGATAATTCCAATATGCCTACGAAGTCGACAGCTATTGGTTTTCGCAAATTTAATTTATTAAAGTTCTCCCAAAAGTCAAGCATGAGCCAGGTACTATTTCTTTCTTGTTTTTTTAAAAAGCTTTATTTATTTATTTGAAAGGCAGACTTAGAGAGAGAAAGAGAAGGATGGAGGAAGGGAGGGAGGGAGGGAGGGAGAGAGAGAGAGAGAGAGAAAGTGATCTATCTATATAGAGAAGAGGATCGATCGATTGATCAATCGATCTACCTACCTACCTACCTACCTATCTAGAGATCTTCCATCTGCTGGTTCACTTCCCAAATGGACACAATAGCCAGAGCTGGATCAGGTTGAAGTGTAGAACTCCATCTGGGTCTTCCACGTGGGTAGCAGGGGCCTAAGCAATTGGGCCATCTTCTGCTGCTTTCCCAGGCACATTAGCAGGGGGCTGGATCAGAAGTGGAGCAGCTAAGACTTGAACCAGTGCCTGTATGGGATCCTGGCACTACAGGCAGCAGCTTAACCCACAGCATAACAGTGCAGGCCCCAGGTACCATTCCTGATGCTGTCATAGACTGAATGTGTCCCCCCGAAATGTATGTGCTGAACTGTAATCTTCTGTGTGATGAAGGTGGGGGTTTGAGCAGATATTAAGCCTTGTGGATGGGCCTTTGTGATGGGATTGGTGAATTGGTGTCCTTATAGGGAGAGACGTAAGTGAGATGATTGATCTCTGCTTCCCAGTGAGGACAGCAAGAAGGAGACCTTCTGTAAACTGGAAAGAGGGCTCAGCAGGCTCCAGAACTGGTCGTGCCTTGACCTTTTGGGTTTTTTGGGCTTCCCAGCCTTCACAGTGGTGATAAAGAAATGTTTAATCACCCAGTCACTGGTACTTTTGTTGCAGCAACCTGGATGGACCAAGATAGATGTTAAATACAAAGTTGAAGAAATGGCCCCAGGGTGGGATGAAGACACAGGCTGGTAGTCTACACAGCCAAAGACGAAAAAGAAACAGGTGCATTTGCTCCCTACTCCTCCTCCATCAATGGCTGAGGCAAACTCAGACTATGTTAGAAATATAAAGAGGACTGGGGCCGGCGCCGTGGTGCAGTGGGTTAATCCTCTGCCTGGGGTGCCAGCTTCCCATATGGGCACTGGTTCTAGTCCCGGCTGCTCCTCTTCCAATTTAGCTCTCTGCTATGGCCTGGGAAAGCAGTAGAAGATGGCCCAAGTGCTTGGGCCCCTGAATCTGCATGGGAGACCAGGAAGAAGCACCTGGCTCCTGGCTTCGGATTGGTGCAGATCCAGCTGTTGTGGCCATTTGGGGAGTGAATCAATGGAGGAAAAATCTTCTCTCTGTCTCTCCCTCTCACTGTCTGTAACTCTACCTCCCAAATAAATAAATAAAATATTTTTTTAAAAAAAGAAATATGAAGAGGACTTCTGCCTCTAATGCAACAGTCATTAAGCATTCCCACAAAGAAGCCCAAGGCTAGCTTCACATAGAACCGGCATGGGAAGAGCAGGTGAGTGATTTGCCATGCAGCTCTGTTTAGATTAAGGACCCTCCCTGAAGCAGAAAATTGAGCAGAGTCACTGCTGGTGACAGAAATGATTTTCTTAATCTCTATGGTGTCCTTGGTTGGTTTAAGAAATGAAAAGTTTGGCTTCTCTGTGTTTTATTTGGCTCTTTTCAGTTTTGTTTTAATTACGGTCAATACTATTTCAACTAGCCCAAAGAGAACCAATGGAGACTGCTCTCTGACCTTGTCCTTGCAAATTCCTTACCAAGTTCCCGACTGCCTGAGCATGCAATGTCTCCTAAGTGCTGCAGCTGACCGGAAGGCAGAGCTCCCTTCCCTGAACTTGTGAGAGATCAGGCCTGTGTTAGATCCATGCAGCCTGGTTGATGGACACAACCACAGGCAACGAAGCCTGACTGGTCCAGGTCATCCTGGGCTTGGGGTTGAAACTGGTACTGGCCAATTTGAGAAGTACAGCAAGCCTTCTGCCCTGTGGATGGCTCAGTCTGGGCTGGAAAACCAGAGTCTGGAGCCCAGATACTTGGTTTGTGGTATGACCCAAGGAAAGTCTTATTTTGTTCAACCATAGCTTTCCCATTTGTATAGAAGGCAAATTTTCCATCAGTTTGTGTTTGTCAGGGTTTCTCAGGAAAAACAGAACTTGTATGAGGTTATACATGGGCCAGTGCTGTGGCTGAGAGGGTTAAACTGCTGCTTGCAGCGCCGGTATCCCATATGGGCACCAGTTCAATTCTCTGCTGCTCCACTTCTGAGCTGGTTCCCTGCTAATGTGCCTAGGAAAAGCAGTGGAGGATGGCCCAAGTGCTTGGGCCCTTGCACCCATCTGGGAGACTCAGAAGATGCTCCTGGATTTGGTTTGGCCCAGCTCCAGACATTGTGGCAGTTTGGGGAGTGAAACACCAGATGGAAGATCTCTCTCTCTCTCTCTTTCTGTAACTCTGCCTTTCAAAGACAAAATTACTAAATCTTAGAAAATAGAGATTATACATAAATGGAGAGTAAAAGGGGGAGGTGGGGGTTGAAAGAGAGACAGAGGGAGGGAGAAAGAGAGAGAGAAAGAGAGAGAGAGAGAGAGAGAGAGAGAGAGAGATTGGGGTGTCATTATGGAGGCTGAGAAACTCAAACCTGAAGTTAGCAAGCTGTAGATGCAGGAGAGCCAATGATATAAGCTCCAGTCTGAGTCTGCGTTCTATCATTGGTAAAGACCAACGTACCAAATTGAAGACAATCTGGACAAGAGACAAACCAATTCTCCTTTAGTCAGTCTTTCACTGATTACATGAGGCCCACTTACATTAGGACAAGCAATCTACTTTACTCAGTCTACCACTTCAAATGTCCATCTCACCCAGGAAGTCCCTCACAGATACACTCGAACTTATCTTTGCATCCATGGCCTACAGACATACCCAAATATTTGGGCACCTGTGGCCCATTGACATTAACACATGGAGTTTCCAATATATCTTGAGACACTTGTGAAACATCTTGGGCTTATAGGCTTAAGAAATGGTGAAGGAGGGGCCGGTGCCGAGGCTCACTTGGTTAATCCTCCGCCTGCTCCTGGCTTCGGATCGGCGCAGCGCCAGCTGTAGTGGCCATTTGGGGAGTGAACCAACAGAAGGAAGACCTTTCTCTCTGTCTCTCTCTCTCTTTCACTGTCTACAACTCTACCTGTAAAATAAATAAATAAATAAAAATTAAAAAAAAAGAAATGGTGAAGGGATAGTGTGACATTTTTCAGAAAAGCAAATATATAGTATATTACTGAAATTTTCATCTTTAATGGCACTCCCAAAAATAGTAATCCCTAACAACAAGGCTACTGAGCATTTGAAATGTGGCTAGAGCAATTGAGGATGGAATCTTAAAATATTGTCAATAGTGAGTTTACTTAAATTGAAGTAGCTGCATGGTAGCCAGCAGCTACCATACCGGACAGTCCAGTTACAAATTCTATCTGAGCAGCCAATGGAAAAAAAAAATCAGTCTAGCTGTAGCATATAATCAGGCAATTGCAGACGAATGCAGGATAGGGGACAAGACATATAAAGAAATCTGTAATATTCACATATATGGAAAATCAGTTCCCAAGTAGGTTAATATGGTGCTTAGTCAGCTACTATGTCATCAAGAGCCCCTAGAGCATATATAATTTATAGTTGTCATATACTTGTATGTACAAGGAAATGCACTGTGCATATTGTCTTTGTTAACTCATTCATTTGGCAAATATTTATATAGAGTCCCTTGGTGCTAGGCATAGGGATAAGTGCAGGGAACACAGAGTAATCCAGATGGCATAGTCCCTGCCCTCATACTATTTAACCAGGAAGAAAAGAGTCAGTACTTGAGCCCTAGATCTCATGGTTTGGTTTTTTTTTTTTTTTTTTTTTTTTTTTTTTTGGACAGGCAGAGTTAGACAGTGTGAGACAGAGACAGAGAGAAAGGTCTTCCTTTTCTGTTGGTTCACTCCCCAAAATGGCCACTATGGCTGCTATGGCAGGTGCGCTATGGCTGGTGTGCTATGCTGATCCGAAGCCAGGAGCCAGGTGCCCCTTCCTGGTCTCCCATGCGGGTGCAAGGCCCAAGCACTGGGCCATCCTCCACTGCCTTCCTGGGCCACAGCAGAGAGCTGGACTGGAAGAGGAGCAACCGGGACAGAATCTGGTGCCCCAACCGGGACTAGAACCCGGGATGCGGGCGCCACAGGTGGAGGATTAGCCAAGTGAGCCGCGGCGCCGGCCTAGATCTCATGTTTATTCACACTTTCCTTCAACAGATCCTGGCCAAGCACTGCTGTGGTCCTGGGATTCAGTAGCAAGCAAAACAAAGGCCCTGCTCTGGTGGCACTTCCACTGTTAAAAGTCACACGGTCTCCCAATTGAATTATCCAGAATCTGTTCAAATTCTGAACACCGTAAGAAGTAGGTGGTATGATCATGCCCTTTTCTTTGGCTGTAGAAACTGAAGGAGAGGGTGGTAAATAACTTGCCCAAGGTAGTCTCTGGTAGATTTGGGATGCACATCAAGCTATCAGCTGTCAAACAGGGTAAACAGGAATTTCACTTATTTTACCTAAGCCCTGACATGAGTGATGCTGTAATCATTCCTCCTGCTTGATGGGCCGGTCAGGCTACTAATGGAAACTCTTGATCTCTGCTCCAAACTGGCAATGGCAGCTGCCACTGTCTTGTCTTGTCTTTCCTTTTCTAGATTTCTTTATTTGTTATTTGAAAGGGCAAGTTACGGGGCTGGGGGGTGGGGGAGAGAGAGAGAGACTTCTTCCATTTGCTAGTTCACTCCCCAAATGGTCACAATGGCCAGAGCTGGGCTGATCTGAAGCTAGGATCCAGGATCCAGGAGCTTCTTCCAGGTCTCCCACACAGGTACAGGGGCCCAAGGACTTGGGCCATCTTCTACTGCTTTCCTAGGCCATAGCAGAGAGCTGGATTGGATATGGAGCAGCTGGGACTCGAACTGGCACCAATATGGGATGTTGGTACTGCAGGCTGGGGCTTTTTTTTTTTTTTTTTTTTTTGCCAGGCAGAGTTAGACAGTGAGAAAGAGAGACAGAGAGAAACTTATAGACAGTGAGAGAGAGAGAGAGAGAGACAGAGAGAAAGGTCTTCCTTCTGTTGGTTCACTCCCCAAATGGCTGCTATGGCTAGCACTGCACTGATCCGAAGCCAGGAGCCAGGTACTTCCTCCCGGTCCCCCGTGCGGGTGCAGGGACCCAAGCACTTGGGCCATCCTCTGCTGCTCTCCTGGGCCACAGCAGAGATCTGGACTGGAAGAGCAGCAACTGGGACTAGAACCCGTTGCCCCAACCAGGACTAGAACCCGGGGTTCCAGCGCCGCAGGCGGAGGATTAGCCAAGTGAGCCACAGTGCCGGCCATAACCTGCTATGCCACAGTGTCGGCCCCACCACTGTACTTTCAATATTGGCAAAGGGTCTAGCTATGGTCTCTTTGGCTGCTATCATAGTGACAGTAATAATGATTGGTGAGTTCCACATGATAAAATTGTGAGGCCTTCAAATAAGCAGAGTAGAGTGAATGGCAGGAAAACTGAGTGATGCTCATAGACAAATCATAGAGGAAATTACTGGCAACTGAAGAAGACGCTGAGTCATCACCAAATGGTTTAAGAACAAAGATGAGACAGCCCTGTTACCATAACAACTCCAAAGACTGATACTGAGCACTAAGAAGCAATGCAGAAAAAGCTCTCCAAATGTTGAATCAGAGAACTTGAGTGAAGATATGTCAAAATTTAGTGGTAAAAATTATGTCTAGGGCTGAGTATTGTGACATGGCAGGTTAAGCCGCCACTTGCAACATCTGCATCTCACGTGGGAGTGTGTGGAATGGAGTCCTACCTCCACGTCTGATCCAGCAGATAAGTGTGTGGGTCCCTGCCGTCCACATGGGAGACCTGGATGGAGTTCCTGGCTCCTGGCTTTGGCTTGTCCTTGCCCCAACTGTTGGAGGTATTTGGGGAGTGAACTAGGAGATGGAAGATCGATCTCTCTCTTTCTCTCTCCCTCTCTGTCAGTCTGCCTCTCAAATAAGTAAAAATAAATAAACTTTGAAATAGAAGAAAATATTTCTAATATTTGCATTGGGGACTG
Source organism: Lepus europaeus (assembly GCF_033115175.1). Classification (NCBI taxonomy): domain Eukaryota; kingdom Metazoa; phylum Chordata; class Mammalia; order Lagomorpha; family Leporidae; genus Lepus; species Lepus europaeus. The sequence continues at coordinate 75,835,343 of NC_084840.1, read as the reverse complement.
CGACTCAATATGTAATGTATAAGTAGAAGGGTCTGTATTATGTCTTAGAAAACTAGTTTCATTACATTCACTTGGATGTGTTTCTTCAAAGACCCTCCCTTTCATATACTTAGAAAACGCAGGAGTGAACACCCTGATTTTGGCACAGCAGTTAAGATCCTGTGTATGCCTGCATCGTATATTGGAGTGCCTAGATTTGAGTTGTCTCCACTTCTGATTCGAGTTTTCCGATAATATGTACACACTAGGAACAGTGGTGACAGTTCAGTTAATTGAGTCCTTGTTAGTCACATGGAAAATCTGGTTTGAGTTCCCAGCACCTGGCTTTGGTCTGGCCCAATCCTGGATGTTGGGAGTGTTTGTGTAATGAACCAGCAGATGGGAGATCTCTGTCATTCTTCCTCTTTGTCTCTATCTTAAAAATAATTGCTTTTAAAAAGGTGCATGCTCTGAGTTTCAAGTTCTTAGAGTAACTGTTGTCTTTTCAAATAAAAATAAAATTAGTTTTCATGGTGTTCTGGCAGGAAAAGGATGGCACTATGGACTTATGGAATAAAGAATAAAAATGTTCCTACTAGGTTAGAATAATCAGTTTCTTCCAGAGTGGAAAAAAACCTCTATGACAGACTATAATATTATTTAACATGATAGCTGTGACTTGCTTTGGCCAACAAAATCATTTTGGGTTTTCACCATGTCAACTTTTCTGTCTTCAGGGCAACAACATTGTGGGTAGAGCTACAACTCATTTCTGATCACATATGGGGTGGAGCTTTTACTGGCATGAAATTGATACAGGAATGAGCTAGAAATAGACTGTTTATTGTTGTGGGTCTTTGAGATTTTGAGGATTTTTAAAAACAGATTTATTTTATTTATTTGAAAGACAGAGTTACAGAGAGAGGCAGAGACAGAGAGAGAGGTCTTCCGTCCACTGGTTCACTCACCAGATGGCCACAATGGCTGGAGCTGTGCCGATCTGAAGCCAGGAGCCAGGAGCTTCTTCTGGGTCTCCCACGTGGGTGCAGGGACCCAAAGACCTGGGACATCTTCTATTGCTTTCCCAGGCCACAACAGAAAGCTGGGTCAGAAGAGGAGCAGTTGGGACTAGAACCAGCACCCATATGGGATGCCGGCACTTCAGGCCAGGGCTTTTAACCCACTGCGCCACAGCACCGGCCCCAAGGATGTTTCTTATTGCAGTGAGACCTACCCTGTGCTGACTGTGAAATCACCACATGTTTTCCTTAACCATAACCTCAGTCTGCAGACAGGCCTCCTCAGCTTGCAAAGTAGGACTGATTCAAAGGATGTGGTTGCTTGCTCTCTTATGGAAGACATGTTAAAGATGTGAATAGCCAGGATTCTGGTGAAGATAAAGCCAACTAATAGTCCATGAGACATAAGCAAGAGCCTAGGCTTGGAAGTCAGATGGACCAGAGTTCAAATCCTGGTGCTACCACTTACTTTTTGTATATGCTGGAGGGGGTATTCAATATTTCTGAAAATCAAGTTTCCTCTCAAAATCTGGGATAAAACAATTATATTACAGAATTGCATGAAGAGTTTATATATATATATATATATATATATATATATATATTCCTTTGCATAAGAGACCAGCACTCTGGGTTTGTAAAATGTAAGAACTCAACAAGTGGTAGTTCTGATGGACATTCATAAATACACACATATAAGCATTTACACAGTCTGAATGCTGATAAACTATTCCCAACTGTGGAGAGAAATATGATAATTTAAACCACTCGTTGGCAAAACTGATGCACCCATGTTTGCTTTAATTGCAATATGGCCAGAGGTAGCGATTTAAAATGTTTGGCACAACTAACATTTGAGAAACCAAGTTGATCTGCAACCATTTTTAGAACCAGAATGTTCACAAACTACGACGCTTTGAGAGATGTATGCAAACCAAGCCTCCCAATAATTTCAGCCAACTTTTAAAAACATGCCTGCTAATGGTGTGGCTCTGGACTGGTGTAACAACAGGTGAGCTCAAAAAGGTGGATGACATATGGTTCCTACCTGCAACTAGTGTTAAGTCTGGTGAGAGGAGCAGGCATGTGAACAATGACTTATATTATATGAATGACATTCTATGTGATATGCTTAAGTTGTACCAGTTCAGTGAAAGGCAGTGGGTTTGTGGAAGACAGTGTGACAGGTGTGCATAAACACAAATGAGAGATGCTCAGGCATTATTTCATGAAGACAAGCACTGTCTTGCTACCATCTGATAAGCATTAGCCCGGCTTCAAAACAACAGCAAGAAGCACACCTGTGACCCACAACACAGCAAGGCTCTGTTCAATCAACCACATGCTTAATGGGAGGGTGATGCCCACGTGGGCCTACATCACTAGGCTTGGAGATAAGGTTCCATAGGGACATCAGAATTAGAGTGGGGAGGTGGAAAGCCAGACTTTCCTAAGAATGTGCTGTTTAAACTGAGATCTGGAAGAGAGTGGCAGAGTAGTGGAAAGAAAGCTCTGGGGGAAGTGATGTCTCTGTGAAGGTGGTGAGGCCAGACTGAACTTTGAGGCTAGAGCAATGGCAAGAAGGCCCGTGAAGCTGGAAAGAGGTGAGGAAGGGGGAGAATGAAACAGGGGAAGACTAGAATATTCAGGCTGGGTCAGGCAGAATTTCAACACCTGTTGATCTGCTTACCTGGTGCAGTGGACTCATTGAAAGGCTTTAAGAAGAGGAAAAATGTGATCTGAGTCGTGCTTTGTGGGGCACCAGCAAGTCAAGCCTATGCTTTGAACACTTGCATCCCGTACCACAGTGCTGGTTTAAGTCCCTGCTGTACTGCTTCTGACCCAGCTTCTTGCTAAGGCACCGAAGAAGGCAGCAGGTGATGGCTCAGGTACCTGAGTCCCTGCCACCCATGCAGGAGACCTGGATGGAATTCTGGGCTCCTGGCTTTGGCCTGGACCAGCCCCAGACGTTTCAGACATTTGGGAGGTAAACCAGCATTTGAAAGATTTCTCTCTCTTTCACTTTGTCTTTGCATTGATTATCCATTCAATATTTTAAAAGCTTTGTTATGGGTTCTCAAAAAATTAAACACGGAATTACCATGTGACCCAGGAGCTTTACTTCTGGAAATATGCCCTCAAGAGTTGAACGTAGGAGCTCAAAGCGTATTTACAGACCTCTGTTCCTGGTAGCATTACTCACAGTAGCCAAAAGATGGAAGCAGTTCATGTATCCATTGGAAGGTGAAGGATACACAAAATTTGGTGCATTCACACAATGGCATATTATTCAACTTTAAAAAGGAAGGAAAATTCCAATACAGGCGACAACATGGATGTACCTTGAGGACCTTATAGTAAGTGAAATAAGCTTGGCATAAAAGAACAAATATTCTGAAATTCCATGTATGTGATGTACCTACAGAGGTTACATTCATAGAAACAGAAAGTACAGTGGTGGTTTCCAGGGGCTGAGGGGAATGCAACGGGAAGTTACTGTTTAAGGGGTACAGAGCTTCAGTTTTGCAAGATAAAGGATTCTGGAGTTGTATGGTGGTGGTGGTTGTAAAATAATATGAATACATTTGACACCACTGAACTGTATGCTTAGAAATGGCATGTGGCATAGTGGGTTAAACTGCCACCTGTGACTTCTGCATCCAATATTGGAGTGCTAGTTTGAGTCCCGGCTGCTCCGCTTCTGATCCAACTCCCTGCTGATGTGCCTAGGAAGGTAGCATATGATGGCCCAAGTACTTGAGCCCCTGCCACCCACCTGGGAGATCAGGATGGAGTCCTAGACTTCTGGCTTTGGCCTGCTTGAGCGCTGGCCACTGTGGCCATTCAGGGAGTGAACCAGTGAATGGAAGATTCTTTCTCTCTCTGTCTCTTCCTCTCTCTATCACTAAGCCTTTCAAATAAATAAAATAAATCTTTTAAGAAAGGCCGGCGCTGCAGCTCACTTGGCTAATCTTCCACCTGTGGTGCCGGCACCCCGGGTTCTAGTCCTGTTTGGGGCTCCGGATTCTGTCACGGTTGTTGTTCCTCTTCCAGTCCAGCTCTCTGCTGTGGCCCGGGAAGGCAGTGAAGGATGGCCCAAGTGCTTGGGCCCTGCGCCCACATGGGAGACCAGGAGGGGGCACCTGGCTCCTGGCTTCAGATCGGTGCAGCACCAGCCGCAGCGCGCTGGCCATGGCGGCTATTTGAGGGGTGAACCAACAGAAAGGAAGACCTTTCTGTCTCTCTCTCTCTCATTGTCTAACTCTGCCTGTCAAAAAAAACTTTTAAGAAAACAACTAAAATAATAAATTTTCTGCTATGTTTATTTTGTTAGAATAGAATCAGAAGTTTGTAATCGTTGATGTGTGGTAGTGAATGGGTATGGGAGGGGAAGAAAGCTGTGGGGAGACCGACCCCAGGCTGTGGCCATAGCCCTGGTGAGAGACCAGAGTGTGTTGGAGTAGGATGGAGCACTGCGGGTGAATAGAGATGAAGGCGATCTCCATTAATTGCCGAGGCAGTTTCACTGGGCTTGGTGATGGCCTGGATGGAGAGTGCGTAAGAGACATGGAGCATGAAGTGCCAGTAGTGACTTTTTCCTGTTCTTGCATGAAGAATAAGAGAGTAAAACCACTGCTGACTCTACTGGCAAACAGAGGCAGAACATTTTTGGAGGTGGGAGGGAGGCGTGCAGGTGGCGAAGATCAAATGTTCAGGTTGGAGACACAGCTCCTTCGGGATGACTATGAAAGACACAAGAGCAGTTGTCAAGTAGGTGTTAGGTCTAGAGACCAGAAGGACATACCAGGGAGGAGTCAGGTGATGACAGAATGGAGGTATAATTAAAACCACAGAAATAGCTGAGATTGCACAACCAGAGGGTGTAGACCAGTGAAGAAAAAATGCAACCTCCAAAATGAGGCAAGCCTATAGCAGATCTGATAGGTGAACCGTAAATTCCAGTGCATTATCTTGCTTTTCTGTTTAAACAGAAGAATAAGCACTTGAAAGAGTCCCTGGTGCTTAGATATTTTAAAAATAGCATGGAAATCAAGGTCAATGCAGATTCTGAAGCCCAGAAATGCCTGTTAGTCACATAGACCCAATTCTCCCTGTTCCAAAATGCAATGCAGATCATCAGCAGTTTAAGCAACAGGACACAGAGTTGGGGCCTGAGGAGCACTGAGTGTCATGTACCGTGTCTTAGCAAAACAACCCTATCAAATCCATGATGGCTAAGAGAAGTGATACAGAGAAGTCTTGAAATATGAAGGCTTTATGCATTTAAATGTATTTTTATTTTTATAGTAATCACTTTAACTCTTATTTTAAACTAGTATCAGTATTTTAAACTAGTATCAGGGCTGGCACTGTGGCATGGTGGGTAAGGTTGCTGCCTGCAGTGCCAGCATCCCATATGGGTGCTGGTTGGAGTACCAGCTGCTCCACTTCCAATCCAGCTCTCTGCTGTGGCCTGGGAAAGCAGTGGAAGATGGCCCAAGCCCTTGGGTCCCTGCATCTGCGTGGGAAGACCTGGAGGAAGCTCCTGGCTCCTGGCTTTGGATCGGTGCAGCTCCAGCCGTTGCAGCCAATTGGGGAGTGAACCAGTGGATGGAAGACTTCTCTTTCTCTCTCTCTCTCTGCCTCTCCTTCTCTCTTTGTGTAACTCTGATTTTCAAATAAATAAATAAATCTTAAAAAAAAAAGAAGCAAAAAAAAATCCACCTAGTATCATAAGGGGTTTTGATGGTAGCAGGCAAAAGAACGAACTAATAACCAAACAGCAAATAGTCTCGACTATAAGCTGTGTCTTCTCCGAGTGTTAGTTTCCCAAATCTTAACAGAAGTGAATTGTGGAGGGGAGCAATATGACCAAGGACAGTAAGAAAACAATTATGAATGGAATCTCCATTAAAATATAGAGATGATTAGGTTGTACCTGAATATCAGGTGGAAGATTTCTCTTTCCCTCTCTCTCTCCCTGTGTGTGTCTCTGTTGCTGCCTTTCAAACAAATGAATTAACCTTTTAAAAAAATGAATAACAAGAAATCATTATAATAGTAAAGACTAATTAAGCATAAACAGTACTTAAAAAGTTCAAGGAAAGATGCAGTTAAAAGATTTTTAGTGCAAAAACACTTGCAACTTATGCAATTTTTTCATAATAATCCTTTTTCAAGACTTCTTTGAAGAGTCCTTGTATATCACCATAGCCAGTAGAAATGAAATCCTCTTGGGTTACAGGTTATTCTAGCACGTCTGCTGTTCACATCTTCCAGGTCATATCTTCCCCAGATACTGTCACCGCATAGAAGAAAGCCATGTGACTCTCTCTTGGACGACAGTCCTTTTTCAGATATCCAGTCACAAATCCATTCTACTACCTGGGTTAGCATGCACTCTTGACTCTTCACGGGTTGTAGTCTGTTGTTGACTTTCAAAGCCACCTCAAAATTCCATAATTTGTAGTAATTTTCATTTCTCAGAGGTATAAGTTTGAATTATATGCTTTGACATACAATGCTTGCACTGCCAATTAATATTTGGGATGGAACGTTTAGCTAGTTGAGGGAGTGGGGGGTAGCTTTTTCAGGTGATAAAATACTGATTGTTTTGTTAAAATCTAGATCGTGCTTTGCTATGAGAGAAAAATATTCATGAGATTTGGACAGGCAAACTGTGATGGAATAGCGATAGAAACTGTGATTCATTGGTTACATGAGAGAAAGCCAGGGCCCCGTGAAACCACCGAGGCAATAATTCAGAGATCTTCACAGGTCTGGGAAGATGTTTTTTAAATAATTTTTTTAAGGTATGCAAATTTCATATAATTCCTTTTTATTTTTTAGAATTATTTTATTTGTTTGAAAGACAGAGTTACAGAGAGAGGTAGAGACAGAGAGAGAGGTCTTCCATCTGCTGGTTCACTTCCCAGATGGCCACAATGGCCGGAGCTGTGCTGATCCGAAGCCAGGAGCCAGGAGCTTCTTCTAGGTCTCCCACGTGGGTGCAGGGGCCCAAGGACTTGGGCCATCTTCTACTGCTATCTCAGGCCATAGCAGAGAGCTGGATCAGAAGAGGAGCAGCTGGGACTAGAACCGGTGCCCATATAGGATGCCGGTGCTTCAGGCCAGGACTTTAACCCACTGAGCCACAGCGCTGGGCCCCCATGTATTTCCTATATACAGCTTTGGGAAGTTTGTGATACCTCCTGCCCATGTTCCCACCCTTCCTCCTCCTTCTCCTATTCCCATTCCTAATTTTTTACAAAGATCTATTTTCAGTTTACTTTATACTCAGAAGATTAACCCTACACTAAGAGCTCAACAAACAACATGAAGAAGAAACCATTGTTCCTCAATGGTAGAGACAAGGACTATAAACAACCATCGAATCTCAAAAGGTCCATTTCACTCCAATATATTACATTTTAGGTGCTCTGTTAGTTACCACAGATCTGGAAAAACATATGGGAAGACACCCTTACCAGAGTCCAAGGTTCGTTGCACTCTAATGTGGGGAGAAAAAAATTCAGGGTGGCTATAAAATTGATGAAAGGTTCTCATGAAAGTGAAGCTTGTAGGCATATCTAAATATTAACACATACTTTATGACTGTATCCTAATTTCTCATGATATTTTGTTCCTTGGACCAAGGCCACATATAAATGTACAGTATTATGTATTCCTGTTGCTTCTTGTTGGGAAAGAATTTTCTGGTTTATCAGAGAAAGGTGACAAGAACCTGGGCCAGAGAGCACTCACTATAGAGATACAGTTTCCTTTGGTGAGTGCTGGTTTGCAATTTGCCAACCACTTTGGAGCAAAAGAGGCCCATTTACAACTCTGGGCACATTGTATATGGAGTCTCAGGTGCTGGACAGTAAGGCTACAGATGATCCAGCCAGCTGCAATGGGCTGATCTGTAAAAGAGATTCAAATCCACACACAAAAATTGGGGAGACTTGAAAATCAGTGACCAAGACCACACTGCTTTGAAATCATATGTTCACTTCTCTCAGTGTCTGCTCATTTTTGCTCAAACCTCTCACTCACCAATAAGAGACTTCTCAGGTAGAAGGGCAAAGAAATGCAGGTTGGATTCCCTCACGTGGCTGCCAAGGAGGCTGCTGTATGGAAAAGGGGGTATTCAGAATTTGCTCTTGTTAATTTTCACCGACCGTCCATCCTCCAGCTGCAATCCACCTCCGACACTTCCAACCTGATGATCTGAGCCTCTCGAATGCAACAAGAAAAAAATGCAGGTGGGTTCCAGAATGATCTGGCTACCTTCACCTTCCTCCTCTTTCCAAGTTCTTGTGATCTATTTGCACTTAAACTTATATTTTCTTTCAAGTGAGAAAGAGCGAGAGAAAGAAAGACACAGAGAGAGGAAAGAGTCATTTCAGCTTGAGGAGTAGGAGCTTCTTGCCTCTGACTTCCTGCCTTTGCCAATAAGAAGGGAGTTGCTTGTCCTCAGTTCACCCTTGCCCGGGCCAAGCTGTATGCAAATAAGGAGCAGTTTCAGTGTCTGCCCATCTGAGGCTCTGAAATAAAAAAGAAAAGGAAAAAAAAAACCACCATGGCCACCAACAAAAAAACCCCAAGACCAACGAATTCCAGTAGACTGCAGCAAAGCAGGGGCCCTGCTGGTGACACATCCTGTTTTGCCATTGAAGCTGTCAACTCCCAAGCCAACAACCTTGCTAATGAACTGCCCTGGGTTGCGAAAGAAGTTGGGGGCGACAAATAATTCAAAACACTCACAGGATAATTTTTCTACCCTTTGGTCACTCAGGATGCTATTTTTAAGGTTAATTTGCTTTGAAGGGAAAACAGGAAGAACAATCACAAGTCTCAAACTCCCCTGCCTAGACCTATTTTGAAGACGGGTTTGAGGTTACGCTGGTTTGTGATCCTGGATGAACTGTGGGAATGTCAGCATGGTATTTGTCACCAAGCTCACATGCGGGCTGAGGAGGCTGCTGTCAGGCAGCACGGGCACCAGCACAGGGAGAAGTCTCTCTCTTACTTGTTCCCATCGCTGAGGCCCGTATTTGATTTGAAGAGGGCACCTTCTCTGATGATCATGTAGCCATCCAGTGCTGTGACTTATCCCAGGGCCAGGTACGAAATCTAAAACTCAGCCAGAAAAATGTGGTTCAGCTGCTGACAAAGGAACTATCATAGTCTGAATTTATGAACAGTAGATCCAGGCAATACATTTATCTTCCATCTCTGCCATCAAAGAAGAGTTTGGACAAACCCCTTAAATGCCTCAGCTTCTGTCACTTGCAGCCCTAAAACTAGTCTTTAGCGATCATTCAGATTTGCTTCCAGGGGTAAGTTATCCAGTCTAGTCTAAATACATCGCCACACATCTGATCCAAAGCACTTTTGACAACTTCAGGTGAGGGTGGTGACACAATGAACTGAGGTAATATAAGAAAGAATCTCTCTTGTGGGTTTCTGAGAACGGAAAGGAAATTCTTCACTGCCCGGGGAGGCTGGACCCAGTGGTTCTAAGGCAGTCACTAGCCACAAAATGAATATATTAAATTACACTATAAATGCTCTGAGTACCGTTTGGGTGACCACAAGAAAAAGAGAAAGAAGGAAAGTTGGAGGCTCATGAATGTTCAAAGAAAGCAAACAAGATGATTGGTCTGAAGGCTAACCTCTACCCTAAGTGCTGAATAAATACAGGTGGAAAAGACAATCAAGATGCACGAACAGAGAAACACCAAGCAAAAGAACAATGAAAAGATCCCCCAGGGAGAAATGTGTGTCTAACCGCTGAGTGGAGAGGGGCAGTCCTGAGCTCACTTATTTTCCAATAGGACTAAACAAAAAATGAGTGGGAAACTGGAAATCCCTCTCTCTGCCTAAAGTTTGTGTCCAAGGAGGAACAGAAGTACTAAAAGCTATTTGAACAGGAGAAAGAAAAAAGGAGTAGTAAGTACAGTCATGCAAGAGATAAGCTATTATTGCCTAAAGGAAGGAAAGAGTTGCTTTATAGGGGCCAGCACTGCGGCATAGCAGCTAAAGCTGCCGTCTGCAGAGCCAGCATCCCATAGGGGTGCTGGTTCAAGTCCCAGCTGCTCCACTTCCGATCCTTCTCTCTGATATGGCCTGGAAAAGCAGTAGAAGATGGCCCAAGTCCTTGGGCCCCTGCATCCATGTGGAAGACCTGGAAGAAGCTCCTGACTCCTGGCTTCAGATTGGTGCAGCTCTGGCCATTTCGGCCAACTGGGGAGTGAACCAGTGGATGGAAGAACTCTCTCTCTCTCTCTCTCTCTCTCTCTCTCCCCCCCCCTTCTCTGTGTGTGATTCTGACTTTCAAAGAGCTTGAGAGATATTGAAGGGTGAGGGCTGAGAAGTAGAATTCCATAGGTTTCTAACAGAGCCTTGCTCTGACCCAACAGCAAGTTCTGAGATCCAGGGAGGGAATATAAAGAGCAGGTTTGGGAGAAAGGTGATGAGTTCATGTGCAAAAGGTTGAATTAGGCTGTGTCTTGTGGATGTACGCGTGGTAGCACCTGGTTATTTGTTAAGTGTCCTCATCTGTAGTACAGGAGAAAAATCAGAATAGGCATGTTCCATTTCTGACTTGTGACTGGGAAAATTGAAGTTGTAGGCAAAGAAGAATGTACAAGGGGCCAGGCATTCTTGGAGATGATGGGCAACAACAAGGATGTCTTGCCACACCAGCAAGCAATCTGTTGAAGAACAGGTTAATGGTAAAAGGGCCCCGGGACTCTTGCTGGCCAAAGGTGGGAGCAATTGGAGCATTCCCAAGAATAAGGTCTTTAATGGACTGAAACACATTGTAGCATGTGTAACAGAAGTTTAAGTCCATGGATTCACAACAATAAAAAAAACCAGCAACACTACACTCATTTGTTGTTTCAGAGGTGTCTTATCTCTGTTGAGAGTTCTGAGAACCATTAATTAAAGGGGAAAAATCCTGAACCATACTTCACAGTAACAAGGGCTGGAAGGGAAATGTCTTTTGAAATGGAAGCTTATAAATTCAGAAGGAATGACAGAATTAGAATAGCACAATTTTGAGGCCTCCAATGAAGTAGCAGGGTTGGATAGTGACTGTTAAAACTTGTGAAAGGCTGATAGGGAACTTTACAGGAGGTTGATCAAGCTGGTACCATCTGAATCTATTGAATAAGAAGAGATACTACTGAATACTAAGAAGAGATAGGCAGACATCATGTATACTAGATGCGATACAACAGAAAGTATGCAAATTATCTGTGAATATGCCAAAAAGTGAAAATTGAATCTGATCTAAATGTCATGTTAGCTGACAGCTGGATGGATGTAATGAATAAAAATCTAGAATGTGAGCAATCCTAGGGTACAAAGTACCCTGTTTCTTCAACAATTAAATGCAGAGAAAATAGGGGGAATGTAGGAGGAGGAGGTGTCTAGCCTAGCGGTTGAATGCCTGCATTGCATATCTGAGTGCTTGGGTTAGATTCCCAGCTCCAATTCCTCTCTCCAGCTTCCTGCTAGCACAGCCTCTGAGGGGTCCTGGGTCTGTGGGTGATGGCTCAAGTATTCAGGCTCGTGCCACCCATATGGGAGACCTGGGTTGCATTTTCTACTCCTGGCTCTGGCCTGGCCTGGTCATGACTGTTGTGGGCATTTAGGGAGTGAAACAGCAGATGGGAGTGCCCTCTCTGTGTCAACCTTTCAAATATATATATATATAAACAAAAATAGGGAGAGTGAGCTTCTCCTAGAATAGAATTTAAGAGACAACAAACAAGTATGTGGTTCTTCTCTGGGTCTTAATTTGAACAAGCCAGAGGTTTAATTTTTAAAATAATTTATTCAGAGGCAGAGCGGCAAGATGGCGGAATAGGAAGGAAGCACATTGATAGTTCGTCAAGACACACGTTAATATAAGTGGAGATACTGCAGGGTCAAGGAAGAGTAGGGGAAGAAACAGCAGAGGAAACTCTTCCGGAACTAGTGATTCACAGTGGACCTGCGTGGAGAGCGTGGGAGCCCAAGTTCGGGACAGCAGCGGCAGACTCAACGCACCAGCGCTGGAAAGCGAGGTGAGCCGAACCTCCATAGCCCGAGACACCAGCGGGCAAGCGGAAAGAGGAGGCTAGAGGGAACGAGGCTTGAAACTCCGTGGGGAAAAGTTCACCAGGCTAACTAGAAGAGAGAGAGGAAAAAAAAAAGTGACCGATACGGACACGAGTCTCTCTCTCTCCGCTCACCTCTCAAAGGCGAGCAAGACAAAGAGCAGGCGCCATTTTGGACATACGTCATAAGCAGGGCGACCTCAGGTCTGCACCGGCCCTGAGCCTAGCAGAAAAACCTGACTCCGGGGGGAGGGGTGAAATAACAGGAGATTAGCATCTAACTTGGCAACCCAGTGGGAGACTGCAGGAGAATTGGAGCCCACACTGAGGGCAGCAGAGATTCCCTGTGTGGTCCTTGGGAAAGAGCTTCCGATCTCTGGCTCCTGTGGGTATATCATTTGCCTGCTAATTACTACCTCCAATTACGTTCAGCTGTGCGGAATTACTTCCCTTTTGAATCAAAAAAAGAAAGAGAGATTTACCACGCCTAACCTGGGAGTGTCATCTTTGACACACCCTCAGCCCTGAGGAACCAAACACAGCTCTCAGTCCACACTCATCTCAAGCCTCTAAGGCTCCACCGAAAGCAGACAGTCCACTTAATAAGGAGCCATAGTGTAACAAGAAAAAACACCACAGTGAAGAAACCAAATATCTCCAACATGCCAAACAACAAACGCAAAAACCAAGCTAACAAGAACAAGGAAGACACTATGACGCCCCCAAATGAAAAAGACACCCCAATTCAAGATTATGAAGATGATGAGATCGAAGAAATGCAAGAAGCGGATCTCAAAAAATTGCTAAGAACATTAAGAACTTCTCAAAAACAAATTCTTGAACTACAGAAATCCTTCATGGACAAGATAGAAAATCTCTCTCGTGAAAATGAAATATTAAGGAGGAATCAAAATGAAATGAAACAACTAGTGGAACAAGAAACTCTGATAGTGACGAGAAATCATAATGAAATGAAGAATTCAATAGATCAAATGACAAACACATTAGAGAGCCTTAAAAACAGAATGGGCGAAGCAGAAGAGAGAATATCGGACTTAGAAGACAGAGAACAGGAAAGGAAACAGGCAAACCAAAGAAAAGAAGAAGAAATCAGAAATCTAAAAAATATTGTCGGGAATCTACAGGATACTATTAAAAAACCCAACATTCGAGTTCTAGGAGTTCCTGAAGGCATGGAGAGGGAGAAAGGATTAGAAGGCATTTTCAGTGAGATACTAGCAGAAAATTTCCCAGGTTTGGAGAAGGACAGAGGCATCTTAGTACAGGAAGCTTATAGAACCCCTAATAAACATGACCAAAAGAGATCCTCACCACGACATGTTGTAATCAAACTCACCACAGTGAAACACAAAGAAAAGATCCTAAAAGATGCAAGAGAGAAACGTCAGATTACTCTTAGAGGATCTCCAATTAGACTCACAGCAGACTTCTCATCAGAAACCCTACAAGCTAGAAGGGAATGGCGAGATATAGCCCAGGTACTAAGAGAGAAAAACTGCCAGCCCAGAATATTATATCCTGCAAAGCTCTCATTTGTGAATGAAGGTGAAATTAAGACTTTTCATAGCAAACAGAAACTGAAAGAATTTGTTGCCACTCATTCTGCCCTGCAAAAGATGCTTAAAGATGTGTTACACACAGAAACACAGAAACATGGTCACCAATATGAAAGAAGGTAAAGGAAGGAAACCTCACAGCAAAAGATCACAGGAAGCTCAATTTATCTTTGACATAGAATTAAACTCTGATGCTCTGTTAAAGCAATGTGTTAAAGTAATCTATTGTGTTCTCTTGATGTCTGTTAAATTCTAATTGTTCAAAAACAGCTGAATTTTTATTAAGATCTATGGGTTATGTAAATATGTGCTTATTTTCAAAGATTTGAATAATCACCTTGTAACAAGATCAAATTTGGTCTATGAGTTTATAATTTTAAACATGGCGACTTAAAGTCTTTTGTCATCCACAGTTATATATGATTTGCTGCTCATAAAACTAAAGCATTGTTGGTTCTGTGTGTAGCTGTCCTCCTATGGGTTCCTATGGACTTTTTCCAGCCACTTCCATTGTATTCAGTATTTGGGATGGCTCTGTAAACAGATGAAGCCAATAATGTATTAACAGTACCAACTGAGAGAAAGTATGGTTAACTGAGGTTACTAAAAAAGCAATTCAAATCAATTGGCAATCTACAAAAAGAGTTAAAGATTTTAAAAGCTATTATTAAAAATGCTATATTGGTTTATTATGCTATGTTAAATGTGTGTACATATTGTATGTCCACATGGGGAAATTTTATTAAGAGTCTTATTTTAAATGGCTTATAGATAAGATTGTCCATAAATTTAAGCTGCTAAAATCAATCAAAGATACATTTTAATTTGTGGGACCTGAATCTATGTATCATATGTTTTAAACTTGTAGGTAGAAAGAAACTAAAAACATTTTATATGGTTGTGCTTAAGTTTGCTGGTTAAACAAACTACACCATGTTAGATATTTAAGAGGTATTTTCAAATACATGATTCTTAAAATTTATAGAAGGCATTGGACCTTCTGGTAAATGTTTTCTTAAGTTGTTATCTAATGGTTGAAACTGTTTGCTAAGTATTCATGTGATATTGCTATTGTCAGCAAGCGATCTAGGACTTGCTCCCTCATTTCTCTATTCTAAGCCCAACTTGTTCTTTCATTTCTCTATTCTCTTCAAGATAGGAAACTAAATCTATTATGAAGGAATCTGTAGGACGCACAATTTAATCTTTAGACCTTATAAAAGAGATGGCTAACATTTTTCTGTAATAGCATAGCCAAAATAAGAACTTAAATAATAATCTCATAGCTAGATTCACTTCGCCATCAGCAAAGTATACAGTAAGTAGAAAAAACCTCCCTTTCAGACCAAAGGGAAAGAAAGTTTTAAAGTGAGAATATAATTTTCCTCATGGGCATTGTCTACCTTAGAAAAACTACTACAGAACATGCCTGTGACTATAGACTTGTAGTTCAGGCCACCGAAGATTAGAGATGGGACACGGGCACTCCCTTGACTTGCATCCTCTGGTCTGCTTTAACACAAACCAGGAGGAAAAGAAAGCTAGGCATCAGAAGCAATGGGTGGCAGGCCTATTAATGGCTGATCTATACAGTGATCTGCCCTCAAGGAGACCCAACAGGCCAGTCCACTGCAGTGGCTTTCAATGAGGTAAGCCTGGGCTTCAGCAGAAGTCAGCTTGTGAAGAGCCCTGGCAGCTCTGCCAAGAGTTGGATCACTGGAAATGGACCTGCCCTGGAGTCGAAGGATGCCCAGGTCAGAGCCACAGATCTTATTGGCTCTAAGCTGAAAAGCCCTTCACTCAGCCCAACGTCCAAAGTGACCACTGCAGCTGAGGGTGAGGTCAAGTAGGGTCAGCAACATTGCAGGCAGAACTGTAAATTTCTTGTTAGAGTTGCCACCTGCCTTTACCTGGCCAGCTCTCCTCCCAGGCCAGCCAAGTAATGAAAGTCAACAGAGTGCCTTCCCCTAGGAGGTTCACACCTCCCTTAGGATATACCCCATGTGAAGAGATAGATAGGTCTGGGCCTCTTAACTTACAAGGCCTAAAGCCCACCAGATTATTATCAAGCCCCTTCTATCAGGTTCTATTTGCCTCTCAATCAGAAAACTTAATTGTAGCTTAGACAGCACCTTTCTTAGCTCCTCTAAGAATGACTCTGTCCTTTGTTCTAGACCCTGTCTAGCGTACTTGGGCCTCATTCCTTTGTAATCATAACCTCTACTCTACCACCAATGGCTCTACTCCCAACATGTGTGTACTGATGGTCCTCTTCCCCACTTAATGCTGTATAATTGTTCAAACCTGGTTAATGCCACTCTTAGGATCATTGGTTACTATTCTCACTCTGTCTTTTATGACCTTGTCTAAATATGATCAGAGTCGGCAAACTTGGAAGGCTTCCATAGCCTTGGCAACTCATGACGACAGCCTAGGGTGGTTACTGGTGCCATAAACTAGAGTGTCAATTTGTTGGGTCAACAACAGGAGCCACTGTGCACTTGCTCCTCATGTGGGATCTCTGTCCTTAATGTGCTGTACATTTTGATTTGATGCTATAACTAGTACTCAAACAGTATGTTTCACTTTGTGTGTCTATGTGGGTGCAAACTGTTGAAACCTTTATACTAAATTGATCTTCTGTATATAAAGAGAATTGAAAATGAATCTTGATGCAAATGGAAGGGGAGAGGGAGCGGGAGAGGGGAGGGTTGCGGGTGGGAGGGAAGTTATGGGAGGGGAAAGCCACTGTAATCCATAAGCTGTACACTGGAAATTTATATTCATTAAATAAAAGTTTAAAAAAAAATAATTTATTCAGGGAAATATATTTTTTGTGATATACACTGAACTATTTATGGATGAAAGAAAATGGTATCTTGGATTTGCTTCAAAATAAACTGGAGTTGTTGGGGAGGAAAGTGGGTGAGGAATAAGATGAAACAAAATTGCCCACCTATAGATCCTGGTTAGGTGGATTCTAGCATAAGAATATAATTACTGTGAAAAGGAAAGAGGTATAGACCTGATGAAGGAAGAGGATCTCATGTAAGGGATAAACTGGGATAGAAATCAGTATACAAGGATCCCACGGAGGCCACTGGAAGAATGAAAAAATCTCTCAGTGTCTGAGGTTGGAAATTTTCAGCTGTAAGGAAGTCCAGTGGGGCCTGTGCTGTAGCATAGCAGGTAAAGCTGCAGCCTGCAGTGCCAGCTTCCCATTTGGGTGACGGTTCAAGTCCCAGCTGCTCCACTTCTGATCCAGTGGCCTGCTGATAGCCTGGGAAAGCAGTAGAAGATGGCCCAAGTGGTTAGGCCCCAGCATCTGTGAAGGAGACATGGAAGAAGCTACAGGCTCCTGGCTTTGGATTGGCCCATCCCTGGCCGTTGCAACCATTTGGGAAGTGAACCAGTGGATGAAGATCTTTCTGTCTCTCCCTCTCTCTGTCTGTAACTCTGTCTCCAAATAAATCAATAAAATCTTAAAAAAAAAAAAAAGTCTAGCTTGATTGATAGGTAGAAATCTTAACTTTCCCTCTGTCTACATTTCCTTTTGAAAACAACACATTGTGCAACTCAAATATGTTATGAGTATATATGTGGCATAGTATGGGGTTGATACACAGTTCCATTGGCATTTATTCAAATAAAAGTTTGGATTTGGGTCATCTCCTTCTCTCTCTCGCCTGGAATGGCTCAGTCTTCAAGTCAGAAGTAGCTATTTGTCTACTTTGGGAGGGATGAGATGTTAATAATCCTGAGACTCCCATTTATCACTCAGCAAATACTGATTGAGTGTCTGGTTTTTCATTTTCCTTTTGCTGGGCTTTGTGCTGGGGCAGGGGACATAGTTGATAACAACAAGAGACATAGTGTTCTGGTCCGTGTGGGGCTTTTTGATTCTAGTAGATATACATACTAAACAAATAGCCTTGAAAACAAAAATCAAATGTCAACGACGATAAGCACAGAGGAAGGAAAGTACATGGCGCTTTGAGCAATTCAAAACAGAGAAAGCTGACCTGGTCTGCAAAGTCAGTTAGGGACAACTTAACCTGGGGGAGTGACTTGGGAGCTGGAGTGAGAGGTGACTAAGAGTTAACCGGGATGTGGGGAAAAGGAGGAGAATGCGAGGGCTTTCCAGACAGAACCAAGAGCAAGTGGAAAGATCCTGTGGCAGGAAGTGAAAGAACTTGAGGGTGACTGGAGTGCAAAGTCAGGGAGAGGGGCCCAGGCATGTGGCTGGGGAGGTGGGCAGGGCCTGGGTCACGGGTTCCTCATAGAGAATGGTCAGGAGTGACTAATGGTGGTGACTACTGGCAGAGGTAGGGGAGGACATGTAGGGATGGGGAAGCAGTGCTGGGAAAATGCTAACACGTAGTGAATTGTGTTGCATTGCCATGATTGGGTTTTCCCTCTCCCCTATTGTTTTGCTCCTTTGTCTTGACTAGCAAAGAAGATCAGTTTAGTTGCCAGAGGCCAGTGAGTTTGGACTCTTTAAGGATTAGGCTTTTGCTCAGGGACCAGTGGAGAATTCTAGCCAGCCTGTTTTGGGAAGGTGCCACACCAAGAATTAGTTGGTCAGATTTAGTAAATTAAAAAATGATATGTCAAGTTAAATTCGAATTTCAGATGAATCACAAATATTTCAATGAGTGTCATGTATAGAGTAAATGCATTTTTAATATAATGCGGGAAAGTGAATACTTTCAGATAAATTGATGTCTTGTATTTTATGTGACAATGCTAACTCCAGTAACAGTGTTGGTGCTCAAACGGTCTTAGACATTCGAGAAATTGTCAGAGATGCACGTAAACATCCATCCATCATTCATCCAGACGTTGTCCATGCATCCATCCATCCATCTTAATTGAGCTCTATGTGCTGTACACTCTTTGGGGCCTGGGGTACTGTGATAAAATAGACAGATAAATTCTGTCTGCCATCACAGTGTTTACATTGTAGGTACAAAATGTTCATCTTAGGGTGACTATTGAAAACAATCCCGTTGAAATAGCCTTTTGATTTCCTGGGTGCACTAGCAGGGAGCTGGTTAGGAAATGGAGTAGCTGGGCCTAAAAACTAGTACTTCTTTGGGATGCTGGCATTGCAGGTGGTTGCTTAACCTGCTGTCCCACAATGCCAGACCCTGAATTCAGTTTAACAGTCCTACTATGTGCAAGGAAACATGTTATGGAAATATACCACCTCTATTGGAAGAGGGTTTTTGAGACTCTTTGTGCTATATATTTTATATTCTCAAGAAATTATCCAAGCAACAATGACAGAGGCATCTCCTGTGTGGCTGTGCAGTTGATTCCATAATTTCAGATCCTCAGCAGCTATTTTTATTTTCAGGTTATTCTGACTTAGAAGAGTGTTGGCATTTCCCTGCTTCCAGCCTTCTTCTGACCTTATTCTGAAAGTGAGAACACCCGAGGCATATCCATCAGTCAGCTACAATTAATTTATCCATGTTACAACGATGTTTGCTTGGAAGAAAGTTAGACCAAATTCTTGCCAGTTCAATATTAACCACTAATGATATCAATGACAAATCTACACAATGTCTTCAAAAACATCTCCTTTCATTTATGACCGTCAGCTTTGTTTCCATGCCTGAAGTATCTTTTTTCCATATTTCCAGTTTTCTGCAATTACTTCTTTTAGACTTTTGTTATCTCTTATGAGGACTCTTGTAAAAAGGGTCAGTGATACCACCATCGCTTCCTTCAGTTTGTGTGCTGTACTTAATGGTAGCTTGCATCAGATCTTAGTCCCAAAGAAAGCCTTCAATGGTTGCCCATAAGATTAAGTCCAAATGTCATGGCATAATTTTCAAGGTGTTGTGTAAACCTTTCCGACTTTTCTTCCTGGGATGTCCTAACGACCTTGTGTCTTGGTCACACTTGACATTGCACCCATTCTCTAATATGTCATGTGTGTTCATGCTTCTGTGACTTTGTTCAACCTGCTTCCTCCCCACAGCCTATGATTTTCATGTCGTTTGCCTGGTGGGAACCCACTCATCCTTTAAGACCTAGCCAGATGGAACGGAATCTGTACAAACTCTCTTATCTAACCCGACTGACTCCAATCATTGGCTATTTATCAAAAGATCCCGCTAAGGAAGAAAAGAAACAAGCTAAATCAATAGACTAAAACGTCTTCAGTTTCAAGAACATCCGTGTATTGACTGCTGTAAAGCAGAGTGCAGCTTCACGGATGAAAGTTGTCTGTTGACTCTCGTCATAAACCACGGCCAGAATGTTTGTTTTGTTTTCCAATATGGGTTCATTATTAAGGTGTCAGAATTTAAAGGAATTTGGAAAAAAAATAACTTGAATGCAGAGTTCTTGACTTTTAAGATGATTTCAAGCCCCCCCCCCCTTCACAATGGTCTCACTTTTGATTAAACAGCATTTAAAAAATCCATTTCACACAATGATGTTAATGTGCTTAATGCACCTGAACTGTTAAGTTGGTGTCTTAGTTGGCTCAGCTGCCACAGGGAAGTACTGTAGGTTGGGTGGTTTCAACAACAAACATTTTTAAAAAAGATTTAGTTATTTATTTGAAAGTCAGAGTCACACAGAGAAAGAGGCAGAGAGAGAGATAGAGAGAGAGAGAGGGAGAGAGAGAGAGAGAGGTCTTCCATCTGTTGGTTCACTCCCCAGTTGGCCACAATGGCTGGAGCTGCGCTGATCTGAAGCCAGGAGCCAGGAACTTCTTCCAGGTCTCCCACGCAGGTGCAGGGGCCCAAGGATCTGGACCATCTTCTACTTCCTTCCCAGGCCATAGCAGAGAGCTGGATTGGAAGCGGAGCAGCTGGGACTTGAACTGGAGCCCATATGGGATGCTGGCACTGCAGGTGGTGGCTTTACCTGTTACTCCACAGCACTGGCCCCAGCAATTAGCCTTAAGATCTTGGGGTAGGCATTTGTCCCAGTGGCTAAGATGCCCATGTCCCATGTCAGAACACTGCGGGTTCTATTCTCAGCTCTGACTCTAATTCTAACTTCCTACTAATGCAGATCCTGGAGGCACCGGTGATGTTCAAGTAACTGAGCTCCTGTTCTCTAGGTGGAAGATGTGGATTGACTTCCTGGCTCCCTGATTTGGCTCAGCCCTGGCCCTTGCAGGCATTTGGAGAGTGACCCAGCAGATGAAAATTTTCTCTGCTTTTCAAATTGGGGGAAAAAAAACGTTACCAATGTCATTTAAGTTCCTTCTAAATCCCATCCCTACTCCACTTCTTCAGTCAATTCAGCTAACATTTAAAGGTCTCTTAATACAGTACAAAGCCTTTTATGAGATACTGTAGGCACAGGAAAAAAACCATCCCAGCATTCTTTCTCTTTAGAACTTAATATTTTGGTAGGGAGACAAATGAAGCATGTAAACCCTAAACAATTCATCAGGCATTTATTATTCCAAGCTATGCTAGATAATGTGGGGATAAAAATGAAACCCATATGATTGGCCGGCACCGCGGCTCAATAGGCTAATCCTCCACCTGTGGTGCCGGCACTCTGGGTTCTAGTCCCGGTCAGGGTGCTGGATTCTAACCCGGTTGCCCCTCTTCCTGTCCAGCTCTCTGCTGTGGCCCAGGAGTGCAGTGGAGGATGGCCCAAGTGCTTGGGCCCTGCACCCTCATGGGAGACCAGGAGAAGCACCTGGCTCCTGGCTTCGGATCAGTGCCATGCGCCGGTCGCAGCGTGCCGGCCGCAGCGGCCATTGGGGGGTGAACCAACGGCAAAAGGAAGACCTTTCTGTTTCTCTCTCTTACTGTCCACTCTGCCTGTCAAAAAAAAAAATAAATAAAAACCCATATGATTTTAGGAGAATTCAATGACAGGTTGGATGAGGGACAGGAGTTAGGAAAAGTTTCTTTTTAAGAGGAGTCATTTTAGAAGAGGTTTAGCGGGCATGCAATAGTTCACCCGGAAGAAGTTGGAGAGTAAAAGAAGAGAATTACTCCTGGCAGAGAAAACCTGAGCAGAAAGGTAAGGGGTAGGCTTAAGAGGACGATAATTGGTCCAGGAGACTCAGCCACATGTTGGGACCAGTAAGAGAAAGGTGTGCAAATTGCAGGGCCTTGGATGCCAAGTTAACAGTTTTCTTCTATCCAGAAGATGATCAAAAGTATCAATGATCAGGCACTATCAAAAGTGCCTGAGCAAGTGACGTGGGCGAGGCATGGAGTCAGTTAGGGTCGAGGAGCTAAAGACTGCCAACACCCAAGCCATGCATGCTGCCCAAATGGATCCAAATGGTGAAGATTTGGCACACACACTCCTCATCATGCAGCTGGGCCTTACTTTGCATCATGCACCTGTCACCACGAAACCTTCCTAGAGACCACCATGTGCACTGAAGCCCCACCCCCAAACCCTGCCTCGTATTATTATTATTATTATTATTATTATTTTGGCAGGCAGAATTAGACAATGAGAGAGAGAGACAGAGAGAAAGGTCTTCCTTCCGTTGGTTCACTCCCTAAATGGCCACTATGGCCGGTGCGCTGCGCTGATCCGAAGCCAGGAGCCAGGTGCTTCCTCCTGGTCTCCCAAGCGGGTGCAGGGCCCAAGCACTTGGGCCATCCTCCACTGCACTCCCAGGCCACAGCAGAGAGCTGGCCTGGAAGAGGAGCAACCGGGATAGAATCCAGCACCCCGACTGGGACTAGAACCCAGAGTGCCGGCGCCACAGGTGGAGGATTAGCCTATTGAGCCGCGGTGCGGGCCCCTGCCTCTTATTTTATCTTCAATCAGGCCTTGCCCTGAGCACCATCCCTGCCTATATAATGAATGACCCCGGCCCAGATACGGACAATTGTCTCCCTTGAGGTTGCCTGCACTCAGATCCAAGTGTGTGCTATCCCTTTGCCTTTCCATAAAACCTGCTTTTCTATCTACTTCTATGTATGACTCTCAGTTGTCTTCTTATTTGCAAGAAGACAAAAACCTGGACTACATCTAGCTGGGACCAACCAGGGCTCTCAATTGCCATGACATAATTCTGGGGTCCCATTCCCCGCAATGCAAGGACAGCAAGATTTGGGCAGTTCTGTAGAATTCCGGCAACCATATGTCAGATTGATTTTGAGAAATACTGAATGGGAGACTAGTCAGAAGGTTCCTGCCGTGGTCCAGGTGAAGGGATAAAATCCCCCCGGAAGCCCCACTCCATGAAGGCAGTGGGTGTGGAAACAGGCTGGTGCTGGAAGAGTAGACTATGTTGATGATAAAAATAATTAATATGTGGTGACTTCTAGGCTACAAAGCTCCTTCACATAAGTTATTTCAGAAAGACTATCGGAGGGTGGATGCAATATTATCCCCATTTTACAAAGGGGTCCACTGAGGCTCAGCAAGGTCCAGAAAGTACGTGGTAGAAGCTGGACCCAAGCCCCTTGGCTCTGCAGCCCAAAAATTGTGCTCAGGGCCCAGGAGCGGATGCACTGTTTGTCCCATTGAAATCTATCTCTAGAGCTGAACCAGGTGCTGTCGGCTCCTCCACACAGTCCAGGGGGCATTCCTAAACCATCCTCAAAAGCCATGCACAAAAAGGACAAAACTGCACCCCTCTGATTTGCTGTTCTGCCCACCCTTCTAAATGTGATTCCCTGCAGGAAAGACTTGGCGATGAAGCAGCTGGATGAATTCCGGCTAATCTATAGCTGGCCCAGGTGACTGATATTTCTCCGGCGTTTAGGAGTCTCCCTTCTCTTTTGCAGAGCTGCCTCTCAGACTTGCGTGTCATCTGTGTGCTTTGCTCACGGAGTCTCCAAGCCCAGGAAGGGCTTCCACAGCGCCACCTGGTGGTTTTCAGGCATGCTGGGTGCAAACTCGCTTGGGGCGTCTACCTTTGGTTATTTTCTTGTCTTTTTTCAAAAACACTATTTAGGTTCATAACAAAACCTAAAGCCTCTCCAGAATGGCACATTTGGTACGAATGGTGGACTTTTGTGGACGTACCGTTACCACTGAGGCTGAGTCTGTTGTAGGACTTGCTACTGGTGTCGGGCATTCTGTGGATTTGGACAAATGTGTAACGACATGTATTCACCATTGCAGTATCACACAGACTGTTTTAACTGCCTCGCGTGTCCTCTATGCTCTGCCTCTTCATCCCTCCCTATCCTCTTCCCTGTTTTTGCTGTTGTACCTCTTCCAGAATGTAACATGGCTGGAATCATACATTATGCAGACTTCTCATTTTAGCTTCTTTCACTTCGCGATAGGTATTTAAGTTTCCTGCCTGTCTTTATGGCTTGCTAGCTCACTCCTTTTCAGTGCTGAATAATACTCCGTTATCTGGCCGTTCCATGGCATGTTTACCCACCTACTGAAGGGCATGGTGGCTGTTATGAATAAAGCTGCCATCAGCATCCATGTGCAGGTTTTTGTCTGTGTGTGTTTTCAGATCATTGGGGTACATAGCTGAGAGCATGCCTCCTGGATCCTATGGTAAAAGCACGTTTTTCTTTGTAAGAACTACAAAACTGTCAGCCAAAACGGCTGTAGCAGGGTGCATTCCTACCAGCAATGAGTGAGAGTTTGTGTTGTTCCACATTCTTTCTGGTACTGGTGCTGCCAGTGCGATTGTAACCATTCTGATAGGCATGTGGTGATCATTATGCTATTTTGAAAAAGAAACATAATGTAAAAAAAAACTTATTTGGAAGGGAGTTGGGTGAGAGAGAAAGAATGAGAGAGCAAGTTCCCATCAGCTGGTTAATCTTCAAATTCCCGCACAGCTGGGACTGGGTCAGGCTGAAACTGGAAGCTGGGAATACAGTCCAGGGCAAGAATCCAATTACTCCAGCCGGACTGTCGTCTCTGCCTTGCAGGGTGTGCATTAGCGGGAAGCTGGGGTCAGGAACCAGAGCCGGGAATTGAACCGAGGCACTTCAATGTGGAATGGAGGAATCTTAACTGCGAGGCTAACTAACTGCCCTTACACTGTAGTTTTAGACCATAAAAAGTTGAATTCCCTCCATGCCATCAATCACGTTGTTGGAGAGAGGGAAGAGCACGAGGCGCTCAATCTAACGGAGGGATTGCTCCCCTGGGCGAGACTCTGATTGTGGCAAACTCACAGGACACTGAACTTCTGCTTGGAGTCAGAACTGCAGAAGATTCCTTAGCCTATCTTTACCAGCTTCAGGAATCCAGAAGCTATTTTTAAATGGAGAAGAAAAATGTTGTTAAAATACACTTCTATTCCCTAGTAAGTGGACTATACATGGAATTTATTACAGGTATGTTTATCAACGTAAAGTTAAATGATGCTGCTTATTATTTTTAATTATAAAATATTTGATTTTATTATGGTAAACCTGAGGCATATACACGCAAGTGCAAATAAGACTTATAAACCAATCATAATTGCATCCTCCACTTATAACCACAGCTAATAATTTGTATGCATTTTTCCTACACTATACACATCATCTAGTTCAAAGCTGAATTCCCCTGATTTTATGATGTAGAAAAGATTGGATAACATTGGTTCAAATTCTCATTGTCTTTTCCTTACAAAAATCCAGGGTCCTCCCTGTGATTTCTGGGAATCTCTACTAGTTCTGAGTCCAAGCTTATTTTTCTTTTTTTTTTTTATTACACTTTAAAAAATGAGTATAAAGAGAATAGATTTCATAAGGCTAATAAATATGATTCTCAGAATATTTTATTTCCCTCCCTTTAACATTACTTTCTTTTCCTTTAATTTTTGCAGGAACATATTTATAAAAAAGATTTTATTTATTTATTTGGAAGGTAGAATTACAGACAGAGGGAGAGACAGTGAGAAAGGTCTTCCATCCACTGGTTCACTCTCCAAATAGCTGCAGTGGCCAGAGCTGGGCCGATGGGCAGTCAGGAGCCCTTCCTCCAGGTCTCCTACACAGGTGCAGGGGTCCAAGGACTTGAGCCATCCTCCACTGCTTTTCCAGGCCATAAGCAGAGAGCTGGATCAGAAGAGGAGCGGCAGAGACAGAAACCAGCGCCCACATGGGGTACCGGCACCACAGGCGGAGGCTTAGTCTACTGAGCCACAGCTCCAGCCCTGCAAAAACACATTTTTAATTCACTTTATAATCATAGGCTTAATCCTCCACTAATAAAAAGTTCAACAAGTAGAAAGTAGAAAGACCATTGTTCCATAGGAACATTGGACAAGAGCTATAAAAATAATGAAATCACAAGATGTCAGTTTCACTCACATACATTAAATTTTTTTTGTATTTTACATACTAGCTACCACAAATCAGAGAAAACATGACATTTGTCTTTTTGGGTCTGGCTTATTTCACTAAATATAATGGTCTCCAGTTGCACCTATTTGTTGCTAAAGTCAGGATTTCATTTTTTATGGCTGAGTAGTATTTCATTGTATTCCATGTTTTCTTTATCAAGTCATCAGTTGATGAATATCTGGGTCTATTCCATATCTTAGCTATTGTGAGATGAGCTGCAATAAACATGGGGGTACAAATAACTCTTTCACATTCTGATTTCATTTCCTTTAGGTATATTCCCAGGACTGGGTCATGGGGTTGGTCTATTTTTAGATTTCTGAGGAATCTCCAGACTGTGGAAGCTGGGATTTGCTGTGCAACTTTCTTCAACGTCATCTGCATTCTAAATCTGCCATGGAGGCTCCAGGAGGGAAGCAGGGAAAGGAGAGGACTGCCCTGGTGGCGCCGATGTCCTCTGGCCCAGCCGCTGTGGGCAGTGTGGCTTATGCCATTCACGCTGATGGCTGTGGCTGTGCTACACTCTCCTCCTCCCTGCCTCCCACCTGTCTGCCAAGACCCAATTTCCCTTCCCCAGGTGGCACAAACAGTTTGCATCGGTTTCCTTCTCTGAATTACTAGAGCTTTATAAAAAAAATTCGATACTTCTATGGCTTCACTTTATTCTTTCTGGAATGCTTTGTTCCTCTTGCCGTCTGATAAAAACTCACTCAACTTGAAACATGCAGCCAATATCATCTTGTATGTAAAACCTTACCCTACTCCCTAAAAGTAGAAAAATGTGCTGTTATAGCATTTTAATCCTTCTATAGTTGCACTCATTAAAACCTCTCAAAAAAAAAAAAAAAAAAAAAAGGAAGAGAAAGAAATGCAAAATCTAACAAACCACAAATCAAAACCCCCGATTGGTAACACTTGCCAATTTCTATAGAGCAAGTACTCCCCTCGAGGCTGATTTCAAACTACTAATGTGACATTTCTGAACTTGAGGTTGGGAAGAGATGCCTCATGGAAGTTTTCAAGAGTTGGCACAAGCCTGGCTCTGGCACACCGCTGGAATTTACAGACCTGGCCTCATCGTGGTACAGTTTCCTGTGGCCATTGCACATATTTAGGAAAGGGAGGCGGGGGTGTGTCGCTGTCATCTTTGGTGCCTGGTGCCTGCTTGTGTGGGCATGCATACAGCAAGCACTAAGTATATATGTTTCCTAGGTATGTTGGGTATGAATGATTGGGTGGCTACCATGCTTCTTCATGGGCCAGCCTGGTGGGAGATTCTCTGGAGACACATTAACTGCGGGTGTCCTGAAGCAAGGGAAAGCGCATGACCCAGTTAGGTGGAGGACAGGCATCTCTCTCCCTCTTACACACACACACACACACATCTGTTCTGGAAATAAGGATAGGGATCTGAACCTTCTATGGGAAGACCCTTCCACGCCTCCACTAGTTTGCTTCTAAGATGAACGCTCCTCTAGCACGCAGTTACAACACAGATTGCAGCACAAGGAAAGCTTATACAAGGGATCACGGAGGCCACTTGCGGCACACATCAGGTGCCTAAACGCAGATTAGGCCAGGATTCAGTTGTAGCTCTCCGTATAGATAATAGCACTATTATACTGAAGTGCAGCTGAACATGACTTTTTTTTTTCTTTAATTTGAAGCCCCTTGAGAATGGTATGTACACAAAATGTCAGCATTTGCAGGCACGAGAAGGAAGGAAACCAGACATGGGTCCCGCAGACAACTACCAAACAGCTGCAGCTCCTGCGGACCTGCCCCTGCCTTTGTGTCTTTCGATTCCTGTTTGGCTCTGGTCCAGTGATTTGGGCCCCAGACGAGGGTTTTATTATCTTTGGCTGCTCAGCAGACTTCAAAAGAAGAAGATAAGTTCTCACTGTGCAGACAGCTTTGCCTGCAGGTACATCCAGGAAGATAAGTTGCCCTTGGGCTGTTGCTTTTTGGTCTCCTGGGCACTTACACTGGAGAGGACTTGGCTAATATTGGTCATCTGGGACGAGGGGCTGCTTTGGACAAATGGCACAAAGAGGGCAAGGCTGGGCATTCTAGGAAGTGGGGTGAAAAAAATAAGGGCCTGATGGCCTCAGAATCAGCCCTTAAGGCATTCGGATCTGGCTGAAGAGCCCATGAGAGTATTTTAGGCACAGCAGCTAAGATATCACTTGGGGGCCGGCGCCGCAGCTCAATTGGCTAATCCTCTACCTTGCGGCGCCGGCACACCGGGTTCTAGTCCCAGTCAGGGCGCCGGATTCTGTCCCAGTTGCCCCTCTTCCAGGCCAGCTCTCTGCTGTGGCCCGGGAGTGCAGTGGAGGATGGCCCAAGTGCTTGGGCCCTGCACCCCATGGGCGACCAGGAGAAGCACCTGGCTCCTGCCTTCGGATCAGCGTGGTGGCCATTGGAGGGTGAACCAATGGCAAAAGGAAGACCTTTCTCTCTGTCACTCTGCCCGTAAAAAAAAAAAAAAAAAAAAAAAAAAAAAAGATATCACTTGGGATATCTGCATCTCATATTGAAGCTCCTGGGCTCAAATCCTGGATCTGCTTCCATTTCCAGCTTCATCTAATATGCAGATGACGGTTCAAGTCCTTTGGTGCCTGCCACTCATGCGGGAGATCTGATTGAGTCAGGCTCCTGGCTTCAGTCTGGCCCAGCTCTGGCTCTGGCAGGCATTTGTGGGACTGAATTAGCAGATAGGAGATCTCCATCTGTCTCTCTGCCACTCTATCTTCAAAATAAAAATGTTTTAAATTTGAGTTAAAAATTCTATCTTTAGAATGTTCCTATAAAAAAAAAAACTTTTTAGGGTGTTGTACCAATCATTTACATGTTAGTATGAATGTAGTACTATACTTAAAATACCCTAGCACAGGCATTTTCTCAGTGTATCAAGATAAGACTCAACCTTTTTCAGATTCTCTTACCCTTTCTGCATATAAACACAGGAATGAAAAGGAGATGTTTTGAGATAGCTACATGAAATTCCTTATTTCTCTTACACATATAATAAGAATATATTCATCTCCAACTTTTCTCCTCCCCAGCTCAAAAACACCAGCATCTCTTCACTGGAAATGCTGGGAGTATGAGGACTGGAAAGCCAAAACTTTAGCTCAGAAGTCTCTGCAACCAAAACCAAGTTTCTAAAATTGTGCCCTGTTATATAATCCAGGGGAAGGCATGGAAAAGTACCAGCTGGTGTGGAGCTGGAGACTTTCCTGCGTCTGACTCACTCAGGCAAAGCACTTGAATTAAGATGCACCTCAGAAAAAAAGCCAAACAAAACCCATTCATTCTGCAGAGCTTTGCATTCATTGTGAAGGAGTGGAAACGTAACCATGGGACAGAGCCTGCCTGGGCAACGTTGTCAACGCTCACACTGTTTGTTCTTGTGCCCCCAGAGCCCAGTTTCCAGAGCCCCCCATTCCCTCTCAGATGTCCAGTGCCTCCGCACTGTGTCTATGACACCTCACCCCTGATGGAAACGCAACCTCTCATGACCCCCGCAGATTCCCTCTCCTTAACACTTGACTGCTCTGTGCTGTGGCCTCAGTCTCCGCTCTGTGTTGCAAAGTGTTGTCATTAATTAAATGGCTAGATGCAGCCCTGTTATGGTTTCAGCTAACCAGATGAGACCTCTTTTTAAAAAATAATATCTGAGGTTGGGGGCAGCCTGGAGGCATAGCAGGTAAAGTTACCGTTAAAAACATCGGCACCCCGTATGGGCACTGATTTGTGTCTTGGCTGCTCCACTTTTAATCCAGTTCCCTGCTAATACACCTGGGAAAAGCAGTGGAAGATGGTCCAAGTGCTTAGGCTCGTGGAAGACCTGTATGAAGCTCCTGGCTCCTGGCTTCAACTTGGTCTAGCCTTGACCATTGTAGCCTTCTAAGGAGTGAACCATTGAATGGAAGATCTCTCTCTCTCTCTCTCTCTCCCTCTCTCTCTCTCTCTCTCCCCTCTCTCTCTTTCTGCAGTTATGACATGCAAATAAATGTCTTTAAAACAATAATAACATCTGACATCGGTGTATGGCAACTTATGCAGAAAAGTTGGCTAACCAATCAGGAATAGTGAACCTGGCTTAGGAAAGAGGTGTTTTGGACAGGGAAGCATTTTGACATGACATCCCTTAAATTGTACTAGACTCGCTGCCTTCTCTACTAAGAGATTTGCAGGAGATTGTCACAGGTTGCACAGGTTCCTCCTCTGTTCTCAAGCCCTCTAATGGCACCAAGATTTAGAGGAAAACCTGTTTGCTGTTCCTGAGCTTGGGTCATTGAGGGAACTAGTTGGCACGTTGCTTCACCACAACAAGATAAGATCAGGAATGGTTGGAACATGCAGGGGTACTAAGGCTGAGCTCTGGGCTGATAGAGCCTTTAAGACTCTGGGTGTGTGATCAAGGCCCAGGTTCATGGGGTGAGGTACATGAGGTGCTTACAGAGGCCTGCATGGGAGACCGGGAAGAAGCACCTGGCTCCTGGCTTCGGATCAGAGAAGCTCTGGCCGTAGTGGCCATTTGGGGGGTGAACCAACGGAAGGAAGACCTTTCTCTCTCTCTCTCTCACTGCCTATAACTCTGTCAAATAAAAAAAAATTAAAAAAAATAATGCTTACAGGAATGCATCATGAGAGGGCACAAAGGGGAGAAACATTTTGAATTACTGTCCCCACTAAAAGAAACTGACATGTTTTTCTTTTCCCTGGTGCTGATCCTGTGGCTAGGAAGATGGGGAGAGGGGACTGCCATATTACAGAGAGAGGTGCAGCAGCTGCTCTGCCATGCTTAACAGATCCCTAGCTTAGCCTCTCCATGCAAGGGGTGAGCAATTGTTCATAGCAGGATGAGACACAATCTTCCCATCCCAGGAGCTTCCAGTCTACAGAGGAGCTGGCAAAAACTCTGAAATACACGCTTGTCTGAGACTGGAAAACCTAGGAAGAGAGCCAAGGTAAAAGAAAGAGGAGGCAGAACTCTTGCCTGCAATTTTTTTAGAGAATATTGTATCCAGCCATGTCACAAGACTTTGCCTTGGGAGCCCCTGTGAGAGCTTAGGTGTTCTGGTCACCTGAGAACTTGCAGAAGCTGCACAGGCAGCTTTACCTTCCCGAACACCTGCTTTTACTCTCAGGGCACATGGAGTGGTTTAGATCTGGCTGAGTATGGAAGGAATGATGCATGGGGAACCCTGATCAAGCACCCAGGCTGACTGAGCACAGGGAGTTACTCATCCCTGGGGCTGTTACCTTCTCCTCAGACAGATCAAGTCAGCAGATTCCGCTGCGCACGGGGAACGAACCACAGCAAACCTCCTTCTCTTGCTAGTCTGACGAGACGGGCCCTCTGTGTACTCAGAGGCTGTTACTAAGCCATTCCTCAGCTCTACTTTGACTTTATTTTGGGTCTCCTTTACGGTGGTTGATCTCTGTATGCCACCATCTTTGGGACTCCAAAGCTCTCTCCAGCCCTCTCAGTTTGTAGGAAAAGAGAAGAGACTCCAGCAGCTGTTCGTTGTGAAGTCTGATGGATGGAAAGCTCTTTGCTCTCCTGAACTGCAGCTTCTCCCCGATGTAGTCACAGGTATAACTCGTTTCCCATTGAGTCATGCACACTGTTTTATACATTATTAGTGCATAAGAAGAGTCTGGAAAATTGTGTTTACAGAGCCTCTTGATGAATGGATTACCTGAGTGAGTACATATTTATTTTAGAAGGTGCATTAGCCATTGGGTTACATTAGGCCTGGTGACTAATTTTTGTTAAACATGACCTTGGGCTGTATGAAAAGATTCAGCTCTTTGTCCAGAGAAGGCCAAACAGTTCTACAGAATCACCTTTCAGAGCTGGAAGGCTGGAAGGCCGTGAAGAGCTCGCATGGCCCAATCCCTTCTTTTTCGTATTAGGAAACATCTAGACAAGTGAATCAATGACTTAGGTCTTACAGAGAGTAAATGATAGGAACAAGGCTCTCATGCAGGTCTCCTAATTTCCAGGCCAGTGGTATTTCCACTGTCGTTAATATCATTGTGCTTTTTCATTGTTAGCCATCAAGCCTTAATCCACTTTACACTACTCCCATTTTAGATCGTGAATCCACCCAGGAGTGCTGGCCCTGAAGACACCCATAATCCCTGGCCTTTACCTTCTGTTCCACTCTTCTCTAGAGCTAATGATTACAAGCTTGTGAGCGAAGGGATTTAGGATTTAGTCCTCACTGTAAATCCCACCTACTCTAAATAAAATCTAAGGAAGTGTATAAAGTTGAACACAGTTAATCATCCATCAACCTGAAGGGGCTCCATTAAGGACTAATGTGCTATAGTTAAGAAAAAGAAGGGCAAATGTTTGGCACAGCAGTCAAGAGGCTGCTTGGGCCACTCTGCATCTCATATCAGAGCACATGGATTCCACTCCCAATTCCTAACTTCAGCTTGACCCAGCCTGGCTGTCACAGGAATTTGGGAAAATGAAGCAGTGGATGGAAGATTCTCTCTCTCTCTCTCTCTCTCTCTCTCTCTCTTTATCTTTGTGTCTTTCTGCCTTTCAAGTAAAACAAAAATAAACAACAATTTTTTTAAAGGAAGAAAAGTAAAAATTACTTTCTATTGTTGAACGCATGTGCACACACCCTTGGCATATCTACGCTGTATTACTGAGAATAATTTCTGATGATGTCCTAAGTCTCACCATGACTCCTATTAGTTTATAACACAAACTTTTGTGTTGTCTGTGATCTCTAGAGTCTGAAGAGTGTTCTTTCTATTTGAATGGCTGCAGAGAAGAGTGAGAAAGCCCTTCTATATGTATTTGTTAGAAAAGCAAGTCCTTATTAGGTTGAGCCTCTCTTTTCTTCAGGTTTGAGTGAGCCATTTATAGCTGCTACCGTATTTAGTACTTGCTAAAATTGGTATAGCCTTGCAAAGTGAATGACAGTGTAGTGACCATCTGACCAAGTCTACACTAGGTGTAGTGGGATGTATACCACTCAGATTTAGATTCTGACCCTTGCTGACTACTCTTGCACTTAAGAGAGGATGGGTGAGCTTTATATCCAGTCTCTGCACCTCAGCAGGGTGAATACATTCATAGTTTCCTAATAACATTATTGGGGCACATAGCCCTAGAATGCTTTGCCTCTGAGTGGAATATATAGTATTTGGATAAAAAAGTGTTGCAGCAGGGGACATTTTCATGGAGCCAAAATAAGAGGACATGCATCTGGAACATGTGAAGTGATAATAAGGTTCAACTTGAGCTGATGTTGGAAGTGATTATAGCTGGAACCAGGAGGTGAGGAGACAAGATGAGGGTGAGAATAACCCTCAATATTTTGTTAGCTTTTTTTAACGTTAAGAATGGAAAACTCAGACTGCTTTACTAAAAAGGGGTGTCCTGAGCAGAATGCTTCCATGCACTTCCCTATTTTCACATGGTGTTGCCTGTCCCCCTCCTAGCCCCCCACTCCCACCCCAGGGAAAGCTGCAGCAGCTCTGGCACCTAACACCTTGTCCCATTATGATGGTCACATGGTGCTTTTGGGTGCTCCCACTGACCCCAGACTCTGTTGAGGTGTGCACTGTGGGGTATGGGCTCTGGGTTCCAGTTGCAAGCCAGAGATCCTGGGACTCCACCTGTCAGCAGAGGTGAGTTAACACAGCCCAGGTGGAAACAGTGGGGACAGGGAGACTTCATGAGCTGTGGCTAGTGTGGCAGGAGATGGTGAGCTGTGGTGGAGTCTTCCCCACTTCCCTCTTGCAGACACACATGAGCTGCTGTAAGCGTGGTGACCCCGTTCACCTGCTCTGAATTGTCCCATTTGACTGAACTGTGTTTTCCTTTGAGGTTGTGGACATCTGAGCAGAGCACATCTTGTATTTGCTTTTCCCCATTCCTGCTTCGCTTCCTCTGCGCTCTTTCATGCTGCTCTGGGATTGCACCCACCTCCTCTAAAACGTTAATGAGGAAGGTGTGCCTTGGGTTTTGTTTTCAAGGGAGAACAAGCTACAAATTGGTTTATTATGCAAGGTTTGCAAGTGTAACTAGGAAGCTATGAAGAGAGAACATATGGTTTCTCTCTCTTTTTTCCCTTTAAATTATTTGAGAGGCAGAAAGACAGGTAGTTGGGGGAAAGGGTGCTCACCTTTTGGTTTTGCTCTGCAAATGCCCACCACTTCTTGGGTGGGGGTGGGAAAGCTGGAGCTGGGAACTGGGAGCTAGAGCTCAATCCAGGGCTTGCACATGGGTGGAAAGAGCCCAGTGACTTTAGCCATCACTACTGCTTTCTAGGATGCCTACTCATTGGAACCTGGAGCCAGGAGCCAAGACTCAAAGTCAGGCACCAGGCTAAATGCCCACCCATGGTTTCTTCTTTTAACTGAATCTGCCTGTGGACATAAGTGACTGTGGGAAGAGAATAACCTGGTTTTATTTATTATTATGCATCTCATTCTCTGTATGTGTTTGCTTCAACCTCTTCTTCTTGATTATCCAATTCCTTCCATTTTGCTATGCCACATCTCCTAAGGAGTCCAACTACCTGGCTAGGCCAATGACTATTTGTCTCACTTATTGTGCAAATATTTTGAGCAGAGTCAGGTCAATTCATGGATTACTGGCCCCCTTCCCAGCAGGTGATCCCTGGATTCATGGCTTTCAAAGGCACAAAAGCAGCCACACTATATCCTTAAGTTAAGTTTGTTGAGAAGGGGAGGATCTATTAGAAGGAACAGCTGAATATGGCATGTTCAGAAGAAAATCTTTCTATTTTATTTATTTCATTTTTAAAAGATTTATTTATTTGAAAGTGAGAGCTACATAGAAAGAGGCAGACACAGAGACAGAGAGAAATCTTCCATTTACTGGTTTACTCCTCAGATGGCTGCAATGGCCAGGAGCTTCTCCCAGGTCTCCCATGTGGGTGCAGGGACCCAAGCACCCTGGCCATCTTCTACTGCCTTCTCAGGCCATTAGCAGAGAGCTGAATCAGAAGTGGAGCAGCTGGAACATGAATTGACGTCCATTTGGGATGCCAGTATTGCAAGCAATAGCTTTCCCCACTACACCACAACATGAGACCCACTCCGAAGAAATTCTGGTAAAACAAAGGAGGTGGATTTTTAGCTATTGTAGCCTGGCCACCTGGGCATCTTTTGCAGGCAGGCAGTGTTTGTTCTTCACTACTGGGGCCTCCCAGGTAAATTCTATCTTGGCTGTTTTCAGTACAGAATTCAGCTTTCCATGATTTCGGCTCTGGGACAGTGACCACTTAACAAGTGACAGCTAAGATGTGCTGTAGTGTAGAGAATATAAACACAGGTGAATATCCCCCATGTTGTATCTCTCAAGAGTGAGATAGTCAATCCAGGGAAAGCTTACAAAGAAGTAACCAAGACGTCTTAAGGAAGATGGTAATATGCAGGTTAGTCTGGGGGAGTTTCCTGGCTAGAGAATAAGAAGTTATCCCAGAACTAGGAAACAAGAGCAGAAAATGTAAAGCACGGGCAGGTTGGACAACATACGAGGATGAAGAAAAGAGGGAGTTGGTGCCCAGCAAATGGGCTCAGTGAGAAGCCCTGATGGCTACCTCAGCCCCAACTTCTTCTTCTTCTTCTTCTTCTTTTTTTTTTTTTTTTGACAGGCAGAGTGTATAGTGACAGAGAGAGACAGAGAGAAAGGTCTTCCTTTTTGCCGTTGGTTCACCCTCCAATGGCCGCTGCGGCCGGCACATCGCGCTGATCTGAAGCCAGGAGCCAGGTGCTTCTCCTGGTCTCCCATGCGGGTGCAGGGCCCAAGCGCTTGGGCCATCCTCCACTGCACTCCTGGGCCACAGCAGAGAGCTGGCCTGGAAGAGGGGCAACCGGGATAGAATCCGGCGCCCCAACAGGGACTAGAACCCGGTGTGCTGGTGCCGCAAGGCGGAGGATTAGCCTGTTAAGCCACGGCGCCGGCCCCCAACTTCTAATTTGCAATGATGAGAAAGGAAGAGCTGATGGGGAGCCTTGGAGGATGCAAAAGAAGAATGATAAAAATACGCCGACAAAGCGCTTACTGTGTGCTAGACCTTATTCTAAGGTCTTTATTTGGATTGCAGTTTTTAGAAATGAGGAAGATGAGACAGAAAAAGATGAAGTGATTTGCCTAGGGTTTTACAGCTGGAGGGCACTAGAGACAGAATTCAGATCTAGGTAGTGGGGAGCCCAGAGCTGGTCTCTGCCATTTCCATGCGGTAGCTCCTGCAAGAAGAGGCCTCATCTGGTCTTGTAGCACTGCTTTAAGGAACAACAACCCAACAGTGTAAAGAAAGGTAGGGCTCTAGGCACTTGGAGAGCAGGGCATTGAGGTTAGAACTGCAGGGGCTCGAGAGGGAAAGTTTAATCTACTGCTTTCTAAGTGTGATCCACTGTGCTTCTGAAATTTCCAGAACCTAGAGCCAGGAGAGCAGCTGGAGTGTCTGCAACTTGATCATCTGTGTTGTGCATCTTGGACTTCCTCAGAAGATTTCACTTGAAGAAAGGGTTCCACAGGTAGGAACATTGAGATGGAGAAGGGAGAAATGATAAGACTTCTGGCCACATCTGACAGAGGCTGAGATAAGACAAGAAGCTAGGTCTTAGATGTTTCTAAGAGTGTTTCTTGAGACTGGCATTGTGGCACAGTGGGTTAAGCCACTGCTTACAATGCCAGCATTCCACGTGGGTGCAGGTTCAATTCCAGGCTGCTCCACTTCTGATCCAGTTCCCTGCTAATGTGCCTGGGAAATCAGAGGATGATGGTCCAAGTGCTTGGATCCCTGCATCCTCATGGGAGACACAGATGGAGTTCCAGGCTCCAGGATTTGTCTTCACTCAGCCCTGGCCATTGTGACCATTTGGGGGAATGAACCAGTAGATGGAAGATCTCTCTCTCTCTCTCTCTCTCTCTCTCTCTCTCTCTCTCTCTCTCCCCTCTAAGTCTGCCTTTCAAATAATAAACAAATATTTGAAAACAAATGCTTCTCCCTACTTCCTCATGTTCCACTACAGTACACCACCCTTGCCAAACTTTCAATGACAGGAAAACCTTATGTAGGTAGAAAAGAATGCCAAGGTCAAGATCAAGCATGCTTTTGGTAAACATTTTCATTGTTTACCCAGAAGCCCATGACCTTTCTGTTAGAAGCACAAGACACAGTGACAACACAATGGCCTTGCTGCTCCCCAGATTGCTGTGTGACTGTGGATGATCCACACTGACCAGTTTCACAGTATGTTCAGAGGTTTAAGGTTTCAAATCAATCATGAATTTAGAAATCCATCCATTTGTTCATCCAATACATATTTTTGGAGCTCCTTCTGGTCACTGTGCTATGGAATAATGAGGCCCTGAGGGCACAACAGTGAACAGAAGCAACAAAGTCCCTAAGATTGTGGGCCCTTAGAGCTATGCCCTGGCCACCACCAGCTACTTTCCACTGTTGAATACTTGATCCACAATTAGTCTTTTTTTTTTTTTAAACAAAATATTTTGTTTTAAACAAAAGATTTATTTTATCTATTTGAAAGGAAGAGTTAGAGAGAGAGAAAAGGAGAAGGATAGAGAGAGAGACCTTCTATCTGCTGGTTTACTCTCAACGTGGCAGCTACGGCTGGGGCTGGGCCAGGCCAAAACCAGGAGCCAGGAGCTTCTTCAGGGTTTCCCACATAGCTTCAGGGCCCCAAGCACTTGGGTCATTTTCCACTGTTTTCCTAGGCACATTATCAGGGAGCTGAATGGGATGTGGAGTAGCCGGGACTAGAACCTGAACCTACATGGGATGCTGATGTTGGCAGGTGATTGATTTTCCCACTATGCCACAATGCTAGCCCCTACAGTTAATCTTTACTGAGAGATACTGAAAGATAAAAGAGGCACCAGATGTTAAACAGAGTACAAGAAATTTAAAGTATCTCATTAATAATTTGAGTATTGAGTATATGTTGAAGCAACAGTGTTTTGGATATAAGGGGTGAAATAAAATGTATAATTAAAATTAATTTCACCTTTTTTTGCATTTTAACAATGTAGGTTGCATTGTATTTTCAGAACAATGCTGGCCTGGACAGAAAGCTAAATTCTGAGCAAATAATTAGATGTTTTTGTTTGTTTGTTTGTTTGTTTTGTTTTTGACAGGCAGAGTGGACAGTGAGAGAGAGAGACAGAGAAAGGTGTTCCTTTTGCCCTTGGTTCACCCTCCAATGGCCACCGTGGCCGGCGCGCTGTAGCTGGCGCACCGCGCTAATCCGAAGGTAGGAGCCAGGTGCTTCTCCTGGTCTCCCATGGGGTGCAGGGCCCAACACTTGGGCCATCCTCCACTGCACTCCCGGGCCACAGCAGAGAGCTGGCCTGGAAGAGGGGCAACCGGGACAGAATTCAGCGCCCTCACCAGGACTAGAACCCGGTGTGCCGGCGCCGCAAGGTGGAGGATTAGCTTATTGAGCTGCGGCGCCGGCCTAGATGGGTTTTTGAGCACTGCTAAGGCAAATACAAGTGCCACTGGATCAGGAGACTCTGGAACATAATTTAGTCTTCTTTAGACAGTTGGAAAGG
This sequence comes from Lepus europaeus, assembly GCF_033115175.1. NCBI lineage: Eukaryota > Metazoa > Chordata > Mammalia > Lagomorpha > Leporidae > Lepus > Lepus europaeus. The sequence continues at coordinate 75,796,802 of NC_084840.1, read as the reverse complement.
ATAGGTGAAGGGGCAAGTGCTGTGGTGTAGCGGGTAAAGCCACCACCTACAGTGCCAGCATCCCATATGGGTGTCAGTTTGAGTCCCAGCTGCTCCACTTCTGATGGAGCTCTCTGCCAAGGCCTGGGAAAGCAGTAGAAGATGGCCCAAGTCCTTGGACCCCTGCACCCACGTGGGTGACCCAGAAGAAGCTCCTGGCCTGACTTCAGATCAGCACAGCTCCGGCCATTGCGGCCAATTGGAGAGTGAACCAGCAGATGGAAGATTCTCTCTCTCTTGCTCACTTGCTCTCTCTTTCTCTCTCTCTCTGTCTCTCCTTTGCTCTCTGTGTAACTGACTTTCAAATAAATAAATAATTCTCTAAAAAAAAGAAAGGATATGTGTAAAGAAACTTGCCCTTCCAATACATGATTGGTTTTGATATCTTTAGTGTTATTTTGCCATCTTCTTCCCAACATCTGATTCTGTGGTGATAGAAGATAGGACAACTGAAATGTTTCTTCTAGTCCATTACAGAAAAATCCTGGACTGCTGTTGTGTTGCAGCACGTTAAGCTGTTGCTTGCAATGCTGGCATCCCATACTGGAGTGCTTGTCAAGTCCCGGCTTCCCTGCTTCTGATCCAACTCCCTGCTAATGCACTGGGGAAGCCAGCAGATGATGGCTCAAGTACTTGGGCCCCTGCCACCCATATGGGAAACCTAGATGGAGTTCTTGCCTCCTGCTTGGTCCAGCCCTGGCTGTTGTGGCCATCTGGAGAGTGAACCAGTGAATGGGAGAACCCTTGCTCCTCCCTCTTTCTCTCTGTTTCTCTGCCTTTCAAATAAATAAGCTAAAAAATTAACTAAAACAAGCAGACAACTAACAAACAAATCAATCTTCCCCACCCTTCAGAATATCCAGCCAAAATTCCTCCTGAGGAGCACAGGGATGAGCTCTCGGGGATTTCACTCACCACAAACTCTCCAGAATTAATCGGGTGCCTCTTGTGTTCTAGGTTCTCCGCTTCAAGCTGAGAATGCACAGAGAACTAAATCAGACACCTACCTGACTTGGTGTCTGCAGCCCTGCAGCTGGAAGCCTAGTGGTACAGGTGGACATTAATCAAAGCGTCTTTGAAAGTTTCTGGGCTTGGATGATTTCTAAGGTCTCTTGCGGCTCTGTGAAATGAAATAGTTCCTTTCAAACTCTGAACCTCCTAACTCACCAGTTCCTGGCATCAAGGGCCCAAATGAACAGGAATTTGCCTGACTTGCTGGAGTGAGAATCCTTGATTTGGCTTTGGTACATTGCACTGCTCTCTGCAGAATTCACTGTGGAGGTTCCTTGCTCTCCTTGTCTGTCTGCGGAGCAGTGGGTTCAGCATCTAGTGACTGTTACTTCTTCCTCCCCAGTATTTTCACTGAGCTTATTACTGGCCTGTGTTGAATATGGTCTTTCTTTGGCTTCAGCTTTGGCCACTTCTTTGCCCATTTTGGCCATCAGCCTGGTGCCACCTCGGGCTTGGCCTCACACAGCTTGATGCTGAGCCAAACAGCCAGAGTCCTTCACAAGGGCTGAAGTGATCCACTTAGCCAGGAGCATTCCTCTCCCCTGCTCTTTCAGCCCTGTCCACTGTTGTAACTTCCAGGTTTCTGTGGTGCAGTGCTCAGTTAGGGGCCTCATTCATTTACACATGAATTGAGCACCTCCTCCTTGCCAGGCATTGGCTAGAGATTGAGACTAGGCATTCAACTGTGGGGGCCCCGTTTCATTAGGAGGAAGGGAAAAATGAGAAGCATTTAGTGTGGTATATACACATACACATGCATGCACACTACCCACACATATACACGCCAACACACATATGCACTTATACACATGTACACACATATACCACCAAAAGAAAGAAACAAAGATGAAATGACTGGGAATTTAGGAAAACAGAAGCTGGGATCTAGAGTGAAACTGTTTGGGGTTGTAAAAAGGGTGAAAACATGGCCGGCGCCGTGGCTCAATAGGCTAATCCTCCGCCTTGCAGCGCCAGCATGCCGGGTTCTAGTCCCAGTCAGGGCGCCGGATTCTTTCCTGGTTGCCCCTCTTCCAGGCCAGCTCTCTGCTGTGGCCCAGGAAGGCAGAGGAGGATGGCCCAAGTCCTTGGGCCCTGCACCCCATTGGAGACCAGGAGAAGCACCTGGCTCCTGCCTTTGGATCAGTACAGTGCGCCGGCCGCGGCGGCCATTGGAGGGTGAACCAATGGCAAAGGAAGACCTTTCTCTCTGTCTCTCTCTCACTGTCCACTCTGCCTGTCAAAAAAAAAAAAAAAAAGGTGAAAACATAATATAAAGGGAAAAAATTATTGAAGGAAAACTACTCAATTCTTGCAGTTTTGTGAAAGACAGCAAAATATACTTAGATTTGATGGAAAAATCATATCTGGATTGTGTGGCAAAGGATGCCTTCTAAGTTTAAATGTTGATCAAAGATAAAACATACACCAAATTTAAAGAATCACCTTGTTAAACGAAGTTCATGACAAAAAAAAAACAGCATTTCCCACTCTCTTCCTCCCCTCCTTGCCTTGTTTGTATCATTTATTGCTGCATCATGTTTTTTCAGTCTCCATCTCCATTGTTTGGCTTCCTGCTATGGAAGCAAGGCTTCTGTTGGTTCCCACCACCCTCTGGACAATGCACTTTCCCATCCCTTAGACTTCCAAGTTTGGTTAGACTTTTAGCAGTTACTTTAGAAGGATGCTACAAGGATATTTCAAAAAGTTCATGCAAAATGGAATCAAAAGACAAATTTATTTTGCTGCAAAAAGCTTTATCCATGCTTATGAAGGTCTTCAAAAAGTTCCTAGAAAAATGTGTATTGGGAAAAAAAACATAGCTGGATCTTGACATTTTGTGAGCCAAAATAGACTTATGTTTTACTTTTTCTTTCTTATTTGCATTTTAAAAATAACTTATTTTTAAAAAGTTAATGTGTATTATTGGAAATTGAAAAACATAGGAAGCAAAGCACAAAGTCCCCCACAGTCACAAGCAGTATAGTCTGACATGTGCTGCCCGGTCCCATGTGTGTACACACAAGATCCGATTTGTGGGACTGAGATCATGCAGAATGCATCACGCTTCTCCACATACCAAGAATATCTACCCATTCAAAAATCTCAAAGATGTATGAATATTTCGATAACTGAGAATCCACTATACCAACTCAAACTGTTAGAAAAAAAATGTAATCCTTTCTTGGATACAAAAATTTCATGAAAAAAAATGACAACAGACTTCTAAATAAAGGCAGAGTTATAATTAAAATACCGTATTCTTTTGATGTTCCATTTAAAATGAGACAGAGCAGCTGTATATACTGTTTAATGTTTCTAAGTGAACATTGCCAGATTTCTCCTATCTAAATATTAACAGAAGGTATGTTCTTATTGAATGACACTCTGTGTTCCTCCTATACCACAGCCAAAAGCTGTGATGTTAACACATCAATGTCTGCCTTCAGTATGTTGTGTGAACACCTCTGCATACTTCTCTCTCTTTGTACTTCCTATTGTCCCTCTGATGCCTTCCTGATGGCTACATCTTGACATATGCTTCTCAGAAGTGGTTTCACAAATCCAGGTCCAGGGTGCATTCTTTTTCTCTCTCCATTGTAACGAAATGAGATTTACAAATTGGCTAAACCACTAGCTCTTCTTCTTTATCATACATTGTCACATCAGGACATCTATAAACCTTAGATGCTGTAAAGAATGAACACTGTGTCAAATAAGCACAGGCACTTTGCCAAAAATGCACCTATGGACCGACTGGGTGTAACCTAAAGCCATCTTCTAGAAATGGAGATGCTAGCCAAGAGCAACTCCCTTCCCCCTTCCTCCTCTTCCACCATTTCAGTGACAAAGTCCAGTGCTAGGACATCCATCTCCAAGATATGGATGAAAAGAAAGACAGAAGACAGTTCTTCCTAAAACTGAGAAAAGGATGTTGATATAAGAATTATTTTACTATCTCTACTTTTAACCCACATTAGACACTAGAACTTATCTATTCTTTAATACACAGCAAATTTAACTGAAACACACATATAGAACAATAGTTAGGCCATCTGGACAATCTGGCTGCTGGAATGACAGGGAAGACATGTGAATCTGTTTCTTAAATAGATTGTCCACAAACCCTCTTTATTTTAGCCCTTCTTTCTTCTCATTTTTATCTAGATGGGTGAAATTCCCAAGACTGTGAGAATCTGCAATACATATCAGTTTGTTTCTAGGCTTTCTCTACTTCTGGCTTGGTCTTTACCTACTTCTTTACTGGTTTCTATCTTCCAAAATGTGATCATGGTGGGTTCTTCTTTCTTCCTTGTCTTTGAGTTGTATGCTAAAAAAAAGTCACACATTATTATTTTAGTGGGATATTTTGGATAGAAACAGTGAAAATAGATGTACTTATTAAATCCACCATCTTTGCCTAAAGTTTTGCCAACAGTATTTAATAATTCATCCTTTTCACATAAAATGGAAACACCACCTTCTCCATAGGTTACATTTTTACATCCACTGAACTCAAGTTTTGGATTCTTTTTTCTACTAGTTTATGTTGACAATGTTTGTTGATTTTATTACAGTAGATCTAAGTAATTTTCGTATCTCCTAAAGCAAGTCTCCCTCCTTTTTCTCTTTTTACAAAAACTGTGGATTGTTCTTGGACACTTATTTCCTGTATAAATGTTAAGATATTACCCAATTTTAAGCATACAGCAAGAAATCAGAACAAAGTAAAAACAACAAAAAGCTCCTAAATCTCATGAGATGCTTATTGGAAGGACATTAAACTTAGAGGTTATCTTTTGAGAGAATTGATATGCATTTATGTTATTTCTTTTTTTTAACTTTTATTTAATGAATATAAATTTCCAGTGTACAGCTTAAGGATTACAATGGCTTCCCCCTCCCATAACTTCCCTCCCACCCGCAACCCTCCCCTCTACCGCACCCTCTCCCCTTCCATTTGCATCAAGATTCATTTTCAATTCTCTTTATATACAGAAGATCAATTTAGTATAAAGATTTCAACAGTTTGCACCCACATAGAAACACAAAGTGAAACATACTGTTTGAGTACTAGTTATAGCATTAAATCACAATGTACAGCACATTAAGGACAGAGATACCATATGAGGAGCAAGTGCACAGTGGCTCCTGTCGTTGACCCAACAAATTGACACTCTAGTTTATGGCGCCAGTAACCATCCTAGGCTGTCGTCATGAGTTGCCAGGGCTATGGAAGCCTTCCGAGTTTGCCGACTCTGATCATATTTAGACAAGGTCATAAAAGACAGAGTGAGGATAGTAACCAATGATCCTAAGAGTGGCATTAACCAGGTCTGAACAATTATACAGCATTAAGTGGGGAAGAGGACCATCAGTACACACAGGTTGGAAGTAGAGCCATTGGTGGTAGAGTAGAGGTTATGTTTACAAAGGAATGAGGCCAAAGTGCGCTAGACAGGGCCTAGAACAAAGGACAGAGTCATTATTAGAGGAGCTAAGAAAGGTGCTGTCTAAGCTACAATTAAGTTTTCTGATTGAGAGGCAAATAGAACCTGATAGAATGGGCTTGATAATAATCTGGTGGGCTTTAGGCCTTGTAAGTTAAGAGGCCCAGACCTATCTATCTCTTCACATGGGGTATATCTAAGGGAGGTGTGAACTTCCTAGGGGAAGGCACTCTGTTGACTTTCATTACTTGGCTGGCCTGGGAGGAGAGCTGGCCAGGTAAAGGCAGGGGGCATCTCTAACAAGAAATTTACAGTTCTGCCTGCAATGTTGCTGACCCTACTTGACCATCCCCTCAGCTGCAGTGGTCACTTTGGAAGTTGGGCTGAGTGAAGGGCTTTTAAGCTTAGAGCCTATAAGATCTGTGGCTCTGACCTAGGCATCCTTCGACTCCAGGGCAGGTCCATTTCCAGTGATCCAACTCTTGGCAGAGCTGCCAGGGCTCTTCATAGCTGACTTCTGCTGAAGCCCAGGCTTACCACATTGAAAGCCACTGCAGTGGACTGGCCTGTTGGGTCTCCTTGAGGCCAGATCACTGTACAGATCAGCCATTAATAGGCCTGCCACCCATTGCTTCTGATGCCTAGCTTTCTTTTCCTCCTGGTTTGTGTTAAAGCAGACCAGAGAATGCAAGTCAAGGGAGTGCCCAAGTCCCATCTCTAAGCTTCGGTGGCCTGAACTACAAGTCTATAGTCACAGGCATGTTCTGTAGTAGTTTTTCTAAGGTAGACAATGCCCATGAGGAAAATTATATTCTCACTTTAAAACTTTCTTTCCCTTTGGTCTGAAAGGGAGGTTTTTTCTACTTACTGTATACTTGGCTGATGGCGAAGTGAATCTAGCTATGAGATTATTATTTAAGTTCTTATTTTGGCTATGCTATTACAGAAAAATGTTAGCCATCTCTTTTATAAGGTCTAAAGATTAAATTGTGCATCCTACAGATTCCTTCATAATAGAATTAGTTTCCTACCTTGAAGAGAATAGAGAAATGAAAGAACAAGTTGGGCTTAGAATAGAGAAATGAGGGAGCAAGTCCTAGATGGCTTGCTGACAATAGCAATATTACATGAATACTTAGCAAACAGATCAACCATTAGATAACAACTTAAGAAAACATTTACCAGAAGGTCCAATGCCTTCTATAAATTTTAAGAATCATGTATTTGAAAACACCTCTTAAATATCTAACATGGTGTAGTTTGTTTAGCCAGTTAATTTAAGGACAACCATATAAAATGTTTTTAGTTTCTTTCTACCAACAAGTTTAAAACATATGATACACAGATTCAGGTCACACAAATTAAACTGTATCTTTGATTAATTTTAGCAGCTTAAATTTATGGACAATCTTATCTATAAGCCATTTAAAATAAAACTCTTAATAAAATTTCCCCATGTGGACATACAATATGTACACACATATAACATAGCATAGTAGACCAATATACCAATTTTAATAATGGCTTTTAAAATCTTTAACTCTTTTTGTAGATTGCCAATTGATTTGAATTGCTTTTTGTTTTTAGTAACCTCAGTTAACCATACTTTCTCTCAGTTGGTACTGTTAATACATTATTGGCTTCATCTGTTTACAGAGCCATCCCAAAGTACTGAATACAATAGAAGTGGCTGGAAAAATTCCACAGGAACCTATAGGAGGACAGCTAAACACAGAACCAACAACACTTTAGTTTCATGAGCAGACATCATATATAACTATGGATGACAAAAGACTTTAAGTCGCCATGTTTAAAATTATAAACTCATCAGCCAACAAGAGGCACTTGCTTACTTCACAGTATTTTTGAAAGCACCTGTAGGATTTTACAAGTATTTAACCCTTTAGGCCTCTGGGGCTTTCTCATTAAGATAACTATCATGTCTAGTAACACGAGATCATTAGACTTTTTAATTCTCAAACATTTGTATTAATAGCATTTTCCATTATAGAAACTTAAAGTCTGGTACCACATCACATCTTGACAGTCCTTCTAATATAATCCAAATAGACTGATTAGTTGGTGTCTCTATAAGATGAGAGACATAGGTCCTTCGATTTTTTCAGTTGGGCCCAAACTGGAAAAACCAAAGTCCAGGATTTACTGGAAATTTTAGAGACCAGATTGTTTGAAACTTTGATTTTTTGAATGCCTGTCAAGAATGCCAAGAAGGCTCAAAGTCCAAAATATCTGGTTGAAATAAGATTCCTTAAAATCATGACATAACATAGACCACATTTGATCATTGTTACAAGGTGATTATTCAAATCTTTGAAAATAAGCACATATTTAAATAACCCATAGCTCTTAATAAAAATTCAGCTGTTTTTGAACAATTAGAATTTAACAGACATCAAGAGAACATAATAGATTACTTTAACACATTGATTTAACAGAGCATCCGAGTTTAATTCTATGTCAAAGAGAAATTGAGCTTCCTGTGATCTTTTGCTGTGAGGTTTCCTTCCTTTACCTTCTTTCATATTGGTGACCATGTTTCTGTGTTTCTGTGTGTAACACATCTTTAAGCATCTTTTGCAGGGCAGGATGAGTGGCAACAAATTATTTCAGTTTCTGTTTGCTATGAAAAGTCTTAATTTCACCTTCATTCACAAATGAGAGCTTTGCAGGATATAGTATTCTGGGCTGGCAGTTGTTCTCTCTTAGTACCTGGGCTATGTCTCGCCATTCCCTTCTAGCTTGTAGGGTTTCTGATGAGAAGTCTGCTGTGAGTCTAATTGGAGATCCTCTAAGAGTAATCTGACATTTCTCTCTTGCACATTTTAGGATCTTTTCTTTATGTTTCACTGTGGTGAGTTTGATTACAACATGTCGTGGTGAGGATCTCTTTTGGTCATGTTTATTAGGGGTTCTATAAGCTTCCTGTATTAAGATGCCTCTGTCCTTCTCCAAACCTGGGAAATTTTCTGCTAGTATCTCACTGAAAATGCCTTCTAATCCTTTCTCCCTCTCCATGCCTTCAGGAACTCCTAGAACCCGAATGTTGGGTTTTTTAATAGTATCCTGTAGATTGCCGACAATATTTTTTAGATTTCTAATTTCTTCTTCTTTTCTTTGGTTTGCCTGTTTCCTTTCCTGTTCTCTGTCTTCTAAGTCTGATATTCTCTCTTCTGCTTCACCCATTCTGTTTTTAAGGCTCTCTAATGTGTTTGTCATTTGATCTATTGAGTTCTTCATTTCATTATGATTTCTCGTCACTATCACAGTTTCTTGTTCCACTAGTTGTTTCATTTCATTTTGATTCCTCCTTAATATCTCATTTTCATGAGAGAGATTTTCTATCTTGTCCATTAAGGATTTCTGTAGTTCAAGAGTTTGTTTTTGAGAACTTCTTAATGTTCTTATCAATTTTTTGAGATCCGCTTCTTGCATTTCTTCAATCTCATCATCTTCATAATCTTGAATTGGGGTGTCTTTTTCATTTGGGGGCGTCATAGTGTCTTCCTTGTTCTTGTTAGCTTGGTTTTTGCGTTTGTTGTTTGGCATGTTGGAGATATTTGGTTTCTTCACTGTGGTGTTTTTTCTTGTTACACTATGGCTCTATATTAAGTGGACTGTCTGCTTTCGGTGGAGCCTTAGAGGCTTGAGATGAGTGTGTACTGAGAGCTGTGTTTGGTTCCTCAGGGTTGAGGGTGTGTTCAAGATGACACTCCCAGGTTAGGTGTGGTAAATCTCTCTTTCTTTTTTTGATTCAAAAGGGAAGTAATTCCACACAGCTGAATATAATTGGAGGTAGTTAGCAGGCAAATGATATACCCACAGGAGTTAGAGATGGGAAGCTCTTTCCCAAGGACCACACAGGGAATCTGTGCTACCCTCAGTGTGGGCTCCAATTCTCCTGCAATCTCCCACTGGGTTGCCAAGTTAGATCCTAATCTCCTGTTATTTCACCCCTCCCCCCAGAGTCAGGTGTTTCTGCTAGGCTCAGGGCCGGTGCAGACCTGAGGTCGCCCTGCTTATGACGTATGTCCAAAATGGCGCCTGCTCTTTGTCTTGCTCGCCTTTGAGAGGTGAGCGGAGAGAGTGAAACTTGTGTCCGTATTGGTCACTTTTTTTATTTTTTTCCTCTCTCTCTTCTAGTTAGCCTGGTGAATTTTTCCCCACGGAGTTTCAAGCCTCGTTCCCTCTAGCCTCCTCTTTCCGCTTGCCCGCTTGTGTCTCGGGCTATTGAGGTTCGGCTCACCTCGCGTTCCAGCGCTGGTGTGTTGAGTCTGCCGCTGGTGTCCCGAACTTGGGCTCCCACGCTCTCCACACAGGTCCACTGTGAATCACTAGTTCCAGAAGAGTTTCCTCCCCTACTCTTCCTTGACCCTGCAGTGTCTCCACTTTTATTAAACTGTCTCTCCCCCAGACTAATAGTGTGCTCCCTGCCTATTCCACCATCTTGCCGCTGTCCGTCATTTATGTTATTTCTTTTCATCATACAATGCTACTATTCACTTAGGGTCTGCTTTAAGTGCTTTTATTAGATTTTAGTTTTATTTGTGTGAAGCTTTTGCTATAAAATCTATTGAATAGTTTTCTTATAGGTTTAGTAAACCTTTTCTATAAAGGACCAGATGATAACTATTTGCCACTCTGTGGGCATTATGATCTTTTTCGAAACCACTTAACCTGGCCACGGCAATGCAAAAGCAGCCAGCGACAATACCTAAGTGAATGAATGTGGTTCTGTTCCAATAAAACTGCATTTACAAAAATGAACAGGAGGCTAATTGGATGTCTGTGGGCTGTAGTTTGCTGACCATGCTTTAGAAGTTCCTTCATAGAAAGATAGCCGCCTAATCTGAAAATGCATCAAGAAATCTGGGTCCTGAATCAACCTGTCTCAGGTACATCACAGAGCCTGGGGTCAGAAAGCTTTACTGGAGAACACCATTTTCATCGCTAGTTTTCCCACAGTGTCTTCCAGCTGTGGCCTGGTGCATTTGCTGGTGTTCAGGTCTGCACCCCTGGAAACTGTAATATCTCTCTGGCATGGGATAAAAAATTGATACCTATTAGTTAAATGAATGAATGAAGATGTAGGGAGAAATGAGTTCTTTTTATTTTCTTTCTTTTTTTTTTCAGGTTTCAGATTCTCACTAGGTACCTAGGAGAGCAGTTTATTTTTTCACGGAAGAGTTACCTAAAATCTATCCAATAGGATTATTGCACAGGAGGGCCCAAGGACAAGGATTTCAAAGGTCTAGTCCTTGTATATTATGCTCCACTCTCGCTTACCTGGTAAACACAAATATCATGACTTTTTTTTAAAGATTTATTCATTTATTTGAAAGTCAGAGTTACACAGAGAAAAGGAGAGGCAGAGAGAGAGAGAGGTCTTCCATCCACTGGTTCAACCCCCAACTGGCCGCAATGGTCAGAGCTACACCAATCTGAAGCTAGGAGCCAAGAGCTTCTTTTGGATCTCCCACGGGGGTGCAGGGGCTCAAGGACTTGGAACATCTTCCACTGCTTTCCCAGGCCATAGCAGAGAGCTGGATTGGAAGAGGAGCGGCTGGGATTCAAACTGGTGCCCATATGGGATGCGGTGCTTCAGGCAGTGGCTTTACCTGTTATGCCACAGTTCCAGCCCCATAATGAATCTTGCTTAAAAAAAGAAAGTCTTGGGGTTGACGCCATGGCTCACTTGGTTAATCCTCTGCCTGTGGTGCCGATGGGAGGCCAGGAGGAAGCACCTGGCTCTTGGCTTCAGATCAGCGCAGCGCACCGGCCATAGTGGCCATTTGGGGAGTGAACCAACGGAAGGAAGACCTTTCTCCCTGTCTCTCTCTCTCACTGTGTATAACTCTGTCAAAAAAAAATCCTAAAGAAAGAAAAGGAGGAAAACACTCTACCAAGGCCACTTGGGTCAGAAACAAGTGAAATTACTCTTTTCATTGTCATGAAGGTCACTCACCAAATAGACTGACCATTCCAAAAACCAAGAGGAACAGATAACATGGTTATCACATGTCACTGAAATTACTTCTTTTTATTTATTTATTTATTTATTTATTGACAGGCAGAGTGGACAGTGAGAGAGAGAGAGACAGAGAGAAAGGTCTTCCTTTTGCCATTGGTTCACCCCCCAGTGGCTGCTGCGGCCGGCATGCTGTGGCTGGTGCACCGCGCTGATCCGAAGGTAGGAGCCAGGTGCTTCTCCTGGTCTCCCATGCGGGTGCAGGGCCCAAGGACTTGGGCCATCCTCCACTGCCTTCCCGGGCCATAGCAGAGAGCTGGCCTGGAAGAGGGGCAACCGGGACAGAATCCGGCGCTCCAACCGGGACTAGAACCCAGTGTGCCGGTGCCGCAAGGCGGAGGATTAGCCTGTTAAGCCACGGCGCTGGCCAGTAGAAATCCATAGCCCTGGCAACTCATGACTAGAGCCTAGGGAGATTACTGACGCCATGAACAGGAGTGTCAAATTGTTAAGTCAGCAACAGGAGTCACTGTGTACTTACACCCCATGCAGGATCTGTCCCTAATGTGTCGTCTAAAGCCAAGTGATGCTATGACTGGTACTGAAACAGTATTTTTATACTTTGCGTTTCTGTGTGGGCGCAGACTGATGAGGTCTTTGCTAATTATATACTGAAGTGATCTTCTGTATATAAAGAGAATTGGAAATGAAAAAAAAAAAAACAACCTGGTGTTAAAATGGAAATGGCATAGAAAATTAATTATTTTGAAAAAAAAATTATGTAGGATCTCTGTCTTTAATGTGCTGTACATTGCTATTTAATGCTATAATTAGTAATCCAATGGTAGTTTTTTCACTCGATGTTGCTATATGGGCAAAATGTTGAAACCTTTACCTAGTATATACTAAATTGATCTTCTGTATACAAAGAGAATTGAAAATGAATCTTTACATGAATGGAAGGGGAAAGGGAGCAGGAGGGGGGAGGGTTGCGGGCGGGAGGGAAGTTATGGGAGGGGGGAAGCCATTGTAACCCACAAGCTATACTTTGGAAATTTATATTCATTAAATAAAAGTTTAATATTAAAAAAAAAAAGATGAAAAAAAAAAAAAAAGAAATGATTTCTACTGAGACTGGCTTCTGGCTTTGTGGCACAGCAGGTGGAGCCACTGCCCGAGGCGGTGGTGCTGGTTCAAGTCCCTGCTGTTCCATTTCCTATTCAGTTCCCTACTAATGTATCTGGGAAAGCAGCAGCAGATGGCCCAAGTACTTGGGCCCCTGCATCCATGAGGGAGAACCTGAGGAAGCTTCCGGCTCCTGGCTTCGGATCTGGCCCAGCTCTGGCCTTTGAGTCATTTGGGGAATGAACTAGCAGATGGAAGATCTCTTTGTTTCTTCCTTTCTCTCTGTAACTCTGCCTGTCAAATAAACAAATAAATAAATAAATCCTGGCAATTTTGGCCATTTGGGGAGTGAACCAGCAGATGGAAGATCTCTTTCTGTCTTTCCCTCCTACCCTCTGTGACCTCTGCCTTTCAAATAGATAAATCTTTAAAAACACTGATATATATATATATAATATATATATAATATATATAATATATAAATATACATTTATTTGACAGAGTTAAAGACAGTGAGAGAGAGAGAGAGATAGACAGACAGAGAGACAGAGAGAAAGGTCTTCCTTCCATTGGTTCACCCCCCAAATGGCTGCCACGGCCGGTGCTATGCTAATCCGAAGCCAGGAGCCAGGTGCTTCCTCCTGGTCTCCCATGTGGGTGCAGGGGCCCAAGCACTTGAGCCATCTTCCACTGCCCTTTCAGACCACAGCAGAGAGCTGGACTGGAAGAGGAGCAGCCGGGACTAGAACCCGGTGCCCATATGGGATGCTGGCACCTCAGGCAGAGGATTAACCAAGTGAGCCACGGTGCCAGCCCCAACACTGATATATTTTTAAAAACAAATATTACTGAGGAATAATTCACATATCATAAAGTTACCCTTTCAAAGTATACAATTCAATTCTTTTCATAATTTACAGAGTCCTGTGATCATCACTTTATGCTGATTTAAAAAAATCTGGACCCATTAGTCATCATTGCATATTGCCCCTAACCCTAGACCTACACAGCCGCTCATCTACTTTCTTTCTCAATAGATTTGCTTATACTGGACATTTTATATGAGTTGAATCATAATATGCAATCTTTTAGGACCTGTTTGTTCCACTTAGCTTGATCAGTTTTTGAGGCTCAATAGTATTCTTCCATGTCTTAGAGTTTCACTCCTCTTCACTGCTAACAGCACCCCGTTGTATGAGCAAACCACATTTTTATGTTCATTCATCATTTGATGAACACTTGAATTGCCTGTAATTTTTGGTTACTATGAATAGTATTGTAATAAATCTCAGTGTGCCAATCTTTGTGTCGATACATGCTTTCATTTCTCTTACGGATAACTACTAGAGGACTGTCCAGGTCATATGGTAACTACATATTTAACATTCAACTGTAAATCTAAAGCTATTTTTCAATTTCACTTTTCTACCAGAAATGTAGAATAGTTGCAATTTCTCCAAGTCCTTGTCTGCATATAATTGCCTTTTTTATTATAGCTGTCTTATTGGGTATGAAGTGACATCTCATTGTGGCTTTATTTATATTTTTATAATGACCAATAAGCATTTTTGTGGTGTGCCTCATGGCCATTTGTATATCTTCTTTAGAAAAATGTCTATTCGCCTGGAACCAACCCAAATGCCCATCAACAGTAGACTGGATAAAGAAATTATGGGACATGTACTCCATAGAATACTATACAGCAGTAAGGAACAATGAAACCCAGTCATTTGCAACAAGATGGAGGAATCTGGAAAACATCATGCTGAGTGAATTAAGCCAGTCCCAAAGAGACAAATATCATTTGTTTTCCCTGATCGGCAACAACTGAGCACCAAAGGGGAAACCTGTTGAAGTGAAATGGACACTATAAGAAACAATGACCTGATCAGCTCTTGTCCTGACTCTAGATGTACAATGTAATACTTTATCCTTTTTAGTATTTGTTGTTGTTGTTCTAGTACTAGTGGTTGAACTCTGTAATTAACACACAATTATTCTTAGGTGTTTAAATTTTAACTGAAAAGTGATCCCTGTTAAATTTCAGAGTGGAAAAAGAGAGGGAGGAGATGTACAATTTGGGACATGCACAATCAGACTTGCCCCAAATGATGGAGTTAGAAATGTGCCAGGGGATTCCAATACAATCCCATCAAGGTGGCATGTACCAATGCCATCTCACTAGTCCAAGTGATCAATTTCAGTTCACATTCGATGGCTCTGATAGGTCTAAGAATCAAAGGGATCACACAAACAAGACAAGTGTCTGCTAATACTAACTGATAGAATCAAAAAGGGAGAGAAAGATCCAACATGGGAAGTGGGATACACAGCAGACTCATAGAATGGCAGACGTCCTAAACAACACTCTGGCCTCAGAATCAGCCCTTAAGACATTCGGATCTGGCTGAAGAGCCCATGAGAGTATTGTAGGCATGGAAAGCCAAGATCCCATGGAAAAGAAAAAAAGAAGACGACCTAAATGAAAGATCTCTGTGAGTGAGATCCCAGTGGAAAGAACGGGGCCATCAAAGAAGGAGGTACCTTTCTCTGAAGGGAGGAGAGAACTTCCACTTTGACTATGACCCTATCGGAATAAGATCAAAGTCAGCGAACTCTAAAGGCTTCCACAGTCCTGGAAACTCATGACTAGAGCCTAGGGAGATTACTGACGCCATGAACAGGAGTGTCAAATTGTTAAGTCAGCAACAGAAGTCACTGTGTACTTACATCCCATGTGGGAACTGTCCTTAATGTGTTGTCTAATGTGCAGTGATGCTATAACTAGTACTGAAACAGTATTTTTACACTTTGTGTTTCTGCGTGGATACAAACTGATGAGATCTTTACTAATTATATACTGAATTGATCTTCTATATATAAAGATAATTGGAAATGAAAAAAAAAACCCTGGTGTTAAATTGGAAATGGCATAGAAAATTAATTAATTTTTTAAAAAAAATTATGTAGGATCTCTGTCTTTAATGTGCTGTACACTCTTATTTAATGCTATAACTAGTACTCCAACAGTATTTTTTTTTTCACTTTGTGTTGCTATATGGGGGCAAACTATTGAAATCATTACCTAATATATACTAAACTGATCTTCTGTATATAAAGAGAATTGAAAATGAATCATGATGTGATTGGAAGGGGAGAGGGAGTGGGAAAGGGGATGGTTGTGGGTGGGAGGGAAGTTTTGGGAGGGGGAAGCCATTGTAACCCACAAGCCGTACTTTGGAAATTTATATTCATTAAATAAAAGTTTAATTAAAAAAAAAAGAAAGAAAAATGTCTATTCGAATTCTTTGCCTATTTTAAAACTGAGTTTTTGCCATTTTGTTGCTGAATTGTATGAGTTATTTATATGTTTGGGATAGTAGGTCCTTATAAGATATATGATTTGCACGTATTTTCTCTAGTCTGTTGGCTTTCTTGCTGGTATGTTTGAAGAATAAATATTTTTAATTTTCATGAAGTTTGTGTTAATTTTTCTTTTATCATCTCTGCCTTTGATATCATGCCTAAGAAATCATTTTAAATTGTTAAAAATAGATTTATTTGAAGAGCAGAGTTACAGAAAGAGAGAGAGAGAGACAGAGAGAAAGTGAGACAAAGAGATCTTCAGCCCATTGGTTCACTCTCCAAAAGGCTGCAATGGTCAAGGCTGGGCCAGGATGAATCCAGGAGATGGGCGTTTCATCCAGGGGTCCAAACACTTAAGCCATCTTCTGCTGCTTTCCCAGGCACATTAGCAGGGAGCTGGATCAGAAGTGAAGCAGCCAGGACTCAAACTGGTGCCCATAATGGATGCTAGCATAACAGGCAGTGGCCCAATACCAATCTCAGCAATCCTTTTCTAACCCAAGGTCATAAAGATTTTCTCCCATATTTTCTTTTTTTTTTTTTTTGACAGGCAGAGTGGACAGTGAGAGAGAGAGACAGAGAGAAAGGTCTTCCTTTACTGTTGGTTCACCCTCCAATGGCTGCCGTGGTAGGCGTGCTGCGGCCCGCGCACTGCACTGATCTGAAGCCAGGAGCCAGGTGCTTCTCCTGGTCTCCCATGTGGTGCAGGGCCCAAGCACTTGGGCCATCCTCCACTGCACTCCTGGGCCACAGCAGAGAGCTGGACTGGAAGAGGGGCAACCAGGACAGAATCTGGAGCCCCGACCGGGACTAGAACCTGGTGTGCCAGCACCGCAGGCGGAGGACTAGCCTATTGAGCCATGGCACCGGCCTTCTCCCATATTTTCTGAGAGTTTTAAAGTATTACATTTTACCTTTATGCCTATGAAGTAATTTCTACACAGGCTGTAAAGCTGGAATCTGAACTTATTGCTTTGAATGTGAATATCCAGTTGTTCACCAGATGATGTGTTGGAAAGACTGTTCTTTCCCCCATCGAATTTCCTGATGCCATTGTTGAAAATCAAATGCCATAAATGTAAGGCCTTATTTCTCAACTTTTTGCATTCATTGAACTATATGAGGGTACTTCAAAAAGTTATTTTAAAAATGGAATTAAAAGATTATTATTTTGGAGCAAAACTTTTGAAATCTGTGTATAATTTCTTCATAATACATATTTTCCATGAATGTTTTGAAGACTCCTAATATCTCTAGCCTATGTCAGTACCACATTGTCTTGGTTGCTGTAGCTTTGTCATTATCTTATTTATTTATTTGAGAGGCCAAGAGACAGAGACAGAGGGATAGATGAAGAAGGAAAGAAAACTCCCATCTACTGGTTCACTCCCCAAATGCCTGCAGTGGCCATGGCTGTTCCAAGGCTGAAGCCGGGAGCCAGAAACTCAATGCAGATCTCCCATGGAGGTGGCAGAAACCAAGTCATTGATGCTATCACTGCTGCCTCACAGGGTCTACACTGGCAGGAACCTGGAGTCAGGAGCCAGAGTCGGGGATCAAACCTAGGCACACCAATATGAGATATAAGTATCTTAACTACTATGCTAAACACTCATACCCTGTAGTAAGTTTTGAAATTAATAAATATAAGTCCTCTTAGTTCTTCAGTGATGGTGTTTGGGCTGATGTTACGATGCAGCTGGGTAAGCCACCGCTTGCAACACTGGCATCCCTTATCATCATGCAGGTTCAAGCCCTGGCTACTCTGTTTCTTATTCAGCTTCCTGCTAATGTGCCTGGGAAAGCAAGGGAAGATGGTCCAAGTACTTGGACCCCTCTAACCTATGTTGGAGACCTGGTTGGAGTTCCAGGCTCCTGACTTCTGCCTGGTCTAGCTCTGGCCTTTGTAGCCATTTAGGGAGTGAGCCAGAGAATGGAAGATCTCTCTCTCTCCCTCTCCTCTCTGTCAATTAATAGATAATTCTTTTAAAAAGATGGGTGTTTATTTTTATTTTCATTTTTAATCCTGCATATTTATAGTGTACAGTGTAATCACTTGATACTTGTATACAATGTGCATTGCTCAAATAAGGCTGATTCTTGTTTTTAAATAAAGCATTGCTATATAATTGCACTGTGTGTTTGAAGTATATTTAGATTTTAAAATTTGAAGAAGTGAGCCAATAGTCTTTTGTGGAGATTAAAAGTTTTACATGTGAAAGTATTCAATAATAGGAAAATTGTATAACTTGTTTTCTCATGCATTAGGAATGGGCATATGAGTCACCCTTTGAGTGGTTGTTGAAACCATGCAGAGCCTTATTTTAGAAGTTTACCCATCATTTTTCTCCATGTCATGGCCTGTGCTAATTGACAGAGGAATACAAGTGAGACTTAATATCTGCTTTTAGGGTGCTCACATATAGTAGAAACTTGCTCTGGTTTGAATATTTGTCCTCTTGAACTCAGGTGTTTGGTCCCCAAAGTTGATAGCTCTTATTAAGAGGAGGAAATCTTAATTCAATCACAACTTGGGAGGTGCAGTGTTTGGGAGTGATTGGATTGAACTGGTTCATTAGAGTGGATCCCCCTTGATTAAGTCCCAGTGACTTCACAAGGGACCACAGACATGGACAGATGTGCATCCCCTGTCTTGCTATATGATGCCCTTTGCCACCTTAGGATTCTGCCAACAAGAACACTAATAGCCAATCCAGTGAGGCCTGCTCAATCTTGGACTTTGAACCTCCAAAACCATGAGCCAAATTAAACTTCTTTGCTTTACAAGTTTAGCCTGCTTCAGGTATTTTGTCAAGACGAAGAAACACAGACTAACACAGAACTAGCCAGAATTTTTGAGCTGAATTTCTTGAGATTGCCAACTCAAGCTCCTTTGCTTGGAAAAGAAGCCAAGAGACAGAAATTTGGGTCAAAGCTACAGTGTCCATGAACATAAATAATTGTGAGCATAGTGGTATACACATAGTAGGCCCTCAACAAATATTTGCCATGATTTGTTTACTGGATGGTGTGAAGGCTAAAGGCTGGGACACTGCACCTTAGATGCATAGACTTAGCATGTTGAGAAAGTGCTCGATTTCTTTCTGCAGACTGGATTTCAAATTAAAGATTCCTTTGCATTCCCTGTCTAGCTTTGGGTCACTGAGGGCCTTGGCAGTGTCAGCCTTACCAGCCTGGCTAAGCCCAGCAGCTCTTCTCCTAGAGCCTGCACTCACTCACCCTCCCTCCACCCCTCCCTCCCTCCGTCTCTCTCTCTCTTTCTTCTTTCTTTTGGCACAGGGTATCTTGAAACAGGTTGAATAACCACCCTGGCATTTCTCCAGAGTCACAAGATGAGGAAGGGCAAGAAGTAGGAGAAAGAACTGAACTGAGAGGAGGCAGAGGAGTGGGAGGGCAGAGGAAGTTTGACATCATGTGGTTTGAACGGCTCAAACACACTTAAATGCCAGCATTAACTCAAGCAATTTAGACTTTCGGGAAGTTTGGCCCTTCCCTTTAGCGTCATTTGTTTAGTACTGTCTGGTGGGCTTGTCTGGTCATTTCCCCAAACTCATGAATACAAAGTTCCTTAGATAGAACAGAGATGTGGTCCTTATCCCATCTAGGTAGACAAGCAATTCCCCAGGGCCCTGTGTGAACTCAGCTGTAGCCCAAATCCTCAGTGGTGGCACATGTCTGGTATAGATGGGGGTTTCTGAGCTAAGTTCAGGAAGTATTGTGGGGTTCTGTGTGCCCTCTTCTCTGACACTTAGGGAGGAAATGAATTTGAATATGTAGCAAGGTGCATAGCAGAATCGAAAAAGAAAGCAACATTGACGTGAAAAGCAGGAGCTGGAGCCAGGTGCCCTGAATCGGCATTGAGGCTCTCTCTAAGCAGCTAGCGAAGCAGGCAGCTTACATGATATTTCTCTACCTAAGTTTCCTAGTTCAACACTCTGAATCCCCTGTGTTCCACCCTTTGTGCTGTGTCATTTACTTATTTATTATGTATATTAGCTACTTTCTTCCTCATTCCATGTTCTCGAAGAACAGAAATCTTTCTTGTTCTGGTTGCTGTTTTTCGATGGAGTCCAGGATTCTAGGAGACTTGGGACCCAAAGCACTTGGTCAATAAACATTTATTGAATATAGTTAATAATAGCACCAACATGAAGATGAAATCAACTCATACTGTAGTATGTGCTGGGCAGTGCCTACCCTTACAGCATGATGAGTGCAGAGTTGCCGTGTATCCGATGTCTCAACTGGTCCAGGACAATCCTGTTTTTAACCTGTTTCCTGGAGTAATTATAACAATGTTTTCTGTCAGTTAAAAAACAGGAATCTTATTTTAGTTGGTAAATTATATGGTTTTTCTACATGTGTTCTCACTCATTCATTCAATGTGAGAAATAAAATTAGCTCCTATTTACCAAATACGATGTTCAATAGTAAGAGCAACAGCCATTATTCTTCCCTTTCCAGAGCTTATTGCCTGCAAAGAACAGAATGAAATAGACAACCTCATGACCTGAATGCATGGCTAATAATAACCTGGACTTGACATCCATTTGGCTCTTTGCCATTCAATTCTCATTGATGACTTTATATGCTGCACACAGTAACCCAGTGAAATAGAAGTGATTAATGATGAAGAAATAGGTTTGTGAGAGGACAAATGGCTTGGTGATGGTTGCATAGGCAGAGAGGCCTGGTCCCAAGGCTCTGATTCTTGCACATTTCTCTGCCGAGTCACACTGTTGGCTGCTAGCTGTTGAGCAGGTGACCTGAGAAACCTCTTTTCAGATTTTGACCCAATTATTCTGCATTGCTCTGCCATGAGTAGTGTTTCCTCTATCATTTCCCACACATTACATCAGAGTGTAATATAGAATACACTCTGATTAAAGGCAGGGTACATATTTTGAGTTCAGGGGAAGGCTGAAGAATCTGTCTTTTGACTCTTCGCCTGGTTGCTGAAGTACTACATACATCCACTCCAAATCCAGGCTAGTGGCTGCTACAGGAGATTTTCTCATGTTCCTTTGCCTCCCTCTAGCGATCCAGGTCCAAAATTACTATTTTTGTTCATACAAATTGTATGAGAAGGCTTTGGAAAGTTCATGGGAAAATGGAATAAAAAACTAAGTTCATATTGGTGAAAAAATTTGAAATTATGCATAGTTTTTACATAACATGCATTTCTAAGAACTTTTTGAAAATCCTTCATGTATATCACTGTTGGGAATTATTGCAGGAACACAGAAGCTATAAAAAAGCTGAGTTGCATCTACCCCATCCTTCCTTCCTTTATTTATCCCTAGTACATGAAGTACTGTGCTAAATACCAAGAACACAAAGATAAAAGCCTGAATTTTACACTTGAGCTGTTTTGGTGACCCCTCTTTGTACACAAAGAAGCAAAGATTTAAAATTTCCAAGAAGAGTGATAGTAACTACTTTTCCTGTTTCAAATCTTTCTTGCATAAGGTGAAGACCTGCATGGCACGTGAGTCTTTTCTTAAGGAAATGGATCACTTAAAGAAAGCTTATTTATTTGAAAAGCAGAGCAACACACACACACACACACAGAGAGAGAAAGGGGGAGGGAGAGAGAGAGGAGAGAAAACTAAGGAGAGAGAGAGAGATCTTCCATCAGTTGGTTGCTCACGTGCTGGCAACAACCAGAACTAGGCCAGGCCAAAGCCAGAAGCTCCCTCGTGTCAGGAACCCAAGAACTGGATCATTATCTGCTGCTTTCCAGGTGAATTTGCAGGAAGCTGGATTGGAAGAGGAGGTGTAATTCGAACCCAGGCATTCTGATATGGGACGCGGGTATCCCAAGCTGCAACATCTGCCACTTGACCACTTTTTGTTTTTTCAAGATTTATTTATTTATTTGAGAGATAGAGTTACAGAGAGGGAGAGAGAGAGAGAGAGAGAGAGAGAGAGAGAGGTCTTCCATCCACTGGTTCACTCTCCAGATGGCTGCAATGGCTGGAGCTGGGCCAGTCTGAAGCCAGGAGCCAGGAGCTTCTTCCAGGTCTGCCACATGGGCATCAGGGGCCCAAACACTTGTGCCATCTTCTGCTGATTTTCCCAAGAGCATTATCAGGAGCTACAATGGAAGTGGAGCAGCCGGGACTCAAACCAGCACCCAATTGGATGCCAACATCTCAGGCAGCAGCTTAACCTGCTACACTACAACACCAAGGCCCCCCAGCCTTCTATATGAACAATCCAACATGGGAAGAGGGATACACAGCAGACTCATAGAATGACAAATGCCCTAAACAGCACTCTGGCCTCAGAATCAGACCTTAAGGCATTCAGATCTGGCTAGAAAGCCCATGCGAGTATCTCAAGCTTAGAAAGCCAAGACACTGTGGCAAAAAATGACCTAAATGAAAGATCTCTGTGAGATCCCAGAGGAAAAAATGGGCCATCAAAGAAGGAGGTACCTTTCTCTGAAGGGAGGAGAGAACTTCCACTTTGATTATGGCTTTGTCTAAATAAGGTCGGAGTTTGCAAACTCAAGAGGCTTCCATAGCCTTGGCAGTTCATGACAAGAGCAGTAATTACTGATGTCATAAATAAGAGTGTCAATTGTTGAATTAACAACAGGAGTCACTGTGCACTTACTCCCCATGAAGGATCTCTGTCCTTAATGTGTTGTACTATGAGAATTAACGGTAAACTTAGTCTTCAAACAGTACTTTATACTTTGTGTGTCTGTGTGGGTGCAAACTGTGGAAATCTTTACTTAGTATATACTAAGTTGATCTTCTGTATATAAAGATAATTAAAAATGAATCTTAATGAAGAATGGGATGGGAGAGGGCATAGGATATGGGATGGTTTGTGGGTGGGAGCGTGGTTATCGGGGGAAGAACCACTATAATCCAAAAGTTGTACTTTCGAAATTTATATTTATTAAATAAGAGTTTTCTTTAAAAAAAAAAAAAAGAAGTGGAGCAGCCAGGACTCGAACCAGTGCCTGTATGGGATGCCAGCACTGCAGGTGGTGGCTTTACCAGATACACCACTAGAGCGCCTAAAATTCCATATGAATTTTAAGAGCAATATTTCCAGTCCCCCAAACAAAAATGCTCCTCACCTCCAACACAATGTGAATACCACTGGGAGTTCAAAATGAAATTGCACTTAATCTACTGATGAATTGGTGGAGATTTACCATCTTTGTGATACTGACTTTTTTCTATTATTATTTTTTATTTATTTGACAGAGTTAGTGAGGGAGAGAGACAGAGAGAAAGGTCTTCCTTCCTTTGCTTCACCCCCCACCCCCACCCCAAATGGCCAC
Organism: Lepus europaeus; assembly: GCF_033115175.1. Classification (NCBI taxonomy): domain Eukaryota; kingdom Metazoa; phylum Chordata; class Mammalia; order Lagomorpha; family Leporidae; genus Lepus; species Lepus europaeus. The sequence goes on along the minus strand of NC_084840.1, from coordinate 75,773,503 downwards.
CACGGCTGGAGCTATGCCGATCCGAAGCTGGGAGCCAGATGCTTCTTCCTGGTTTCCCACGCGGGTGCAGGCGCCCAAGCACTTGGGCCATTCTCCACTGCCTTCCCCGGCCACAGCAGAGAGCTTAACTAGAAGATGAGCAACTAGAACTAGAACCTGGCGCCCATATGGGATGCCGGCACCGCAGGTGGAGGATTAACCAAGCAAGCCACGGCACGGCCCCTTTCTATTCTTGAATAGGAAAAAAATTAATGGAAGCATCATCAAGCAGTGAAAGGATGTTGCCTAATTAAAGAGGTAAGACAGGGTGCTGAGGAGTTCATGAACACAAAGTCAAGGAGCAGCTGCTCCCTCCACTGCAGAGAGAGATGAAACAGGAAGGAACTAAGCTTGGAAAACAGCCTCCCAAGAGAATGACCAGAGCTAGCAGGAGAGGGTAATGGGCCTGACAGGTGTGTGCAGCTTCCTGATGGACAAGAAACTTATGAGGCTGGCACTGTGGCATAGTGGGTAAAGCTGCTGCCTGTAGTACCTGCATCCAAGAACAGTGCTGGTTCAAGTCCTGTCTGCTCCACTTCTGATCTCGTCCCTGCTAATGAGCCTGGAAAACAATGGAGGATGGCTCAAGTGCTTGGTTCCCATATGAGAGACCTGGAAGAAGCTCCTGGTTCCTGGCTTTGGTCTGGTCCGGCCCTGTGGATTGTGGCCATTTGGGGGAGTGAATCGGTGGGTGGAAAATCTCTCTCTGTCTCTCCTCATCTTTCTCTCTCTGTTAAACAAACAAAACTTTGGTGGGTGGGAAGTGGCCCACTTGATGCATATATTTGCTGAAGCACAGGCAAGTCCGTGAAAATCCAAAGGCCATCTCTTGGTTCAGTAAGGTGCAGGAGATACTCTGTGTAGGGTGAAAACCAGAGATTTTCCCACTGGTTGCTGTAGGAAAAGTCCTCCAGAACCAGGAAGAGTAGCTCTTCCTTTTAATGTCTCTTTAGCGCCATCTATGTGCAAAGTCAACAATTTGCACTGATGTTTAAAGGCAGAATAGTTATCTCCCCCTGATTGGCAATCACACAGCTGGGCACAGAAGAGTGACTTTGGAGCTGAGTGACAATAAATTGACAACTGGCGCAAACATGGGCAAAGTCATTGTGGCTCAGCAGGTTAGGCTGCTGCCTAGGAGGCCCGCATCCCATATTGGAGTATCTGGAAGGAATCTCACCTCTGTTTCCTACCCTGCTTCCTGCAGATGTGCCTGGGAGGGAGCAGAAGGTGGTCCAAGTGCTTGGGCTCCTGCCAACCATGGGGGAGACCCGGACAGAGTTCCTGACTACAGCTTTGACCTGGTCATGTGCCAGCTGTTGTGGGGATTGAAAAGAAATCAGCATGTGGAGGATCTGTCTCTCTTCATCTTTCCTTGTCCCAGCCTCCATCTGTTTCTCCACCTTTCAAATAAATAAATAAACACAAATTTTTAAGAAGTGTCATTGTGCTAAAAAAAAAATAAAAGTTTACAAGACAGTAATTTCCTGCCTCAATCTTCCCTAACTCCTGCACTTTTTCAGAGGCAACCTCTTAAAACTCTTGCTAGGTTTTTCCAGCAAAGAAGATCATATTTTTTAAGAGCACAGCAGGAAAAGGCTGTCTGGTTACACCCTGAGTCTGCCACTTACTAGCTGTAGGCTGAGTTACTTCCCTCTGGCGGGGCTTGAGTTTCCTTGCCTGTCAAGAGAGAATAATAATTTTGTCAACTTCATTGGGTGGGTATCTGATGGGACACTCAATAAATGATAGTTATTTTATTTTACTTCCATAGTAAATGGCATGCTACTATCACTCCTTCTTAATTTACTGATATTTGACAGCATTTGTTGCTTTTCTCTTGCTGGTTGGTAATTTCACACTTCTGTGTCATCACACCCTCCCTCACTTTCTCTTCTCTTGTTCTCTCAATGAAGTCATATGGAAACTTTTTTTAAAAAAGATTTATTTATTTATATGAAAGGCAGTGTTACAGAGAGAGGGAGAGAGAGAGAAGAGAGAGAGAGATATCAATCTTTATCTACTGATTCACTTCCCAAATAGCTACAATGATCGAGGCTGGGCCAGGCCAAAGGCAGGAGCCTGGAACTCCTTCTAGGTCACCCAGGTAGGTGTAGGCACCCAAGGATTTGGACCATTTTCCACTGCTTTCCTAGCTGAATTGGAAGTGGAGCAACTGGGACTTGAACCAGTGTCTATATAGGATGCTGGCATTGCAGGTGTCAGCTTAACTCACTGTGCCACAATGCCAGCCCCAGAAAATTTTCAAGATCTACAGTCAATGTTTGAATTATTCTTACTATGAAAATTCATTTGTAGCTTAGCCAAATAATTCAAACAACTTGTTGGATTTTCCCTCAAGTTTATAATTATGTCTTGTTTTATTTGCTTTGGTTTATTCATCCCTATTGCTGTTTTCCCCCAAAATAGCATAAAATGCTCAAAACAACTGATCACATATTTAACCTTAATTAAAATGTTTGATCAATTATCAAAAATTTTAAATTTGTTTCAAAATTTGTCTGATGTTGAATAAACTATTTTAATTTCTCTCTCTTTTCTCTCTGGGTCTCACTGTACTTTTGTTGCTTTTCTCTCTCCTGCTCATAACTCTCTTTCACCCCTCCATTCTCCTGCTGGCACCTGCAGAGTTTGCTACCTACAGCTGCAGAAGATTTTGCCTGGAGCTTTTCTTCATCACTCGCCTCTTTGGACATCCTTTTGATGAAACAAGTCCTTTAAAAGGGAGATAATCCTTCAAAATCTTTCCATAACAGTAAATCTAATTTTTTTACCTTCACTCTTTTTTTTAAAAAGATTTACTTATTTATTTGGAAGTCGGAGTTACACAGAGAGAAGGAGAGGCAGAGAGAGAGAGAGAGAGAGAGAGAGAGAGAGAGAGAGAGTCTTCCATCTGCTGGTTCACTCCCCAATTGGCCATAATTTGGATTGGCTGCGCTGATCCAAAGCCAGGAACCAGGTGCATCTTCCAGGTCTCCCACGCAGGTGCAGGGGCCCAAGGACTTGGGTCATTTTCTTCTGCCTTCCCAGGCCACAGCAGAGAGCTAGATGGGAAGTGGAGCAGCCGGGTCTTGAACTGGCACTCATATGGGATGCTGGCACTGCAGGTGGCAGCTTCACCTGCTATGCCACAGCGCCAGCCCCTTACCCTCACTCTTGATTGTATAACGTGACAAATCCACTAGAGAGTGATCTCTTCTCCCTGCCCCCTCTCCACCCCCAGAAATACCCCTTTTTAGGGGGAAAATACCCTTCTAGTAGAAATAAAATAAACCTGGAAAGTAATTCAAAAATTATACTTAAAAATGACAAAAAGTTAGAGCAAAGACAACAGTGGATGGGAGATTAAAAATGACTTTTGAAAGCAGAAGTGCAGATAGCGAATGGCCACCAACTCCAGCATAGCAGTGATGTGAGCATCCATAGACTAAAGAGAGGTGAGCCCTGCACCCTGCAGAGTCTGAGAGGCCCAGGTCTCAGGTAATGGGCAAAGGCAGCATGGTAGTTACACTGAGAGTTTGGCTGGATATAGAAGTATAGTTGAAAACTATTTTCCTTGATAGTTTTAAAAGCTTTCCTGCAGTGACTATTACGATCCAATTGCACTCTTAAGACAGCTGATGTTATTTGAATTCTTTGTCATTTGTATGTAATCTGTTTTGTTTTTATTTTTCTTTTCTGAAGCTTTTAGGACCTTCTTACCCTCGGGGGAGTGAAATCTCAGTGTTTACACTTTAGTGCTTTGGTTTGGAAATTTATGCTCATTTTAGAAAGAGATTTATTGATTTATTTATTTGGAAGGCAGAGTGACAGGGTGGGGAGACCGATCTTCCATCTGCTGAGTTCACTCCCCAAGTGGCCACAATGGTAGGGTCTGGGTCAAGCAGAAACAAGGAGCCTTGAGATCCATCCTGGTCTCCCACATGAGTGGTAGAGGCCTAGGCACTTGGGCTATCTTCTGCTGCCTTCCTAGGCACATTAGTAGGGAGCTGGATAGGAAACGGAGCAGCTGGGACTCAAACCAGTGTTCTGATATGGGATGCTGGTGTTGCAAGCAGCAGCTCTATCCGCAGTGCTATAATGCTGGGGCCCATTTTACTGATTTTGCAGAACACTTGTTAGGTTCCTTCAATCTTTACCCCTTTGCCATGAAATTTGTGTTATTTTATTTCCAGTTTCTACTTATGTTGTTTTCTCTTTTCACTTACTTTGCCACTCCTAACAGCCTGAAACTTGGCTTATTAGATAATTTTCTTATGTCTTCATTTCCCGTTCTAAGTTATCCTCACTATGTTCTGTACTCTGAGACATTTTCAACATTTGTGTTGATTTTCTACTCACTTTACGTACCTGAGGTTCCTCAATCTCTTTATTCTTGCTCATTGCTCTCCCTTTGTGATCTCCTTTTCTGGTTTGAAGTATGAAACACCTTCTCTTTTGACTCTGAGGGTTACTGACTACTTATGTATTTGAAGTTCTTTACTATTGCCTGCATTTTCTGTGTGTTTTCTTTTCTCTGGATATATGCTTCCGTTTCTCTGTTATTGGAGACTTTACTTTCCTCAAATATCTGGTGTCTGGTCATTAAAATTTGCAAAGGAAGAACCAAAATATCTCTGTTGTACTGTAATTGCAAGCACTGCATATGTTAGTAGAGTTTTGTTAATTTGTTTTTGTTTGGCTAGTTGGTTGACTTACTGTATGATGTCCAGCCAGATATTTAGTCAAATTTGGCAGGAATGCTTCATATAGACATTTTCTTAGTGGCTATTCCATTTCTTTAAAGAAGATTCCCTCAATCTCTTTCTTGGGCTAGTGGCAAGTATTATTTAACCAACTGCTCCCTTTCTAGGAGCAATGCAGGAAAAATGAGCTACAAGTAGCATATTTTGCAAAAATCTCACTTAATTCTTCTGTTTTTGAGTCTATCATTTTCTATTTTGTACCGCACCTGCCCTTAGATTCAAAGATGCTCAAGTTCAATTTATAAGGGGATAACTTTCTTGTATCTTGTATATGGTGAATGGGGTTGGTTTCTTGATTACATGTGATAGGGTAGAGGACTAACATCTAACTCATCTGACATGGATTTTCATCCAGTCCACCTATTTTCAGAATAGAACACCACCTTTTCTTTATGTTACCTGCTGTCTCCTGTGTTTCTTGGAGTCTCTGTTTAGTCTTTGAGTTACGATGCTCTACATGGAGTTGACTGCCGGTTCACTCCCCAGATGGCCACAATGGCTAGAGCTGCACAGATCTAAAGGCAGGATCTTTCTCTGAGTCTCTCAAGTGGGAGCAGGGGCCCAAGGACTTGGGCCATCTTCCACCGCTTTCCCAGGCCACAGCAGAGAGCAGAATCACAAGTGGAATAGCCGGGACTCAAACCAATGCCCACATGGCTGCCAGCACTGCACGCAGCAGCGTCACCTGCTAAACCACAGTGCTGGCCCCTACCTGTGTACTGAAACCATGAAAATATTTTATTTTATTTTAAAATATTTATTCATTTATTTGAAAGTCAGAGTTACACAGAGAGAGGAGAGGGAGAGGGAAAGAGAGAGAGAGAGAGAGAGGTCTTCCATCCGATGGTTCACTCTCTAATTGGCCTCAATGGCCAGAGCTGTGCCGATCCGAAGCCAGGAGCCAGGAGCCAGGAGATTCTTCTGGGTCTCCCAAGTGGGTGCAGGGGCCCAAGGACTTGGGTCATCTTCCAGTACTTTCCTAGGCCATAGCAGAGAGTTGAATAGGAAGTGGAGCAGCTGGTTCTCAAACCAGCACCCATATAGGATGCTGGCACTTCAGGCCAGGGTGTTAACCCGCTGTGCCACACCACTGGCCCCATGGAAATATTTTAAATATTTGCTAATTTTTTCTAACTCAAATGATTAATTGGTGTTTGTCTTAGTCTGTTTGGGCTGCTAATGCAAAGTACCTTAAATGGGGTAAAGTATAAGCAAGAAAAAATTCTTGTTCACAGTTCTGGAGGCTTGAAAGTCTTGTTCACAGTTCCAACAGAGGACAGTGCTGTGGTGTAGAATGCTAAGCCTCCACCTGTAGTGCTGGTATCCCATATGGATGCTGGCTTGAGTCCCGGCTGCTGCACTTCCAATCCAGCTCCCTCTTAATGCATCTGAAAAAGCAGCCCAAGATGGTCCAAGTGCTTGGGCCCCACACCCACATGGGAGACCCAGATGAAGGTCCCTGCCCAGGCTGTTGTAGCCATTTGGTAAGTGAACCAACAGATGGAACATCTCTCTCTCTCACTCTGTGTGTGTGTGTGTGTGTCTCCGTCTCTCATCTATCTCTGCCTTTCAAATAAATAGATCTTAAAAAAAAAAAAAAAGTTCCAGCTGCGATGTCAGGTAGGGCCTGTTCCTCAGAAGGGCCCTCTTTGCTGCATCTGCACGTGACAGAAGGGACACACAGGTTCCAGCAAACCTCTTTTATAAGGAATGCTAATCCCATTCACAAGGATAGAGCCCTCAGGATCTCCTGGGGTCCCTGCTTCTTAATACAATCAGTATGGGATTGGTTTCAGTATGTGAATTTTGGAGACATTCAAGCCACACCAGTGTTTACAGACTTATTCTGTCCTATTTTTTAAGTCATCTTATGGATAGTGTTAAGGGTTAGGTGAGCCAGTGACATAGCATTTTATTATTTTTATGAGATAATGTCATATAAAAATGTAAAATGATACAAGTATTTTTGTTTCCATTCTCATTAAATGTAATCTTAAATTTAACTTTCAATCTAAAGACATGATTATGTGGCAGTTGTTCATCCCAAACTTCAAATCAGGTTGATATCTGGACTGGAAGTGCTGCCTATGTGTGCTGCACAGGAACTGGGAAATTTTCTCTTCCTTGGGAGAAAATTGCTTTTAATACACAAGGTACAGTAGCGGCATGATTTGTGAGCTTGTTAGTCACTCTTAGTAGTTCTTGCTATCTTTCCATAAGTGTTGCTTCAGACGTGAAACTTCCAAGTGTTACCGAGACATCTAACACCACATCTCTGGCAGCTGAAGTCAGAGCCCTACTAAAGAAAGTTAACATGTTTTCCTCAGTGATAGAGATCAAGAGGGAAAAAACGGAAGCCAAGAGGTGTACTTGCTTATTCTTAGTGAGAGTGACTAATTCTGAGCTGCTATTAAGTTGGTGGATCCCTGGGTAAGAAGAATCCCAGATGCTAGATTCAGGCAGCAGGTTTAGGAGGAGGTGTGGGGTGGGTACAGCTGGGCAGGAGTGGAAAAAAGCCAGATTTTCTAATCTAAAACAGTTGGGCAGATGAAAGATGACAGAATGCAGATGAAGCCATAGGGTGGAGTGTGGACCTTCTAATCCTCCTATGAGAGCCTTGACATTGGTAAATAGGCTTTTTTTTTTTGACAGGCAGAGTGGACAGTAGAGGGAGAGGGAGACAGAGAGAAAGGTCTTCCTTTTGCCGTTGGTTCACCCTCCAATGGCCGCCGCGGTAGGTGCGCTGCGGCCGGCGCACCGCGCTGATCCGATGGCAGGAACCAGGTGCTTCTCCTGGTCTCCCATGGGGTGCAGGGCCCAAGGACTTGGGCCATCCTCCACTGCACTCCCTGGCCACAGCAGAGAGCTGGTCTGGAAGAGGGGCAACCGGGACAGGATCGGTGCCCTGACTGGGACTAGAACCCGGTGTGCCGGCGCCGCAAGGCAGAGGATTAGCCTACTGAGCCGCGGCGCCGGCCAAATAGGTTGTTATTAAGGCACTGAGTCTCCCCCATCCACTGGCTGACCCAATATATAAAGACAGAATTGGACAAGGTGGCTGTGAGCAATTAAAAACGCTATGCATATGCAGAATTTTCTTTCTGTATTCACTGCTGTCTTGCAAAGCTAGTTTTTATTGCTCTTAAAACAGACGGGACACACAACCTGCTTCAAGTAGCAACAGGTTCTTGACATGTGAATCTGGGATTAAAAAGCTGAATTCAAAGCAGGAAAAGGGGCTGGTGCTGTGGCATAGCTGGTAAAGCCTCTGCCAGCAGTGCTAGCATCCTATACGGGTGCCGGTTCGAGCCCAGCTGCTCCACTTCTTATCCAGCTCTCTTCCATGGCCTGGCAAAGCAGGGGAAGATGGCCCAAGTTCTTGGGCCCCTGCAGCCATGTGGGAGACCTGGAAGAAGTTCCTGGCTCTGGCTTCAGATCAGCTCCATTCTTGCTGTTGCAGGCATCTGGGGAGTAAACCAGCAGATGGAAGACCTTTCTTTCTTCTCCTCTCTCTGCCTCAGCCTCTCTGTAACTTTACCTTTCAAATAAAATAAATAAATCTTTTTTTTAAAAAAAAAAAAGTAGGAATAATATTATAAAGTAAAAATATGGTCTTAATGTATCATCAAGATGATTTTTTACTTGAGGTGGTGGATTTCAGAGAGCATTTGTCATGGTTTCATGTATTTGTATATATTTTTTTTGTCTCTTATGAGATAGTATTTTAGGTGCTGGTTCCTGATGGTGTTCCTGTCATTTTTTCTAGAAACAGTGGTCTGGTTTCTATTACATCAAGAGAAAATGTGTCCATATTAGCAGAAGATCTGGAAGATTCCTTGGATGTTTCTGTTGCTGCACCAAGCAGTGAGGTAATATGGTTCCATAAGAATTGTTGAGTTTTATTTTTATCAAAGTATTTCACACAAATGATACACACACAAAAAGCCAGATAGTTTTAAAAGATTTGTGATGAAAACATTAGCTACATCCCTTGTCCCCTTTGTCTTCTTTCCTAGATCAGCTACTTTTGAATATTAGTAGTTTCTTGTTATTTTTTTTTGTAGCTTTGTGTTATTCTTGGAATATTTAATGGCCTCATTTGATATTTGCTTCTTTTTTGATTAAAAAAAAAAAATCTGTTGTAGCCACCCACACTCTCCAGCAGCTCTGTGAAGTGCTTCTCAGTACTGTATGGTGTTTCCATAGACACCTCTCTGGAAACTTAACATCTGCACAGCTGTGATTCTTAGACTTTCCTTGTGTTTTGTCTTTAAATCCTCATCAGAACTGGCCCCCTGTCCTGAATACAGAGGTCTGCCTTTGTCTCCCCCTAGTTCTGCCATTCGCTTTTCTCCTGATTTCCACTTTCCTGTTCTCTAGTTTCCGTTATTTGTTATCTTGAAGGTGACTTGTGAAAAAGATAGTATGGTTAAAACCATAATTTTTTTTCTGTCATTCTGAAACCTGGGAAGACCCTTTACCCTCAAGATTTTTATCATTTATGTTACAGGAGACTAAAAAGTAATACTGTTTGGGACATTGTTCATTTGAATAGTATGTGAATGCATAGACTTTCTGTAATTCAAAATTAAAATGATTTGGCAGCATTTCAACAGAAAGTAGATATTTTTATTTTGACATAATCATGCAGTCATTGTAATAGTGCTGTATATTGTGAAGCTGTCTTACAATATTCCATTTCTTTAAAATTTTTCTGAAAAGTTATTCTTATAATCAGCCACTATGCTTAATATGTACATTGTGATGAGTTGTATTGGTAAATCTGTAAAAAGCTTGTGTTGGTTATGATGAGATCTCCAGATATTACTCACAATATAATGCCTGAATTATCTGCCTTTCTTATAGGATTTTGGTCAATGATTTGATATGTGCGTAAACAACACATATGCATGCATGTGTTCTTTCTATCATGGGGTGGGGTCCAGTTTTTAATTTGTAATTAAGAATGTTCTGATACATTCACCTCTAACCTAAAGTTTGTTGTTTGTTACAGACTTGTGATGTATGGTTTTTCAGAATACTGCAAAGAGTGAAACCATTGCACAAGAAGATAAAACCAAGTTACTAAAAGCTGCTTTTCTGCAATATTGTAGATAAAATATATTTCAACTATTTGCAGCAAAATGGACACTACTGGAGCACATTATGTTGAGTGAAATATGCTATACCCAGAAAGACAAATACCATATATTCCCCCTATTTGAATTTAGGGAAAAAAAGAAGAAATGTTTGTGCATCAGTATTACTGCAAATACAGTTTGTAAAATTTTGTTTTATAACTTTGTGAAACCAACAGTTAACAATCTTATAGTACCATAGTTTTAATGATCTGTAATTACTTTAAAATTTACTGCATAAGGGCAAAATGATTATTTTCCTATTCAATTACTGTTTACAATCATTGTCAATATTCTCACTAAACTGACATCATTTTGCTTTTTACTTGTTAAACTTATTTGGTAACATATTAAGTAAGCCTTTTTACTGTAATGATATTTGAAAATTAGCTCTCTGAAAAACTAAACCAAAGACAAAGAAAAGGGAGAAGGAAACAGATGGAAGGGAGAAAGGTGGAGGGAGAAAGGTGGAGGGAGAAAGGGACTATCATTAAGTTCTTACAATTGTGTCTACAAAGCACACTGAGTCTGTGAAACACTAATTAAAATTAAAAGAAAATACAAAGAAAAACGATGGATATTAATTTGTTCCCTACATCACTGCTCACCTATTTGCAAAAAAGAAATGCAAAAACTCAGTATAGAACTAAGAAAATGAGGTACATTAAGTAAATAACAGATACAGAAACATATTAACTAGAAACAGTATGGTACATAAAAAAAACTACATATGATGTCACAAGAGAAAACTTTGAAACATAGGTTAACATGCCAATTAAAAAAGTCACTTCATTGCACACCACAAGTACTTGAGTTCAGTATCCACTTCCAGCTCCTGACTCTAGCTTCCTATTAATGTGGACCTATAAGGCAGTTGTGATGGCTCAAGAAATTGGGTACCTGTTTCTGGCTCCTGACTCTAGCTTCCTGTGTTCTGGACCTGGAGGGAAATGGTTATGGCTCAAGTATTTGGGCATGCATTACCCATGTGGGAAACATGGAATGAGTTCCCAACTCCTCAACTCAGCCAGTCTCAGGCCCAGTAAGTTGCAGGAACCAGGAAGTGAACCATCAGATGGGAGTCCTCTTTATATCTTTTTCTTGCATTGTGTGTCTGTGTGCATATGTATATGTACATGCATGTATCAGTACCTGCCTCTGAAATAAATTTTCAGGATAAAAATCACACATTTAAAAAAAAATGTTAACTTTATTGATTTGAAAGGAAAGAGAGCTCTCCTAACTACTCCCTCACACTTCAAATGCCTGCAAACAGCTAGGACTTGGTCAGGATGAAGCTGGGAGCCAGGAACTCAGTCTCTCATGTAGGTGACAAGTACCCAGATACTTTTGCCATCACCTGATGTCTCCCAGGACACACATTACCAGGAAAGCTGGAATTGGAAATGGATCCAGAATTTAAGTCTGAGCACTGTAACACAGGACACAGACATCCCAAGGACTGACTGAACTCCCACACCAAATGTGCACCCCCAAGAAAGCTTTTAGCACCGACAAATGACACTCACAGGGTGTTAAAAAGCCTAAAGCTAGTATTTGGTGATCTTTCAAAGCTAAATAAAAAATCCCTTGGATTTTTCTGCATATCTTCCTTTCCCTTTATGTAGCATATTATGACAATTCTGACAAGTTTTCCTCTCCAATCTCTTCATTTGTAATGCCTAACTGAATTCCGGTCCTGATTTCATAATATTAGAGTACAGACCAAAAACAATCATTTTTCACTGGTTAATATCTGTCTGGTTGGTAACTATTATGTCAACAGAATTAAATAGGAAATGACAACAGCAACAACCAAAAAATAAAAAAAAAAAATCTCAATAATCTTAAAATTTCTCCCCACACTAGTCACATAAAAAAAATTTAATGAAACTCAAACTCTGTGACAACAGGAAAAATCCTCCACACTGTAAATCATCTAAGACAAAAAATATTTCAAATGCATCTGCCTATCCCATCAATTTAAAAATATTCTAGAATGCGTTGGTAAGTATTCCTTTTAATTTATTAAAACCAAGGTAAGAGTTTTTATTGGAAATGACAATAAATAAATAAAATATACCACGGGACAACATTTTGTCCCAGCAGGAATACAGAAGTGCCCAGCCACTCTCCCAGACTGCAGCCCATCGTCTGTGTGCCGGGTGCTGCTCCCCAGAACCTCCACGAATAGTGAGGGCCCTGTCAGACACTGGGGTTGCAACTTGAAATGGAGGTTCACTCCTGCCACAACTTGCAGCCACAGTCTCATCAGCACCCAAATAACAAAGCCAGCTAAATGCTGTGGACCACAACCTCCAGGCGAGAGAGGCTGGTGCTGGCACACCCGCCATCTGACTCTCCATCCGCACTGCCAACACCTGGACTGTCTCAACCCAGCACGACCAGGATCACTAACTCTGGAAGCCGGCGGTTCCCAGATGATGGTGGGAACTCACTGCTAGCAGGCAGCCTGTCCCCAGGTGAAAAGCTGACTGCCAGGCAGTGGCCGTGGACAACTAGCACCCAAAGAATATTGACCCCTCACCCTCCCTTTCCTCTGGACGCCATGATGCAAAGGCAGGGGGAGGGGGAGCATCTCTGTGTGCAGGCCATGAAGACCCAAGAGGCCCACCGGCGCCAAGGGGACCTGCATCCCACACCTCCGTGCCCATGGCCTGAGGCTTCTTCGCCACTGCCTCTCCGCTGCTGCCTGCTTCTCTGCACTACCCCACCCATTGCCACAGTCAACGCCACCTCCCAACTGCACGTCCCTGGCCACGACGCCCCACGCGCCACCAACGCAGACTCGCCTTTCCCAGCCTGCAACGCCTCACACTTCGGAGACACCGCTGCTGCCGCCGCCCATGAGGAACTACACTTCAGCGCCGCTGCCCCTCGTCTCACCAGCTCCCCCGCCACCTGGTTCTCCCTTGCTGCCCTCTGTGTGGCTGCCGCCACCATAGGCTTACACCTCCCTGCCTAGGAAGCCCCATGCTTCACCAAGGCGGACTTAGAGCCGTGCTTCCCCACCAACGACCAGAACCGCCCCACGGGTCGCTGCCACCACCTACTTTACCCCGGCTGCTCAGTGTGTCCCTGTCGCCGACCGCGGAGTCACTGCTGCCCCACCCCGCCTCTCCACTGCCCACCGCCTAACTGCGCTTCCCTCCCATGGCGCCCCACTGGACGCTGGCGTCCACACCCACACCGCTACCCTCCCGGACACTGAGGCTGCCACCGCTGCCGGCCAACACGGACTGAGCAAAGCTGCCGCCACGGCCTGGTTCCCACCGCTGAAGACTTCTGCTCCCCGGCCTGTCCAGAATGCGGCAATCCTCACCGACACCCACACCGAGCCGCGCTTCCCCACCGCCGACCTCACTGCCACTGTGCTAGGGCTCGCAGGTGCAGACCTGCGCTGCCTCGCAGACGGCCACAGGCTACGGAGTCGCCCCTGCTGCCCCATCCCTCCTCTCCGCTGCCCGCCGCCCAACTGCGCTTCCCCGCCCCCCACGCCCCACGGGCCGCTGACGCTGATGCCCCCAGGCCTCTGCTGCCAGTGCTGACGCCGCTGCCTGATGACACAGCCCTGCGGCCCTGACACCCCTTGGTTCCCCCCTGCTGCCAGACAGGCAGCCACCACCGAAGTCTTCTTCTTCGCCACCCAGGACGCGGGACGCTTCGACGCCACCACTGCCTGCCTCGCCACTGCTGTCCAGTGGTGTCACCACAATACCGGTACACACCTGCTCTTCCTGGCCGACCGCCCAGCGCTCCCCGAGTTGCTCTCCCCGCATCCTTCCTCGCAGCGGCTGGCGGCTGAACTGTGCTGATACCACTGATGCTGACGCCCCACAAGCACCGACGCCTACGCCACATGGGACGCTGCTCCCACGCTGACCTGCGCGAGGCTGTGGCCAGCCCAGGTTTTCGCTGTCTTAGCGGGCCAGTGCTTCGCTGCTGGCCCACTGCGTGGCCACGAACTCGGGACTCTGCTGGGCAGACTGCCCTCTCCCTGGACGTCAACAAACGGTGAGTGTACCTGGCCACGGGGAAGGGGAGGGATACCTGAGCGGGGGGTCGAGCGGGCAGGGAAGTGGACGTCTCTCTTGCTGAGTGGCATGGGGAACCCGGGTGCCCCAATGTCACTGCCGATACATACCCGCATTTCCTCGGGGACCGCCAGACACTTCCCCAGTGTCGCCGCTGCCGCCACTTTGTCCTTCTCAGCTGCCCGCAGACGAACTGAGCATCCCCGCTCTCCCCTGGTGCCCCAGGCAGACGCCTATGTTGCCTGCCACGCCTCTGCTGCCGGGTGCCGAGGCTGCCACTGACCTGCTTGAGGTCCTGCTGCCCCAGGCTTTTGGGTAATCTTTGCCGGAGACCTGTGCTTTGCCGCCTGTACTTGTCTGCTGGGTACCTTTCTTCCTGGACCCCAGGTTTATAATCTTTGGAAGGGAGATATTCTCTTTTTCAAACAAACAGGAAAAAATAGATGTAACAGAATTTCAAATAAGTAACATAAGCACATGAAAAGAAAAAGATCCAATTAAAATAGCTTATATGCACGGTTTTTAGCCACAAGCACCAAACAGCTTTAAAACAAACACTGAGGGTGGTGCTGTGGTGCAGCAGGTTAAGCCCTGGCTTGCAGTGCTGGAATCCCAAATGCACAGCAGTTCAAGTCCTGGCTGCTCCACTTCTGATTCAGCTCTCTGCTAAGGCCTGGGAAAGCAGTGGAAGATGGCCCAGATCCTTGGGCCCCTGCACCCGTGTGGGAGACCCGGAGGGAGCTCCTGGCTCCTGATTTCAGATCAACTCAGCTCTGGCTGTTGCGGTCATTTGGGGAGTGAACAAGTGGATGGAAGACCTCTCTCTCGCTGGCTCTATCTTTCTCTGTAACTCTTTCATATAAATAAAATAACATCTTAAAAAAATGAGCTCTAATAAGTCTGTTTCTGAAATGGCCTATATTAGCAATTCATTTTTTAAATTAAAAACATTTTACTTGCAAAACAGAAGTTGTATGTACTTAGAGTATACAACATGTTTTCAAATACATCCACACTGTAGGATGGCTAAATTGAACTAATTAAAGGTGTGTGTTACCTCACATACTTGATCATTTTTGTCATAGTAAGAACACTAAATCACTCTCATTTTTAGCAAGATGTCCCAGTGATTCTAATACAAACATGAGGATTATTAGCTGGTCACTCCTATGTGTCAGCCTACAATAGTGACTGACACAGGAGCTCTCAGTGGATTTGAAACACAATCAGCTACTGAAGCTTTGGACAAATGTTTTTACAAGTAGCATGGATACCCTTGAATGCATTGCTCTCTACACTAAATAAGAGTCTGGTAAAATGTTAGATATAAGAAAGAGAAAGCAATAACAAAACAAAGTCAGAGGCAGGTGCTTTTTTCTCAGCATTTAGAAAATCTATCTTCTTTTTTAAAAAAATGGGAGAATAAAAACAAATCCTTTTAGCTATGTGTGCTACTACCATGCTATGTCTAAAAAATTTTATGTGTACTATTAAAACTGATTTCAAATATCAGTCTCATCATTAGGTTGTGAATTTGTACAAATTCAGATATAATAGCAATCTCTAACAGGTTAGATATCTTGCATACTTGGTGCCATCAATGGGATTATAGTTTTTTTTTAATGCAATGTATTATTCAGAGGAAATAAAAAACCCTGTGCTGAAATTAATTTTAATGTTCACTAAATATTGTCCCCAGCCCTTCTGGCAATTAAACAGGGTGGGAAAAACCCTGCTCTATAGACCTTCCTTTGAATAATTCAACCTTAAGTGGCATAATCACAGAGGGCTAAGCTCTAGACTGTCTGTGGTCACTTGACCAGTGACAAACTAGAATGTGTCTGAGCACCACTGACTGGCCTCACCACACGCAGTACAAAAGCTCTATGCTGCAGTCCCAGAGCTGCAGTGCACTGTAATTGTGCATAAGAATATTTTTCCTTTCTGTGCTCTAAACATAAATCAATGAAGTACTTCACTCTGTTAGCTTGAATCTAACTTCTCTTGTTTTTAGAGCCTGAGAAAATAAAGCCATCCAGTGTTTCTCTCTGGACAAAAATAATGCATTGCTAGAACCAGATTCAGTATCACTATAGTTAAAAGATCCTAGCCAGACTGTTCTATCTTAGAAACAACAAATATTCAAACACTTTGAAACAGTTATGGAAACCCCTACTTTACTTTGGTTAAGTTTAGTAGTTTGTGTACTAACTTGTTGATATAATTATCCATTTTAAATAAAGGTTTATATTCAATCCCTACCCTCTTTCAATACAGAATCTACACAAACTGTGCATAGTATATGCTCTCATACACTTTGGTTTTAACTCTTTAAACATTTCTAGATGAATGGCTAATTTAGTATTAACCAAGTGTAGTGATGTTTACTTTTGGGATGGCTGAACACAATTCATGCCAATGGAATTAACTTCAGAGAACTAAATAGTTTAATAAAGAATAAAAACCTGACTTTATATTCTGTACAAATTTGCTTAGAGGTAGATTGCTAGAGTATCTCTTTTCTTCTAAGTACCATTAAAATAGGTATCTGAGTCTGGAAAAATGAACCCTTCAGCAAAGTGTGCAAGAAAACTTGGCTGACTGGGTAAGAACCACTCCCATCCTTCTCAGCTCTATCTGATGGGAACTATCCAGAATGCTTTCAATATAATACCTTCATATATACTACTCTGGGAAAATCTTGACCTCATTTAGCACTGTGCTCTTCAGATTGAGATACTTTACACCTGTGTGTTATTACATTAGAACCACCCAGGGAGCCTTTCAAAAAGCACCAATGTCCATAAATATAAAATAGGCAAAAGTTATCTACAATGGAGAATAATCTGAACAACAGCGCTCTGGGGAGAAGGGGATGGCAGTGGGTACCATCACTGGGACAACAGTGGTGAGTTTTCTATGGCTCAATGGGATTGGGATTACACTAGCGTGTGCCTTTGTCTACTGCTCAAATGGTACTCTGAACACTTCCGCATGCCACTCAAAGTAGATTTTACCTTAAAGTAAAAAAGCCACCAAGGTATAGGTACCACTTCCAAAGATTCTGATAAAATTGGTTGAGGGTTGGAACCCATGTATTCATAGTTTATAAAAATCTTTCCGTTTTCCTGATAGGCAGTCCTGAGAAGCACTACCTCAGCTTTATAAAACACTCTGCTTAAAGAAACATGTGCAGGCATACACTGGGACAAGTTCAAACGTTAACCTTTGCTGCTGTACTCAAAGCATAAAGTTGTATATCTTGAAAAGTTTTCTTTGAAAGTGATTTCAAGGTTAATCTGCATTATTTTAAAAATTCTCGGCATATCCGGCATGGTCTCTATCTGATTACTTACACAAAAAGGAATATAATATATGTCAAAATTGCTGTGGTAGTTATGTTTTAGCTGTTTGTTGGCTCTTTTCAGTTACCAAAGTGAGAAACTACAACGATTTTGGCTATGTGAAAAGATGGAGCAAAATAAATTTTACGAACAGGATTATTTTTCCTGCAAGCTTCCATATGCCCTTGTGTATTTATTTTTTTAATTACTGCCCAATATGTCTTTTCAAGATTCCACTATAGACATTATGAGGCCATTCTCAAGAACTTATATGCCCGTTCACACATTATTTGATAACAGCATGGTGGTCCTAGACCTCCCACTATCCAAGGCTGGGCCACAGTGGCTAACAGATTCTGCTTCTCAGATGCAAAGGCTCAGAAGCTTTCCTGAGGAACTGACACAAACATGAGAGGATCCTTAAAAGAAGCAAAATCTCTAATTTGTAAGAACAAAATATTTGCTATGACATTCTCTCACATTTGATAAACTATTGATTTGCCTTCCTATACTTCCATAGTTTAAATTTAGTATTTCACAAGAGAAATAAAGTGTTTTCCCTTCTGTCATAGGGCTGTGATTTCTTAGGTTACGGATTGTAGAGAAGCCTTATTGGCATTCACAGAAAAGTGTTTCAGCTGGTGTCCAGGTACTTTGGTACAAGTGGCCTACATATTTAAAATATTTTGAATAAAGGCTGGCGCTCTGGCTCACTTGGTTAATCCTCTGCCTGCGGCACCAGCATCCCATATGGGCACTCGGTTCTAGTCCTGGTTGCTCCTCTTCCAGTCCAGCTCTCTGCTGTGGCCCGGGAGGGCAGTAGGGGATGGTCCAGGTGCTCAGGTGCCTGCACCCATGTGGGAGACCAGGAAGAAGCACCTGGCTCCGGATTGGCATAGCAGCCATTTGGGGGGTGAACCAAAGGAAGGAAGACCTTTCTGTCTCTCTCTCTCACTGTCTGTAACTCTACCTGTCAAATAAAAAAAAATGTTTTTGAGTAAAAGCTACTGTGACTAACAGAAATTACAGGAGTAGCTTCTAAGATAAACATTATGTTTATAACATAACTAAGCAAACAGTTTCTGACAACAAGGTTAGCACATCATAAAAACAGTGCTCCATAATATCTGCAGATTGCTTCAGATTTAGTTCTTTCACAGGCTTACACGAATTATACCTATCCTCTACAATGCAGGCCTCAGCATTCTCTGTAAAGGCCTTTTATCAGTGTTAGGTCAGAACCCACCAAAATAAGGCTCAGTAAGTAGTGGTACCTGTTCATATTACCTGGTATCATATGGAATGTCTTTGGTTAACATCTACAAATGGAAAGAACTTCCCATTACACAGCAAAGTTGCTTCAGCTTTTAATGTGGCAATAATCAGAAAGCTGAAGCTATATATAGGAAGCACATATATTTGTGCAAGACATCTACTGAAGTAAGATGTTCTTAATGTCCTAGATAACTGAGTAGTTGCCCTCCTTACTTTAAGAGAAGAAGTGATAGAAAATTTTATACATGTTCTTAAGCAAAGGATTCTCAAGCCAATGACAAATAATTGTTTGGCTATATCAAATCAGATGGTTCCAGGTAGACACAACAAAGTCTGAGTCTAGTAGCTCAGTCACACTCAGTGCTGTAAGTGGCCTTGGCTGGAAGTCTCAGAGATTGTTCATCCTGTTTATCCATAGCATACTACTAATGAAGCCCACGGATCATTATTGAAGGAACATTCAGGACCACTATTTGAAAAAACACTCAGAACTAAATGCCTTTACTTGTCTGAAATTTTCAATTTTTCCTCTAGACCCAGTTTTAATATTTTGGCAGAGAATAAACTAGTATAAGTCTCTATTATTTCAGGACAGTGAGTATTCCAAAGAAAGTTCAAAATCAGAAATTCAGATATCTTTCATCAGTTTAATATATTTATGTTGCTACAGTTCATCTCATTCAAGCTCCCCACCTCTGACTAAACAACACAAGGGCTTCAAACTCTGATGATTCCAAACCTCCAGAATATTTCTTCCACAACAGACTAGATGAGAGATCAACAAGCTGTTCCTGCGAAAGTACTAAGCAATCAGTATTTTGAGCTTTGCATCTTTGGTCTCTGTCTCAAATGCTTACCTCTGCTGTTAAAGTATCCATAAATAAATACTCATTACATTCATATGGCTGTGTTCGAATAAAACTTTTGGACATTGTAATTTGCATTTTTATCATCTCACATGTCACAAAACATGATCCTCTTGATTTTCTTCAACAATTGAAAAATGTAAAAGACATTCCCATACTGCTCATAGGCAGTACAAAACCACAGGTTATTCCTTGGACTAGACTATGGACTGCCAAAGGAGTGTCCAATATGGTCTACTTCAGTTCTTTTTGAACAACCTTATATACTATCTGGATCATGAAAAATATTTAATAAATATTAGTTGAATTATACAGATAGTATCTATTACTAACTAGCTTCTCTGCCTACTACAAAAACTATACCATGAACTTGAATTAAAAAATATGAAGATACTTCCAAAATGAGTAGTTCACACTCAAGTGTGTGTTAGCATATTTTAAACAATATAGATAGTTTTGTGTACTTTTCATGTGTGAATCATTCCATTAAAAGCTAAATACCAGTCACTGACTTCTAACAATCCAGAACAGTGTCACCAACAGCTCACTTAAATGTTAGAGAACATAGTTACTGGAAATGCAGATTCCTGACCCTAAACTCCAGTTAGCACTGGTCTTCTGCTTAGTCTTTACTTCTAAGTTTGTATGACAATACGTCAGAAACAACCTGACACTTGGCAGCTTCTGAAAGGTTGTAGCCTGTTCCATAATTTGCTTTTGCCTGTTCTTTAGTCTTTTTTTTTTTTGGTAGCTGATAGCCAAAAAAGCAAAGCTATACTAGTAAAATTATGTTTCTCTGGGGGTATTTTGGGAAGGTTGTGAGGTGATGAATAAAAATTTTTGAACTTGATGGTTAACTTTTGAAAAATGTTCTTTGAAATTGTTGAAAGTTATAGTTACAGATAGTCACGGAATGATGGGGGCCAGGGAGTCTTCTATTGACTGGTTCACTCCCTAAATGTTTGCCATTTCAGGGCTGATAGATAGATATATAGATAGGCAGATAGATAAATAGAGCAAAAGCTATGAACCTGGAACTCTATCCAGGTCTCCCACATTGGTGGGAAGGCTCAAATACTGAGCCATCTGCTTGCTGGCTGGGTGCGTTAGCTGGAGGTGGGGTTAGCAGTGGAACAGCTGGAACTCGGACCAGTGCCCATATGGGTTCAAACCAGTGCCCACGTGGGATGCCGGCATCACAGGCTGTGGTTAATCTGTGCCTCAGTGCTAGACCAGCTGAGGAGCAGTTTTGCTGATAGTTTCCAGGATCATAGAAGTATCTGCCTGTTGAGTGTGGAGAGATGCATTCTGGTTTGGGATGGCTAAGCAAGTAGGAATTCAGCGTAGATAGGTTGAAAGGAATAGGGTTCTCTGTTACTTTCTGCCTGTTCTCTAGGTCTTGTGCTGATTTCTGTTTCTGCGATCTCTTGCTCCTTAGAAGTAATCAAAACCATCCGTGTTTAATGCTGAATTCAGAAATACCTGAGTCTGTATCCATGAGACACTGAAATGATAAAGGCTAGTACGTACTAATTCATGAAACTTCCCTTTTTAAAAATCTAGGATGAATGATTTTTAGATACAATGCATATGACTTTTAATATTTTTGCCCTCTAGATTCCCCATTTAATTTTTTTAACTTTTATTTAATGAATATAAATTTCCAATGTACAGCTTATGGATTACAATGGCTTCCACCTCCCATAACTTCCCTCCCACCCGCAACCCTCCCCTCTTGCGCTCCCTCTCCCTTTCCATTCACATCAAGATTCATTTTCAATTCTCTTCATATACAGAAGATCAATTTAGTATATATTAAGTAAAGATTTCAACAGTTTGCACCCACATAGAAACACAAAGTGAAACATACTGTTTGAGTACTAGTTATAGCATCAAATCACAATGTACAGCACATTAAGGACAGAGATCCCACATGAGGAGCAAGTGCACAGTGGCTCCTGTTGTTGACCCAACAAATTGACACTCTAGTTTATGGCGCCAGTAACCACCCTAGGCTGTCGTCATGAGTTGCCAAGGCTATGGAAGCCTTCCAAGTTTGCCGACTCTGATCATATTTAGACAAGGTCATAAAAGACAGAGTGAGGATAGTAACCAATGATCCTAAGAGTGGCATTTACCAGGTTTGAACAATTATACAGCATTAAGTGGGGAAGAGGACCATCGGTACACACAGGTTGGGAGTAGAGCCATTGGTGGTAGAGTAGAGGTTATGTTTACAAAGGAATGAGGCCCAAGTGCACTAGACAGGGCCTAGAACAAAGGACAGAGTCATTATTAGAGGAGCTAAGAAAGGTGCTGTCTAAGCTACAATTAAGTTTTCTGATTGAGAGGCAAATAGAACCTGATAGAAGGGGCTTGATAATAATCTGGTGGGCTTTAGGCCTTGTAAATTCAGAGGCCCAGACCTATCTATCTCTTCACATGGGGTATATCCTAAGGGAGGTGTGAACCTCCTAGGGGAAGGCACTCTGTTGACTTTCATTACTTGGCTGGCCTGGGAGGAGAGCTGGCCAGGTAAAGGCAGGGGGCATCTCTAACAAGAAATTTACAGTTCTGCCTTCAATGTTGCTGACCCTGCTTGGCCGTCCCCTCAGCTGCAGTGGTCACTTTGGAAGTTGGGCTGAGTTGAGGGCTTTTCAGCTTAGAGCCAATAAGATCTGTGGCTCTGACCTGGGCATCCTTCGACTCCAGGGCAGGTCCATTTCCAGTGATCCAACTCTTGGCAGAGCTGCCAGGGCTCTTCATAGCTGACTTCTGCTGAAGCCCAGGCTTACCACATTGAAAGCCACTGCATGGACTGGCCTGTTGGGTCTCCTTGAGGGCAGATCACTGTACAGATCAGCCATTAATAGGCCTGCCACCCATTGCTTCTGATGCCTAGCTTTCTTTTCCTCCTGATTTGTGTTAAAGCAGACCAGAGGATGCAAGTCAAGGGAGTGCCCGTTTCCCATCTCTAATCTTCGGTGGCCTGAACTACAAGTCTATAGTCACAGGTATGTTCTGTAGTAGTTTTTCTAAGGTAGACAATGCCCATGAGGAAAATTATATTCTCACTTAAAAACTTTCTTTCCCTTTGGTCTGAAAGGGAGGTTTTTTCTACTTACTGTATACTTGGCTGATGGCGAAGTGAATCTAGCTATGAGATTATTATTTAAGCTCTTATTTTGGTTATGCTATTACAGAAAAATGTTAGCCATCTCTTTTATTCTCTTTTATAAGGTCTAAAGATTAAATTGTGCATCCTACAGATTCCTTCATAATAGAATTAGTTTCCTACCTTGAGGAGAATAGAGAAATGAAAGAACAAGTTGGGCTTAGAATAGAGAAATGAGGGAGCAAGTCCTAGATCACTTGCTGACAATAGCAATATTACATGAATACTTAGCAGTTTCAACCATTAGATAACAACTTAAGAAAACATTTACCAGAAGGTCCAATGCCTTCTATACATTTTAAGAATAATGTATTTGAAAACACCTCTTAAATATCTAACATGGTGTAGTTTGTTTAACCAGTAAACTTAAGCACAACCGTCTAAAATGTTTTTAGTTTCTTTCTACCAACAAGTTTAAAACATATGATACACAGATTCAGGTCACACAAATTAAAATGTATCTTTGATTGATTTTAGCAGCTTAAGTTTATGGACAATCTTATCTATAAGCCAATTAAAATAAAACCCTTAATAAAAATTTCCCATTTGGACATACAATATGTACACACATATAATATAGCATAATAAACCAATTTAGCAATCTTAATAATAGCTTTTAAAATCTTTAACTCTTTTTGTAGATTGCCAATTGATTTGAATTGCTTTTTGTTTTTAGTAACCTCAGTTAACCATACTTTCTCTCAGTTGGTACTGTTAATACATTATTGGCTTCATCTGTTTACAGAGCCATCCCAAGGTACTGAATACAATAAAAGTGGCTGGAAAAAGTCCATAGGAACCTATAGGAGGACAGCTAAACAAAGAACCAACAATGCTTTAGTTTTATGAGCAGCAAATCGTATATAACTGTGGATGACAAAAGACTTTAAGTTGCCATGTTTAAAATTATAAACTCATCAACCAACAAGAGGCACTTGCTTACTTCACAGTATTTTTGAAAGCACCTGCAGGATTTCACAAGTATTTAACCCTTTAGGCATCTGGGGCTTTCTCATTAAGATAACTATCATGTCTAGTAACACAAGATCATTAGACTTTTTAATTCTCAAACATTTGTATTAATAGCATTTTCCATTATAGAAACTTAAAGTCTGGTACCACATCACATCTTGACAGTCCTTCTAATATAATCCAAATAGCCTGATTAGTTGGTGTCTCTATAAGATGAGAAACATAGGTCCTTTGATTTTTTCAGTTGGGCCCAAACTGGAAAAACCAAAGTCCAAGATTTACTGGAAATTTTAGAGACCAGATTTTTTGAAACTTTGATTTTTTTGAATGCCTGTCAAGAATGCCAAGAAGGCTCAAAATCCAAAGTATCTGGTTGAAATAAGATTCCTTAAAATCATGACATAACATAGATCACATTTGATCATTGTTACAAGGTGATTATTCAAATCTTTGAAAATAAGCACATATTTAAATAACCCATAGCTCTTAATAAAAATTCAGCTGTTTTTGAACAATTAGAATTTAACAGACATCAAGAGAACATAATAGATTACTTTAACACATTGATTTAACAGAGCATCCGAGTTTAATTCTATGTCAAAGAGAAATTGAGCTTCCTGTGATCTTTTGCTGTGAGGTTTCCTTCCTTTACCTTCTTTCATATTGGTGACCATGTTTCTGTGTTTCTGTGTGTAACACATCTTTAAGCATCTTTTGCAGGGCAGGATGAGTGGCAACAAATTCTTTCAGTTTCTGTTTGCTATGAAAAGTCTTAATTTCACCTTCATTCACAAATGAGAGCTTTGCAGGATATAGTATTCTGGGCTGGCAGTTTTTCTCTCTTAGTACCTGGGCTATGTCTCGCCATTCCCTTCTAGCTTGTAGGGTTTCTGATGAGAAGTCTGCTGTGAGTCTAACTGGAGATCCTCTAAGAGTAATCTGACATTTCTCTCTTGCACATTTTAGGATCTTTTCTTTATGTTTCACTGTGGTGAGTTTGATTACAACATGTCGTGGTGAGGATCTCTTTTGGTCATGTTTATTAGGGGTTCTATAAGCTTCCTGTACTAAGATGCCTCTGTCCTTCTCCAAACCTGGGAAATTTTCTGCTAGTATCTCACTGAAAATGCCTTCTAATCCTTTCTCCCTCTCCATGCCTTCAGGAACTCCTAGAACCCGAATGTTGGGTTTTTTAATAGTATCCTGTAGATTCCCGACAATATTTTTTAGATTTCTAATTTCTTCTTCTTTTCTTTGGTTTGCCTGTTTCCTTTCCTGTTCTCTGTCTTCTAAGTCTGATATTCTCTCTTCTGCTTTGCCCATTCTGTTTTTAAGGCTCTCTAATGTGTTTGTCATTTGATCTATTGAGTTCTTCATTTCATTATGATTTCTCGTCACTATCACAGTTTCTTGTTCCACTAGTTGTTTCATTTCATTTTGATTCCTCCTTAATATTTCATTTTCACGAGAGAGATTTTCTATCTTGTCCATTAAGGATTTCTGTAGTTCAAGAGTTTGTTTTTGAGAACTTCTTAATGTTCTTATCAGTTTTTTGAGATCCGCTTCTTGCATTGCTTCGATCTCATCATCTTCATAATCTTGAATTGGGGTGTCTTTTTCATTTGGGGGCGTCATAGTGTCTTCCTTGTTCTTGTTAGCTTGGTTTTTGCGTTTGTTGTTTGGCATGTTGGAGATATTTGGTTTCTTCACTGTGGTGTTTTTTCTTGTTACACTATGGCTCTATATTAAGTGGACTGTCTGCTTTCGGTGGAGCCTTAGAGGCTTGAGATGAGTGTGGACTGAGAGCTGTGTTTGGTTCCTCAGGGTTGAGGGTGTGTCAAAGATGACACTCCCAGGTTAGGTGTGGTAAATCTCTCTTTCTTTTTTTGATTCAAAAGGGAAGTAATTCCACACAGCTGAATATAATTGGAGGTAGTTAGCAGGCGAATGATATACCCACAGGAGCCAGAGATCGGAAGCTCTTTCCCAAGGACCACACAGGGAATCTCTGCTGCCCTCAGTGTGGGCTCCAATTCTCCTGCAGTCTCCCACTGGGTTGCCAAGTTAGATCCTAATCTCCTGTTATTTCACCCCTCCCCCCAGAGTCAGGTTTTTCTGCTAGGCTCAGGGCCGGTGCAGACCTGAGGTTGCCCTGCTTATGATGTATGTCCAAAATGGCACCTGCTCTTTGTCTTGCTCGCCTTTGAGAGGTGAGCGGAGAGAGAAACTCGTGTCCGTATCGGTCACTTTTTTTTTCTCTTTCTCTTTCTCTTCTAGTTAGCCTGGTGAACTTTTCCCCATGGAGTTTCTAGCCTTGTTCCCTCTAGTCTCCTCTTTCCGCTTGCCTGCTGGTGTCTCAGGCTATTGAGGTTTGGCTCACCTTGTGTTCTAGCGCTGGTGTGTTGAGTCTGCCACTGGTGTCCTGAACTTGGGCTCCTATGCTCTCCATGCAGGTCCACTGTGAATCACTAGTTCCGGAAGAGTTTCCTCTGCTGTTTCTTCCCCTACTCTTCCTTGAACCTGCAGTATCTCCACTTTTATTAAACTGTCTCTTCCCAGACTATCAGTGCGCTCCCTTCCTATTCTGCCATTTGCTGCTCTCCTCGATGTTTTTTCAATTTTAGAGGAATTATGAAGGTGAAAAGTAACACTTCCTCTCTGTTTAAAAAATATACTTTACCAAGACACTATAAGCTATAGAAATTGTAGGGAAAAGTTTTCCTGAACCTTGAAGACAAAATAAATGCAGAGCCAACAATACTTTAAATAACATAAAAATCCACAAAATTCATTAATTCATTTAGTTTCATGTATTTAATCTCCATTAGCCATATTGTAGATTTTCCAGGTTTTCCTCTTGGAGTTCTGGGAAGTTTTACCACTGATCTTAAAACTTTCAGAAACATGTTATTCAAGGACACATGTTAAAGTCTTCTGCATGAGTGTGATTGCAAATATGTTCAAAGAAGAATCAAAATTGTGGGTGATAAAAGACTTAAAATAGTCACAGTTTAAATTATGAACCTCAGCAACTGAGTAGGAAAGACAGTTATGGTCACTGCATGCAGCATTTTAGAAGATACCCCAAAGATTTTTGGATAACAGTCTTAACTTTTAGGACTCATCTTTCCCTAGCAGTCAGAACTTGACAAAGAAGCAGACAACACAAGGATTTATCTGAATGATTGCTACAGAGAAGATGAACCTGAAGGACAGCTGCAGTTGAAAGTTCTCTTAAAGAACCAGACCTGCCATTCCAGAAGGTTATACCGGGGCTGCAAAGGGAAACTAGATGCTTCTTTGTCAGGATAAGGCAGTCTTCCCAGTCTTTGAAATGACCAAAAAAAAAAAAAATGGAGCAACACTGTACACTGTCTGACAAAGAGGCAACATGGCCTAAAAAAGCAGCAAAATATCCTGACACCGGGG
The DNA here is from genome assembly GCF_033115175.1 of Lepus europaeus. NCBI lineage: Eukaryota > Metazoa > Chordata > Mammalia > Lagomorpha > Leporidae > Lepus > Lepus europaeus. The sequence goes on along the minus strand of NC_084840.1, from coordinate 75,746,444 downwards.
CGACGTGACCTGACAAAGGTACAAAAAGCACATGTCCACCGGCGAGGCAGCTCAATAGGCTAATCCTCCCCCTGTGGCGCTGGCGCTGGCACCCTGGGTTCTAGTCCCAGTTGGGGTGCCAGATTCTCTCAGTTGCTCCTCTTCCAGTCCAGCTGTCTGCTGTGGCCCAGGAGTGCAGTGGAGGATGGCCCAAGTGCCTGGGCCCTGCACCCACATGGAAGACCAGGAGAAGCACCTGGCTCCTGGCTTCGGATCAGCGCAGTGCACCAGCTACAGCCCGCCGGCTGCAGCAGCCATTGGGGGCTTAACCAATGGAAAAGGAAGACCTTTTTCTCTGTTTCTCTCACTGTCCACTCTGCCTGTCAAAAAAAAAAAAAAAAAAAAAAGCACGTGTCCACATTAGTGGAGACGGTTGCTGCTCACTGACGGGGAACTCACAGCAGTTCTTGGGCTAGGAGAAAGCTCTTTGCTTCCTCCTCAAAGGGAAGGTCTGTAATGCCGAGTCCAGGTCTGGAAAAAAGTAACAAAGGGTTGGACTCACTCTTGAAGTGTGAAGTGTTTAAGCCCAGGATAATTTCAAACAGAGTAGTTAGCAAAAGAGGGAGGAAGACAGTAGGTTTTGACCTCTGTGAAGGACAAAAGGACCCCAGAGGGAAGTATAGTTCTCTCCTAAGAGGGCAGTGAGAACTGGGTGTCTCTGAATTCAGGCCTTCAGATTTCACCAGGGATCTGCCTTGTCCAGGCATTGTCAGTTGACCTTGCACAGGCAAGCCTTTTCTTACTGAGTAAAGACAGGGCAGAAAGAAGCGCTGAGGGTGGACAATGTGTGTGGATTCACCTGGATCAGATGCTGGTGCCTGTCACACCTCATGTTGGAGGTTTGCTCCCAGTGACCACAGGAAAATTCCTTATATTGGTCATCAAAATGTTACAGGAAGCAACTGACTGAGATTGGCAACATGGGTCGTAAGAATTCCCCACAAGACAGCACAACTAAGCAGCACAGCCAAAGGCTAGATGCTGCTGCAACACAGACTATAATCCACTATGTGCACGTGTACCAGCAATCCCTTTTGAGTTGAGGTGTTTTCTCATGGTCCAACAGATTTTCCCAGTGAGGTAATCAGCGTTTATGGGCATTTATCCTGTACCACCTTAGCTTAGGGACTTTCCCAGTCTACCAAGTGTCCTGGGGTGACCCTCCACGTGTACTATTTAAAGAATAATTTTCTAGTTCCTAGGGCAAGAGCAATAGAGTTATTTGCTCCAGGAGATGGTGAAACTATTTTCACTGAAAACAGATAATTAGAATGAATGTCAAGGAAAAAACTCTTTGAGAAATTTTGTTCTAGATTAGTATACACTCATTTTATAGTTAAGATGGTTATATTTTGACTTCATAAAGTTACTTCAGAACGTTTTATGCCATCTACAGGAAATTTGAGGCAAATTAAAAATGAGTTGTAGATCACTATACTAATATGGATTTGTATAGTATGACGTGAATGAAGCAATATCAACATTTTCTTCTGTCAGGGTCATTTTAGGAGGTATTTTGACAAAATCTAGTGTTTCCAAGTATTCTAGTTTGTAGACTCCAGCGTTAGCTCAAGGCGTAAATCCAAGACTTGAGAAATCATTCAGAATTCAGGAGAGAAGAATAATGTTGGTATACCAGGGAAACTAGCTAAGTTAGAATTGAAAGACATAATCCATAAAGGTAATAGAGAATAGTTCAATTAGGATAAAATAAACAAAAACCTTGAAGAAAACAAGCAATTCCCTGCATAGTTGAGCAAAGGCTTCATTGAGTTTGTTGGACTTCAACCAGAATTTCATTGTATTCTGCTTTCTTGGAGGTGTGACTCACAACTATTTTTTACCCATTCTGTGGTTTGCTTTCTCTCTCTTTGTAAATTTATTTTTCATTTTGAACAAGTATATTTTATATACTCATACTTTGATTAATAAATTGCTATAGATTAGAAATCATGGCTAATGATGTCATGAAACTTTTCCGCTGTGTTTTTAAAGTAAGATTTTAAGCTAGTAGTTCTATGCTTAGGTCTTTGCTGTGTTTTGAGTTTAACTTTGTGCTTGGTGTTAGTTACTGTTACAGTTTTTCATTTTCATCTTTTTCATATTGAAATAATACAGAAATTTTTTTTAAAAAAGAGTTTAATGAGCATACATAGATTTAACAATTTATAGCATTTATCGTATTTGCTTCATATGTAAACATTATATAAGCACACACATTCGTTTTGTAAAACAGGGAAGGATATAACAGTATCACATAATGTGGATTTATGATAAATATTATAAAATCAGGAAGAAAGGGTATATTGTTATATACAGGGGATAATTTAGTGGAGACAATATTTACAATATCTATACACTGAATTACAAGGCACAGCACACCATATTGATATAAACTTATGCATATGAAAGAAAATATGTGGATTTGTGTCTGGCTCACTCACTTAGTATAATAATCTCCAATTTCACCCATTTTATTGCAAATGTCAGTATTCATTCTTTTTATTGATGAGTAGTATTCCATTGTGTATACATACCACATTTCCTTTATTCACTTATCCATTGGAGAGTATCTAATTTGGTTATATACCTTTAATTTTGTAAAAAGTACAGCAATGAATATGGAAATGCAGCTATCTTTTTCAAAAGTTGAATTCATATCATTTGAATATATCCCCAGAAGTGGGATAGCTTTATTATGTGATAGACCTGGGGTAGCTGTATCATATGGTAGATCTATTTTTAGTTTTTTGGGAAATCTCCCTGCTGCTTTCCATAATGGTTTTACTTTTTTTGCATTCTTATCAACTGTGTATTGTGGTACCATTTTCTCCACATTTTCAGCAGCAATTGTTACTTTTTGACTTTTAATAATGGCCCATTCTAATTAGAGTGAGATGATATAAAATTGTGGTTTTTATATTAATTTTCCTGATGGTTAATAATCTAAACATTTCTTCATGTGTTTGTTGGTTATTTGTGTTTCTTCTTTTGAATAATGTCTGTCCATACCATTTGAAAATTTATTATTTAATTTTTGCTTAGTTGCTGAATTTCTTGATATCCTTAAATATTTTGCATATTTTTAATCTGGAAACATTTTATTTAAGGCATACAAACTTCATGCATTTCATATATACAAATTCAGAAACATAGTGACTCTTCTTACCTACCTTCCTGCCCACCCACACTCCTACCCCTATCTGTCCTCCCTCTCCTATTCACATTCTTATTTTTTAATAAGATCTATTTCAAAGAACTTTATACACTTAAGATTAATCCTACACAAAGTAAAAAGTTCCACAAATAGTATGAAAATAAAAACTGTTCCTCAAAAGTAGAGACAAGGGCTGTTCAAATTCATCGCATCTCAAAGTGTAAATTTCACTTCTATAGATTAGCTTTTAAGTACTCTATTAGTTACTACAGACCAAGCAGGACAGATGACATTTGCCTTTTTGGAACTGGTTTATTTAACTAAGTATAATATTTTCCAGTTGCATCCATTTTGTTGCAAATAACATGACTTCTTGTTTTTTTTTTTACTGCTATGTGGTATTCCATGGTGTACTTATACCATAATTTCTTTATCCAGTCCTCAGTTGGTGGACATCTGGGTTGATTCCATATCTTAGCTATAGTGAATGAGCTGCAATAAACATGGGGGTACAGATAAATCTTTTATATGCTAATTTCTTTTGTTTTGGGTAAATTCCCAGAAGTGGGATGGCTGGGTCATATGGTAGATCTATATTCAGATTTCTGAGGTGTGTCCATACTTTCTTCCATAGTGGTTGTGCCAGTTTACATTTCTGCCAACAGTGGATTAAGGTACCTTTTCCCCACATCCTTGCCAGCACTTGTTTGTTGATCTCTATATGAAAGCCATTCTAACTGGGTTGAGGTGAAATCTTGTTGTTGTTTTGATTTGCATTTTGCTGATGGCTAGTGATCCTGAGCATTTTTTCATGTGTCTGTTGACCATTTGGATTTCCTCTTTTGAAAAATGCCTGTTCAAATCCTTTGCCAATTTCTTAATTGGATTTGTTTGTTTTATTTTTGTTGAGTTTCTTGAGCTAGTCATAGATTCTGGGTATTAATCCTTTTTCAGTTGCATAGTTTGCAAATGTTTCCTCCCCTTCTGTAGGATTGCCTCTCCATTTTGGTGAGTGCTTCTTGCCAAGCTGAAACTTCTCAATTTGGTGTAATCCAATTTGTCAATTTTGGCTTTGATTGCCTGTGTTCCTGGCATCCTTTCAAAGAAGTCTTTTTTTAAAAGATTTATTTATTTATTTGAAAGAGTTATGTTATGTTATGCCCAGTTCGATTGTCCCCAAAGACTACCAAGAGGCCGATACCACTGTAAAACACACAAGAGTTTTATTGCAGGCCCGGGTCTGGGCTCTCAATCGTCATTGGCACAGCAGATCTGAATTGAGAACCCAGACTCTTCAGTTAATGGGGTTTTTATAGGTTTTCAGAGATATTTTATACATTATAGCACCATTCAGCAAATTATCTCATTCTGTTGGAGATTCAAAGAACATCTCTTAAAATTAATTAGTGCACTCAGTGGCGGGAATGGACCTAGTAAAGGTGGTTGTGATGGCTTTGGGGTTGATGCTTTTTAAAATGACTGGCTAAAGTATAGGGTCCAAGCCGCTAAGGTGTACATGCCAAACTTCAGGGTTTCGGGCCGTTATCAATCACCTTAACGGCCTGAAAAGACACCTGGAACTTTAAGTATTTCCCTGTTATCTGCTGGTTGGCTGTTGCTATGGGGGTTTATAGCAAGGGGAGTTTATTTTTCTTTTTTCAGGAGCTTTTGGTTTAGGGTTCAGGGCCTGGCCAGGCCCGAGTTACAAGATGGAAACCTAGTCTAAAATAGCTGTGCCTTGATCCAGGCTCAGGTTCCTCAGTTACACAGAGAGAGAAGGAGAGGCAGAGAAAGAGAGAAGTCTTCCACTTGCTGGTTCACTCCCCAACTGACCTTTAACAGCCAGAGCTGCACCAATCCGAAGCCAGGAGCCAGGAGCAGATTCCGGGTTGCTCACACGGATGTAGGGGCCCAAGGACTTGGGCCATCTTCTACTGCTTTCCCAGGCCATAGCAGAGAGCTGGACTGGAAGTGGAGCAGCCGGGTCTTGAACCAGTGCCCATATGTGATGGACACTGCAGGCGGCGGCTTAAGCTGCTAAGCCACAGAGCTGGCCCCTCAAGAAGTCTTTACCTATGGTAATGTCATTCAGAATTTCCCCAATGTTCTTTAATGATTTGATGGTATCAGGTTTAGATTTAGATCTTTGATCCATTTCAGGTAGATTTTTGTAATGTTGTAAGGGTCTTGCTTCATACTTATACATGGGAAAAATGCATATTTTTATATTTACATCTTCTTGTTGAATTGATCCCATAATGATTACATATTGTCCTTCTTTGTCTCTTTCATCAGTTTTTATGTTAAAGTCTTTTTTGTCTGATATTAAGATGGCTACACCAGCTCTTGGGTTCCATTAGCATCAAATAACTTTTTCCATCCTTTCACTTTCAGTCTGCATGTATCTTTGTTGATGAGATGTGTTTCTTGTAGGTAGCAAAAATATTGGTTTTGTTTTTCAATGCATTCAGTCAATCTGTATCTTTTAGCTGGCGAGTTAGGCCATTTACATTCAAGGTTCCTATTGATAAGTAATAACTTGGTCCTGCTATTTTTCCAAAAATATTCCTATTGCTTACTTTGGATTTCCTTTGTGCTTTTACTGGGAGATTTTCTACCCTCACATTCTTTCATTATGATGACTATCTTGTGTTTCTGTGTTTAGCACATCCTTAAGTATCTTTTAAAGGCTGGACAAGTGGTGACTAATTCTTTCAATTTCTATTTGCTATGGAAGGTCTTTTTCATCCTTCATTCATAAATGAGAGCTTTGCTGGGTAGAGTACTCTGGGCTTACAGTTTTTTCTCTTTTTTTTCCTTTTTTTTTTTTTTTTTTGGCTTCAGGCTTGTACTATATCTTTCCAGTCTCTTCTAGCCTGTAGGGTTTCTGATAAGTTAGCTGTGACTCTATTTGGAAATCATCTGAAAGTAATCTGACATTTCTATTATGTACATTTTAGAATCTTTTATTTATGCTTTACTATGGAAAGTTTGACCACAGCAAGTTGTGGTGAAGATCTTTTCTGGTCATGTCTATTAGGAAGCCACTGTGCTTCCTTTACTTGGATGTCCCTTTCTTTCTCCAAATTGGGAAATTTTTTTGTAATTATTCCACTAAAAATGCTTTCAGGAACTCCTAAAACCCATATGTTGGGTTGTTTGAGAGTATTTCATAAATCACCAACACTTTTTAATTTTTATGATTCATCCTTCTTCCCCTTCTTCTTCTCCTTCCTTTCTTTGTAAAATTTCCAGAGATTTGTCTTCTGACTTGGATATTCTTTCTTCTGCCTCACTCTGTCTGCTGTTAAGGCTTTCTACTACATTTTTATTTATCTGTTAAATTCTACTATTTCATTTTTATTTCTCTTTAAAAGCTCAGTTTCTTGGGAAAATTTTTCATGTATGTCATTTACAGATTTCTTTAATTCATGAATTTACTTCTTGTTATTTCAGAGAAATCATATGATTAACTTTTTGAATTCTATTTCCAGCAATTCATCAATCTCTTCATCTTCTCATTATAGTGTTGAAGCATGGTTGTGTTCCTTTGGGGGCATCATGATGTCTTTCTTATTCTTGTTTTTTGAATTTCTGCATTTAATTTCAGGTATCTGTGGAGATACATTTTTTCCATCTGATGGCTTTTGTCTTTGGACTGTGCCTCTATCACATACTGGAGTGTCTGCTCTTTCAGTGAACACCCGTAGGTATGTGCTGGGTGAGACCAGGGAGCTCTGTTGGTTACAGTAGAGTGAGGGGAGTATTCATGGTGACACCCAAATTGGGCATGGTAGATCTCATTTTTTTTAATGAGGGGAGGGTTTGATGAGCTCTGTTAGAGTAGTCTCACCTTCAACTTCTCTCCCCTGGGGTGACCAAAGCCCTGGGCAATAGTCCCAAGTGTGTGCAATATTCATCTGCACTGCCCCGAGATCCACACAAAGGATCCATGCAGTCCTCAGTGTGAGCACGGATCTCACAGCAATGACCCACCACAGGCAATCAGGGAGCCCTAAGCATGTGGAGCTGCTCACAGCCACTGCCCAGGAAACCAGACACACCCTGTACCTTACAATGTGGCCACAGTGTTTCCACAGTCCTAACATACAAGATTCCCACAGTCATAGGGCACCAAGGATCCACTCTGCCCTGTCAGTCTGTCCTGTTCACAGCAAAGTGGAGGCACTCCCAGAGCCAGCCTGCTGAGGGTACTCTGCCCAAGCAACCTAAATTCCAGAGCCTGTGATGTGCTGGGAGGCTGAGGGCACCTCACAGTCTTACATGAGCACGTAGCCCCTATCAATCCTCCAGCCAGACTCAAGCACATCTCAGCTTGTTGCTGGGCATGAGGATACAAGCTGGTCAGCTGATACATATGTCCAAAATGGCACCTTCCCTCTCTCAGCTAGTTGCAGGGTGCTTTGCTGAGGGGCTGGAGAGAGAGAAATGTACCCTTTTTTCCCTCTGTGTTGTCTGGTTCCCTGTCCCTCATGGGGCTCCAGGCTGGACTCACACAAGGTTGTCCCTGCAGCTTTATTTCCATTGGCTTGGGCTGCTGCAGTCTGTTCTCCACTCACTTTGCAAAGCTGGCGCTGAGGCTCTTGGCTGCTGGGGTCATGTGTTGTGCCCAGGCTGCTTGTCCACACCCTCCACATAGATCCACAACATCCCTCTAATTTCTATTGAGTTTCTACTGTAGTTTTCTCCCTAACTCTTCCCTGAGGTTGCACTCACTTCACTTTTTGTTAACTATCTTCCTATAGACTAGGGCAGTAAGCTCCCTCCCTATTCTGCCACCTTGGGTTATCGCCTATATTCTGCATATTAATACTTTATCCAATACATAGTTTCAAAATGTGGTCTTCCAGGGGCCGACATGTGGTGCACTAGGTTAAGCTGCTGACTGTGATGCAGGCATCTTATTTAAGTGCCAGTTTGGGTCCTAGCTACTCTACTTTTTATACAGCACCTACGAAATCAACAGAGGATAGCCTGATGCTTGGGCCCCTACCACCAACATGGTAGACCTGAGTGGAATTGCTGGATAATGCCTTCAGCATGGCTTACACCATGTCACTGTGGCCATTTGGAGAGTGAAGCAAAATATGGAAGAGTCTCTCCCTCTCCCTCTCCCTCTCTCTCTTATCTGTCTCTCTCTCTGTAACTTTACTTGTCAAATAAAAATTTTTTAAAGATTTATTTTATTTATTTGAAAGAGTTACAGAGAGAGGTAGAAACAGAGAAAGAGGTCATCCATCTGCTGGTTCACTTCCTAGATGGCTGCAACAGCTAGCTGTGCCGATCTGAAGCCAGGAACCAGAAGCTTCTTCTGGGTCTCCCACATGGGTGCAGGGGCCCAAGGACTTGTGCCATCTTCTACTGCTATCCCGGGCCATAGCAAAGAGCTGGATTGAAAGAGAAGCAGCCAGGACTGGAAGTGGTGCCCATATGGGATGCCGGTGCTTCAGGCCAGAGCATTAACCTGCTGTGCCACAGCGCCAGCCCCTCAAATAAAAATCTTTAAAAAAGTTTTCTTCCATTCTATCAGTTGTCTTTTTACCTGCTGATTGCTTTCTTTATTGTGTTGAAGCTTCTTAGTTTAATGTAATCTGATTTGTCTGTTTTTTCTTTTGTTGCCTAGGCTTTTGGTGTCCTATAAAAAATTAGTTGTCTCTGCCAATGCTTTCTAATGTTTCCCATTTGTTTTCTTCTAGTAGTTTCATAGTTTAATATATTCAGATCTATTTTGAATTGATTCTTGTTGAAAGGTTTAAAGAGGGGTCTTGTTTCAAATTTCTGCATGTAGAAATTCACTTTTGCCAACACTGTTGAAGTGACTGTCCTTTCTCCACAGAGTGTTTCTGGCATTTTTGTGAAAGATAAGTTGGCCATTGATGTGCGGAATTTTTCTGGGTTTCCTATTCTCTTTCATCAGGAGTTTCTTTTTTTAAATTTTTAAAATTTTTTTATTTTTTTTGACAGACAGAGTGGACAGTGAGAGAGAGAGATAGAGAGAAAGGTCTTCCTTTTTGCCGTTGGTGGTTCACCCTCCAATGGCCGCTGCGGTAGGCGCGCTGCTGCTGGCACACCATGCTGATCCGATGGCAGGAGTAGGGGAGTAGGTGCTTCTCCTGGTCTCCCATGGGATGCAGGGCCCAAGGACTTGGGCCATCCTCCACCGCACTCCCTGGCCACAGCAGAGAGTTGGCCTGGAAGAGGGGCAACCGGGACAGGATCGGTGCCCCGACCAGGACTAGAACTCGGTGTGCCAGCACCGCAAGGCGGAGGATTAGCCTACTGAGCCGAGGCGCTGGCAGGAGTTTTTATCATATTCCATGTTTCTATTTTCATGCCAGTATCATATTCTGTTCACAATTGCTCTTGGGATCTTGTATTGTGATGTCTCCTTTTTTGCTTTTGTTGTTCAAGATTGCTTTGGTCATTCTAACTCTTTCATGTACAAATTTTAGGATTTTTTTTTCTAGTTCTTTGAATAATGTCACTGGTATTTTGATGAGTATTGCACTGAATCTGTAAGTCATTTTGTGTGATATGGACAGGTTAATAATATTATATCTTCCAATCAATGAACAAGGGAGATCATTCCTTCTATTTTTGTGTATCTTATTCAATCTTTTTCATGAGTTTTTGTAATTTTCATTGTAGAGATCTTTCACATTAGTAGTTTAATTTATTTCTCTATATATATGTACACATATGCATATGTACACACATTTACATATACTAACCATTCTAAATGAAATTGCTCTTATAGATTCTCAGAAAGTTTGCTATTGGTGTTTAAAATTCTACTGATTTTTATGAGTTGAATTTGTAATCTGCAACTTCTCTGATTTTACTTATCAGTTCTTTTTTTTAAGATTTATTTATTTATTTGAAAGTCAGAGTTACACAGAGAGAGGAGAGGCAGAGATAGAGAGGTCTTCCATCCGATGGTTCACTCCCCAACTGGCTGCAACAGCCGGAGCTGCGCCGATTCAAAACCAGGAGCCAGGAATTTCCTCCAGGTCTCCCACATGGGTGCAGGGGCCCAAGGATTTGTGCCATCTTCTACTGCTTTCCCAGGCCATACCAGAGAGCTGACTTGGAAGAGGAGCAGCCTGGGCTAGAACCGGCGTCCATATGGGAAGCCGGAGCTTCAGGCCAGGGCATTAACCCACTGCACCACAGTGCCAGCCTCTACTTACCAGTTCTAATAGTCACTTGGTGGAGTATTTTGGTTCTTCTCTATATATAGAATCATGCCATCCACAGAGCATAATTCTACATAAATTACCTCATAAACAGGGATAATGTGACTTACTCGTTTCTGATTTGTATACCTTTTATTACTTCTTTTGAAGAATGTCTATCTATACCATTTGACCATTTCTTAACTAATTTTCTGTTATCTAATAATCAACTAAAACTTCCAGTACCACACTGAATAGAGTTTTAAGAGTGTAAATACTTGTCTGAACCAGATTTTAGTGGCAATGCTTTTGGATTTTTCTCAGAAAAATTAAAGTGCTGCTGTGGGCTTGTCATAAATAACCATTATTGTGTTGTCATATGCTCCTTCTGTACATAATTTATTCAAGTTTTTTGTCTTTTTATCATGAATCGACATTTCATTTTATCAGATGCATTCTTTATATCTACTGAGATGATAGATTTTGATCCTTGATTCTGTTGATGTGATGAATATTGTTTTTTTTTTACTTTATTTTATTTTTTTAATTTTTTTTGACAGGCAGAGTGGATAGTGAGAGAGAGAGAGACACAGAGAGAAAGGGCTTCCTTTTTGCCGTTGGTTCACCCTCCAATGGCCGCTGCGGCCGGCGCATCTCGCTGATCCTAAGCCAGGAGCCAGGTGCTTCTCCTGGTCTCCCATGCGGTGCAGGGCCCAAGGACTTGGGCCATCCTCCACTGCCTTCCTGGGCCATAGCAGAGAGCTGGCCTGGAAGAGGGGCAGCCGGGATAGAATCCGGCACCCTGACAGGGACTAGAACCCGGTGTGCCGGCGCCGCAAGGTGGAGGATTAGCCTGTTGAGCCGCAGCGCTGGCCGATGTATATTGTTTATTGACTTTTTCATGTTCAGCCAGTAGTATATCTCTGTAGTAAATCCATCTTTGTCAGGGTGAATGACCCTTTTCTTCTTAAATGTCCAAACTTTCTTTTTTTTTTCTTTGTGAGATTTATTTATTTATTTGGAAATCAAACATATGTAAAGATGGAGAGACAGAGAGATTTCCATTCATGAGTTCACTCCCTAAGTGACTGCATTGGCCAGGACTGAGCCAGGCCAAAATTAGGATATGGGTTTCCCATGGGGTGGCAGGGACCCAAGAACTTGGGATATCTTCTGCTGTTTTTCCCAGGCCATTCACAGAGAGCTGGACCAGAAGTGCAGCAGCTGAGACACAAACTGGGACCCATATTTGATGCTGGCATCGCAGACAACAACTTTATGCTCTATGCCACAATGCCAGTCCCAAGGAGAATGATCTTTTTGATATGTTATGGAATTTGATTTGCCAGTATTTTTAAATTATTTTTTATTTTTTTAAAAACTATTTATTTATTTGAAAGTCAGAGTTACACAGAGATAGAATGAGAGGCATCCACTAGTTCACTCTCCAATTGGTCACAACTGCTGGAGCCTTGCCAATCCAAAGCCAGGAGCCAGGAGCTTTTTCCAGGTCTTCCCATATTGGTGCAGGGGTCCAAGGGCTTAGGTCATCTTCTACTGCTTTCCCAGGCCACATCAGAGTGCTGGATTGAAAGTAGAGCAGCCGGGACTTGAACTGGCGCCCATGTGAGATGCAAGCACTGCAGGTGGTAGCATTACATGCTATGCCACAGTGCAAGCTTTGCCAATATTTTGATTAGGCTATGTTCATAAGGATTATTTATCTATGCTGTTTTTATCGTTGTTGTTCACTTGTCTGGTTTGGGAATTAAGATAACTCTTTTCTCATCAAATAAGTTTGAAAGGGCTCCCTCATTTTCAGTCATTTGAAGTTGTTTGGGAAGATTTGCTCTTAGTTCTTCTTTGAATGTTCAGTAGAATTCACCAATGAAATCATGTAACCCTAGGCTTTTCTTTGTGGGGAGACTGTTTATTACTGATTCAATCTAATCACTGTATATGAATATTTGTAATTTTCTTTCTTGTAGTGTCTTTGTCTGATTTTGATATAGAGTAAGGTTGATCTCATAGAATGAGTATCAGCAAGTTTTTCTTTTTCTAATTTTTTTAAGTCATTCAAAAAAGGTTTTATTAAGTCATCTGTACAAAGCACTTCTTTGTTAGAAGGATTTTTTTTTTTCTTTTCGACAGGCAGAGTGGACAGTGAGAGAGACAGAGAAAAAGGTCTTCCTCCGCCATTGGTTCACCCTCCAATGGCTGCCGTGGCCGGCGCGTTGCGGCCGGCGCACCACACTGATCCGAAGACAGGAGCCAGGTGCCTCTCCTGGTCTCCCATGTGGGTGCAGGGCCCAAGCACTTGGGCCATCCTCCACTGCACTCCCGGGCCACAGCAGAGAGCTGGCCTGGAAGAGGGGCCACCGGGACAGAATCCGGTGCCCCGACCGGGACCAGAACCTGGTGTGCCGGCGCCGCTAGGTAGAGGATTAGCCTGTTGAGCCATGGCGCCAGCTAGAAGGATTTTGCTTACTGATTCGATCTCCATACTATAAGCTGTATTCCAATTTTCTATTTTTTCATTAATTTTTGAAGGATGCATGATTCTAGGAATTGGTTTCTTTGATTTGGATTATTACATTTTTGGCATGCAGTTTATTAGAGTATTTTTGTCAATTTCCTGCTATTATTAAAAGATGGGTGGTAAGGTTTCCAACTAATATTGTTGTGGTCAGTTCCTTTAATTGTTTCAGTGCTTTTTGTATATTTTTTGTATTGTGTATAATTTGTAGCTTTTATGTATGTTGTATGTATGTTTTTATTAGCTATATCATTGACTAGTTGACCAATTTAAAAGTGTTCTTACTTCTCTTATCAATTTTTAAAATTTTTGCTTATTTATTTGAGAGAAAATGTATTCCCATTACCTGATTTACTCTCAAAATTTCTGGGTAGCTCGGGGGCTGATATCAGGAGAAAATAACTCAATCCATCATTTCTACATGGGTGGCAGGAACTCCATGACATGAGCTATCAACATTTCTTCGCAGGTCTTCGTTAGCAGAAAACCAAAATCAGAAACTGAAACCTAGGGTAAAATTCAGGTGCTCTGTCACAGGACATAGTCATCCTAACTAACATATTAACCACTAGGTCAAACATCCACTCCTCATGTCACAGTTTTTGACATAAAAGTTATACCAATCTACATTGAATTTATGAATTTAATTTGAATAGCAACTTTAAAAATCTCTAGTTATTTATAATTCTCTTGTATCACTTTCTATTACTGGTTAGAACTTTATCCATAGTGTGTGTGTATATATATATATATATATATATATATTCTATATATATATATTCTATATATATATATATGTATATATATAGGTTGATGCTTATTTGTGTGTATTTACCTTTCGATACCTAAAGGTAAATAGATAAAGTGATGCATCAAAATTTTCAAAATACGTACTTTACCCATGGCTGTATATTTGGCTCTTAGTGGATGCCTGACTTTATATAGTATTGAGTTACTGTCCAGCATGCTTTCACCTCAACCTGATTATTCCCTTTGACATCCCTGTATGGCAATTTCAGTGCTAATTAATAATTTAGACTTTGTTTACTTGAGATCATCTCAATAGCTCCTCCCCGTTTAAAATGTTATTTATATGAGAGGCAGGGAGGTGACAGAGACAGAAGTCTTCCATTCACTAGTTCACTCTACAAATGACTAACAGCTGATGTGGGGGCCAAGCCAAAGTCAAGAGGAGGGATTCAACCCTATTCTCCCACATGAATGGCAGGGACTTAACTAGCTGCATTGTATACTACTGCCCGCTAGGGTGATTCTCAGGAAGCTGTTATTGAGAGCAGATTCAAGACTCCATAGTTGTTCCAAGTGGAGTCTTAACTACAACTCCAAGTGCCCACCCTTTCTTTCATTTTTGAAGGCTATTTTTGTGTACTATTAAGCTCCAGAATTTATGTTTGTTTTTTTAGTATATAATTTGCATACCTTAGTTGTTCTTATTTTATTTATGTATTAGTTTTATGATTTCTTTTTACTTCACTCAGTATATTTTTAAAATTTTATTTGTTATACAAGTTTCATATATTTCATATATAGATTTAGGAACATAGTTGCATCTAGCAATTTGTCATCAAGACAGTTGTTTTAAAGTCTTTCTCTACAAAGCCATTAGCTTCTGCTTCTTCAGAAATGTTTTCTCAAATCTATTTGCATACTTACACTGACACATAATTTAACATTTTAAATATTTACTTAACAGTAATATGTAATGACTTCGGAATATTTGTGTTTTATACTTTTTGGACAGATTCTATGTTTACAATATTTAAAAGCATCAAACACTTAAGACAATCAAATTTACTTTAAATCCTGAGAAAACTGAGTTATAATGGAGTTGATACACAGGGAAGTATTTTATTTTATTTTTTTATTTTTTATTTTTGACAGGCAGAGTGGACAGTGAGAGAGAGACAGAGAGAAAGGTCTTCCTTTGCCATTGGTTCACCCTCCAATGGCCGCCGTGGTAGGCGCGCTGTGGCTGGCGCACCGCGCTGATCCGATGGCAGGAGCCAGGTGCTTCTCCTGGTCTCCCATGGGGTGCAGGGCCCAAGCACTTGGGCCATCCTCCACTGCACTCCCTGGCCACAGCAGAGAGCTGGCCTGGAAGAGGGGCAACCGGGACAGGATCGGTGCCCCGACTGGGACTAGAACCCGGTGTGCCGGCGCCGCAAGGCGGAGGATTAGCCTAGTGAGCCGCGGCGCCGGCCGGGAAGTATTTTTTATAATCCAGATTACTAAATGTATGTTTTTCAGAGTTTTTCTCCAAACTATATTCTGTTGTATTTTTAATATATATTTTTAAGATTTAATACTTTTTAGCATTTTTTCTGTATTTTACTTCAAATGTAGATATTATATGCATATATTTACCTAAGTACATATACACATTACTTGAAACAGGAATATTAATATCACATAACCTGAGATTCTCCATATCAGTCAGTTGTTTCTCTGATTTCCTATCCAGGGATAGTGACATGAATAGACTAGGACATGAACAGATTAAGCCTGAGTCTCAGCTTTGACTCTTCAATAAAATATATGGAAAGTTAGTTTTTATCAGCAGATATAATTATGAAGATTATTTGTCAACACCCCCAAGCAGAGACGTGCTCAACTCCATCCTCCTCCATTTCCCCCATCCCCTACCCCTAATCATCCTTCCAGGCTGGTTCCTCCCCTTAAGTCACTGACTAGCCTCCCCACAGGGATCCCTAATACCTGAGTTTCTGGAGCTCTGATTCTTGAACTTCTGTAGGGGAGCCCCTGCACTGTTGCACCCTTGCACTATTGCCTCACTTCCCATGCTCTGTGAAGTGAGTGTTCTTGTTTTTGAAACACTACAGAAAAATTGCTAATTGTCATCCAATTTGACACATCCAATCAGCCACATCTAAGGAATAGTTGGAACCATCTCCCATTAGAGGACTCCAATCTTCTAAGCAAATCAGTGAGGTGGGGACTTGGGAGTCGGAATGAAACAAATAAGTAACAGCATCTATGGTAGGTAAGCATTTTTAATAAACATTATTTTATTTTTCAGGAAGTGACAAAAATGTAGTGCCAAGGCTTCCCACTTTGTGGATTTAGCTCTAGCTGAGTGTGAGTTGCTAATCAGCATGGATTAATCAGAAGAGAGGTGCCCATTCACCAGCATCTGAGGTGTCTCCTGCATCATGATTCACAAGAAAGGGTCTTCTGGTAGAAGTCTGACAAAGGCTTCCATGTTAATATTCATCAGAAAATGGGTAGTTTGGATGTCCAATAGCACTGAAATGAGAAGAATATACAGTCTAAACTCAATAAATACATTTCTAGAATAATAAATAAGTGATTTATGTGAAACTACCATCAAAGTTAGTAGTTTTGTTTTCTGTAAAATTGTAAAATCTGTTTATATTCATGAGCATTTCTTTATAATACATAAATTTAATCACATGTAACTTTTTTCAAATCATAGCCCTTTGCCAGAAATTTAGCATATAAAACATGTAGAATAAAAAATTCAATAATATTTCTCACCCATAGCTGCATCTTTCAATAATGCAAAGTGATACCCACTGCTATCTTACATAAAATTCTCAAGGAAGAACAAAAGCAAAAAGAATAAGGAAAGGGAGAGGAAAAGAGAGGGAGGTTGGGAGGGAAGAAGGGAATATAATAATATTCTTATAATTGTATATAAGCATATTGAGTCTGTTGTCTTTTACTAACATTGCAATAATTTGAAAAAATAAAGTATCAGGAAAAAACAAATTTTCAATGAAAATTGAAATTTACTTTGCCTATTTTTGAACAAATTCACATCCACATGTTATTCAATACTAAAAAAATATTTCAGGGATATTGATTATTGTTAGCAATTTAACATCCCTTTTACTAATTCTTTGCTCATTGCCCATCAGATACATTATAGTATATTAGATTAAGAAATGGGAAGAATGTCATTGATAAGATAGAGTTCCATGTCTATAGAGCTTCCTGCATAATTTACATATCTCTATTTAACAACTACAGAAACACAATGTGCTAAAAATGAATACTTATTAAAATATTTAAGGGATAGTAAGGATTACTCATTTTTTGTCACTTTCTCTTTGGATTTTAGCCCTGCCACATTCATTTTCCCTTATACTAATAAAATCATTAAAAATCATAACATAGCTACTAATTTTGAGTACATATAATTTTGCATTATGCTAAGTTCTTTCTTTATCCTGATCTCTTTCATTATTACATTTATTAATATTACAAATTAAAAGCCCCACAGGTGTGTATATTCCTTGCTACCCTCATATACAGTATTTTTTTTATTAGATTCTAAAATCTTACAGCTCAAAAGAAGAATAAAGATCTTTTCTTTGTGTAAATTCTCTTCCATGACCATTTTTAAGCCTATATTCCCATTCCTTGATTTTAAATCTACCTTTAAGTCTTCATCATCTGCATTGAGATCACGATATTTTAGAAAATCATAGCAAAGTGTTTCTATTGAAGTATTGGGCCAGCCTTTTTCAAGGTAAATGCAGTTGCTGGTTCTTTAAGAAAAATGCAATAAAAAGGAAGAGAGAGATTTTAAACTCTTATAGAAATTAAGTTGAAGGGATCTAATGAACAATTAATTTCTGTTTAGGACCACAGAGCTGATGGAGCCATCCTCAATCTTATAAGAATTGAGGAGGTTTGAGACAAATGAAGTAAACTATTTCAGTTTTGCAAAGATTTAATCATCCACATTGATTGTCACCACAGTGCATGGTGAATAGAGACTAGTATCCTTTTATACATTCAACCTCAGAAAATAAATTTACCGAAGTCACTTACAAATCAGCAGTAACATATCGAAAATTTCTGTTCAGACCATCTATGACTTTCATGTCCTCTGAAGGCAACTGGAATTCAAATACCTATTAGAGAAGTAGAAAAATTTTGTTATTTTCATCGTTTCATTTGTTGGTATGGAAAATCTCAGTAAGTTAGATCGAATACTTCAAAGAAAATAGTTAAAATATCTGAAGAGTTTCCAAACAATTTGAGACGTTGAACAAAATTTTCAAGTCATCAGTAAATATTGGATGAAAAATAAATCCACATATATAGCCAACTATTTTGACAAAGGTGCCAAAATCATATACTGAAGAAAATATAGCCTTTACAATAATGGTGCTGGAAAAACTGGACATACACATGTGGAGGAATTAGATATATACCACTCAGTGTACCCCCAAACCAACGCAAGATGGATCAAGTACCTAAATATAAGACTTAAAGCTACACAATTGTTAAAAGAAAACTCAGGATAAATACTTCAAGACATTAGTGTAAATGATATTTCCTTGGGTAAGACCCCAAAAGTGCAGGCAACACAAACAAAACCAAACAAAGGGATTATATCAAACTCAGAAGCTTCTGCACAGCAAAGGGCAAAATCAATAGATTAAAGAGACATCTGGCAGGAGAAAATATTCACAGTAACTTACCTGACAAAGGATTAATATTTGAATATAAGCAATGTAAAAACTCAACAACAACAAAAAACCCAACCAATCTAGTTAAGAAATGGGCAAAGTACCTGAATAGACACTTCTCCAAAGAAGAAATAAAAAATAACCAATAAATATGTGAAAAGTGCTCAAAAGCACTAGCCATCAGGGAAATGAAAATCAAAACCACAATGAGAAGATCACCTCATCCCGTCAGAATGGATATTATCAAAGAGAGTAACAGGTGCTGATAAGGTTGTGGAGAAAGGGGAACACTTATACACTGTTGAGGGGAATGTAAATTGGTGCAACACCATGGAGAATTGTATGATTTCTTTAAAAATTAGAAATGTAGCTGCCATATGATCCAGCAATCCCATCACTGAGTGTATATTCAAAATACATATACTAATTGTATTAAAGATATACCTCTCCACCATATTTATAGCAGCACTGTTCACATTAGCCAATAGCCAAGCCGTGGAGTTAATCAAGGTGCTCATCATCACATGAAAGGATAAACAAAATGTGGTAAATATATTCAATGGAATATTACTCAGCTTTAAGAAAAAGGATTATCATTTGCAAAAAAAATGGATGGACTTCATGTTGAATGAAATATGTTAGACATAGCTAAATAATTGCACATGTATAGGTTCTCCTATACATGTGGAAGCTAAATTTTCTTTAAAAATTCTGAACACAGGCGGATGCCACGGCTCATGAGGCTAATCCTCCACCTGCATCGCTGGCACCCCGGGTTCTAGTCCCGGTTGGGGTGCCGGATTCTGTCCTGGTTGCCCCTCTTCCAGGCCAGCTCTCTGCTGTGGCCCGGGAGTGCAGTGGAGGATGGCCCAAGTGCTTGGGCCCTGCACCTGCATGGGAGATGAGAAGGAAGCACCTGGCTCCTGGCTTCAGATCAGCGCAGCTCGCTGGCTGCAGCGTGCCCGCCATGGTGGCTTTGGATCGGTGCTGTGCACCAGCCATAGTGGTCATTTCAGGGGTGAACCAACGGAAGGAAGACCTTTCTCTCTCTCTCTCTCTCTCTCTCTCACTAACTCTGTCTGTCCAAAAAAAAAAAAAAATCTGAGCACAGACTGTTAATTGCTTGACACTGAGAGAAACAGGAGGGATAAAAGGAGCATGGAATAAAAAATAGAGAAAGCTGGATGTGGTTCATTAATTGTGACAAATATAACAAAATGAGATGTTAACGGAGGCATATGGGAACTCATTGTATTACTACCAAACAATTTTTGCTTTGAAAATGCAAGAAATGCATTACTAGATATAATTGATTCAAATTGTACTGCTCTCCAGATAAAAAGAAATCTCAAAATTATCTGAGAACCCACAAAGCTGACATTATTTAAAGATGAGGTAGCCATGTACTAAGATTGAGAAGAATCTAAAGGCAAACTTTGAAATATATGAAATAATTTAATAGTCATTTGATACAGTTGGGTTTTTATATCCCATCAACAAAAAATTAGAATAAGAAAAAAATCCTTTCAACTTAATTTAAGACAAGAATTTTCCATTTATAATGTTGTATTCAAAGGACACAGGAACTTGCTTAAAATGGATCTCACTGTCTGTATTAGAGGAACATTAAACATCAAAGTGATGATTACAGTTTGCTAATGTATGGACTACCCATATGAATTAATAGCAATATCCCAAAATCATGATACAGAGAAAGAATTTAGAAGTCTCCAACTCAATAATTGATGAATTCAGGTAATAGGTTTTCATTCTATAATTCTTTGAACTTTCCTATACATTTGAAAATGCTCAAAACAGAAAGGAAAAAGCAATTAAAGTCTATCAGAGTTATATTCTTTATAGTTAAACCTGGCAAAATATATGAAAATACCTTAATAGAGAAAGTTATGAAATATATTAAAGAAACCACCTAAATAATTGGAATTTTATATACATAAACCTCAGCATTGTGAAAAATTCAATTCTCAGGATAGGCATTTGATGCAGCAGTGAGAAGGTTCTTAGGACAAACACACTTCCTATCAGAATGACTCAGTTCCTGTTTCATCTTTAATTCACATTCCAACTTCCTGCTAATTTATAACTTGTAAGGTAATAGGTGATGGCTTAATTGTGTCTCTGTCAGTCACATAGGAGATGAAGAGTTCTAGGCTCCTGTCTTGGGCTCATTCTAGTGCTAGTGAAGGTAATCAATGGTTAGAAGAATCTCGCTCTTGCTCTCGCTCTCCCCCTCCTTCCCTCTCTCTTTCTCCAACTCTCTCCTTTTTTCTCTGCTTTTCAAGTGTAAAGTAAAGCTGAGAATTTAATAAAAGAAAAATACTAAAAAAAAAACCCACATCTCTGAAATCTGATAGTTCAGTTCAATATCAAGCAACTTGGTAAAGACTTACTCTATGAAGAAGTTAAAAAGTTATTAAAATTTCACAAAATAGACAAATAAGTACGATAGCCAGGATTTTTTAAAAATATAAGTTCATCGATGCTTTAACATTCTGGAAAGCAAGATCTTACTTTCCAACATAATGAAGACACTTGAGCTAGGTAAATAAATGTGTTGCAAAGATGAGTGAAGCAGTTGGCTTGTGTCACAGTGAGTTAAGCTGCCGTCTGGAATTCTGATATCTGTATCAGAGCGTGAGTTGGAGTCCTGGCTGCTCTTTCTCCAGTCCAGCTTCCTGCTAATGCACCAAGGAAAGAAGCAGAAGATGGCTCAGTCCCTGGCACCCATGTGGGAGACGATGTTGGGTTTTCAGGATTTTGCCTTTCAGCCTGGTTCAGGCTGCTCACTGCAGGCATTGGGGCATGAATCAGGGGGTGGATGATCTGTTTCTTCCTCTCCTCCACCATAAACTTTTTTTAAAAAGAGGAGTGAAATCAGAAGCATATTTATTCTTTTGAAAAACTTTGATACTAATTTAATTTATTTACTAGAGGGGGAGAAAGAGGAGAGAGAGAGAGAGAGAGAGAGAGAGAGAGAGAGAGAGAGAGAGAGAATCTCCCATCTGCTACTTCAATAACCAGGGCTGGGCTACGCAGAAGTAAGGAGCCTAGAATTCAATGTGGGTTTCTTAAAAGGGTGGTAGTGATCCAGGTACTTGGGTTACCACTTGGAGCCTTCCAGGATGTACATTAATGTGAAGCTGGATCAGAAGGAGAATGAGGCACTCCTATATGGTCTGGTGGAATCCTGAGCAGTGTCACAATTGCAATAAATACTTGCCCCTAATATTCTTTTTTAAATATATGTGTATATAGGTGTATATGAAATTGTTTTACATTGGATTAAAAGAAATTTCAGTTGAATTAAAAACTAAGTTGAGAAGGAAAGGCAATATAATTTTCATATGATAATGTAATAGGATATTGTCAAGTTCTCAGTAGAGAAAAGGATATGGCACACATCCACTAGAAACAAAAGCATGGACATTTAACTACATGAAGTGTAGGAACTTTTGATCATGAAGACATGCTATGGAATAAATGAAAACATTGGTGCAATTTGTGAGAGTACATCCTCTAATACCTCACTCTGCTAGTTTCCATGCCCTTGTTAAGTAGATTTGCAGCTTCTTCCATTAAGGATGATATCTGTAACACCACCACTTTAATATGGCCTGACCTGTTAATTTCATTGGTTGGTAGCATTCCCCCAAAGCAATGTTTTATCAGTTCTAAGAAAGCTTTGTATTTATCCACTCTTTGCTTTTGGATTATATCATGTGAGAAAAACCTGGAATATTTTCTGTAGGATGAAAAACTACATGGAGAAGGGCTGAGGTGCCCCACAAATGGGCTAATCAATATCCTAGAAGAGAGTTGCCTCATTCTAAATCATATGAAGCATATGAGAGAGTTGATTGCAATTATACCAGACAGCCCATCATAGAATACAACTTCAGTGAGTTTAGGTTGAGCCCAAGCTAATTTCCAAAAAACTTTTTAGTGATAAGATTTAAAAATGCTTTTTATATTAGACTTCTACGTGGAAGACATTTTGCTTTCCAATTATGACAGTTAATAATATAATAATGGTCTCATAATTGAAAATCCAAGCACCATCAATCTAATGGACAAAGACCTGAATAGGTGATTCACAAGACAGGGAAATTGAAGCCAAAAATATGAATTTGAAGCTATACCGATTTTAAAAGAAATGAAACATAAAATCAATAATTGGTAAACTAAAAATTACCTAATCTAACAACCTCATTTCAGAGAATAAGAAAATATGTCACTTGCCCAAGGCAGAGAGTATATTGCCAATTCAGTCCTGAAACTTGATTTTCTATTTTCTGTTCAGTCGTAATTCTCCCTAGCAATTATGTCTCAGAAATATACAGAAATCTTGAGTGTATGCCCAAAAACAGAGAAACAGACTTAGCCTAAAGATTTTGACATCTTACAAAGAAGCACATGTGTGAAGGATACTCTGTGGGATTCTTGATGCCTCCAGTCCCACAGGCCCTCATCACCTGAATGTTCTCTTTGATTCGCTTCTCAGTGAAACTCTTGGCCAGGACCACAACCCCACGCTGTAGCTGGTAACGAAGGGCAATAAGGGCTGGAGTTTGCTGGTGCTTTTTTGCCAAGGCACCAATGAGTGGATCTTCCAGGAGAACTGGGGCGCTCTGGTCCACCCTGGAAGAAGAGGTAGAAAAACAAACTCCTATAACTGAGCATTCAGTTTGTTATGAGGCTTCCAAAACAGAATAAAGGACCCACTTTAAACCAGTGATTCTTGAAGGAGGTCCCTGGACCAGGAAAACCAGTACCATCAGATCTTGCTAGAAATGCAAATACTTCACTCTTCCTGAGCCAGTTAACACCATAAAACTAAGTATTGTATGACCAAAAACATTTCATCAACAAGGTATTTTATGTGTGTTTTTTGTTGTTATTTTACCATTCTGGCTCTCTATGTGATCCCAGAGCACTGTAGGCAACCAGAACAATGCCTTTGGACTTGCAGAATTCCAGCAGTTTGCCCTGGTTGAGATAGGGATGACATTCCACCTGTACATGGCCAAAATAGGAAAACAGAGGATTAACTGAAGTGCTAATTTTGATATGAAGGGTAATGTTGCAAAAAAGTAGCTGAATTAAAAAATGGAATGTAAACTGAAAGTGTTAACATCAATAATTATATTTTGAAAACAATGAATAAAATATTGTCCCCTGGAAAGTTATAAATATGACATTTCTGAGACAACCCTGTGGAACACATCTTGGCTGCTAAGTCACATTTTCCTTGAGCAGAGACATGATAAACATCAGATGTGGGAAAAATAAAGCAACCATTCCTTTGAACCGTAGACACTGAACTGTGCCTGAGAGCAAAAATTTTACAAAAACTCACTAGAGCAGCTCTGAAAGAAGAAAAATTTCAGCTCAATATGAATCTCACAGGTAGCTTTTGGATGGGCTGCAGCAACAAAAGGTATAAAAAGTAAAACCAATTTTAACATTTAGAATACATAAAAATATGTAGAAATTATATACGGAATAGGAGATAGAGAAAGGGAGACAGAAGGAGATAGAGAGAGATGGAAACAAACAAGCTATTAACTTCTGTTGATAGTGATTATTATGGTAACTTTTTTATAATAAAAGGAAGTTTTTAAAGTTTACCTTGTCTTACAGAGATAATTATAGTTGATATGGACATATAGTACAGAAATTGTTACAGTACAATGCCAAGTAAGAAAAGTAAAAGCAATAGTTAAAATGCAAATAATTATTTACAAATCCCAATGAAATAACTAACATGAAAATCACACATGAAAAATCACCTGTTATATAAAAATTTGTTATAGAATATTACTTTCTCTGTTGAATATTATTGACTAACAGACCACAGTAATTACAATGGGTGAAGTATATATGCAGAGAAGAGATCTGGCTCCAACTAGCTTAACCAAGTGAACAAGTTACATCACCAGTTGTTAGAAAATGTTGAGATCTGTACCTTGTACTAGAGTACAATTTGAGGAACACAGCATTCTAAGGACATTGTCTTCACAAAAAAGATGTTTAAACTTAATGTAATAAGACATTCAGGAGCTTGCACTGTGGTATTGCAGTCAAAGCCACTGCCTGCAGTTCCAGTATCTCATATGGGTTCTGGTTTGAGTACCAGCTGTTCCACTTCCAATCCAGCTCCCTGCTAATGGCCTGGGAAAGCAGTAGAAGATGGCCCAAGTTCTTGGGACTCTGCACATGGGAGACCTGGAAGAAACTCCTGGTTCCTCATTTCAAACTGGCTCAGCTCCAGCCGTTGCAGCCATTTAGGGAGTGAACCAGCAGATGGAAGACCTCTCTGCTTCTCCTTCTCTCTATCTGTAACTCGGCCTTTCAAATAAATAAATAAAGACATTCAAATCTAACCTCTGATTTACATGAACTTGGAGTAGAGAAAAAAATTAACCTGTTATTACAAGACAGCAATCTGAGAGTTTCAGAAAATTTGACAAAGTTAACCTAGATATTTTAGGAAAACAAAATTGCTGACTATTTGTGGTGAAAGAGCATGAGAAAAATGACGAAAATCATGTGAACTACTACACTGACACTTTAAGTAGAATAAAATCAGGGACAACAATGCAAATTTATAATATGCACTGGATGTTAAATGATAGGAGGAAGTAACTTCTTTACACACAATAGTGAAACTATAACTATGTGGGAATAAATAGCAATGTTTACTACCACAAACTATTAGGAGACTGAGCAAAATCTTGCATATATGTATGCAAACATACTCATATATGTCTGCTTACTTTGGACAGATGAAAAATGTCAACAAGTTTGACTATAAGTGAAAAAATATGAAAGAGCTATGTTATTATATTAAATTTTCTAAATGTTTGAAAGTAGTTAAAATAAAAATTGGAATGATGTTAATATTGAAAATGTTAATTTGTGATATTTTATTTGAAAATCAGGATGCTGCATAATTATATACCAAATTCATGGTCTGTACTTGGTGACGCCAAGTTGCCAGACGCTATGTTAAACACAAAACCAAGTACAGAATGCTTGTTCTTACACAGCTGATTCAATGGCAAAAAGCAAGGAGGAGGTGCAGACTGAAGTGAGCTTTGGAACAAGATGGGCTCTAGTTTTGCCAAAAAAATCCCCGAGTGTTGTTTCTGTCAGTTACTAGTATCATCATAAATAGGTAATTTCTTTTATCTTCCACATATAGTCTCCAATTAATATTTTCTGGATTCATGTTTCTGTTCAAGATTCCTGAAATCAGATACCAAGAGAGAAAATTCAGGTATCTGAACACCACACGAACCCAAACCACCTATCCTTGCGTATTTCACTCTGTGTTTATTCATCACTCCATGTTTTCATGGCCTTTCTTATTCACAGTTCTTTCCACGTCACCATATCACAATTCCTGTATCAGGTGATCATCCTTTGGACACTTCATGGATCGGGGAAAATTTCTCTTCCACCTGTGATTTCATTAATGATTGATGCTTTTCTTGATCAGATTCTTACCTATATTTCAGCACTAAGATCTCCTCAGATTTTCTGTTTCTTTATGCATATATAAATTTATTTTATTTGAAAAATAAACTAAATTATACTTAATTAAATATATATTTTTGAATTGCACTTAAACAAATGTTTATCACATGGAAAATTGTTCAAGTTTCTAGAGTAAATTCTTCCTAATATTGTTAAGCAAATATTTTTACACATAGAAATACAATATAAATTATGGTTCAATTCAAATTTCCTATGACTTGAAAAGGTCATCTTGTCAACAACTTCAAAAATGTCTTAATATAGATTTACATATTTCAATGGTATCACACACATTATAATTTCTTCATGTTATATAATTGCTTATTTTAATACTGTGCATAATTTCCAGTTTAATTCTTACATACACATCCTTTTTTACCTGATTAATTTTTTCTGCATTACTTGCTTTTAAAATTTCATAGTAATAACTTATCTGAAAAAAACACATTTTATTTCTAAGTTGCTAAATGAAATATGTTTTCAAGTCTATGGTATTATATGAAGTAATATTTACAATCAAACTAATCCCATAGTTTTCACAGAGAAATGATGATTATTTGAGATTTTAATTAATACAAACAGTATTACATATTCATGATTTGTGTATGTTGATTTTGGAAACTTCATATCTTCTTTTTAATATTAAGTAATATAAAGAACAGATTTCATGTATTTTGTAGATACAATTATAAGAAAATACTCTCGTTTGTGCTCTCTCTATCTCTTGATCATTCTCTTGCTCTCTCTCTCACGCTCTCTTTCTCTTTTCCTTCTTTGTCTCTTCCCCCCGGTCTGTCTGGTTTCCCCACCAAAAAACCCTTTCCCTTAAGAAAATTATAAGAAGATAACCACATTTATATCCCTCACCACCTTCCTTCTTGAATCCCTCCTCCTTTCTTTTTTTCTTCCTTCCTTCCTTTCTTCCTTCCTTCCTTTCTTCCTTCCTTCCTTCCTTCCTTCCTTCCTTCCTTCCTTCCTTCCTTTTTTCTCTCTCTCTCTTTTTTCCCTTTAATATTCACAATAACATGCTTTTAATTTACTTTATAATGACAGGCTTATTATAACACTAACCACAATGTGAACACTGTTGAAACAAGTAAAAAGTAGAAAGATCACTGTTCCACAGGGTTACAGACAAGGGCTACAAACAACAATCAAAACATATCAGTTTCATTCTTATACTTTGGTGTTTTTTGTATTCTATATTAAATACTACATATCAGAGAAAACATATGATATTTGCTGTTTTTTTGGAGGATGTATTTCAATAAGCATTCATTTTATGGCAAAAGACAGGATTTCATTCTTTTTATAAGTAGGTTTCTGTTGAGTATATATATCACATTTTCTTTTTCTAGTCACCCTTTTAAAAATGTGGAGACAATGGAGACCCATCCATACCCTTCCATACAGAAGTTTGGCTAATAGAATCTTCTGTTACACCAAGTAAGTTTGACAGGAGTGGAGGACAACTAGACACGTGGCAGTAGTATGAGAAGAGGATAATAACAAAAGGAGAAAAGGCTCAGAGTCCTCACCTGGTTGCAGACAGGCTTGTACTTGAGCCCTGGCTTGTTCAGAATCATCTCCAACTGCCTGCGGTTGAAGTTAGACACCCCGATGGACTTGGCCAATCCTGCTTCTTTGCATTTCTCCATGGCCTGAGAGGAAAGATTGTGAAGAAATATTTCCACAATTGGTTGCCAATATAAATGCATAACACAGTTAAAAGGAACACTGTCAAGAAATTACAGTGAGGCTAGTGGGCACTGACTGACCAAAAGAGAAAAGCTAGAGAAAATCAGCAGCAAGAAAAATAATTCCTGCATCCTCCTTAGAAAAAAGTCATTATTGAATATGGGGGGGGCAAAATATGCCTGATATCATTGCCCCCAGTTCTCTCTGTTATATCCTAGTATCGCCTTCCTCTTCACTACAGTGCAACACTTATCGGTGACATAAATTTCAAGAACCAAAGTTGCATATCTCATTCCCACAAATTGAAATGTGATCTGATGCTCCCACTTCTGACTTCTTTACTCTCTCCTGGGAGTACTCACCTCCCAGGTGGCACAGATATCCACTGTGTCAAATACTGTCTTTCCATGTTCATCTGTTGGAAAAATCTCTGTCCCAGGCTGGAATAGAAACAGTTTTTTTTTTTTTTTACGATTTCATCAAATTCAGATCTCTACCCATGGCAAAACACTGAGGTATACTTATGGATACAGCAATAAACTTTCATGAAATAAGTGGAGCAACCTCCCATAATTGCAAAATGCACTGCGTATAATTCTGTAAAGAATGCCATTAGACTACAGATGTCCTCTTTTCTTTTATATTTACTATATATGTTAATAAATATTACTTTCTAGATTGTAATAGTGCCCTGTAGATTTATGTTACTTCGTGTTTCTCTGTTCTTTCCTCTGGAGAGATATCTCTCATTACTGGGAAAGTTACCAGTTACCTGGCCTTGATCTTCACCAATAGTGGATGTTGCTCATCTCCCCAAAAACATTTTGTTCCAAGGGCAGATACTTGAATCACAGATGGTCATTCAAGGTCTTTTTTTAATCACAATAATTTTAATTCTAAAGGATACAGAGAAGCTATCAAAATTAATGACCATGAGAAAATAATTGTCCCATGGTCATTTATGCCACCAATGAAAAGGCTCAGACAAAACCAACAAAAATTAGATTAATACAGAAGAAAGTGATTGCTATAAATACAGGCAGTTCCTAACATTACCTCAAATGTGTATGTTACTCATGGCCTGGCCTCCCTTTTACATAATAAAATAAACTATATTGCTTTACTTACTTTGAGCAGTTTCTATAACTTAGAAACTGTTTCTAAAATTTATATCAAAGGCCAGCCTTGTGGCACAGCAGATTAAGGTACTGCCAGCGATATCACCATCCCATATTGGAGCACCAGTTTGAGCCTCGGGTCCCAGTTGCTGAATTTCCTAGCCAGCTCCCTGCTAATATGCCTGAGAAGGCAGCAGAAAATGGTCTAAATACTTGGACCTCTGCCACTTACATGGGAGACTGTCATGGACTTCCTGGCTCACACCTTTAGCCTGTCCCTGTCCTGACCTTCAATGGCCATTTGAGGAGTGAACCAGATGGAAGATCTGTCTTTCTCTTTCTGTCCCTCTGCCTTTCAAATAAATAAAAGAAATACTTAAAAATAAACAAGTTTATATCAGTGACAATTAATCATCCATGAAAATGTTGGCTGTGCTAAAAGTCAAAGTAAAATACATTTGATGATGCTGGTTGCTTACCTTCAGAGCTGTTGGGAAATGAATAATGTAGAGATCAACATAGTCCAACTGAAGTTTTTTCAATGAGTCTTCCAAGCTTGGTCTGACCAGCTCTGGTCTATGAAAAGTGCACCAAAGCTGCAATGTTAATCAATTAAAATTGTAGTGAATTAATATGTTAGTTAAATTTCTTGGTTTGCTTCACATAATACTGAGATATTTTCCTTTGGTTAAAAGCTGATGAATACTCAAGGAAAATACATTCCATTTTGAATTTCCTGTGACCTGACCTAACTATATCACCTCTCTCACTTGTTTAGCTATTACTCATTAATCCACCAATGCATGGAAGGTAATTACACCAGAGACAAAAATTTTATCATGTAATGCTAATGATCAGCATTTCAGTTATGCTTGAGTTTACAAACAAATTTAATAGTCTGGTTCTTCTAACCATTAAACTCAATGGTAAGAATTAGTATCTATTTTAATCACATAATGAGCATAAAAATATATATATATTTAAGATTTTTATTTATTTATTTGACAGTTACAGACAATGTGAGAGAAAGACAGAGAGAAAGATCTTCCTTCCGTTGGTTCACCTCCCAACTGGCCGCAACGGCCAGAGCTGCACTAATCCAAAGCCAGGAGCCAGGTACCTCTTCCTGGTCTCCCACGTGGGTGCAGGGGTCCAAGGACTTGGGTGATCTTCTGCTATCCCAGGCCATAGCAGAGAGCTGGATTGGAAGAGGAGCAGCCGGGACTAGAATTGGCACCCATATGGGATGCCGGTGCCGCAGGCGGAGGATTATCCTAGTGCGCCACAACGCCAGCCCCCAGAAAATATATTTTGGATATTTGAATATTGTGTGCAATGGATTAAGCTACTACTTTCAATGCCAGCATCTCATATTGGAGTGCTGGTTTGAGACTTGGCTGCTCCACTTAGCAACTTCCTTTCTGCTAATGTACTTTGGAAGGCTGTAGAAACAGCCCAGGACATTGGTCCCTGCCACCCATGTAGGAGATCAGATTGGAGTTCCCAAATCCTGACTTCATCCTGGCCCAGACCTGGCTGTTTTAGCCACAGGGGCATCCAGCAGATGGTAGGGCTCTATCTCTCTTTGTCTCTCCTCTGTCTCTTTATTCAAACAAATAAATAACTCTTTTTAAAAAGTGTCAATTCATATTTACAGTTATAAAAACTTTAAAAAGTCACACAGGAAATCATGAATATCATATTTAGCTCATAGCTCTCTCTGATTCCACAAGCCATGCTGAATCATCACACTGTTTGGAGTTGATACTAAGGAAATCATAGGAACTTCATTTAAAATATATAAATTTGCAGATAGCAATAATTAGAAAGCCATCATCTTTGTCTCTTTGTGATACTGAATGTTACAGGAGAATGTGTGATAACAATTTTACTAATAGGAATAATTACTCAACATCTACGAAGCATATCAAGAAATTATCACTCCTACACAACATTTCATTAACCATCTCTCCTACACATAATCTACACTCTACCTTTGAAGTGTAGAATATATCTTCTCTCTTCACAGTGCCATCTGCAATCTTGCTTCGGATGGCCAGACCTACTTCTTTTTCGTTTTTGTAAAAATAAGCAGAATCAATGTGGCGGAACCCAGCATCAATAGCTATTTTGGTGGCTTCCATAGCTTTGCTCTTAGGGACCTGCAGAAGGAGTTGAAAGTATTATTTGTAGATGCATGTGATTGAAAGCAGCTAAGATATAATTAGTGAGTTTTTAAGAATCCATTTTTTCTCATGTCTTGGGATAATTCTGCATTTGAACTCTGAGGGGATGAGTCCTTGCCAGTTTGCCTGATTTTCCTGAAGTAATAGCAAGAGTTAGGCACCTCAGGCACCCCTTCCAACTGAGCCACCCCTTTGATCAAAGGCAGCAAAGGTCCTCAGACACAAAGACGAGTTTATTGCTTTGCTAGAAAGATTCACAGTATACTGCAAAAAGAAAATCATGGTTGCTAATTATACAGTGAGTTTGCAAAGGAAAGTTAACAGAGTAAAAATGAATGGAATGAAATATGGAAGAAATATACCATAAGTTTCCATGAGTCCTCCTCAGTGAAGTAAACAGAACACATTCAAATTGTTTGAACTGAATTTAAGAGCATATATGGAAACTTATCAGCAAAGAACTCTTGAATATGTCGAGTTTTCATTCCTAAGACTTTTTCTATAGGGATGATTAGATAGATCCCCTCTGCTGGCCTATACCATATTCAGTTTCAAATAAAAGCAAGGATACACACACTGTACTTGTCCTCACAAACAATTTAGCTACATCATCATATGCTAGGAAACAGGAAAGAACAAAAAAAGTAGATTCTCCAATGTCAACCAGGGATATGTTTGAAAATAAGTAGTTCAATTGACAGTAGGGCATTATGTTAATTCTTTTCTACAGGGCCATTGTGTTCACACACAAAAATTATAGAAAAGAAAGAAAAAACTAAATGATGACAGTAAAGATATATTATGAATTACAGATATTTTACATGAGAAATTAACTGTGTCATGTAAGGGACTATCATGGAAAGTACCATCCCTAAAACAAAAGCATTTCTTTTATGCAATATATAAGTAGAGTGGTACAATATAAAATTATTGGGTTCCTCAAATTGGATAAAGATTTGAAAGTGCATTTGTGAAATCAAAGAGGTAAGTCTAAGAAAACCTTTTTCATTTATTTTTTTAAATTGAGAAGCTGAAGTTTTCAATGAAATTACAACAAAGTAGATAGTGAATCCATTTCCCTTTCCTATTATCATTCCTAGGTGTGATGGCACTCAGAGATTCACCAAGACTGAAATATTACTAGTGTCCCTACTTCTTCCCCCTCCTTCATACCACTTTGCCCTGCAAAGAAAATCAAATCTTTAATATGTCATCAAAATATTCATCAGTGATTTCCTTAAGTCTTACACAAGAATCAAGTGGAAGTTCAAGTTTGAAGTAAATAGTCTCTCTATTTTTTCTAACTTTCTTCCTTTACTTTTTACACATACTACAAGTTCAAAACACACCTTTCTTTCTACATTGGTCTGTGCTTATTATTATTTTTTTTTTAGAAAACTAGGATAACATCAGTGTGCAAAATTTCTTCCACTATGCTCACTTTCATTCTGTAGGACCATCTGTACAATTTCCTTTAACATTTGTTATGATCAATAATTTAGCCCTGTCCCTATTATTTTCCAGTTTTCTTCTAACATGATGTTGTACTTGCCTTGAGACAAGTTTCCTAGTACATGGGAAAACTTACTTAGCCCACGTCCATTAATGACTGTGTGGGTCTCAAGGTTATCCCCATCTCATAATAGCTTATTGCCTCCTCAAATGTTCTGTATTTTCTCTCTTCTAACTTTTGGGAAAAAATTCTCTGGGTTAGCCCTTGTTGGAAGGAGGAAATATTTCTTGGATTATAGCATAACGTGGAGAAACCAGTCCAACTGCATGAAAGCTGACAGGCAGTCTTCTTGAGTGCCAACAGTGGTCTCTTCCACTCAGGTGAGAAACAGACTGAAATAGGAAGAAAAATCAGTATTCAGAATCATTAGCAGAGGATCACAGGATCTGATTGTCATGAAGAACAAAGTGAGATTAAATTCACTCTTCTGTGTGGAACAGCTCCAGCCTAGTGAATTGGAAAACCAAGTGAAACGTTTAGAGTAACATAGGAACTGGGTTCCTTCAAAATCCAGGTCTCCTTTTCACCCTTCCTAAATCTATTTTCTTTTGCCCCCTCAAGACAAAGCAACTCGAGTTACCTGTTCAGGTGCATAGGTGCCAAATCCCAGTACAGGAATGAAATGACCGTCACTTAACACCATACGCTGAAATTTGGGATCCATTGCCTTTCACCCCTCTGACTAAGCACACTCTGATTCCTCTGGCTTCACAGGGTATATAAATAACAGGAAGTCTACAGACACATTCCTGTCTAATTTTAAGCAACATATGGGAGGAGTGAAATTAAAGCAGTATTCCATATTTAGAGATGAGTATCCTGTTCACTAACTTTAAATGAAGCAGAATTTTTAGGTTAATCACTTAAAAACCAGGTTTATTAAATTTTCTCTTTAGAACCTCCCACTTGGTATTTTTAAGTATTAGAAGAAATTGATTGAATAATTATTGATGACCAAGTTACAACCCTGCGAACATCTATGTCTTGTTTTTCTTATTTTTTTATTTTTTCATGCTGAAGTCTGCCTTTGATTACACTTTGACAACACAAATGCACACACAGAATCAATTATTATTGAGCACTTTCTCAAATATTGACCCTCAATGATACTTCAGAAGTTTAGTTGAAGGGAAGTTAGTTAGCATTTTTAACTTTCTCTTTGGCAAAATGTTTTCTGTAGCTTCACTGTTTAGTTTTGCAATAATAATGTGCAATCCTGGTGGAGAGTGAAGGGTTAATGATGTTTAATAGCATTGTGCAATATGAACCCAGAGGCTTAGAGTCATGGTATCATTTCACATATTATGTAACTTTTAGAAAAATATTATTAAGTTCAAAATGAAAGGCACATTTTATATAATTTAAGATCTTGTTCCATAATATTGATTTTAAAAATGATATATCATAGTGTGTGATTTGTAATAATTATCTAATCTGAGATATGTTGATAAAATAGGCCATTATGAAGTGATTTAAAAGGGAATATATGAATGTTGTATTAATTCATAATTTGTCATTCTTATACTGAGGGGTTTTATGTGTTAAGTGAAGAGTAAATCATATATTATAATCTGTTGTCATATACATTGCACTGAGAAGAAGACAATATGTCACATTTTAAGGGTATTATTTCTGAAAACTGGGACTAGGCATGATTTTTTAAGTGCTTTATCTATGCCTTTCAAATCTCCAATGCTTGTCGCTTTTCTTTTCTGAAAAAGAATATTTTTGATTTAAAATTAAGGCTCTGCCACTGACAATTTGAATAGAACTGAATATCCTGACAGATTGTCAACACTCCAACTCTGTCACAAACTGCCCGTTCCCTATGCTACAGGATCACTTGGCATCCCTCAGTCCTCTTTGCTGCATTCCAATAATAACTAAACTGCTAATCTCCACCAGCGAAATACAGCCTCGAATTCTGATATCTCCTGAATTGACATTGACTGTTACTATCTCTCATCTCCCTTAAGCTGAGAATATTTAGTTATTCTTTGGATTTAAACCTTGAACTGATCCTGGTCTCCAAGCCTGTCTACTTGTACATGATGTGGCTACATCTCTGCTCGAATGGCTTGGACACAGGTGAGAAGACCTTTGCTGCACTCACACTACTCTGCAAAATTCAGTATATTTTTTCTACAACCTTCAATAATGAATTCTGCCTTTCTTCAAATTTTCATTTGACTAAAATTTTCTGTAGCTAGAATAAAAGAAAATATTCAAAAAAGGCATTTGAAGTGATTCTCCAAACAAGGTGATCCTTGACTTTATGTGAAGGCAGCCAAGATGTTTGGTTCGCTTTCTCCATTTTCTACTTCTGGTATCTCCTCCCTCCTCCCTGTGCTACATGTTTACAAAGAAACAAAGATTTGGCGCTGAATGAATCATTCTGGTTTCACAATTGTGATGTTACTTGAAGGTCAATTAAAATCACAGAATAAGTAAGCATCAGGTTACAACAGGAATAAAATATCATATCAATAAATAAGTATATTTATTACATAAAGAGTATATAAGAAAAATTCTCAGATTCTCAAAAGATGAATTCTAAGAGTTTCTGCCCAGAAAATCCTGCTATCAATCAAATCTTGATTCACTGGGACCAATTTTACAGTATCATCTCTATATTGCATTTCTGAATTTCTATCCACAAATTCTGCTCAGTAAGCTGTCAGCACAGCTTTTGATTTTCTTGAAATGAATTACATTGTGATTAATTCAACTATGAGCATTCTTTGGAAACATAGGTAGAAGAATCTACCATTCCAAAGATTAGAACCAGTGGTCCCTCTGGTCACAGTTTTGGTTTCCATTTAAACACCCACTATTAGAATGGCTTGTTCTATTCAGGCCTACCTGCTATCCATGCCTATGATTGCCTACACAGCTCTGTGAATTTGGAACAAGGTAAAACAGAGGCACCAGGCTTCTCTAAATGGGGCCAGAAAAGAAAAGGAAAAGGAAAAGGAAAAGGAAAGGCCTAATTACAATCACCTGAAACTATGAGTATTGGTAATTAATACTTTGTGAGAATAGTTTCTACCATCAGAAGATTCTCTTCTCATTCTACTAACTATGCAGACTTTCTCTCAGACAGTGGCTAGAAGATGTCAGAACATAACAAATGAATATATTTTAAAGATTTGTTGGAGATGGCCAGTGCTGCGGCTCAATAGGCTAATCCTGCGCCTTGCGGCACAGGTACACCGGGTTCTAGTCCAGGTCAGGGCGTCGGATTCTGTCCCGGTTGCCACTCTTCCAGGCCAGCTCTGTGCTGTGGCCCAGGAGTGCAGTGGAGGATGGCCCAGGTGCTTGAGCCCTGTACCCCATGGGAGACCAGGAGAAGCACCTGGCTCCTGGCTTCGGATCAGCGCCGTGCGCCAGCCACGGTGGCCATTGGAGGGTGAACCAACGGTAAAGGAAGACCTTTCTCCCTCTCTCTCTCTCTCTCTCTCTCACTGTCCACTCTGCCTGTCAAAAAAAAAAAAAAGATTTATTGGAGCTGGCACTGTGGTGCAGTAGGTTAATCCTCTGCCTGCAGTGCCAGCATCCCACATGGGCACCAGTTTGAGTCCCAACTTCTCCCTTATCAATGCAGCTCTCTGCCATGGCCTAGGAAAACAGTAGAAAATGGCTCAAGCGCTTGGGCCCCTGCACCTGCATGGGAGACCTGAAAGAAGCTCCTGGCTCCTGGCTTTGGATTGGCCCAGCTCTGGCTGTTGTGGCCAACTGGGGAGTGAACCAACAGAAGGAAGACTTTTTATCTCTGTCTCCCCCTCTCACTGTCTGTAACTCTACCTCTCAAATAATAAACAAAATCTTTTTTAAAAAAAGATTTATTTATGTGGTTGAAAGGGAGAGATAAAGAACTAGAAATAGATCTTCCATCCTTTGGTTCATTTCTAAAATGGTCATAACAGCAATGTTTGGGCAAAGCTGAAGCCAGGAGCCTGGAACTCCATCCATGTCTCCCAAATGGGTGTCAGGGACTTAAATACTTGGGCTATGATCCATTGGTTCCTAGGTCCATTAGTAGGAAGCTGGATTGGAAGCATGTAGCCTGGACTTGACCTGACACTCCAATATGGTATTCCAGCCTCCCAACTGGTGGTTTAACCTGCGTGCCATAATACCCACCCTCAAGCATATAAATATTAATTATCATAACCCAAACTGATCAAAGCCAATTGTTAATGTGCCAAGTTAATGTTATAATTTAATATAACCTATCTAATCTGATCATCAACTTTTATTTGTTTATGTAAAAGGCAGAAAGAGCAGGACAGAATGACAGAGCTCCCATCCATTAATTCATTCTCCAAATGTCCTCAGCAGCTAGGGCTGGATTTTGGCTGGAGTAAGGGGGCAGGAATTCAATCCAGATCACTCATATGAGAGGGACTCAAGTACTTGACCATCAAAGTACCCTCCCAGGGTCTGCATCTTCAGCAACCTGGAATCAGAAGCAGAACCAGACTTGAATATATGCACTGCATTTGGGGTGTGACTGTACCAAGCAGAGACTTAAGTGATACACCAAAAGCTCACTTCTCATACTTATTTATTTTTATCTTTTCTTTTTATTATTATTATTATCATTATTTATTATTATTATTTTTTCCTTTTTGACAGGCAGAGTGGACAGTGAGAGAGAGAGACAGAGAGAAAGGTCTTCCTTTGCCATTGGTTCACCCTCCAATGGCCGCCGCGGTTGGCGCGCTGCTGCCGGCGCACCGCGCTGATCCGATGGCAGGAGCCAGGTGCTTCTCCTGGTCTCCCATGGGGTGCAGGGCCCAAGCACTTGGGCTATCCTCCACTGCACTCCCTGGCCACAGGTAGAGAGCTGGCCTGGAAGAGGGGCAACCGGGACAGAATCCGGCGCCCCGACCGGGACTAGAACCCAGTGTGCCGGTGCCGCAAGGTGGAGGATTAGCCTAGTGAGCCACAGCGCCGGCCATATCTTTTCTTTTTAAAAAAGATTTATTTATTTATTTGAAAGTCAGAGTTACACAGAGAAAGAACAAGAGGCAGAGAGAGAGAGAGAGGTCTTTCATCTGCTGGTTCACTCCCCAACTGGTTGCAATGGCTTGAGCTGTGCCAATCCAAAGCCAGGAGCCAGGAGCCAGGAGCTTCTTCTGGGACTCCCATATGGATGCAGGGACCTAAGCATTTGCGCCGTCTTCCACTGCTTTCTCAGGCCATAGCAGAGAGCTAGATGGGAGGTGGAGCAGCCAGGGCTCAAACCAGCACCCATATTGGATGCAGGTGGTGGCAGAGTTACACACAGAGAGAAGGAGAGACAGACAGAGAGAGAGAGAGAGAGAGAGAGAGAGAGAGAGAGAGAGAGAGAGAGACAGGTCTCCCAAATGGATGCAGGGGTCCAAGATCCTGCATTCCCAGGAACATTTGCAGGGAACTGGATTTGAAGTGTAGCAGCTTGAACTCAAAATGGCACCCATATGGGATGCTGGCACTGCAGGCAACGCCATAAATGCAGTCAGTCTAATCCACTGCACCACAGACTCAGCCCCTCATCTTTATTTCTTAATTCAAATCAACACACTGATACATCTCTCATGATGAATGTGTTCGATTAATATGTGTACCTGCTCTGATAAATTGTTGAAATTTGTTTGCTAACAGCAGCAATAATTTATTCTCTCACAGTAAACAGGAACTAGATGTCTGCAATTTGATAGCACATGCTCCTTTTAGGAGCACTATGAGAGAATCCACTTTTTGGTGTCTGTGGGCTTTCCTTAATCAAAATGGCCACGTTACTGCAACATCTATGTCCTTGGTCACGTTGTTATCCTGTATTCAGATTCTGTCAAACCTCCTCTGACTCACTCTGTAAGGAATCCTATAATTGGATCTGGAGCTCATCTATGTAGTCCAGGATGACTTTTTCATCAGAATACACTTAACTACCTGCAGATAGACTATTTTTTCCAAGGTAACATTCTTGCTTAGTGACTCTGGATCCTGGACTAGATCTCCTCCCTAAAATGGGAACTAATGATCACACATATCACAAAGGCTTTTGTGGGGGCCAAAGTGAAGTAAGCTGCATAAAGTAGTTAGAACACTGGTTGGCACATAGCAGGTATTTTATTAATGCTAGCTATTCTCTTTACTTTTACATTCCTATGGTCTGAATATACCCAACATACTTCACAGGAGAGGCAAACCTAGGCTGGATCTTGTCTACTTTTATCATCAAAATTTTTTATTTTCTTTTTAAGCATAATTTTTAAGGTATCTATTTAGACAGAAAAAATTTTTAACCTCCTTCTAATTACTAAGGATTGTGCTAGACACAGAAAAAAATTGACAGAAATTTAATTAAAGAAATTTTTACTTTTAGTTAGTCATGGACAGCCATGAATGCAGTATTGGGGAAGCCTGAGGAGCTATATTGGGAAAAAAAATTGAACAAACATGGAATAAATTTTAGGCTGTTGTAGCAAGACTGTATTCTAGGAGCAAGTGCCGTGGCACAGAAGGTTAAAGCCCTGGCCTGCAGAGCCAGCATCCCATCTGGGTGCCAGTTCAAGTTCTGACTGTTCCACTTCTGATCCAGCTCTCTTTGCTCTGCTGGGGAAAGCAGCCGAAGATGGCCCAAGTCCTTGGGCCCTTACACACATGTGGGAGACTCGGAGGAAGCTTCTGGCTCCTGGGCTCGGATTGAATCAGCTGAGTTCTGGCCTTTGTGGCCAGTTGGGGAGTGAACCAGCTGATGGACGATTCCTCTTTCTCTGGTTCTACCTGTATTTGTACCTCCGTTTTTCAAATAAATAAAATAAAACTTTAAATAAAAAGACTATTCTATCACATACAATCTTCTTTGAATACAAATAGTTCCCCTATCTCTCAAGCCCCATTTCCCTTATTATTAATGTATTACTTTGATATATTTGTCAGGATTGATGAACCACTCCCAGCTTCTCTTATTTTTTTAATGCAAGCTACTTTTATTCATTCCATTCCTCTCATCCTATAGTAATCAACATTCTGTGTTCACACTGAGTTGGTGTTTATCTTGATTTTTAGCTCTCATAGATGAGAGAGATCATGCAATATTTGTCTTTCTGTGTTTTTTTTCCACTCAATATAATATCCTCCAATCCCATCAATTAACTGGCGAATGATAGACTTTCATTATTTTTATAGCTGAATAGAATACTATACATTGAATATTTTTACCACATTTTGTTCATCTATTAATCTGATGATGGACACTTTGGTTGATTACATATCTGTAAAAAGTGTTGCAATCAACATGGTGAACCAATTATCTGTTGATAAAATAATTCTGTGTTTTTTGAATATAGTCACAGTGGTGGGATTGCTGGATCATATGGCAGTTCTATTTTTCATGATTAAAGAAATCCATAGGGAGCTAACAAAATGGTGGACTGGGGAGGGAGCTTACTGTTCTAGTCTAGGAGAATATAGTCTAAAAATGTAGAAAGAGTGCAGTCTCAGGGAAGAGTTAGGGAGAAAACAGTAAAGGAAACTACACAAATTAGAGGGGCAGAATGAATCTACAACTGGAATGGAAGCCTACAACTGAGCACCGCAGCAGCTGAGAATCTATGCACCAGTACTGGAGAGTGAGGTGAGACAAGACCCCAGCAACCAAAGCCACTGGCAAAAAAACCTGCATAAAGTAGGAAAAGCCTAGATGGAACACGGCTTGGAGCCCCATGGGGGAAAGAGCACCAGCCAAACTAGAGGAGAAAAAAAAAAGAATCAGATGGGCATTTTTCTCTCCTCAACCTCCTTACAATGGCATCCTGTAACAAGCCAATAGAGCAGGTGCCATTTTGGACATATGTAACAGCTGTGCCAGCTCATGTCTGCGTCCATCAACCAGCTGAATGGAGACTCCTGTCTCTGGTGGTGAGAACTAACAGAGGGCTGGTGCTCCTGCCTATGGGAGGATTCTGTGCCAGGACTGTGAAAAAAACTGAAGCTGTGTAGGACTCATGGTGTGGTTGGCACTTTGGTCAGTCACTATGGCAGACTCTATATGCTCAGGGATTCCTGGTTACCAAGTGATGGACATTGCTGGGGAATCTGAGCTTACACTGAGGACCACACAGATCCTTTGCATGGTCCTTTGAGCAGAGCAAACAAATATACCCCCTGGGGCTAGTGATCAGGCACTGCTCTCCTTTGAATTGAGGATCCCAGCTTATCAGAATAAACCTCTCTTCTAATAATAATAATAAAAAAGCACACCTGAGTGTGTTACCTTAGACTTGCCTGTTCACCATGCACCTCCAGGTATTCAGTGAAAGCAGACGTTCTACTTATCTACAGAGGCATAGTACAAAGATAAAAGCTGCCACAGCTGAAAAAACAAAGGAGAAACCAAGGAGTATCTCCACAAACGCTGAATAACAAATGCACCGATTCACAAAATAAGAAGGAAGGCAACATGAGACACCTAAAAGAACACACCACTTCAATACTAGATTGTGAAGATGAGGACATTGAAGAAATGCAAGAAATGGAATTAAAAATTTGATCATAAGGTTATGTAGAAAATGGCCAGTGCTGCGGCTCAATAGGCTAATCCTCCACCTGCGGCGCCAGCACCCCGGGTTCTAGTCCTGGTCTGGGCGCCAGATTCTGTCCTGGTTGCTCCTCTTCCAGTCCAGCTCTCTGCTGTGGCCCGGGAGTGCAGTGGAGGATGGCCCAAGTCCTTGGGCCCTGCACCTGCATGGGAGACCAGGAGAAGCACCTGGCTCCTGGCTTCGGATCAGTGCAGTGCGCTGGCCGCAGCAGCCAATGGGGGGTGAACCAATGGAAAAAGGAAGACCTTTCTCTCTGTCTCTCTCTCTCACTGTCCACTCTGCCTGTCAAAAAATTTTTAAAAAAAGATTATGTAGAAACAATCAGAAACAAATGAATGAACTACTGAAATCCATATAAGACATGAAAGAAAATTTCTCCCATGAAATTGGGATCTTAAAGAGAAATCAAAATGAATGGTATTATATTAATATATATGTATTATAATAATATATTAATATATGAATAATTCAATAGAATAAATAAAAATGCAGTGGCAAGCTTTAACAACAGAATCGGTGATGCAGAAAAATATTGGACTTAGAAGGCAAAGCACAGGAAATTATACAGTCAAACAGAAAACAAGAAGAGGAAATTAGAAAACTGAAAAATACTGTTGGGAATCTACCAGATACTACCAAACAACACATCATATGAGTTCTAGCATTTCCTGAAGGTGTGGAAAGAGAGAAAGGATTGGATGGTCTTGTTAGTGAAATAATAATGGAAAAGTTCCCTAATTTGGAGAATCAAGGGACATCCAAGAAAAGGAAGTACATAGTACTAATAGACATGACCAGAAAATATCTTCACCAGGACACATTATAATAAAACTCTAAATAGTAAAACATAAAAAAAGATTCTAAAATGTGCACCAGAGAAAAGCCACTTATTTTCAGAGGATCTCAAATTAGACTCACAGTGAATTTCATATGAGAAACTCTACAGGTTAGGAGAGAATGGTGAGATATATACAAATTTTTTTTTAATTTTTAATTTTAATTTTTTAATATTTATTTTATTTATTTGAAAGACAGAGTTATACAGAGGCAGGTAGACACAGAGAGAGGTCTTTCATCTGCTGTTCACTCCTAGATGGCCACAATGGCTGGAGCTGCACCGATCTGAAGCCAGGAGCCAGGAACTTCTCCAGGGTCTCCCACGAGGGTGCAGGGGCCCAAGGACTCGGGCCATCTTCTACTGTTATCCCAGGCCATAGCAGAGAGCTGGATCAGAAGAGGAGCAGCTGGGACTAGAACCAGTGCCCATATGGGATGCAGCACCTCAGGCCAGGGCTTTAACCTGTTGCGCCATAGTGCTAGTCCCTATATATTCCAAGTTTTAACAACAACAACAACAACAAAACACTGTCAATCCAGAATACTATATCCTGAAAAGCGCTAACTTATTAATGAAGGTGAAATAAAGATCTTCCATAACAAACAGAAGTTGAATTTGTCACCACCCATCCAGCCCTACAAAAGATGCTTAAGGATGATGAGCTGCACACAGAAACATAGAAACATGGTCATCACTATGAAAGAAGGTAAAGGAAGAAAATCTCTAGGTGAAAGTTCAAAGATAAAGAAAAAATTGGAATATTTTTGGAAAAATGGCAGGGCAAAGTCATTATTTATCAATAGGCATCTTGAATGTAAATAGCCTCAACTCTCCAATTAAAAGACAGAGATGGGCTGAATGGATTAAAAAACAAAGCCCATCTATTTGCTGCCTACAGCAACAATACACCAACACACATGCATGAGATTGAAAATGAAAGAATGGAAAGATATTCCATACCAACAGAAACCAAAAAAAGAACTGGTGTAGCCATCCAAACTTCAGACACAATAGACTTTAACACAAAGACTATTAAAAAAGACAAAGAATGGCACTATGTAAAGATTAAGGGATCAATTCAAAAGGAAGATGTAACTGTTATAAACACATACGCTTCTAATACAGAGCACCTGGCTGTTTAAAAGAAATGTTAAGGGATCAAAAGGGAGACAATACAATAGTAATGGAGGACTCCAATACCCCACCTTCAGCAATGGACAAATCAACCCACAGAAAATCAGCAAGGAAACAGCAGAGTTAATTGACACTATAGACGGAATGGGCCTAACAGATATTTACAGAACTTTTCACCCTACAGTTGAAGAATGCACATTCTTCTCACCAGTTCATGGAACTTCCTCTAGGAATGACCACACACTAGGCCACAATGCAAGTCTCAGCAAACTCAAAAAAATCAAAATCATGCTATGCATCTCCTCTGACCACAATGGAATGAAGCTGCAAATCAGAAACTCAGGAACCTCTAGAACATATGCAAACACACAGAGACTGAACAACATGCTCCTGAATGAACAGTGGGTCATAGAACAAATAAAAAGATAAATTAAAAAATGTCTAAAAACAAATTAAAACAATACATCATGTCAAAACTTATGGGATACAGCAAAAGCATTGTTAAGAGGAAAATTTATAGCAATTCATGCCTACATTAAGAAGTTTAAAAGGCACCAAACAAATGAACTATCTATGCATCTGAAAGATCCAGAAAAACAACAGCAAACCAAATAAAAAACCAGTAGAAGAAAAGAATTAAAATTAAACAAACAAAACTGAAACAAACAAACAAAAAAACAATACAAAAGATCAGCAAAATGAAGAGCTGGTTTTTTGAAAAAATAAACAAAATTGACACACCATTGGCCCAACTAACCAAAAATGAGTGATAGAAGACCCAAATCAATAAAATTAGAGATGCTAAAGGAAATGTAACAACAGCTGCCACAGAAATAAAAAGAATCATCAGAAATTACTACAAAGAGCTTTATGCCAACAAACTGGGAAACCCAGAAGATATGAATAGATTTCTGGATACATAACATACCTGAATTAAGCAATGAAGGCATAGAAAATCTAAACAGACCCATAATAAAGAAGGAAATTGAATCAGTAATAAAGATCCTCCCATTGAAAAAAAAGCCCAGTATCAGATGGTGTCACAGCTGAATTCTACCAGACATTTATAGAAGAAAAATTCCAGTTCTTCTCAAGCTATTGAAAAGAATTGAAAGGTAGAGAATCCTCCCAAATTCTTTCTATGAAATCAGCATCACCTTAATCCCTAATCCTGAAAAAGATGCAATAATGATAAACATAGATGTAAAAATCCTCAAAAATTCTAGCCAATAAATCCAACAGCACATAAGAAAGATCATCCACCCAGACCAAGTGGTATTTATCTCTCATATGCAGGGATTGTTCAACATTCACAAATCAATGGGATACATCATATTAACAAACTGAAAAACAAAAACTGTATGATTATCTCAATAGATGCAGAGAAAGCATTTGATAAACTACAACACCATTTCATGATGAAAACCCTAAGCAAATTGGGTATAGAGGTAACATTCCTCAACAGGATTGAGGCAGTTTATGACAAACCCATAGCCAGTATCCTGAATGGGGGAAAAGATGGAAGCATGCCCACTGAGATCTGGATCCAGAGAAGGATGTCCACTCTCACCATTGCTATTCCATATATTCCTGGAAGTTTTAGCCAGAGCCATTAGGCAAGAAAAAGAAATCAAAGGGATTCAACTTAGGAAAGATGAAGTAAAACTGTCCCTTTTTGCAGATGATATGATTCTATATATAGGGTACCCAAAAGACTTTACCAAGAGACTATTGAAACTCATAGAAGAATTTGGCAAAGTA
Organism: Lepus europaeus; assembly: GCF_033115175.1. NCBI lineage: Eukaryota > Metazoa > Chordata > Mammalia > Lagomorpha > Leporidae > Lepus > Lepus europaeus. Next base: position 75,701,634 of record NC_084840.1, on the reverse strand, counting down.
GCAGGATATAAAATCAATACACAGGCCGGTGCCGCAGCTCACTTGGCTAATCCTCTGCCTGCGGCACCAGCACCCCGGGTTCTAGTCCTGGTTGGGGCCCTGGATTCTTTCCCGGTTGCTCCTCTTCCAGTTCAGCTCCCTGCTGTGGCCTGGGAGTGCAGTGGTGGATGGCCCAAGTGCTTGGGCCCTGCACCCGCATGGGAGACCAGGAGAGAGTAACTGGCTCCTGGCTTTGGATCAGCGCAGCGCACCAGCCATAGTGGCCATTTGAGGGGTGAACCAACAGAAGGAAGACCTTTCTCTCTGTCTCTCTCTCTCTCTCACTGTCTAACTCTGCCTGTCAAGAAAATAAATAAAATCAATACACAAAAATCACAGACAATGCCTTTGTATACACAGACAATGCCAAGGCTGAGAAAGAATTTCTAAGACCTATCCCATTCACAATAGCTACCAAAAAATCAAATACCTTGGAATAAATTTAACCAAGGATATCAAAGATTTCTATGATGAGAATTACAAAACATTAAATAAAGAAATAGAAGAAGATACAAAAAAATGGAAAATCTTCCATGTTCATGGATTGGAAGAATCAACATAATCACAATGTCCATTCTTCCAAAAGCAATTCATAGATTTAATGCTATACCAATGAAAATATCAAGGATATTCTTTTCAGATATAGAAAAATTGTGCTGAAATTCATATGGAAACATAGGAGAACTCAAATAGCTAAAGCAATCTTATACAACAGGAGCAAAGCCAGAGGCACCACAATACCAAATTTCAAGACATACTACAAGATAGTTTTAATCAAAACAGCTGGTACTGGTACAAAAACAGATGCATAGATGAACGGAACAGAATAGAAATGCCAGAAATCAATTCAAGCACATTCAATCAACTTATATTTGATCAAAGAGCTAAAACCAATCCCTCTAGCAAAGACAGTCTCCTCAACAAATGGTGCTGGGAAAACTGGATTTTCACATGCAGAACTATGAAGCAAGACCAATATCTTACACCTTATACAAAAATCCACACAAAGTGGACTAAAGATCTAAATCTAGGATCCAACATCATTAAATTATTAGAGAGCATTGGGACACCCTGGAAGACATTGGCACAAAGAGTTCTTGGAAAAATCTCCAGAGGCATAGATAGTCAAAGCCAAAATTAACAAATAGGATTATGTCAAATTTAGAAGTTTCTGTACTGCAAAAAAGAGAAAAAATACACTCAGGACAGTAAAGAGGCAAATGACAGATTAGTAGAAATTATTTGCAAATTATGCAACTGATAAAGGATTATGTGAGCCTCTCTACATGTGTTCTACTGTCAGATGCTGACAAATAGGCCCACTCACTCTTAGAATATGAACCTCCAAATTTAAGACAAAAGAAACCTACTTCCCTCAAAGTAGCTTCTCTTAGGAATTTTACTTAAAGTAATGAAGGTATCACTAATACAGTATATATAAGGAAGAATAAAGTATACATAGGATTGAATAATATCCATGGAATCAGTCATCCACTCGAGGTCTTGGAATATTGTATCCACCATAGGTAAAGGGAGGCTACACCTTATGGATAGGTCAGGTCAAAAGAAACTCAGAAGGAGGGTGGTATTTTTGACCTGGAGTGACCAGTTTCCAAATTTAGAAAAAAAAAATCTATTAGGTGAAGAAAACCAACAAAGTTGGCTAAAGTGTTAGTCTTAAATTGAGTTATCTAATTCTACAGCTCTGTTTCACTCCCCATCAACTACAGCTGGTCTGACAATCCTTGGAAATATCCTTGAAAAGATTTCAATTGAGGTTAACCTATAAATTTACTCATTTGCCAATGTCTCTGACGTTCAGAAATGTGTGTGATCAAAACTATTTCACTGCTGAAGTTAGCACGAAACTCTTTTTCACAGATAATTGAATTGAGATTTTCCTGGGGCCTCCAGCACAGATTTGTGCTGTGGCATAGCAGGTAAAGCTGCCTCCTGCAATGCCAGTATCCCACATGGGCACAGATTTAAGTCCCGGTTGCTCCACTTCTTTTTTTTTTTTTTTGAGCCAGTAGTTCTGATTTTATGCATTTTTTTTTCATTTATTAAACTTTTATATAATGAGTATAAATTTCCAAAGTACAGCTTATGGGTTACAATGGCTTCCCCCCTCCCATAACTTCCCTCCCGCCCGCAACCCTCCCCTTTCCCGCTCCCTCTCCCCTTCCGTTCACATAAAGATTCATTTTCAATTCTCTTTATATACAGAAGATCAGTTTAGTATATATTAGGTAAAGATTTCAACAGTTTGCCTCATATAGCAACACAAAGTGAAAAAACTACCGTTGGAGTACTAGTTATAGCATTAAATAAGAGTGTACAGCACATTAAAGACAGAATCCTACATGATTTTTTTTTAAATTAATTAATTTTCTATTCCATTTCCAATTTAACACCAGGTTGTTTTTTTCATTTCCAATTATCTTTATATACAGAAGATCAATTCAGTATATAATTAGTAAAGACCTCATCAGTTTGTACCCACACAGAAACACAAAGTATAAAAATACTGTTTCAGTACTAGTTATAGCATCACTTCACATTAGACAACACATTAAGGACAGATCCCACATGGGGTGTAAGTACACAGTGACTTCTGTTGCTGACTTAACAATTTGACACTCCTGTTCATGGCGTCAATAATCTCCCTAGGCTCTAGTCATGAGTTGCCAGGGCTATGGAAGCCTTTAGAGTTCGCTGACTTTGATCTTATTCCGATAGGGTCATAGTCAAAGTGGAAGTTCTCTCCTCCCTTCAGAGAAAGGTACCTCCTTCTTTGATGGCCCCGTTCTTTCCACTGGGATCTCACTCACAGAGATCTTTCATTTAGGTCTTTTTTTTTCCATGGTATCTTGGCTTTCCATGCCTACAATACTCTCATGGGCTCTTCAGCCAGATCTGAATGCCTTAAGGGCTGATTCTGAGGCCAGAGTGTTGTTTAGGACATCTGCCATTCTATGAGTCTGCTGTGTATCCCGCTTCCCATGTTGGATCCTTCTCTCCCTTTTTGATTCTATCAGTTAGTATTAGCAGACACTTGTCTTGTTTGTGTGATCCCTTTGACTCTTAGACCTATCAGAGCCATCAATTGTGAGCTGAAGTTGATCACTTGGACTAGTGAGATGGCATTGGTACCTGCCACCTTGATGGGATTGTGTTGGAATCCCCTGGCACATTTCTAACTCCACCATTTGGGGCAAGTCCGATTGAGCATGTCCCAAATTGTACATCTCCTCCCTCTCTTTTTCCACTCTTAGATTTAACAGGGATCACTTTTCAGTTAAAATTTAAACACCTAAGAATAATTGTGTGTTAATTACAGAGTTCAACCACTAGTACTAGAACAACAAATACTAAAAAGGATAAAGTATTACATTGTACATCTAGAGTCAGGACACGAGCTGATCAGGTCATTGTTTCTTATAGTGTCCATTTCACTTAACAGGTTTCCCCTTTGGTGCTCAGTTGTCACCGATCAGGGAAAACAAATAATATTTGTCTCTTTGGGACTGGCTTAATTCACTCAGCATGATGTTTTCCAGATTCCTCCATCTTGTTGCAAATGACCGGGTTTCGTTGTTTCTTACTGCTGTATAGTATTCTATGGAGTACATGTCCCATAATTTCTTTATCCAGTCTACTGTTGATGGGCATTTGGGTTGGTTCCAGGTCTTAGCTATTGTGAATTGAGCTGCAATAAACATTAAGGTACAGATGGCTTTTTTATTTGCCAAATTAATTTCCTTTGGGTAAATTCCAAGGAGTGAGATGGCTGGGTTGTATGGTAGGGTTATGTTCAGGTTTCTGAGGAATCTCCAGACTGACTTCCACAGTGGCTTAACCAGTTTGCATTCCCACCAACAGTGGGTTAGTGTCCCTTTTTCCCCATATCCTCTCCAGCATCTGCTGTTGGTAGATTTCTGAATGTGAGCCATTCTCACCGGGGTGAGATGGAACCTCATTGTGGTTTTGATTTGCATTTCTCTGATTGCTAGTGATCTTGAACATTTTTTCATGTGTCTGTTGGCCATTTGGATTTCCTCTTTCGAAAAATGTCTATTGAGGTCCTTGGCCCATCTCTTAAGTGGGTTGTTTGTTTTGTTGTTGTGGATTTTCTTGATTTCTTTGTAGATTCTGGTTATCAACCCTTTATCTATAGTATAGTTTGCAAATATTTTTTCCCATTCTGTTGGTTGCCTCTTCACTTTCCTGACTGTTTCTTTTGAAGTACAGAAACTTCTCAATTTGATGCAATCCCAAATGTTAATTTTGGTTTTGACTGCCTGTGCTGCTGGAGTCTTTTCCAAGAAGTCTTTGCCTGTGCCTATATCTTGCAGGGTTTCTCCAATGCTCTCTAATAATTTGATGGTTTCAGGTCGTAGATTTAAGTCTTTAATCCACGTTGAGTGAATTTTTGTGTAAGGTGATAGGTATGGGTCTTGCTTCCAGCTTCTGCACGTGGAAATCCAATTTTCCCAGCAACATTTATTGAATAGACTGTCCTTATTCCAGGGAATAGATTTGGATCTTTGGTCAAATATAAGTTGGCTGTAGATGTTTGGATTGATTTCTGGTGTTTCTATTCTGTTCCATTGGTCTATCCATCTGTTTCTGTACCAGTACCATGCTGTTTTGATAACAACTGCCCTGTAGTATGCCCTGAAATCTGGTATTGTGATGCCTCCGGCTTTGTTTTTGTTGTACAAGATTGCTTTGGCTATTCGAGGTCTTCTGTGTCTCCATATGAATTTCAGCATCCTTTTTTCCAGATCTGAGAAGAATGTCTTTGGTATGTTGATTGGTATTGCATTGAATGTATAAATTGCTTTTGGGAGAATAGACATTTTGATGATATTGATTCTTCCAATCCATGGGCATGGAAGATTTCTCCATTTTTTGGTATCCTCTTCTATTTCTTTCTGTAAGGTTTTGTAGTTTTCATCGTAGAGATCTTTAACATCCTTGGTTAAGTTTATTCCAAGGTATTTGATTGTTTTTGTAGCTATTGTGAATGGGATTGATCTTAGAAGTTCTTCCTCAGCTGTGGCATTGCCTGTGTATACAAAGGCTGTTGATTTTTGTGCATTGATTTTATATCCTGCTACTTTGCCAAACTCTTCGATGAGTTCCAGCAGTCTCTTAGTAGAGTTCTTTGGGTCCCCTAAATAAAGAATCATATCATCTGCAAAGAGGGATAGTTTGAGTTCTTCTTTCCCGATTTGTATCCCTTTAATTTCTTTTTCTTGCCTAATAACTCTGGCTAAAACTTCCAGAACTATATTAAATAGCAGTGGTGAGAGTGGGCATCCCTGTCTGGTACCAGATCTCAGTGGAAATGCTTCCAACTTTTCCCCATTTAATAGGATGTTGGCTGTAGATTTTTCATATATTGCTTTGATTGTATTGAGGAATGTTCCTTCCATACCCAGCTTGCTTAGAGTTTTCATCATGAAAGGGTGTTGTATTTTATCAAATGCTTTCTCTGTGTCTATTGAGAGAATCATATGGTTTTCCTTCTGCAGTCTGTTAATGTAGTGTATTAGGTTGATTGTTTTGGGAATGTTGAACCATCCCTGCATACCAGGGATAAATCCCACTTGGTCTGGGTGGATGATCTTTCTGATGTGTTGCTGCATTCTATTGGCCAGAATTTTATTGAGTATTTTTGCATCTATGTTCATCAGGGATATTGGTCTGTAATTCTCTTTCAATGTTGCATCTTTTTCTGGCTTAGGAATTAAGGTGATGGTGGCTTCATAGAAAGAATTTGGGAGGATTCCGTCTTTTTCGATTGCTCTGAATAGTTTGAGAAGAATTGGAGTTAGTTCTTCTCTAAATGTCTGGTAGAACTCAGCAGTGAATCCATCTGGCCCTGGGCTTTTCTTTGTTGGGAGGTCCTTTATTACTGTTTCAATTTCTGTGTCAGTTATGGGTCTGTTTAGGTTTTCTATGTCTTCCTGGCTCAATTTAGGTAGGTTGTATGTGTCCAAGAATCTGTCCATTTCTGATAGAGTTCCCTGTTTGCTGGCATACAAGTCCTTGTAGTAATTTCTGATGATTCTTTTTATTTCTGTGGTGTCTGTTGTTATGTTTCCCTTTTCATCTCTGATCCTATTGATTTGGGTCTTTTCTCTTCTTTTTTTAGTTAGTTGGGCCAATGGGGTGTCAATTTTGTTTATTTTTTCAAAAAACCAGCTCTTTGTTTGGCTGATTTTTTGTAATGTTTTTTTTTTGGATTCAATCCTGTTGATTTCTTCTTTGATTTTAATTATTTCTCTTCTCCTACTGGGTTTGGGTTTGGTTTGCTGCAGATTTTCTGGATCCTTGAGATGACTTGAAAGCTCATCTATTTGGTGCCTTTCCAATTTCTTGATGTAGGCACCTATTGATATAAACTTTCCTCTTAACACTGCTTTTGTTGTATCCCATAGGTTTTGGTATGTTGTGCTGTTATCCTCATTTACTTCCAGAAAATTTTTGATTTCTCTTTTAATTTCTTCTATGACCCATTGTTCATTCAGGAGCATGTTGTTCAATCTCCTTGTGTTTGCACGTGCTCTAGGGATTCCCGATTGCGAATTTCCAATTTCATTCCTTTGTGGTCTGAGAAGCTGCATGATATGATTCTAATTCTTTTGAATTTGCTGAGACTTGCTTTATTGGCTAGTATGTGGTCAATCCTAGAGAAGGTTCCATGTACTGCTGAGAAGAATGTAAAGTCTTTAGATGTAGGATGAAATGTTCTGTAGATATCTGTTAGGTCCATTTGGGCTATAGTGTCATTTAAATCTACTGTCTCCTTGTTGATCTTCTGTCCTGTTGATCTGTCTATCTCTGAGAGTGGAGTATTGAAGTCCCCCAGTACTATTGTATTGGGGTCTAAGTCTCCCTTTAAGTCCCTTAACAAGTCTTTTAAATAAGCTGGTGCCCTGTAATTAGGTGCATATACATTGATAATCGTTGTATCTTCCTGTTGCATGGATGCTTAATCATTAAATAGTGCCCCTCTTTGTCTCTCCTAACAGTTTTTGTGGTAAAGTTTATGTTGTCTGATATTAAGATGGCTACGCCCACTCTTTTTTCATTTCTGTTGGCATGGTATATCTTTTTCTAGCCTTTCACTTTCAGCCTGTATGGATCATTGTTGGAAAGATGAGTTTCTTGTAAGCAGCAAAAAGATGGGTTTTGTTCCTTAACCCAATCAGCCAATCGGTGTCTTTTAACTGGACAGTTCAAGCCATTAACATTCAATGTGACTATTGAGAAGGAGTAATTTTGCCCTGCCATTTGCCAAAGATATTTTCTAATATATGGTTTGAGATTCCTGTGATCTTTTGCTGTGAGGTTTCCTTCCTTTACCTTCTTTCATATTGGTGACCGTGTTTCTGTGTTTCTGTATGTAACACATCTTTAAGCATCTTTTGCAGGGCTGGATGAGTGGCGACAATTTCTTTCAATTTCTGTTTGCTGTGAAAGGTCTTTATTTCACCTTCATTCATAAATGAGAGCTTTGCAGGATATAATATTCTGGGCTGGCAGTTTTTCTCTCTTAGTACCTGGGCTATATCACGCCATTCTCTCCTAGCTTGTAGGGTTTCTGAAGAGAAGTCAGCTGTGAGTCTAATTGGAGATCCTCTGAGAGTAATCTGGAGTTTCTCTCTTGCACATTTTAGGATCTTTTCTTTGTGTTTCACTGTGGTGAGTTTGATTACGACGTGTCGTGGTGAGGATCTCTTTTGGTCATGTTTATTAGGGGTTCTATGAGCTTCCTGTACTAGGATGTCTCTGTCCTTCTCCAAACCTGGGAAATTTTCTGCTAGTATCTCACTAAAAAGGCCTTCTAATCCTTTCTCCCTTTCCATGCCTTCAGGAACTCCTAGAACCCGAATGTTGGATTTTTTAATAGTATCCTGTAGATTACTGACTATCTTTTAGATTTCTGATTTCTTCTTCTTTTCTTTGATTTGACTGTTTCCTTTCCTGTTGTCTGTCTTCTAAGTCTGATATTCTCTCTTCTGCTTCGCCCATTCTGTTTTTAAGGCTCTCTAATGTGTTTGTCATTTGATCTATTGAGTTCTTCATTTCATTAAGGTTTCTTGTCACTATCACAGTTTCTTGTTCTACTAGTTGTTTCATTTCATTTTGATTCCTCCTTAATATTTCATTTTCATGAGAGAGATTTTCTATCTTGTCCATTAAGGATTTCTGTAGTTCAAGAATTTGTTTTTGAGAACTTCTTAATGTTTTATCAGTTTTTTGAGATCTGCTTCTTGCATTTCCTCTATCTCTTCATCTTCATAATCTTGAATTGGGGTGTCTTGTTCATTTGGGGGCATCATAGTTTCTTCCTTGTTCTTGTTACCTCGGTTTTTGCGTTTGTAGTTTGGCATGTTGGAGATAATTTGTTTTTTTTTTCCTCTGTTGATATTTTCTGGTTATACTATGCCTCTAAGTGGACTGTCTGCTTTGATGGATCCTTAGAGGCTGTGATGGGTGTGGCCAGAGAGCTCTGCTTGATTTTTCAGGTTTAAGGCTGTGCAAAAAGTGACTCACCTTGCTCCTTGCTGGATCTCTCTCTCTCTCTCTCTCTCTTTTTTTTTTTGGACTCAGTTGGGAAGTAATTCTGAATGGCTGAGTGGAATTGAGGGTAGTTGAAATCTGGCCTCTGTGAGTATTCGTTTGATCTACCCCTGGGACCACACAAAGAGTTTATGCAGCTCTCAATGTGTTCTCACGTTTCACCTTACACCCAAAGTTACTGAGTATCTGTACTCATTGCCACTTTACATATGTAAAATGGTGCCTGCTCTTTGTTTTGCTCAAGTGGAGGGAGGGGCCTCTGCCTTTCCCCACTAATGTCTCGCGTTTTTGAGGCTTTTGTCTTATCTCCCGTTCGTTCCCGCACTGGGGAGATTTTCCGGCTCGGCTCCCGCGGTTGGGTTTCCACGCGGTGGGCTCCTTGTAGGTCCTCTGTGTCACATCCACTAGATCCGGAAGCGTTTCCTCTGCAGTTTTTTTCTTGAATCTTTTCCTGAGGCTACAGTAATTCCACTTTTATGAAACTTTATTTTCCATACTATGGGCGCACGTCCTCACTATCCGCCATCTTGGCTCTGCCCCCCCGGTTGCTCCACTTCAGATCCAACTCTCTGCTATGGCCTGAGAAAGTAGTAGAAGATGGTCCAAGTTCTTGGACACCTGCACCATGTGAGAGACCTGGAAAAACTCCTGACTACTGGCTTCAGATCGGCACAGCTCCAGCTGTTGCGGTCAATTGGGGAGTGAACCAGCGTATGGAAGACCTCTCTCTCTCTCTCTGACTCTCATTCTCTCTCTTTGTAACTCTACTTTTAAATAAATTAAAAAAAATTTAAAAAGATTTTCTTAGAAGGATAGAGGAATTATACACTGGAAAAATTAAAAAAAATAATTTTCAGGAATACTGCCTATGAGGCTGATGTTGTGGCACAGCAAGCTAAGCCACCATCTGTTAATGCATCTGGGAAAGCAGCCGAAGATGGCTTGAATGCTTGCTCACCTGCCATCTACAAGGGAGATCAAGACAGAGTTCCAGGCCCTTGGTTTTGACCTGGCCCAGCCCTGGCCATTGAAGCCATTTGAGGAATGAGTCAGTGGATGGATGATCTCTCTCTCTCTCTCTCTCTCTCTCTCTCTCTTTCCCTCTCTCCCTCTATTCTTCATCTCTCTTTGTTACACTGCCTTTAAAATAAATAAGAGCAAATGTTGTAGTGCAGAAGATCAAGCTGCCTCCTGAGATGCCAAAATCCCATATGAGTATGGATTTGAGTCCTGGCTGCTGTTATCCCTATCAAGATCCTTACGATGTAACGCACCTGGAAAAGCACTGGAATATGGTGCAAGTACGTGGATCCCTGCCACCCAAGTGGGAGATCTGGAAGGAATTCCTGGCTCATGATTTTAGCCTGACCTAGGCCCTATCATTGTGGCCACTGGGGAAAGAGCCAGTGGATGGAAAATCTCTCTCTCTCTCTGTCTCTCTCTGTCTCTCTCTCTCTCTGTGTCTGTCTCTTCTGCTCTCTCTCTCTTTTTGTAACTCTGCATTTCAAATAAATAAACATGAAAAATGAAATAAACAAAAATTTTTTAAAAACAATAAAACATACTTTTCTTTCTCATTTCAATAAGTTTGCTTAATTTTTGTTTCATCTTTTCTTATGGGAAAAAATATGGCTTTTACCAAATTCAAGACTCATGGTCAGAAATACTTGAAAGTTTCTCTGCCTTTTTTTAAATAAAATATTGAAATCTCAATTCAGAGGGTGAAAATGTCTTAGGACATAGACATTTAAAAACAAAGGAGGGGGCTGGCGCTGTTGTGTAGCAGGTAAAGCCGCTGCCTACAGTGCCAAAATCCCATATGGGCACTGGTTTAAGTCCCGGCTGCTCCACTTCTGATCCAGCTCTCTGCTATGGCCTGGGAAAGCAATGGATGATGGTCCAAATCCTTGGGCCCCTGTACCTGTCTAGGAGACCCGGAAGAAGCTCCTGGCTCCTGGCTTCGGATCAGCGCAGCTCCAGCCATTGCAGCCAATTGGGTAGTGAACCAGCGGAAGGAAGACCTCTCTCTCTCTGCTTCTCCTTCTCTCTCTGTATAACTCTGCCTTTTAAATAAATAAATAAATAATAAAAATAAATAAATAAGTAAATCTTTAAAAAAGGAGAATGTAGAGACCAAATCCCTTTGTTGGAAAGAATTTATACCAAATAAAAGTTTTATTTTTTTTTATTTTGAATGATTTATTTATTTGAGAGGCAGAGTTACAGACAGAGAGAGGTCTGCAATCCTCTGGGTCACTCCCCAAATTGCTGCAATGACTGGAGCTGGTCCAATGCAAAGGTGGGAACCAGGAGCTTCTTCTGGATCTCCCACATGGGTGAAGGAACCCAAGCACTTGGGCCATCTTTTACTGCTTTCCCAGGTCACCAGGAGGGAGCTGGATAGGAAATGGAGCAGCTGATTTGAATCATATAGTGCCCACATGGGATGCGGCATTGAAGACAATGGCTTTACCCACTACACCATAGCACTGGCGCCAAGTTTTATTCTTTATATATGCTTTCAGGTTATAGAATCTGAGAAAGGACATGGGTTATGAATAAGACTTAGCATATATATATGTATATATATGCTAACTTTAAGATGTATATATACACATCATATATATGTATATGTATGTATATATATATCTTATATATACTTATATTTTTATATACTTGAGTAGCTTGCACCCAAACAGACATACACAGTGTAAAGTACTGTTTGAAGACTAGTGTTGCTGTAAATTCTCATAGTAAAACGCATTAAGGACAGATGCCCTACATAGGGAGCAAGTGCACAGTGACTCCAAACTCTATCCCCTCAAATCCTACAAGGCTCTAGTAGTCACCATTCCACTTTCAGAAAAGGATTCTTTTATAGCTCTCACACATGAAGACAAACAAATGGTATTTGTCTTTCTGTATCTGCCTGACTTCACTTAAGATTATGTCCTCCAGTCCCACCCATTTTGGTACAAATTGCAGTATTTTATTATTTTATATGGCTCACTAATATTTCCTTGGCTGTGTGTGTATGTGTGTGTGTATCTCACAACTTCTTTATCCATTCATGATGGAATCTTTGTTAATTCCATATCTTGGCCATTTTGAACAGTGCTGTGATTAATTTGATGAAGCATATATTACTTTGTGACAATAAAAATATGATGAACATATTTGTTGATTCCATATCTTGGCTATTTAGGACAGTGCTGCAATTAATATGATGAAGTATATATATATATCTCTTTCTGACAATGAAAATATTGAATAATATTTAGTACTTGCTATTTATAATGCATTAGCTACTTGTCTCTTTGCAAGGAATTTACCATCTTCCAGTGCAAACTTGCCACTTCCTTGTTCTGACTTTTTCCCTGATCACATTATATTTTGAGTTCTGAGTACTGTACTCTGAAAGAAATATGGAAAAATTGTTATTTTGATTGAGATCCAAGTCACCAATTAGGAAAACTGTACCATAGTACTATGTGTAGGGGACTGCTGTTGCTTTTATTAGTTATTGAAGATTTTGAGTATTTAAATTGACTGAGAGTCCTATCTATTGCATAGTAATTAATGAAGCTGTTAGCTAGTATCATTGATGCCATTGCTTCTATCAACATAATAAATATTCCTTAGTAATTGAGACAAACATTAAATTTATTTCCATTTTTATTTATTCTTTCACAGACCCAAGTCATGGCCAAATTTTCATGATTTAGAAGGGCTAGTGGATGCTACTTATTTATTTGTGAAAAGGAAGATCAAAGTTTCCATTCTCCTTATTTTAATGGTATTCAAAGTTTCTATGGAAAATACATTCTAAGTTACTTGGAATGGCACTTCATTTTTTGTTACTGTGCCAGAGATGTGATATGAAATCTAGTGTTGGCTGGATTGTCAGCTTCAGGCTGCCACTTTCAGATAGACTGAAGCTTATCCACTTGAACAGATCTGAGAGAATAGGGTTCATCGCTTGGAGAGAGGACAAAGCCAGTTTGTTTTAGGTAAGAAACACATAGCTTTGTCCTTAAGCATTGCCCAGGATTTGTGACAAATTGTACTAACTTTCAGTACCTGTGAGCAATAATCTTTCATCTGTTTTTGTTAAAAATAGCAGAATTTTTTGTCATTTAGTGAGTCTTCCACTGAATAAAGAAAAAATCTTCATAGAGCAGAAAATACAAAAAGAATTTTTTTAGATTGCGGAGTAATTTTTTCCAGTAGAATTACATTGCCAAATTTGTGGGAATAGTGAATATCAGTGAGACAGTAGACTCCTTAGCAAATGCTCACAAAGGATTGAGGTTTAGACAGTGAACAAAGAAATCAGTTACAGTAGACACCTTATTCACCTTAATTTTTGAACAGAAATTGTGTGCACTGTATAGGAAATAATGTTTTCAGCTATCAGAATCGAGAAAAATAGAGCTATTTGCCCCATGGAATGGTGACATTATTTTCACTAAAAACAGACTGGTTGAATTTAAAGCAGATAAACACAATGCATATTTGTCAATGAGGAGCTCTTTTGAAGTTTTTAGTTTGTTTTGTTACGAGAATCAGTAAAATTTATTATATATTTGTAAAAATTCTTTTCATGATTAACATGTTTATATCTTGACTTAACATTTTATTCCTCTTCCCAATTGATATTTTCATTCATTCTGTAATGTTAACTTAACCATCAAGTCCATACCCAATCCTCAAATGAGGTATAAACTAAAAAGCTTGTTCTGTTCCAAATCCTTATTTCTCTGGAGCACAATGCGCAGAAGACTAAAGTATAGTGTCTGAAAATACAGAGGAACTGGGAGAAGGGGTGATGATAAGGTCACTTCAGTACCTTCACATGACTTGGGATCTGAAGGATCTCAGAAAACATCAGTAGATTATGGCAGATAGATTTTTCTGATTGGCCTCAGTAGAAAATTTCACGTTACCTTTGCTTTTTGTACAAACAGGGTAAATGCTAGTAAGAAATACGATTTTTGGACCTCCAGCTTGCTACCTTTTTCTAGAGGTATCTTATGGGTCAAATTTCACACTAATTCCAGGAGCAAATATTGACTTCTGGTTATGTGATAGGACAGCTAAAATATCTTTGATGCTCAGAATTAAGGAGAAAAGATGGCTGTCTCATATAGTTAAGGTAGAATCCCAAAATGTAATCCAAACTTAGAAACAATGGACCTAGTAAGATAAGTTTAAGTTGGATAAAATAAGGAGACAAGCAAACAAACCAAAAACTGAAGAAAGCAAGCAATGCGCTGCAGTCAAGCAAAGGCGGTTTGGTATTTCAGTTAGGGTGCTGGTCCTCAGCATTCTCAGAATTGTGACTTGAAAATTTTTACCCATTCTGTGGTTTGCTTTCTTTCTTTTTGTAGTTTCTCTTGACACAAAATGTTTTTCCTTTGGAACAAGTCCAGTTCATATGCTGTTTTTAATTTTATTAATTTTATTTATCAATACTTTTTCCTTATAATGATTTATTTCTATTTATTTATTTATCTAATCATTTAAAATTTTATTTAAGTCACATGTTTCATATATTTCATATATACAGATTTAGGAACATGGTATTACTTCCCAGCCTACTGTCATTCCTGCCCACTCTCCAACACTTCTTCCTCCTCCCTCTCCCATTCCCACTCTTAATTTTTACAAAGCATTTGGGTAATGTGCTCTTGGTATTATATCTAAAAAATCCTAACTAAATCCAATGTCAAGAGCCTTTCTCCTGGATTTATATATAAAATTTTGTGCTAATAGATCTCTGTATGCTTATGCTTAGGCCTTTGATATATTTTTTTTAAAAGAATTATTTATTTATTTGACAGGCGTCATGACAGAGAGAGAGGGAGGGAGAGGAAGAAAGATGACTGCAGAAAGAACGGGGCCATCAAAGAAGGAGGTACCTTTCTCTGAAGGGAGGAGAGAACTTCCACTTTGACTGTGACCCTATCGGAACAAGATCAAAGTCAGCGAACTCTAAAGGCTTCCATAGCCCTGGCAACTCATGACTAGAGCCTGGGGAGATTACTGACGCCATGAACAGGAGTGTCAAATTGTTAAGTCAGCAAGAGGAGTCACTGTGTACTTACATCCCATGTGGGATCTGTCCTTAATGTATTGTCTAATGTGCAGTGATGCTATAACTAGTACTGAAACAGTATTTTTACACTTTGTGTTTCTGCGTGGGTACAAACTGATGAGATCTTTACTAATTATATACTGAATCGATCTTCTGTATATAAAGAGAATTGGAAATGAAAAAAAAAAACCTGGTGTTAAATTGGAAATGGCATAGAAAATTAATTAATTAAAAATATATATATTATGTAGGATCTCTGTCTTTAATGTGCTGTACACCCTTATTTAATGCTATAACTAGTACTCCAACAGTATTTTTTTTCTTTTCTTTTCACTTTGTGTTGCTATATGGGGGCAAACTGTTGAAATCGTTACCTAATATATACTAAACTGATCTTTTGTATACAAAGAGAATTGAAAATGAATCATGATGTGATGGGAAGGGGAGAGGGAGCGGGAGGGGGGAGGGTTGTGGGTGGGAGGAAAGTTTTGGGAGGGGGAAGCCATTGTAACCCATAAGCTATACTTTGGAAATTTATATTCATTAAATAAAAGTTTAATTTAAAAAAAAAAAGAAAGAAAATGAATCTTGATGTGAATGGAAGGAGAGAGGGAGCGGGAAAGGGGAGGGTTGTGGGTTGCAGGGAAGTTATTGGGGGGAAAGCCATTGTAACCCATAAGCTGTACTTTGGAAATTGTATTCATTAAATATAAATTTAAAAAAGTATTATGAAATTTGCAACCATAATTATGTCACTTTATTACCTTAAAACCTTTGTGTAAGGTAACTAATATTTGAGTCCTAATTTTTCTATACACTTTTCACTAATCATTAATGATATTTCTTCTTCAATAAATTAATATTAAAAATACAAAAAAAAAAAAAAAGAAAGATGACTGCAAAGGCTGCAGCTGATCCAGGCTAATGCCAGAAGCAGAGAACTCCATCCAGGTCTCATGTGGATGGGAGGGATCCAAGAGCTTGGGAAACTCTGCTGCCTTCCCAAGCATATTGGCAGAAAGCTGAATCAAAAACAGATCTGGCCAATGTTCTGATATGGAGGGTAGTGTCTCAAGCAATGACTTAACCCATGGTACCATGCCAGCCCCTTTGATACATTTTGAGTTAACCTGATATATAGTGTAAGGTTAAATTCCAACTTCCTCTAATTTTGTCTTTTAACATATTTCAAATAATACAGAAAAGCACGAAGAGTTCAACAAACTTATGTAGATTTAACAATTTTGGCATTTTACTATGTTGCACATGCAATATTATATATGTAATGTTGAATATCATCTTAGTTTAATATAATATTAATGTAATTATCTTTAGTTTAATATGATCCCAGTTGTCTGTTTTGCTTTTGTTGTCTGTGCTTTTGAGGTCTTATCCATAATCCTTGCTCGTCCCAGTGTCTTGTAAGGTTTTTTGTATGTTTTTCTCTAGTGCTTTTATAGTTCCAGGCCTTATATTTAATTCTTTGATCCATTTTGAGTTGAATTTTCTATAGGGTGTAAGGTAGAGTTCTTTGTTAAAACTTCAGCATGTGGGAAATGCAATTACTGTTTATTGAAGAGACTTGTGCTTTTCCCAGGAAGTGTTTTCGCACTTTTGTCAAAGATAAGTTGGTTGTAGATGTGTAGATATAGTTCTTGTTCTTTCTCTACTTTTCCATTGGTCTATGTGTCTAATTTTAAGTTGATTCCATGATGTTTACAATAGCATAAGTCTTGAAATCTGGAATTGTGACATCTCTGGCATTGTTCAAGATTGCTTTTACTATTAGGGATCTTTTGTGTTTCCTTATGAATTTTAAAATACTTTTTGGTAATTCTGTGAACAATATCATTAGTATTTTAATCATTAATCATCAGTATTTTAATCATTAATCATTATTATTTTAATGGGCATTGCAAAAAACTTACAATTCACTTTATGTTGATAGTATCGATTCTTCCAATCCATACAAGTGTTGATATTGTATCCTGAAACTTTGTTGAATTTACTTATCAGTTTTAACAGTATCTTGGTGAAATCTTTTGATGTCCTGTCATCTGCAAACAGGGATAATTTGATTGCACCTTTCTGATTTATTTGCCTTTTATTTCTTTCTTTTGCTGAATAACTGGCTAAACTCTAGGATTCTGTTGAATAAGAATGTTAAAAGTGAAATTCTTGTCTGGTTACAAATCTTAATGGAAATACTTCTGTCTTTCTCCATTCATTATGAAGTTGACTGTGGCCTTGTCATCTATGACACTAATTTTTAATGGCTTTGGGAGATTTGGGGTTTCATATTTTTGGTCTGCCTAGCTTATACTTAGACATTTAAAGGGATAATATAAGGAGTCCAGATTTATTTTAAATCCTAAAAATATTTAATAAATATGGAATTAATATTCAGGGGTATCTTATCAATTGTTTCTTTGATTTTTCTATCCCACTGCACTCCCAGGAAGTTCAGTGTTTCTTTTTGGCAACACAAACAGATCAGCCTGAGCCTCACCATTGGTTCTCTGATAAAATATATGAAAATTAACTTTTATCTGCAGATATTATTATCAAAAGTATTATCTGCCAATATTCTCAAGCAGAGTTGTGCTCAACTCCCTCTTCCTCAGTTTCCCCTATATATGACTCCTGATCATCCTTCCAGACTGGTTCCTCTCCCCTATACCTAACTAACCCTCCCACAAGTATACCTAATACCTAAGCATCTGCAGCTCTGATCCATAAGCTAACAGAAGGGAGCCACAGGACTACTGGTAATCCTTGCACTATTGCCTCACCTTATAGGTTTTATGCTGTGAGTTTATTGTTCCTCAAAGCATTGGAGAAACAATGACCAAAAAGTCTTTGTTAGCTTACCTACAGATTGACAGCTCTTCCCACCCATATCCAAACCCCATCTGTGGACTAGTTGTTATCATCTCTCCCACACAGGTCTCCAAACATCTAAGCAGTTTGAGGAACTAAGAAGTCAGAATGAAACAAAGTATGCAAGTAATAGAGTCAGAGATAAGTAAGAATCTTTAAGGAAAACAATATTATTTTATTTTTTCAAGAATTGACAAACATGCAGTGCCATAACTTTGTGCCCCATGGATATAGATCCAGCAGTGTGAGTTGCTAAGCAGCACAGATTAACCAGTAAAGAGGTGCCCAGTCACCAGCATCTGAGACATCTCCTGCATCATGATTCATAAGCAGGGGCTCCTGGTAGAACTCTTGATAAAGGCCTATATGTTAATACTCATCAGAAAATGGGTAATTTGAGTGTCCAACAATACTAAAATAGAGGGGCCGGCGCTGTGGCACGGCAGGTTAACACCCTAGCCTGAAGCACCTGCATCCTATATGGGAGCTGGTTCGAGACCCAGCTGCTCCACTTCCGATCCAGCTCTCAGCTATGGCCTGGGAAAACAGTGGAATATGGCCCAAGTCCTTGGGCCTCTGCACCTGCGTGGGAGACCCAGAAAAAGCTCCTGGCTCCTGGCTTCAGATTGGCGCAGCTCCGGCTGTTGCGGCCAATTGAGAAGTGAACCAGCAGATGAAGACCTCTCTCTCTCTCCCTCTCTCTCTCTCTCTCTGCCTCTTTTCTCTTTGTATAACTCTGACTTTCAAATAAATAAATAATTTTTTTAAAAAAAAATACTAAAGTAGAAAAAGAGTCTAAATCAATGAATACATTTTTAGGATAGTAAAAAGTGATTTCTCTGAATCACCATTAGTGTAAAAGCAATTTTATTTTTTTCTTGTTTTAAAATCTAGCCAGCGCCGCAGCTCAACAGGTTAATCCTTCGCCTGCAGCGCCGGTACCCTGGGTTCTAGTCCCGATCCGGGCGCCGGATTCTGTCCCGGTTGCTCCTCTTCCAGCCTAGCTCTCTGCTGTGGCCCGGGAGTGCAGTGGAGGATGGCCCAGGTCCTTGGGCCCTACACCCGCATGGGAGACCAGGAGAAAGCACCTGACTCCTGGCTTCGGATCAGCACAGCACGCTGGCCCCAACACGCCGGCAGTGGTGGCCACTTGGGGGGTGAACCAATGGAAAAAGGAAGACCTTTCTCTCTGTTTCTCTCTCTCTCTCACTGTCTAACTCTGCCTGTCCAAAAAAAAAAAAAAATCTAACTTACATTCATCAGTATGACTTATTAACATTAGACATATTTCAGGGAGGAGCCAGAGCTGGGACTCTGTGGTGCTGGCATCCTGTATGGGCACCAGTTTGAAATCTGGTTGTTCTACTTCTTATCCAGCTCCCGGCTAATGCACCTGGGCCCCTGCACTCATGAAGGAGACCCAGAGGAAGTTCCTGGATCCTGGCTTCAGACCAGCCCTGCACTGGCCATTGTAGCCATTTGGGGAGTGAACCAGCTGATGGAAGAGCTCTCTCTCTCACTATGTCTTTGTTTCTGTCTCTCTCTTTGTCTCTGTCTCTCTCTCTCTCTCTCTCTGCCTCTCCTCTCTCTATGTAACTCTACCTTTCAAATAAATAAATCTTTAAAAAATATTTCAGGGAGTAAAATTATTGCTAGCAATTTTTATTCATTTTACTAATTCTTTATTCATTTCCCATCACACAGCATAACATATTAAATTAGAAAATGGAAAGTATGTTATTGATAAGATAGAGACGACATCAAAGAACTGTCTGTATAGTTTGTATGTTTCCACATTTTCATAACTACAGAAAATATGAAATGATAAAAATGAATATTTATAAAAATATTTAATCTGTAATAGGAATTATTACATGCTTTCTACTATTTCTGTCTTTCTGCTTTATGTCTCTTCCTTATTGTTTTTGTGTATGCTAAGAAAAACATTAACAATGGAGTCCGGCACTGTGACAAAGTGGATAAAGCCACTGCCTGAAGTGCCGGCATTCCATATGGGCAATGGTTCAGGTTCCAGCTTCTCCACTTCCAATCCAGCTCTCTGCTATTGTCTGGGAAAGCAGCAGAAGATGGCCCAAGTGCTTGGACCCCTGCACCCACGTGGGTGACCTGGAGGAAGCTCCTGGCTCCAGGGCCAAATTTAATTTGTACATTTTTGCTAAAGCATGAAGAACTGGATCATCCAAAAGAAACAGAGCATTCTGATCCACCCTAGAAGTAAAGGCAGAAAGGTTGAATTCTTGAGTATGTGGTATGCTAGGAGGCTTCTAAAATAGACTATGATGCCCACTGTTGGTCAGTGCTTCTCAAATATGTTCTCTTCCGCAACATGGCTAGTATCATCTGACATGTTGCTACAGATGCATTCTCCTCTTTCCCCTGAAGCAGTTGACAGTTAATTCTATAAAACTTTTATGTGACCAAAAGTGGTTCAACAAGAGTAAGCATGTTGATGTCCTTTTACCATCATTTATCTCGATGTGATCCAAAACACTGTAGGCAACCAGAACAATGCCTTTTTAAAAAAAAATTATTTAGATGGTCTCAATGGCTGAGCTGCACTGATCTGAAGCCAGGAGCCAGGAGCCTCTTCTGGGTCTTTCACTTGAGCACAGGGGCCAAAGGACTTGGGTCATCCTATACTGCTTTCTCAAGTCATAACAGAAAACTGGATTGAAAGTGGAACAGCCGGGACTCGTACCAGTGCCCACATGGGATCCTGGTTGCTGCAAGTGGCGGCTTTACCAGATATGCCACAGTGCTGGCCACGCAATGCCTTTTGACTTGCAGAAATCCAGCAGTTTGCTGTGGCTGAGATAGGGACGACAATCTACCTGTACATGAACAAAACAGGAAAATATAGGATTATTGAAATGTTAACTTTAATGCAAAGGGAAATGTTGCAAGTAAAAATAGATGGATTGAAAAAATAACATAAAATATCATCATCATGTTGGGATGTTCTAGAAACAATAAATTTAATATATTGTTTTCCAGAAATTTGAAAAAAATGACATTCTTGAGAAAAAGCAATTCTGTGGATCAGATTGTGGTCACTAAGTAATGTTTTCATGGTAAAGAGAGATGACAGACACCAGATCTGGGACAAGGAAAGCACTCCTTGACCCTTTGAACATTGACTGTGCCAGAAAGCAAAAATTTTTCGATAAGTAATTAGAGAAGCTCTGGGAAGGATGGAAAAATGAGTTTGATAGGAATCTCACTAATAACATTTGGGTAGATTTCAGCTTACAAAAGAATAATGAATAAAACCAATTATAACATATAGAGTGAAAAAGAAACAAAATATAAACAAAAAAGACCTATGATTCCATAGTAATGAATAAGTAGAAAAGGAAAGAGATGAAATGAAAATATTTGCCCCTACTAATAGTGATTACTTCTTCTAGTTATATGGAAGATATTATAGTCAACCTGGTCTTATAGTAATAATTCTAGTTTATGCTAAGTGTAAACGTCAAGTAAAAAAAGTAAAGAGGGTAGTTAAATGCAAAAAATTATTTAGAAACCCTATGCAATAACTAATTATGGCAAATATTATTCATGAGTACTCACCTATCATCTAAAAATTGGTTATGGAGTATTATATCCTTAGTTGAATATTATCACCTAACTACTAGTATTTGCAAAGAGAGAAAGCATATGTTCAGTGAAAAAGGAGATGTGGCTCTGACTAGCTTAAATAAATGACCAAAAGTTACATTACTAATCATGGGACAATTTGTCATTTTCTGTTTTCTCCTGGGGTACAATTTGAGGAATACAGAATTCTAAGAACATTACTTGTTAAAATGTTTAACCTTTATATAATAAAGCATTCATACAAAACTTCTAAGTTACAGAAATTTGGAATAGAGAAACAAATGATCTCTTATTACTAGGAAATAATCTGTGAATCCCAGAATATTTGACAAAATCAGAATTTCACAGAAAAAACATATGAAAGATTCCTTATCATTCTTGGTAAAAAAAAAAAAAGCATGAAAAACATGGTGAAAACATATGTGTAAACTACTAGTTTTTCATAGTTAAAACAGAAGACATTTGGAGGAGATAACAAAAAATTATAACATGGACTGGATGCTAAGTCATAGGTAGGAGTAATTGTTAGTATGCAGATAGATTCAAATGTGTCTACTTACTTTGGATACAGGACAAAATGTCAACAAGTTTGGATAGGGGAGGAAAGATATGAAAGATCTGTATTTTTTCTTTTTTCTTTCTTTCTTTTTCTTTTCTTTTTTTTTTTTTTTTTTTTTTTTTTTTTTTTTTTTGGACAGGCAGAGTTAGACAGAGAGAAAGGTCTTCCTTTTCCGTTGGTTCACACCCCAAATGGCCGCCACGGCCGGCATGCTGTGCAGATCCGAAGCCAGCAGCCAGGTGCCTCCTCCTAGTCTCCCATGTGGGTGCAGGGCCCAAGCGCTTGGGCCATCTTCCACTGCCTTCCTGGGCCAAAGCAGAGAGCTGGACTGGAAGAGGAGCAACCAGGAGAGAACCTGGCACCCCAATTGGGATTAGAACCCAGGGTGCCAGCACTGCAGGCGGAGGATTAGCCAAATGAGCCATGGCACCGGCCAAGAGATCTGTATTATTTCATCAAATATTCTGGACTAAAATTTATAGTGAAAAAAGAGTAAAACTATGCTTCATAATTATATACCAAATTTGTGGACTTTATAAGATATCTTTTCCAATCAAAGGTCTTTTTGTGGTGATTCCAAGTTGTTTGAAACTAGGTTAGAACAAGTGACCAAGCACAGAATGGATGTGCTTAAATTACTTGATGGCAGTAAGCAGGGAGGAAATACAGACTGAAAGGGGCTTCAGAAAAATATGAGCTCTAATCCTGTTAACATTTCCTGAGGGCTGATTCAGTCCACCACTAGTATCTCCATAAATTGGTAGCTTCTTCCATCTTTCCTAAATTATAATAATCTCCATTTTTCCCTTAATTTAGATCTCTGCTCAAAATATCTGAAAGGAGAGATACCAAGAGGAAACATTCAAGTATTAGACAAAACGCAAACCCATACCATTTATCTTCTCTTACATTCACTATGTCTTTATTTACCACCCAGGCCATGCTTTCACGGTCTTTACTCCTATACGTAGTTCCTTCCACATCATGTTCACCAATCTACAAACCAGGTGACCTTCCATTGGATCCTATATTGATCTTGGAAAAATTCAACTTCTTCCTGAGATTTGATTGCTGATTGTTCTATCCTTGATCATATTTATCTCCCTAGATCCTTTTTTCCTTTGTATTTATACAAAGGAATACATTTCAAGTATTTCCTATACACAGTTTTAAGAACATAATGATACTTCCTACCCACCCTCCTTCCTCCTTCCTTAGCTATTTTTCTTTTGATTTTTGCAATGACATATTTTCAATTTACTTTATATTCACAAGTTTAATCTTCCATTAAATAAAAATCAAACACATTACATTGTTACATGTATTTCAGCACTAAAATATCCTCCTTCTTTAACCAAGATTTTACAAAACACAGAAACAGTAGACAGCCATCCATGCCTTTCTATATAAAGGCTCTGCCTATATATTGTTTTTTTTCCTACACAGTAAGTTGAACAGGAGTGGAGAACTGCACACCTGACAGTACTCTGGGCAAAGGAAATGAAAAATAGAAGAGCCGATGTTCACCTGCTTACAGACTAGCTTGTATTGAGCCCAGGCTTGTCTAGAATCAATTCCACCTACCCGCAGTTGAAGTTGGATACTCCAATGGACTTGGCCAGTCATGCATCCTTGCACTTTTCCATGGCCTAGGAGGAAATATTGTGAAGAAATGTTTCCACAACTAGCTAAATCAATATAGATGTAAGACAACAGTTGAAAAAAACACTGTCAGAAATTATAATGTAGCTAATGGACACTGACTGGCATAAAAAGAAAAACCAGTAAAAGAAATAAGGGAGGACAATGACAGCAACAAAGAGAACTCCTATGCCCTTCTTAGGAAACTAGAGGAATTATCATAGATGCAGGGGGAAATAGGCCTGTTGTAACTGATGCTAATTCTTCTCCATGGTTTCTTTCTGTTTTATCCCAGCATTGCCTTCCCACCCACTGCACTCCAGCAC
Source organism: Lepus europaeus (assembly GCF_033115175.1). Taxonomy (NCBI): domain Eukaryota; kingdom Metazoa; phylum Chordata; class Mammalia; order Lagomorpha; family Leporidae; genus Lepus; species Lepus europaeus. The sequence continues at coordinate 75,677,873 of NC_084840.1, read as the reverse complement.
ATTAGCACTTGTCAATAACATGGATTTCTAGATCCAAGAGTGCATATCCCATTCTCCCAAAGTTAAGTATAAACCGACACTCCTTTGGTTTCCTCTATACACTCCCCTCCAAGTACTTACCTCCCAGTTGGCACAATACCCACTGTGTCAAATAGTGCTTTTCCATGTTCATCTGTTGGAATAATTTCCTCCCCAGGCTGGAATAGCAGGAGAGAAACAAGTGAAGCCTGCAGACTCACACAAAAGCTGGGTGACTTCACATCCCAGGTTCACCTTCCACCCGTCCTAAGTCTATCTTCTTTTGTCCCCTCAACCATAAAGCAACTAGCTTTACCTTTTTGGGAGCATAGGTGCCAAATCCCAGTACAGGAATGAAGCTACCATCACTTAATTCCATACACTGTTGTTTTGGATCCATTGCCTTTCACTCCTCTGACCAACCAGCGTCTGTTTATTTCTTCCGGATTCACAGGGTACAAAAATAACAGGAAGTCTATACCACAACTGCCTGTCGAAATTGTCAACAACATATGAAAGGAGTGAAGTTAAAACAGGATTTCACATTTGAGAAAACTGCTTCATATGAAAGGTAATTTTTAAGTACAGAAACAAAAAAAAGAATTAAATGAAGGAAATTTTCTCACATATTATTTTTAAGTCTTACAAGAAAGTAATTAAATAAATATTGACCATTTATTAGACTCAAAACCTTCAGACATCTATCTTGTTCTGTTTTATTTTTATGATGATGAAATCCCTTATTAATCATACACTGAACAATTAACTGACATGTACCACACACACACACACACACACAATATACACAAAGAGAATTAAAGAAATGGTTATTGAGCGATTTTTCAAACACTGATACTCAATAAAAGATTATAAATTAAAATTGAAGGATATTTTTATGTTTTCCATTGCCAAAATATTTTCTGTAGCTTATGCTCTTTGCCTGCTATAGAATGTCACATCCAGATGTGATATAGTCCTGGGGACAATCTTGACAAACATGCAGTAAAAACTACAGTGTGACATCACACTGCTTAGCAAAGGATAAAGGATCAACAGCTGCAAAATGTGTGATTGTGCAATATGCAACCAGAGGCTCAGGATTCATTGTATCTTTAACATGTTTTGGTACTTTTAGGAAACTATCTATGGTGTTTGAGCATTAAACTCATTCAATAAATATTTATTATTGACTAAAATGCAATTTCATATACTGTTTGAATATTTCACAAGTATTTATAATAAAAATAAAAATAAAATGATAAGCATTAAAACTGATATCATGAAAATACAAAGGATCTTGAGGATAATATGAACAATTATATGCCAAAAAGCAATGCAAATGAAATAGATGAATTCTAATAAACTTGCAATGAAAACATACAGAACCGTGACAGCAAAGAAAATATTGACAGATCAATAATACATAGAGATTCAATTAATGATAAAGACTGCTGTGAAAAGGAAACCAAGAACCTGATGGCTACCACACAATGCTACCACACATTTAAAGAATGTTTGATACCAAACTTTTCCAAACGTTTTCAAGTCGTAGAAGAAAGAATACTCCAAATTTCCTTTAAAAACTATCATTATTCTAATACCAAAGTCAGATAAAAACATACAAAAATTATATGCCAATATCTATGATGAAGAAAGATATAAAAATCCTCAACAAAATATTGGCAAAAAATTCATCTGTAATTAAAGAACACTTCATTGTTATCAAGTGAGTTTTGTCCTTGGGATGCAAGTATGGTTCAACAAACATAAACTAAATATGTGATATGCTACATTAACAACATGAAGACAAAATATATGATATGATCATCATGCTAGACATAGAAAAAACATTTAGATAATAGTCAACATCTTAAGAAAAGCTTCTAGCAAATTAGGTCTAGAAAGAAATTGACTCAACACAACAAATTCCATATTTGGAAATCCACAAAAAATATCATACTTGATGGAAAAAAAGTTGAAAACATAACTACTAAAAGGGATGCTTACTCTTATCAATTCTAGTACTGGAGGAAATAGGCAAGAGAAATAAATATAAAGCATTCAGATTGGAAAGGAATAAGTTAAATTGTTCCTTGGGATGACATAATAAGTACAAAACTCCATAGACTTTACCAAATGCTATTGTAAGAACAAATACACTGTAGTTGCTGGAAACAAAATCAAAACACAAATGTCAGTAGTACTTGTATTAAAAAAAATGTTTTTTAAAAAAGATTTATTTTATTTACGTGAACGACAGCATTACAGAGAGAGGTAGAGACACAGAGAGAGGTCTTCCATCCACTAGTTCACTCCCCAGAGGGCCACAACGGTCAGAGCTGCACCGATCCGAAGCCAGGAGCCAGCAGCTTCCTCCAGATCTCACACGTGGGTGCATGGGTCCAAGCACTTGGGGCATCTTCCACTGCTTTCCCAAGCTATAGCAGAGATCTGGATTAGAAGAGAAGCAGCTGGGACTAGAACCAGCACTCACATGGGATGCTAACACTTCAGGCCAGGGCTTTAACCAACCGTGCCACAGCACCCCCACCCCCCCAAAATAATGAGTTAATTAAAAAAGGAAATGAACTTAATCTCATTTATAGCATCCATACAAATAGGTATTTAGGAATAAATCTAACAGGGCTTAAAAGATCTGCCCCATAACAATTTGTAAAGAAGCCTAATACAACATCAATAAGTGGAAAGAACTCTGTGCATTGGAAGAACTTTATTGCTCTACTGAAAGCAATCTACATACTGAAACGAATTCCTATCAAATAGGTAGTGACATTTTTTCAATTAAATTGAAAAAAATTAAAAATTTGTATGGAATCACAAGGGGCTTCAAAAAGTCAACAGAAATTTGAGCATAAAATATAAAGATGGAGCCATCAGTATACTACTAGCATAAAAAAGACCAACTTAAAATAAAAGAGAGTACAACAATAAAATCATGTCTTTATAATTAATCAGGTTTTGACATACTGCCAAGGACATATAATAGAAAAATAATAGCATCTTCAATAAATGAACTTGTCAAAATTGAATATTCACCTGAAGAAAAATAAAATTGGAGTCTTCTTTCATCCCACACATAAAATTTATCCAGAAATGGATTAAAGATTTAAACAGAGAAATTTAAATTATACTACTTGAAGAAAACATAGCAGAAAAGCTTCAAGACATTGGCTTGGAAAATGGTTTTTGGGTAGGTCTCTGAAAGCATGGACAACAAAAACAAAAAGCAAAACAATAAAGAGGCAACCTATGGAATGGGATAATATTTTTGAAAATCATTCATCTTATACAGTGTTAATATCCAAATAATGTAAGAAACTCAAACAACTCAATAGTGAGAAAAAACTAAATTAAAAATTGGACCATGGCATCAGTAGACATGTCACAAATGGTATGTGACAAAATATCCAATATCACTAACCACCAGGGAAATATAAATTAAAACCACAGTGGTATATCAACTCACATCTGCTAGAGTGTCAGCTGTCAAAAAGACAGAAGTAAAAAATATCATTGTATTCTTTTTTAAAAAAGAGTTATTATTTATTTATTTGAAGGTCAGAGTTACATAGAGAGGAGAGGCAGAAAGAGAGAGAGAGAGAGGGAGAGAGAGAGAGAGAGAGATCAGTCTTCCATCCACTGGTTCACTCCCCAATTGGCCACAACAGCCGGAGCTGAGCTGATACGAAGCCAGAAGGCAGGAGTTTCTTCCAGGTCTCCCATAAGGGTGCAGGAGCCAAAGGACTTGGGCCATCTTCTACTGCTTTCCCAGGCCATAACGGAGAACTGGATTGGACAAGGAGCAGCCGGGACTAGAACTGGCGCCCGTATGGGATGCCAGCACTGCAGGTGGCAGCCTTACCCACTTATATTAATATCACAATAAAAATTATTTAAAAGGTGTTGACAAGGACTTGAAAAAATGGAAACTTGTACCTATTGGTTGAAAGTAAGTTAGTACTGGGGCCGGTGCCGTAGCTCACTTGCTTAATTCTCTACCTGTGGCGCTGGCATCACATTTGGGCACCGGGTTCTAATTGGTTGCTCTTCCAGTTCAGCTCTCTGCTGTGGCCTGGGAGGACAGTGGAGGATAGCACAAGTACTTGGGCCCCTGCATCCATGTGGGAGACCAAGAAGAAGCACCTGGCTCCTGGCTTTGGATTGGCGCAGCACTGGCCGTAGCAGCCATTTGGGGTGTGAACCAACTGAAGGAAGACCTTTTTCTCTCTGTCTCTCTCTCTCACTGTCTATGACTCTACCTGTCAAATAAAAAAAAAAAAGGAAATCAGTACAGCCATTATGAAAGATAGAATGGATATTCTTTTAAAAAAACTAAAATTCAACCAGCATGTGATCAAGCAATCACATTATATTGTAACTTGCTGCAAGGTAGCATTGGTCAATAATTTCTTTACTGTTTCCCTTAGTTCTTCATCTGAAGGCAGTTTCTTCAATTTTCTTTTTCTTTTTTTTTAATATTTATTTTTTTGAAAGGCAGAGTTACAGAGAGGCAGAGCAGAGAGAGAGAGAAAGAGAGAGAGAGAGAGAGAGAGAGAGAGAGACAGGTCTCCATCTGCAGGTTCACTCCCAAAATGGCTGCAATGGCCGTAGCAGGGCCAATCCAAAGCCAGGAGCCTGGAGTTTCTTCTAAGTCTCCCAGGTGGGTGCAGGGGCCCAAGTGCTTGATCTATCTTCTGCTGCTTTCTCAGGCCATAGCAGAGAGCTGGATCAGAAGTCGAGCTGCTGGGAAACCAACCAGTGCCCATATGGGATGCCAGCACTACAGGCGATGGCTTTATCCTCTATGCCACAGTACCAGCCCCTTCAATTTATAAACTAAAAAATAATCATCTGGGCCGGCGCTGTAGCTTAGCTGGTAAAGCCACCACCTGCTGTACCGGCATCCCATATGGGCTCCAGTTTGAGTCTGGTTGCTTCACTTCTGATCCAGCTCTCTGCTACGGCCTGGGAAAGCAATGAAAGATGGCTCAAGTCCTTGGGCCCCTGCACCCATGTGGCAGACTTGGAGGAAGCTCCTGGCTCCTGGCTTTGTCGGCTCAGCTCCAACTTTTGTGGCCATTTGGAGGGTGAACCAGAAGATGGAGGACCTCTCTCTCTCTTTCTGCTTCTCCTTCTCTCTCTGTGTAACTTTGACTTTAAAATAAATAAATAAAAATATTTTAAAAAAAGAGAAAGAAATGCAAATTCTCCCTTCCTCTGAGCCAGTAGATAGTTAATTCTAGAAAACTTAGTTTTGCATGACCACGAAGGTTTCATCAATGAAAGTACTTTACATAAGCTTTCTATTTTTCTTTTACCATTTTCATTCTCAATGCCATCCCAGAGCACTGTAGGCAACCAGAACAATGTCTTTTGATTGTGGAAATCCAGCAGTTTGCTTTAGTTACGAATGACATTCCACCTGTGAATAGACAAGACACAAAAGTATCAGACTGTATAAAATGCTAGTATTAATATCAATGGAAATATAAAAAGTAAAGATAGCTGAATTTAAAAATAAACATGAAATTTAAGCAGAAAATATTATCATCAGGTAAGGATTTTTAAAATATTTTTAAAGGTTGATTTTATTTGAAAGACAGTGAGAGTGAATGAGACAGGATGAGAGGGAGAGGGAGAGCAAGAGCAAGAGAGAGAGAAAGATCTTCCATCCCTTGGTTCACTCCTGAAATGGCAGCACCAGATGGGGCTGGACCAGAACAAACCTGGAACTCCATCTGGGTCTCTCATGTAAGTGGCAGGAGCCCACGTCCTTAAGGCATCTTTCCCTGGTTTCCCAGGCACATTAGCAGGGAGCTAAATTATAAGCGGAACAGCCAGAACTGGAACTGGATCTCAAATATGGGATGCTGGTGTCACAAATGGCATCTTAGCCCAAGGCATCACAACACCAATCATCAAGCAAGGACATTCTGAAAAGAATAAATTTAGTATTATTTTTTTCTCCTACGAAGGTGAAGAAAATTACATTCCTGAGATCAAAGCAACTCAGTGACCAAATATTAGTTGCTACATAACTTTTTTAGTGATAAAGGGAGATGATGAGAACCAGCTCTACAATAAAGAAAATCTTGAACTTTGAATAGCCTTAAAAGCAAATTTTTGGGGCCGGCGCTGTGGCTCACTTGGCTAATTCTCTGCCTGCGGTGCTGGCACCCCGGGTTCTAGTCCCGGGTGGGGCACCGGGTACTAGTCCCGGTTGCTCCTCTTCCAGTCCAGCTCTCTGCAGTGGCCCGGGAAGGCAGTGGAGGATGGCCCAAGTGCTTGGGTCTCTGCTCCCACATGGGACACCGGGAGGAAGCACCTGGCTCCTGGCTTCGGATCGGTGCAACGCCGGCTGTGGCAGCCATCAGGGGAGTGAACCAACGGAAGGAAGACCTTTCTCTCTGTCTCTCTCTCACTGTCTATAACTCCCTGTCTGTCTCTCTCTCTCTCTCGCTGTTTAACTTTGCCTGGCAAAAATAAAAAAAAAAAAACATTAAAAATAAAAAAAGAATAAAAAAACAGAAAAAAGCAATTTTTTTTCCAAAAACTTAAGGGAGCTCTTAACTACTAAAAAGAAAAAATAATAATATGTTAAGAATCTTACGAGTGGGGCCGACACTGTGGTGTAGCAGATGAAGCCGCCACCTGAAGTGCCAGCATCCCATATGGGTGCTAGTTTGAGACCTGGCTGCTCCTCTCTTTGTGTAACTCTGACTTTAAAATAGCCTAGATCACAGCTATAGCCTGGGAAAGCAGTAGAAGATATCCCAAGTACTTGGGCCCCTTCATCCATGTGGGAGACCTGGAAGAAGCTCTATGATCCTGGCTTTGGATTGGCCCAACTACAGCCATTGTGGCCATTTAGGGAGTGAACCAGGAGATGGAAGATTCTCTCTCTCTCTTTCTCTTCCTGCCTCTACCTCTCTGTAACTCTACCTTACAAATAAATAAATAAATAAATCTTTTTTTTAAAATAGAATCTTACTGGTTAATTTTTTAATATAATTCAGCCTCAAATAGAACCATGATAAAGTCAATTCTTTTTAAAAAATATTTATTTTATCTGAAAGGCAAAGTCTCAGAAAGACAAAAGTGGCCGGCGCTGTGGTGCAGCGGGTTAATGCCCTGGACTGAAGCTGGGTGCTGATTCAAGTCCCAGCTGCTCCTCTTCCGATCCAGCTCTCTGCTGTGGCCTGGGATAGCAGTAGAGGCTGTCCCAAGTCCTTGGGCTCCTGCACCCACGTGGGAGACCCAGAGGAGGCTCCTAGCTCCTGGTTTCGGATCGGCACAGCTCCTGCCATCGTGGACATTTGGGGAGTGAACTATCGGATGGAAGACCTTCTCTCTCTCTCTCTCTCTCTCTCTCTCTCTCTCTCTCTCTCTGCCTCTCCTCTCTTTGTGTAACTCTGACTTTAAAATAAATAAATAAATCTTTAGGGGAAAAAAAGAAAAAAAATACAGGGAAAGCTACAAGAGGGAGAGAGAGAAAGAGAGATCTTCCATCTGCTGGCCCACTCCCCAAATGGCAGAAACAGTTGCGACTGGGCTAGGCCAAAGCTAGAATTCAGGAGCATCATCCAGGACTCCCATGTGGGTGCAGGGACTTAGGTCATCTTCCACTGCTTTTCCCAGGTGCATTGGCAGAAAGCTGGGCCAGAAGTGGAGCAGCCTGGACTCTAACTGTCACCCACAGGGGGTGCTAGCTTTGCAAGTGGAGGTTCAAGCCTACATGCCACAATGGTAGCCCAGAAAAAAAACAACTCTAATACCTAGAGTTAATAAAAAGCCATGAGATCATAGTTGTGAGCATAAAAAAATGAAAAAGGGGAGACAGAATAAAAACATTTGCTCCTGCTGATGGCAATTATAACAGTACCTTCTTTATCATTAAAGCAAAGGAATTAAAGTTAACCCTATTGTATTGGAATAATTATAGTTTATAGTGACATAATGTGCAAATATCAAGTAATAAAATCCAAAGAGTAGTTAAAATACAAATCAGTATTTCTAATCATAATATAATAGTCACTTAAGACAAAAATCTACCATCAGAATTTACCTGTTATATTAAATATGTATATTAAGATGGTATACCATAAATACTTATAAGCTATATTTATATTACCTCCTGTGCTGAATGTTGTCTTTTATCAGATTACTGGTAATTACAGTGAGTAAAACATATGTCCACAAAAAAGACATCTGACTCTGACAAATTTAATGAAGTGAGCAATATGTGCGTCACTAAATGTGGGATGTCCTGTCATTCTGTATTTCCTCCTGGGGTACAATTAGAATAAAAGCTATCTAAGGACATAGAATTTTGTTTCACATGTCTTTTTTCTAAACATAGAATTATGTTTTACATGTCTTTTTTTCCTACAATAATCAGCAATCTTTTTTTTCATTTGACTTCAGACAGATTTTGCCAGATGTTATGGATTTCTTTTTAACACCAAATTTCTTTATATTAGATGTTAAAATTGACTGCTTCATTACATTGATGTTAAACATCTTTTCAGAAAAAATGTCCTTAGGACAGTATGGATATACCTGAAAAATCTCAATATAGACCTATCATATGACCCAGCCATCCTACTCCTGGATATTTACTCAAATGTAAAGAAATCTGCATATGAAAGAGTGCTTCCTACACCCATGTTTAAAGCAGCTCAATTCACATTATGTCCATCAACTGAAGACAGCATCAGGGAATTATGATATATATATATATACACTATGGGATATTTGCTTAAAAAAATTGAAATCCTGTCATTTGCAACAAAATGGATGTTACTGGAAACCATTATACTTAATGAAATAAGCTAGTCCCAAAAAAAACAAATACCATATGTTCTCTCTGATTCGTGCTAACTACCAGTGTACCTAAAAGGTAATCTATAGGAGTGAAATTGATGCTTTGAGATCCAAAGATGTTGAATAGCCCTTGTCTTGATTGTTGAGGAGCAGTATTTTTTTTCTTCATACTATTTATTGAACTCTTTATTTAGTGTAGGGTTGATCTTATGAGCATAAAGGTAACTGAAAATAGATCTTTGTAAAAAATAAGAATGGGAATAAGAGAGGGAAGAAGAAGTGTGGGTGTGTGTGTGTGAGAGAGAATGTTTGGTGGGAAGAATCACTATGAAATGCATGAAATTTGTATTCATTAAATAACATTTTAAGATTTATTTATTAATTTGAAAGTCAGAGTTACCCAGAGAGAGGAGAGGCAAAAAGAGAGACAGGTCTTCCATCTGCTGGTTCACTCCCCAATTGGCTGCAACGTCCAAAGCCAGGAGCCAGGAGCTTCTTCCAGGTCTCCCATGTGGGTGCAGGGGCCCAAGGACTTGGGACATCTTCTACTGCTTTCCCAGGCCACAGCAGAGAGCTGGATTGGAAGAGAAGCAGCTAAGACTCGAAACAGCGCCCATATGAGATGCTGGCACTTCAGGCCAGGGCATTAACCCACTGAGCCACAGCACCAGCCCCTCCTTAAATAAAATTTTAAAAAATATAAAAACTGTTACAAGATAAAAAGAAGGTCACAAATTAATTATCAGCAGAGCAATTCAACAAAAATATAAGATAATTATAAATGTATATGTATCTAATACTAAGGCATCCAGTTTTATAAGCAAATATTAATGAATTTAAAGGGAGACCCAATGCAATAGACTGGAAGACTTTAACAGTTTACATTCATCAATGGACAAACCAACCATACAAAAATGTAATAAAGACAAAGATAATGTATAATATTACCAAAAGAACATAATGAACATATATAGAACATTTAATCCCATAATTGCAGAATATACATTATTTTCACCAGCACACACAGCATATTCTCTATGATAGATCATATGTGAGGCCACAAAACAAATCTCAACAAATTCAAAACATTTGAGATCATATCATGTATCTCTTCTGACTACAAGGAATGAATCTGGAAACCAACCACAAAAGAAATTCTACAAATATATGGAGACTGAACCACATGCTTCTCAATGAACACTGGGACATAGAGAGTCAAAAAGGTGATTAAAAATTTCCTTGAAACAAACCAAAGTATAGCATAAAAAAACTTGTAAGACATTGCAATAGCAATGTTAAGAGGAAAGTTTATAGCAGTAAGTGCCCACATAAGTTCTATGTTGAGTTCTATAGGGGCTATATTAAGTTCTTCAGGGTCTGTTTTAAACTACATCTAGCTGCTTGGAGATTTCCTTTTAAAACAAACTATTATTATTTTTAAGTTGTTGCTTTTGAGAAACTGAAGAATTCTACCAAATTTTTAAGTAAGAATTAGTGCTAATCTTCAAGCTATTACAATTAAAAGTAAGGGAACTTTTCCAGACTCAGTCTATGAGGACAGGAATATCTTATTTAAAAAGCTAATAAAAATATAAAAAAAGAAATGAACTATAGATCAATATTTCTTATGATCATAGTTGTAAAAATCCTTAAGAAACCACCAGCAAATCAAATTGCACAACACTTGAAAAAGATCATCCACCCCAGGTGGAATTTATCCCAGGAACTCAGGGATGGTTTAACATATGCAAATTCTTTTTTTTTTTTTTTTGACAGGCAGAGTTAGACAGTGTGAGAGAGAGAGAGACAGAGAGACAGACAGACAGACAGAGACAGAGAAAAAGGTCTTCCTTCCATTGGCTCACCTCCCAAATGGCCACTACAGCTGGTGCGCTGTGCAGATCCGAAGCCAGGAGCCAGGTGCTTCTCCTGGTCTCCCCTGTGGGTGCAGGGCCCAAGCACTTGGGCCATCCTCCATTGCCTTTCCGGGCCACAGCAGAGAACTGGACTGGAAGAGGAGCAACCAGGACAGAACCCAGCACCCCAACCGGGACTAGAACCCGTGGTACCGGTGCTGCAGGCAGAGGATTAGCCTAGTGAGCCGTGGTGCCCGTCCATATGCAAATTCTTAAATGAGACACATCATATTGACAAAATGAAAGTTAAAAACTATATGATTATTTCAATAGATGCATATTGAAAAAAAACTACATAATTTCATGACAAAATCCTTAAAAATATGGGTGCAGAAGGATGATACTTCAACGCAATTAAGACAATATGTGACAAGCCCACAACCTGCATCATACTGAATGGGGAAAAGCTAGAAACATTTCCACTAACATCAGGATCCAGACAAGACTGTACTTTCACTACTTTTTTTTAGGACTTATATATCTATTTGAAAGGCAGAGTTACAGAGAGAGAGAGTGAGGGACAGAGAGAGTAATTTTCCATCCACTGGTTTACTCCCCAAATGGCTATTATACCCTGGGCTGGGCTAAGCTGAAGTCAGGATCCTCTTCTGGGTCTCCCACATGGGTGGCAGGGATCCAAGAACTTGTTCCATCTTCTGTTGCTTTCCCAAGTACATTATCAGGGAGCTTGGTGGGAAGTGGAGGAGCCTGGACATGATTAAGTGCCCAAACGGGATGCCAGCACTACAGGCTCACTCAACCCACTGTACCTCAGCAACGATACTCTCTCACTACTCTTATTTAATATATATCTAGAAGTTTCAGTCAAAGCCATTATGCGAGAAAAAAAATCAAGGGGTTAGATACAAACTGGAAAAGAGAAACTCAAATTATCCCTGTTCGGGCTGGCGACGCTGCTCACTAGGCTAATCCTCTGCCTGTGGCGCCAGCTCCCTGGGTTCTAGTCCTGGTTAGGGCGCCGGATTCTGTCCCGGTTGCTCCTCTTCCAGGCCAGCTCTCTGCTGTGGCCCGGGAAGGCAGTGGAGGATGGCCCAAGTGCTTGGGCCCTGTACCCACATGGGAGACCAGGAGAAGCACCTGGCTCCTGGCTTCAGATCAGCACAGTGCGCCAGCTGTGGTGGCCATCTGGGGGGTGAGCCAACGGAAAAGAAGACCTTTCTCTCTGTCTCTCTCTCTCTCTCACTGTCTAACTCTGTCAAAAAAAAAATTATCCCTGTTCAGAGATAATATGACTCTGAGGTGAATCAAAAGTCTCCAGTAAGACTATCATTACTGAAAACAGAATTAAGCAAAGTCACAGGATGTAAAATTAAAACAGTAAACTCAATAGCATTCTCACATATCAAGAATGATCTGGCTGAGAAAGAATTTGTAAAAATAAATGTATTCATTACAGCCAAAAAATTAAATCCCTTGGAATAAATTTAAGCAATGATATGAAAGAGCTCCACAATGAAAATTATAAAACATTAAAACGTATGTAACAGAAAAGAAACCAAACATGGATAAAACTCTTCCAGAGTTGTGGGTTCAAAGAATTAATAATATCAAAATGTTTATGATATTCAAATATATTTAAAAAATTAATGCAAATCCTAATCAAAATTTAAAAACATTGTTCACAGAATTAGAAATTAGAAAAATTTTCACAAAATTGGAAATTAGAAAATTCCTAAAACTCAAATGGAAACACAAAAGACTCTGAATAATCAAAAGCAATCCTAGATAACATAAAGTAAGCCAGGGGCATCCCAATATCAGATTTTAAGAGCTACTACAAGGCTATTATAACCAAGCATCATAGTATTAGCATAAAAATAGACATGTAGAACAATGTGACAAAATAGAAACCCCAGAACAAAATCCACACACTTACACCTAAGTACTCTATGACAAACAGGATAACAAATCATGTTGAGAAAACTAGATCTGCCCATGCAGAAGTTTGAAAGAACACTACCTTACTTATACCTTGTTGAAAAATCAAATCAAAATTAAAAAAAGATAGAACAAAAAAACCAGAATGTGTGATTAAAGTGTTTAAATCATAATAATTCCTCGACAGCTACTGACAAAATCTTATAATGAGCATCCCCACGCATCACATTTCACTACTTAGCAAACCTATACAGCCAAGTACATTATACCTTTGAAGTGTAGAATAGGACTTCTCTCCACACAGTGCCATCTGTGGTCTTGCTCCGGATGTCCAGACCTACTTCCTCTTCATTTTTGTACATGTAAGCAGAATCAATATGGTGGATCCCAACATCGATAGCTATTTTGGGGCTTCCATGGCCTTACTGTTAGGAATCTAGAAAAACAGCCAAAGGGATTATTTGGAGATGCATGCAATTAGAAATAGTTTGGCATCATCAGTAATTTTCACAAGAATACGTTCTTCTCATGTCTTCAGATAATTCCCAATTTGCCTGGATCTTCTCTAACAAATAGCAAAAGTTATGCATTTCAGCAACCTTTGTAAGCACGTTAACCACTGACATCAAACGTGTTCAGGAACAGTGCCGGTTTTGTTGAGTTGCTGGAAGGATCCAAAGGACAAAGTAAATGGTTAAAATCATGGTTGCTATTGACACAGTGAGGTTACAGAGGAAAATTAATTTGAAGGAAAACTGAATAGAATGCAGTATGGAAGAAATGCAGGGCAAGTTTCTGCAAGTCCTCTGCATTGGTATAAACAGAACATGTTCAGTTTGGTCAGCAGTGAATTTGACAACATAATGGGAAGCTAATCTGCAAATAAAGCTAATTATTTAGTCTCCATTTCTAGATCTTTGTTTTTACTGAGGGCTGGTTACATGGATATGTTGGACCGTGTACATATTCCAGACTCTCAAATAAAATCAGGGATACATACACATCACTCCCTGGACTAGCAATTCAGTTACAATCACCATACTCAAAAGTGAGGAAATGGGGACTTTATTCAGTAGGTTCCCACATGACCATCGGGGCAATATTAAAAGTAGGCAGTTCAATGGACAGCAGAATCTCATGCTAATTCTGTTTTATAGAGCCATTCTGTCTTCACCCCCTTAAAAAAACCCATAGATGCTAGCAATAAGATGTATGTGTAGGGATACACACACACACACATACACACATATATGCTTTACATGAGAAAATATTTAGGGTTATCCCCAAATATCCCTTAAAAAGTCATTTCAGGTTTTGTCAATGTAATAAAAAAGGCCATTTCTCTCTCTCTCTCTCTCCCTCCCCTCTCAAATTTTACTTATTTATTTGAGAGGTAGACTTACAGAGAGAGGAGGAGTCAGAGGTCTTCCATCTGTTCCTTCACTCCCCAAATGGCCGCAATGACCGGAGCTTGGTTGATCCAAAGCCAGGAGCAAGGAGCTTCTTCTGTGTCTCCCATGTGGCTGCAGGGTTTCAAGCACTTGGGCCATCTTCTACTGTTTTCCCAGGCCATAAGCAGAGAGCTGGATTGGAAGAGGAGCAGCTGGGAAACAAACCAGTGCCCATATGGGATGCTGGTGCTTCAGGTAGAGGCTTAGCCTACTATGCCACAGCACAAGTACCTTTTTTATCTTTAAGATTTATTTTATTTATGTGAAAGGCAGAGTTACAGAGAGAGAGGAAGGAAGAGACACAGGGAAATATTGTCCATCCACTGGTTCACTCCCTGAATAGCTACAATGGCCAGGACTGGCCAGACCAAAGCCAGGAGCCAGGATTTTCCTCTCAGTCTACCGTGTGTGAGCAGGGGCCCAAGCAATTGAGTCATCTTCTGTTGCTTTTTCAGGCCATTAGCAGGGAGGTAGCTAGGAAGTGGAGCAGCCAGGACATGAACCGGTGTTCACAGGTGTTGGCTTTACACAATATTGAGCCTTCACAATTATTTTATACAAGATATAAATATAGTGAAATTTAAAATTATTGACTTTCTCAAATTTGATAAATATTTGAAAATATTTGTTAAAGGACAAGCAGGTAAATGAAACAAATCCTTTTGCATTTATGGGAAGAATTTGAGAAACCAATTTTATTCAATGAAATTACATCACATTAGGTATTGGACCCTCTTGCCGTTTCCTGATTGCAACCGCCTACTTTTGCTAGGTGTGATAGCACTCAGAGATTTACCAAGACTGAAGCTTTATCTGATGTTTTATATCCTTCCTTCTCCTTCATGTCTCTTCACTCTGAAAAGTAACCGAGTCCAGGCACATGTCTTCAAAATAGTCATCTGTGATTTCCTTAAGTGTTATGCAAGAGTAAAGTAGAAGTTCACATTTGAGGTAAACAGTCTCCTGTCATACATTTATCTGATCAGAGGACAACATCAGTGTGCAAAATTTCTTTCCCTGTTCAATTTTATTTCATAAGAGCACACTCTATGTTGTTTTAAGTCCAACATTGGTTAACAAGAATGAATAATTTAGTCTTTCTTAGGTTCCCATTTTCCCCTAACATGATATTGCATTTGCAACCAGGAAAGTTTCCCAGAGGTGACAATATACAAGGGAAAATCCAATTTGCTCAAGTTCCTATAATTATTGTGTAGTGTTTAAGGATAAGCCACAGTAGAACAGTACTGCTCTCTATTCATGTTCTATGCATTTCTTCTCTACTAAAAAGTTTCTATGCCTCATTCCTTAATAGAAAGAAAAAACACTTCTTGAATTATTGGAAAAAGAAGAGAAATCAGCCCACTGCAAGAAAATCCCAGGAAAGTGAGCTAACCAGCAGTTTTTTGAGTAGTGACTATCTTTTCTCTACCCAAGGGAGAAGTAGACAGAAATAGGAAGCAAAATGAATACACAGGATCATCAGCAGAGGATCTAAGGATCTAATTGCCACATAGAAACAAATGTGACTAAGTTCAGTCTTCTGCATAAAACACTCTAGCACAATGAAAAAGACAACCAAGTAAAACCTGCAGTCACCCAGAGACTGGGTGACTTCACAACTCAGTTTACCTTCCACCATTCCTAGATCTAATTTATTTTGTCTTCTCAACCACAAAGCTACTCTGGTTATCTATTTTTGTTTTTTAAAGATTTATTTATTATTTGAAAGCCAAAGTTACAGAGAGGTCTCTCAGAGGTATAGAAAAGAGAGAGAGGTCTTCCATCCGTTGGGTCACTCTCCAGATGGCTGCAATGGCTGGAACTGTGCCAATCTAAAGCCAGGAGCCAGGAGCTTTCTCCAGTTTCCCCACATGGGTGCAGGGGCCCAAGGACTTGGGTCGTCTTCTACTGCTTTCCCAGGCTGTAGCAGAGAGTTGGGTTGGAAGTGGAACAGCTGGGACTCAAACGGGCACTCATCTGGGAATTCTGGTACTACAGGCAGGTGGCATTACTTCCTAAGGTGCATAGGTTCCAAATTCAAGTACAAGAATGAAGTGACTATCATTTAATGCTATAACTGATGTTTGGGATCCATTTCCTTTCACTCCTCTGGCCAAGTACAGTCTGTTTACTTTTTCTGCCTTCACATGGATAGCCAGAAGTCAACATCCCAGCTACCTGGCCAATGGCTTATGACATATTGGTAGTGGTGTTAAAGCAGTATTCCACATTTAAGCAAAGGCTTAGAACCAGTTCACTATTTTATATGAAATAGAATTTTTTTTACTGATAAAATGTAGTCATTACAGTAAATAAATTTTCTCCTTAGAATCACCCCAGAAAAGCAAATAAATCCATTGAAGAGAAAAGAGAAGGCAGAAACATACTTTGGAGGAGGGGAGCACTGCAATGTGTCAAAGTGTGTGAGAGAAAGACAGAGAATATATATATATATATATATATAGAGAGAGAGAGAGAGAGAGAGAGAGAGGGGAGGGGGTGGGTGGGAATATTTCCCATTCCCTAGTTCACTTGTCAAATGTCTGCAGTGCTAATACTTGGACAGGTAGAATCCAGGAGCCTGGAACTCAATCTGGATCTGTCATAAGGCTGACAGGGATCCAAGTACTTGGATCAGAACTTGCTGCTTCCCAGGGTATACATTGGCAGGAAGCTAGATCAGAATTAGGATGTGGGCTCAAACCCAGACCTGCAATATGGGTTGTAGTTATCCCAAGCAATGTCCTAAATTCTTGTTTGTAGTATTCTTTTTTTTTTTTGACAGGCAGAGTGGACAGTGAGAGAGAGAGACAGAGAGAAAGGTCTTCCTTTGCCGTTGGTATTCTTTAAAATAGATACATGTATATCTGTGGACCCTTACAGATATTTCACATAATCTTGAAAAAAATCAGCTAAATTAAAGACCAAATTCAGAAGGAAAGACTTGTGTAGATGAAATAATAGAATAGAGAAAAAATATGACACACATCAGCCACAAATAAGTGTTGAAGATTTAAGTATATGAAGATTTGGAACTTTTGATCATGATATCAAAATATTGGTATAATTTGTGAGAATGTATTTCAACAAATGCATGGCAATTTAAAAATAAAGTGGAGAACATGTTAATGTGGTAGACTGATTAGAGAAATATTCTTGAATACCTCACTCTGCTAGGCTGCATGCCCTTTGGATTCAGTATCTACTACCCCCCTCACTTCAGTATGATGTGACACATTCAATGATCAATTGAGCTCACCAGAAGAAAATTTTGGCCAGTTTTGAGAAATGTTTACTCATTACTTTTTTGAGTGTGCCATATGATGAAGTGAAGCCTGGGATACTTGGCTGGAGGTTAAAAAAGTACATGGAGTAGGGCTGAGGCATCCCAGGCAATACTCAGTCAACATCATCAAAGAGAGCTGCCTCATTCTAGATCTACAAGTTCATGAGAGAGCCCAACACAAAACACAACTTGGGTGACTTTAAACTTTGCCCAGTCTAATTTCTAAACCACACAATGATGAGATATAAAATGCTTTTATATTACTCTTTTATGTGGAAGTTGTTTTGTTTTACATCTACAACAGCTAATGGTATAATAAGGGCTTCTTAATTGAAAACAAACACTGTCAGTTTACTAGGCAAAGACTTGGATAGGTGCTTCACAAGACAGGAAAAGTGAAGTGAGAAAATATGAACTGTAAATTGTGAATTTTCTGAAAAATGCAAAATAAGTCTCTGTGTAAATAAAACCACCTAATACGATATGGAGAATATGATTTCTGCCAGTGCATTCCTGGTGAAGATATTTTCTTCCTAGAACGCAGAACGTGACCGCAGGGACTGATAAGGACAGTATGACCTACTAATAAGAAGAGCGCTGAGCCCTTGTGCAAACGTTGACTTATCAAGGACATGTAGATGCTTCCCTAGACATGTGTATCTAATACGCCTTGCTAAACATGTTTCAGAAAAACCTGAGTTATATGAACATGCGCATTGCTGTGTAACAGGCTATGGTAATCCTTATCAATAAAGAAAACATGCTGCGTTAGCCTGTGGCAGTTTTCAGAAGAGGAGTTTCTGTGTCCTGTCTTTCCTTTCACTTGTGCACCCCAGCAATCCGACTTATTAAGAAAATATGTCACTTGTACAAAGCCAAACAGTATATGGCCAATTTAATGCTGAAACCAAATTCTTTGTTTTCTGTACAAAATTCTGTCTAACCATAATCTCACAAATATACACAATGCATGTGTAGAAACAAACAAACAAAAAAACAGACCTGGCTCAAAGATGACTTGTTATATTGCACAGAAGCAAGATTGAAGGGTACTGTTTAGGGTCTTGATGCCTACTCACAACCTACTCATCAACTCGATATTATCTTTGATCTCCTTCTCTATGAAACTCTTGGCCAGGGCCACAACCCCACACTGCAGGTAGTAGCAAAGAGCAATCAGGGCTGGACTTTGCTTGTGCTTTTCTTGCCAAAGCACAAATGACTGGATCTTCCAAGAGAACTGAGGAGTTCTTGTCCAACTTATGAGGAAAGAACTACCTAAAGCAATCTGCAGATTCAATGCAATCCCTATAGAAAAAATCCCAATATTCACATGGAATCACAAAAGACCAAGGAATGCCAGAGTGATCCAGAGGGAAAAAAAAATCAAGCTGGAGGCATCACAATACCTGACTTCAAAACATATTACAAAGCTAACCTAATTAAAATAGCATGATACTGGCATAAAAATGAGACATGGATCAGAACAGTATAGAGAACCCAGAAATTAATCCACATAAATACAGCCTACTGATTTTTTTTTCACAAAACTGCCCAGACCATACATTGGATAAAGTATATAATCTCATTAATAAACAGTACTGATAAAATTAAATGTATATACACTGAAGAATTAAATTAGATCTCTACCTCTCACCATATACAGAAATCAATTCAAAATGGAGCAAATTATATACTTAAGGAGTATGGCTATGAAATTTTTGAAAGAAAATATAGGGGAAACCCTTCAAGACAATGGTATAGTTCACCAATTCTTGGATGAGACTCCCAATCACAGGCAACAAAAACAAAACTAGACAAATGGGATTATATCAAACTCAGAAACTTATGTACAGCAAAGGAAACAAACAATAGAGTGAAGGGAAAACAGAATAAAAAAATTGCAAGCTATCTAGCCAACAAAAGATTAAGATCCAGAATATAACAGCAACTTTAAAAAAAAAACTCATGAGAAAAACAATCAGCCCAGTTAAGAAATGGGCTGACCACAATAGGAAGTTCTCAAAGGAAGAAATACAAATGGCCACCAAATATATGAAAAATTATCATTATCAATAACTATAAGGGAAATGCAAATCAAAATTACGCCTGTTCATAAGTCAGTTTCTTAGCAGGATTACTTGTTTTGTTATTGTTGAATTTCTGGATATGTCACCTCACGCCTGTCAGAATGGCTATTAGCCAAAAGGAAGACAGTAACAAATGTTGGTGAGGATGTGGAGAGAGACAGACTCTTAGATACTGTTGGTGGGAATGTAAATTAGTGCTGCCACTGTGGACAACAATATACATATTTCCAATAAGCTAGAAATAGATTTTCAATATGATCCAGCTATCCCATTACTGAGCATATACCAAAAAGATATAAACACATTCTATCAAAGAGATACCTTCACCACCATGTTTATAGCAGCACTGTTCACAATAGCTAAACTATGGAATCAATTCAAGTGTCCATCATCAGGAGAATGGAAAAGGAAAATGTAGTACATACATACAATGGAATATTATTCAGCTATGAAAAGGATGAAATTTTACAATTTGCATCAAAATAGATGCAACTGGAGGATGTCATGTTGAGTAAAATAAACTGGACACAAAAAGATAAATACTGCATGATCTCCCTTGTATTTGGGAGCTTAAAACAAAAAAAGAAACCATTTTAAAAAATGAAAGAAAAATGCCTGTGTATCAGTATTGCTACAAATATAGTTTTTCTCTTAGTTTTATATCTTTGTTAAACTAGTGGTTAAGAATGATGTGATACTCTAATGTATAATGATCTGTGATTATTTTAAAATTTACTGTATATGAGTAAAATTATCATCTTTTCATTTGGTTATTTATAATCCTATATTCCTGCTGAAATTACATTTTTAATATTTTCTTATTGGACTCCTTATTGGAGTGGTAGACTTTTGACTATGATATAAATTTAAAAATATGTAATTAAAAATTAACAGTGTAGAAAGAAAGAGAAAGAAAGAAAAAAAGAGAAGAGCCAGCACTGTGGCATAGTAAGTTAATTCCATGTGAGTACTGGTTTGAGTTCTGGCTGCTGCTCCTCTTCTTTCCAGCTCCCTGCTGGTGGCCTGGGCAAGCAGAGGAAGATGGTCCAAGTACTTGGATCCTGCACCCATGTGGGAGACCTGGAAGGAATTCCTGGCTCCCAGCTTTGGATTGGTCCAGCTCCACTATGCGGCCAGTGAATCAGTGGATGGAAGACGTCTCTCTATATCTTTCCCTCTTTCTGTCTGTAATTCTACATCTCAAATAAATAAATAAATCTTAAAAAAATAGGGAAGGAGAGAAAGAGGAATCAAAGTAGCATTATATTTTTAGAGTTGTATCTGTGAACTATATTGCACTTGTACTAACTTGAGAATTGGTGAGAATTAAAGAAAAGATGAATTTTAAATCATAAAAATCATGTCAGAAATATGGAGTTTATATTCAGGGGTATCTTGTCATTCATTTGTTTCATAGACTTTCTAAGCCACTATAGCCCAGAATTTTTAATGTTTTTCCCTGGGAACTTATAAAAAGGAAAACAGGTGAGCCTCAAATCAGGATCTTTGACAGAATAAGTAAAACGTTACCTTGTATCTGCAGATATGATATCAAAAGCCTGCTGCCAATGTTCCCAAACTGAGATACTTGCAACTTTGTCTTCCTCCATCTCCCACGTTTCTGGCTCCTAACCACTCTTCCTGGCTAACTCCGATGAACCCCCACCACTGAAGCAAATCCTCCCCCAAGGATATCAAGAACCCAATTATCTGCAGCTCTGATCCACAAGATGCTGTGAGGGAGCCTTTGCAGGGTCATCCTCGTGGTACTGTCTGACCTTTTGGGCTCTGTACAGAGAGACTTCTTATTCCTGGAAGGGTTGGAGAAACCATGACTGAAAAAGTCTTTGCTAACTGCCTTTCGGACTGACAACCCTCCCCACTCCATTCCCAGCTATATATGTGGACTGGCTGTTTTTCTCTTTCACTATGGGTGTGCAAACTTCTAGGCCAACCAGTTTGAAGGACAAAGGAGTCAGAATTAAACAAAGCAAGCAAATAAGGGAATTAGTGGTAAGTAACAATGTTTAATAATCAACATTGTTTTTCAGTAAGTGACAAAATTTACTGCCATGGCTTTGAATCCTGTAGATGTGGCTGTAGCTGTCTGTTGCTAAGCAGCAGAGATTAATCAGAAAGAGGTGCCCAGTAAGCAGCATCTGAGATGTCTCCTGCATCACAATCCACCTGCAGTAGCTTGCAGTAGACGTCATGAAAAAAGCCTCCATGTTAATATTCATCAGAAAATGGGTAATTCGGGTGTCCAGCAGCACTAAAAGGAGAAAAAGGCACAACCTAAACTCAGTGACACATTTCTTTTTTTTTTTTTAACTTTTATTTAATGAATATAAATTTCCAGTGTACAGCTTATGGATTACAATGGCTTCCCCCCCCCCCCAATAACTTCCCTCCCACCCGCAACCCTCCCCTCTCCCGCTCCCTCTCCCCTTCCATTTGCATCAAGATTCATTTTCAATTCTCTTTATATACAGAAGATCAATTTAGTATAAAGATTTCAACAGTTTGCACCCACATAGAAACACAAAGTGAAACATACTGTTTGAGTACTAGTTATAGCATTAAATCACAATGTACAGCACATTAAGGACAGAGATCCCACATGAGGAGCAAGTGCACAGTGGCTCCTGTTGTTGACCCAACAAATTGACACTCTAGTTTATGGCGCCAGTAACCACCCTAGGCTGTCGTCATGAGTTGCCAAGGCTATGGAAGCCTTCCAAGTTTGCCGACTCTGATCATATTTAGACAAGGTCATAAAAGACAGAGTGAGGATAGTAACCAATGATCCTAAGAGTGGCATTTACCAGGTTTGAACAATTATACAGCATTAAGTGGGGAAGAGGACCATCAGTACACACATGTTGGGAGTAGAGCTATTGGTGGTAGAGTAGAGGTTATGATTACAAAGGAATGAGGCCCAAGTGCACTAGACAGGGCCTAGAACAAAGGACAGAGTCATTATTAGAGGAGCTAAGAAAGGTGCTGTCTAAGCTACAATTAAGTTTTCTGATTGAGAGGCAAATAGAACCTGATAGAAGGGGCTTGATAATAATCTGGTGGGCTTTAGGCCTTGTAAATTCAGAGGCCCAGACCTATCTATCTCTTCACATGGGGTATATCCTAAGGGAGGTGTGAACCTCCTAGGGGAAGGCACTCTGTTGACTTTCATTACTTGGCTGGCCTGGGAGGAGAGCTGGCCAGGTAAAGGCAGGTGGCATCTCTAACAAGAAATTTACAGTTCTGCCTGCAATGTTGCTGACCCTACTTGACCATCCCCTCAGCTGCAGTGGTCACTTTGGAAGTTGGGCTGAGTGAAGGGCTTTTCAGCTTAGAGCCAATAAGATCTGTGGCTCTGACCTGGGCATCCTTCGACTCCAGGGCAGGTCCATTACCAGTGATCCAACTCTTGGCAGAGCTGCCAGGGCTCTTCACAAGCTGACTTCTGCTGAAGCCCAGGCTTACCACATTGAAAGCCACTGCAGTGGACTGGCCTGTTGGGTCTCCTTGAGGGCAGATCACTGTACAGATCAGCCATTAATAGGCCTGCCACCCATTGCTTCTGATGCCTAGCTTTCTTTTCCTCCTGGTTTGTGTTAAAGCAGACCAGAGGATGCAAGTCAAGGGAGTGCCCGTGTCCCATCTCTAATCTTCGGTGGCCTGAACTACAAGTCTATAGTCACAGGCATGTTCTGTAGTAGTTTTTCTAAGGTAGACAATGCCCATGAGGAAAATTATATTCTCACTTTAAAACTTTCTTTCCCTTTGGTCTGAAAGGGAGGTTTTTTCTACTTACTGTATACTTCGCTGATGGCGAAGTGAATCTAGCTATGAGATTATTATTTAAGTTCTTATTTTGGCTATGCTATTGCAGAAAAATGTTAGCCATCTCTTTTATAAGGTCTAAAGATTAAATTGTGCATCCTACAGATTCCTTCATAATAGAATTAGTTTCCTACCTTGAAGAGAATAGAGAAATGAAAGAACAAGTTGGGCTTCGAATAGAGAAATGATGGAGCAAGTCCTAGATCGCTTGCTGACAATAGCAATATCACATGAATACTTAGCAAACCGTTTCAACCATTAGATAACAACTTAAGAAAACATTTACCAGAAGGTCCAATGCCTTCTATAAATTTTAAGAATCATGTATTTGAAAACACCTCTTAAATATCTAACATGGTGTAGTTTGTTTAGCCAGTAAACTTAAGCACAACCATCTAAAATGTTTTTAGTTTCTTTCTACCAACAAGTCTAAAACATATGATACACAGATTCAGGTCCCAAAAATTAAAATGTATCTTTGATTGATTTTAGCAGCTTAAATTTATGGACAATCTTATTTATAAGCCATTTAAAATAAAACTCTTAATAAAATTTCCCCATGTGGACATACAATATGTACACACATATAATATAGCATAATAGACCAATACATCAATTTTAATAATAGCTTTTAAAATCTTTAACTCTTTTTGTAGATTGCCAATTGATTTGAATTGCTTTTTCTTTTTAGTAACCTCAGTTAACCATACTTTCTCTCAGTTGGTACTGTTAATACATTATTGGCTTCATCTGTTTACAGAGCCATCCCAAAGTACTGAATACAATAAAAGTGGCTGGAAAAAGTCGATAGGAACCTATAGGAGGACAGCTAAACACAGAACCAACAACGCTTTAGTTTTTGAGCAGCAGATATTCAAATTTTTGAAAAAAGCACATATTTAAATAACCCATTGCTCTTAATAAAAATTCAGCTGTTTTTGAACAATTAGAATTTAACAGACATCAAGAGAACATAATAGATTACTTTAACACATTGCTTTAACAGAGCATCAGAGTTTAATTCTATGTCAAAGAGAAATTGAGCTTCCTGTGATCTTTTGCTGTGAGGTTTCCTTCCTTTACCTTCTTTCATATTGGTGACCATGTTTCTGTGTTTCTGTGTGTAACACATCTTTAAGCATCTTTTGCAGGGCAGGATGAGTGGCAACAAATTCTTTCAGTTTCTGTTTGCTGTGAAAAGTCTTAATTTCACCTTCATTCACAAATGAGAGCTTTGCAGGATATAGTATTCTGGGCTGGCAGTTTTTCTCTCTTAGTACCTGGGCTATGTCTCGCCATTCCCTTCTAGCTTGTAGGGTTTCTGATGAGAAGTCTGCTGTGAGTCTAATTGGAGATCCTCTAAGAGTGATCCGACGTTTCTCTCTTGCACCTTTTAGGATCTTTTCTTTATGTTTCACTGTGGTGAGTTTGATTACAACATGTCGTGGTGAGGATCTCTTTTGATCATGTTTATTAGGGGTTCTATAAGCTTCCTGTACTAAGATGCCTCTGTCCTTCTCCAAACCTGGGAAATTTTCTGCTAGTATCTCACTGAAAATGCCTTCTAATCCTTTCTCCCTCTCCATGCCTTCAGGAACTCCTAGAACCCGAATGTTGGGTTTTTTAATAGTATCCTGTAAATTCCTGACAATATTTTTTAGATTTCTAATTTCTTCTTCTTTTCTTTGGTTTGCCTGTTTCCTTTCCTGTTCTCTGTCTTCTAAGTCTGATATTCTCTCTTCTGCTTCGCCCATTCTGTTTTTAAGGCTCTCTAATGTGTTTGTCATTTGATCTATTGAACTCTTCATTTCATTATGATTTCTAGTCACTATCAGAGTTTCTTGTTCCACTAGTTGTTTCATTTCATTTTGATTCCTCCTTAATATTTCACTTTCACGAGAGAGATTTTCTATCTTGTCCATGAAGGATTTCTGTAGTTCAAGAATTTGTTTTTGAGAACTTCTTAATGTTCTTATCAATTTTTTGAGATCTGCTTCTTGCATTTCTTCGATCTTATCATCTTCATAATCTTGAATTGGGGTGTCTTTTTCATTTGGGGGCGTCATAGTTTCTTCCTTGTTCTTGTTACCTCGGTTTTTGCGTTTGTTGTTTGGCATGTAGGAGATATTTGGTTTCTTCACTGTGGTGTTTTTTCTTGTTACACTATGGCTCTATATTAAGTGGACTGTCTGCTTTCAGTGGAGCCTTAGAGGCTTGAGATGAGTGTGGACTGAGAGCTGTGTTTGGTTCCTCAGGGTTGAGGGTGTGTCAAAGATGACACTCCCAGGTTAGGTGTGGTAAATCTCTCTTTCTTTTTTTGATTTAAAAGGGAAGTAATTCCGCACAGCTGAACGTAATTGGAGGTAGTTAGCAGGCGAATGATATACCCACAGGAGCCAGAGATCAGAAGCTCTTTCCCACGGACCACACAGGGAATCTCTGCTGCCCTCAGTGTGGGCTCCAATTCTCCTGCAGTCTCCCACTGGGTTGCCAAGTTAGATGCTAATCTCCTGTTATTTCACCCCTCCTCCCAGAGTCAGGTTTTTCTGCTAGGCTCAGGGCTGGTGCAGACCTGAGGTCGCCCTGCTTATGACGTATGTCCAAAATGGCGCCTGCTCTGTCTTGCTCGCCTGTGAGAGGTGAGCGGAGAGAGAGAAACTTGTGTCCGTATCAGTCACTTTTTTTATTTTTTTTTCTCTCTCTTCTAGTTAGCCTGGTGAACTTTTCCCCACGGAGTTTCAAGCCTCGTTCCCTCTAGCCTCCTCTTTCCGCTTGCCTGCTGGTATCTCGGGCTATGGAGGTTCGGCTCACCTCGCGTTCCAGCGCTGGCGCGTTGAGTCTGCTGCTGGTGTCCCGAACTTGGGCTCCCACGCTCTCCACGCAGGTCCACTGTGAATCACTAGTTCCGGAAGAGTTTCCTCTGCTGTTTCATCCCCTACTCTTCCTTGACACTGCAGTATCTCCACTTATATTAAACTTTCTCTCCCCCCGGACTAGGTGTGCTTCCTGCCTATTCCGCCATCTTGCCGCCTCTCCTCAGTGACACATTTCTAAAACATTGAGATGTGATTTCTCTGGAGTTACCATTTGAGTAAAATATAATATGTTTGTTTTCTTTACAGTTTAAAACCTGATTTATAGGGGGCTGGCATGGGGACGTAGCAGGTAAAGCCACAGCCTGCAGTGCTGACATCCCAATTGGACACTGGTTTGAGTCCCAGCTGCACTGCCTTTGACTTAGCGCCACCCTGGTAGTGAGCCTGAAAAAGCAGTGGAAGATGCCTCAAGTGTTTGGGTCTCTGCCACCCTATCAGAGACCCAGAAGAAGCTCCTGGCTCCTGGGTTCAGCCTGGCTCAGCCCTGGATGTTGCAGCCATCTAGGGAGTGAACCAGAGCATGGAAGATTCTCTCTCTCTCTCTCTCTGTAATTCTGCTTTTCAAATAAATAAAATAAATCTGTTTTTTAAAAATCTGACTTATTTTCATGAACATGACTTTATGATAAATATATTTAATCATGCTCAAAATTTTGAAATTATATTCCTTTGCCTGGAAGTTAACATACAAAATATGCAGAATAAGGAATTCAAATGTATTCTTCTGATTTAGCTGCATTTTTCAACAATGCAAAAGAATATGCTGAGCTATATTACATTAAATTCTCAAGAAAAATAGAATTTTTTTTGCCTGTTTTGAGCAAGGGCACATCCACAACTGAGGGTTTAATTTACTGCTAGCAATTTCTCATCCTTTCAATTATTTATTTATTAACTCACAGCCTATCAAACACAGTAAACACAGTATAGTATATTTGATTAGGAAATGGAAAGAATGCCATTGATAAGATGGAGTTCAATGTCCAAAGTCTTCCTGTATAGTTTTCATATTTCTGTATTTTACAACTACTGAAAACATGTGATAAAAATGAATACTTATTAGATTCTTTAAAAAGAGTAGGAATTATTCATACTTGCAATCCTCTCTGTATATTTGCATTGTTTCTGCTGTAGTCTTCATTTTCTCTATAGTAGTCAAATATTAATAACTATAATATATCCACCAATTTTAAATATATGATTTTGCATTAATCTTTCATACATTATCACATCTATTTCTGTCATGAATGAAAAATCCCACAGGTAGATATTACCTCAATTAAAATGTGTTTTTATATAATGCACCATTTATAATGTCACCCTTATTTATAATGTGTTTTTTGCTTAGATTCTGCACTACAGAGAACAAAGAGTAAAGATCCTTTGTTGACTCAAATTCTCCTCCATTGTGGGAGTTTTCACTCTATCCTCATTCTTAAGTTTTGAGATTTTTTTTTTTTTTTTGATGGGCAGAGTTAGACAGTGAGAGAGAGAGAGAGAGAGAAAGGTCTTCATTCCGTTGGTTCACCCCCCAATGGTTCACCCCCGCTACGGCTGGCACGCTGCGCTGATCCGAAGCCAGGAACCAGGTGCTTCCTCTTGGCCTCCCATGCGGGTGCAGGGCCCAAGCACTTGGGCCATCCTTCACTGCTTTCCCGGGCCACAGCAGAGAGCTGGACTGGAAGAGGAGTAACCGGGACAGAATCTGGCGCCCCGACCAGGACTAGAACCTGGGGTGCCGGTGCTGCAGGTGGAGGATTAGCCAAGTGAGCCACGGCGCCGGCCCTCATTCTTAAGTTTTAAATCTGCCTTTAAGACTTCAACTTCTGCTGTGAGATCACCACATTTCAGATAATCATAACCAAGTGCTTCTATTGATCCACCAAGGCTAGCCTCTCCAGTTAAATACAGTGTTCAAATCACTCACACACACATTGAAAATGAAGGGAAGGATTTCCAACTATTAAAACATTAAGTTGAAAGTATTTAAGGGATAATTCCAGATGAAAGTGGTGAGAATTTCTGTCTATGGCTTTACCACAATAAAATTTTTGTACATTTAATATTATTCTATACATATTATTTTCTATACTTATCATTAGATATCTATGCTTAAATATATAAGGGGTGTTATTAGATTATTCTTAAAAAATGAAAAGCTACTTTATCTAACAAAGTACTTTCCAAAATAAGGCTTGCTTTTTTATCTATTCCTGAAGTTATATTTGAAATTGATATCACCAATCTTGAAGTCCATTGCGTATTTTTCTCAGCATTACCCAATGCCATTTGGGTCAGTGGATTCCTTTTCCTTAAGGTAAAATTAGTGATTATATATCTAAATTCATCACCAAAATTTGCTTTATTATGGTAACACTCATGTGTTGTCTTTCTGCATAACACATTTTTATCATTAAACTTTCAAGACTCTGAAATGAGTATGTGTTTTAAAAATAGAGGTGACACTTCTTTATTTAATCTTTGAGTACTTAAATACACAGCTGTCAGAAAGAGAGTAAAGTCAAGTAAGCCTACTAACATAAACAGGAGGAAATGCACATATTGAGAAGCGTAAGTTACACTTCTCTGAACTTTCAAGGATCAGTACAATTCTGAACAGAATGTGTGCCAAACACAAATCATTTATAAAAATGAGGTCTCAACTTGCACATTAATAAAATCAGAGAAGTTGAATGTTGTCCATGTATATACAAGATACAAAAGAATCTAATGGCTAATTTTGAAATATACATTGAAAATTTAGGAAAGTTCATTGTTAACAGTTGGATATTTAAATCCCATCAATGAAGAGTTAGAATGGCAAAAATAGAGTTTTCAACATAATTTAAGATGGGAATTATTCAAACATAATGATTTTGTTTTCAAAGGACACAGGAACTTGCTTGAAGCAGATCCCAGTGTCTAATATTAGAGACACTTTAAATTGCAAAAAAATTATTACTATTTGCTAACATATGAACTATCCATAGATCCATAGTAAATCTCAAAAATAATGGTACAGACAGAAAGAATGTCATTAAAATTCTACAGTTTAATAATTGATTAATCTAGGAATAGATTTTCACTGCATTATTCTTTGAAATTTTGTGTACCTTTACAAAATGAAACTGTAGACTATCAAAATTATTAGTTTTCTATGGAGAAAGAAACATACAGATGGCATAATGGAAAAAATACAAAATTTATTGAAATGTGTTAAAAGAATATACCAGCGAGCAACGCGGGTCACTAAGTTAATCCTCTGCCTATGCACCGGCACCCCGGGTTCTAGTCCCAGATGGGGCGCCGGATTCTGTCCCAGTTGCTCCTCTTCCAGGCCAGCTCTCTGCTGTGGCCTGGGAAGGCAGTGGAGGATGGCCCAAGTGCTTGGGCCCTGCACCCACATGGGAGACCAGGAGGAAGCCCCTGGTTCCTGGCTTCGGATCGGCAGTGTAGGCCGCAGCACACCGGCTGTAGTGGCCATTTCGGGGGTGAACCAATGGAAGGAAGACCTTCCTCTCTGTCTGTCTCTCTCACTGTCTAACTCTGCCCATCAAAAAAAAAAAAAAAAGAATATGCCAATAACTAGAAATATGTCAATAGGAAATCTCAATGTTGTTGAAAATTAAATTATCAGGGCAGCATTTGGTGAGGCAGTTGAAAGGCCACTTGGGTCACATATGTACCTATCAGATTGGATTCCTGTTCCAGACCCACTTCAGATTCCTATTTCCTGCTAAAGTGAACCCTGGAAGGTTGCAGGTGATAGCTGGAGCACTTGAGTGCAAGCCACCCATGTAAGAGAACTTGATTTGAGTTCTGAACTCATGGCTTTGGCCTTGCTCGCCTCTGACTGTTGGTGGCATGTAGGAAGTGAAATCATGGATGGAAGCTCTTTCTGTTTCTCTCTGACTTTGTTTCTGTCTGTCCATTTAACAAGAAAGGAAGGGAGGGAGGGAGGGAGGGAAAGAGAGAGGGAGGAAAGATGGATCAGCAATTTGAAAAAATAAAAAGACACTAAAAATTGTTCTTTCAAATCTAATGAAGTGTTTCAATGCAATATCAAGCAACTTCTTAAAGACATTCTCTATGGAAGTTGAAAACTGATAATAAAATTTTAAAATTTTATATGAGGCAATTCTGTAAAGAATAGCCAAGATGTTTTTAAATATGGGAGGTTAGAAAATGTTTTACTGTTCTGGAAAGCAACTCTTTATTTCCCAATTTAATGAAAACACTACAAAAAATAAAGGAAATCCATTGAAGGGAAGTATCAAGGCCACAATGTACTTTAGAGAGGATGAGCAATTTATTGTGTCAAAGTGTCAGAGTGACAAAGAGAGAGACACAGAGAAACACAGAAAGTGATTTCCCATCTGCCAGTTCACTTCCAAATATGTGCAACAGCTGGTGTTTGCACAGGCAGAACCAGGAGCCTAGAACACAGTCTGGATCTCTCTCAAGGGCAGCAA
This sequence comes from Lepus europaeus, assembly GCF_033115175.1. NCBI lineage: Eukaryota > Metazoa > Chordata > Mammalia > Lagomorpha > Leporidae > Lepus > Lepus europaeus. The sequence goes on along the minus strand of NC_084840.1, from coordinate 75,647,175 downwards.
GCATCCAAGTACATGGATCATAACTTGCTGCTTTCCAGGGTGCACATTAGCAGGCAGCTAGATCAGATGTAGGAGTGGGGCTGAAACCCAAGCACTGCAACCTGGGCTGTGGACATCCCAATTAGTTCCACCAATTCTTGTCTGTGATTTTTGATTTAAGAATATACATTTATATAAGTGGACTATTACACATATTTTATATAGTGTTGAAAATATAAGTTAAATTAACGACCAAATTTAGAAGGAAAGACTATAACAGTTTCATAGAAAAAGTAGTAGAATATTGTCATGTCTTCAACATGCAAAAAGGTATGACACACATCAGCTACAAACAAATGCAGAAGATTTAAATACATAAAGAGTAGAAAGTTTTATGATGGAAATACATGATGAAGGGAATCAAAACATTAGTACATATTTTAAGAACATATTTCAACAAATGTATCCCAGTTTAAAAATATTATTCATAATATACAAATGTGATATGAGAGAAACAATTATTTTCATGTAATCTTTTATGTGAAAGATACTTTATTTTTTAATACCTAATGGTTAATAAAGGTCTTTTAATTGAAAACAGAGAAGCTGTAATGTAGCACATCACAAGGTCATGAAAACCAAGGGATAAAAATTATATGGATGCTAAACAATATGAATTTTCTAAGCTATGAAAAATAAAACAATTATAATTTATAAATGAAGAATCACCAAATCTGACTCCCTCATTTCAGAAAATGAAGAAAGGATGTCACTTACAGAATGCCATAGAATATATTGCCAATTTAATGCTGAAAACTGATTCTCTGTTTTTTGCTCAATCATAATATTAACCATCATATCTCAGAAATACACACAAATCCTGAATGTATGGGCAAAAACAGAGAAACAGACTTGGCCTGAAGATGTCTTGACATCTTACAAAGAAGCACACGTGTGAAGGATACTGTGTAGGATCCTTGGTGCCTCCAGTCCCACAGGCCCTCATCACCTGAATGTTCTCTTTGATCTCCCTCTCTATGAAACTCTTGGCCAGGGCCACAACCACGCTGCAGCTGGTAGCGAAGGGCAATCAGGGCTGGACTTCGCTGGTGCTTTTTTGCCAAGGCACAGATGACTGGATCTTCCAGGAGAACTGGGGACTCTGGTCAACCCTGGAAGAAGAGGTAGAAAAGCTAAACTCTTGAAGCTGAGTATTCAGTCTATTAGGAGGCTTCCAAAACTGACTATGACATGGACCTACTCTAGATCAGTGCTTCTCAACTTTGATTTTTTGGACCAGCAGAACTAATACTATCTTCAGGTTCCCCCTCCTCATTAGTCAGTTGACAGTTAACTCAGTAAAATGAGATATTTGACAAACGAAAATGTTTCATCAACAAAGGTATTTTATAAAACTTTCTTTGCTACTTTTTCCATTTTGGTTCTTGATGTGATGCCAGGGCACTGTTGGCAACCAGGACAATGTCTTTGGACTTGCAGAATTCCAGCAGTTTGCTCTGGTTGAGATAGGGATGACATTCCACCTGTGGATGGACAAGATGGAAAAGTATCAGAGTATATGAAAAGCTAATATTCATGTGAAGTGAAATTTTAACAGTAAAAATAGCTGAATTTAAAAATGAAACGTGAAATGTAAACTGAAAAATATCATTAATTAAGGATTTCTAATTTCATTTTAAAAATTTATTTATTTCAGGAGATGAGAGAGAGAGAATCTTCTATTCACTGGTACATTCCCTCAGATAGCCCAACAGCTGAGGCTGGGCCCCAGGCCAAAGTCTGGAGCCAGGAGCTTTATCTGAGTCCTAGTTGTTTTTTTTTCTAATCTAGCTCCCTGGTGATGCACATGAGAAGGCAGAAGATGGCCCAAATACCTGGACTCCTGCCACCCCCATGGGAGACCAAGATGGGGTTTCTGGCTCCTGGCTTCCACATGGCCCAGTATAGATCATCACAGCTATTTGAGCAGTTAATATATACATGCATACTCTCTCTCTCTCTCTACTTTTCCTCCTCTTTTTTCTCTCTCTCTCCCACCTCATCTTCTACCACTGTCTCCCAAATGAATAAAATAAATCTTAAATTAATATGGTAACACACAAGACCCCAACTAGCCAAAGCAGCCTTAAACAATAAAACCATAGCCAAAGATATAACAATAACAGATTTTAAGACATACCATGAGGCCATTATAACCAAAACATCAAGATACTAAAATAAAAATATACATTTAGACCAATTGGACAGAATAGAAACCTCAGAAGCAAACTCACACATCTGTAAAAAATAACTAAGACTAATTAAAAGAATATGTAAAATCATTCCCTGGAGAAAGAATAATTTCTTCAACAAATGATATTGGGAAAATTGGATTTTCATGTGTAGAGGTTTTAAATAAGATGCCTACGTTTTTTATGCCCTATACAAAAATCAACATCAAGTGTATTAAAAATCTAAATTTAAGATTTGATTCTATCAAACATCTAGAGAAGAATGTAAGAGAAACGCAGCAAGGTGTTGGTCTGATCAATGACTTTTTGTGTATGACTCCAAAAGCAGAGATTAAAAGCAAAAATGAACAGATGGTATTTTATAAAGCTAAGTAATTTCTGTACAGCAAAGAAACAAGTAACAGAGTGAAGAAACAATCAAAAGACTGGGAGAAAATATTTGCAAACTATGCATCTCATAAAAAACTACTAACCAGAATATATTGAACAAATGCAACAACAAAATACATAATCTAGTTAAGGAATAGGCAAATGATATGAATAGGAATATAGCTAAGAAAAATGAATGGCTAAAAGGCAAACAAAAAAATTCTCAGGATTACTATCCATCATAGAAATTAAAATAAATACCTCAATGAGACATTATCTTACTCCAGATAGAATGACTATTATCGAAAATAATAATAATAACAAAGGATGACAAGATTACGTAGAGAATGGTATCCTGATACACTGCTTGTGGGAAATAAATTAACACAAACATTGTGGAACACAGTATGGAGATGCCTCAAAAAATCTGCAAACAAAACCTGCATTAGATCCAGCTATCCCATCTCTGAAAATATATCCAAGGAAATGAAATCAACACGTGAGCAAGAAACTGTATTCCCTTCTTTGTAGTAGCACAACTCACAACAGCAAATAACATTCATCCTCAATGTCTATCAACTGATCACTAGACAAAGAAAATGTGCTGTAAGGTGCTATACACAAACGATGGGATGTTACTTAGTCACAGAAAATATGAAATTCTTAGAGCAACAGAATCGATGAAACTGAATAACACTATGCTAAGTAAAATAAACCAGACACATAGAGACAAATTTCACAATTTTTAATGTGTGAAAGTTAATATATAGAAAATATAAATATTGTGTGGGTGTCACTATTTGGTATACAGGTGCCAAAATACTGTTTTTACTGAATTATACCACCTAAATGACAATATCCCCTCATTTCTTCACTCTCTAATTATTGTTATGACCCCACATTTTATGATGTTTATATCCCTCTTTTCAAGTACATGTGTATGCATATATCTATATTTGAAGTAAATATTTTGAGGCATTAAAATTATTACATCTTAAATGAAAAATATGTAAAAAATAATAAAATCAAAATGTGTGATTAACTTGTACCAATAAGAAAAAATTTTACATAATTACTGACCAAATCATGTAATTATCATTCCCACATATAACATTTCATTAATTAGTCCACCTATACATCAAATACACCCTACCTTTGAAATGTAGAATATGTCTTCCCTCCTCACAGTTCCAGCTGCAATCTTGTTTCTGATGGTCAGACCTACTTCCTCTTCATTTTGGTACACATAGGCAGCATCAATGTGGCAGTACCCAGCATCTAGATGTTTTGGTGGCCTCTGTCGCCTTACTCTTAGGAACCTAAAGAAGCAGTCCAAAGTATTATTTTGCAACCCATGTGATTAGAAATAGTTCAGGCACCATCAGTGACCTTAACAACAATCATTTTTTTCCCTCGTATCCTGGGATAATTCTGAATTTTGGGGGAATGAAACCATCTCAATTTTCCTAGATCTTCCCTAATTAACAGCAAGAGGTAGACAGTTCAGGAACCTCTTGCTAGGCAACCCCCTTGATCACTTGTGTCAAAGGTCCTCAGGAACAATGCCATGATTTGGTGGAAAGTTCAAAGGACACAGCAAAAAGCTAATATCATAGTTGTTATTTATATAGTGAGTTCACAAAGAAACGTTAATATAGGGGAAAATTGAATGGAATGGAATGGAATAGAATGAAATATGGAAGAAATGCAGTGCAAGCTTCTATGAGTTCTCTTCCAGTGAAATAAACAGAGCTGTAGCAGTATTTGTGAACAGAGACTAGACACTAAGGTCTTTAACAGGAAGTAGTCTTTTATGATGAGGAGGATGATGATAATCATGATGATGATGAGGGTGGCAGAAGGCTTAGTCGGATTTTTATCCAAAAGGCTGAGCCCCAAACAAAGAAGGGTATTTCCTTACATATGTTTTTTATATTTTTAGCTTCTTTGTCTCCCTATGTAGCTACACGCATACACTTTATTGGATATTCTAATGTTACCTGTCAGCTATAGATGTTGATGCAATACTGCTCATGTGTACTTAGTTACTGATGATGTTTCTTTCACACGCATACTGAGCTCTGTGCTCTCTGGCAAGGGTTAATATCATTGTTCTGTATTAGCAAGCAGGAGCCAAAATAGTTACATATAAGCAGATGATAACTACAGTTGAAGCATTCATAGTCAGATAATGACCACCATCCATCCTCTGGTTTCTTTTTTTCTCTCTTTTTTATTTTTTGACCTTGGGAACACCTGCATATAAGCAGATAATAACTACAGTTGAAACATTTATAGGCAAGCAAATAATAACCAGATTCCATTCCTAGGATAAGTTTCCTTTTTCTCTTTTTTTTTTTTTTTGACCTTGGGAAGTGGGAAGGCCTCCTCTATCACAGAACATATTCAATACTGTCAGAACTGAATTTTTACAACATTTGAAAACTTATCTGTAAAGAAAGCTGTTTATTTTGAGCTTCCATCCCTAAGATTTTTTCACTGAGGTTTGGTTACAAAGATCCTCTCTGCTACACCACACACATATTCCAGTCCCTTCAATACAGGCAGGGATACATACACTCCATTGTCTGCACAGGCAGTTTAGCTACAGCTACCATCCTAATAAGTTAGGAAATAAGAATCAATCTAGGGTTGCTGATGCCAATCTGGATCAAATTTTAAAATAGGTAGTTCAATGGGGGAGGATACTATATTAATTCTATTGTATATTCTGTCTTCCCCTAACACCAAAAAGTAAACAAGTAAACAAAACCTACAAAATATGAGCAGTCACAATGTATACTCAAGAGATATGTATTTTCACAAGATAAATTCACTGTATCATGTAAGAGATTATTAATATCATTTTCACCCTTCAAAAATAGACCATTTCTGGTCATCAAAGAAGGAGACACTCTTCTCTGAGGGAGAGAGGAACATCCTCTTTGCTTATGACCGTGTCCAAATAATGACGGAATCTATGGTCACAAAAGGCCTCCATAGCCCTGGCAGCCCATGACAAGAGCCTCGGAGGATCACTGACATCATAAAAAAGAGTGTTAAATGTTAAAAGAACAACAGTAGTCATTGTGCACTTGCTCCCCAGGTAGGACTTCTGTCCCTATTAAATTGCAATATGAGAATCAACTGCAAATTCTCTCCTCCAACTGTACTCTATATGTTGTGTGTGGGCATGGGAGCAAATTGTTGAACTCTATGATTAGCATAGAGATAGTCCTCTATATAGAAAGTCATACTAAAAATGATCCATAATGAAGAAGGAGATGGGAGAGGGAATGGGAGGCAGGAGGCAGGAAGGGAGCAGAGTAGGGGGCATGGGAGAACCACTGTATTCCTAAAGTTGTATATATGTAAAAATGCATTCATTAAATAAAAAAATAGGCCACTTCTGTTAATGAGATATAAATAGCATAAACTTTAAAATTATTGGCATTCACAAATTGCATAAATATTTGGAAGTATTTGTTAAAGGCAAAAAGTTAAGTGAAACAACCTCTACCAATTATTTGAAGAATTTGAGGGGCTGACTTTATTCAATGAAATGTCAATGAACCATATACTACATCCTACTGCTCTCATGATACCAGCCATTTATGTTTCCCACCTGTGAGGGCATTCAGGTATTTACAAGGGCCAAAACTTTACTTCGTGTCCTTGATCGTTCCCTCTCCCCGTCATTTCACTCTCAAATGTAATTAAGTTTTAGCATATGTCTTCAAAATACTCTTCTGTGCTTGCTTAATTCTTTTTTTGATATGGTCAATGCCATTGTTCATTTGTAAAGGTTTGCACTTTATCATATACAAATTGCAAGAGAGATGCAAAATACTGGGTTAGTAAAATTATGCTATACACACCAACTTGAAATGTCAGTAAATTAAAAACAATTATTATGACTCAGAAACAAGTGTTGTCTCTAATGTTTAGTTAGTAAAATAGCTTCCAGACCCTAGTCAAAAATAGTACATTTGAAAGACAAAACAAGACATTTCATGAGGACTAAATGTCTTAATGTGTAATAAAATCATAAAGTACTAGATAGATCCATAGGAACATCATTTTACAAACCTAAATTGAAATAATTCTTTTTAAGCATAAATTCAAATTTGAGATAAACAGCCCCATGCCACACAATTATGTAATCAGAGAACAATATCAGTGTGCAAAATGCTCTCTATGGTGTTCACTTTAGCAAATAGGACCATGCACCATGTTCCTTTGAGTCCTACATTAACAAGAATGAATAATTAGCCTTGCTTTTTTTATATTCCTGTTTTCCTCTAATATGTTACTTTATTTTCATTCAGGCAAGTTTCTCAGAAGTGAGAGTAGTCCAACAGAAAAATCTACTTTGGCTAGGTCCAGTAATTACTGTAATTACTGTCAAATAATAACTGTCAGTAATTACTGTCAAAGTTCTTCGTTGAGCCAAATAGCATTACTCTCCTTTCATGTTTTCTGCATTTCCTCCCTAGTGACAAAAATTTCCCTGCACCATTATTTATTGGGAGGAGGAAAAATTTCTTAAATTAAGAAAAAAGTAGAGAAACCGCTCTAATTGGCAGCAGATACTAGGCAAGCAAGTTAAAAAGAAGTCTGACTGAGGATGAACTTTCTTCTCTTTACCAAATGAGAAGACTGAAATAGGAAGCAAAACAAATATCCTGGATCATCATCAGGGAACCACAGGATCTGTCTGGCAGGCGGAACAAAATGTGACTAAGTTCAATTTTCTGCATGAAATAGTTCTGGCCTGGGAAATTGGAGAACCAATTGAAATCTGCAGTCACAAAGGAGCTGGCTGACTTCAAAATCCTGGTCACTTTCCACTCACTGATATCTGTTTTCTGTTGTCCCCTCAACCACAAAGCAATGTAGATTATCTCATCAGGTGCATAAGTGCCAAGTCCCAGTACAGGAATGAAGTGACCATCGCCTAATGCCGCATGCTGTTTGGGATCCATTGCCTTTCACTCTACCGGCCAAGCGCACTCTGCTGATTTCTGCTGCCTTCACAGGAATAACAGAGTTGACACTCCAACTGCATGTCTAAAGGAGAATGACATATGGGGGGAGTATAGTTAAAGCAGCAGTCCACATTTAAGCAGAGACTTGGAAACAGCTAACTATTATATATGAAAGAGAAATTTCTTATTACTGATGAAAAAACCATAATTTTATTAGGCTATAGTCAGACATCAGTTCTTTTACAGTTTTGTTTTATTTTTGTTGGAAATCCCCTATAATCACACATTGTTTGAACCAATTAGCTATTTATAACCCATATACAAACATTCATACAGATAATAAGGAAATAATAACTGAGAAATTTTTCATACACTGACCCTCAATGAAAGATCAGAATTTAAAACTGAGGAGATCGGAGCAGGTGCTGTGGCTTAGCCACCTGCAGTGCTGGCATCCCATATAGTTGCTGGTTCGAGTCCAGGCTGCTCCATTTATGATCCAGCTCTCTGCTTGGGCCTAGGAAAGCAGTAGAACATGGCCCAAATACTTGGGACCTTACACCCATGTGGGAGACCTGGATGAAGCTCCAGGCTCCTGGCTTCAGATCAGCCCAGCTTTGGCCATTGAGGCCATTTGAGGAGTGAAACAGTGGATGGAAGATCTTGATCTCTATCTCTACCTCTGCCTCTGTAACTCTGCCTTTCAAATAAAGAAATAAATCTTTAAAAAAGAAAACCTGAGAAGGTTGTGGCAATATGGTGGCTGAGTAATCATAGATACTAATTTGAACAGGTGTGCACACAGCAATCCACATTCACAGAGCTAAGGAAGCCAGTAAAGGAGTGAATGAATGGTACAAAAGCTCCAAATACAGTGGAGAGAAAGGACAGACATTGCCATGAATGTTGGCATAAGCAGCTGCAGCTCCTGCCTCATCTGCTCCTGTCTGTTAAGGTCATCTTGCTTTGTTTTTTAGATTTTATTTATTTATTTGGCAGGTAGAGTTACAGACAGTGAGGGAGAGACAGAGATAAAGGTCTTCCTTCTGTTGGTTCACTCCCCAAATGGCCACCACGGCAGGAGCTGCGCCAATCCGGAGCCAGGAGCTTCTTCCAGGTCTCCCACATGGGTGCAGGGGCCTAAGGACTTGAGCCATCTTCTATTGCTTTCCCAGGCTATAGCAGAGAGCTGGATTTGAAGAGGAGCAGTCAGGACTAGAACTGGCGCCCATATGGGATGCTGGCACCACAGGCCAGGGCTTTAACCCGCTGCGCCACAGTTCTGGCCCCTGCTAAGGTCATCTTGATGGGGAAATAATAAGAAGGCACCGCAACCCCCACCAGCAATCCTGGTAACAAAGTTTTCACAGTCCTCACTGGTTTTAAGTCCAGCCTAGAATGTTAGTTCTGCATTCTAGCAGACTGACTGAGCCTCAGGGGTCCCAATGGACCCAACAGGGCAGTGGTGGCCAGAAAACACTGTCCCGCATAGCGCTTTCCACTGCAGTGGACAGTGTGCAGGGCAGGTTGGATAGGCAGCCCTCAGACTCCGAAAATAAGGACACCTTACCCATATGGATTGGGGATCAAACTCTTCTTCTTTTTAAGTAAGTAACTTTAAAAAATGTAATAGAAGGAAATGGGCAACTAGCATGCTCAGAAAGTTTTTCCAAAGTTTGTTAAATTCTGGGATGGGGGGTTCCTGAAGTCTGTTCTATGTTTCAATGCCTGTAAATCTTCAAGGGTCAGTATAGTTCCTCCTTCTGATTCAAGTTCAGACAAGATATTTTAATACTGATAATACCTCAGGATTATCCAGGTGTCACTAAATTTGAAAAGAAAGATTGGTTTTCTTTTTTTTTTTTTTTTTTTTGTATCTCAAGGAATTTACTTAGAACGAATTGGGATGAATGGCTTACATCTTTCTTTCCTGAAGTGGAGCAGAGTAGTAAAGTGATAAAATAAAAAAATGGCAGAATGGCTGAAAAAGAACTTGTGAGATCAATCTCATTCACAATAGCTACAAAAAAATTAAACACCTTGTGATAAATTTAACCATGGATGCACAAGATCTCAACAATGAAAATTATAAAACATTAAGAAAATATATAGAAGATACCAAAAAAATGAAAATATCTTCCATGTCTTTGGATTGGAAGAATTAATATATTAAAATGTTCATATTCCTTATAGCAATTTACAGATTGAATGTGACCCCAAACGAAATATCAATGATGTTCTTCTCAAATATGAAAAAAAAAGGCCCTGAAATTCATGTGGTATTACAAGAGACCCTAAATAGCTAAAGCAATCTTAAACAATAAAAATAAAGCTGGAGGCATCACAATACCTGATTTCAAGGCATAGCACAGGACAAGACACAGGACAGCTATAATCGAAACAGCTTTGTATTGGAATAGGAATATCAACCAATAAAACATAATCCACAATCTACAACCAAGTAATCTTTGACAAATGAACTAAAATCTCTCCCTGGAGAAAGGACAGTCTCTTCAACAAATGATGTTGGGACAATTGGATCTCTGCAGGGAAAAGTATGAAACAAAGCCCCTAACTTACTCTATACAAAAATCATTTCACAGTGTATCAGGGATCTAAATGCGAAATCCAAAACCATCAAATTACTGGAGGAAAACATAGGGGAAGCACTGCAAGACATTGGCATAGGCAAGCACTTCTTGGATAAGACCCCAGTAGCACAGAAAATAGAATTTATATCAAACTAAGAGCTTCTGCATTGCAAAGTAAACATTCAACAAAGTGAAGAGGCAAACAGCAGAATGGGAGATAATGTTTGCAAACTATGTTTCTGATAAAGGATTAATATCCAGAAATTCAACAATAACAAAATAAGTAATCCAGCTAAGAAACTGACTAATGAACAGGCGTACCCTGAGTTAGAAATGGCCAACACACACATGAAAAGATGCTCAGGATCACTAGCCATAAGGGAAATGAAAAATAAAAGCTGCAATGAGGTTTCACTTAATTCAAGTTAGAATGGCTGTCATCCAAAAATAGAAAAATAACAAATGCTGACGAGGAGATGGAGGAAATGTTACCTTAATACACTGTTGTTAGGAATATAAACTTGTGGGGCCAGCACGGTGGCACACTAGGTTAATCCTCTGCCTGCAGCGCCAGCATCCCATATGGGCACCGGGTTCTAGTCCTGGCTGCTCCTCTTCCAGTCCAGCTCTCTGCTTGTGGCCTGGGAGGGCAGTGGAGGATGGCCCAAGTGCTTGGGCCCCTGCACCCACATGGGAGACCAGGAAGAAGCACCTGGTTCCTGGTTTCAGATCGGTGTAGCTTGTGCCGTGGTGTCCATTTGGGGAGTGAACCAACGGAGGGAAGCCCTTTCTCTCTGTCTCTCTATCTCACTGTCTGTAACTCTACTTGTCAAATAAATAAATAAAAATCTTTTTAAAAAAAGGAATGTGAACTTGTGCAACCATTAAGGAAGACAGTCTGCGTATTTCTCAGAAATCTAAAAAGAGATCTGCCACATGACCCAGCCATTCCACTACTAGGAATTTATCCAAAGGAAATGAAATCAGCATATGAAGCAATTACATGTAACCCCATGGTGATAGCAGCACTACTTTCAATAATTATGATACGGAATCCACCCAGATGTTCATCAACTGATGACTAGATAAAGAAATTGTGGTATATATACATGATGGAATATGACTCAGCCATAAGAAGAATGGAATCCTGTTCTTTGCAACAACATGGATGCAACTGGAAACCATTATGTTAATGAAATAAGCCAATCACAAAAAGAGAAATATCATATGTTTGTTGTAACTAATATAGAGTGCAAAAATATGAGCAAAAGTGACATTTTGAATTTGATTATTGTTTATAACCCTTGTCTACACTCTTGAGGAACAGTGTTTTTCTACTTACTGCTTGTTAAATTCTGTATTTATTGGAGGGCCAACCTTGTTATCATGAGGGAAATAGTATGTCATTATAAAAACTAAAAGAAAAATAAGAAAAAAAGAAGGAAGGTAACAGTGAGGAAGGGAGGGCAGGGAGCTATCATTATGGTCTTAAAACTATATCTATGAAATGCATGAAATTTGTTCCTTTTCTACATATAAAAATTCAAAATAAATTAAAATGAAATTAAATTATATAAATGTAGATTAAAAACAAAGCCATAATTTCTGTCTTCATTCATATCCCCTTTAACCCATATACCACAATGTAGCAAGTACAGGCTTCATTCTAAATAGCAAAACTAACCATGCTATGACCTAGCTTACAACGTTCCTTGACTCTTCATATATCCCACTCTTTTATTTATTTATTTATTTAGTGACAGGCAGAGTGGACAGTGAGAGAGAGTCAGAGAGAAAGGTCTTCCTTTTCCATTGGTTCACCCCCCAATGGCCGCTGCAGCCGGTGCGCTGCAGCCGGCGCACCACACTGATCCGAAGCCAGGAGCCAGGTGCTTCTTCCTGGTCTCCCATGTGGGTGCAGGGCCCAAGGACTTGTGCCATCCTACACTTCACTCCCGGGCCACAGCAGAGAGCTGGACTGGAAGAGGAGCAACCGGGACAGAATCTGGCGCCCAGACCAGGACTAGAACCCAGGGTGCTGGCGCCGCAGGTAGAGGATTAGCTTATTGAGCCACAGCGCCAGCCTATATCTCATCCTAAATAAATTTAAATATATAATTTTAAAACACAGGAACGATTTCTTGATTATTGAAGGATTTCAAGGATGGCACAAAAATATTTCTTCTTCAATCACAGAAAACACTTCCAATACTGATGGCCCATTACTATCACCACTAGGTACTTCAATATGTCTTCTACAACCAAGGATATTTTTGTCCACAGCTTTTGTGAAAATATTCACATCAGATTCAACTGTTTTGCCTCATTGTAATATCTCTTTGTACTCTTATAATATGAAACTTTTACTTTCCTCCATGAGCTTCAGATTCTTAGAAGTTCCATGCTAGTTTGTTTTGGAGAAGTTTGCTTGATTAAAGTTTGTGTGAATTCTGTCATGAATAGATTAATGTGTCACATTATTGGACAGATTGCCAAAAGTGATGCCATGTTCTAATTGCATCCTACTAAGGATGACATGATCTAATTTACCCCATAACTGATGATATTGACTTTGATCATTGGTTTACACTGGTTTACACTTCTAGACTTCTCCTGTGTAGACTAATGTTTTTTGTTCTCTGGAATTCTCAAATATTTTGTGAACAGTTTGTGGTGCAAATTGTTTCAGCCATGCTAATTTTAGTCTCATAAATTTTCAATTGATTGATTAAAAAAAAGAAATAGCAGAGATAAGACAAGTGTTCTCAGTTCAAGTACACCTAGGTAATGATGGCAAAGGCCTTTTCTTATTGTCCTCACAATCTCCAATAGAAGACAGCTTCCACTGGGCAAAGTTCACTTGGATGCTTACTTTCCTTTCAGATTTAGATTTTGAACTGACTGAATTGCACAGTAAAGCAAAGGAATATGGCAAAGGAATTTTATTTTATGCCTAAGTACCATTTTAATTGAATTGTAAGTTGTTTGTAGCCGAATTGTTTTAGGCTGTAGGTTGTTGTAGCTGTTTCAACTGAGTTGTAGGTTGTTTAACTGAATTCTTGGTACTTTGTAAGATGAGGGTTCACATGGGAGCAAAGATACCCTAAACCAGGAAGACAAGCTTGATTCTGGACAGAATTGTGAAAAAGGAACTTCCTTGAAAATGCTGGAAAGAAATCTTCCAACCCAATCCAAGAGAAATATGATTAGGGCCCAGGAAAGACCGTCACTAATACCACCATTGTTTTTGCCACTGCAAATCCACCATGTCCTTATTTACCCATGCCTGAGGCACTTCATTCAGGGACCGCATACCATTAATCACAGAGGGTACATTGTCTATGGCCCATGAAAGCTTGGTATCCATGTAAAAGATAATTTGTGTAAGATTTTCTTTCTTTTTGTTTTGACAGGCAGAGTGGATAGTGAGAGAGAGAGAGACAAAGGGCTTCCTTTTTGCCGCTGGTTCACCCTCCAATGGTCGCTGTGGCCGGCGCATCTCGCTGATCCGAAGGCAGGAGCCAGGTGCTTCTCCTGGTCTCCCATGCGGGTGCAGGGCCCAAGGACTTGGGCCATCCTCCACTGCACTCCCGGGCCATAGCAGAGAGCTGGCCTGGAAGAGGGGCAACCGGGATAGAATCCGACGCCCCAACCGGGACTAGAACCCGGTGTGCCGGCGCCGCAAGGCGGAGGATTAGCCTGTTAAGCCACGGCGCCGGCCTAAGATTTTCTTTATTTTTTGAAATATATTTGAATATATATATTTGAAATTTCTATATATATATATATATATGAGAGAGAGAGAGAGAGAGAGAGAGAGAGAGAGAGAGAAAGAAAGAATGAATTTCAATCCACTACTTCTCTCCCCCAATAGCTACAACAACCAGGGTTGGGCCAGGCCAAAAGCAGATGCCTGAAATTCCTTCCAGGTCTCCCAAGTGGGTGACAGGACCAAGTGCATCACCTTCCATTGCTTTCCAAGGCCCCTTATCAGGGAGCTGAATAGAAAGTGGAGCGGCCGGCGCCGTGGCTCAACAGGCTAATCCTCCGCCTTGCGGCGCCGGCACACCGGGTTCTAGTCCCGGTCGGGGCACCGATCCTGTCCCGGTTGCCCCTCTTCCAGGCCAGCTCTCTGCTGTGGCCAGGGAGTGCAGTGGAGGATGGCCCAAGTCCTTGGGTCCTGCACCCCATGGGAGACCAGGAGAAGCACCTGGCTCCTGCCATCGGAACAGCGCGGTGCGCTGGCCGCAGCGCGCTACCGCGGCGGCCATTGGAGGGTGAACCAACGGCAAAAGGAAGACCTTTCTCTCTGTCTCTCTCTCTCACTGTCCACTCTGCCTGTCAAAAAAAAAAAAAAAAGTGGAGCAACTGGACTCCAAACTGTGCTCATATGGGATGCCAGAATCATAGGTGACTGCTTAACCAACTGCACTGCGACACAAACACCCCAAATTGATTTTTTTATTTGGGTTAAAATCAGAAGAAGAATTGATATAATATTAGTGAATATGTAATAAAAGTCCAGTCTCATTTATAGTTCTCCATAGGCAAATTTAATATTTTATTATTCTAATTAGATTTTAGTTTAATAACATTTATGGAGGATGGACTGATGAGGTCACATATGCACAGATCCTAAAAGGGGTCTAGAGAGCTCTGCTTCTATTCCTGCCCTGATTTTCCTGTGACATTTGTCCTTGATGAGACATCCACTTTCCATGACAGCATATATTTCTTCCAAACCAATGACTCTATTACTTTCTTAAAACTGTCATTGCCTCATTTCTGTTCTTACCAGGCTCAACTTTAAAATGATTGTAAAATTAATTGACACACAAAAGTTAATGTATCAAATGTCCCCAGGGCATTTACCAAGAGAAGATCTGTAATTTCTCTTGATCTGCAATCAAGACAGTTACCCTATGGGCCCTGAAAGTGTAGAAACTTTTCCCCTCATAAAAAATTGCAGAAAAAATAAATTAAAAATTACACAGGTGCAGATATGTTAATCCTCTTGATTAAATCTTGCACAATATAGTTGTAAATCAACACATTGCATTTTACCGGTATAAATTCTAGTTATTATTTGCTAGTTATAAAGAAATTTATAATAATTAAAATAAACCAACAATTAAGACTGATTTGTTAATGGTGGCTTTATAGTTTGACAATTTGGGAGTATCTTTCAAAGACTTTATTTAAAAATTTTGCGATTTCTCTTGGAAAGCATAGAACAATGGTTAATTGACATTATTTATGATGTATTAACTATTTTTCTCTTTATAGGGAATTTGTCATCTTCCTGTGCAAACTATCTACTTTCTTCTAACATTTCTCCTTGTCAAAGCATTATCAGTTTCTGAAAGAAACATAAAAACAAAGTGTTATTTGGGATGATATACAAATCACACCAGTCAAGAGAACTGCACTGTAGCACTATGTGTATAAGTCTGGTGTTGCTTTATTAATTGGTGAAGGTTTTGCATCATTAATATTATGTCTGACAACTTAAATGGTGAAAGGAGCTTTCTACTTGCTCACCTAAGGCAACATCTATTCTCCTTAAGCGTATTTATTTCTGAAAAACTAAAATTATTGTTTTAAGGCCGGCACCATGGCTTAAC
Organism: Lepus europaeus; assembly: GCF_033115175.1. Taxonomy (NCBI): domain Eukaryota; kingdom Metazoa; phylum Chordata; class Mammalia; order Lagomorpha; family Leporidae; genus Lepus; species Lepus europaeus. The sequence continues at coordinate 75,631,372 of NC_084840.1, read as the reverse complement.
AGGCTAATCTTCTGCCTTATGGCACCGGCACACCGGGTTCTAGTCCCGGTCGGGGCGTCGGATTCTATCCCGGTTGCCCCTCTTCCAGGCCAGCTCTCTGCTATGGCCCAGGAAGGCAGTGGAGGATGGCCCAAGTCCTTGGGCCCTGCACCCGCATAGGAGACCAGGAGAAGCACCTGGCTCCTGCCTTCGGATCAGTGCGATGTGCCGGCCACAGCGGCCATTGGAGGGTGAACCAACGGCAAAAAGGAAGACCTTTGTCTGTCTCTCACTATCCACTCTGCCTGCCAAAAAAAAATATTGTTTTAATATTCATCAAGGCAAGAAAAATGAATTCCAGGAAACAGAACTCAGGAGATAAGTTGCAAAACTTTCCACAATCAGAGAGTGCATTAAGGATTTCAGCCTTGGAACAATAGCTTGTATAATCCTGATCTCATTTCCATCAAGTAATTTTCTGTATCATTGAACCCTTGGGGTCAGTCCTGATCACCATCAATTCCAGATAATCTCTGAAGCCACCAAATACTATAAATCTGCAATCTAGAAATGGAATGATCCTTGGGACCTCCAAGCTGGTGGCTGTAAACAAGGTCTTTACAGTTCAATATGGAAATATTGAAATATGAGACAAGAGCCACACCAAGAATTATGCAAGACAGCAAACAGACCTTATCTGTTCTCTAACAATTGTAAAAGTCAACATGTGTTCCAGAATTGGTGGGAAATTTGACCCCTGAGGAGTTTAGAAACAGATAGGAACCAGCATGTCCAACATCTTGTTTCTTCCTAGTATTTAAACCATTTCTATATAAAGCAAATATAACACATAAACATTTCTCTTGGAGTGAGCACCAAAAGTCCCTATCTACCAAGAACTATTGTCATATTAAGGGAAAAACAAGGAAGAGGAGGTGAGCAAAGGTCCCAAACCGCAAGTTACTTTGTGGCAATCAGAAAAGGCAATGAGTAAGAATAATTTATTTCAGGTGAACTTGGATAAGTCAGTTTTTCACCATATCATCATATTCAGGTATGTACATCATGGCAATACAACTAGATGTATTTAGGGTATGAACATTAAATTTCAGTGAAATATGTGCAGCAACATTTCTAAGACATAGATTTGCAACATGTATTGCATATGAAGTGGTAAAGAATATCATTGTTCTGCAGACTTCTCTTCACACATCTATTGTGTATGTATTAATGAATACTATTTTCAAGACCCTAATGGTGTCTCATGGATTGATGTAATTTTGCTTCTGTTCTTTTGTCTAGAGAAGTATCTCTCTTTCAATGGGAAATTCAATATTATATGGCCTTGATCTCCACCAATATTAGATTGTAATCTTCACCAAAAGTCAGTGTATCTTATCTCCCTGAGAATATGTGGATCAAACAACATGCACTTGTACCACAGAATGTGGATCAACATTCTATTCTATAATAAGTGTAATGCTAGAAGACACAGATAAGCTATAAATGTTAATGGCTATGAGTTTATAATTGCCCCAGAGCCATATATACCACCAATGAAATTGTTCAGACAAAAACTAATTAAACTTGTTACAGTGCTGTGGAAAAATTAGTGATACAAAGCTATTTCCAAAAGTTACTTCAAAGATGTGAATTACTCATAACGTGGGTTCCCCATTTTTGTAATACAATAAACTATATTGCTGAAACCAGTGTGAGTAGTTTCTATACCTTACATATATTAAGCTTCTGCAAATGTATCATTGATCTTTTACTCATCCATGAAAATAATAGCCACACTGACAGCTAATGTGAACTAAATTTGATGATGTTAACTGCCTACCTTCATAGCTACGGGTAAATGAATAATATAAGGGCCAATATATTCCAGTTGAAGTTTTTTTCAGTGACTGCTTAATCTGGTTCAGACCAGCTCTGGTCGAAGGAATGTGTATCAAAGCTGCAGGGGTTAAAAAGTGGATATTGTGTTGAATGAATATATTAGCCAAATTTATTGGTTTCCTTCAGGAATATTGAGATTTTTTAACTAGGTAAAAAATGATGAATACCAAAGAAAAATGATCCCTTATTTTGGGATTTCCTGTGTCCTGACATATCATAATAACATCTATCATTTATTTGGATATTACTCACACACACAATGATCCATGGTGGATATTATATCTGGGACAAACATGCCATAAACTAATAATAATGGTCATTGTTCAGATTATATATGACATTTTATAAAGCAAGGACATAAGACATTGAAAAAGAAATAAATAGAAGTAGTATAAATGAAGAACTAAGTCAAGATAAATATATAATGGAAGGCCTTAACAACATGGTAAAGTAGAAGAAAGAATATATGATCTTAATGAGAGGCCCTTTCAAATATTTCCGATAAAAAAAAGAAAAAAATTAATGAAAACAATGTCCAGAATCTCTGTAATATCATTATATATCTTTGGAATTCATGAAGAAATGGTCCAAAAAATGGGTAAGAAAACCCAGTCAATGAAATAAGAGTAGAAAATTTTCCCTATTTGGGGGAAGTTATGGATCTCCATAGACATGAAGCTTATAGAATCCCAAATAGACTTGATTAGAAAATATCCTCAACACTGCACATTATACTCAAACTTTGCAAAGGAAAACATAAAGATTGTCTTAAAATTTTCAAAGTCTCTTTTAAAGGAAATTACATGAGATTGACAGATTTCTCAATAGAAGCACTATAGCCCAGGAGAGAAGGGGCAAGAGTCCAAGGTCTGAAAAAAAGAAAAACTGCCAATCCACAATACTTTACCCAAAGAAACTCTCATTTGTTAATGAAGGTGACATAAAGACCTTCCAGGAAAATTCAAAAATATTAAAAAAATCCATCACTATATAGCCAGCATCACAAATGATTCTTAAGTACATATTACATATAGAGAAAGGCAATCAGCATTATAAAACAATGTACTGGTAGAAAAAACTGCTAGTGAAAGGACAAAGGAAATTCAAAACAACAGGAAGTTTAAGGGAAAAAAGGCAGGACCAAGTAGTTACCAACAATAAACTTGAAAGTGAATAGGCTTCTTGGAAAGCCAAGACACTGTGGCAAAAAAAATATATTCTACATGAAGGATCTCTGTGAATGAGATCTCAATGAAAGAAGTGACCATCAAAGAAGGATGTACTTTTCTCTAAAGGGAGGAGAGAACTTCCTCTTTGTTAATGGCCTTGTCTAAATACTAATGGATTTTGTGGGTTCAACAGACTTCCGTAGCCTAGGCAGCTCATGTCAAGAGCCTTGGGTGGACACTGATGCCATACATAAGAGTGTTAATTTTCAAATTAACAACTGGAGTCACTGTGCACTAACTGCCCATCCAGAAACTCTGTCCTCAATGAGTTGTATCAAGAGAGCTAAATTTGATACTTGTTATCAAACAGTTTTTCTATGCGTGTGTGTGCAAATTGTTGAAACCTTTACTTAGTATAGAGTTGTTCTTCTGTGTGTACAAAGTTAATTGAAAATGAATCTCAATGGAGAACAGGACTGGGAAGGGGAGAGGAAAGAGAAGGAGGGGTGGGAGTATAGGTGGGAGGGTGGATATGGTGGGAAGAATAACTACATTCCTAAAGTTGTAAATATGAAATGTGTATTCCTTAAAAAATAAATAAAAAGTTAAGTTTTTAAAATAGAAAGTAAATAGCTTGAATTCTTCTATGGAAAGACACAAACTGGCTGAAGGAAACAAGAGTCAACTATATTCTAATTAATTACAAGAAATAACTTCACAAAAGAAAGACACAAAGATAATGAAAGTGAAAAAAAAGGTGTTCCATGCAAGTAGAAACCAAATAGAGCAGAAGTAGCTATATTTATGTCATACAAAATAGGCCATAAACTCTTAACTTACAAGGCCTAAAGCCCACCAGATTATTATCAAGCCCCTTCTATCAGGTTCTATTTGCCTCTCAATCAGAAAACTTAATTGTAGCTTAGACAACACCTTTCTTAGCTCCTCTAATAATGACTCTGTCCTTTGTTCTAGACCCTGTCTAGTACACTTGGGCCTCATTCCTTTGTAATCATAACCTCTACTCTACCACCAATGGCTCTACTCCCAACCTATGTGTACTGATGGTCCTCTTCCCCACTTAATGCTGTATAATTGTTCAGACCTGGTAAATGCCACTCTTAGGATCATTGGTTACTATCCTCACCCTGTCTTTTATGACCTTGTCTAAATATGATCAGAGTCGGGGAACTTGGAAGGCTTCCATAGCCTTGGCAACTCATGACGACAGCCTAGGGTGGTTACTGGTGCCATAAACTAGAGTGTCAATTTGTTGGGTCAACAACAGGAGCCACTGTGCGCTTGCTCCTGATGTGGGATCTCTGTCCTTAATGTACTGTACATTTTGATTTAATGCTATAACTAGTACTCAAACAGTATGTTTCACTTTGTGTTTCTATGTGGGTGCAAACTGTTGAAATCTTTACTTAATATATACTAAATTGATCTTCTTTATATAAGCAGAATTGAAAATTAATTTTAATGTGAATGGAAGGGGAGAGGGAGCGGGAGAGGGGAGGGTTGCGGGTGGGAGGGAAATTATGGGAAGGGGAAGCCATTGTAATCCATAAGCTGTATACTGGAAATTTATATTCATTAAATAAAAGTTAAAAAAAAAAAAAGAAAAATGTATGAGAAAAGTAAATCAAGACTATGAGATGAGAGTAAGTAGTGGTGGTGATCAGGGGTTAGGGAGAGGCTGAGCTCTACAGAAACAGAGCAACTTAATCTCCCAACCCAAACTCAACTTGCTGCAGGGGGGACTGCCAGCTATCTCCCAGGGGATTGTATAATCATAACCTCTACTCTACCACCAATGGCTCTACTCCCAACCTGTGTATACTGATGGTCCTTTTCCCCACTTAATGCTGTATAATTGTTCAAACCTGGTAAATGCCACTCTTAGGATCATTGGTTACTATCCTCACCCTGTCTTTTATGACCTTGTCTAAATATGATCAGAGTTGGCAAACTTGGAAGGCTTCCATAGCCTTGGTAAATCATGACGACAGCTTAGGGTGGTTACTGGTGCCATAAACTAGAGTGTCAATTTGTTGGGTCAACAACAGGAGCCACTGTGCACTTGCTCCTGATGTGGGATCTCTGTCCTTAATGTGCTGTACATTTTGATTTAATGCTATAACTAGTACTCAAACAGTATGTTTCACTTTGTGTTTCTATGTGGGTGCAAACTGTTGAAATCTTTATACTAAATTGATCTTCTGTATATAAAGAGAATTGAAAATGAATCTTGATGCAAATGGAAGGGGAGAGGGAGCGGGAGAGGGGAGGGTTGCGGGTGGGAGGGAAGTTATGGGAGGGGGAAGCCATTGTAATCCATAAGCTGTACACTGGAAATTTATATTCATTAAATAAAAGTTAAAAAAAAGAATGCTATATGTAAATTGAATAATAAAGAATCATATATAATAAAAAAATAATATGAAAAGAAAAAAAAATAGGCCATAAAAAGAAAACTGTTAAAAGGGTCAAAGAAAGCTAATATGGATTGATCAAGGGATCTGTTCAACCTCAAGACATGACTATTGAAGATGTATATGCAACTAATGCTAGGGAATCCTGTTTTATAAAGAATGTTAATGAACCTAGAGGAAGACTTAAGATCCAATACAATATTACTGGGGGCATATTAGCATGTAGCTTTCATCAATGGAGAGATCAACTAGACAAAAGAGTAACAACAAAATAAATCATCTGCACTATAGACCAAATTGAGCTAAAAGACATCTACAGAACATCCCATCCCATGTCTAGAGAATACGTAGGATTCTCACCAGGTCACAGAACATTCTCTAGACTAGGCCAAATACTAGGTCACAAAGCAAACCTCAATAAATTAAAAAAAAGAAATCATGTATCAATAATTTAGTTTTTAATATTCATAATTTAATTTAATATTTTATTGATAGGTAAAACATGAGGAAAGGATGAATTGTCTTTACATTATATGATTCAATGAATATGCAAAATAAAATGATAGCCCCATAAATGTTATACTCCATACTAAATTCTACATATAAGATACACTTGATATTTGTCATTTTGTCATGCTTATTCTACATAGCAAAATTATCTCGAGTTCCATCAGTTTTGTCACAAATGTCAGGATATCATTCTTTATTATGGCTAATATTTCCTCATGTATATATCCCACTTTTTCTTTATCCAATCATCAGCTGATGGACAGCTAGGTTGAAATTCATCCTAGCTGTCTATCATGTATCTTTAAAGACCATAAGGAATAAAGCTGGAAATTAACCACAAAAGAAAATCTTAAAATTATGCAAATACATGGAGGCTGATCAACATAACATGCTCCTGAAGAAAACAGAGTCATAAAAAAAAATCTCAAAATTGACATTAAAATGTTCCTGGATAGAGGCCTGCACTATGGCATAGTAGGTTAAGCCTCCACTTGCAGTGCCAGCATCCTTTATGGGTTCCAGTTTAAGTCCTTGATGCTCCGCTTATGATCAAGCTCCCTACTGATGCACTTGGTAAGGTAGCAAAAGATATTTGGATTCCTACACCCACATAGGAGACACAGAAGAAGCTCCTGATTCTTGGCTTTGGTATGTCCAGTCTCAAATGGCTCAGCTCCAGCCACTGAGGCCATTTGGGGAGTGAACCATTGGATAGAAGATTTTTGTCTGTCTGTCTCTCTCTGTAACTCTGCCTTTCAAGTAAATAAAGGTTAAAAAAGTTGCTGGATACTAATGAAAGTGAAAATGCAGCATATCAATACTCAGCATATACTCATAGCATACAGCTAAAAAGTGTTACGAGGAAAGTTTGCTACAGCAATAAATACCTAAATAAAAAAAAATGAAACTGCATCTAATAAAAAAAGGAAAAATAAAACAATTCATCTCAAGGGCTTAGGAAAATAAGAACAAAACAAAACCAAGTTCAGAAGCAGGAAAGAAATGATAAAAATTAGAGAAGAGATAAACAAAATAGAAATTAGATAGTGATAGAAATCATCTATGAGATAGAGAACTGGTTTTCTGGAAAAAATAAACAAGATTGATAAACCACTAGTCAGAATAACCAAAAAAGAAAAGTCTCAGTCCAGTGCTGTGGTCTAGTGGATTAAGCTGCTGCCTGTAGTACCAGTTTGCCAGACGTGCTCCAATTCTGAGCGAGCATCTTATAAATGTCTGTGGAAAGCAATAGAGGATGGCACAAGGCCTTGGGCCCTCACACTAATGTGGGAGACCTGGAACAAGCTCCTGGCTCGTTGCTTTGGCCTGGCCTAGCCCTTGCTGTTGCAGCCATCTGGGGAGTGAACTAATAGATGGAAGGAATCTCTCTCTGTGTTTCCCCCTATCTCTGTAACTTTGCCTTTCAAGTAAATAAATAAAATTTTTAAAAACAGTTGAAAAGTCTCAAAATAAAAAATCAGAGGTGAAAAAAAGATGTTACGACTGATACTACAAAAAGGAAAATAATTATTAGGAATATGAATAACTTTATGCAACAAATTGGAAAATCTACCCACAATGGATAGTCTTTTGGACATACAATTTGCCAAAGTTCATATACAAACACACACACACACACACAAATAAACTGACCAATACCAAGACTGAGATGGAATCAGTAACAAAAAGCCTTCCGACAAAGAAAAGCCCAAGACCAGATGCCTTCACTACTGAATTTACCAAACTTTTAAGCAAGATCTAGCACCAGTTCTCTCTTTTTTTTTTTTGACAGGCAGAGTGGACAGTGAGAGAGAGACAGAGAGAAAGGTCTTCCTTTGCCGTTGGTTCACCCTCCAATGGCCGCCGTGGCAGGCACGCTGCTGCCGGCGCACCACGCTGATCTGAAGGCAGGAGCCAGGTGCTTCTGTCTCCCATGGGGTGCAGGGTCCAAGGACTTGGGCCATCCTCCATTGCACTCCCGGACCACAGCAGAGAGCTGGCCTGGAAGAGGGGCAACTGGGACAGAATTCGGTGCCCCGACCAGGACTAGAAACCGGGGTGACGGCGCCGCTAGGTGGAGGATTAGCCTGTTGAGCCACGGTGCCAGCCTAGCAACAGTTCTTAAATTCCTCCATACATTTAAAAGGGAGGGAGTCATTCCAAACTCATTGTATGAAGCCAGTATTACCTTAATTCCAAAAACAGACCAAGATACAAAAAATATAGAGAGATGGATTAATATCTCTGATGAACATAGATGCAAATATCCACAACAAAATAACAGCAATTCCAATCAAACAACACATCAAAAAGATCATCCCCCAGACCAAGTGGAGTTTATCCTGGGAATTCAGGATATATATTCAACATATACATATAATTGGGACACAGTGCATCAACAAAAGGAAGAGGAAAAATCATGATTATCTCTAAAGATACAGAGAAATTTTTTGGTAAAAGAGAATATCCTAAATATTCTTTTTTAAATGTGTAGATAGAAGGAGCCTCCCTGAGCACAATGATGGCAATGTGTGGCAAGTCCACAGGCAATATCATGCTGAATGGAGAAAAGCTAAATTCATTTCTACTAAAATCTAGAACAAGACAGGAATATCCACTCTCATTTCTTTTGTTCTATATATTTCTATAGAATTTATCCAACTCTGTCATTTATGAAAAAGAAATCCAGGGGATATAAACTGGAAAGAAGTAAGTCAATTATCCACTTTTGCAGATCACATGTTTCTTTATTTAGTGGAACAAAAAGACTCCACCAAGACGTGATTCTAATATATAAGAGGATTCAGCAATGTTGCAGGATACAAAATCAACACAGAAAAACCAATAGCATTCATATATTCACCAATAAGAATCTGGCTGAGACAGAACTTATAAGAACATATCTTTTTACCATAACTGTAAGAAATTTTAAGTAGTGTGGAAAAAATTAACCAAGGATATAGACGATCTCTACAATAAAAAAAACATAAGAAAAAATAGGATGCACACCAAAAAAGGGATCAAAGTTCCAGAGTAATAGATTGGAAGAAGCTTATCAAAGAATCTACTATATCCATGCAGTTGAAAGGTTCAGCGCGACCCCCATTAAAATTTAAGAGCATTCTTCACAGAACGAGAAACAACTCTAAAATTCATAAAAGAACTCATTGTGGTACAGCATGTAAACCCTTGAGCAATGCTGGCATCCCATATCAAAGTGCCCATTCATGTTCCAACTGCTTTGCTTCTGATATAGCTCCCTGCTAACATACATGGGAAAGCAAAAGAACATGGGCCCCTGTCAGCCACATGGAAGACCTGAATGCAATTAATGGATTCTGGTCTGGCCTAGCCTTGCCAGGATCATGGAGACCATTTCAGGAGTAAATAGTGGATGGAAAGCCTCTTTTTCTCAGTCTTGTCAAATAAACTAAAAAAAAAAAAAATTACTATGAAAATAAAAAAGACCTTGTATGTTCAAAGCAATCTAAAACAATAACAAAGCCAGAGGCATCACAATACCAGATTTTAAGATATACTACAAGATTATGATAATCAAAATTTCATGGTACTTCCCTCCCCCAAAAAAAGACAGGTAGACCAATGGAACAGAATAGAATCATCAGAAACAAATCCATAATCTGTCATCAACTGGTGTTTAACAAACTTGATTCAAAAGCATTCTGTGAAGAAAGGACAGATTATTCAACAAATGGTATTGAAAAAATTGGATTTGTAAACACAGAAATTTGAAGCAAGACACATTACTTATGGAGTATAGACAAATAACCTCAAAAATGGGTTAAGGCTTTAAAAGTAAGACCTGAAATTATTTAACTACTAGAGAAAAACAGAGGAAACAATGCAATTGGTCTAGCCAATGACTATTTGGAAAATACCCAAAATGCACAGGAGAAGTAATAAAAGCAAAAACAGGTACATGGGATTTTATCAAGTTAAGAAATTTCTAAACAGCTAAGAAGCAGTTAAAGTGAAGAGAAAACCAACAGAATGGGAGAAAATATTTTCAAACAATCCATCTGATAAAAAATTAATGTCTAAATTATAACAGAGATTAATAAACTTAACAAGAGGCAAGAGTGCTGTTAAGACATATGCAAAAAATATGAATAGATATTTTGCAAAGAAGAAAGAACAATGGTTAACAGACACATGAAAAAAATTAAGTTTTATTATCCATCAAGGAAATTAAAATAAAAATCAAAATGAGATATTTTCTTGCTACAGCTAGAATGGCTATTATCAAAAAATACTACTACTAATAATAAACAATGGCAGAATTGTGTAGAAAGGGGTGCCTTAATACACAGAGGGAATGAAATCAAAACAGCACTATGGTAAATAGTATGGACATTTCTGAAAAAACTACAAACAGAACCATGAAAAGAGATGGCTATCATTTCTGGGAATATATCCAAGGGATTTGAAAACAGTATATGAAAATGATATCTACATTCACATGTTTATAGCAGCACGATTCACAAGAGCAAAAGTCAGAGTCATCATAGATGTCCATTAACTCATAACTGGAGAAACAAAATGTGGTGCATATCATGAAAAATTGCTTAGCCTTGAAAATGCTTTAAATCCTGACATTTGGAACAGAATTCATGAAATTGAAGATCATTGTACAGGGAGAAATAAGCCGAAGACAGAAAGACATTTGTCAAAAGTTTTCTATTATATAGGGTGGTTAAAATATAGAGAGAATATGAAACTTGTGTGGATATCATATTTTATGGCATATAGATTCACTTCACAGAAGTGAATATTACAAAATGTTAAATTGTTAAAACTTAAATGAAAAAGTAAATGTAAAAAGTAATTAAAATGTGTTATTTGTGTTGAAATAAAGAATAATCCCTCAACAACTAATTACAAAATTATAAGTATCATTCCCCAAAATCACACTTCATTAATTAGCAAACTTAAACATCAAATTTACAATACCTTTTAAATGTAGAATACATATTCTCTCTTCACAGTGCCATCTGCAATCTTGCTTTGGATGGCAAGACCTACTTCCCTTTCATTTTGATATGCAAAAGAAGCATCAATATGGCGGAAACCAACATCTATATCTATTTTGGAAGCCTCCCCAGCCTCACTCTCAGGAACCTAGAAAAATAGCCAAAAGTATTGTTGGGAGATCCATGTGATTAGAATTAGTTCAGTCATCATCAGCGACTTTCACAGAAATTACTTTTTTCTCATGTCTTAATATAAGACTGCATTTTGGGGAAATGTACATATATCAATTTGCTCGGATTTCCTCTAATTATTAGCAAGATATAGGCAGGTCAGGAACCTCCCCCATACCAGGCTAACTTATTGATCACTGGCATCAATGTTTCTCAGGAATTATGCCAGGTTTATTGATTTGATAAAAGGATACAAAGGCTGCAGCAAAAAGCTAATATCATGGTTATTATTTATATAGTGAATTCACAAACAGAAGTTACCACAGGAGAAATGAAATGAAATATGGGGAAAAAAAATGATGCAAGTTTCCATGTCCTAATTCCTAAAATTCTCACTGAGGTTGAGTGGCATAGATCCCCTGTTTTAGCCCACACACATACTCCTGCCTCTCAACAAAAGCAAGGATACATACACTCCACTGTCTGCACAGTGTAGCTAAAAGCTACCAAACGAATAAGTTAGAGAATGGGGAACAATGTGGGTTCCCTCATGCTATTCAAGGGCAAGATCAAAGATGGGCAGTTAGTTGAGTGGGCAGTAGAATATTACATTAATTCTTTTCCACAGAGCCATTCTGTGTTCTCCCCTCAACATACACACCCACACAAAATAAATAATGTTAGCAATAAAAATGTTTATTCAAGGGGCTGTGTGATGTAGCAGGTAAGGCTTGCACCTACCATGCCAGCATCCCATATGGGCACTGGTATGAGTCCTGGCTGCTCCACTTCTGAATCATTTCCATGCTAATGTGCTGAATAAAGCAGCAGAATGCTCAGTCATGTGGGAGATCAAGATGATCTTCCTGGCTTCGACCTGGACCTGTTCTGTGTTGCAGGCATTTGGGGAGTGAACATCCATTTTGGCTTCCTGTCTCTGCCACCTTTTCTGCAACTCTGCCTTTCAGATAAATAAATAAATCTTCAAAAGTGTGTACTCAAGTGTCAGACCCTCGCCAGCAAGGGTCTAACGCAATCACGACACGGTCACTGTTTCTCGCTTCTCAAACTTTTACTTGTGGGGGCAGAAGGAAAGAGTGAGGGGGAGAGAAGAAAAGAGAAGGAGCAGCAGCCCCAAGCCCAATTCCCAATGTCTCTTTATACCCCAAGTCCGTGGAGCATCCGCTCCACAGCCAATAGCGGCTCTCTTCCCGTGCAGTTCACACTGGTATCGTCCAATCAGATGAAAGGATGCGTATAGTCTCAGGTCGAAAGTTCATCTGTTTCACCTGGTTCTTGTTGTTTATGCAGAGTCTGTCCTGCCTCAACTTCATCTGTTTCACCGGGTTCCTCCTAGTTGTTTATGCAGAGTCCATTCTGTTTCATCTGTTTCACCTGGCTGTTTTCGTGGGCCTTGTGGTCGACCGATTGCTGCAAGCTATGCAGATGAGGAGGTTCTCACAGGTGGCCAGCCTGGGGTTCCCCACAGCTCCCCTATTTTTGTTATTTATGGTGCGGAGTCGTGCCTGTCTTAGGTTCCCAGTGACGTGCCACCTGCTTACCCGTCATCGAAACATTGGGGAGCACGTCCCAAGTTCTGTCTTAGGTTGCTAGGGGCACTCGCTAGTGATTACCCGTCTTTGCCTACCACTCCATCATGTCAAGCCATATCTGTTGCTGAGGGTCAGAGCAATACATAGCAAGCATAGCCTGTCGGACCACTAGGTTAGTGTGTTGCTGACTCCTGACTACTGCCAGGATGACTCTGCTAATTAGGAGGAAGGCAATCAATAAGACTATCAATAGGCAAAGAAACAGTCTCTTCATCACTTATAAGCTAGTCACTTTCTATTATCAATGAGTCTGTTATTTCCACTGGGAAGGGTTCGTCAGGGATTTTTGCGAGGAGTCGAATCCTCCTTTCCGGCGTCCAAATCGGTTGGGAAGCCCCCTGAGGAAAAAAGCAGACAGCGCCTCATACCCTTCTTAGTAGGGGATACGGGCCTTTCCATTGGTTATCTTGTAAGTCCTTCCACATAACCCACTGCACTGGCTCCTTGTCGGCCAAATAGGAATGTAACTCAGGAGTTTTGCCACACTTTTTCTTAGCCAATGCATCGCGATTAGCTACCGCATATTCTCCTATTCCCCCTCTTTATTAAGGTTTTTAAATACAGGTGAGTTCGTTCAATTATTGCCTGCCCTTGGGGATTATAGGGCACACCTGTAACATGCTTTATGCAGAATTCTTTTAAGAATGTAGCAAAATGGTCCGAAGTGTACGCCGGCCCATTATCTGTTTTAATAATTTTGGGCACCCCCCAAGCGGCAAAGGACTGTAGACAGTGTTGAATTACCTGTTGAGTTCCTTCTTTGTTTAGAGCCGTGGCTGACACAATTCCAAAGAACATGTCCACCAACACGTGCAAACAGCTCTGGCGTCCAAAAGACGGGATGTAACATCCATTTGCCAGATATGGCATGGCCGGAGGCCACGGGGGTTGGCTCCCGCCGGAAGTTTGGGGACGGTGAAAACAACACATTTCTCACAAGATTTAATAATATCCTCAGCTTGGCTGCGAGGAATATTGTATTTTTGACTTAAGGTAGTACTGTTTACATGCCACTTAGAGTGAAATTGCTTTGCTTCTTCAAAAGTAGAGCAAGCAAGCAGAAAGCAAGAATAGTAATCAGCTAACATATTGCCCCAACTAAGAGGTCCGGGTAAGTTGGAGTGAGCCCTAATATGATCTATAAATATAGGTTGTGACCTTCATAATAATAACTCAGCAACTTGCTGCTAATAGGGATATATGGAAGAAGCCTTGGAAATGTGGCATACTTTATCTAACATCCTAACAGCATTAACCACATACACACTATCCGATAAGATATTCAGGGGACCTGTTTTTTTCAGTACGGTTGCAATAATGGCCAATTCAGCATGTTGGGGAGAAGGGGACGCAGTTAATACAAAATAACATTGGTCCTTTAGCACTGAGGCTCCCGTTCCCCCTTTTGCACCATCAGTAAACACAGTCGGAGCTCCCTCTATAGGACTTTTGCGCACCCTTTTGATCCGTACTACAGGAACCTGTGCGCAGAATGTAACAAAGGTATGAGTTGGATAGTGATTATCTTCTTCTATAAGTAATGTTAAGATAATATATGCCCAAGTCCAAATTTCCTTCGTCCACGCTTCTACAGCCTCTCTACCAAAGGGAACGATGCATCGCTCCGGGTATTTTCCAGAAATTTCCATAGTTCTGTGGGCCGCAGCAAGGATTAAATCGGCTGTGGCCGCTCCTTGAGTGCACAACACCCGAGGTAAGTGGGAATGCGGATACACAAACAACAGGGGACCTCCCTGTCACATCACTGCAAAGGGATGTAAATGCTCTAGAAAAACCAAAACTTCTACAGGTTGTGACACATCACACCTTTGCATCTGCATGATTTTAAGGCGCTCTTCAACTTTTTGTAAGATTGCAGCTGCCTCTGGGGTCAGCGTACAAGGTGAGGTGAGCTGTGCATCGCCTTCCAAGATGTTAAACAATGGGCGCATTTCATCAGTGGTTAGTTTACAATAAGGCCATATCCAGTTTAAATTACCGCATAATTTTTGGAAGTCATTTAACGTCCTAAGCCCTGCGGTGGATATGACAAAATCTAAAGGGGCCACCGTAGTTGATGTTAACCTTAGCCCTAGGTACTGGACCACGGTACCCTTTTGAATCTTTTCTGGTGCAAGCATGAGGTTAGCATGGTAAACGCTCTTTCTAGGGTGTCCTCTCTCGCGGCTGCGAACAACAGGTCATCCATATAATGATAGACTTTAACATCTAAACAATGCTGCCGCACTGGTTCTATGGCTTGTACATATGGCTATTAGTCATGCCCTGGGGAAGAACCTTCCATTCAAAGCGCTTATCTGGGCCTTCATGATTAATAGTTGGAACTGTAAAGGCAAACCTCTGCAAGTCAAGGGGATTCAGCGGGATAGAAAAGAAGCAATCCTTTAAGTCAATCACTATGATGGGCCAGGCCTTTGGAATCATCGTGGGAACTGGTAGTCCCAGCTGTAACGCCCCCATGGGCTGCATCTGTTTATTGATGGCCCTTAAATCGTGTAACAATCGAAACTTGCCCGATTTCTTTTTTATAACAAAAATTGGGGTGTTCCAAGGCAAGGTGGATGGTTGAATATGCCCCGCCTCTAATTGTTGCTGAACAAGCTCATGAACTGCAGCCAACTTTTTTTGAGTGAGGGGCCACTGGGGTATCCATATTGGGTTGTCATCTAGCCAATTTAATGGCAATGGGGATGGCTGCAGCGCAGTGTCCCCTAAGAAAAACCCAGGCCCTGTCGGCCCTCGCTCCCTCGGGGTTCAAGAGAGTATCTTATTCCTTGTTCCTGTTTTCCCAGTCCTCCTCCTGCGTATCTCATTTTTCTCCTCATTTCCCACCCCGGGGATTCATTAGTTAACTGCAAATGAAGTTGCTCTAAGACATCCCTCCCCCATAAAGTTACAGGGATGGCACACACATAAGGTTGTACTTTGCCTGTGGTGCCTTCTTGATCTTTCCAGTCTAGCACTTGCACTTCGGGATGGGGCAACAGCAGTGCCTAATCCTACCAAGGTGTTATCCCCTTCCTGGAGGGGCCATGAAGGAGGCCAGTCTTGTTCGGAGATAATACTAACATCTGCGCCCATATCTAACAGCCCCTTGATTGCCTTTCCTTTGATAATAAGAGTCCATAGTGGGCGCTTGCCAAGAGTCATAGTGAGGACTGCAAAATGCTTTCCTTGATTACCTCTAGTATCCTTTACAAGGCCTATTATTAGCAGCTGAGCGAGGGGCTGCAATGGCAACAGTTGCACTATCCCCTTAGTAGATTGGAACATTACTTTGAGCTGTGAACAAGGCAACTGAGTAAGCCCCGTTATAACCACTAATCCCTTTAATGAATTTGTAGCCCTTCCTATAGTAAGGCCTAAACCGTGGATATCATCCATGGGCTCCCGAGGTTCCACATCTATTGCCTGGATTCCCATTTGAGGTGTTAATAGTTGGTGGCTCGCAGCTCTGTACAGTAAACGCTTGCCGGTTCTTTTGAGATGGTCCTACTCCTCCCATGGTTTGTCCTCTCACCCACTGAGTTTTCGGGCCCCTGGGTGTGGGGGCCCGCCACTCGTTTTTTTGGAATGTACTATTCTGGCCACTTAATCTGGTGGGCGATAGGAGCGGATTACCTGCGTTATCTTGCTTGGAATAGCACTCACTTGCCCAATGGTTGCTTTTACCGCATCGAGGGCACAGTCCTGGTTGGCGTCCCAATTGTCTCTGTTCTGTGCATTCCCTTTTCATGTGACCTTTTCCACACTTAAAACATCTTTGTCCTAGCCCATTATTGCGTATAATTTTAGCCATGGCAATTGCTGCGTGCTCTCCCGAGGCTACTTCATCCATGACATCCCTACAAATTTTTAGAAAGGTGGGAATGTCCTTGTGCTGCCAGGGTCTTCGAGCCTCACGGCAGGTTTTGTTTGCTTGTTCATAGGCTAACCTTCGGACTAAAGGCATAGCCTCATCCATGGTCTCAAAGATATTGCCAGCAGCCTCCATTAATCTGTTCACAAAATCAGCATAAGGCTCTGTTGGGCCTTGTATAATCTTGGATAAACTGCATCTGATTTCCCCTTTCCTTGGAATGACCTTCCATGCCCTCCGAGCTAGTTCTCTCACTTGCATCAAAACCTCATTAGGGCATCTAGCCTGGGCATGTTTGTCATTAAAAGCTCCTTCCCCATTTAGCATATCCTTGTTCCAGGCTGGCTGACCGTTCCTAGCGTTATCATGGGCCTGAGCCCTCGTGAGCTCTCTGTAAGCCACGGACCAGAGGAGGAAGTCTCCCCCACCAAGCACTGCCTTAGCTAGGTTCCTCCAGTCCTCTGGGACTAGTCCATTGGTGCCTATGTTATCTAGGACTGCTTTAGTAAAGTTAGCATGTGGTCCATATAATTGTACTGATTGTTGTAATTCCTTCAACAATTTATGGTCCAGGGGAGTCCATCCCCGGTTGCCCTGCGTGTCCACTATCACAGGGAAAGCCTGATTAGTGTTGTGATATTCTTCCCACTTGGGGGGAGTGCCTCGTCCTCCTGCCAGTTTTTCTCGAGGAGGTTCCGGGGAGAAGCCCCCGCCTTTTATCTCTCTCGTGGAGGAGGAGTCCTCCAGAGGTGGGATAGTCTTGGTTAAGGTGAACGGTTGCCATGATGGCCAATCCTGCAAAGTTAGGTTAGCCAGTTTGCAGCAACATGGAGGAACTCCTCCTATGGGCAAATATGCCGAATAGGGGGGTGCAGAAGGAAGGGGTCTCTCATCCTCCCTATCTCTCTGTCTTCGTCTTCTTTGTCTCTGTCTAGGCTCCCAGATTGAGATTCTCTCTGCATTTCCTCTAGTAAATCAGCCCCTTCATCTAAGAGGGTTGCTACTTCCTCTGAGTCATTATGGAGAGCTTGGTCAATCAGTTGCCATAACCTAAGGACTTCAGGCGATTTCTCTGCTGCCCTCAATTGTCTTTCGACCCTATGCCATTGTTCCTGTTCTAACTCACCACTCTCCACGAACCAGGGTGAGGTCTGAGCAACAGCTCTAGTGAATGCACGTATAGTGGCCGCTTTCACGGGCGTCCCCGCTACTTTTATAAGACAGCTTAATAACAAGCGCAACCTGGTTGTCGAGGGAGTGTTTCCCATTGTTTTCTCCAGTACCAACCCTAGGCTTTTTATATCACCGCCTAGATTCCCGTGTTTTACACACGTTCTACTTTTTCTTACCTGCTTCCAGTGACCGGTCCGGCTATCCGAGTCACGGCACCATTTGTTGGACCCTCGCCAGCAAGGGTCCAATGCAATCACGACACAGTCACTGTTTCTCGGTTCTCAAGAACTTTTACTTGTGGGGAGAGAAGAAAAGAGAAGGAGCAGCAGCCCCAAGCCCAATTCCCAATGTCTCTTTATACCCCAAGTCCGTGGAGCATCCGCTCCACAGCCAATAGCGGCTCTCTTCCCGTGCAGTTCACACTGGTATCGTCCAATCAGATGAAAGGATGCGTATAGTCTCAGGTCGAAAGTTCATCTGTTTCACCTGGTTCTTCTTGTTGTTTACGCAGAGTCCATCCTGCCTCAACTTCATCTGTTTCACCGGGTTCCTCCTAGTTGTTTATGCAGAGTCCATTCTGTTTCATCTGTTTCACCTGGCTGTTTTCGTGGGCCTTGTGGTCGACCGATTGCTGCAAGCTATGCAGATGAGGAGGTTCTCACAGGTGGCCAGCCTGGGGTTCCCCACACTCAAGGGATACATATTTTCACATGCTAAATTAGCTCTAAGGGGTTATTAATTTCATTGTCAATGCATAAAAACAGGCCATTTCTTTTAGATAAAATATAAACAGAGCAAAATAAAAATTACTAGCTATACAAAATTGGACAAAATTTGCAATTATTTGTTAAAAGACAAATTTTATACTGGTTGGGAATCTATGAACCATGCACACCCACAACACCAGCAAGGCCTTCTCCCAGTACCTGAAAAGTTCATACAGTAGTCCTTCTCTGAAGATATAGAGCCTTGCATACTAGGAATCTCAGTAACAACACTGAGCCACATGAAGAGCCCAGATCCCTAATATACCTACCATCTGTTTAGTGAATAAAGGCATAGGAAAACTGTACTAGAAAATCTAACTGGAACTAAAGGTAAACCACTCCACCAAATCAACACACAGAGGTATCTCTCTAGCAATAAAGTCTTCAATCAAGAAATGTTATTCTATGGAAGTGACAGAATCAAGTGATTCCCCAGGAACACAAAATACAATGTAGAAATACAAGTAATATTAACAAAGAAAAGCAATACGATTTCTCAAAAGAAACACAACAGCACATGAATACTATATTGTGAATAAAGGAGATTTATGAGGTTGATAAAAAGCCTGAAAAAGAATTCAAAAGAATAAATTTAAGGTTACACAAGATGTTGAATGAAATTAAGAAATCAGTAATGACATGAATGAGAAACTCAGCAAAGAAATTGAGATACTGGGAGAATGAAAACAAACAGAAATATTAAAAATGAAATATTCAATGATTCAAAAAATAAAGTGGAAAGACTTACCAACAGACTTGAAGCAGATGAAATAATTACTGACCTAGAAGACATATATTTTGAAATTTCTGAGTCAGCCCCCCAAAAAAAGAAAAAAATTGAAAAAAAAAAAACACTGTTAAGGATCTATTGGGTACTATCAAACAACTAAACTTATTTTTAAAGATTTTATTTATTTATTTTATAGGCAGAAATACAGACAGAGAGAGGGAGAGACAGAGAGAGGTCTTCCATCTGCTGATTCACTGCACAAATTTCAGCAAAGGCTGGAGCTGGGCTGATCTGAAGTTAGGAGCCAGGAGCTTCTTTCGGGTCTTCCACACAGGTGCAAGGGCCCAAGCACTTGTGCCATGTTCTATTGGTTTTGCAGGCTTTCAGCAGGGAGCTGGATTCAAAGTAGAGCAGCTGAGACTCAAAACTGCACACCACAGGCGAATGCTTAACTTACTATTTATTCCATGGCACATGCCCCACGAGTAGAATGTGAGTCTTACAAGTATCTAAAAGATGGAAAAGAAAGTGTTTCAGAAAATCTATTCAATGCCTATAAGAAACACAATTCATAAATAAAATCTAAACAAACCAAAAATAATAGGATGGAAAGTTATTCTTCACATATTGAAATCAATTACAGCAGGAGTAGTCATACTCAGACAAAATAGACATTAATGCATCAACTTTTAAAGGAGACAAAGAAGCTCACCATGAAATGATTAAGGAAAATTCAACAGTAAGATGTGACTATTGTAAACTTATGTATAACCAACACTAGGGCACACAATTTTTTTGTTAAAACAAATGTTAATAAATCTAAAGGGAGACAGAAGTTTTAATACAATACTCCATGGGGATTTCATCACCCCATTGTCATCAATGGACAGATCAACCAAACAAAAAATCAACAAAGAAATATAGAGCTAATTCGCACTATACGACCTAATAGACATCTACAAAACAATTGACCCACAGCTGCAGAATACGAATTCTTTTCATCTGTGAATGGAACATAAAATATATAGTAGGGCATAAAACAAGTCTCAATAAATTCAGAAAAAAATAAAATTGTATCAAGTATATTTTCTGACCACAATGAAATGAGGTTGGAAATTAACAACCAAAGATGTAGAGATTGAACCACATGCTCCTAAATAAACAGTAGGTGATCCAAGAAATGAAAATGAAATCACAAAGTTCCTTGAAATGAAATGAAATGAAAACACAACATTTCAAAACTGAAGGGATATAGCAAAAGGAGTATAAAAGGGAAAGGTTAGAGCAGTAAGTATTACACTAAAAAAATTGGAAAGGTATCAAATAAATATTGTAAAAATGCATCCCAAAACTTTAAAAACAAGAAAATACCAAGCCACAAATTACTAGAAAGAAAAAAAAAAGAATAAAATTAGAGAAGAAACAAAATTAAACATTACACAAAGGAAAAGTAAAATGAAGACTGACTTTTTGCAAAAAATAAGTAAAAGTGATAAACAATTGTCCCAACTAACTAAGACAAAAAAGGGAGAAGCCCCAAGTTAACAAAATTTAAAACAAGGGGGCTGGTGCCTTGGCTCACTTGGTTAATCCTCTGCCTGAAGTGCCAGCATCCCATATGGGCACTGGGTTCTAGTCCTGGTTGCTCCTCATCCATTTCAGCTCTCTGCTCTGGCCCAGGAAGGCAGTGGAGGATGGCCCAAGTGCTTGGGCCCCTGCACCCACGTGGGAGACCAGGAAGAAGCACCTAGCTCCTGGCTTCAGATCGACGTAGCTCCGGCTGTGGCGGCCATTTGGGGGGTGAACCACTGGAAGGAAGACCTTTCTCTCTGTCTCTCCCTCTCACTGTTTAACTCTATCTGTCAAATAAAAAAATTAAAACAAAATGAGGGTTGTAATTATAATGGATAGCTATTTGTCAGCAAATTATAAAAACTAGAAGAAATTGATTATGAGGGGTAAGAAAACCTGAATAGTCCAATCAATCAGTTATAAAGAGTCTCCCAAATACCAGGGATCAACCATTAATATAAAAAGAAGGGACCAGGACTGGTTAGCTCCATAAAACTTGTCAAAAAGAACATGAATTCTTGTCAAACTATTCAAAACAGTGAAATGAGAGGGAATACTTCAAAACTCATTCTGTTATGCCAGCAGATCCTTACAGGTATTTAGGGAGTGAAACAGCGAATGGAAAATCTCTCCCCCTGTTTTGGCTTCTCAAACATGAGAGGGAGAGGGATAGGGAAAGGGAGAGGGAAAGAGAGAGAGAGAAAGAAAGAAAGAGAGAGAGAAAGAACGAACAAAAGAAAGAAAGAATGAATGAACGAAAGAAAGAAAGAGAAAGAAAGAAAATGAATAGAAGAGAAGAGAAGGAAAGAAGGGTAGGGAAGGCTTTACTTTTACTGTGTAAATATCTGAATTATATTCATGGCTTTAACTACATGCTTAATCTTGTGAGTCTTTCCACCAAATCACTTAACCTGGAAGTATTTCTGAAAACTCGCAATGCCATGGATCAATTAGTGATTGCTCAGAATTAAAGTTCCAGAGACTTTGTGAAACTGAGATGGGAAAGTCACCACATGTGCACAGTTAATGCAAAACATGAAGTGGTGATTGTCATGAAATCACAGCATCTGCTGGCACTGCATGTCAACCATACAACTCTACAATCCTAATTTCTATTATTTTCTAGGTTCATAGAGTGAAGTTATGGAGTCACTATATTAATAATCAAGCAGGGTTCTGTCATATTAATTCTTATTTGTAACAAAATATAATCACCCCATGATATAACTGGGCTTGTAATTTAGGTTCAATAAGCATATTAATGATAATAAAATAGGGCAATCATACACTTAACTGTAAAAAGGTTTTGAATATGTTCTTTATCTCAAAATATCTCAGGAATTTAAAGTACTTTATGTTGATACCATAGATTTGGCTACCCCAAATATGAAGATACTATCATTTCTCAGTTTTTTACTCTAGTTGTAAGACATTAATACGTATAAATGAAACGTAGTAAAAGTGCAATGAAACAATTACTGATCAAATCAGCCAATTGACATTTCCACTAAATTACATTAAATGAATATGCACATAGGAACAGTGCATATACCACACTTTTGAGGTATCACAGTGCCATCTTCAATCATTCTTCAGGTGGCCCGTCTAAACCCTTCATTAATGTTACAAATAAGCAGAATTGATATGACAAAACCCTGCTTGATTATTAATGGTTGGTCCCTGGTATTTCAAATTTTCAGAAATACCTTCAGATTGAGTGGTTTGGTGGAAAGACTCATAGGATGAAACATATAATTAAAGCCATGAATCTCATATATTTACACAGTAAAAATAAGTCAAGGAAAATTATCATGGAACCAAATATACAAGAAACCTGTGCAAAATTCAGCAAGTCCTTTCCCAGTAAATTCCCATAGAACACACTATACTCTTCAGCATCAACTCTGATGAACAAATGGAAACTGTTATGTACAGGCAAAACTTTAAAGACTCAATTCCTATGCATTTCAGCAGAGGCAGAATCTGTAGACAACTTCTGCTAGCTCACAGAATTCCAGTCTCTCAAGGAAAGAAGGTATACATAAAGCCTTCTGTTTGTACAAGCAGTTGATGTAGAGTCACAATCATGATGATCCTGAGCATTTCTTCATGTATCTGTTGGCCATTTGAACTTCCTGTGTGAAAATGCTTATTCACGTCCTTTGCCCATTTCTTAATTGGACTGTTTGTTTTGTTGTTGTTGAGTATCTTGAGCTCTTTATAGATTCTGGATAATAATACTTTCTCTCTTGCATACTTGCATAGTTTGAAAATAATTTCTCCAATTCTGTCAGTTACCTCTTGACTTTACTGTTTTTTGTTTGTTTGTTTGTTTGTTTGTTTTTGCAGTGCAGTAGCTTCTCAATTTCATGTAATCCCATTTTTCAATTTTGGCTTTAATTGCCTTTGCTTCTGGGATTTTTTTTTTTACCAAGAAGTCTTTGTTTATCCAATGTCTTGCAGGGTTTCTCCAATGTTCTCTAATAATTTGGTGGTATTGGGTCATAGATTTAGGTCTCTGATATATTTTCAGTGGGTTTTTGTTTAAGATATAAGGTAGGGGTCTTGCTCAATAGTTTGGCATGTGGAGATCTAGTTCTCTCAGCACCATTTGTTGAAGAGACTGTCTGCTCCAGGGATTAATTTTGTTCCTTTGTTAATGATAAGTTGGTTGTAGATGCATGGGTTGATCTCTGGAGTTTCTATTCTGTTCCATTAGTCTACTAATCTGTTTTTTTTTTTAATCAGAGCCAGACTATTTTGATTATAACGGCTCTGTAGTATGTTTTGAAACCTAGAACTGTGATGCCTTCAGCTTTGTTTTTGTTGTATATGATTGCTTTAGTTATTAGGGGTCTCTCGTGTTTCCACATGAATTTCAGTATTGTTTTTACCAGATATGCAAAGAAGATTTTTGGTATTTTGATTGGAATCACATTGAATCTGTAAGTTAATTTCAGTAGTAATGATATTTTGATGATAATGATTCTTCCAAACCATGAACATGGAAGTTTTCCATTTTTTGTCTTCTTGTATTTCTTTCTTTAATGTTCTGCAATTTTCATCATAGAGATCCTTGACATCTTTGTTAAATTTATTCCAAAGTATTTAAATTTTTGTAGCTATTGTGGATGTGATTGATTTTAGAAGTTTTTCCATACAAAGACTATTGATTTTTATGTGTTAATTTCATACCCTGCCACTTTACTAAACTCTTTTTACCAGGTTGTTTTTTCATGATAAGATTTTTAATGATAAGAGCCCTGTACTATATTGAAATCTGGCAGTATAATACTTCCGGCTTGGCTTTGTTTTTGTTATTTAAGAATACTTTCCTTTTTGGGGTCTTCTGTGTTTCTACATAAATTTTAGGATTGTTTTTTCTAGTTCTCTGAGGAATGTCCCTGGAATTTTGATTGTGATCATGTTGAATCTGTAAATTGCATGGGCTATAATGAGAATGTTAAAGATATTGATCATACCAATCCATTTACAGGGAAAATCTTTTCATTTTTGTGACTCCTTCTGTTTTTAATATTTTATATTTTTCAACAGAGAGATATTTCATTTAGTTTTTTAAATTTATTCCAAGATATTTATATTTTCTGCAGCTATACTTAATCAGATTGATTTTTTAAATTCATTCCAGCCAGAACATTTGTACTTATAAAAATGCTATTGATGTTGATGTGTGTATTTTTTTTTTTGACAGGCAAAGTTGACAGTGAGAGAGAGAGACAGAGAGAGACAGGTCTTCCTTTTCTGTTGGTTCCCTCCCCAATGGCTGCAGCGCACCGCGCTGATCCAAAGGCAGGAGCAATGTGCATCTCCTGGTCTCCTACCGAGTGCAGGGCCCAAGGACTTGGGCCATCCTCCACTGCACTCCCGGGCCACAGCAGAGAGCTGGACAGGAAGAGGAGCAACCGGGACAGAATCTGGCGCCCCGATTGGGACTAGAACCCGGTGTGCCAGTGTGGGAGTCAGGCAGGGGTGGCCACACTGCCTGACCCACATATCCTGGCCTTAGGCTTTCTTGCAGCTGTAGCAAGTTTTGCGAAAACAAGTTTAGCTAGATGCCTGCTTAGAGGAAGTGGTTGCACCGGGTTGACAATGTTCCCCTTAAGTAACTAAAGTCATATATCCTGTTTTTTAAAGCTTGTATCTGTTCCCCTTAGGAAAGTTTGCTTAAGCATAGATTTGCAGATGCTGATTGGATGTCAAATTTAGACGACTAAAAAAGCTGTTAGAGTAGCTGCCTGAGATATAAGGAGGGAAGGAGAGAAGAGCAGGGGGCTTTTTCAGGAGAGAGAACGCCTGAGAGCAATAAAGAAAAGCTGAAAAGCACGTAAACGTCATGGATTCTTGTTTGCTATACGGATCTCGGTCTTGTCGGGGACCCACTGATTTCCGACATGCCAGCACCGTAGGCAGAGGATTAGCCTATTGAATTGTGACGCCTGCCTGTGTATGTATTTTATATGCTGCAATTTTACTAAATTCTTTTATGTGTTGAAGTAGTCTTTAAGTGGAAGCTTCTGGTTTCTCTATGTTAAAAAATCATGTGGTCTTCAAATAGGGATCATTTGATTTACTTTACTCCTTTCCAATTTGATTCCTTTGATTTCTTTTTCTTGACTAATGGCTCTAAGATTTTCATAACTATATTGAATACAAAGGAAGACCTTCTCTGGTTCTGGAACTTAGTAGAAATGATTTTCCACTTTTTTTCATTCAACATAATATTACATTGATTTTGTATACATTAA
Source organism: Lepus europaeus (assembly GCF_033115175.1). Lineage (NCBI taxonomy): Eukaryota > Metazoa > Chordata > Mammalia > Lagomorpha > Leporidae > Lepus > Lepus europaeus. The sequence goes on along the minus strand of NC_084840.1, from coordinate 75,605,714 downwards.
TGCATTGAGGTATGTTCATTTTATAGCCATTTTTGGAGATATTTTTGTTTCAGGAAGTGATGGTATATTTTATCAAGAGCTTACTCTGTAGCTACTGAGATATCATATGATTTTTATTCTTCATTTTGTTGATGTGATGTATCATGTTTATTGATTTACGTATGTTGGACCATCCCTGTATTCCTGGTATAAAACTGATTTGGTAAGTGTAAACTGTCTTTTTGGTGTATAGTTGGATTCAGTTAGCTAGTATTTTGTTGAGAATTTTGGCATGTATGTTCATCAGGGATATTGGTCTATATTTTTCTTTGTTTTGTATATGCTTGCCAGGTTTTGAAATTAAGATAATGCTGACCTCATAGGATTAGCTTGGAAGTGTTCCCTCTCTTAATAGTTTTGAAAGCTTCATAAGAATTCATATTCTTCCTTAAAAGCTTTGCAGAATTCAACAGTGAAACCATGTGATCCTGAAATTTTGTTGAGAGGCTCTATATTACTGTTTAAATCTCAGGTTTGGCTATTGGACTATTTGGGTTTTTTATATCCCCATGCTTCAATTGTGGTAAATTATATATATCCAGAGATCTATTTCCTCTATTTTTCAATTTATTGACATATAGTTGTTCATAATAATCCCTAATGATTCTTTGTCTTTCTGTGTCATCTGTTGTAATGTCCACTTTTTCATCTCTGATTTTATTTTATTACTTCATTTTTTAAAAATATTTTGTTTATTTGAAAGGCTGAGCTACAGAGAGAAAGACAGACACATAGAGAGAAGTCTTCAATTTGCTGGTTCATTCCCCAGTGGCCTGCATGTTCAGGACTGGGCAGCCTCTTTCCAAGCTATTCTACCACCTCTCTCTTTATTTTTGATTATTTTTAAAGATTTGTTTATTTATTTGAAAGGCAGAGCTACAGAGAGGCAGAAGAAGGAGAGAGAGAGAGAGAGAGAGAGAGAGAGAGGTCTTCCAACCACTGGTTTACTCCCTGGATAGCTGCAACTGCCAGACCAGTGCTGATCTGAAGTGGATTATAAGCCTTTTCCTGGTCTCCCAAGTGGGTAATGGGGCACAAAGATTTGGGCCATATTCTACTATTTTCCCAGGCCATAGCAGAGAGCTGGATCATAAATGGAGCAGCTGGGACTCAAACCGGCACCCATATGGAACGCCCGCACTGCAGGTGGTGGCTTTACCCGCTACTCCACAGCACCACTCTTTATTCTGTAGAATTTCCACTGCAAACTTCTCTCCAACGCTCTGCTAGGAACACACTTACTCTGTTTTTCTTCTACTATTGTCCCCTAGTCAACTTCAGTCTCTCTTTTCTCCATTAAGCCATCTTAAAATCCCTGAGATATTTTGAAATACATGTTCTGTAGATCAGTTATTTCTTCTGCTTCATGAAGTCTATTGATAAGTTTTTATATTTATTTGACTTATTTCATTTTTATCTTTCTATTTGATTCTTTTTAATTATCTATATCTAATTGCTGAATTTCTAATCCATGTCATTACTGATTTCCTAATATCATTTAACTGTTTCTTTGTAGTTTTGAGAAATCTTATTCACTACCTAAGTGGTAGCTGTAGTTGGGATCTGGGATCTTCACGTGGCTGAGTGTCATTACAGAGATTCCTGTTATGAAGGTCTCCATCTGTCTCTTAAGGGATGGGTTGGTATGATGAGCTACTCGGATATTAGGACCAAGACTTGCTGGTATTGTGGATCTGGCACTTCAGTTGCAAAATCAGTCCTGGCTGCAGCAGCTAGGTGGGCATAGGGAGTCCTAAATGCTGCCTACGTCCCTAGTGCATGGGTTGTAGTAATACTGGCTGGAAGAGGTGGTATAGTTCCTACCCAAGAGAGTGTCTGGATGTGTGATGGTGATTTTGGCTTTGTAGCAATGGGATAAGCCGTCCTGTGCAACTGTCTGTGTGCTATTTAGGCTCAGCACAAACAGCTTCATTGAGAGTCCTTGGGGCGAGTGATTGGGTTGGGGCAGATAGCACTAGCCAAAGTTCATATGTGGAATAATCAATAGTCCAGAGTTCTACCTGATAAAAGAGTGGTGAAGAACATTCTGTTGAGGGTAGGGATGTTGGAGATTACTGGTTTGTTCACTTCTTACCCAGAAGTGAACACTATCCAGAGCACTGAATCACTGTGTATTGAGCCCTCTGACTCCACTGAGAGGTCTGTCCTGTGTGTGCAGGGAGCTCCAAGCCTCTCTATTCAGATGGGCAGGTGCATGTAAACCAAGCACAATGTGTAATTTTCATGTGGTTGGGGGAGGGGAAGCTGTGGCCAAGAGTGGCCCCCAATTATGATGGAGCATTTCTTCTTATATTCAGAGTCCTAAGGGCTGCCTATCCAAGATACACTGCACCCACTTCCCATTGAAGTGGAGAGGGCTGTATTGACTGGGCTCTGTGGCCACCACTGCCCTGTTGGACTCATGAGGCTCAACTGGCCCTATTAGAATGCAGGAATGGAAGACCTCGAATAGCCAAAGTAATCCTGTACAACAAAAACAAAGCCGGAGGCATCACAATACCTGATTTTAGGACATACTACAGGGCAGTTGTTATCAAAACAGCATGGTACTGGTACAGAAACAGATGGATAGACCAATGGAACAGAATAGAAACACCAGAAATCAATCCAAACATCTACAGCCAACTTATATTTGACCAAAGATCCAAATCTAATCCCTGGAATAAGGACAGTCTATTCAATAAATGGTGCTGGAAAAATTGGATTTCCACATGCAGAAGCTTGAAGCAAGACCCATACCTATCACCTTACACAAAAATTCACTCAACATGGATTAAAGACTTAAATCTACAACCCGAAACCATCAAATTATTAGAGAGCATTGGAGAAACCCTGCAAGATATAGGCACAGGCAAAGACTTCCTGGAAAATACTCCAACAGCACAGGCAGTCAAAACCAAAATTAACATTTGGGATTGCATCAAATTGAGAAGTTTCTGTACTTCAAAAGAAACAGTCAGGAAAGTGAAGAGGCAACCAACAGAATGGGAAAAAATATTTGCAAACTATACTACAGATAAAGGATTGATAACCAGAATCTACAAAGAAATCAAGAAAATCCACAACAACAAAACAAACAACCCACTTAAGAGATGGGCCAAGGACCTCAATAGACATTTTTCGAAAGAGGAAATCCAAATGGCCAACAGACACATGAAAAAATGTTCAAGATCACTAGCAATCAGAGAAATGCAAATCAAAACCACAATGAGGTTCCATCTCACCCCGGTGAGAATAGCTCACATTCAGAAATCTACCAACAACAGATGCTGGAGAGGATGTGGGGAAAAAGGGACACTAACCCACTGTTGGTGGGAATGCAAACTGGTTAAGCCACTGTGGAAGTCAGTCTGGAGATTCCTCAGAAACCTGAACATAACCCTACCATACAACCCAGCTATCCCACTCCTTGGAATTTACCCAAAGGAATTTAATTTGGCAAATAAAAAAGCCATCTGCACATTAATGTTTATTGCAGCTCAATTCACAATAGCTAAGACCTGGAACCAACCCAAATGCCCATCAACAGTAGACTGGATAAAGAAATTATGGGACATGTACTCCATAGAATACTATACAGCAGTAAGAAACAATGAAACCCAGTCATTTGCAACAAGATGGAGCAATCTGGAAAACATCATGCTGAGTGAATTAAGCCAGTCCCAAAGAGAAAAATATCATTTGTTTTCCCTGATCGGTGACAACTGAGCGCCAAAGAGAAAACCTGTTAAGTGAAATGGACACTATAAGCAACAATGAACTGATCAGCTCCTGTCCTGACTTTAGATGTACAATGTAATACTTTATCCTTTTTAGTATTTGTTGTTGTTGTTGTTGTTCTAGTACTATTGGTTGAACTCAGTAATTAACACACAATTATTCTCAGGTGTTTAAATTTTAACCGAAAAGTGATCCCTGTTAAATCTAAGAGTGGAAAAAGAGAGGGAGGAGATGAACAATTAGGAACATGCTCAATCGGACTGGCCGCAAATGGTGGAGTTAGAAATGTGCAGGGGATTCCAACACAATTCCATCAAGATGGCATGTACCAATGCCATCACACTAGTCCAAGTGATCAATTTCAGCTCACAATTGATAGCTCTGATAGGTCTAAGAGTCAAAGAGATCACACAAACAAGACAAGTATCTGCTAATACTAACTGATAGAATCAAAAAGGGAGAGAAAGATCCAACATGGGAAGTGGGATACACAGCAGACTCATAGGATGGCAGATGTCCTAAACAACACTCCGGCCTCAGAATCAGCCCTCAAGGCATTCAGATCTGGCTGAAGAGCCCATGAGAGTATAGCAGGCATGGAAAGCCAAGATATCATGGAAAAAAAAAAAAGAAGACCTGAATGAAAGATCTCTGTGAGTGAGATCCCAGTGGAAAGAACGGGGCCATCAAAGAAGGAGGTACCCTTCTCCGAAGGGAGGAGAGAACCTCCACTTTGACTATGACCCTATCGGAGTAAGATCAAAGTCAGCGAACTCTAAAGGCTTCCATAGCCCTGACAACTCATGACTAGAGCCTAGGGAGATTACTGACGCCATGAACAGGAGTGTCAAATTGTTAAGTCAGCAACAGGAGTCACTGTGTACTTACACCCCATGCGGGATCTGTCCCTAATGTGTCGTCTAAAGCCAAGTGATGCTATGACTGGTACTGAAACAGTATTTTTATACTTTGCGTTTCTGTGTGGGCGCAGACTGATGAGGTCTTTGCTAATTATATACTGAAGTGATCTTCTGTATATAAAGAGAATTGGAAATGAAAAAAAAAAACCAACCTGGTGTTAAAATGGAAATGGCATAGAAAATTAATTATTTTGAAAAAAAAATTATGTAGGATCTCTGTCTTTAATGTGCTGTACATTGCTATTTAATGCTATAATTAGTAATCCAATGGTAGTTTTTTCACTTGATGTTGCTATATGGGCAAAATGTTGAAATCTTTACCTAATATATACTAAACTGATCTTCTGTATACAAAGAAAATTGAAAATGAATCTTTACATGAATGGAAGGGGAAAGGGAGCGGGAGGGGGGAGGGTTGCGGGCGGGAGGGAAGTTATGGGAGGGGGGAAGCCATTGTAACCCATAAGCTATACTTTGGAAATTTATATTCATTAAATAAAAGTTTAATAATAAAAAAAAAAGAATGCAGGAATGACTTTCTAGTTTGGATTTATAGCAAGTTAGGAATGCAGAATTCTTTGGAGCCGGGGTCCATGGTTCTTGTGCTGCTTGGGGTTACAGTGTCTTCTTACTTTTTAAAATTATTCCCATTAAAATGGCCTTACCACCTTGTAGCAGGGGCAGTAGGAGCAGCTGATTGTGACAGCACATTGGCAGTGAGTCTGTGTACTCCCTGCTGGATTATGCTGTTTCTGTGCTGTTTCTTCAGTATTATTACTGGCTCATGTGAAGGTGGGTTGTTTGTGAATATGTTGCAATTGGTGTCTGTGGAGGACAATCACTGGGGCTTTCCACTCAGCTGTCATCTCAGTATTAACTCAGTGTTTACTTCTCAGTTTTATCTTCTGTTCACTCATTGAGGGTAAAAGTTGAGAAAGTTCTCAAAAATCATTTCGTTAATTCTCTGTGTGTTTGTGTGTGTAGAGTAAGACAGCTAATTATTCAAACAATTTGATTAGAAGGGATTTCCTCATGACAAAAATAAACAAAAATAACAGAGAACAGATGTGAAATGATTTATTGTGTAATAAAGTTAATAACTGAACAGCTTTGCAGGATTTCAACAAATGTGAGAGATTGTAAAAGTAAAAAAAAAAAATTATGAATCTAATGGTTTCTTTTATCTGCAATAAAAACTTTCTTTCATTTAAAATTGTGAACTGTTTCTAAGTCTGCATTTAAATGTGTAATACTGCTTTAAGTTCACTCCTCCCACAAGTCAGATCTTTATCCAGGCAGTTAGAGTACTGACTTCCTGTTATTCCTTCAAAGGCAGCAGAAATAAGCAGAGTGTGGTTGGCCAGCAGAGTGGAAGCAATGGATCCTAAACATCAGCGTGTGGCTTTAAATGATGGTCACTCCATTCCTGCACTGGGACTTGGCACCTATGCACCCGATGCGGTAATCTCAGTTGCTTTGTGCTTGAGGGGACAAAAGAAAATAGACTTAGGGTGGTGGGAAGGCAGACAATTTCTGTGTGACTACAGGTTTCATTAGTTCTCCAGTTCCCTATGCTAGAGTTATTTTATGCAGAATACTGAACTTAGTCACACAGTTTGTTCTGCCTGACAGTCAGATGCTGTGGTCCCCTGCTGAGGATCCTGGATAGTTGTTTTGCTTTCTGTTTCAGTCTATTCTCTTGGGTAAAGAGAAAAATGCTAATTCTTTTTTTTTAAATTTTTATTTTATTTTTTTATTTTTTATTTTCTTTTTAACTTTTATTTAATGCATATAAATTTCCAGTGTACAGCTTATGGATTACAATGGCTTCCCCCTCCCATAACTTCCCTCCCACCCGCAACCCTCCCCTCTCCCGCTCCCTCTCCCCTTCCATTTGCATCAAGATTCATTTTCAATTCTCTTTATATACAGAAGGTCAATTTAGTATAAAGATTTCAACAGTTTGCACCCACATAGAAACACAAAGTGAAACATACTGTTTGAGTACTAGTTATAGCATTAAATCAAAATGTACAGCACATTAAGGACAGAGATCCCACATGAGGAGCAAGTGCACAGTGGCTCCTGTTGTTGACCCAACAAATTGACACTCTAGTTTATGGCACCAGTAACCACCCTAGGCTGTCGTCATGAGTTGCCAAGGCTATGGAAGCCTTCCAAGTTTGCCGACTCTGATCATATTTAGACAAGGTCATAAAAGACAGAGTGAGGATAGTAACCAATGATCCTAAGAGTGGCATTTACCAGGTTTGAACAATTATACAGCATTAAGTGGGGAAGAGGACCATCAGTACACACAGGTTGGGAGTAGAGCCATTGGTGGTAGAGTAGAGGTTATGATTACAAAGGAATGAGGCCCAAGTGCGCTAGACAGGGTCTACAACAAAGGACAGAGTCATTATTAGAGGAGCTAAGAAAGGTGCTGTCTAAGCTACAATTAAGTTTTCTGATTGAGAGGCAAATAGAACCTGATAGAAGGGGCTTGATAATAATCTGGTGGGCTTTAGGCCTTGTAAGTTAAGAGGCCCAGACCTATCTATCTCTTCACATGGGGTATATCCTAAGGGAGGTGTGAACCTCCTAGGGGAAGGCACTCTGTTGACTTTCATTGCTTGGCTGGCCTGGGAGGAGAGCTGGCCAGGTAAAGGCAGGTGGCATCTCTAACAAGAAATTTACAGTTCTGCCTGCAATGTTGCTGACCCTACTTGACCATACCCTCAGCTGCAGTGGTCACTTTGGAAGTTGGGCTGAGTGAAGGGCTTTTCAGCTTAGAGCCAATGAGATCTGTGGCTCTGACCTGGGCATCCTTCGACTCCAGGGCAGGTCCATTTCCAGTGATCCAACTCTTGGCAGAGCTGCCAGGGCTCTTCACAAGCTGACTTCTGCTGAAGCCCAGGCTTACCACATTGAAAGCCACTGCATGGACTGGCCTATTGGGTCTCCTTGAGGGCAGATCACTGTACAGATCAGCCATTAATAGGCCTGCCACCCATTGCTTCTGATGCCGAGCTTTCTTTTCCTCCTGGTTTGTGTTAAAGCAGACCAGAGGATGCAAGTCAAGGGAGTGCCCGTTTCCCATCTCTAATCTTCAGTGGCCTGAAGTACAAGTCTATAGTCACAGGCATGTTCTGTAGTAGTTTTTCTAAGGTAGACAATGCCCATGAGGAAAATTATATTCTCACTTTAAAACTTTCTTTCCCTTTGGTCTGAAAGGGAGGTTTTTTCTACTTACTGTATACTTGGCTGATGGCGAAGTGAATCTAGCTATGAGATTATTATTTAAGTTCTTATTTTGGCTATGCTATTACAGAAAAATGTTAGCCATCTCTTTTATAAGGTCTAAAGATTAAATTGTGCGTCCTACAGATTCCTTCATAATAGAATTAGTTTCCTACCTTGAGGAGAATAGAGAAATGAAAGAACAAGTTGGGCTTAGAATAGAGAAATGAGGGAGCAAGTCCTAGATCGCTTGCTGACAATAGCAATATCACATCAATACTTAGCAGTTTCAACCATTAGATAACAACTTAAGAAAACACTTACCAGAAGGTCCAATGCCTTCTATAAATTTTAAGAATCATGTATTTGAAAACACCTCTCAAATATCGAACATGGTGTAGCTTGTTTAACCAGTAAACTTAAGCACAACCATATAAAATGTTTTTAGTTTCTTTCTACCAACAAGTTTAAAACATATGATACACAGATTCAGGTCACACAAATTAAAATGTATCTTTGATTGATTTTAGCAGCTTAAGTTTATGGACAATCTTATCTATAAGCCAATTAAAATAAAACTCTTAATAAAATTTCCCCATGTGGACATACAATATGTACACACATATAACATAGCATAATAGACCAATATAGCAATTTTAATAATAGCTTTTAAAATCTTTAACTCTTTGTGTTGATTGCCAATTGATTTGAATTGCTTTTTGTTTTTAGTAACCTCAGTTAACCATACTTTCTCTCAGTTGGTACTGTTAATACATTATTGGCTTCATCTGTTTACAGAGCCATCCCAAAGTACTGAATACAATAAAAGTGGCTGGAAAAAGTCCATAGGAACCTATAGGAGGACAGCTAAACACAGAACCAACAACGCTTTAGTTTATTCTTAACAAGACTACCTGCCTGGTCTTTGCAGTTGCCATTGTTTCTCTGATTTTTTCTTATTTCCAGAAGTATTTTCTCCTTCCAATATGGAATGGTGCAGGGAAATTTTTGTCACTAGAGAGGAAATCCATAGAACATAGAAAGGGAGCAGCGGTGTTCTGCTCACGGGTTAGTCTTAAGCACTGCAGATTAATTACCAGATTTGGGCAGACTTTCCCTTATACTACTCTCACCTCTGAGAAACTTGTCTGAATGAAAATACCGTATGTTAGGCAAAAAGGAGACTCTATTAAGAGCAAGACTAAATTATTCAATTATGTTAACAAACACACGACTGAAAGAATTATGGCATACAATCTTATTCAATAAATGTGAGCACCATAGAGGGAATCTTGCACACTGATATTATCCTCTGATTATGTAATTGTATGACATGGGACTGTTTACCCCAAATTTAAACTGCTAGTTTATACTGTGTAAGATCTAACGAAAACAATGATGAGTATTTTGAAAACACTTAGTTGCTTTTCAGGGTGAGGTGGAATGAAGGAGAGGGAACGATCAAGGACACCAGGTAGAGTTTTAGCTCTTGTAAATGTCTCAGCACCCTCACACCTAGGGTCAGTAGAGCGCTGGTATCAGTTGGGAAGCAGCAGAATCTAGTATCTGCTTCACTGTTATTATTTTGATACATGTCAGCCTCTCAATTTTTGTTTCATTTACCTATTTGCCCTATAACAAGTACTTTCAAACCTTTGTCTAATGTTAGGAAGCTAATAAATTTACATTTTGCTCTGTTTCTATGTTCTGTAAATAAATAGTCTGTTTTTATGGGTGACAATGATATTAAAAACCCTTTATATCATACATTCAATTTCTGATGGGAATATATATATATATATATATATATCCCAGAACATACATGCTTAAAATTGATTTATCTGTAAGGCAGAGTTACAGGAAGACAGGCAGCAATGGACAAGAGTTATTCCATCCCTTGGTACTCTTCTCAAATGGCTGCTGCAGCCTGGGCTCAGGGAGTTCAAAGCAAGGGGCCTCTATCTTCATCTGAGTCTCCCACATGGGTGCACTGGGGCCACCTTCTGCTGCTTTCCCAGAACGTTAGCAGGGAACTAGATCAGAAGTGGAGCAGCCAGAACTCCAAGTGATGCCACACAGCATTGCAGTCCATTCAGTATACATTTTTTATTGCTAGCATTTATTTAGTTATTTTTCAGGGAGAATGGAGGATAGACAGAAGAATTAACATAATATCCTGCTGTCCATTCAACCAATTGCCTATTTTCAGTCTTACTTCTGAATGGCATCTAAGAACCCATATACTCCCCCATTCGTTAATTAATTTGGATGTTGACTGTAGCTACACTGCCTGTGCAGACAGTAGTCTGTATGTATACCTGCTTTTTGCTGAGGGAGTGGATTAAGTGTGTGGGCTACAAGAGGGGATCTATGCATCTCAACTTCAATGAAGAATCTTATAAAAGCAGACTACATAAAGAGTTTTCTTTACAGATAAATTTTAAAGGCTGTCAAATTCAGTTTTCACAGAATTGAATGTGTTCTATTTATGTCACTGGGAGGGATGCATAGGAGCTTGCACTGCATTTTTTCTTTATTTTATTCCATTTAATTTTCTCCTGTGATAACTTTCATTTATGAATTAATTTTTTGCTACATCCTTTCTGTCCTTCCATCAAATCACTAAAGCTGGTATAGTTGGGAGGTCCCTGAGTTTCCTACCTCTTGCAAATCGATCCATGCAAATGCAGACTTATTCTGACATGAGAAAAAAATTGAGTGTTGTGAGGCCTGAACTAATTTTAATCACATGGATCGTCAAATAACACTTTTGGCTGCTTCTCTAGGTTCCTAAAAGTGAAGCTGGGGAGGCTACCAAAATTGCCATAGATGTTGGATTCCGCCATATTGATTGTTCTCACGCATACCAAAATGAAGAGGAAGTAGGTCTGGGCATCCGGAGCAAGATTGCTGATGGCACTGTGAAGAGAGAAGATGTATTCTACACTTCAAAGGTATTGGATATTTAATGTATAAATTTGCTAACTGATGAAGTGTGAATCATAGGAATGGTAATTATATGATTAGGTCTTTAGTTGTTGATGATTTTTTTCTTATTTCCACACTTAAATCACACTTTTTCCTTTTAATTACATTTTATGTTTATTTTTCTCTTAAAAATATTTAATGTTCTGCCATATTTGCTTCCAGTGTAGACATCTGCATACACATATAACACTATTTTTTCTTTATGTATTTATGTATGAACATAAATATCACAAAGTGTGTGTTCCATAGCAATGATCATATATTGAAGAGGTCAAGGTATATTGTGATGTCCGTGGTAAAATTCAGTGATGAAAAACACTGGCAGTTGTCTTGCTGTGTTGGGCTTATATTTCTTCATATAATGAACCTCAAATTCATCAATTTTGTTGCAAATATCAGGATTTAAATCATTTTGTGGCTAAGTAATTTTTCATCATTCATTTAAACCAGATTTTGTTTATCCACTTTTGATTTGATGTATATTTATGTTGCTCCATTTTTTTGCTCTTGTGAATTTGGCTGCTATAAACATCCAAATGCAAATATGTTTTTCATAAGCTGACTTCACTTCCCTGAGATATACTCCAAGAAGTGTGATATCTGACTCACATGGTGGGTCCATTTTAGTTTTTTGAAGAATGTCTGCACTATTTTATGTAATTGTATTAATTTCATTATTACAAACAATGTATGAGGGTAGCATTTTCTACACAATTTTGCCATTATTTTATTATTACTATTATTGTTAATTTGATAACAGCCATTCTATCAAATCCAAAAGGAAAGGATCATTTTCCTTCTATATGGATCAATGTTTAACTAGTAAAAGAAAAAAAATCTTAAAATTAGATGAAGGAAACCAAGAAATTTGGCTAATGTATTTATTCTGCACAATTTCCACTGTTTAACCCCTGCAGCTTTGGTGCACTTTCTTTCGACCAGAACTGGTTCAAAAAGGCTTGGAGCAGTCACTGAAAAAACTTCAATTGGACTATGTTGATCTGTACCTTATGCATTTCCCAGTAGCTCTGAAGGTAGGCAGTTAACAACATCAAATTTATTTCACGTTATCTGTCAGTGTGACCATCGTTTTCATGGACTCATAAATGGCACTGAAAAATTTTCTGAATCCTATTGTTGTATAGGTAGAGAAACCACTCAAAATGGTTTAAGCAATATAGTCTATTGTATTCTGTAAATAAGGAGCCCAGGCCATGAGTAAGTTACAGATTTTAAATAATCTTAGGAAAGTTTTATAGCTGTAATTTTCTACAACGCTACCACAGGATTAATTTTTTTTTTTTTTTAGCTTTTTCATGGTGGCATATATGGTTCTGGGGCAATTCTAAATCATGGCCATTTTTGAGAGTTGATCTACATCTTCTAGTATTGCAATTTTTATATAACAGACTCTTGATCCATGTTTTGTGGCACAAATGAATGCTGTTTGATTCACTTGTTCTCAAGAGTTGAGGAACACTAATTGTGTAGCCTGGGTGAAGGTTATAATGCATTATTGGTGGGGATCAAAGTCATGTAACTAATAATTTTCATAGTAAAAGAGATATATTTCTCTAAAAGAAAGAACAGAGCACACAAAGTAATATAAATCCATGCCACACCATTAGGGTCTTCAAAATACTATTCATTGATACACACATAATAGATATGAGAAGAGAAGTCTGTATCATAGTGACATTCTAATTACCACTTCATATGCAAAACATATTGCAAAAACATGTCTGTGAAATGTTGCTCTACATATTTTATGGAAGTTTAGTATTCGCACCCTGAATACATTTGGGTGTATTGCTAGGGTGTGCATACCTGAATCTGATGATATAGTGAAAAATGACTGCTTCTATTCTAGCCTGGAGAGGAACTATTCCCAGCAGATGAACAAGGAAAAGTAATAAATGACATAGTTGATATTTGTGCAACATGGGAGGTAAGTACTTGGAGGAGTAAGTACAGAGAAAACTGGAAGAGGAGGTATTAGATTACAATTCAGTTTAAAAGAATGGGTTATGCTTTTCTGGATGCAAAAATTCATGCCATTATTAAGGGCAAATGTGCTGGAAGGGTGGGAGACTAAGATAAAACTAGGAAGTGCCAGACAGAACTGGAGAAAGATTAGGGGCAAAGAGGGCAGGCTCAATTTTTCATTCAAGAACAGTAATTTCTCTGATTTTAGAGGAAGTAGGGATTTATTTTCTTAAGGTCATCATCTCCCCGCTGTTCTTTACTTTTTCTCCTTTGTCATTCAATGCCCATTAGCTTCATTATAATCTCTTGTCAGCGTTCTTTTAAATGGTGTAAAGATTCTTTTACATTAATCTAGCCATTTGTGCAAGTATTTCTTCACAATATTTTCTCCCAGGCCTTGGAAAAGTGCAAGGATGCAGGATTGGCCAAGTCCATTGGGGTGTCCAACTTCAACCGCAGGCAGTTGGAGATGATTCTGAAGAAGCCAGGGCTCAAGTACAAGCCTGTCTGCAACCAGGTGAGGACTCTCAGCCTCCTCGCCTTCTGCTTTTCATTCCTGCCTTCTTGTGCCACTGATAAGTCCACTTGTCTCTGATTCCTGATCAATGTATGCTTTGGGAGAGAAGATTCTCAAGGCATTCTCAAAATTCTCTCTGTGTGGAAGGGCAAGTTGTCTGTTTTTGGTGATGCCTTATTCTAAAGGTAAGGAGAATCTAGTGCTCAAACATGTTTAAGAATTTGGGGAGGTGAAGATGATCAAGATAGGAGCAGTCAAGAATCAGACCTCAATGAAAAGATAGATTTATCAATCTCTGAATGTGATGTGGAAGTCACTGTATGTAGCAGAGAAGGCCATGAAAACATCTAATGGGCAGTAAAGATAGAGTGAATGTAGGAGAAGATAGGGTTTGTTTTGCATTCATTATTTCTTCTTGGTATCGATTTTTTTTTTCAGGTGTCCTTTTTTTTTTTTTTTTTTTTTTTTTTTGACAGGCAGAGTGGACAGTGAGAGAGAGAGACAGAGAGAAAGGTCTTCCTTTTTGCCATTGGTTCACCCTCCAATGGCTGCCGCACTGTGGCCTGCGCACCACGCTGATCCGAAGGCAGGAGCCAGGTGCTTCTCCTGGTCTCCCATGGGGTGCAGGGCCCAAGCACTTGGGCCATCCTCCACTGCACTCCTGGCCACAGCAGAGAGCTGGCCTGGAAGAGGGGCAACCGGGACAGAATCTGGCGCCCCCAACTGGGACTAGAACCTGGTGTGCTGGCGCCGCAAGGCGGAGGATTAGCCTATTGAGCCATGGCGCCGGCTTCAGGTGTCTTGAACAGAGTCTTAGATAAAGGAAAAACTTACTGAAAAGTATAAAAAAAATCTGGGGAAGAGCAAGAAAGTTACCTTTTATGGTGTTGTTGTTGTGGCCCACATCACACTCGGGAAATTTTAGCAAACTTAAGCTGATCTCATCCTTGAATTCATTTTAATCTGCATCTAAACACTGCTAATGACTTCAAATTAACTGTGCAACAATATTGATTTTTAGCTTGTTCTATGTTCTAACTTAGTTAGTATCTAACAACATACAGTCACTCAGTAAAAATATTTGACATGAAATTATGACTTATAAAATGTATCATTTTCTTATGTAATGATGTAGTACTCTGATTTTCAAGAAAAAAAATTATAAAATTGTTATGGCTTTCAGTGTTAGGTTTATTCCAGTCTTTTATTTTAGGAACTTTCATACATCCAAAAATTGTGATAATGCTGATATTTGTATTTTCTTCTCTATTCGCAGATTATTATATTTTTTCATATGTCCAAAGTTATGGACATAAAATTTTATATCCATTACATATGTGCAATATTTTGCTGAACCTCTTAATATAATGTGTCGGTGATTTCCCATCCTTACAGAACTCACAAATACCTCCTATGATAGAAGACACTGTCATACAGTTATAGTTTTCATAATCAGATCTAAAGTGCTTAGCAATTGCTACCTCTTGTCATTTAACATCATTCAGCACTATAATTTTTTATTATTATCCCCAGATGTCTTCTCTTTAAAGAGAAACAAAATAGTAATTCACAAATAGAATTCTGTCATGTTTCTCATGCTTTTCCCCTTCAAAGTTCAGAAATCTTTTTTCCTGTGATATCTATGCACATTTTGTCAGTTGTTCTAGATTCATCAGATTGTTGTCTTGTAATAATCATTTGCTTCTCTACTTCAACTTTCTGTAAGTTAGAAGTTGGGTTTAGATGGTTTATTATATATTAAGGTTAAATGTTTTCGTCATGAAGATGTCCCTAGAATGCTGTGTTCATCAAATCGTATTCCAAGAGACAGCATAGAAAGATAGTTTTCCCTCGTTTAGTGATGCATCTTTTGGTCACTTTTTTAAGCTAGTCATAGCCACATCTCCTTTGTGAACAAATATTTTCACCCACTGCAATTGCTAGTAGGTAGGTAAATATATTCAATAGAGGGTGTAATACAACTGAACATGTTTTACATAATAGATGATCATTAATGGATGATTTTTGTCTTAACTGATTATTATTTTGGGGTTTGCAAAGTTATTTGCGTTTTAACTATACATTTTTATTTTTACTTGACATTTGCACAATTAAGAATCTCTTTATCTCTCCCTCTCTCTGTTGGTCTCTCCCTTTCTATCTGTTTTTCTCTTTCTCTCTGCTTTTCAAATAAAATAAAGTCTTTATAGCAAAATGTAAAATCCTACTTGATGATATTTTGAGTTTAAATTTCCATGTCTCATTTCCATATTCAGCTACTTTTACTTTTTAAGTTTCCCCATATACTCTGATATTTTTCAAACTTGTCTATCCACAGGTGGAATGCCATCCATATCTCAATCAGAGCAAACTGCTGGATTTTTGCAAGTCCAAAGACATTGTCCTGGTTGCCTATGGTGCTCTGGGATCAAGTCGAGATCCAAAATGGTAAAAGGAAAATGAAACATGACATAAAATCCACTGTTGATGAAATATGACACTTAGTTTTATAGAGTTAGTCTCAACTGGCTCAAAGAGGGGGATGATCTATATTTGTAAAACAGCTCAGCTGATACTAATAACACCGCTGGCCCAGAGGCCACCTTTGAGAAGCGCTGGTCTAGGGTAGGCCTCCAGTTTGTTCTGGAAACCTTTTATCAAACTGAATGCTCAGCATCAGGAGGTCAGTTTTTCTCCTGCTCCTTGCAGGGTGGACCAGAGCTCCCCAGTTCTCCTGGAAGACCCAGTCATCTGTGCCCTGGCAAAAAAGCACCAGCGAAGTCCAGCCCTGATTGCCCTTCACTGCCAGCTGCAGCGTGGGGTTGTGGTCCTGGCCAAGAGTTTCATAGAGAAGGAGATCAAAGAGAACATTCAGGTGATGGGCATGTGGGGCTCCGTGTCCTTGGGATTTGTTTCTCTTTGGAAGATGTCAAGACATCTTTCACCAAGCCTGCCCATGTATTCAAGACTTCTGTATATTTCTAGACATAATGATAGAGATAATTATGATTGAACAGAAAACACAGAACAGGTTTTCAGCACTAATTGGAAGTTTACTCTATAGCCTTATACAGAAGACATCTTCATTTTTTGAAATTAGGGCATTTTGTGAGGTGATTTTTGGTTTATACATTATATTTTTTGCAATTTTAGAATTCATATAGCTTAATATTCATATTGTTTTCACATTGGTTTTCCTATCTAGTGAAGCACCATATAAATATATTGACTGTGTCTGTGTTTTCAATTAAGAAACCATTATTTTACCATTATTATGTAGTTGTAAAATAAAAAATACCTTCTGAACAGATGATTGTAACCAATTTAACATCCTTACATGAATTGTGAATTAGCCTAGGGTCAGCCTGAACTCATCCACCTTGCATTGTATTGAGCTCTCTCATGTTCTTGTAATCCACTCCCTCAGGAATTGTAAACGAAGCAGCTCCCTTTATGATGTTAAATGAGCATTGCATGGGATGCCTCAGTGCTCCTCCATGTACTTTTTCATCCTACAGCTAAGTTTCCTAGGTCTCTCTTCATTACATGGCACAATCCAAAGTCACTGATTGCATACTGGCAAAGCCTTCTCAGAACTCTCTAGCAATTGCTTCTGACAAGTTCTATGACTATTGAACAAACCAGGCCACACTACAATTTTTGCATAATAGTTAATGGAGCCAAGGGGTATGGAGCCTAGCAAAGTGAAGTATTGGGAGATAGTTCCCTACTCAATCTAGCATGTTTATGTATTCTGGACTTTAATTTTATATCGAGATCTATTTGTCAAAATTTTTCTTAGGGTGCAGTGTGGTACAGCAGGTCAAGCTGCTGCCAGCAACTCCAGCATCCCATATGGAAGCCAATTCTAGTTCTTCTCTCTGATCCAGCTCCCTGATGATGTGCCTAGGATAGCAGTGGAGGATTGCAAGGGTGTTTGGGCTCTTACCACCAAATGGGAGATTAGTATGAATCCCCTAGCTTTGCATCAGTCTGGCTCAGCCTCAGCTGTTGTGGCAATTTGGGGAGTGAGTCAGCAGTTGGAATAACTCTCTCTCTCCTTCTATCTGAAACTATGTCTTTCAAATAAATAAGTAAACCTTTTGCAACACGTTTTGACAAACTGTATTCTCTTTATGGTATATTTTCATGACAAAAATTTGTACTTTTGTATATTTATATTTTTGTGGCTGATCCAAGTGTTTTGGGGACAGGATAATATTTTACTACATTATCTATAAAACATTATGGTCTTTCTAAATTTGGTTATTAATTCAACTGGTGTTTTTAAAATACCATGTGAAATATATGTAAGAGTCCACTGACATGCATATATACTTTCAGAAAGAATATCAAGATTAAGAATTTGGTTCATTGCTTAGCATACTGAAATGCCTGGATTTGAGCCCCAGCCCTGCTTCTATCTTGCTGTTAGTGCACCCCCATGGGAATCAACAAGTTATGTCCTTGTGCTTGGATGCATATACCCCTTAGAGATCTAAATTGTTAAAGATCTAAATTGATTTCCATGGTGCTGACTTCTCTCCCCCCATGTTGATTCTTGCAGACATTTGAGAGTAAACTGGTAGATGAGAGATCTCTGTCTTTCTCTTACTCTGTCTCTCACTCATTCTGTCACTGTGTAATTCTGACACATCAATGATCCTCTCCTCACTCTGCAAATACATATCTGAATTCACTCCTCTCCTCAAGAGAATGTTTTTATTTCTGTAGAGTTACAAAATAAAGCTCTGTTTTCCAGTATGGTAAAACATTTACTAATACCTCATATTTAAAATATCTCAGTTACTCTTCATTGAATTAAGTTAACTGTTATACAAAATTTGTAAGGACTTTTACTTTCCACATAGAATATGACTTTAAGCTGTTGTTTAATATTGAATTGAAACTCTCCATTAATTACAAGAGAATTTTTAAAAATACCTTTTTCTTTTTCAAATTATCAAAATTTTCTGTTGTTTTCTTTATTCACTGATGGGATATAAACAGGTGACTGTATCAAGGATCTTTACTAAATAATCTTATATACTTCAATGTTTGCCTTTAGAATTTTCTAGACCTTGTAAGTACATGGCCCTATCTTCTTTAAGTAATGTCAGCTTCCTTCTACAGCACAGCTAATCTTGAGATCTCTTTTTATCTTTAATGTTGTGTGGTTTTAATATATTATAGCTAGTAGTGCACTTTTATTTATTTTTCACTGATGTTTTTTTTAAAGTTTTTATTTATTCACTTGAAAGGCAAAGATACAGAGAAAGAAGGGAAGGGGAGGGAGAGAGAAAGAGAGAGAGAGAGTGAGAGAGAGAATCTTCCATTGGCCATTGGCTGATTCACTCACCAGGGTCACAACACTTGGCCTGTGTCATGCTGAAGCCAGGAGCCTGGAACAAGATCTGAGATTCCCACATGGGTGGAGGGGTACAAGCACTTTTGCCTTCCTCCATTGTTTTCCCAAGCCCATGGTAGGAACCTGTATCAGAAGTGGAACAGCTAGAACTTCAATTGGTTCTGAGAAGACATGACTGCATTGCAGGTGGCTGATTAACCTTCTGCAACAAAACCAACTCCTCACACAGAAGAGTCATTATTATTATTTTAAATAATATTAACAGTTACTATTATTTTAAAATTTTTATGATTAACATAAAGACAACAGAAAGTATATATTTCATAGACACAATTCTAAGACAAATTGATACCTCCTTACCTCCTTTGGTCCTTCTCTCCATCTTCCTTTCGTTATTCTTTTAATTTTTGATAGCATTAATTCAATTGATTTTATAACCACAGAGTTAATGCTCAACTAAATATTGTGTTCAATAAGTAAAAAAATTGAAGGACTGTTCCACAGGAATATACACAAGAGCTATAAAGAATAATCAAATCATAGGATGTCAATTTCACCCTTCTACATTCAGTTGTGTTTGTGTGGGTGTTTACATGTGTGCATTCTAGATTTTTTTTTGACAGGCAGAGTGGACAGTGAGAGAGAGACAGAGAGAAAGGTCTTCCTTTGCCATTGGTTCACCCTCCAATGGCCGCCACGCTGCGGCCGGCACACCGCGCTGATCCGAAGGCAGGAGCCAGGTGCTTATCCTGGTCTCCCGTGGGGTGCAGGGCCCAAGCACTTGGGCCATCCTCCACTGCACTCCCAGGCCATAGCAGAGAGATGGCCTGGAACAGGGACAACCGGGACAGAATCCGGAGCCCCGACCGGGACTAGAACCCAGTGTGCTGGCGCTGCTAGGTGGAGGATTAGCCTGTGGAGCCACGGCGCCGGCTTGCATGTGTGCATTCTATATGTTAACTACCACAAATCAGAGAAAACATATATTTGTCTTTTAGGGTATCACTTATTTCATTAAGCATAATTCTCCTCGGTTGCTTCCACTCTGTTGGAAAAACAGAATTTCCTTCTTTTATAGCTGAGTATTACTTCGTTGTGTATATAAACCAGAATTTTTTATCCAGTTATCAGATGATGGACATATGGGTTGATCTCATATCTTAGCTAATGTGAATTGAAGTGTGTAAACATGGAGATTCAAATGACACTTCATAAGCTGATTTAATTTCTCTTGGTTAAATGTCCAGGAACGGGATGGTTGGGTGAGTAGTAGAAATATTTTCAAATTTCTGAGGAATTTCCATACTAGTTTACATTCCACCCAACACCCAGTGTTTATTGAAGAATGATTTGCTTCATGTCTCAAAATGTTTGGAAACTTTTCAGGATTTTCCAGATTGGCAAATATTCAGTATAAAAATAACCAAATATTATATACTTCTCTAACAGGTGTTTGAATTTCAATTGTCTTCAGAGGACATGAAAACTCTGGATGGCCTGAACAAAAATCTGCGTTATTATTCTGCTGATATGTAAGTGGCTTTCATAAATTTGTTGCCTCCATTTATTTTCTGATGAGGAGTGTAGGAAAGGCATTAGCTTTTATTGCCCTACTATCTATGAACATGCACTATGGGAATCACCAATGTAGCCTAATTCAGTGTTTGTAAAATGACACATACTTCTCTCAAACTTCAATTCTTATCAGATTAAGGCATTTCCAACAACCTTGTGGTCCTAGGCAGCAGTCGTCTTCATTCACAGGCATGTCTGTTTATATCTAAGTCATTAAGATAATTTGCCTTCCACGATTTTAGACATGTAAGTTAATAAGTAATGTCAGTAACTGTAATGTACAACAAGAGTCCCCACATTCATTCATAATTGACTTGTGCTTGACAGTTTTTCTGGATAAAATAGCCTTGAATCTTGGAGAGACTGGAAAAATTTAGCTGATACTAAAATACAAGGGACTTGCTTCCTATTTATGTTAGTAAGCTTGTTTGACATCATTCTCTTCCCTAAACATGTGCATGTAAGAACTTATAAATTAAGGAAATAAGCTTCACCTGTATTTTTGAAAGAAAGCAGTACTAATTTCAGAAGTCTTGAAAGTTTACTCATAAAAAACCTTTTCCAGGAAGAAAACAGAAGAATGAGTGCTTATACATTAAAGTAAAATTTATTTGGTGATGAATTTCAATACATCATACTAACAATGAAATCATAAAGAAAATAAATCTATTAGATTGGGTAATGCCTAAAGAAATACCCAATGAACCTTAGGTTTGATGATATCCATTTCAAATATAGCTTCAAGAATGGATGGAAAGAAGCCTTGAGACATTAATTTGTTTCATGAGAGCTTTTTTAATTTTTGGATTACTCTCAATAACACCCTTGATCTTTTATGCATAAATATCTACCTAATAATAAGTATAGAAAGTAATACTAATGCAAACCTGTTCAATAAGTATACAGATTAGTATTTATAATGTCCTTATGCAGAAATACATATCCCTTTGTATGGAATTATCCATTACAGACTTGTAAAATAATGTATTTCTAGTTTGATATTTTCCCCTTCCTTTTCACTGTGTGTTTGTTAAGGACTCAAATCCTTCATTCACCTTTACAAAGGCTGACCTTACAAAGTTAATAGAAACATTGGGTATGATTTTCTGACATATGGAAATCTCTATGCAGAGGATGAATTCTTAAAGGTAGATCTCAAAATAAGGATCAAAATGGAGTAATAAAAATAAAAATGAAAGAGAATATAGCCAGTGAAATATCTTTTCTCTCCTTTGTCCAATAAACAAAATTTCTATAAATGTTTATAGTAAGGAATTTCTATTAATTCCACCTAAAGAATCTAATTTTGTGGTAGAAATAAAGATAAAAATGAATAAAAAAGTTTAATGTATTGCAAAATGTACATATTCAAAATTGGTAGATGTGTTATAATTTTAATATTTGATTACTATAAAAATTGAAAACTATAGCAGAGACATAATGGAAAGTTTAGGAGAGTGGCAAAGACAGTGGCAAGCAATGTATGATTCCTACACCCATAAACATTTTTAATAAGTATTGAGTGTGTTGCCACTTTATATCTTAAGTAGTTAGGAAAATATAGAAATATGCAAATAATACAGGAAGCATTTGGACACTGAACACTGTCTCATCAATAAAATTCATTTTATCATATATTAAGCTATGCATGATGGACTGTAAGTAAATAATTGAAGAATTAATACAAATGATGTCAAATTGCTAGCAGTAACCTATAACCTGTGAACTCTTTTTAGTATTGAACAGTATGTTCAAATATGTTTCTATTATCCTTGAAAATATGATGTAAGATAGCACTGTGTATGGCTTTCATAATTTACAGATGCAGCTATGTGAGAGATGTTTGAATTTTTTATTGTGTATGAAATGTATGCTAAGTTCCAAGTAAAGAAATATAATTTGAAAACTTTGAGTATGATTAAATATATTTACCATAAAGTCATGCTCATGAATATAAGTTGGATAATAAAACCAGTATGAAAACAAACATTTTATTTTTCTATAATGGTAGCATCACAGAAACCACTTATTTAGTATTCTAGAAATGTGGTCACAGAGTATAGAATGTGCATTTTTCTCATTTTAGCTTTATTGAACATCCAAATTACCCATATTCTGATGAATATTAACGTGGAGACCTTTTTCATGATTCTACTACAAGTTCTCCCACATGTGTCATGGGACAGGAGACATCTCAGATGCTGGTAACTGGGCAATTCTCTTCTGGTTAATCTATGCTGCTTAGCAACTGACCCTCAGCTGGAGCTGTATCTACTGGGTATAAGGTCATGGCTACAAATTCTTGTTATTACAGAAAATAATATAATCTTGTTGTATTAAAGACTTTTACCTACCACTGATTTTATTACTTGCCTGCTTTCTTTCATTCTGATTCATTAGTCCCTCAAACTGATTTTCCTAGAAGTCTGTGGACTGTGGTGAGAGATGATAACAGATAGTCCACTGATGTTGTTGGGATTCATGTGTGAAGCACTGTCAGTCTGTAGAGCAGTTAACAAAACTTTTCATACATGGCTTCTCCAATGCTTCCAGGAACAAGAAAACTCACTGTATAAATCCCATAAAGCATGGAAATAATGCAAAGATGAATAAGAGTCCAGAGATCCCTTCTATAAGCTAATGGATCATAGCTGCAGATACTGTGGTATTTGGTATCTTTGGGGGGATGTTAAGTTGAAGGAAGTGGGAATCAAGGGGATTTAGCCAAGAAGAGTGCTTAGGAGTCAGGAGTGAGAGAGATGAGGAAGTGGAAAGTAAACAGGTCTCTACTTGCAAAGGCTGACAAAAGTCTTTTTTTTTGTCATTGTCTTCAAATAAAAGGTAGGATCAGAAGCCATCTGGGAAATGTAAATAAAAGCCACAATGAAGTTTCATTTCACCCTACTCAGAATGGCTATCATCCAAAAATAAATAAATAAAAATAACAGATGCTGCTGCCGACAAAAGGGAACTGGTACCTATAAACTGTTGATGGGGCCGGCGCCATGGCTTAACAGGCTAATCCTCTGCCTTGCGGCGCCGGCACACTGGGTTCTAGTCCCGGTTGGGGCGCCGGATTCTGTCCCGGTTGCCCCTCTTCCAGGCCAGCTCTCTGCTGTGGCCCGGGAAGGCAGTGGAGGATGGCCCAAGTGCTTGGGCCCTGCACCCCCATGGGAGACCAGGAGAAGCACCTGGCTCCTGGCTTCGGATCAGCGAGATGCGCCGGCCGCAGTGGCCATTGGAGGGTGAACCAATGGCAAAAAGGAAGACCTTTCTCTCTGTCTCTCTCTCTCTCTCTCACTATCCACTCTGCCTGTCAAAATAAATAAATAAATAAATAAATAAATAAATAAACAAACAAACTGTTGATGGGAATGTATACTAGTACAACCATTATGAAAGACAGCATGGAGATTCCTCAGGAATCTAAACATAGAACTATCATATGACCAAGAAATTCCACTGCTGGGAATTTACCCAAAGGAAATGAAATCAGCATGTGAGAGGTATCTGTACCCCATGTTTATAGCAGCTCAACTCACAATAGCAAAGATGTGAATTCAACACAGATGTCCAAAAACGGATTACTGGATAAAGACATTACAATATACATCCACAATGGTAGACTCCCAAGCCGTGAAAAAGAACAAACATCTGACTTCTGCAACAAATTGGATGCAATTGGAGACCATTATGCATAGTGAAATAAGGCAGTCCGAAAAAGGCAAATATATATTTTCTCTTATTTGTGGTAACTAACATACAGAATACAAAAATAATGCATATGAGTGAATTGACATTGAGATTTTATTATTAAATTTAGCCCCTATCTATACTCTTAAAGAAAAGTTTCTACTATTTGTTTAAATGTGTTCTCTTCTCAAAACATTTTTACAAAGTCTTAGAATTACCTTTCATAGCCTTCAGTGATATAAGGATAATTAAACAATCACAACAGTATCTGTATCTCATTTTAAAGAACTTTCTTCAAAGGTTGAGACAATGTCATGGACTACTAATCAAGAAACTCAGAGAATGACAATTTTCATGTCCTGTATACACCTTCAGAAATGTAAGCCCTTATTAACTCTTTTTGTTCCTGTGGTTACCCTTTTGCTGTCAAACAGGCTTTCCCAAGCCATTCTCTTTAGCTGAGACATAGCCTACCAAAATGTGCATCTCAGTCTTTCTGCAAATGATTCACCCTTGAATTAATGTAAACTGTGAACTTGAAATGCCCTAAGTCACTTCTGGACACTTTTCTGTCTTCTCAAGTCCTTTATGACCATGGATATTCTCACCACTTTAAATATCATCAGTTGTCAATAAACGTCAAATCCAAATCTTGAGCTTAGCATTTGAGCTTAAACCCATGTTGTGCAATTTCTACTTAATCTCCATGTGTGCCTATAATGCACATCTTATAAAAGCCTCAAACAAAATCTCATAATCAATTTGCTATGTGTTTTTTTTTTTGACAGGCAGAGTTAGACAGTGAGAGAGAGAGAGACAGAGAGAAAGGTCTTCCTTTTCCATTGGTTCACCCCCCAAATGGCTGCTACGGCCGGTGCGCTGTGCCGATCCAAAGTCAGGAGCCAGGTGCTTCCTCCTGGTCTGCCATGCAGGTGCAGGGCCCAAGCACTTGGGCCATCCTCCACTGCCTTCCCGGGCCACAGCAGAGAGCTGGACTGGAAGGGGAGCAACAGGGACAGAACCGGCACCACAACTGGGACTCGAACCCAGGGTGCTGGCGCCGCAGGCGGGGGATTAGCCAAGTGAGCTGAGGCGTCAGCCTTGCTATTTTTTTTTTTTTTTTTTTGGACAGGTAGAGTGGACAGTGAGAGAGACAGAGAGAAAGGTCTTCCTTTGCCGTTGGTTCACCCTCCAATGGCCGCTGCAGCCGGCACACTGCGCTGATCTGAAGCCAGGAGCCAGGTGCTTATCCTGGTCTCCCATGGGGTGCAGGGCCCAAGCACTTGGGCCATCCTCCACTGCACTCCCGGGCCACAGCAGAGAGCTGGCCTGGAAGAGGGGCAACCGGGACAGAATCCGGCGCCCCGACTGGGACTAGAACCGGTGTGCCAGCGCCACAAGGCAGAGGATTAGCTTATTGAGCCGCAGCGCAGGCCGCTATGTTTTCTACTTCAATTTTGCCATCCTTCATAATTTTTGAATATGCCTTTCTCTTTATACCACTTGCAAGTTTGAAGTCATCTTTTTGCTTTTATTTTTTAAAAGTCCACATGTATTCTTCATGCGAGATTTAGCATCTTCACTTTCAGAATGTATCAAAATTTTTCTTCAAGTATTTGTGGCAGACCCTTGAGTGTTTTGACTTTTGCCTAATAGAGAAATAGCGTAGGAAACTGAGGACTCAATAAGTGTTTTATATAATGGGAATGAAACATTTATGTCCATGATGGATTGAGATCAGAGGTAAAATAATTTTGATGAAAATTACTTATCTTTTGTGGCAGCGGGAAATCAGTAATGAAGAAGTCAGAACTGTCTAATTGACTTTTTTCAGGGATCATTGCAAGGTCATACGGAACTGTATTGTTTGAATGAAAATGGACTAATTCTTCACAGAATAAAACAGAGATAATATTTCAACTAGTTCCACTTTCCACTCGTAGAAATTGGACCAGTGTTGTGTTGTACTGGGTTTTGGACACTGCCTTCAACACCTACATCCTATGTGGGTTGCTGGTTCAAGTCTCTGTTGCTCCACTACTACTCCAGCTTCTTGCTAATGTGTCTTGGAAAGCTTGGCCCCTCCATTACCCACATGGGAGATTAGGAGAAAGCTCCTGGCTCCTAGCTTTAGTCTGGCCTAGCCCTGGCTAGTGCAGGCATTGGGGAGTGAACAGGCAGATGAAAGATCTCTCTCTACCTCTATCTCTCCCTTCCTTCCTCTCTCTCATAACCCTGCCTTTCAAATAAATACATGAATGTTCAAAAGTCAAGAAATAAACTGATGACTCCAGAAAAAAGACCCCCTACTTTCTTAAGGAATTTTTTGTTGTTGCAATGTATCCGTATAATGTAGTCAATCATTATTCATGGAGCATATGTTCTAAGATACCTACAGAATTCCTATACACACACACACACACACACACACATATATATATATATATATATATACAGATAAAGAGAAAGAAAGATAGATATAGAAATAGATACAGCTATAGATATAGGTATAATATAGCTGTTTTCTATCCATACATAAAAATTTAATGTAAAAATTCAACACACATCAAAAGAGTTACAAGAATATTTAATAGTAATGATATTGAAAAATATAAAATATTTAAAATAAGCTATGTGGATGTGGTCATTCTTTTTTTCCATTACCTCAGAATGGTAAAAAGCTTTACAATAAAATCATAGACTTGAATATCCATGTGACAGCAAAATATTTTGCCTGTTCTATCACTTATATATGTCAATAAATGTACCTATGAGTATAATTCATCAGCATCCACATGTTTATATAATTGTTATGTCCATATAATAACAATGAATTAGTATATTACTACTTCATTTCTTTTCAGATTAAGGCATTTCCAACAACCTTGTGGTCCTAGGCAGCAGTCGTCTTCATTCACAGGCATGTCTGTTTATATCTAAGTCATTAAGATAATTTGCTTTTGTTGGCTATTAAAATTAATTTCTCAAGACTATTAATCGTTAATTCCTAGAGGACGGATTATGATTTCTTTTGCAGAAGAGGACCGACAGGTAACAACTGCGTATTAAGGCTGATAAACAAAAACCTTTAAGATAAATCAAAGCTTTAGACAAAGCATCACAGACAGGGGAGAACAGGAAGTCTTCCTAGGCGAAGGCAGGGCGGGGGAGGGGAGCTGCGCCGGCGCAGTGCGCCTGCCCGCCCGGAAGCCACGCCGGAAGACCAAGCGCGACGCTGTGTGGGGGCGGGGCCACGCGCAGCGCGCAGGCGCAGTCGGGCCAGGGGTGGGGCCGCGGCCGCGGCCGCGGAAGCGAAGCCATCTATAGACGCCGCGCTGCTCGGACGCTGCTGCGCGTGCGCAGGCGGCCGGTGCTGAAGTCCTCGCCTTGGCCGCCTCCGCCGCCGCGGCCGCCTGTCCGGGATTGGCGTCTCGTGTTTCCTTGGCTCGCTCGCCGACGGGTTCGCGCCCTTCTCGCGCCCCCGGGGCAGCGAGGCTGGGGAGGGGGTTGGCTGGGGGCTGTTGATTGGCGCCGTGAAGGGGCGGCCGGGCGGCCATGTCGGCCGGCGAGGTGGACCGCCTTGTGTCGGAACTGAGCGGCGGGACCGGAGGGGACGAGGAGGAAGAGTGGCTGTATGGCGGTACGGAGCTTCCTGTCCCTTGTCCCTCGGCGGGGGTCTCCGGGGCGGCCCGCCCGGCCCCGCGCCGCCCCCGCGGCCTGAGGCCGCACTGAGGCCTGGCGGCCCCGGGCCCCGCGTCGCCGGCGGCCTGGCTGCGGGGCCCACCCGGGAGACCCCCGGGGAGTCTCGCGCCGCTGGGGGACAGCCGCTGTGCAAGTCTGGCTGAGTAAAGGCGGTGCGGAGACGCTGCCGTCTGCCGTGTGCGGGGTGCACCTGCCGGCGCGCCTCGCTGGCGGGGTCCTGCTTCTAAAGTCAACTCGGAGACCCAGGTTGTGGCCCGTAAAGAAACCCCTGACGTCTCCGTGTAAGCTGACGTTGTGCGTTTTTTTTTAGGGACCCATTAACTCACGTTGTGGAAGCACCGCGTGGCCCTTTTTGGCCTACCTTGTTCAGTGTTAATCTGTTTTTCTCTTGTGCTTGCTTCTTGCAAGGTGACTTGACATCGGGATTGTTTAACTTTAGTGGAGCCACAGGGCCCCACGTCTGTTTCGCGAGGTTTGAAAGTTTGTATCTTTTGCTTTCCTAAAACGTACATTCTTGATGGTTTCCAGCGTCGCATAGTAAAGGTGTCCATTGGGCACCAGGCAGCTCCTCAGTGACCTAACTGGAATAAACGTCTTAAAAAAAATTGCTCCTCTGTCAAGATGCGGCGCTGTGACGTTCTTTGTAGTGTGAACGTGTAACTTTGTATCTGTGAAGTCTGGTGTCCCGTAAGGGTGTATCTGGTGGAGGGATTGTAAGGTGATCTAACTCTGCTGTGTTTGTAGGCCCGTGGGACGTGCACGTGCACAGTGACTTGGCCAAGGACCTAGGTTAGTGCTTGTGACGACCGCTTCAGATTTGCGTGAGACTGATCTGTAAGAGTGCTGTCTTCACTTACTCGCTTGTTTATTCTGTTTGGTAGATGAAAATGAAGTTGAAAGGCCAGAAGAAGAAAATACCAGGTTAGTGCAATTGCCTGTTGATCTTGTACACACATTGTGTGAGTCCATCAGCAAACTGTCAAAATGACTTCTGACAGCATTTGGAGGTCGCCGAGTCTGTCAGACTTTCTTCTGACAACAAGGCCTACTCTTAGACCAGTTCCACTTGGTAGCAGCTCGGAGGACGGTTTTTAAAGTTAGACTTGACTAGGTTTTCCTATTAAGTAACTACTCGTCCGTGAGCTCAGTAGCAGAATGTACAGTGTAGTCATTAAACTAAGGAAGATGTTTTAACCTCAGGAGTTTTGAGGAACTCTGAAGATTACTGCTTTTATAAGCTATTAATATTTTTGATAGTCTAATGCACCTTGTTATGACTTCAGTGCTTTGTATATAAGTTGAAAGTTAACATGTTATAAGACTGATTCTGTCAAATTATCAGGGAGGTGTGGCATTTGTAGAAATTTAAATTTCAGAACAACTCACGCATACTCTTGCTGACTTTACCCTGACCGAATGCACTGGTGTCCTATAATGTAGGACAGGGTGGTAAAAATGGGAACCTTAAAGAATGTTTGTATTCAGAAAGCGGAGAGCATCTCACTGAACACCCTGGGGTGGCTGGAATCAGATAAAACAGGTGTTGGTGACGCTGTGTCAAAACTGAAACCCCAGCACACTGCTGGTAGGCTTGTCAGAGGTGCAGCTGCTTCGGAGCGTAGACTGGTAGTTTGATCCAGTGGTTAAACAGAGTTACTGTGTGACTCAGGCGTTCCACTCCTGGGTTGATACCTTAGAGAAATGAAAACACGTATCAGCTCAGAAAGCTGTCCGTCAGTGGTCATAGCCGCATTATGCATTTTAAAAAAACAAAACGGAAGCAGCCCGAGGACTGATGAGTGACAGGCTGAGTGTGGTATGTCTGTGCAGCGGAATACTGTTGGGCTGTGAAAAGGACAGTGAAGTACCGCACCGTGTAGCAGCACGGGAGCACCTGGAGAACATCACGCTAGGTGAAGGAGACCCGTGGCCGAGGACAGCGTGCATGTGACGTGTCCAGAATAGGCAGATCTGGAGATAGTGCATAGTGGCTGGCAGGCTTTAGGAGAGGGTTGAAAAGGAGTGGCTGCCAGTACAGCTGAGATTTCCTGTTGGGGCAGTGCAGATGTTTGGGAATTGGGTAGCTGCACTGTGCTGAACCCACCAAACCGATGTAATTGTGTCCCTCAGTGGATGCGTCGGGTGGGAAGTGGAAAGGGGAATAGCTGAGGAGGAGCTGAAACTTGAGCGTTCTTCCTTTCCTAGATACACTTCCTATGTTTTTCATTTAGTGCTGAGTTTTATGGTGTCACCACAGTTCCTGACCCTGATCCCAACCACAAAATTTGGATTAGCATAGTTTATAGTTATGAAATCTGTTAACTATTCATAACCCACTTCTTCAGTTGGAAAATAAAGTAAATTGATTACAAGGTATAGGTTCACAAATGCACTGTTTTATAAGTAATTTTCATCCCATAGGTTTTTATTGTTTTTGCTTTAGTTGGAGATTGTTTAAAATGCCACTATAGAGATTAAATTGATGTATAAAGAAACTGCTTGATAGGAAGTTCAGAAGAGATTAGCAGAAATGTAATTAAAAGAGCTCCGAACTTGTCAATATCCGGTCATTTTTCTTAGAAATGCTACTCAATATTTCTTAGACTAGGGCCAAATCCCTTTGTTGCTTTGTACTTTAGTTTTCCCATCTGTAAAGTAAGGCAATGGCTAACTCCCACTGTCAAATCAGTAATTCGTATTTAAAGTGTGGGAAGCTAGTTAGATTATGGTGCTGTAGAAGTGTTATATGTTAGTTAAGGGCTGTGCGCTGAAGTCTTAGGGGAATGGGGATGTTTTATTGTTACGTATCAGTTTTACTGTGAAAGGACAAGTTCATGTGTTACCTGGTCTTTGAAAATAATCAGGTTTACAGTTCATCAGAAGAAAAACTTGAATTATAGCCATCATCAAATTTCAGATCATTAAATTGTATTAAGTTGTGAAGGCATTTTTGTTCTGCTTGTTTTCAGGCTTGGTATTAAGGATAATAGAGAATAAGATAGGCGGATTTTACCATCTAGTGGGGACAATAATTCTAGGAAACTTTAATAGACGTGCCTTAAATACTAGTATGATCAGTCCCGCCCCCCCTCCCCCCCTAATTATTTCCCCAAAGAAACCTTTTATTTAAGGAATACAAATTTCGTGAGTTTCATAAATACAAATTTAGGAACATAGTGATTCTTCCCACCATGCCCACCCACATTCCCACCCCTCTTCCTCCTCCCGCTCAGTCTTATTTATTTATTTTTTTTACTAAGATCTATTTTTCAGTTAACTTTTTCTGCCTCTCTGAGTCGTGGTATCTGACATGTGCACTTATGTTACTGTTTGTAGTGCTAATCCTCCATCTGGGGTTGAAGATGAAGCCGCTGAAAATGGCGTACCAAAACCGGTAACATAGACCTCGAAGTCCAGTTACTTTCCTGTTTAAAATCTTTGTAACTTCACAGTTCACTTAGAAAGAGTCAGTGTTTAACATCGCTTTTAGTATTGGGTGTGAGCTACACCCTTCAGACATTTTCATCGGGTGCCATCGAAAGCACGTGTAGGAATTAGGTGGGAGAAAATAGAGGCGAGGACATAGCATGTGCAAGGGCTTCCGGAAAACTGGTCACCTGTCACCTAAATAGATCATACAGAGTTTGCTATTCAGAGCAAACATTGAGTCCCATAGCCTAAATTTCAGTGTGAAAGATTTTTAAAAATGTGTTTCCCTTTAGCTTTTTTTATTTTAGCTTTCACTTGCTAGGCAGAAGAGATAGAACAACTATCTGCTAATGAACTCCCCAGACTCCTGAGGCTACCAGGGGCTGGGCTGGGAACAAAGCTGGGAGCCAGGAACCAAATCCAGTTCTCCCACTTTGCTGTGCCAGGAACCCAATTACTTGGGCCATTTCCACAGCTGTATTAGCAGGCAGTTGGAGTCATTAAAACTAAATTTTAGGGCCGGTGCCGTGGCTCACTTGGTTAATCCTCCGCCTGCGGCGCCAGCATCGCATATGGGCACCGGGTTCTAGTCCTGGTTGCTCTTCTTCCAGTCCAGCTCTCTGCTGTGGCCTGGAAGGGCAGTGGAGAATGGCCCGAGTGCTTGGGCCCTGCACCCGCATGGGAGACCAGGAAGAAGCACCTGGCTCCTGGCTTCGGATAGGCACAGCGTGCCTGCCATAGCGATCATGTGGGGGGTGAACCAACGGAAGGAAGACCTTTCTCTCTGTGTCTCTCTCTCATTATCTAACTCTGTCAAATAAATAAATAAATAAAAACTAAATTTTAAATAGTTATGATTCAGAGCTGTAATTTATTTTACCTCTGTAAAGTAGTAAAAGCAGAATTGTTTAGAATTGAAAGATAAAGAGAAATGAATCTAATTTGCATACACTTCTCTGTTCAACTACAGATAGCTTTTGACATTATTTTAATTTTTAAAAAATTTAACTTAATATATTTCTCTGTTAAACTTGCAGCATTATTTTGTAGTAGACTAACTTTTCCCTATCTTCCTGTACGTAAACTCTAAAGAGGTTTTGTGTACAATTGGAGGTAGAACAGGTGTTTCAATTGCTTGACGTTTTTATCTAAAACCAAGTTATCAGAAATGGAGAATTAATTCCCCCTTTTTTTTTTAATGCTTGGAATATATCATTAAGGAAGATATCCTGTGTATTTAAAAATGAGCAGTACTTCTTTTTAAGCTTTTGTGGGCACTTTTCAAACTTTCTCTAATAGAACTATGGTTTGTGTTCTAGTGGTGGCTAACAAATTTTACTTCATCTGTCTACATAGACTAATTCAGTTCTGTAAAGATAAATTCAGGTGGAGGCTATCAAAAAGCTATACAAGCAATGAAAGTTTACTCATTATGATGTTTCTGGGTATGTTAGTATACTAATAAAACAATTTTAGGGCCCATGTTGTGGTATAATGGGTTAAACTGCCATCTGCAGTGCCAGCATCCCAAATGGGTACAGCTTCAAATCTTGGCTGCTCCATTTCCTATCCAGCTCCCTGCTAATGCAGCTGGGAAAGCAAGGGATGATGGCCTAAGTCCCTGGGCCCCTGCACCCATGTGGGAGACTTGGATGGAGTTCAAACTCCTGGCTTTGGCTGGGCCCTACCCTAGCTACTGCGGCCATTTGGGGAGTGAATCAGCAGTTGGAAGATTCTCTCTCTCTCTTTCTCCCTCTCTCTTTCTTTCTCCCTCTCCCCCCCACCCCCACCTCTGCCTTTCAAATAAATAAATCTTAGAAAAAGATTTTTTGTAACAGTGCAAAGTATGTTGTGAACTTCATGTTAGTTGAGAATATATTACAAAAGGTTTTAGTTTTTATTTGTCACTTAATACTTTTAAACCTTCTAACTAGGTGAAACTGAATTTCTTGTATTTGTATGTTGCAGGAGATTACCTGGGGCAATCGACGTTATTGGTCAGACTATCACCATTAGCCGAGTAGAAGGCCGGCGCCGGGCGAATGAAAATAGCAACATTCAGGTTGAGTATTTAGACATCAGCTGCAGGACTGTGTATGCTCTGCCTCATTCAATACATATTTGTGGTGATGTGTTAGAAGTGGAATTCAAAAAGTTGTGGAAAAACAAGAGGAGTTTTGAAATCTATGCATAGTTTATTCTTCACATGCATTCTCCATGAACTTTTTGAAGATCCCCTTATATATTAGGTGCTGCAAAGAGATTTAAAATATGGAGCCAATCACTCTTAAATTTATTACAAAAGCTTTCCCTTTTTCTTTTTTAATGGAGAGATGTGTTTCTTTTTAAGATTTATTTTATTTATTTGAAAGAGTTAGAGAAGTCTTCCATCAGCTGGTTCACTCCCCAAATGACCACAAAAGCTGGAGCTGAACTGATCCGAAACTGGGAGCCAGGAGCTTCTTCCAGGCCTCCCATGTGGGCGCATGGGCCCCAGGACTTGAGCCATCATCCTCTGCTTTCCCAGACACATTAGCAGGGAGCTGGATCAGAAGTAGAGCAGCCAGGGCTCGAATCGGCATCCGTGTCGGATGCTGGCACCGTAGGCCCAGGCTTTAACCCTCTGCACCACAATGCCGATCCTAAAGCTTTTCCTTCTTCATTTATGATCTCAGATATTTTTGTTTAAAAACTAAAATCTTTATTAAAAAATATTTATTTGAGAGAGAAACACAGAGATACACATACAGAAAGAGAGCACGCTCCAGTCTGCTGGTTTACTCCCCAGATGCCTACAGCTACCTAGGCTGGGTCAGGCTGGAGGTGGGAGCCAAAAACTCAGTCCAGGTCTCCCACATGGATGGCAGGGACGCAGCTACGTGAGCCATGTCCTGCTGCTTCCTAGGGTGCATAGTAGCAGGGAGCTGGAATCAACCACAGCTAGGACTGGAACTCCCTCCAGAGGGAAGTGAGCATCTCTTCCTGTGGCGTGCCTGCCCACCTGAGTGTTCCCATATACTTAAAGATGTGGCCCAGTGTCTCCCTGGTAGCTCACTGTATGGACTGAGCTGTATTTAATGTGGCCTTTCTGGGGGAAGGGCAGTTCCTCTGTGTTCAGGTGAAAGACTGATATGAGGAAACTGGATAATTAAAGTGGAGCTCCAGGAAGTGAAACTGCCAGCTTTAGTCCTTTTTCTGAGTACTTTAGAAAATGTCCAAAGTGTTTTGATTTTTTTATGTTTTTTTTTTCCTCTTATTAAATTTTGGTTTATATATATATTATGTCTATTCATCTATATTTTGGAATTTAGTAGTTATTTTTCTGAAGTCTTTTTTTTTTCCTTAAAGATTTATTTATTTGAAAAGCAGAGTTAAGAAAGGCAGAGAGAGAGAGGTTTTCCATCCACCAGCTGACTACCCAGAAGGCCGCAATGGCCGTAGCTGAGCTTATCTGGAGCTAGGAGCCAGGGGCCTCCTCCAGGTTCCCCACTGGGTACAGGGGCTCAAGGACCTGGGCCATCTTCTACTGCTTTCCCAGGCCATAGCAGAGAGCTGGATTGGAAGTGGAACAGCCGGGACTCAAACTGGCGCCCATATGGGATACCGACACTGCAGGCTGTAGCTTCACCCACTACACCACAGTGCTGGCCCCAGTGTTCTGATTTTTACAACTGATAAATTATGTAGTGTTTTTAACATCTTTTAAGTGTAAATCATTTCTTTTTCCCCAGCATTAAAATGCCACAATTTCTTAAAATAATTCTGTTCTTTACTCCTAAGAACCAGGTTATTAGCATAAACTTTTCACAAATTATTGAATCTTACGTCAGTACATAGGAAAAGTTAAGTCAGTAAATATTTGAGAAGTCTAAGTTATATACACAGTATGTTGCCTGTTCACTTCTTTCAAGTAAAATAGAAAAGTAGCATGCATTTT
Source organism: Lepus europaeus (assembly GCF_033115175.1). Lineage (NCBI taxonomy): Eukaryota > Metazoa > Chordata > Mammalia > Lagomorpha > Leporidae > Lepus > Lepus europaeus. The sequence continues at coordinate 75,570,579 of NC_084840.1, read as the reverse complement.
TAAATATATTTTGAACAGCATTTGATTATTTATTAGAAACCAGATTAGTGATAGTAGAATAAAAATCCCCAAATTCCCTCAGAGAATTTGTCAAAAGTCCTGCTTTTTAGGTACCACTTTGCTTGCTGTTCTGCTTCTGTGGATTTGGGGTGCTTCTGCGGTGCCTTCCTTTTTCATCTGTACAACAAACCAGCATTTTGAAGTGCTGCTTTATTTTATTTTTCAAGTAGAAGCCCTTCGTCTTAAAGTGACAAGGCTCACATGAAACAGTTATTTTTCTTGCCGCCCCCTCCTTTGCACCTTGTCAATGCATTCTCTTACTTTGCAATTTAGTACTACTGTGGGTGTCTCACCTATTGCCATCTTAATTCTTCTTTTCTCTCATTTTTTCTAAATTCTTCTTTTCTCTCTCTCTCTCTCTCTCTCTCTCTCTCTTTTTTTTTATTAATTATTTGAAAGACAGTGGTTTAGATATATTCCCTCGGCTTGTTTACTCCCCAGATGACTCTAGTGGCTGGGGCTGGACCAGGATGAACCAGGAGCCTGGAACTCCATCTGGGTCTTCTGTGTGGGTGGCAGGGGCTCAACCCTAGGGTCATCTTCTGCTTTCTCAAGCACTTTAGCAGGGAGCTTAATTGGAAGTGGAGCAGTAGCTGAAGTTAGACCAGTGCCCAAGTGGGATTTTGGCGTTGTGGGTAGTGACTTAACCACTGTGCCAGGACGCCAGCCCCATGCCTGGTTCTTTCTTAGGGTAATGGCTGTGATGGGGATTCCATTGCCTTTACCCAAATACTTTAACTTTGGTTGAGTAACAGAGAATAGAACTAGCTACATTATTTATACAAAGAGCTTATTTCTTTTTTAGAATTTTTTTATTACAGTTATTCCATAGGAGTATTTTGGGTAATGATCTAGTTTTTCCTAGGCTTTGAATATGAACAGGCACTTCAGGCAAGGGCGTTAACCCACTGTGCCACAGCACTGGTCACAGACAGTTGTAAAAGAGTGTGAGGGGGGTGGCACTGCGGCGCAACAGGTTAACGCCCTGGCCTGAAGTTCTGGCATCCCTTACGGGCGCTGGTTCGAGACCTGGCTGCTCCACTTCTGATCCACCTCTCTGCTATGGCCTGGGAAAGCAGTGGAAGATGGCCCAAGTCCTTGTGCCCCTGCACCAGTGTGGCAAGAAGTTCCTGGCTCCTGGCTTCGGATCGGCATAGCTCCGGCCGTTGTGGCCAATTGGGGAGTGAAACATTAGATGGAAGACCTCTCTCTGTCTTTTTCTCTCTGCCTCTCCTCTCTCTGTGTAACTCTTTCAAATAAATAACTAAAATCTTTTTTAAAAAAAAGTGTGTGTGAGAGAATGGATACTCACGTGTATGTAAGTGCACATACTACACACACTCAAACTGCTCTGCCCCTCAACGCTAAATACATGTCCCTGTGAATTAAACTACCTTTTGCTTTTTTTTCAGATTAAGTATAATTAACTTGCTAAGATTTATCTTAGTTAAGGATATTTATTCCTTGATAATATTAATTTGTCCTGTTAATTGTGCTCTAATTTCAGGTCCTTTCTGAAAGATGTGCTGCTGAAGTGGACAACAATTTTAGCAAACCACCTCCGTTTTTCCCTCCAGGAGGTCCTCCTACCCACCTTCCACCGCCTCCGTTTCTTCCACCTCCTCCAACTGTCAGCACTGCTCCACCTCTGATTCCACCACCAGGTAAATAGTAAATAAAACACTTGATTTTGAAAGAAAAATAACATGTGTTTCTTGTATTTTGAATTAGTAATTAAAGTATATACTTAGAAACAATATCTTGGTTAATTGCATTGCCTTACAAGTGGCAGGTAGTGCTTTATTAAGTGGTCTGTAATAGATTTGCACTGAAACATGTACGTCTTGCTGTTTCCGCACAGTAGAGCAACGGTGTCTCAACAGGGAAGGGCACAGATAGTAAAACTGTGACCCAGAAACGGGTGGCAGTGATCCCCAGACTGAAACTGCTGCAGAACGTGTCCTCCATGGCACCATGTGGTGACTTAATGATACGTTTAGAATTGCGTAGGTTAAAAAGCAGAATCCTATGAGAATAGTGAAATAAGGATTTCAGATTGATTGTCTTCTGTATATATTGTTTTCCTTTTAGGAGACTGCTATTGGGTGCCAGGTACCTGGTATTCACTTCTTTGAAACGAGATAGAAAAGTAACGTACATTTTTTAGTATATATTTTTAATAGCATTTGATTATTTATTAAAAATCAAGTCAGTGGTAAAAGAGAAAAAAATCCCCAAATTCCATTTTTATTTTTGCTTTCAGTCTTTTCCAGTGGCCTTTCTTTCTTTATTCCTCTTAAGTTTATCTTCCTTGATCACCTTTTATGAAACTGACAAGATTGATGGAAATGATAGTTCCTTCTTGTGAGAGGGTGGGCAGTCGAAGATGACAGCTCTGGTGTGGTTCAGGACAAGAGAAGTGTGGGGGGATGGGAGCTGCTTCCTACCAGCAACAGTAGGTACCTGAAGGCCATGTGGTTGCCCTCCCTTTTCCTTTGTAGGAGAGTGGTCTGGTTTTAGGGGCCAGCTGGGGTTAGAGGATGGGGCCACGTACTGGGTGTGAGTAGTCCTTTCCTGGGGTGCTCAGCCACTGCCTCTGCCTCTCGTCCTCAGCTTCGAGTCTCCTGTGCTGTCACCTCCGGTCTCCAGAAAGATAGGGAGAATACTGTGGAGGATGACTTGTGGCTCTAGAGGTTATCTGATTTCAGAAAGAGGACGGCAAGACTGGAATAGGTGCTTCTTCCAGAAAACACCATTTCTAAAGTCCAGTGACTCTTGTGTTCTAACAACTAAATTGGGTACAAACCATGCATAGATCAGGGTTATACCCAAGATTCTTGGGTCTTCTAATATGCTGAGATTAAAAAACCCAAAAGGGAGTTATGTGATTCCTGCTTCAGGCTAGGGTGTTTTAAATGAGCACTTTGTTCACTAAAAGAGAGTGCTATAAAATGTAGAAAGAATCTGTCTTTGAACATGTTTAGCTAATCAGTAAAAAATAATGCATGTTTGCAGTGGAGGATGGCCCAAGTGTTTGGGCTCTGCACCCCATGGGAGACCAGGATAAGCACCTGGCTCCTGCCATCGGAACAGCGCGGTGCGCCGGCCGCAGCGCGCTACCGCGGCGGCCATTGGAGGGTGAACCAACGGCAAAAGGAAGACCTTTCTCTCTGTCTCTCTCTCACTGTCCACTCTGCCTGTCAAAAATTAAAAAAAAAAAAAATAATAATGCATGTTTGATAAGTCTCCTCATACTGAATTGCTGTGTAATTCTGTTTAACCTTTACTAGGCTCTAAAGGTGAATTGAAAGAATTTTCATTTAAGATTTTTTTTTTTTTAAATTAAATGGGCAAATAATTGCATATATTTACGGAATACAATTTATGGGGTACAATGCTTGGATATATATTCACAACGAGGAGTGACTAAATTATTTAATTAGCATATCTGTCACCTAGTATGTTTATTTTGGTGGCAAAAACATCTATTATCTATTGTATAATGTATAATTGTTATTAACTATAGACATCATTCTGAGCAATGATCTCTTAAAACTTCTAACTGAAGCTTTGTTCTCTTTGATCAACAACTCCATTCCTTAGCCCACCCCCACCTCAATGTCTGTTAACCTCCATTCTACCCCTTACATGTGAGTTCTACCTTTTTAGATTTTACATGTAAGTGAGATCACACAGTAATACTTTTCCTTTAGGTACTTAGCATAGTCTCCTCCAGGTCCATGCCATGGTGTTGCAAATGACAAATTAAACTTTTCTTGTTTACTGCCTACTGCGATCTGTCTCCAAATGACAGATTTTGCCTGTTTGATACTAGCTGTTTATTAAAGTAAGTAGGGGAGAGGTAGTATATGTTAGTGATGAAAAAAAAATATTTTGCTAGTGTGAGTGTATCCAGAACTCTGTAGGCTGTTGCTGCAATGGCTTTCCCTGGAAGCTTGCTTTATTCAGAATGGTAAAATTACTCCATTTTGTTGCAATACAGCCTGTTTATAAGGGTGACAAATCTTTGAATAATGTTTAGGTTACTGATGTGATTAGCTGATTATTTTTCTGTGTTTTTGTCAGTTTCATGTTCATTCTCAGCTATGTACTTTCCATATTTAAAAACCTCTCCAGATTTCCCATGTTTATTCTTAGATCACCTTTCCATGAATGAATTCTACTCCTGGCTGAAGAAATACCTAACTGGTTATTTGCTGAGTGATATCAATTTATATTTAAAAGAAATATTCATAGCTAGAAGCTATCTGAATCGCTCCTTATTTTTACTAGAATGTAAACTGTTGGGGAGAGTGTAGGCCGTGTGTTTTCATCTGTGTTTCCCTAAATGCAAGTCACGATGTCTTGTGTATATTTGGCATTCCCTAGATAAGCTAGTTGAGTTAATGTATTTGTGTGTTCATAACAGAGATGACTTTGAGGTGGACAGTTGGTATACACCATCAGAAGGAGGACTGCCTACACAGAGACCCATCAGCTCAGTGCAGGCCCTGCTTGCAGCCGTGTTTTCAGTTGCCGCTTACCGCAGAAGCACATTTGTTGCACTGTGTTCCTAGTGTGTTCTCACTTAAATCACCTGAAGAATAACAGGCAGATGACAAAAGACAGCTGTAACTCAGGGGTCTTTAGTAGGTATTTCTTTTAAAAGTATTCCATCTTTCCTAGGGAAACATTGTGTTTCTTCTTTTTTTTTTTTTAAATACTGAAAGAAGGGACGGGGCACTGTGGCGTAGCTGGTAAAACCACTGCCTGCAGTGCCGGCATCCCCTGTGGGCACCGCTTTGAGTCTTGGCTGCTCCACTTTCTATCCAGCTCTCTGCTATGGCCTGGGAAGGCAATAGCAGATGGCCCAAGTGCATGGCCCCCTGCACCCACGTGGGAGACCCAGAAGAAGCTCCTGGCTCCTGGCTTTGTTCACATTAGATTGCTAATGTATAAAATTTTAAGACTAAAATAAAGTTTGTGATGAGGCAAAATATAGTAATGTATGCCTTTGTTTTAGAGAACACCCATGTAAATGGTGGCTGTACATCCAGTTTGACTGGAATAATCCTCTTTTATACCTTTTATCCTAGCATAATTACTGTTTTTCAGTGTGAGAAATGCCCTGGTTTGGAGGATAAAGTTTGCGGCCAGCCCTTCATGGTGGTTTGAAGACACAGCTCATTGCTCAAGTAAACAGTGCTTAGCATTTGGGAGGCGAGAAACCCAGCTCTTTTCCTGTCAGTGGACAGAACAGGAGACACGGGCTCCTCTTTTCCTCCCCCGCACTTCTGCAGACATGCAGGAAGTGTTGTTAGTGACACAGAGAGGACAGTACCTTTGGCTGTAATGGGTTCGTTTGGAGACTAGAGAAGGTTACGTCTGCAGACGGCTGAGGAGGCTGAGGAGACTTCTGGAAACACGGCCGGGTATGATGGAATGCCCTGCAGCGGTGCTAACAGTAGCTTGGACACCAACACTGCTGGGTCTGACTCCTCTGTCGTTTTCATTTCCCACTGAGCCAGAAAATAGGTTCACTAGTATTAACTTTTTCATTGCAATTGTAGCTTTGTGTTTTCTGAGTAATTGTTGAAATAACTCACTTTCGAAGGTACTCTTCTAAGAACAGCCCGTGTGTTAGCTCATTTCATTATAGAACAACATCTAGAGCAGTTCTGCAGCTCAGGAAACTGGAGCTTAAGGAGTATAAGCAGTAGCCAGAAAATAGCAGAACTAGAATCCTAACTCAGACAATTGGAAGGTTTGAAATTCTATTTTCTTTATTAACTATATTGAAATAAATCAGAACCTATATTAGGAAGACAGTATTACTGAAATTTGTTTTCTATAATAGCATGTCTTAGACGCTTTTTTAATTTTAAAGCATTTTTCTGATATGGAAGTGCATGGATATGTATTTCTGGATGAGGCGTTTAGGAAGATGAAAAAAGCAGGAATTAATTTATTTTTAAAAGATTAATTTATTGGGCCAGCGCCGTGGCTCACTTGGTTAATCCTCCAACTTTGGCACCAGCATCCCATATAGGTGCTGGGTTCCAGTCTTGGCTGCCCCTCTTCCACAGCTCTTGCTGTGGTCTGGAAGGGCAGTGGAGGATGGCTCAGGTGATTGGGCCCCTGCACCCTCATGGGAGACTGGGAGGAAGCACCTGGCTCCTGGCTTCGGATTGGTGTATCTCCGGCCATAGCGGCCATTTGGGGAGTGAGCCAGTGGAAGGAAGACCTTTCTCTCTGTCTCTCTTTCTCTCTCTCTCTCACTGTCTGTAACTCTACCTGTCAAATAAAAAAAAAAAAGATTAATTTATTTGAAAGGCAGGGTTATAAAGAAAGAGAGGGAAAGGAGATCTTTCATATGTGGTTCGTTCCCCGAATGACCACCATGGCTAGGGCAGGGCCAGGCCAAACACCAGAGCCTGAAACTCTGCCATCTGGGTCCCCCATGTGGATGGCAGGGACCCAAGCACTTGGGCCATCTGCTGCTGCTGTCCCAGGCTTATTGTCTGGGAGCTCAATTGGAAGTAGAGCAGTTGGGACACAAACTGGTACTCAAATGGTATGCCAGTGGCGAAGGCAGCAGCTTTACCCACAACATCTCAGTGCCGGCCCTGGGAATCGTATATCTTAAGATATCTAGTTACCACAGTTTAACAGCTGTTTGCCTGATTTTTATAACAAGTCTCCATCTAACTGAATAAGCCAGTTTTGAAATACTCATTTATTGGAAGAAAAATTGTAAGAATTGTAAAAAATTTTTCTAGGTTATGTAATGTTGCATTTGCTTATTTATTATAAAACAATCACACTTTTTGTTCTGTGTGTTAGTAACTGCAATTACATTGACAGTGTGTTTATTATCACTGTGATCTCTGTATCTAAAACTTTCTCGCCATCCCCAACAAAACTCTATACCCATTAAATAATAACTCCTTTCTCCTCTCCCACAGACCCTGATAGCCTCTGTTCTACTTTCTAGGTTTGCTTATTCAGATACCCCATATAAGAGGAATCATATATTTGTCCATCTATGTCTGGCTTATTTTTTTTTTTTTTTTAAATTAGTGATTGTGAACTCTACATATGGTAGACTTTTCTTAAATGTGAACTTAATTGAGTATAATTCATCAGCATCCACATGTTTATATAATTGTTATGTCCATATAATAACAATGAATTAGTATACTTAAAATCACACTTGTACACAATACCCTTTAAATGTACATATATTGTCTCTCTTCACCGTTCCATTTGAACAAGTAGAATCAATATAATAGGGGCCGGCACCATGGTGTGGTGGGTAAAGCTGCCGCCTGCAGAGCTGGCATCCCATATGAGCGATGGTTCTAGTCCCAGCTGTTCCACTTCTGATCCAGTTCTCTGCTATGGCCTGGGAAAGCAGTAGAAGATAGCCCAAGTCCTTGGGCCCCTGCACCTGCATTGGAAACCAGAAGAAGCTCCTGGCTCCTGGCTTCAAATCAGCACAGCTCTGGCCATTGTGGCCAATTGGAGAGTGAACCAGAGGATGGAAGAACTCTCTCTCTCTGCCTTTCTTTCTCTCTCTGTGTATAACTTTGGCTTTCAAATAAATAAATAAATAAATAAATATTAAAAATGAGAATTGATGTAGTAGAATTCAGCCTCTATAGTTAAATTGCTAGACTCATACCCATTTGCTTAGGAATCTAGAGGCCTAAGCAGAGGACTCCATGGCTACAATAATGATTTCTACCAAACTACTTTTTAAACATTATTTATTGAAAGGCAGAGTTACAGAGAGAGGGAGAGATGGAAAGAAAGATTTTCCATTTGCTGGTTAACTCCCCAGATGGCTGCAATTGAGCCAGGTTGAAGCATGGAACCAGGAGCTTCATCCAAGGATATAAGGATATAAGGATCCAAATAATTAGGCCATATTAGACTGCTTTTCAAAAGCCATTAGCAGAGAGCTGGATTAGAAGTGGAGCAACTAGGACACTAATTGGCATTCATATGGGATGCTGGCATCTCAGGTATCAGTTTTCCCACTACACATCAATGCTGACCCCTTTACCAAACTTTTTAGGAGGAGCTAATATGAGGCCACTTGTTCTCAAAGTATTCCAAAAATAGAAAAAAAGTAACCTTTCAAACTTATGGCACTAGGCACATTTTACTATAATTCTATGCTCAGACAAGTGCATTGGGAAAAAAAAGGTAAAAATAAATGGTAGGTTAATATCCCTATGAACATATTGCAAACAATCTTGAACAAAATACTAGCAAATAAATTCAACAAAATATCAAGAAAAAAACCAACATTCATTCTGACAAACTGAAATTTACTATAGGGATTTAGAGATGACTCAACAAATGCAAATCAATACATGTAGTATATTAGAACAAAAACAATGGCATATGCAACAGAATGGAATTCTCAGAATGAAATAATATACATCTACAAATTACTTACCTTTGACAAAGATTGAAAAACACTTCCTGGAGAAACAAGAGACTCTTGAATAGATGGTATTGGGAAAATGGGATTTCACATGCAGAAGTTTGAAACAAGACCTTTATCTTATACCCTATAGAGAACACAACCCAAAGTGGATCAAAGATACAAATGTCAGAGCTGACATTATGAAACAACTAGAGAAAAGCATTTGGAAAATATCCAAAAATTGAGTTAGGCAATTTTTTTTAGATTAAAAAACTCAAAAGCACAGACTAGAGAAACTAATGATATTAGCTAACAGTGTGATTGATCACAATGCACTAGAAGTACTATCCATGAGTTCTCACAAACACTCTGTGCAGTAACTTCAGCTATCAAATTATTGTACAGATAAGGGCACTGACTTATCCAGGTTCACCTAAAATAAACATTTCTTCCTCATTGCCTTTTCTGATTCCCAAAAGCAACTTGTAGTTTGGGACCATTGTTTACCTTCTCTCCCTTATTTTTCCCTTTATCTGACAAAAGCTCATGGTAGTAGACACTCAGTTTTTACTGCTGGAGAAATCTTTGAGTATTACTTTTGTTTTATTAGAAATGGTTTAAACATTAGGAAGAAATAAGATGCTGGAACTCCAGCTTCCTACTTGTTTCTTTTTTTTTTTTCTTCTTTTTTTTTCTTTTATTTATTTTTTTTTCTTTTCTTTTATTTATTTTTTTTTTCTTTTATTTATTTTTTTTTCTTTTCTTTTATTTATTTTTTTTTCTTTTTGACAGGCAGAGTGGATAGTGAGAGAGAGACAGAGAGAAAGGTCTTCCTTCCGTTGGTTCACCCTCCAATGGCTGCCGCGGCCGGCGCACTGCGCTGATCTGAAGCCAGGAGCCAGGTGCTTCTCCTGGTCTCCCATGCGGGTGCAGGGCCCAAGCACTTGGGCCATCCTCCACTGCACTCCCAGGCCATAGCAGAGAGCTGGCCTGGAAGAGGGACAACCCAACAGGGACAGAATCCGGCACCCCGACCGGGACGAGAACCCGGTTTGCTGGCGCCGCTAGGTGGAGGATTAGCCTGTTGAGCCACAGTGCTGGCCCCTACTTGTTCTAAACCCACTTTATATGTGAAATTTCTTCACCAGTTCTAGGGGCACATATTGACTTCCACAGTTATGTGAGGTAAGGTCTGTTTGATATCTTGCACAATTCTTGTGTAACCCTTGTCTCATGTTTCAATATTTCCATACCAAATTGTAAAGACCTTGTTGCTAACCATCTGCTAGGAGGTTACAAGGATCATTCCAGGCCTAGATTAAAAGTTTATAGTATTTGGTGACCCCAGAGGTTATCTGGAATTGTCAGTGATTAGGAGTGACTCCAAGGGTTCAATGATACAAAAAAATAACTTGATGGAAATGAGATCAGAATCATACCAGTTAGTTTTCCAGAGCTGACCTCCTCAATGCACTCTGGTTATAGAAAATTTTGCAACATCTCCTGAGATGTCTTTACTGGATTTTATTTTTCTTGCCCTGGTTAATATTAAAATACTATTTTTTTTGTAAAATACAATCACTTCAGTAAAAGAGATGTTGCTTTAGGGCAGTAAGTAAGATTTTTTTTCATCATTTAATTTGTTAACCTCAATAACAGCTCAATAACAGATATGCAGAATCTTCACTGATTATGAAATGCACCAGAACCATACACATAGTATGATGATGCAATTCTCTAAACTGCTGTGTTTGTATCAGAATCATAGTAGCAATTTATTTCTATTTTTCTATCAGAAACTGATACTCAATGTTTTATGACCCAGAGAAATATTGGAAGAAGTAGACAGCTTGCATTGGGAGATAGCAAATTTCTTATAAAAATACTTAATGTATTATAAATAATGCCTATTTACCTTTATTTTTACCGGATAAAAAAAAGTACTTCACAATATCAAGCTATAAAATCACCATTAAAAAATCATCCCTGATTATTGGTTGATTTTTTTATAATTACTATAAAATGTTTCTAACTGACAAATAATAACTGGCTTTTTCACCAAGTAAAATGTAATGTGTTGATCTACAACTACATTGTGCACTATTTAATCATGAGGAACATCATATCCACACCTCTGTAATTTTTTTATAAGAAGAATAAAATGTTTCTACACTTTCAGGGCCCATGGGTTACATGACGGAAGCAAAGAGTGGATTGACTGGCCTGCAAAGGGATATGAAGAGTTGTTTGTTAATTTACCTCTAGTTTGTGCCTGTGCTGTTGGATATCTGGGTTCACGTATGTGAGGAGGAGCATAACCTGGTTCATCTGAAGGCTATTCATAATGCCAGCATTTGTCATTTGTGGGGGGCTACACCCACTATTTGCTCCCAGTCATTTAAACTCATTCACAATTGTATCCTTATGTCTGTAAGTTATTGACTTCACCTTCTCACAATGTGTGGGGGGTTGTCTGAATGACAAATATGAACAGAAGCCATGGCTTCTAAGAGTTGGTGACCTGAGCCACTCATAACTTCCTGGGGAGCTTTTAAAGCATGGTAACACCTTGGTTTTACAACAGTTCAAAAGAATATCCACCTATTGAATGGAACACAGCTTTAGGTAAAAGGATCTACATGAATTAACCCATAGATTTTCTTTTTCTTTTCTTTTTTTTCTTTGTATTGTACTTATTTGTCTTGTATGCTAGATACAAGGCCAGACTCTCAGTACATAGAACTCAGAAGTCATACCACATACACACAGACAAATGATCTCGACTAGTTCTTTTTACGTACATTGCAATGAGAATAGTATTTTCAATAAATACTTTAATATATGTAAATGCTGAATTCAATATATAAAATTATACCTCAAATTATAAAACAGAATAAAAAATCAGGGAAACATGTCAATACATTTGTGTAGGCCATGATGTTTGAAGACATTAGAAATACAGGCAAATAAACAAACTTGGCAGTTATGATTATAATAGACTCAGGTATTCTGCACAGAGAGGAAACCATCCATAGACTGAATAAACACCTGGCAGAATGGGATAAAATATTTGCAAGCTACTTCTCCAACAAATGACTCAAATCCAGCATGTATTAGATACTCAGAAAAAACCCACAGATTAATAGCCACAAAACCAATCCATTTAGTAATGGACAAAGGAACTCAATAACAGCTCTCAAAAGAAGAAAGAAGAATGACCAATAAGTTTAATAAAAACTTCTGAATATCACTAGCCACAGGGAAAGGCAAATTTAATCACAATGAGATACCTTCTCACTCTTGTCGGAATGGCTATTACAGAAAAAAACACACAAAAGACAAGAAATATTTGTGAGTATGTGGAAAATGGGAACTTTCATTCAGGTTATAGGTATGTAATTCATAGAGTATGTGTGCAAAATACTGTGGAAATTTCTTTAAAAACCTAGAAATAAAACATCCATATGACCTAGAAATCCCACTACTGAGTATACATCCAAAAGACATGGAAACTTGGTATCAAAGTGACACCTGATCCACTATTTTATTTGTACCATGGTTCACAATAGCCAAGGTGTGGAATATAACAAGCTGTCCATCACCAGATGAACGGATAAAGAAAATCTCACGTGTTCACACACACACACACACACACACAGAGCAAAACACTATGCAGCCATAAAATGATTAAAATTCTCTCAGTGCAGCATAATTCATGGACTGGAAGACATGGCATTAAGTAAAATAAGGCAGACAGAAAAAGATAAACACCAAACATTCTTTTTACATGTGGGAGCTAAATAATGCCATAGTCTGAACATATAATGGTGACGATTGGAGGTTTGGGGCATTGGGAGAATAGAGTTTGGATTAAAAAATAGGACATGTTGAACATATTTCATTAATTGTGACAAATACATCATAGGAATATCTGATATTAATAATAGAGGAAGTTTGGTGTAAAGTAAATGCAAACTCATTGACTATTTCACAATTTTGTTAATTTAAAAATATTCTGAAATTTAAAAAAATTGATTTTATAATCATCGGTTTAAAGTGAGTGCTTCATTAGGATGTAAAGTAAATGGATTTTAAATATTTCATCACATTTGTGTAAAAATTAAAGGTTGATAACTAAAGCAAAGGCAACAAGACCAAAATTAGACAAGCGGAATACTTTAAACTTAAAACCTGATGTGAGGCAGGGCGGGTGAGGCTGCGGAAGAGGAGCATGGGGGCCCAGCCATGGGGACAGCATGCTTTTGTGTGCAGCGCTCTGCTGCCCCTACCCCTGCCGGGAACCACAGAAACCCACACTTACCCTGTCTGCCCCGTGCCCGAGCTCCAGGACATAAACCTGGATCATCCCCTAGAGGGTCACACATTGGCCCATTCACACCTTAGCCACTGAGAGCTTTGAGCTTTTGCAATAATCGCTCGTGCGCATTCTGTTGTTGGAACCTGCCCAAACTCCTCCTAGGTAGCCATTGGTATCCTCAGTTGGCAAATGGCCAAAGAGAAGCTCAAGAAATCCGGGGGCTTCTCTCAAGACACCAGCTCACCAGAGCAAAGGGAGACGAGACAGCATCCAGAGGCCATGCTCAGCACGGAGCCCACACTCAGAGGGGAGAAGGGGGAGCAGGTGGTGGCACGGAGAGGACCACGGGGGCCAGAGTCTTCCCCACCCAGAAAAAAAAAAATAAAACCTGATGTGTATTCAATGAGGGTCAATAGAATGAAAAGGCAGCCAATATAATGGGAGAAAGTGTTTGCACAACATATTTAAAAAGGGGTTCATATCCAGAATATAAAAAGACTGTCTCTAAAGCAATAAAAACCTACAAATAATATAATTAAAATAAACATGCTACTGAATATATAATTACAAAGATGACACACAAATGGCCTACAGTATATAAAGAAATGCTCGATGTCATAGCATCAGTAATTATTGGAGAAGTGCAAATCAAAATCATGATGGAATATCACTTCAAACTCATCAAACCCACTAGGTTGGTTACTCAAAACACCAGAATATCATAAGTACACAGTGACTCCTGTTGCTGATTTAACAATTTGACACTCTTGTTTATGGCGTCAGTAATCTCCCTAGGCTCTAGTCATGAGTTGCCAAGGCTATAGAAGCCTTTAGAGTTCACCGACTTCGAAATTATTCCGATAGGGTCATAGTCAAAGTGGAAGTTCTCTCCTCCCTTCAGAGAAAGGTACCTCCTTCTTTGATGGCCTCGTTCTTTCCACTGGGATCTCACTCACAGAGATCTTTCATTTAGGTCTTCTTCTTTTTTTTTTTTTTTCCCATGGTGTCTTGGCTTTCCATGCCTACAATACTCTCATGGGCTCTTCAGCCAGATCCGAATGCCTTAAGGGCTGATTCTGAGGCCAGAGTGTTATTTAGGACATCTGCCATTCTATGAGTCTGCTGTGTCTCTCACTTCTCATGTTGGATCCTTCTCTCCCTTTTTGGTTCTATCAGTTAGTATTAGCAGACACTAGTCTTGTTTGTGTGATCCCTTTGACTCTTAGACCTATCAATGTGCTCAATTGTGAGCTGGAGATGATCACTTGGACTAGTGAGATGGCATTGGTACATGCCACCTTGATGGGATTGTATTGGAACCCCCTGGCACGTTTCTAACTCCACCATTTGGGGCAAGTACAATTGAGCCTGCCCCAAATAATGTACATACATCATTGTTAGTTTTTTTCTACACTCACAAATATACTAGCAATAGTAACGTTGCAGGAGTCCTGTAATTCTTGCTGTTTGGGTTTGTGCCCCATGGACAGCAAGATTGAGGTGCACAGACAAACAAGGTTCACAAAGGGTTTAACAGGAAGGAAGGTTTACCTAGCAAAAAGAAAAGCAAAGTTTTATTGAAGCATGGGAAAGCTTCCAAGGTGGGAGGGGTTTCTCAATAGGAATCCTTTAGGAAAAATTGGCTCGGGCTTTAAATACATTGGGGTAGGAGAAGTTTGTACAGAGTTTTGCAAACCTCTCAGTCACTGATGACCTCCTTGCTGGGAGTCAGTATTTGGATTTATACAGCTCCAGCTGTAAAGTCATCTTGTTTTGCTTTTAGTTTTTCTATCTTGGTTTTGAATAGAGGCATTGAGTTCCAGGCATGTCCTTTTCTAGGTCAGGCTTGCATTTGCTATGTCAGCTGCGTCAACCTCTGCATGTCAGGCGTGAGTCACTTGAGCCCCTTGTAACTGGCTACACACCTCAGACCTCAGCTGTCTCTTGTCTGTGTCAACAACAGGATCTCTACCATTTTTCATACAATTTTTCATTGTCAAAGGTGTTTTCAAACATTGCCATATTTATTTATTTTTCAATTAAAATTCCCAGTGTCAGTTGGAATACTGAATATGCCTTCTGTTTATACCAATAACAGGGTATCTAACTTTTTTTAACATACAAGTTTTCATTATGTATGTGTTTCTAAACAGTACCATGTTTATTTCTATCATCACTTAGAATTCACACTGGAAGGAGTATATATTTATATATATGTTTATAGGCCCTGTCTCAAATTCTGTAACATGAGAGAATCCAGAAAGTTATGTCTTGTTTGTTGTCAATTTTCCTCATCTGTGGGACTTTCCCTCTGCACTCTTCCTTTGATTTTCAATCTCTTCTTTTTCTATAAAGTCCACATCCTAAGAGTTGAACCCTCCATATTTCAAAACATTCCCAAAGAGACTCTCAAGTGTAACTGATTATGATCTATTACTTCTCCAAGCCATGGTTGCTTTCCAGTGAGAAGGATGAGACCTATGTCAGGCATACCTATTATAATGCTGAGATAAAGAAAAGAAAAAAGGAAGTACTTCTTATGAATTCATTTTTAGGATTATTTTCTAGTATAAGAATCCTTTCAACCTACTAGGAAAAATATTAATTCTACTTCCATATAAAGTAAAGGCATTCTGATATCAGCAGGGAAGTGATTCTGATCATACACATTGCTCAACTTCAAAGGCATTAAGAAATGAGTAAATATAGAGATCGACATCCAGCTGAAGGTGTTCAGAGACATTACCAAGGCTCATTGGATCAACTGAGGTTGCTGGAAAGTGAAGCAGATCTGCAAACATAAGAGAATTTAATTGGGGATTAAAACTTGAGTCCGTTTTGTTGGTTTTATTCACCTAATACGGATAAGCAGTGTGAAATTTCTACTCAGAATCTCCATGTGTGCCTACAATGCACATCTCACAAAATTCTCAATCAAAATCTCATAATCATCCAGCCATGTTTTCTGCTTCACTTTTGCCATCCTTGGCAGTTTTTGACTATGCCATTCCTTTTACACAGCTTGGATGTTTGAAATCCTGTTTTTGCTTTTATTTTTTAAAAGTCCACATATCATCTTTATGCAAGGCTTGCCACATTCACCTTCAAAATGCAACAAAAACTTGTCTGGCTAGTGCCGTGGCTCACTTGGTTAATCCTCCGCCTGTGGTGCCGGCATCCCATATGGGCACTGGGTTCTAGTCCCGGTTGCTCCTCTTCCAGTCCAGCTCTCTGCTGTGGCCCGGGAAGGCAGTGGAGGATGGCCCAGGTGTTTGCCCTCCTGCATCCACATGGGAGACCAAGAAGCACCTGGCTCCTTGCCTCAGATCGGCGCAGCGCCGGCTGTAACGCCTGTTTGGGGAGTGAACCAACGGCAGAAAGACCTTTCTCTCTGTTTCTCACTCTCTCACTGTCTATGTGTCTCACCTGTCAAATAAAAAAAAAATAATAAAAAATTTGAAAAAAACTTGTTATCAAGTGTTTGTGGCAGAGTCTTTTTTTTTTTTTTTTGACAGGCAGAGTTAGACAGTGAGAGAGAGTCAGAGACAGAGAGAAAGGTCTTCCTTTTTCTGTGGTTCACCCCCCAAATGGCCGCTATGGCAGGTGCGTTGTGGCCAGCGCTCTGCTCTGATCCGAAGCAAGGAGCCGGGTGCTTCCTCTTGGTCTCCCATGCAGGTGCAGGGCCCAAGAACCTGGGCCATCCTCCACTGCCTTCCCGGGCAACAGCAGAGAGCTGGACTGGGAGAGGAGCAACCGGGACTAGAATCCGGGGTACCGGCGCTGCAATGGAGGATTAGCCTAGTGAGCCGCGGCGCCGGCCATGTGGCGGAGTCTTAAGTGTGTTGACTTTGGCCTACTAGAAGAACAGAGTAAGTAATTAAGGACACAGTAATTATTCTATATATATATATATAATATACATAAATATATATATATTTATGTTGATGATGGACAGAGTGACATTAGAGGCAAAATAATATTGATAAAAATTGCTTATCTTTAGTGGCAGTGGGAAATCAATAATGGAGAGGTCAAAATTGTCTAATTGACATTTTTCAAGTGATCATTGCAAGATCAGATGGAATTGCATTGTTTAATTGAAAGTGAACACACTATAATACTATTATAATAAAAACAGCATATAAATGATGTAAAAATGGATGTTTCCATCAACAGAACAGAATAGAATCCTCAGAATTAAATACACACATCTACAAACAACGAATCTTTGACAAAGATTGAAAAACACTTACTGGAGAAATGAGATTATCTTCAATAATTGGTTTTGGGAAAGTGGGATTTCCACATGCAGAGGTCTGAAACAAAACCTTTACCTTACACCCTATAGAAAACATAATCCCGATGGGATCAAAGATACAAACGTAACAGCTGATATTATGAAACAACCTTGAGAAAAGCATCTGAAAAACATTCAAAGTTGTTAGGAAATTATGTTTTGATTAAAAACCTCAAAAACACAGACAACAGAAACTAATGATATTAGCTAACAGTGTAATTGATAAGAATGCATTAGAAAGGGCTATTCATCAGTTCTTATAAAATCTCTGTGTAATAACTTCAACTATCAAATTAGTTTACAGATAACAGCCCTGACTTATATAAGTTGACCTGAAATAAACACTTCTTCCTCTTTGCCTTTTCTGATTGCCAAGATGCAATTTTCAGTTTGGGACCTTTGCTCAGCTTCTCTTCCTTATCTTTCCTTAATCTGACAATAGGTCATGGTAGATACTGCACTGTCAGTGTTTACTGCAGGAGAAATCTTTATGTGTTACTTTTGCTTTATATAGAGATGGTTTAATACTAGGAAGAAAGGTGATGTTAGACCTCTAGCTTCTTACCTGTTTCTAAAGCCCCTTTATGCATGAAATTTCCCACCTATTCTAGGGACACATATTGACTCCCACAGTTATGTAGGAGAACAGCTAAGGTCTGTTTGATATCTTGACAATGCTTATGCAGCTCTTGTCTCATGTCTCAATATTTTCATACCAAACTGTAAAGACTTTGTTGACAGCCATCAGCTTGGAGGTTCCAAGGATCACTCCATCCCTAGATTAGAGATTTATAGTATTTGGTGTCCCCAGCGATTATTATTAGTGTGATGTGTTGAAATTCATCACCAAATAAATTTTACTTTAATCTGTAAACACTCATTCTTCTATTTTCTTCTCTGAAAAGGTTTTTTAATGAGTAAACTTTCAAGACTTCTGAAATTAGTACTGCTTTCTTTGAAGAATACAGGTGAAACTTTTTTACTTAATTTATGAATTCTTACATGTGCATGTTTAGGGAAGAGAATGTTGTCAAACAAGGCTACTAACATAAATAGGAAGCAACTCGCATGTGTTTCAGTTTAAGCTAAATTTTTCCAAAGTCTCCATAATCCAAGACTACTTTTTCCAGAAAGTCTATTAAGCATAAATCAATCATGTATGAATATGGGACTTTTGTTGTACATTACAGTTACTGAGATTACTTATTAACTTACTTGTCTAAAATCGTGGAAGGCAAATTATCTTAATGACCTTAGATATAAACAGACATGCTGGTGAATGAAGATGACTGCTGCCTAGGACCATAGGTTGTTGAAAATGCCTTAAATCTGATAAGAATTGAAGTTTGAGAGAAGTATGTGTCATTTTACAAACACTGAATTAGGCTACATTGGTGATTCCCATAGTGCATGTTCATAGATAGTAGGGCAATAGAAGCTAATGCCTTTCCTACACTCCTCATCAGAAAATAAACGGAGGCAACACATTTCCAAAGCCACTTACATATTCGCTGGATAACAGCGAAGATTTTTGTTCAGGCCATCCAGAGTTTTCATGTCCTCTGAAGACAACTGAAATTCAAACACCTGTTAGAGAAGTACAATATTTGGTTATTTTTACACTGAATATTTGTCAATCTGGAAAACCCTGAAAAGTTTCCATTTTGAGACATGAAGCAATTCATTCATCAATAAACACTGGGTGTTGGGTGGAATGTAAACTAGTATACCATGATGAAATATAGTATGGCAATTCCTCAGAAATCTGAGAATATTTCCACTTCCCACCCACCCATTCCATTCCCGGTAAAAAATAAATAAAAGTGCAATACTAATTATAATATATTGAAACCTCACAACATTACAGATAAAAAGAGGTCTCAACATTAATTAGCTGTAGCAGGAAGCTGACATTAGTTAAAGAAGATAAGGCCATGAAATTATAAGATCTAGAAGATTCTAAAGGTAAACATTGAAATATATGAGATTATTTAGTAAAGTTCCTTGACACAGTTGCATGCTTTTATATCATCAGTGATTAAAAAAAATAGAAAATGTTGACATTTTGAAAAAGAAAAAGCTATTTTTAAAGGTTGTCTTGAGATTAATGGAGATCATTTTGCAATTCCAGATGGCAGAATAGGGAGGGAGCCTACTGATCCAGTCCAGGAGAAGAGAGTTTAATAAACGTGGAGATAATGTAGTCTCAGGGAAGAGTTAGGGAAAAAATGGCAGAGGAAACTCTTCTGTAATTAGAGGGACATGGTGGACCTACGTAGAGGGCATGGGCACCCAGGGCTCCAGCAGCCGAGAGCCTCCACACCAGTGCCGAAAAGAGAGGTGAAATGAGACTGCAGTAACCCGAGACACAGGTGGAAAAACAGCAGGAAAAGCCTAGAGGGAACGAGCCTTGAGCCCCATGGGAGAAAGTACACCAGCCTAACTAGAGGAGAGAAAAAATAAAAGGGATGATACAGACACGATTCTCTCTCTCCAATCACCATACAAGCCTTTGTAAGGTGATTGGAGAGAGTGCAGGTTCCATTTCGGACATACGTACCAGCTGTGCCAGCTCAGGGCTGTACCTGGCAATCAGCCAAACAGAAAAACCTGACTCTGGTGGGGAGTAATAACAGGAGACTAAGACCTAGTGAATGTGTGGAGCTTCTGAACTGGGGCTTTAAAAAAAATACAACTGAGGGTGAATGGGAGAAATCATGGTGTGGCTTAGACTTGAGTAGTCTCTGTGGGAGATGCCACAAGCTCGAGTGGCCCTGGATACCCAGTGAGAGACATTGCAGGGGAATCTGAACTTACACTGAAGACTGCACAGATCCATTGTGTGGTCCTTGGGGCAGAGCAGACAAATATTATACCCACTGGGGCTAATACTCAGACACTGATCATCATCAAGAAGAGCTCAGCTGAGGGCAATTACTTCCTTTCGGATTGAAAAATGAGAGAGAGAAGATTTCCCACACCAAACCTGGGTGTGTCACCTAAGGCACACCCTTAACCCTGAAGAACTGAACAGAGCTCTCTGGCCCCACCCACCACAAGCCTCTAGAGATTCACTGAGAGCAAACTTATCTATAGAGTCATAGTGCAATGACAAAAATCTAAAAAATATGTTTGGGAATCTATAGGACACTATTAAAATACCCAACATTCAGGTTCTAGGAGTTCCTGAAGGCATGGAGAGAGAAAGGATTAGGTCTTTTTAGTGAGATACTAGGAGAAAACTTCCCAGGTTTGGAGAAAGAAAGAGACTTCCAAGTACAGGAAGCACACAGAACTCCCAATAGACATGACCAGAAAACATATAAAGGCAGCTCGATGGGTTGCCTTTAGTCCTGAAGATGCTCAAGTCCTGCAGTAGGAAGGTGGGGCTAGAATAAGAGCCCAAGACTCTCAGGGAGGTGGAATACAGAAGATGAGGTGCTGGAGGTCTCTCTATGACTCTTCAATATATCATGTTGACTTACCACATGGGTCCCTTTTTTTTTGTAACCTAGAAACCTTTTATTTAAGGTATACAAATCTCATGCATTACATATATACAACTTTAGAAACATGGTGATTCTTCCCACCCTACCCTCCCTCCCGCCTGCATTCCCACCATTCTTCCTACCCTCACTCCTTATCCCATTCCTATTTTATACAAAGATCTATTTTCAATTAAATTTATACTCACAAGATTAACCCCACACTAAGTATAGTTCAACAAATAGTATGGAAAAAAAACTGTTCCTCAACAATCAAGACAAGGGCTGTTCAATATCATTGCATCTCAAAATGTAAATTTTACTCCTATAGATTATCTTTTAGGTACTCTATTAGTTATCACAGATCAAGCTAACATATGGTATATGTCTTTTGGGGCCTGGCTTATTTCACTGAGTATAATGGTTTCCAGTTGCATCCACTTTGTTGCTACAAATAGGATTTCATTTTTTTACCACTATATAGTATTCTATGGTGTACACATACCATAATTTCTTTATCCAATCTTCAGTTGATGGACATCTGAGTTGATTCCATATCTTAGCTATTGTGAATTGAGCTGCAATGTACGTGCAGGTACAGATCACTCTTTCAAATGCTGATTTTATTTCCCTTGGATAAATTATCGGGCGTGAGATGGCTGGGTCATATGGTAGATTTGTATTAATATTTCTGAGGTATTTCCATACTATCTTTTTTTTAAATTGTTATTTGACAGACAGTGAGAGAGAGACAGAGAGAAGGGTCTTCCTTCCGTTGGTTCACTCCCCTAATGGCCACCACAGCCGGCACTGTGCTGATCCGAAGCCAGGAGCTGAGTATTTCCTCCCGGTTTCCCATGTGGGTGCAGGGAC
This sequence comes from Lepus europaeus, assembly GCF_033115175.1. Lineage (NCBI taxonomy): Eukaryota > Metazoa > Chordata > Mammalia > Lagomorpha > Leporidae > Lepus > Lepus europaeus. Next base: position 75,549,109 of record NC_084840.1, on the reverse strand, counting down.
CCACGCACCCGGGCCATCCTCCACTGCCCTCCCTGGCCACAGAAGAGAGCTGGACTGGAAGAGGAGCAACCAGGACTAGAACCCGGGGTGCCGGTACCGCAGGTGGAGGATTAGCCAAGTGAGCCACAGCGCCAGCTCCATACTATCTTAAAACTTCCACATCTGTGGAAAAACATGCAGTATTTGTCTTGGTGTTTTGGCTTATTTTGCTTAACATGCTGTCTTCCAGTTCCATCCATTTTGCTGCAAACAGGATTTTATTCTCTTTGTATTATATTCCATTGTGTATATATGTGACATTTTCTTTATCTCACTTTGTATTTTAAGTGAGTATATATGTTAAACTTAAGGGTAAGCACTAAACACATATAAAGAAGATGAAAAGAAACTAAAGGTAGAATGATTGAAAAAGAACAAACAAAATTAATTCTTCAAAGGCAATGCGATTTTCTATATGCACAATTCAAGAGAAGACTAAGTAGTCATGGCTCCATTTATAAGAATTTTCTAGAACAGGAAACATTACAGAGACATAAACAAAGTAATGGTTTTCTGGTGTCAGGTGTGAGAGTAGGGAATGATCAAAAATAGAAACTAGGAAACATTTGGGAATGACAGGTATTTTCTAAAACTGGACTGTGATTATCTTCTCACAATTATATAATTTTCTAAAAGTCTTCAAACTGTATACTATAAATGCATAAATTTATACTATACAAATTATACCTCAATAAAAATATTTAAAATGAAATTATACATATATTCCTATATACCAGTAACTATATTTTTTTAAAAATGTGAGTTTTTAAAACAGATTTATTTATTTATTTATTTATTTGAAAGACAGAATGACAGAGAGCAAGAGAGACAGATCTTCTATCTGCTGGTTTACTTCCCAAAGGTTCACAATAGCCAGGACTTGGCTAGGCCTAACCCTGGTAGCCAGGAATTCCATCTGGGTCTTCCACATTAGTGGCAGGGACCCCAGTACTTGGGCCATCATCCACTGCTTTCCCAGGTGCGTTAGCAGGAAGCTGAAGCAGAAGAAGAGCAGCTGGGACATGAACCAGCACTCTGCTATGTGATGTCAGCATCTCAAGCAGTGGGTTCATCCACTGTACCACAATACTGGGACCCTGAATGTGATTTTAAAAAAAAAATTATGCCATTTACAATCGTGAGAAAACCAATAAAAATGGTTTTCAATAGTGAGGGATACAATGCCTACAATACTCAATGCAATCTACAAATTCAATACAATCAATGATATTCTTTTTTATAAAAAGGTTTATTTATTTTTTATCTGAAAGGCAGAGTCACAGAAAATGAGAGAGGGAGAGACACACAGGGAGAGATCTTCCACCCACTGGTCACTCCCCAAATGGCAGCAATGGTTGGAGGTAGGCCAGACTGAAGCCAGGAGGCAAGAGCTTCTTCCAGAGCTTCCATGTGGCTACAGGGGCCCAAGCACTTGGGCCATTCTCTGCAGATTTCCCAGGCACATTAGCAGGGAGTTGGATCAGAAGTGGAGCAGCCAGGATTCAAATCGGTGCCCATATGGGATGCATTTGTTGTGGGCAACAGCTTAACCCATTACCCCCAGTACTGGCCCCATCAATGATATTCTTCACACAGATAAAAAGCAATCATAAAAATTCATATGGAACCACAAAATACCCCAACTAGCCAAAGCAATCTTGAGCAGAAAGGACAACACACTGCCAACTTCAAAATATACTCAAAAGTCGTACGAATTAAAACACATTTCTTTTTTTTTTAAAGATTTATTTATTTGTTTGAAAGCCAGAGTTAGAGAGGCAGAGGCAGAGAGAGAGGTCTTCCATCAACTGGTTCACTCCCCAGTTAGCCTCAATGGCCAGAGCTGCACCAATCTGAAGCCAGGGACTAGGAGCTTCTTCCAGGTCTCCCATGTGGGTGCTGGGGCCTCAGAACTTGGGCCATCTTTTACTGCTTTCTCAGGCCATAGCAGAGAGCTGGATCAGAAGTGGAGCAGCTGAGACTTGAATGGGAGCCCATATGGGAAGCCAGCACTGCGGGCAGCGGCTTTACTTGCTATGCCACAGCGCCGGTTTCTAAAACACATTTCTGATATAAAAACTGACACATGTACAAATGGTACAGGACAGAGAGCTCAAAAATAAGTTTGGGCATTACAGGGAATTAATTTTTAATAAAGATTCCAAGAATACACAAGGGAAAAAGGAAAGTTTCTTCAATAAGTAGTGTTAGGCCAAGAGGGTAACCACATTCAAAAGAATGGAATTAATTCCTTATCTCATATCATACAAATATCAACTCAAAATAAAGAGTTAAACAAGACCTGAAATCGTAAACTTCTAGAAAAAAACATGGGGGAACATGCCATGACATGAGTCTAGGCAATGGTTTTGTGGATGTGAACCCAAAAGCAGAGACATCAAAGCAAAAATAACACAAAGGGGATTGCATAAAACTCAAAGATTCTTTACAGCCAAAGAAACAAGAGTGAAGAGATAACCTACAGAATAGGAGAAAATATTTGCAAGCAATATGTCTGATAAAGAATGTCAAAAACATGTTAAGGAGATTATAGAAAACAAGCAGCTTAATTGAAAATTTGGCAAAGGAACTAAACAGAACTTTTTTTTTTTTTGATATGCAGAGTTAGACTGAGAGAGAGACAGACAGAGAGAAAGGTCTTCCTTTTCCGTTGGTTCACCCCACAAATGGCCGCTACGGCCGGCGCATCTCGCTGATCCGAAGCCAGGAGCCAGGTGCTTCTCCTGGTCTCCCATGTGGGTGCAGGGCCCAAGCACTTGGGCCATCCTCCACTGCCCTCCCGGGCCACAGCAGAGAGCTGGACTGGAAGAGGAGCAACCCAGACAGAATCTGGCGCCCCAACCGGGACTAGAACCTGGGGTGCCAACGCAGCAGGTGGAAGATTATCCTAGTGAGACACGGCGCGACCCTAAACAAAACTTTCTTAAAACAATACATACAAATGGAAAATATGTATATTAAAAGTACTCAATGTCAATAATTATTAGAGAAATGCAAATAAAAACTATAATGAGATATCATCTCATGTCTGTAGAATGAATTTCATCAAAAAGATAAAATATAAGTGTTGGCTATGATGTGAAGAACCCTTATACCCTGATGTTGGACATGTAAATTAATACAGCTATTAAGGAAAATATAAGAAGTATCTCAAATAGTTAAAAATATAAGAAGTATCTCAAAATAGTTAAAAGAGCAGGCATGTAGTCTAGCAGTTAAGATGCCCATGTCTCACATCAGAGTGTCTGGGTTCAATTCCTGGCTCAGGCTCCTGATACCAGCCTCCTATCAATGCAGATGCTGGGAAGTCAGCTGGTACTGGTTCAAATAATTGGGTTCCTCCCAGCGATATGACAGACCTGGATTACGTTCCCATCTCCTGGATTCAGCTCCAGCCCAGCTCCAGCCAATGAAGATGTGAGGAGTGAAACATTAGATGACAGCTCTCTCACTATGTCTCTCTCTGCCTCTCAAATAGATTTTAAAACTTTTAATTAAAATTAGAACTACCAAATGATCTTTCAGTGGCTCTTCTGGATTCAAAGGAAATGAAATCATTATGTCAGATATATCTCTATTCCCCTGTTCACTACAACAGTATTCACAATAGCCAAGACATGGAATCAACCTATGTGTTTATCATTGGATGAATGATTAAAGAAAATGTGACATATATACACAAGGGAACATTATTCAGCCTTTAGATAAGAGGAAATCCTGTTATTTGCAGCAACTTGTATGATCCTTGTGGGGGTGGGAGGGCTTTATGTTAAGTAAAATAACCCAGGCACAGAAAAGCAAATACTATACGATCTCATTTGTATGTGGAATATAAAAAGGCTGAACTCATAGAAATAGGGAGTCAAGGAGTTGCTGCTGTGGTACAGTGAGTTAAGCCACCATTTATTACACTGTCATCCCATATCCGAGTACCGGTTTGAGTCCCGGTTATTCCACTTCTGATCCAGCTTCCTGCTCAGGTACCTGGAAAGGCATCAGAAGATAGCGCAAGTATTTGGGCCCCTGTTATTCATGTAGGAGACCAGGATGGAGTTTCCGGCTCCTGGATTAAGCCTGGCCTAGACCTGGATATTGTAGACACTTGGGGAATGAACGAGCAGAAGGAAAATCTCTATCTCTGTGTGTGTGTGTTTGTGTGTGTGTCCTTTTCTCTCTGTTGCTCTGCCTTTCAAATAAATCAATAAATCTTAAAAAAGAAAAAAAAGAAGCAAAGAAAGAAATAGAGAGCAGATTAGTAGTTACCAGGATCTAAGAGGAGGGGAGAAGTTAGTCAAAGGATACAAAATTTCAGTTAGGATAAACAATGTCAAGAAATATATTGTGTGGCTGCCATCGTGATGCAGCAAGTTATGAACACTGGTTAGAGTCTCGGCTGCTTCACTTCCGATGTAGCTCCCTGCTAATCCACTTAAGAAAGCAGTGGAAAATGGTCCAAGTGTTTTAACAATACATAAATTAATTGACACGGGAATCTGAAGAGCTTTCATATGTCAGGAGCAGAGGTAATAAAAAAACTACATCACTAGGAATGGTGTTATCTCAAAAAAATATACAATATGTGTGGGAGCTCTCTGTTGTTCTGATATGAGTATAATTCAAAAGTTCATGAAAAACGCAATTAAAAGATAAGCATATTTTGATGTAAAAAGTTTGAAATGCATGCATGTGCAAGGGTCTTCAAAAAGTTCATGCAAATGTGTATTATGAATAAGCTATCCATGGATTTCAAAAATTTTTGCACCAAAGTTAGCTTCTTTTTAATTCTATTTTTCCATAAATTTTTTGAAGTACCTTCCTATAGAAATATTTTCAGAGACACCAGGTTCCTTGCAAGCTGTGCAAGACAGGTCTTTCTGCTATATTCATCCCAAGATAATTCCAGGGTTCTTAGACTGTGAACATTTAATTTAGAAGCCACAGAAAATATTCAAGGTTCATTCGTATAGTTTGTGGTAGAAAGCAGAAATACCATTTTATAAATAAAATAATCACATCTGTCATTATATAAATTAGACATGTTTTTCTGTAACTTAGAAAGTACTCAACCAGTCATACATTGCCACCCCACAGTCTAATGTGTTTCTTGCTGGTATACACATGGGAATTGTCTTCAACAGCCACTGATAGCATGATCTTGGCTAATTAACTCTCTACCTCTGTCTGTCTATGCAACTGGAGTGGTAATTATCTTTTCCTCTTTTGATTGTTGTGAGGCTATTGTTCCCCAATATTTTTAAGTACATATTAAGTACTCAGTGCATAGTTATTATTGTTGCTACTGTCACCACCACTGCTACTACTTTGGACTGTTACTATAATTTATATACACAACCTTATTGTTACTGAAAGTCTGGCCCTTGTCAATGATGCCAAATCAAAATAACTAGGACAGGGGCCAGCACTGTGGCACAGTGGGTTAAGCTGTGTCTTGCAGTGCTGGCATTCCATGTAGATGCTGGTTTGAGTCACAGCTGCCCCACTTCAGATTCAGCTCCCTGCTAATGTGCCTGGGAAAGCAGTGGAAGATGGCCCAAGTCTCTAAGACCCTGCACCCATGTGGGAGACCCAGAAGAAGCTCCCAGATCCTGGCTTCAGCCTAGCCAGACCAAGGCATTGTGGTCATTAGGGGAGTGAATCAGTGGATGAATGTCTCTCTCTCTCTCTCTCTCTCTCTCTCTTTTTCTCTTTTTCTTTCTCTCTCTCTGGGTGTGTATGTGTCTCCTTCTCTTCCTTCTTGCCTTTCCAATAAATAAAAAATCTTTTTAAAAAGTAACAAGGGGGGTTGGTGCAGTGGCATAGTGGGTAAAGCCGCTGCCTGCAGTGCCAACATCCCACATGGGTGCCAGTTTGAGTCCCGGCACGTCTTCTTTTTTTTTTTTTTTTTACAGGCAGAGTGGATAGTGAGAGAGAGAGAGAGACAGAGAGAAAGGTCTTCCTTTTTGCCATTGGTTCACCCTCCAATGGCCGCTGCAGCCAGTGCACCGCGCTGATCCGAAGCCAGGAGCCAGGTGCTTCTCCTGGTCTCCCATGGGGTGCAGGGCCCAAGCACTTGGGCCATCCTCCACTGCACTCCCTGGCCATGGCAGAGAGCTGGCCTGGAAGAGGGGCAACCGGGACAGAATCCAGTGCCCCGACCAGGACTAGAACCCGGTGTGCCGGCGCTGCAAGGTGGAGGATTAGCCTGTTAAGCCACGGCGCCGGCGAGTCCCGGCACTTCTAATCCAGCTTTCTGTTATGGCCTGGGATAGCAGTAGAAGATGGCCTAAGTCCTTGGGCCCCTGCACCTGCATGGGAAACCGGAAGAAGCTGCTGTCTTCTGGCTTCGGATCAACACAGCTCCGGCCGTTGTGGCCAATTGGAGAGTGAAACAGTGGATGGAAGACCTCTCTCTCTCTGCCTCTCCTTCTCTCTGTGTGTAACTCTGACTTTCAGGTAAATAAATAAATCTTTAAAAAAAATAACATGGACAAGTTTGAGGATAAAACAAAAAAGTTTAATTTGAGGATAAAGGAAAGAAGTTTAATTTACAAACAGATGAGGATGATAGCAGAATAGGGTCTCAAGAACTACTATCTTGCTCAGTGAGGACAATCTAGGGCTTTTAGGTTACAAAAGGGAAGTTGGGCTGCTGAGAAAAATACTAATGACAAGTCAGGAGTAGGTAGGTGCTGAAGCTAATTGTGGGTCTGATAAAGTATCATGAATATCAACACAGTTTCTTGTGAAACTTGCTTGGTGGCTTGACTTTATTATTAGAAGGGAATAGCAGCATGAGAACATGACTAGCAGCTACAAATGTTATTTGTCTGAGATCTGAAAGAGGCAAATTATTGAATTAAGAGATTCCAGTGTTTCATTAACCAGGCTGAAGTCCATTCAGCCTGGAGCCCATGCTTGCTGTGTCCTTAGTTACTTGTACTCCTTTACATTTTGTTACAATAAATTCAAACTTCCAGTCGTAATGACTTGGGAGGGCCAGATTACTTTGCAATTGTAGCTGGCTTTCTCAGGGCCAGTTTCTGGAATTCATAAGCAAGTATTATTTATCAACTGTTGAACTGAACAGTCTAGTTAGTCACAGGCTTGGTAGTTATCTTTTCATCATAATAGGAAAAGTAAAAGAAAGATCTATTCCATGCAGTTACATTATAGTGACACATATTTAATTGTTTTCACTTCTCCTCTATTATTAACAATGCTGCCCAAGTATTCTTTTTATTTCCTATCTTGGCTGACCCTTAGTACCTTTACCTAATAGTTTAGTCCAGAGATCTAACCGGGTTACAACCCAGGGCATGGATCATAATACTTCCTTTTGTAAACTGGAAATGCCATTGACTGAAGGCAGAGAAGTATAAACTTGATTTTTAGAAAGATAGAGAAGCAAATCCTAGTATCTGAGAACTGATAAACTTAAATGCAATAATTCACAAAGGATATGATGGTAGGTATATAATTTAAGAACTGTTAGGACAATGGTGATCTTCAGGAGCCAACATACACCTTCTAAGAATAGTCTAGCTAATTATATTTCTAATTTTCCTTAGTTACCTGCTACATACATTGATTGGCATTATAGACATGGGAGCTGAAATACACTCTGATACTTGAGTAGATAAACTGCTTATGAGAAGAAAGAAGGACAGCCTCAGTAGAGAAAGGGCTGGGAGGTTTGGGTAAGATCATAAAGGGTAGCTTTGGCTGAGGTCAGAGGTAGCTTAATTCTATTAGGTCTGTTTCTTTACTCCATAAACCAGGCCCACAGCTGGATCAGAAAGGGAGCCCAGGAGGAAGCCTGGCAAGAACTCCAATTAATACTGTAGAAAGGCATGAGAACCCATGAACTGGCTGTCCATGGCTGCACAGTTGACTCTAGACCTTACTAGCTATAAACAAAAGCTTTTACTGTGAGTGTCCCCCTATCAGGGCAGCAGCCCTTGTGTCTCCTTGAGAATCAGGACCCTCTGGATCCTTGATGGGAACTGGTGTGAAGGTCGCCCTGAGGCACAAAGCCATATAAATATGCCTGGAGTTTTACAGATGTAAAAGTTGTTGCTCATTCAAATTTGAAGCCCTTCTAAGACAATTATGTCTCCCAGAAACTTTGGGGCTGAGGGTATGTTCAGACTCTTCATTGCAAGTAACAGAAACAAACTTCAGGTAGTCTAAGCCACTAGCTCCCAATGGAGATTCTTCCACTGCTCCAGGGTACATCTGGAAATGCCTACAGACACTACTTAGGGGATGGGGTACTACAGGCATCTAGTGTGCAGAGGCCATAGGTGTTGCTAAACAACCTCCAGTACATAGGATAGTCACTACCACAAATAACTTTTCAACACAAAATGTCAACAACATCGGGTTGAGAAATCCTGACCTAAGCCAAAAAACAAATATGCAAGCAAAACAATTTACTGGAAGAATCCTGAGGTGATGCATAGAATCTAAGGAGAAGTTGAATAAAAAAATAAAAACTTTTCACTGCTTATCTATGGTTCAGAGCAATAGAAGAAAGCCACAGACATTTCCAAGTTCTACTGTATATCTGACTTATTTCCTCATTTCCAAGTCTCTCAGAAAAGAATTTGATTGGTCTAGCTTTGGTAAGAGTCTACTTCTAGGAAATTCAACTGTGGCTAGAAGAGCAGGATACTGTGTTAGAAATGTGGCACACAGGGCACACTCCACACAGATTTCCTGCACAAATGCATGACCATGGTTACTACAGCATCACCTATAAACTGTGATAGTGTTCTTAGCAACGAAGTAGAAACAAAATAACCTGCAGGATTTTTTTTAAAGATTTGTTTGTTTATTTGAAAGGCACAGTAATAGAGACTGAGACAGGAAGAGAAAGTGTGTGTGTGTGTGAGAGAGAGAGAGAGAGAGACACACACACACACACACACACACACACACACAGAGAGAGAGAGAGAGAGAGAGAGAGAGAGAGAGAATCTTCCATCTACTGGTTTATTCCCGTAATGCCTACAACAGCCAGGGCTGGATCAAGCTGGAGTCAGGAGCCTGGAACTCCATCCAGGACTCCCACAGAGGTGGCAGGGACTTAAGAACTTGGGCCATCATCCCCTGCCTTTCCATGCACACGATGAGGAATCTGGATTGGAAGTGGAATAAGGACTTGAATCAGATGCTCCAATAGGGGATGCAGACATCACAACAAATGGTTAACCAGCTGTGTCATAATATCCACACTTGTTGTTTGCTGTTAGCTCACATTAGCTCCTTTCTGCTGCCCACTCTTCCTTGTCCTCGCTCCTGTTTGTATGTCTGATGATCTCTTGGATTGCTGAAGCTATCTCAGACCCCACAAGTCCTTCTGCTTCCCACCAGGCCTAAAGTCTTGGCAAATCAGGGCCTCTGAAGACTCAGTGTGCCTCCGAATTTTTGGGAGGGCTTGTAATAACATAGTGTCTCAGACTATAACCCAGTGTTTCTGGTTCAGTAGGTCAGAACTGACAATTTGAATTTCTAACAAACCTTCAGGAAATGCTGATGCTGTTAGTCCAGGGACGAACTGCTGGACCACATCCCTGACTAGATCTTCCCACTTCTACTTAAAGTTCACTCATTTATAACACCCGCCAGAATTATTAATAATTTTTTAAGAAAACCAACTTTTCAGTGACTACTTTGCTACAAATTGTTTGTGTAAAGACTGCTACAAATGAGCAGTAAGTTGTTACTGCTTCCTGCTTCCTAACTGCCTAACAGCAAGGTTTGTTGCAGTATCACCTGTGACCATCTCCCCCCCCCCCAAAAAAAAAAAGATAAACAGTTTTGAATATAGAGTCACTAGGTATTAAGAGTTACAGATTAAGCTTTTTAAAGGATTATTTCTTCATTTTTATTTGTTTTAAATTCTCTATGATAGTGTCCCTTCCAAAGTTTGGCATCTGCTTCCAGCTTTCCTAAATCTATCTGCACAGGAAACTTCTAATTACCCACACCTTCCATTCAAACAGGAGATCGGGATCTTCTTAAACTAAGAGAGACTGACTTTTACAAACCAGGACTTAAGCTCCGTGATATTTACCCAAAGGAGCTGAGAACTCATACCCACACCAAAACCTGTACATAGATGTTTATAGCAGCTTTATGCATAACTGCCACAACTGGGTGGCAGTGATGTCCTTCAGTGGGAATATGGGTAAACTGTGGTCCATCCAGACAATGAAGGTTACCCAATGCTAAGAAGACATGAGTCACCCAGCCATGAAAAGACAGGGAGGAACTTTAAATGCATACGACTCCATGAAAAAGCCCACTGGAAAAGGCACAGGTATGGATGCACTAGAAACATCAGTGTTTACTAGGGGTTAGGCAGAGGGAGGGACGAATAGGTAGAGCACAGAGGACGACAATACTTTGTATGATACTATAATGGTAGCTACATTTGTCCAAAACCATGGAATGTGCATCTTTGAGAGTGAAACCCAATGTCAACTTCGGACACTGGGTGATAATGCAGGATCAGCTGAGGCTCAAAGATGGTAACAGATGTTCCACTCTGGTAGGAGGTGTGGATAGGGGGAATCTGTGCCAATGTCGGGGCACAGGGTGTGTGGGAGTGTTTGTGGGAACTCTGTACCTTCTGCTCAATGTTGCTCTTAAAAAAATGAGAGGATGGGTGGAGAAGAGAGAGAGAGATACAGAGATGCTATCTATTACTTAAGCTCTCAGTATCATTCTGTTGTGTCCAGAGTAACTTTCAGATCCCTTAGCTTGCCACTGGGGATTTTTTGTGAAACCTGTTCCCAGTGCCCATCTCTGCACTTTGTTGTCCATGCATCTCCACTAGAAGCCAAGCACAACCCCTTTGGCTTCCAAATTCCTCTTCCTGGGAACCTGTGTACACACCATTGTCTACTGCAACGCTTGCCCTCATCTTTGCCTATGGAAATCTTATCCATCCTGGAAATCCCTCTCACATTGCTGTAAGGCATTCTTCCCAATCCACCTCACCCTCCACATTGCCCTTCATTAGGAGGGACAAAAGTGTCACTTTTTTTTCCAGAATATTGATTAGTGTCTGAATATCATGGACTATGAATTCTTCAAAGGCAGAGGCTATTTTCATCTTCAAAATATATTGCAGCAATGCTGATAACAAATGTCCGTGCTTCCTTATGCATGTGCTCTCACAGCTCTGTTTCCAATGGGCTTTCCCACATAGCCTTCAGTGTTGCACACTACCCAGAAAATACACAGAGGATGAAACTAAGCAGCACAGCATCTCAAGGGCTCATCCAAGGTCATGCTGTCAGACATCATCATAAGCAGTGGAAGCACACTCTAGCACCTTTGGCATGCTAGTGACCTCCCTCAACAGAGAAGCAATGGTAAGCCTGGACTCCATCAGGCTACTGCAAATGTTTGTCACATGGAAGACACATCCACCCCCAAAATCCTTCCATCTCTGTCCCAGTTGGAGGGTGTGGTTCCAAGAGAAATCTGTCCAAGAAAGTCTAGAAGTACAATCAGCTTGTCCACTGCTCAGCTATTCATCCAGGTCAAGGAGATTCCTGTTTTCTCCCACTTACAGAGGGAGCACTTGGAGGAATCCACCCCCCTCCTTTTCTCTCTTTCTCTTGCCATCTCTTTCTCAGAGATGGAAGGAAGACAAGGAGAAGAGCTGCTGATCTTCTGGGAGAAGGTAGCTTCCAATCTTAGGAGGGTGTGATTCTCCATATCCTGTCTCCATTCCTAGCTCCCAGATACCATCTAGAGGGTGGACAACAACAGCCAAAGGGCACATAAGGTACAACTGTATCTGGTTTGTCAGGACACCCTACTCCTTCACTCCAACAGTACGGAAGATGGAGAGGCCACTCCTAATGAGTCCTAAACAGAGATCTATGGGAGATATAGTCAGCTGGGGCAGAGTCTATTAAATTACAGTGGATACCCAGATTTATATTCTCCTATGTGGACCTTTTTATTAACTGGTATTATGGAGTCCTATGTCTCACACAAGCTTCCTGATTCTTGTTGGGAAAGTCTGAAGAAGCCTGACTTTAGAGAACCAGGGCAAATGATCTGAACATACTCATGTTTTTCTCTTAAAGGGCATTAATTAGATTCCTATAAGAGAAAACTGTGTCATCACAGGCCTAACAAAAACCACATTATTCTCAGCAATATCTGTGAGCCAACATGCCTGCATTGCTGATGGCAGCTCCCACCCAGGAGATATGCAGCTGCTTGGAGCAGATCACAAAATAGCTATTCACTTTCAATTACTTACCCTGGGGGGTTCTTCATGGACCTACATCAGGACAAGGAAGTTTCTGGCCAGAAATACCACTCTGTAAGCCCTTGTATGAGTCAAAGGTCCACATACAGGAGCTCACAGTTCTTTTTCTGCCCCCATGAATCTGGAAGGAATTTGGCCTCAGGCAGTCAAAGGCCAACGACCTTGGCAGTAATTCTTGCCAAGTGGCTCTGCCATCAATCAAGTGTGTAATTCTCAAGCTCTTCTCTGGGACCTTCTTACTTTCTTCCTTCCAAAGACCTAGCTTGACAAATTGAAATAAAGGCCAATTCCAACCTACATGGCAGTCTATTCAGGTCACTCAACATGAGCCAGAACGACAACCAGTTTAATTATTGCTCAAAGTATTTTGAACAGGGTAGATGTTGATGTTCACAGAATGGTATTAATTATAAATTTTACAGAAATGATGTCATGGATGTCATGAGTTATTATGGTATGCATTCAGTTGACCAATAATTTGCATTATGTTTAAAGGTTATAAAATACCTAGACAGGGCACCACACATTTTAGGCCTGAACTGCAGGTATTTCCACCCTTCCTCATCCTTTCTTCCCTGTTGAACACCAGAAAGTGGAAGACTTGTGGAAATGACGAGCCTGGTGGGAGATTCAACTTCTGACTGGTTTTTCAAAGGTGGCAGAAGTTATAAGACTGAAACATGACCTGCAACTGTCTTTGTCCAATTTGTAAGCAATTACTCTTCTATTACTTTGGGTTTGTTTATTTATTTACTTTTTGTTTTGATAGAGGAACATACCAACAATGAGACTAGAATCATAAACTGTATCTTCTAGAAAGCCATCGAGTGGATTGAAAGAAGTGGTGTTAAATATGACCCAGCCATGGGCTGGCGCCATGGCTCACTTGGTTAATCCTCCACCTGCAGCACCGGCATCCCCTATGGGCATTGGGTTCTAGTCCCAGTTGCTCCTCTTCCACTCCAGCTCTCTGCTGTGGCCCAGCAAGGCAGTGGAGGGTGGCCCAAGTGCTTGGGCCCCTGTACCCACATGGGAGACCAGGAGGAAGCACCTGGCTCCTGGCTTCGGATCAGTGTGGTGTGCTGGCTGTAGCTGCCATTTGGGGGGTGAACCAACGGAAGAAAGACCTTTCTCTCTGTTTCTCTCTCACTGTATAACTCTGTCAAATAAATAATAAAACAAACAAGCAAACAAAAATATGATCCAGTCATTCAAATTGATTATGTTCACTATTTTACAAATCCACATCAAAGCATTCTAACCATTTATTCATGCATGCATGCCTTCATTCATTCAAATAATTGGATTTGCTGAATACCTCTGATGTCCCAGATAACACTATAGGCAAAAATATAAAGATGTGAGGTCAGTATATACCAACCAGCTGAGGATTGCCACTTAAGCAACAGGAAGGGAGAAGTAAGATGACACAGGCCTCAGCTTCGTAGTGTGATGTCACATGGGAATGTATGTAAGGGGTAATAGAAGACAAGAGCAAACACAAAAGGGAGGCAGAGGTGACCATTCATGCATTTGACACTGGGGAGGGAGAATCATGACCTGAGTAGCATTTTGGAAAGATCCTTCTTGCCTTCCGGAAGGAGCTTGTTACGACTTTCTAATGGAAGGCATGAGATTGCTCTGGTGTAGGCAGACGTCAGCAGATGTGCACGGGAACTTTGCATACCTCCCTGCTATCCCACACAAACATGAGAAGTTTGCAGACCACTTGGCCATTGAGGACCTAGGCTTGAAGCCAGAAAGATTCAAGTTCTGTCACTGCCAAATATTAGGTAGGGGACTTTGGGTAGATTTCCAAATCTCTATTAGCCTCAATTCCCTCACTGATGATAAGATGGCTTCACAGAGTTGTGGAAGAATTAAGGGAGGTAATGTGTGCTCTGTGGTAGTGCCTGGCCCAAAATAAGTGCTTAGTAACGGTACCTGCTCTGGTTAGTGTGCCCCATGCACAGACAGGTGAGGAAGCAGGGGGTCATCCAGGAGATGGAGAAGAAAAGGGGAAAACAATAAGGAAATGGGAGACCAGGGTAGGAGAAGCTGGGGAAGTATGAGGGGGGAGATCTGCAGGCTTTGTGAAAAAAGGGCTCAATGGCCTGTAGCACTGGTAGAGTCAGCCTGTTGGAGCTATAACCAAGCAAGGAGGTGGAGTGTAGACTGGCACAGGACAGAGAAGGACAGCCAGTTGCCAGAGGTCTGCTCCATGATATTGATTTATTGTTTGGTGAAAGACATGGGGATGTGTACAGGAGAAGTACAGTTGACTTTTCCTATCACGTCTCACTACACAGTCTCTGACTAGTTTAGGCAGGGCAAAGGAAAAATGGCCTCCTGATGCTTAGTCAGTGTTGCTGATGGGAGCAATCTCAACAGGACCCCTGAATTCCCTCGCCAATATCCCCAAGCAGCAGTTCTTAGCTGGGCAGAGATCTGGCTCCCAGGGAACATGCAGTAATGTCTGGAAGCACTCAGGCTTCTCTGGGCTGCAAGGTGCTGTAGGCATCAGGTTGGTAGAGACTAGGGATGATGTTAAATGTATGGTAATACACACCAGAGTGCCCATATTAAAGAATCATCTGCCCCCAAATGTTACTGGTGCTGGGGCTGAACAACCCGGGACTAAAAGCCGTCCTTCCCGAAAACACTATGTGCCCACACCACATCCCAAAAGGTAGGTAGTAGGGCACAAAGATATAATACCCAGATCCCTGAGAGAAGGGTAGAGAGTATAGATCTGCAGTGAAATTCAGCCTGAAGAAGGGCCATCATGCAGAAAAGCAGAGGCTGTGACAGGGATTGGAGAAAGGGCTCAGTCCAGCCTCAGTGGACCAGAAACGGTCTGGATAGGAGAAATGTATAAATCCACTCCAGAGTCAACAGCAGCCATAAGCCAAGGACTAGTAACGGGGCTGCATGAGTGGAAAATTGCCATAAGAGAAACAGCTCTGAAGATTGGGAGGTAAGGGCTGCATGGTCACCCTGGGAGTGCAGACAGGGGCTGGGACACAGAACAAGACCAGGCTGGAGATGAAGGCCAAGAGGGCCCTGCCAGCTTGCCAGCACCATGTGGGTTAGAGGCTAGAGGACTGGGTAGTCTCAGTGTTGGCATGAGCCTGTAGACAAGGGGCCATCCAGGTCAAGCAAGAGAAAAAGGCTGATCACAGGCTACACTGGAGGATATTAGTAGCAAATCTATGTCATCAATAATTGAAACAGTAGAATCTGGTGGAAAGAAATCAATGGCTTTTTTCTCCTACCACTATGAGTCCACTACATGGATGAAACATGATGCTGATAGAGAAGCCAGACCAAAAAAGTAACAAATTATACAATCCCATTTATGTGAAATGTCCATAGTAGGCAAATTCACAGAAAAACATAAAGTAATGTAATGGTTGGCAAAGGCTGGGAAGAAGAGAATGGGGAATGACAAGGTACAAGGGTTCTTTTGGAAGCAATTAAAGATTCTAAAACTTGATGATTGTGATGGTTGTACAACTCTGTATATGTGCTAAAACCACTGAATTGTATACTTTAAATGGATAAGGTGTCTTTTACGTGGATTATAGCTCAATACTATTGCTACATTTATATCCACATATAAATAGAGCTCTACACCTTCAATTCCTGATAACTTTTTTTGTAATCCAAGAAACAAGAAACACTTCAAGGGTGAGCATTCAGAACAGTGGTTAAGATGCCACTTGGGGTGCCCACATCCCATAGTGGATTGCCTGGCTTTAAGTCCCAGCTCCATCACCAATTCCAGCTTCCTCTTAATGCACACCCTGAGAAACAGGAGGTGATAGCTCACTGGCTCAAGCACTTGAGTCCCTACCATTCATGTGGGCCATCTGGCTTTTTCTGGGGGGGGGGGGTGTGAGAGGCATCTGGTTTTGAGTTCTAGGCCCCTTACTTAAGCCTGGCGAGCCCAGCATTGTGGGAACTTGAGGAATGAACCAGCAGATGGCTAATCTCTGCCATCCTTTGTCTCCTCTATCTTCCTGTCTCTTTGTCTTTCAAATAAATGTACAAAAATTTTTATAAAGATTTATTTTATTTATTTGAAAGGTAGAATTACAGACAGTGAGAGGGAGAGACAGAGAGAAAGATCTTTCCTCCATTGGCTCACTCCCCAAATGGCCACAACGGCCAGAACTACATCAATCCAAAACCAGGAGCCAGGTGCCTCTTCCCAGTCTCCGACCCAGGTGCAGGGGCCCAAGCACCTGGGCCAACTTCTACGGCTTTCCCAGTCCACAGCAGAGAGCTGGATTGGAAGAGGAACAGCCAGGACTAGAACCAGTGCCCATATGGGATGCCGGCACCTCAGATGGAGGATTAACCTAGTGTGCCATAGTGCCAGAGATGCTTCATTCAGGGTTACCCCTTAAACTTAAATGTATCTTTAATAATGGAACATTAGTTTTAACAATGTATTTTTAGGGGCTGGGTGTTGTGGCATAGGTCAAGCTTCTGCCTGCAGTGTCAGCATCCCATATGGACATCAGTTCAAGTCCCAGCTGCTCCACTTACAATCCAGCTCCCTGCTGATGTCCCTGGGAAAGCAGCAGAAAATGGCCCAAGTGCTTGGGCCCCTGCATCCACATGGAAGACCCGGAAGAAGCTCTTGGCTCCTTGCTTCGAATCAGCCCAACTCCAGCCATTATAGCCAACTGCAGAGTGAACCAACTGATGGAAGATCTTTCTGTGTGACTGCCTCTCTCTCTCTCTCTCTGTGTGTGTGTGTGTGTGTGTATGTATATAAAACTCTGCCTGTCAAATAATAAATAAATCTTTTAAAAAACAATGTATTTTTAACTTAAATACATTTTTAAGAAGAGAACATTAGTGTAAGATTTCCCAAACTTGGCTGGTGGCTTGAGCCACCTCAGAATTGCCCATGGGACTGTTTTTCAAAGAACTGATTTCTTCCTGAATAAAGCACATTTTCCACTTACTCTCATCTTCCCTCATTTGTGAATCACTGAATTAGGAAACGTCCCTTAAAATAAGTAATCAGACCCTAAAACTCATTATTTTTACCATTAAAAAAGATTTCTCCAGAAGGTCCTGTCAGAGAGATGAAAATCAGGAGACAATGAAAAGAAGTATAATTATCAGAGAGGGATGCATGAATCATTGCTCAGCTAAGAGAATTACTGGAAAAGCTGGTGCAGTCCAGCAGAAAGATCAACTACGTAGCTGGATACTAAATAATCAACAGCATCTTTCCACATACCTACTCCGAAATGGAAACAAAGTCTTTTCATGAAAGCAACAAACTCCCAAATACCTAGAGATAAGCTTGCAATGAAATGTGCACGTATCTGTATGTTGTAAACCCCTCGATCCTACTAACAGCCAAAAGGAAGGTATGTAGACGTGCCTCAGTTGCAGATTGGAAGTCTAAATCTTGCAAAGTTGTTCCGCTTCCCTAGATTAATTTGTTGGTTTAATGTAACTCTAAGCAAAATGGTTATGATAAAGTGGCAAGTGGAAAAACATGGGTAAAATCTGTAAATATTAAGACTGCTACATTTCATTGTAAAATTAATATCCAAGGAAAATCACTGTAAACAAATATTGAACTCTAGTTAGTGATGTTTGTGAACTACTTAGCAAGACATGTACTGATAGGTATAACTTATCCCAAGATACATCAAAAATGAGACAAGTTAACATACATAGAGGGATGGACAGATTGATAGATACCTACAAAAGGAAACACAGTAAAATGTTAATGGTGGAATCTAAGAGGTATTTTAGTGTTTGCTGTAAAAGTTTTAATATTTTGTTGAATACTTGAAAGTTTTCATAAGTAAATGGGAAGAATACAGAGCAAAGAGCAAGGAAAACAAAACACATATAGAGGATGACCGTAACCTGAAAAATACAAGCTGGGAGTACACATTGTGGTGCAGCATGTTAAGCCACCATTTGAGATGCCTGCATTGGAATGCTGGTTCAAGTCCTGGCTCCTTTGCTGCTGATTCAGCTCCCTAGTAATGTGCCTGAAAAGCAATAGAAGATGTTTCAAGTACTTGAGTCTCTGCCACCTTTTGGGAGACATGCATGAAATTTCCAGCTCATGGCTTTGTCCTGTCCCAGCCCTGGTTGGACCAGTGGATGAAAAATCAACCTCTCTCACCCCCACCCTTTAAATAACTAAATAATAAATCTTTATAATAAACATATGAGCTGAAAAAAGATGGAGAGGAAATGAGCTAAAATACTAAGTGATGAAAAATTTCATATCCCATACATTGATCACATTTTTTCTCTCATTTTAAAATAATATCCAGGAGACACCAAGATGGTAGAATAGGGTGGGAGCTTACTGCTCTAGTCTAGGGGAAAATAATTTTTAAAAATGTGGACAGAGTGCAATCTCAGGGAGGAGTTAGGGGGAAAATGGCAGAGAAAACTCCATGCAAATTAGAGACACTGGATCGATGTGGAGGGTATGGACGCACACAGCTCAGGAACCCAGATTGCAGAGGCCCAAGCCACTGGCAATAAAGCTGCAGAAAGAGCCTGGCGCTGAGTCCAGCTTGGAGCCCTGAGAGTGACAGTGTATTTGCCAACCTAGAGGGAAAAAAAGGAGGGGGAACATTTCTTCTCTCCAATCACCTGGCACCAGCATCCTGTAACTAGCCAAGATGCTGCAGGTGCCATTTTAGACATACGTAACAGCTGCACCATCTCATGTCCACATGCCCAGAAACCAGTTGAGAGGAGATACCTGAGTCTGCCTGGAAGAATTATCAGAGGGCTGGGTGTTCATGACTGTGGGAGCCTTGTGTGCTGGGACTGTGAAAATACTGTGGCTGCATGAGAGGGCTCAGGGTGTGGCTGGGCCTTTGGGTAGTCACTGTGAGTGGCTCCACATACTTGGGGCTCCCTGATTCCCTGGTGAAGGTCATTGCTGTGGGATCCATGCTCACATTGAGGACTGCACAGATCCTTTGTGTGGTTTTGTGGCAGTGTTAATGAATATTATAACCCCTGGGGCTACCAACCAGGCATTGGTCTCCTTGGAGGAGGGGAGATACAGATCAAACCTCCCCTCTTATTTAAAAAAAAAAAAGATTTACCATGACCAACTTGGGAGACATTTGGACACTCCCCTAACCCTGGAGCACTGAACAGAGCTCCCTGGCCACACCCAGCACATGTCTTGGAAAGAGCAAATACTCCACTAATCCACAGAGGGATAGTCCAAAGATAAAAGCTATCACAGGAGGAAAAAAATAAGGACCTCCAGAAATGCCTGAAAATAAATACAGCAATTCAATAAATAAGAATAAGGAAGACAACATGATGTCTCCAAAGGAATACAACAACACTTCAATACTAGAATGTGAAAATGAAGAGATTGAAGAAATGCCAGAAACAGAATTCAAAAAATCGATTGTAGGATTACTTAGAAGCAAATCCACAAATTAAAGAAATCCATACATTACATGAATGAATATTTTTCCCATGAAACTGAGATGTTAAAAAGAAATCAAAATGAGATATTTGAAATGAATAATTCAATAAATCAAATTAAAGATGTGGTAGAAAGCCTTAACAACAGACTTAGTGTTACAGAAGAAAGAATATCTGAGTTAGAAGACAAATCTCTGGATTACAGTCAGACCAAAAAAAAAGAAGAAACTAAAATACAGTGTTGGAGATTTATGGGATACTAAAAAATGACTGAATATATAGGTCTTAGGAGTTCCTGAAGGCATGAAAGAGTGAATGGATTAGAAGGCCTTTTCAGTGAGATAATTACAGAAAGCATCCTTAATTTGTAGAAAGAAAGGGAGGTCCAAGTACAGGAAGCACATAGAACTCCTAATAGACATGACCAGAAAAGATCTTCATCACAACATATTTTAATCAAACTCTCAACAGTAACACATAAAGAAAAGGTTCTAAAGTGTGCATGAGAGAAACAGATTACTTTCAGAGGATCTCCAATTGGACTCACAGCTGACTTCTCATCAGAAACCCTACAGGCTAGGAGAGAATGGCGAGATATATTTCTAGTCTTAAGAGAAAGAAAACTGTCAACCCAGAATACTGTACCCTGAAGGTGAAATAAAGACCTTCCATAACAAACAGAAATTGAGAGAATTTGTCATCACCCATTCCAGTCTTATAAAAGATGTTTAAGTATGTGCTTTACACAGAAACACAAAAACATGGTCACCACTATGAAAGAAGGTGAAGGCTAACTTCCCATGCAGGACCTCTGTCCTCAAAGAGTTGTATTATGTCTAGGTGCTCACAAAAGATGTATCATTCTTGGGTGCTTCCTTAAAGTTAATTAAATTTCTAAAAAAAGTGAAATTAACTTCAAAATCTAATGACTTTGAACAGCCCATGTCTCAACTGTTGAGGAACAGGGTTTTTTGTTTGTTTTTTAAGATTTTATTTATTTATTGGAGAGGTAGAGTTACAGACAGTGAGAGGGAGAGACAGAGAGAAAGGTCTTCCTTCCGTTGGTTCACTCACCAGTGGCCGCAATGGCTGGAGCTGTGCTGATCTGAAGCCAGGCGCCACAGGTTTTTTTTTTTATGCACATTGTTTTCAATAGTCGGGTGCCTTGTATTAGGTGCATATACATTTATTATAGTCACATTTTCCTGTTGAATAAATGTATATGCACCTAATACAGGGCATCTGATTATTTAAAACAAATGCTAATGGATCTAAAGGGAGACATAGACTCCAATATAGTATTTATGGGAGACTTCACTATCCCACTTTCAGCAATGGGCAGATCAACCAGACAAGAAAATCAGCAAGGAAACAACAGTTAATTGACACAACAGACCAAATGGACCTAATAGAGATCTATAAACTTCTCAACCTACAGTTTCAGAAAACACCTTTTTCTCATCAGTGCATGGAACTCTCTCCAGGGTACACCACAGGCTAGGCCATAAAGCAAGCCTCAGTACATTTGGAAAAAAAAAATCAAAATCATACCATGCATCTTCTCTGACAACAATGGAATGAAGCTGGAAATCAAAAACTCATGATAAGTGGCATCTCCATCACCTTAAATATTTATCATTTATTTGTGTTGGGAACATTCAAAATCCTCTCTCTGAGCTATTTTGAAATATATGGCTAATCTGTCAACCGCGGTTACTACAGTGTGCTTTAGAACAGAGGTATCTTGCCTATCCAGCATTGCCCCTGTACCTGTTAAGCATCCTCTCTCTGTAACACCTACTCTTTCCTTTCCCAGGCTCTGGGAACCACTATTGTGCTCCTGTTGGATCAATATTTTTAACTTCCACATAAAAGTGACAAATATGTACTATCTGTCCTTCTTTGGCTTATTTCACTTAATATAATGACCTCTTGTTTCATCCATATTGCCGCAAATGACAGAATTCCATTCTTCTTTATCACTGAGTGATATTCCATTGTGTATGTATACCACATTTTCCTTATTTGTTCATCCATTAGTGGACACCTTGATTTCATATCTTGGTTATTGTGAATAGTCCTGACTTCAGATGTCTCTTAAACATATTGATTTTATTTCCTTTGGATATTTATCCAGTAGAAGGGTTGCTGGATTAATTAGTAGTTTTATTTCTAGTTTTTTGAGACATTTCCATGCTGTTCTCCATAATGGCTATATGAATTATGTTCCCACCAACAGACCAGGAGAGTTCTCTTATCTCTGCATCCTCATCAATATTTGTTACTTTTTGTCTTTTTTATAAGAGCCATTCTAACTGGGGTGAAATTATATTTCAATGTAGGTATTTTTAGATTTTTATTTACTTATTTGAGAGAGAGAGAGCTACAGACAGATGGGGAGACAGAAATGTCTTCCCACTGGTTCACTCCCCAAACAGCCACAATGGCCAGAGTTGGGCCAGTCTGAAGCCAGGAGCCAGGGACTTCTTCTGGGTCTCCCATGTGTGTGCAGGGACCCAAGCATTTGGGCCACCTTCCACGGCTTTTCCAGGCCACAGGCAGAGTTGAATCAGAAGAGGAACATCCAGGACACGAACTGGTGCACATATGGGATGCCAGCACCGCAGGCATACTATGCCTGCTATGCCATAGCACCAGCCCTGGTCATTGTAGTTTTGATTTGCATTCCCCTGATGATTATTAAGTCTAGTATTTTTAAAATTTATTTATTTACTTGAAAGCAGAGAAACAAAGAGTGAGAAAGACACAGACAGATCTTCCTTCCTCTGGTTTACTTCTCAAATGGCCACAATATCCAGGTCTGGGCCAGGTCCAAACCAGGAATTCCATATGGGTCACCCTACATGGGTGACAGGGGCCACTCTCTGCTGCCTTCCCAGATGCATTAGCAAGAAGCTGGATTGGAAGTGAAGCAGCTGCAATTTGAACCAGCACTCCTATATGGGCTACCAGCATCACATGCTGTGGCTTAGCTCACAGGGGCATGGCACTGACCTGATCAAAATTTTTCATATACTTGTTAGTCAACTGCAGTACTTCTTTTAAGAAACACCTATTTAGGTCCTTTGCCCATTTTTAAACTGGATTATTTGGCTGGGGCCGTGGCTCACTAGGCTAATCCTCCACCTGCAGCATCGGCACCCCGGGTTCTAGTCCCGGTTGGGGTGCTGGATTCAGTCCTGGTTGCTCTTCTTCCAGTCCAGCTCTCTGCTGTGGCCCAGGAAGGCAGTGGAGGATGGCCCAAGTGCTTGGGCCCTGCACCCACATGGCAGACCAGGAGAAGCAACTGGCTCCTGGCTTCAGATCACCGCAGCGCGCCGGCCGTAGCAGCCATTTGGGGGGTGAACCAATGGAAAAGGAAGACCTTTCTCTGTCTCTCTCTCTCTCTCTCTCTCTCTCTCTCTCTCTCACTGTCTAACTCTGCCTGTAAAAAATAAATAAATAAATAACGTGGATTATTTAAGGTTTTTGCTGATGAATTGCTTGAGTTTCTATTTTATTCTGGATTTTAATCCCTTTTTGGAGGAACAGTTTGCTATTTATTCTCATTCAATAAATTATCTCTTGACACTTTTGGCTCTTTCCTTTGCTGTGTAAAAGGTTTTAAATTTGTTGTAATCCTATTTGTCTCTTCCTGCTTTGGGGTCTTATCCAAAATGATCTTTGCCAATACCAAGATCTTGAAGGTTTCCGCTATGCTTCTTTAAGTAGTTTTATAGTTTTAGGTCTCACATTTAATATTTCATCCAATTTCAATTGATTTTTGTGCATGGTGAGAGATGAGGGGTCTGTTTGGTTTCATTCTTCTGCATATACATATCCAGCTTTCCTGAAACCATTTATTGAAGAGAGTGTCTTTTCTCCAATATATGTTCCCGTCACCTTTGTTGAAAATACATGGGTTTATTTCTGGCTTCTCTATTCTGTTCCCTTGTTTTATCTGTTTTTATGCCAGTACCATGAACTTGTAGTATATTTGGAGATCAGGTTTTATGCAGTCCTGAGCAAAAGGACAAAGCTGGAGGCTTCATAAAACCTCCCATTTTTCTGGAATAATTTCAGGAGACCTGGTGCTAGATCTTTACAATTTTCTAGAATTCAACACCAGGGGCCAGTGTTGTGTATGGTGCATCAAGCTGCCACCTGTGATGCTGGCATCCTATACAATGCCAGTTCAAGTCCAGCTCCCTGCTAATGGCCTGGGAAAAGCAGCAGAAGATGGATCAAGTATTTGGGCCCCTGCTACCCATATGGGAGATCTGGAAGAAGCTCCTGAGCCCTGGCTTCCGCCTGGCCAAACCCTGGCTATTGCAGCCATCTATGGAGTAAACCAGCAGATGGAAGATCTTTCCCTCTCTCGGACTCTCCCGTTCTCTGTAACTCTGACTTTCAAATAAATAAATAAATCTTTTAAAAATAAATTAAAAACTGGTAGAATTCAGCGACAAATGTTGACCTTGGATTTTACTTCTGGGGAGACTTTTCAGTATTATTCAACTTGTTTTTTGTCTTTATTGGTTTCTTTAAGCTTTCTATTTTTTACCTTAAATACTAATAATTTATTAAATTTAAAGAAATGGCTAGATGCATTCCTGATGAATCTATAAACAGAAAATTATGATGTACACTGTTGAAAACTGAGTTGAAATAACATACCACTACTTTATTGTGACTTACAGTTACTTTCATCTGTATTAATTATTTTTTTTTTAAATTAAACTTTTATTTAATGAATATAAATTTCCAAAGTATAGCTTGTGGGTTACAATGGCTTCCCCCCTCCCATAACCTCCCTCCCGCCCGCAACCCTCCCCCCTCCCGCTCCCTTTCCCCCTCCATTCGTGTAAAGATTCATTTTCAATTCTTTTTGTATACAGAAGATCAGTTTAGTATATATTAGGTAAAGATTTCAACATTTTGCCCATATAGCAACATCAAGTGAAAAAACTACCATTGGATTACTAATTATAGCATAAAATAGCAATGTACAGCACATTAAAGACAGAGATCCTACATAATTTTTTTTCAAAATAATTAATTTTCTATGCCATTTCCATTTTAACACCAGGTTGTTTTTTTTTTTTTTCATTTCCAATTCTCTTTATATACAGAAGATCACTTCAGTCTATACTTAGCAAAGACCTCATCAGTCTGCGCCCACACAGAAACGCAAAGTATAAAAATACTGTTTCAGTACCAGTCGTAGCATCACTTGGCTTTAGACGACACATTGGGGACAGATCCCGCATGGGGTGTAAGTACACAGTGACTCCTGTTGCTGACTTAACAATTTGACACTCCTGTTCATGGCGTCAGTAATCTCCCTGGGCTCTAGTCATGAGTTGCAAGGGCAATGGAAGCCTTTAGGGTTCGCTGACTTTGATCTTATTCCGATAGGGTCATAGTCAAAGTGGATGTTCTCTCCTCCCTTCGGAGAAGGGTACCTCCTTCTTTGATGGCCCCGTTCTTTCCACTGGGATCTCACTCACAGAGATCATTCACTTAGGTCTTTTTTTTTTTTTCCCATGGTATCTTGGCTTTAGCAAAATGTAACATGGGAACACTTAAAAATAACATCGTGTTCATTCTACTAATTATCCACATATAATCTATGTTAAAAAATTTGTTCTGTCCATGATCACCTAATAAAGATACCTCTAATCTTTTTATAACTAGCTAATACACTTTCACATAATATCAATTAATTTTATTAACATAAAGAAACCAAGTGAAATATAGTTTAAAAAACCATCACGCATTTGAAAGCAATCAGTATATTAGTTCCTATTCAGAGAAAATATTTACTGAGTACCTCCTACTTTCAAGGACTAAATACATGTTTGTTACCTTATTAAATTATCAAAACCATCCTTTTAGACAGCTAAGCATTTCTTATTTAACAGATGGGAAAACTTAAGGATCAGACTGAAATGAATTTGCTCAATACCAGAGCCAGCAACATAATTATATCTATGGTCAATTTTCAGGGAAAATGGTATCTGTTTGTCAAATTTGTGTTGTGACAACAAAGTTTGGTTTACATTTCTTTTTCTTAAGTTGTGTTCATATAAGCAGTATTTTTATTTATATCAACATCACATATCTTTCCTGAGAGAAAAACCATCTCCCTATCATCATCATGCTCATCTATAATTTCTTGCTTATGAATTTTCATGAATTATATACAAATTATACATAAGGGATGTATAATATTAAATATTACTCTATTGCTCTGGAATTTAAAATGACATGGCAGACATTTTAAAAGCTACACTTATCAATAAATAGACAAAATATGATTTCTAGAAAATATATTTTTAAACGATTTTAAACCTTATTTTGTAAGATTTTTGGCTTACAACTATAAATATAGGAAGTTATTACATTTTCTTTCTTTTTTTTTTTTTTGATAGGCAGAGTTAGACAGTGAGAGAGAGACAGAGAGAAAGGTCTTCCTTTCTGTTGGTTCACCCCCAAGTGGCCGCTACGGCTGGCATGCTGTGGCGATCTGAAGCCAGGAGCCAGGTGCTTCCTCCTAGTCTGCCATGCGGGTGCAGGGCCCAAGCACTTGGACCATCCTCCACTGCCTTTCTGGGCCACAGCAGAGACGTGGACTGGAAAAAGAGCAACCGGGACAGAATCTGGCACCCCAACTGGGACTAGAACCCGGGGTGCCGGCGCCACAGGCAGAGATTAGCCAAGTGAGCTGCGGCGCCGGCCGGTTATTACATTTCCTAACTACCATGTATGATAGTCAGTCACTGTTTTTTATTAAGATTTATTTATTTATTTGAATGTCAGAGTTACAGAGAGAGAGAGGATAGAGAGATCTTCCATCTGCTGGGTCACTCTCCAAATAGCCTCAACAACTGGTATTGTGTCCAAGGCAAATGAATCAAGCAATTCTGCACACCTGTGTCCACATTTTTGTTCATCATATTTGATGCAAATGATTCTTCTGGTTTGACTTTCAGGCATACTTCCTTCTCATCTTTTAATTTTTTCTTCTGAGTTTTTTTAAATGATTTTTCCCTCATTGTCTTCAGGCAAAGAAAACATTGTTGGAATTGAAGTCTGTTTCAGATACTGAATACCCCATTCAGTGTCAAGACTCTGATGTAAAATAATCACTACATACGAACTGGGATTCACTGGGAACCCATGAATCTCTTTTCATATTCTTTAACCACTTTTCAAGTCTTTCAAGTAAAGGAAACATGTAAAAACTCGGCTTCCGGTCTTCATTGTTTCATCACTGGGGAATCTTGCAACAAGTCACTGCGTGACAGTGGGGCATAGCTTGGGGAGATCAGGGCAGATGAGGGACACAAAGTGGCCCTCCTGGAGTGGGGCAGAGACCCCCCCCCAGGTTTTCCATTTCTTCATGGTTCAATCTTGTTAGGCTGTATGTGTCCAGGAACTCATCCATTTCTTCTAAGCTTTCCAATTTGGTGGCATATATTAGTTGCTAATAATTCCCGATAATATTTCATATTTCTGTAGTGTCAGTTACAGTCAGTCTTATTTTTCACCTTTAATTATTTTTTCAAGAAAATGAAAATTTTTATTAACAGTTTTAGAAACACATAAGTTTTTTTAAAAAAAAATCAGTTAAGTTTTTTACCTCAAATATTTATCATGTCTGCTACTCAAATAAATTTATAGTGGGAAATCATATAAACCTTGAAGATGCCGCCTCCCTATCCAGTTACAGATCCAATGCAGACTGTTCCACCCTTTCCTTCCCAGCCTCTTAAGTTAGGGCGATTGCATTTATCTTTCATCTTATACCCAGGATTCCCTGAAACTCATCAGAGTTACTGCATCAACTTGTACTGAATACAAATTCTTACCTCTTAGTCTAGGTTACACATCAAATAAAGCTGAATTAGGTTGTCCAAACAAACTCACCTGACACGTTACATCACATACAGTACCACACAACATTTTTAACAAAACACATCTCTCCTCCTTTAATCTCACACAGAAACTGGAGTCTGAAAATACAAACAACACTATCATCCAGCCCTTTTCCTGCTTCATCACTCCTAGCCAGATCTCCCCAGCCACTTGCCCTGGTGACGTCTGATCTCTCCTCCAGCAGTTGCTGCGTGCAGTCATCTACTGGAAATAGCAGAGCACCATCAAGCACCTCCAGAGCAAAGAACGCCAACCAGCAGTCTCATGTGCCACACAAAGTCCCAGGGAGCTATCAGGTCCGGCAAGAGTGAGCAAAACATCTCAAGCTTTAAAATAACAACCAAAGCCCGGGAACAGCTGTGACTGTTCCAACGTTTACCATCCTGTATGGGACAGTATTTTTCAAATAAAAGCTACTTCTCCAAACCGAAACATTTACCAATCAAAAACTCGTATTGAGGCTATTAACCATGGCCCATAGAAGCAACGTAGCATTGAGAACAGAGTACAGGTGGAAGAAAAAACAAAACAAGAAGCCCTCTTGTCTCAGCTTCTCCACGGTGTCAACCAACCTCGATCACTTCCCAGAATCTCCTGGATCTAATCCAGCGATCTCGCTTCAGCATGACTAGCTGCGGTCTCCCTCTGCCTCTGTGTGCCCGCCCAGGTCCACTAGCATCTCTGCCATCTTCGCCATCCCCGGGGCCTTCTGCTCGGCCTTCTTGCCCCTCGTGGCCACCCTGCTCTCAACTCCGCCGTTGGGGTTCATAGGATTGTTCGGGGTGCTCTCTTGCCGAGCCTTATCTGTGTTTTTATGGGAACGAGCTTACAGTCCCATCCCCCAGAGCTGGCCCTGAGTCCACACCAGCACAGCGCATCACTCGCACGATATCCTTCCACCTCGCGGGATAACTTCCTGCCTCGCGCTATTCATCTGCCTTGTGCTATTCGCCCAACTCGCGCTTTTCGCCTGTCTCGCACTGTTTGCCCGCCTGGCGGCGGTGACTGGGAGCAGAAACTGCTCAAAATCTCCCTCAGGGCCAGGCACTTCTGCTCCTCTGGTTCTGCGAGCTCCACGACGCCCACGGGCTACCTCTCCTCCCACTGCTCAGGAACCGCAGAACCAATGTCTGCTAGAGACATAAAGTGGATGCTAACTATGCTTAGCAAACAAGTTCCAGAGTATTCTTTGACACTTCTACCATTTTTAAACTGTTCTTCTGGGACAAGCTATGTAATCAAGTGACTTAGGAGAAGAGAAACGGCAAACAAAATGGAGAAATGGAGTCACTGCTTTCAACCAGCTCTCTGCACTATGCAACCTTTACTCTGAGTCTTTTTTGTGTGTGTGCGTAGCTAAAGCTTTGTCAATTTTGCATATCTTTCCAAGAGCCAAATTTGTGTTTCACCGAGTTTCAGTTTAGTTTTGTCTCCATTTTGGTTTTTTCTGCTCCTTTTTTAAGATTTATTTTATTTATTTGAAAAAGTTACAGAGACGTAGAGACAGACACAGAGAGGAAGGTCTTCCATCCGCTGGTTCACTCCTCAGATGGCCGCAACGGCTGGAGCTGTGCAAATCTGAAGCCAGGAGCCAAGAGTTTCTTCCAGGTCTCCCACATGGGTGAAGGGGCCCCAGGGCTTGGGCCATCTTGTACTGCAATCCCAGGCCATAGCAGAGAGCTGGATTGGAAGAGGAGCAGCCAGGACTAGAAACGGCGCTCATATGGGATGCTGGCACTGCAGGCCAGGGCTTTAATCTGCTGCACCACAGTGCTGACCCCTCTGCTCTTTGTTATTTCCTTACCTATTTTTTTTTAAAGATTTATTTTTTTTTTATTTGAAAGTCAGAGTTACACAAAGAGAGAAGGAGAGACAGAGAGAGAGAGGTCTTCCATCCAATGGTTCACTCCCCAATTGGCCGCAATGGGTGGAGCTGTGCTGATCCGAAGCCAGGAGCTTCTTCCAGGTCTCCCAAGCGGGTGCAGGGGCCCAAGGGCTTGGGCCATCTTCTACTGCTTTCTTAGGCCATTGCAGAGAGCTGGATGGGAAGTGGAGCAGCCGGGACTAGAACCGGCACCCATATGGGATGCGGGCGCTTCAGGCCAGGGTGTTAACCCACTGTGCCACAGTGCCGACCCCTATTTCTTTGCGTTTGCTAATTGTCAGCTTGGTTGGGTTTTGGGTTTCTAGTTACTTGAGTTGCATGATTAGGCTATTTCTTTGAAATCTTTTTACTTTTTTGATGTAGGTAGTTACAAACTTTCCTCTCAGTACTGCTTTTACTGTATCCCATAAGTTTTGGTATGCTGTCTTTCCATATTCAGTTCAAGACATTTTAAAATTTCCCTTTTAATTTCTTCATTGGCCCATGGGACATTCATGAGCATGTTGCCTAATTTCCATCCACTTGGACAACTCTCACAGTTCCTGATTTCTGATTTTAATTTGATTGTTATCAGAAAACATACATGAAATGACTTCAATTTTTAAAACTCTGTTGAAGTTTGTTGTTGTTTTGTAGTCTAACATATCTTGGAAATTGTCCTATGTGCTGGTGAGAAGAATGTGTACTCTGGAACTGTTAGATGAAAGGTTCTGTAAATGTTTGTTAGGTCCACTTGGTCTGCAGTGTAGTTTAATGTTTATTTGCTGGTTTTCTGTCTAGATGATCTGTCCATCAATGGCAGTGGGTGTTCCATGTCACCAAGTATTATTGTTTTGGAGACTGTTTCCATTTTTAGATGTAAAACATTTGCCTTATTTATATGAGTGACCTGGAGTTGGATGCATATATATTTATAATTGTTAGATCCTCTGGGTGAGTTGGTATTTTTATTATCATATAATGACCTTTTTTGTCTCTTTTTACAGTTTCTGGCTTAAAGTCTGTTTTACCTGATAATGAGGAAAGCCACTGCCACTCACTCTTGGTTTGGTTTTGTGTGGAATATATTTTTTTTCATCCCTGCACTTTCAGTCTGAGTGTCTCTACCAATCAGGTATGTTTTTTGTAGGCAACATATAGTTGGGTCTTGTTTGTAAAAAGTAAAAGAACTTGAGGGGCTGGCATTGTAGCACATTGAGTTAAGCCATTGCCAGGGATACCAGCATCCAATATGAGCCCCAGTTCAGGCCTCAACTGATTCACTTCTAATCTAGCTCCCTGCTAATATGCCAAAGAAAGCAATGGAAGATGTCCCAACTCTCTGGGTCTCGGCTATCCATGTGGTGACCCCAGGAGGAGTTCCAGGTGCTTGGCTTCAGTCTGACCCAGACCTGGCTATTTATGGCCATTTGGAGAGTGAACCAGTCAGATGGAAAACCTCTATCTCTCCCTTTGTAACTCTGCCTTTCAAATAGATAAATATCTTTTGAAAGGGGACTTGAAAATATCAGGATATCTGAACAGTGTCAAACTACACTGTTGTCTGTAACAGTGTCAAACAGCTGTCTATCATGAATTTGATATTTTTAATAATGTTATAAATAACATCTATGAATTTGAAGACTGTCTGGATTAATTTTATCCCTCTCATAAAACATTCTTCCATTTGTCCACAAGGTAACAGCACAAGCACATCCAGTAAAGTAGCAAAAACAGTTTCTGGGTATTTGGTCTGAAATCAAACACTAATGATGATTGTTCATTTTGAAATGTTATTTGCATAAAAATTATTCATTAGATTGTTTTCTGACAAAAGTACTATGTATTCATTGTAAAAATTGGCATAAAGGAGAAAAAAATACAAATCACCTAGGGGACACTACTCAGGTATAGCCAAGATTAAAAATCTGATGTTTATGTTTCTAGACATGTGGTAGAAAATATACATTTTTAAAACAAAATTTGTCCTTCCTATGTAATTGTTTTTTTAAAGATTTATTTATGTATTTGAAAAGCAGAGTTAAAGAGAGAAAGAGACAGAGACAGAGGGAGAGGTCATCCATCTGCTGGTTCACTCTCCAAATGTCTGCAACAGATGGAGCTATCACAATAGGAAGCCAGGATATTCTTCTGGGTTTCCTGTGTAGGTGCAGGGGCCCAATTATTTGGGCTATCTTCCACTGCTTTTCCAGGACATAGCAGAGAGCTGGATCAGAAGTGGAGCAGCTGGGACTCAAACCGGTGCCCATATTGGATGCCGGCACTGCAGGTGGCAGCTTTACCTGCTACGCCACAGTGTCAGCCCCATGATTGTTTTCTAATCTATACTTTCAGACCAGATTTATCTTGAGACTTTCCACCAGTATTGCTGAATTATTTGATTTGGTGATTTTAAAAATTAGTTACTTATTTATTTATTTAAGAGACAGAAAGAGATCTCCCATTCACTGGTTTATTCCCCAAAATATTCACAGTGGCCAGGGCTGGGCCACTGAAGCTTGGAGCTGGGAACTCTCTGCTGCTTTGCAGGGTGTATATTAGCAGGGAACTGCAATTGCAATCAGAGGCAAGAATGTAATCCAGAGCCTCCAGTAAAGGGCCTGGGTGTCCCAAGCAATCTTAACTGCTGTGCAAAATGCTTGCCCTGATTTTGATTTGTTTTTTCATTTTTTTTTTTTTTGACAGATAGAGAAAGTAAGAGAGAGAGACAGGGAGAAAGGTCTTCCTTCCGTTGGTTTACCCCACAAATGGCTGCTATGGCTGGCGCTGCGCTGATCCAAAGCCAGGAACCAGGTGCTTCTTCCTGGTCTCCCACATGGGTTCAGGGGCCATCCTCCACTGCCCACCCAGGCCACAGCAGAGAGCTGGACTGGAAGAGGAGCAACCAGGACTAGAACCCGGCGCCCATATGGGATGCTGGTGCCGCAGGTGGAGGATTAGCCAAGTGAGCCACGGCGCCGGCCCCAGTTTGTTTATTCATTTTAAAGATTTATTTATTTATTTGAAATTCAGGGTTAGAGAGAGGGAGAGACGAACAGAAAGAGGTCTTCCATTTGCTGGTTTACTCCCCAAATGGCTGCAATGGCCAGGGCGGGGCCAGGATGAAGCCAGGAGCCTGGAACTCCACCTGGGTTTTCCATGTGAGTGGCAGGGGCCTCAGCACTTGGGCCATCTTCTGATGCTTTTCCCAGGCCATAAGCAGGGAGCTGGATTAGAAGTGGAACAGTTGGGCCCTGAAAAGGTACCCATATGGAATGCTGACATCACAGGTGACAGCTTTACCTGCTGTGCCACAGCACAGACACTTGCCTTGATTTTTAAAGAGTATGTGGTTTCTCATCCTGTGGATTCATTTATTTTAAAGATTTATTTATATGACAGGCAGATTTTCAGAGAGGCAGAAGCAGATAGAGAGAGGTCTTCCATCCACTGGTTCACTCCCCAAAGGGTTGCAATGGCCCAAGATGGGCTGATCTGAAGCCAGGAGCCAGGAGCTTCTTCCAGGTCTCTCATGTGGTTGCAGGAGCCCAGGACTTGAGCCATCTTCCACTACTTTCTCTGGTCATAGAAAAGAGCTAGATTGGAAGTGGAGTAGATGGGACTTGAACCAGAGCCCTTATGGGATGCTGGCATTGCAGGATGGGGCTTCACCCACTACACCAGAGTGCTGTCCCCAAGTGGATTCATTTAACTTGTGTAATTGATTTAAATTAGTTAATTGGGCTGTTTTAATTGTCCATATGATATTTTTCCATATACAAAATATACTAAGAAAAATATTACAGTTATGCAATTACTATTAAAAATTTTTTTAAATTAGATTTGAGAAACAGAGAGACAGAGAAAGAAAGGCAGATAGAGAGCTCCCATCTATTGGTTCACTTCCTAAATACCTGAAACAGTACTTGGCCAAGCCTAAGCCAGGAGCCAAGCCCTCAATCCAGGTCTCCCACATGGATGACAAAAACCAATTACATATGAAGGACAAATTTTGTTTTAAAAAATGTATATTTTCTACCACATGTCTAGAAACATAAACATCAGATTTTTAATCTTGGCTATACCTGAGTAGTGTCCCCTAGGTGATTTGTATTTTTTTCTCCTTTATGCCAATTTTACAATGAATATAAAGTACTTTTGTCAGAAAGCAATCTAATGAATAATTTTTATGCAAATAATGTATCAAAATGAACAACCAAGCAATTATCATTAGTGTTTGATTTCAGACCAAATACCCAGAAACTGTTTTTGCTACTTTACTGGATGTGCTTGTGCTGTTACCTTGTGGACAAATGGAAGAATGTTTTATGAGAGGGATAAAATTAATCCAGACAGTCTGAAGCCTGGAGCCAGGAGCTTCTTCCAAGTCTCCCAGGTGGGTATGGGGGCCTGAGAACTTGTGCCATCCTCTGATGCCCTACCAGGCATATTAGCAGGGAGCTAGATCAGAAGTGGAGCAGCCAGGACTAGAACCTGTGCCCATATGGGATGCCAGCATCGCATGTGGTGGATTAACCTGCAATTCCACAATGCCGGCTGAGTTGATTTTTTTAAAGATGTGCTTACTTATTTGAAAGGCAGAGTTACAAAGAGAGGAAGAGAGAGAGAGAGAGTGCTCCATCTGCTGGATAACTCCCCAAATGGCCACAATGTAGATGGGCTAATCAAGCCAGGAGCCAGGACCTTCATCTGGGTCTCCCATGAGGGTGCAGGGGCTCAAGCACTTGGACCATCTTCCACTGCTTTCCTAGGTGCATTAGAAGGGAGCTGGATTGGAAGTGAAGCAGCTGGGACTCAAAGGGGCACCATATGGGATGCTGGCACTGCAGGCAGTGGTTTTACCCTCTACACCACAGTGCCGGCTCCCTGAGTTGATTTTGATAAGTTATGAGAGGCAGGAATGAGGTTTCATTTCTCTCTCTCTCATGAAGGAGTAAGTTGGTGTTACATAGAATCATGATGATTACAGTTCAAAATAATCTATTATGTATTTTATGAGAAAATAGGAGAAAGGAGCGCCAAGGCTCCAGTCTTAAAGTCTTATTAAAGAAGGAGAAATTTTGGCGTGGACCTTGTGCTGCTGCTTGGGATGCGCATCCCATATCAAAATGCCTGAATTTGAGTCTTGCCACCAGTTCTGATCCAGCTTCCTCCTGATGTGCATCCTGGGAAGGAGCAGGTGATGGCTCTGGTACTCTGGTCTTTGCCACCTGTGTGGTAGCCATTTAGGGAGTAAGTCAGTGGGTAGAAGATCTCTCTCATTCTCTTTCCCTCCCCCACTCCCATCTCTTCCTATCAATTTGCCTTTCAAAGAAATAAAACTAAATAAATGAAACATTTTAAAAGAAGGTGAAATGTTAATTACCCTGATGCACATTATATTCATGTACTGAAATGGCACTGTAATCCATAAATATGTACAACTAGTTAATAAAATATTTTTAAAGTTCAATCTAAGATTCCTTTTTAAAACTTCCAAATAGAAATTCATTTTTTAATTCTTCAATTCTATATGGCTCTTGATTTGGAAAAGCAAATGTAAGGAGAACTGTAAAGTAAGTTAACAATGTTGCTTACTTAGAGTAAAAAATCAGGCCAGGGCTAGCATTGTGGCATCGTGGGTAAAGCCACTCTCTGCAATGCCAGCCTCATGTATGGACACTGGTTTGAGTCCCAGCTGCTCCACTTCTGATCCAGCTCTCTGCTAATGGGCCTAGGAAAGCAGTGGAAGATTGTCCAACTCTTTGGGCCTCTGTACCCATGAATGAGACCCAGAAGAAACTCCTGGCTCCAGGCGAGGCCATTTGAAGAGTGAACCAGCAGCAGATGGAAGATATATATACATATTCGCTCTCTCTCCCCCACTTTCTTTCTCTCTGTACACTCTGAAATTCAAGTAAATAAATAATTTTTTAGAAAAAAGAATAAATAATCAAGCCAAAGAATAATAAAGTGAATCAATGACACAGAACAAGCAAGGACATTAAAGTTGTAGCCCTAGTAATCTCTTTCCTACTTTACATGTTATGAGATATGTGAACCTTTAATATAAACATTTAAACATTATAATCAGTGCTTGTTTATGTTTACCCATAGGCTTACCAGTTTCTTTGTTCATCATTGCTTCTAGATTCAACTCCATTGTGAGCCCAGCTAATTTCTCTCCAGAGGGCCTCCTTTCATGCCTTATTCCTGAATGATCAGTTAGTGGACATAGAATTACTGATTGATCATTACCTTCAGCACTGTGGAAATATTATCAGACTGGTTTTGCCCTTTGTTGAGAAGTCTGTTATCAATAAGTCCAAGTGTACATCCTTTATCATTAAGTTTTGTTTCCTCAGAGATTTTTCTTTGTATCTGAAGTATCTGAATTTTAACTGATAATAAGGATAATTCAAAAAGTTGTAGAAATGGAATTAAAGCAAGTTTATTTTTATTTTGGTGCAAAAATTTTTTTATCCATGTGTATAAGGAATCTTTTAAAAGTTCATACAAAGCTGTGTTTATGAAAAAAAATATTTGGGGCTGGTGCTGTGACATAGCGGGTAGAGCTGCCACCTGCAGTGCCGGTATCCCATGTGGGTGCCAGTTTGAGTTCTGGTTTCTCCACTTCTGGTCCAGCTCTCTGCTATGGCCTGGGAAAGCAGTAGAGGAGGGCCCAAGCCCTCAGGCCCCTGCACCCATGTGGGAGGCCTGGAAAAGTTTCCTGTCTCCTTGCTTCGGATCAGCACAGTTCCAGCTGTTGTGGCCAGTTGGGGAGTGAACCAGCAGATGGAAGATACTCTTCTCTTTCTCTCTCTCTCTCTCTCTCTCTCTGACTCTTCTTCTCTATGTAACTCTGACTTTCAAATAAATTAAATAATTCTCAAAAAAAAAAAAAAAAGAAAAAACTGTGCAAGGATTCCAAAACTATTTTGCACCAAAATAAACTTATTTTTAAATTTATTTTCCCACAAGCTTTTTGAAGCATGCCTTCATATATCCAGGTGTGAATCTGTGCTAATTTAGCCTGCTCAAGACGTGTGTATTTCCTCAATCTGAGGATTCATGTTTTTCACAATTCTGGAAATTTTTCAACCTCACTTCAACTAGTTCACAGCAAACTTTTATTCCACAAAAAGTCCTTGGAACATACATTGAGACTTCTCATTCTGTTTTCCCTGCCTCTGAAGTGCTCTATCATGTTTTCAGTTTCCCTGTCATTCATACTGTTTCAGGCAATTTCTTCATATTTTTAACCTAAGATTCCAAGTTCTCTCATCATCATTGTTTATCAGGCTCTCTAACCTTATGATGGAGTGTTGTACTTCTGAGATTACATTTTGTCCTGCCATTGCCACTGCCAGATGTCCCCGGGAAGAGGAAGCAAAGTCTTCCCCAGTCGGCCCCTAAGCTAATGGTAGCCAATGACCAGGGCACAGAATGCTATGGTAGGCTGAGCCTATGCAGTTTTATTTGATAATCAATTTTCCTCCAAATCCTGTCAACATTTCATAACTTTCATTCATCTGGATCATTGGTACATGTACCCCAGGAATTTGCAAGACAGATCTATTGTGCTCATCAGCAGATATATGGAAATGTCTGAAATTTGGGGTGGTCACAGCTGGAGATAGAGGCATGTGTGATTGACATGAATGGGTACAGAAACTGCTAGGTATCCCCAAAAGGAACTCCATCCAAAATGTCAAGTGGGCCCAAATTTGAGGAATCCTGCTCTAACCTAACCAACTGTAAGGGCTTTGAGATTTCTTAGCTGTAAACATGGTGATTTCCCTATGTGTACATATGAGCTTTTTTTTTTTTTTTTTTTTTTTTTTTTTTTATAAACTCTCATTCAACACGGAGTTGCTTGTGCTCACTGATGCATGCTTGCACTATACCACCAGTACTTTCCCCTGCTTTTGGTTTTTGGCAGTGTGTGTACAGAAGATATTTGCCTGCAGATTTCAAGAAGAGAAATGCTTCAGAGGTGGGTAGCTTTACAGATTGGAACAGAAGAGAATATAAGCTTGAGACACACACTACAAGAGTCAAATATGTGTTATATTTAATGTGTAGATAATAGCCACAGTATTTTCTGTATGCAGAAAATTTCTTCAAGAAATTTCTACCAGCAGCCTTCCAAAAATTAATAAAACTTCCCAAACTTCCAAAACTGAGAAAGCCCTCAGTTTAGACCTTTTCTTTTGAATGATCGTCCACAGGCAGGGGTTTTACTCGATTCCGCCGTTCTGCTAAACATAACTCACAGAGAAACATGATGGCACTTATTAGTGATAGAGTGGCTGTTGAGATTCCTACTGGAAACACAAAGCTGAAGTGTTTCCTTATCAGGATTTCTTTGTCAACAGGAAAGTTAAGGGGAAAGTCAAGAGTGCTTTGTCCATAAAAATCCACAGTGAAATTCCAGATCACTACAGTGAAGGTACAGACACAGCTGGTGAAAAGGAAGAAGACAGATATTTTGTAACACATTTGGATGAACTCTAGGTATGGTGCCTTGATCCAGCTGACCAGAATGGCCACCGTGCTGAAGATCAGAACAGTCGTCTTCATAAAGCTAGGCAACAATATCAGGTCCCGCCCATATTCAATCTCAGTCGAAATGACCCAGCTGCCATTGATTGGGCTATGCATCGGCACCTGTGTTACTGAACCAGCGATGTTAACTTTTTCGTAATAGAAGGCTTCCCAAAATCCAATGAACACAAAAGGCACAGTCTGGCTGTCGAATTCCCACACGCGCCAGGATCTGCTGTTGACAAGGCTCACACCAAAAGCCCAGGACAAATAACTGAAGAAGAGACCAATGAGTTTGTAGATCCATTGCTTCATTTCGGACAAACTGAAGATGAGGTGGAGGAGTTGTGAATTCATGCCAGGGGCACCAGAGAGGAAACAAAAAAACCAAATCAGATTGCATGAGCCATGGTTTAGGGAGGGCAGCAATACCTACATCCTGTCCTTGCCAGAAAGGTATATTGAACTGTTTGTTATATGCATGTTGGCCTTCAAACAATCCTCTAAATATTTTGCATAACAATAAAAGATGCCTAGGAACCCATGACAGGGTGAAGGTAGGAGTTCAGAAGGCATTTTAGGAGCACAGTCTGACAAGATCTTTGAAAAGTTCAAATGTTTATACTTTTATCTAGCAGCTCCAGACTAAGTCTAGGCTTGCAAAAACGTTTGTAAAGAGATGTTAGTTTCAGCAACATTTGCTGTAGAGAAAAATTAGACATAATCAAAATGTCTATAAATAGAGGAATGCTTAAACTGTTGTACATCTGAGATAATAGTGGAATATCATATAGCTATCACCAAGGATGAGTTAATCAATATGAACTACAAGAAGAAATTTCTGTGTTATACCAGAAAATGAACCGTAATATGTGTGATATGATAATTTGTCAGAAGAAAATTCCCACCTGATTAGATATGTATATATACATATATACACACATTCTTTGAAAATTTACAATATACACACCAAAAGTTCAATTCTTAACATTAAATGTTTATGTTTTAGACTTTGATTCTTTACATGTTTTTCTAGTTTGTACGTTTTTAAATGCAAAACACACATACATTTATACTTGCAAGCAGAAGGAACACAATTTTAAGGATCTGTGTATTAAACACAACAGATTCACATTTTTTCAACCACCATTTGCTCAATTGTACCTTCAGATCTCAACATCTTCTATATGCAACTTAAAAAAATCCTGAGTTATTCATCTTCCATGAAGCAGTTTTGACGTTATAAATCAATTTACTAGGGGCCGGTGCTGTGTGTGCAGTGGGTTATTGCCCTGGCCTGCAGCACCGGCATTTCATATGGGCGCTGGCCCAAGTCCCAGATGCTCCACTTCCAATCCAGCTCTTGACTATTTCCTCAGAGAGCAGTGGAAGATGGCCCATGTCCTTGGGCCCCTGCACCCACATGGCAGACCTGGAAGAAGCTCCTGGATCCTGGCTTTGGATCAGTGCAGCTCTGGCCATTGCAGCCAATTGGGGAGTGAATGATCAGATGGGAGAACTCTCTCTCTCTCTCTCTCTGCCTCTCTCTGTGTGATTCTGACTTTCAAATAAATAAATAAATCTTTAAAAAAATAAATCAACTTACTAGGACCATCTGTCCATTTGAATTCTTGGGAATAAGGGGTGGGAATAATCAGAAAATTACACTGCTCATGCATCCTGCCCTGTTGTTCAACAGAAAGGACTAAGATCCTGTCTACTGGGGTACCAGGTGTGTGGATGCTGAGAGCGACTGCCCATGCAGATGTTAGGGGCATCCAAACTACATCTCCTTGCTGTGAAGCCTGATATGTACAACACTGTAGCCACTACTCCCCACTCTTCTGCCAAATGTATTTCCAAGTCACCGGAAGGCTACAGTTTTACAGCGTGGGAAGTTACCATAGTAAGATGTATTTGGAGTTGATCACCCATTTGATTAATTCACTGTGTTATTAGTACTTCCTTGCTACTGGGGGACTGAAGAAATGGAAACAAATCAGGGATCTGGATGAGGAAAAGGAATCAAGGAAGGAGAATGTGGTAGTTGCCAAGAAAATATGTCCATAGCTGAAACCTGTGCAGTGAGACACATTTTCCTAAAAACTTAATTTGAAAGATTGAAGTTTACATTTTTAAATTTTTTTTTATTTTCTGACAGGCAGAGTTAGTGAGAGAGAGAGAGAGTTATAGACAGTGAGAGAGACAGAGAGAAAGGTCTTCCTTCCGTTGGTTCACTCCACTAATGGCTGCCACAACTGGCAGCTGCACCGATCCAAAGCCAGGAGCCGGGTGCTTCCTCCTGGTCTCCCATGCGTGTGCAGGGCCCAAGCACTTGGGCCATCCTCCACTGTCTTCCCGGGCCACAGCAGAGAGCTGGACTGGAAGAGGAGCAACCGAGACTAGTACCCGGCGCCCCAACTGGGACTAGAACCCAGGGTGCGGGTGCCATAGGCAGAGGATTAGCCGAGTGAGCCACGGCGCCGGCCAAAGTTTACATTTTTTTTTAAAGATTTAAATTTAAATTTTTAAAGATTTAAAAGTTTTACCCTTAGGGTTGGTGTTTGGCACATTGTTTCAAGTGCCACTTGAGATGCCTGTGTTTCCCATATCAGACTGCCTGGTTCGAGTCCTGGCTCTGTTCCTTATTCAAGATCCCTGCAAATGCTAACCCTGGGAGACAGCAGGTAACATCTGGTTTGTTTTTTTTTTTTTGACAGGCAGAGTGGATAGTGGGAGAGAGAGAGACAGAGAGAAAGGTCTTCCTTTTTGCCGTTGGTTCACCCTCCAATGGCCGTTGCGGCCGGTGCATCGCGCTGATCCGAAGCCAGGAGCCAGGTGC
Source organism: Lepus europaeus (assembly GCF_033115175.1). Taxonomy (NCBI): domain Eukaryota; kingdom Metazoa; phylum Chordata; class Mammalia; order Lagomorpha; family Leporidae; genus Lepus; species Lepus europaeus. Next base: position 75,508,105 of record NC_084840.1, on the reverse strand, counting down.
TTCTCCTGGTCTCCAATGCGGGTGCAGGGCCCAAGCACTTGGGCCATCATCCACTGCCTTCCCGGGCCATAGCAGAGAGCTGGCCTGGAAGAGGGGCAACTGGGATAGAATCTGGCGCCCCAACCGGGACTAGAACCCAGTGTGCCGGCGCCGCAAGGCAGAGGATTAGCCTGTTAAGCCATGGCGCCGGCCAGCAGGTAACATCTGAAGTACTTGTGTCTATGCCATCCACATGGGAGACCAGGATTGAATTTCTGGTTCCACTCTACAGCAGGGCACAATTTCAGCTGTGGTGAACATCTGGGCAATGAATCAGTAGATGGAAGATCTTTCTGTGTGCCTGTGTAGCAGCTTTTGTCTTTTTCTTTATTTTAAAATCTATCTCTATATCTCTGTCTCTGCCTCTTGATTGATTGATGGATTGAATGAATAAATAAATAAATAAAATTTACCGGTGGAGCCTAAAAATTCCGTACATTTGGATGTTTGGAGAATGGAACACACTCTTCATGGCAGTTGAAGATGTTGAACAGGGAGAAGAAATTTTCCAGCCAGCTTTAAAAGAATCACAGAGAGGGAAACACCTACAGTTAAAAAATGTATTGTTAGGTAGTTTCAGGCTCTGAGCAAAGCCCCAGATCCCTGAGTCTCACAAAAGAGTTCTTACATGCTTACTGTATAGTTTAAGGCTTGTTTAGGCTAGGTCCTATTCCAAACACTTTAGAAATAAAACTGTATTCAGTCATCATGACAGCACAATGATGGCTGTGTGATTATGATCTCAGCTTTACAGGCCAGACAACTGAGTGGAGAGGTTAAAGAACATATCCCCATTCAATCACACAGATCTACATGGCATGCCAGGCTCCAGAGCCCTGATGCCTGGAAGTAGTGCTTCTCGGCTCTCTCCATACCAGTTGGTATATAGTCACATATAATGAGTATCACCAAATAGAAAAATCCCATGTCATTTATAGTAATGGCTATTGGTGGCCATGCCTATGCTCTATTAAAAAATGAAAGTGAATCCTTTTGTGATAGCAGTACATGGGAAAATAGAGAATGGTTGTCTTTCTGTCTCCTTTATCTTGGTTTGACTAAAGACATCTTCAAAGCTGACACTTTGATCTTTTAAAAAGATCAACAAATGTCAGGATGTGGAAAAATGAAAACCCTTGCACATTGCTTGTGGGAACGTAAAACTGTGGCCATTAAAAACACTATGGGTTTTCCATAGAAAAAGCACAATAGTTACCACATGATCAAGTAATTCCACTTTAGGGTATATACTCAAAATAATTGAAAGCAGGGTCTTGAATAGATATTAGCACACCCTTGTTCACAACATTATTCATATGAGCCAAAATGAGGAAACAACCTGAATTTCTAGGGATAGATGAATGGGTAAACAAAGCATGGTGTATCCAAGGAAGAAAATTCTGACACAGGCTGCTCATATAAAACATGGGTGAATCTTGAAAACATTAAGCTAAGTGAATAGACCAGTCAGAAAAGATAAATCCTCTATGATCCCACATATATAAAGTGCCTACAGTAGTCAAATTCATAGAGACAGGAAGTACAGTGGAGGCTGCCAGGGGCTCAGGGCAGGAGGGGCTATGGATACAGTTGCACACGGGTCAGATGAAAAGGTTCTGGAGATGGATGTACAACAATTAAACATACTTAATGCCACTGATGCGTACACTTCAAAATGGTTCTGATGGTGAAATGTATGTTCTGTGGATTTAACCACCCTGAAAATGTAATACTATGAAAAACACATACTTTACAAAGAACAAAGACACGATTCATAAACGGAATGACACCCAGTGATATGGTGACACCCTCATTTCCATTTCTTTTTTTTTTAGCATAAATTCATTTTTAAACTTGTGTTTCCAAGTCAGAGAGACAGAGAACTTGAAATCAATTCAGGTCTCCCACATGGGTAGCAGGGACCCAAGTATTTGTGCCATCAGCAGCTGTTTCCCAGGGTGTGCATTAACAGGAAGCTGAAGTTAGGGTGAAACCAGGACTTGAGCCACAAGTGCTCCAGTGATCCTTCTTAGGTAAATACTGTTGTGATGGTCATATTACCCATGCTATAGATATCATTTACATTCAAAGTGACATGCAGGCACCCTCAATTAAAAATGCCAACAGCACAGATTTAATAGATAACACAGAAAATGTCCAAATAAAGTGGCTTGGAATGATCACTTATAGGATCATCAAATGACATTGAACTTCTTCATGAAGATAATAAAATGATTAAAGGGCTTCCAGTAAGCCTCAATAGTCTTTTTAACTGGAGGTAAATAATAAACCATAGGGTTTCCCTTCAACAAATCAAAAAAGAAAGTTGGAAGATTTCTCAGTAGTATAAAGGATAGCAAGTGCCAAATGGTAAAGTAATGAATGTGACAGCGTTCTTCCGCTCCCATGACCCAGAGAACTATTTGGTGAATTCTGAGTAGACAGTATGTTACAAGAGAAAGGCAGATAAATGACCACAGTGGTCAAGTTCCCCCTGCAAGAGCTCAGAAGTTTTTTGATAACTGAAATGTCTTTTTGGAGGTTCTGGGTCAGTCACTGTAATCTATGAGTGTTCCAGGAGGAAAATGGCAAAAAAGCTCCCAGTAATTGAAAGAGAAATATTCTATGAAGGGAGCCAGAGGTATTCACTGAGAAGTCAGGGTCACCCAGAGTGTGCCTTCCATAATTTCTTAGACAAGGAACTATGGCTAGATATTGACATTCTGAAATTCATAAGGCCCTAAGGTGTGCTTTTGTTCATTTTGATTGCAAAAGGAAGTCCCATTCTTCTCTGTCTGTATTTTATATCAATTAAGGTTGTTGGAGCAGGTGTTTGGCCTAGCAGTGAGGACACCAGTTAAATTCCTATGCCTCACCTCAGAGTGTCTGCTTGATTTCTAGCTCCTGACTACAGGTGGCTGCTCATGTGGACCCGCCATGAAATACTCTACTCACTGGGTATGGTGGCAGCTGCTCTGGGTGTTTTCTCTCTGTCTGGACTGGGGTCGAAGAAAAGGATTGGGAGGGGGAAGGCATAACCACTACTGACCTGTACTCACCTGTCAATGTCACTGGTGACTTCTTTTGCCCTGGTCACAGCAACAAAACATTCTGGTACTTTCCAAGTCTCAACTCCTGCTCAGGTGCTCCTGGCTACCTGGAAAGGAAGTCTATGGGGAAGAAAGAATGAAATTAATGCCACCATTCCTTACAGCACCCACCAGTGTGTGTTGTGCCAATCAAAATATATAAGGCGGGCGGCGCTGCGGCTCAATAGGCTAATCCTCCGCCTTGCAGCGCCAGCACACTGGGTTCTAGTCCCGGTCAGGGCGCCGGATTCTGTCCCAGTTTCCCCTCTTCCTGGCTTTGGATCAGCACGGTGCGCCGGCCACAGCGCGCCGGCCGCGGCGGCCATTGGAGGGTGAACCAACAATAAAGGAAGACCTTTCTCTCTCTCTCTCTCTCTCTGTCCACTCTGCCTGTCTATATATATCTATCCCAGTTGCCCCTCTTCCAGGCCAGCTCTCTGCTATGGCCCGGGAAGGCAGTGGATGATGGCCCAAGTGCTTGGGCCCTGCACCCGCATTGGAGACCAGGAGAAGCACCTGGCTCCTGGCTTCGGATCAGCGCGATGCACCGGCCACAGCGGCCATTGGAGGGTGAACCAACGGCAAAAAGGAAGACCTTTCTCTCTGTCTCTCTCTCTCCCACTATCCACTCTGCCTGTCAAAAAAAAAAAAAACCAGATGTTACCTGCTGTCTCCCGGGGTTAGCATTTGCAGGGATCTTGAATAAGGAACAGAGCCAGGACTCGAACCAGGCAGTCTGATATGGGAAACACAGGCATCTCAAGTGGCACTTGAAACAATGTGCCAAACGCCAACCCTAAGGGTAAAACTTTTAAATCTTTAAAAATTTAAATTTAAATCTTTAAAAAAAATGTAAACTTTGGCCGGCGCCGTGGCTCACTTGGCTAATCCTCTGCCTATGGCACCCGCACCCTGGGTTCTAGTCCCAGTTGGGGCGCCGGCTACTAGTCTCGGTTGCTCCTCTTCCAGGCCAGCCCTCCGCTGTGGCCCGGGAAGACAGTGGAGGATGGCCCAAGTGCTTGGGCCCTGCACGTGCATGGGAGACCAGGAGAAGCACCTGGCTCCTGGCTTCAGATCAGCGCGGTGCGCCGGCCGCAGTGTGCTACCACGGCGGCCATTGGAGGGTGAACCAACGGCAAAAAGGAAGACCTTTCTCTCTCTCTCTCTCTCTCTCTATCCACTCTGCCTGTCAAAAAAAAAAAAAGTGTAAGTGGACATACAAGATGTAATATTGTATGCCTGGCACTTTTCACTTAGCATAATGGCTTCAAGATTCACCCGTGTTGTAGCATGTGTGAGAAGTCTGTCCATTGTAGTGTTGTGTGTGTTGGTTGAGGGGCGGGGAATTCTGTAGTATGGGCATAACACCATTTGTTGAGTCATTTTTGGTTTATGGACATCTGGACTGTGTTCATGTTTTGTCTATTATGAATAATGCTACTGTGAAAATTCACGATTATGCACACACACACAAACACACACATATATATGTATGAGTCTGCATTGATATATTTTCACATTTTCTCTTGCATAAATGCCTAGGAATAGAATCGCTGGGATGTATACTAAGTGTATATTTGACTTTTTAGCAATTGCTAACCCATTTCCACAAGTCATCACACTATTTTACATTTTCACCAGTAAGATAGGATAGGTTCCAGTTTCTTCACATCATCTCCAACATTTTGATATTTGTAGTCTTTTATATTGGAGCCATTCTAGTCACCATCTCATGTGACCAAAAGGAAGAATGCTCACAATACATCCAGTACAGACAACTTGTTACAAAATAGTGTGTGGATATAATCATGGATAAGAATTGAACTGGAAGGCTATATGCTAATTATTAAAAGAAAAAAACATTTTATTTGAAAGGCAGAGTGATCTCTTTCTCTACTAGCTAGCTATCCAAATGCGTGCAACAGCCAGAACTGTGCCAGGCTAAAGCAGTGAACTGTGCATTTTGTCTGGATCTCCTATGGAGATTCAGGACCCCAAGTATTTGAGTTATCACAGTTACCTCCTAGGGTGTACATTAGCAGGAACCTGGAGTCAAGAGTGGATCCAGGACCTGAATGCAGGCACTCTGCTATGGAATGCAGGCATCCCAAGTGGCGGCTTGACTGCTGCTCCAAATGCTTGTCCCAAGAGAAATGTTTAACTGCGTCTGAGGGTTCTGACTTTTTAAAAGCTATTTGTATTGTGAGGAATCACACATAGAAAACATGTGTACAGTTCAATGAATTCTCACAGGGTACACACCCATGTCTACCACTGAGTGTGCTACAGCTATCACCACTTCGTGGCCTTTACAGTTCTGTCACCTCAGCATGCCTCCCCAAATACCCCCAGACAGTGGAATTCAAGTTTGTCCAGTTTTCAAAACAGGCTCCTTGAAGTAGTCATTCCCTTGTGACTCCCTTCTTTCATTCAATACTGTGTTTATTTCTGACATTCATGTAATGATGTTTTTAATGGTGCCTGGCTGCTCAGTAGTTTTAGATATTCTGTCATAAGCATGGTCTTTGAAAATAAGAAATAACAAAAAGACTTCATTAAAAAGTTGTCAGACTGTGGAAGATTAACTAATACTGGAGGCTAAATAAGAAGCAACTGCAGAAAGTTTATGTGAAAATGGAATTAAAAGTAGGAGTTTGTTTTCATACAAAAGTTTTTGCTGCAAAAAACAAAACAAAACAAAGCAAAAACACTGGCCCTTTGACATAGCAGGTTAACCCAGCACCTGCAGCACCAGCATCCTGTATGGTTGCTTCACTCCAATCCAGCTCCCTGCTAATGCTCCTAGGAAAGCAGCTTCTGGCCCCTGCACATAGGTGGGAGACCTGAAAGGAGCTCCTGGCTCCTGATTTCGGATCAGCCCAACCCCAGCGATGTGGCCATTTGGGGAGTGAACTAGCCTTCCCCCACCCCTGTAACTCTGCCTTTCAAATAAGTAACAAGTATTTAAACACTTTTAAAAATTGTTTTCTTAACACATGGAAAATGTGTATCAAGGAAAAAAAATGGATGGGGTTCAAACTCAATTTAGCACCTAATTAAACTCCTACTTTAATTCCATTTTCTATGAAATTTTTGAAGTATATAATTTAATACCTACATAGCTTCTTGGGGATCTACTTATCTGGGCATCACACATTGTATGTCCAGGACTATCTATACATATTATGGGATATGATTTATATTCATAGCCTTAGAAATGAAGGAAACTCTGACACAGAGTGTAACACGAGTGACCATTGAGGTCACGATGCTATGTGAAATAAGCCACATACAATAGGATAATACTGTATGACTGTACTTACATGAAGTACCCAGGGTAGTCACATTCATAAAGACTGAAAGTAGTGACCGCTAGAGCCTAGCGGGTAGGAGAGCAGGTGAGGTGGCATTTCATGCAGATAGGTTTCAGTTGGGGGTGATGAAAATGTTCTCGAGTTGCATGTGGATAAGACCTGCCCAACAATATGCTACTTACCTAATTAACTGTGGTGGGATGAGCTGACCTTGCCAAGATGGCACTGGCTAGCGAATGGCAGTTACTCAGGAACTGGCTTCAGAACCCAAAGGAGCCTGCCTAGCAACAGGCAGTGATTGGTTATGACATAAACAATCCCTTGATCAGACTGGCTGCCTTGGCTAGATAAGCTGCTGCACCAACTGCAAGAGTCTGCAAGCTGCTCACCTCTAGCCCGCTTTCACCTGACCCCCAGTGTCTGTGTCTTGACTCCACACCTCTTGCCCCCACTGTGTTTCTCCTCTCAAAACGAATCCACAGCAACAGTTAACATAGTGTTGTCATGCATATTTTACCACCATAGGAGGAAAAAGAAAGAGGGAGGGAGTGTCCACTAACCAGTTGTGCGGTCTCCAAGTGAACCAGAAGCAATGTCAGAGAAGGCTGACAGCTCACAGGGCCAGCATGGCTGAGGATGACACAGTACCTCCATCGCGGGCTTCTGGATTGAGGCAGCGTAGGTTATCGTCCCCACTGGTAGCCCAGTGTTCAGTCACCAGGCCCTCTCTTTAGCCCTCCACTCTGGCCAACATCCACACTCCTTGTCAGGTGACCACCTTCTCAACTCTCAATTGCTAGGCTGTGAATGCCATGACAGTAGCCATTATGTCATGGGCCATGACCATGTCATAGGGATCCAGCTTGACAGCCATTTCATTATAAACATCCTGTCCAGTAGGTCTCCCTGGCACTCATCCCCTTTAGTTTTTTTTTTTTTTTTTCTTGTAAGGATTTATTTGAACAGTAGAGTTACAGAGAGGGAGAGATAGATGTCTTCCACCCACTGGTTCACTCTCCAAATGGCCACAATCGCTGGAGCTGGGCCAATCCAGACAAGCCAGGAGCTTCTTCTGGGTCTCCCATGCGAGTGCAGGAGCCCAAATACTTGGGCCATCTTTCGGTGCTTTCCCAGGTACATCAGTAAGGAGCTGGATCAAAGGTGGAGCAGTCCGGACTCAAACTGGTGTCAATATGGGATGCTGGCCTTTCAGGTGGTGGCTTTACCTGTATGCCACAGCACCAGCCCCAAGGATTTAGTTCTTCTTTAAATGTTTTATGGAATGCATATGTGAATCCATCAGATCCTAGACTTTCTTGTTGGGAGACTTTCAATATCTGTTTATTTATTTGAAAGGCATAAATACAGAAATGAGTTTTGGGCTCCTGGCTTTGGCGTGGCGTAGTCCTGACTGTTGCAGGCATGTAAAGCATGAATTCACAGGTGGCAGATCTTTTTGTCTGTTTCTTTCTCTTCTCTTCAAATATATTGAAAAACAAAAAATGATAAATCAGGTTTTCATTGCGTTGGTCTTTTGCATTAAAATTTTTTTTGTTTACCAGTATTTGAAATGCACATCGGACTTTTATCATGCTACACCATAAAGCATTTTTCTGTTTGTCCAAAAGATGGCAGCACAAACACATCAAATAAAGTAGTAGCAAAAACTGTGTATTTGGTCTGAAATTGAATGCTGATGTTAATTGCTTGTTTATTGTGACATGTTATTTACAAAAGAATTACTAATTGGATTCTTTATGTTTCTGGCAAAATGCCTATACATGCATTGCAAAACTGGTATAGAGGAGAAAAAATGCAAGCTACCTGTTGTAGTACTGCTCATATATAGCCAGGGTTGAATCTGATATTGACTTTCATGTTCGCAGAAATGTGATAGAAAAAGGAGACTACACATTTTTCAGACAAAATATGTCACCCCCACCACCACCCAAACAGCACAGTTGTTTTCTAATTCATCCTTTTACATCCAGTGTTTCTTGAGCCTTTTTCCCTGTGTGACTGAATTCTTTGACTTGGCGACTTTGAAAGAATGCATGATGTTCCATCCTGTGAATGAGTTGTAACTTACTTAATTGATTTAAATTAGGCATATTAATTGTCTATAAATGATAAGGGATTTCCCATATACAAAATATATGAAGAAAAATACTGTAGTCACCCAAATAATGTAACCAAATTTTTTAAATTTTAAAATATATTTCTGAAGCAGAGAGAGTCAGAAACAAAAAGGGAGAGTTCCCGTTAGCTGGTTTCCTTCCTAAATGCCTGCAAAGCTTGCTCTGAGTCGAGGCTAGAACCAGGAGCTGGAAACTCAATCCAGGTCCTCCATGGGGCGGGGGTCAGAAGGGGTGAATAGGGACCTGAGGAAGGGGCTGGGGGCCAGCAGGGGACAGAGACCTGAGAGAGGGGCCGGGGGCCAGCAGGGGTGAACAGGGACTGGAGGGCGGGTCTGGGGGCCAGCAGGAGAACAGTGACCTGAGAGAGGGGCCGGGGGCCAGCGTGGTACAGCGAAAGTGGGAGGGGCTGGGGGCCAGCAGGGGTGAACAGAGACCTGAGAGAGGGGCCGGGGGCCAGCATGGTACAGTGTCCTGACGGAGGGGCTGGGGGCCAGTATGGGTGAACAGGGACTTGAGGGGAGGCCATGGGCCAGCAGGGGGAACAGGATTCTGAGGGAGGGGCTGGGTGCTAGCAGGGGAATAGGGACCTGAGGGAGGTGCCGGGGGCCAGCAAGGTTGAACAGGGACCTGAGAGAGGTGCTGGGGGTCAGCAGGGTACGGGGGCCTGAGAGAGAGGTTGGGGGCTAGCAGGTTATGGGGACCTGAGTGTGGGGCTGGGGCAGCAGGGTACGGGGACCTGAGGGAGGGGCTGGGGGCCAGCAGGGGTACGGAAACTGAGAGATGGGAGGGGGCCAGCAGGGGAACAGGGACCTGAGGGAGGGGATGGGTGCCAGCAGGGAACTGAGACCTGAGGCAGGGGCTGCAGGCCAGCACGTGTGAACAGGGACCTGAGGGAGGTGCTGGGGGCCAGCACGGTACGGGGACCTGAGGGAGGTGCTGGTGGGCAGCAGGGGAACAGGGACCAGAGGGAGGGGCTGGGGACCAGCAGGTGTGAACAGGCAACTGAGGGAAGGGCTGGGGGCCAGCAGGGATGAACAGGGACCTGAGCGATGTGCTGGGACCAGCAGGGTAGGGGGACCTGAAGGAGGGGCTGGGGACCAGCAAGGAAACAGGACCTGAGGGAGGGGCGGGGGGTCAGAAGCGGTGAATAGGGACCTGAGGAAGGGGCTGGGGGCCAGAAGGGGGACAGGGACCTGATGGAGGGGCAGGGGGCCAGCAGGGTTGAACAGGGACTGGAGGGCGGGTCTGGGGGCCAGCAGGAGAACAGTGACCTGAGAGAGGGGCCTGGGGTGAGCAGGGTACGGGGGCCTGAGAGAGGGGTTGGGGGCTAGCAGGGGAACAGGGACCTGAGGGAGGGTCTGGGGGCCAGCAGGTTACGGGGACCTGAGGAAGGGGCTGGGGCTAGCAGGGTATGGGGACCTGAGTGTGGGGCTGGGGCAGCAGTGTACGGGGAACTTAGGGAGGGGCTGGGGGCCAGCAGTGGTACGGAAAGTGAGAGATGGGAGGGGGCCAGCAGGGGAATAGGGACCTGAGGGAGGGGCTGCAGGCCAGCACTTGTGAACAGGGACCTCAGGGAGGTCCTGGTGGGCCGCAGAAGAACAGGGACCAGAGGGAGGGGCTGGGGGCCAGCAGGGGTGAACAGAGACCTGAGGGAGTGCTTGGGGAACCAGCAGGTGTAAACAGGCACCTGAGGGAAGAGCTGGGGGCCAGCAGGGGTGAACAGGGACATAAGAGATGTGCTAGGGCAGGCAGCGTAGGGGGACCTGAATGAGGGGCTAGGGACCAGCAAGGAAACAGGACCTGAGGGAGGGGCCGGGGGCCAGCAAGGGTGAACAGAGACCTGAGGGAGGGGCTGGGGGCCAGCAGGATGCAGCGACCTGACGGAGGGGCTGGGTGCTAGCCTGGGAATAGGGAATCGAGGGAGGAGCCAGAGCCAGCAGAGTATGGGGTCCTGAGGGAGGTGCTGGGGGCCAGCAGGGGTGAACAGGGACTTGAGGGAGGGGCTGGGGGCCAGCAAGGGTGTGGAAACTGAGAGATGGGAGGGGGCCAGCTTGGGAACAGACACCTGCGGGAGGGGCTGCAGGCCAGCACGTGTTTACAGGTACCTGAGAGAGGTGCTTGGGGCCACAGGGTACGGGGACCTGAGGGAGGTGCTGGTGGGCAGCAGGGGAACAGGGACCAGAGGGAGGGGCTGGGGGCCAGTAGCGGAACAGAGAACTGAGGGAGGCGCTGAGGGACATCAGAGGTGAACAGGGACCTGAGGGAGGGGCTGGGTGCTAGCAGGGACACAGGGAACTGAGGGAGGGGCTAGGGTCAGCCAGGAAAGGGGACCTGAGGGAGGGACCAGGAGCCAGCAGGGAACAGGGACCTGAGGGAGGGGCTGGGGGGCAGCAGGCTACTGGTTCCTGAGGGAGTTTCCAGGGGTCAACGGGGATGAACAGGGAACTGAGAGAGAGGATGGGGTCAGCAGGAAGACGGACCTGAGGGAGGATCCGTGGGCCAGCAGGGAAACAGGGACCTGAGGGAGAAGCTGTAGGCCAGCAGGGGTGAACAGGGAACTGAGGGAGGGTCTGGGGGCCAGCAGGGTACGGGGACCAGAGAGAGGTGCTGGGGGCCAGTAGTTGAAGAGTGACCTGAGGAAGGGGCTGGTGCCAGCAGGGGAACAGAGACCTGAGGGAGGGGCTGGGGTCAGAAGTGGTGAACAGGGACCTGAAGAAGGGGCTGGGGGCCAGCATGGGTGAACAGGGTCCTGAGGGAGGGGCTGGGGGCCAACAGGGTAAGGTGTCCTGAGGGAGGGGTTGGGGGCTAGCAGGGGAACAGGGAACTGAGGGAGGGTCTGGGGGCCAGCAGGTTACGGGGACCTGAGGAAGGGGCTGGGGCTAGCAGGGTATGGGGACCTGAGGGAGGGGCTGGGGGCCAGCAAGCTATGGGGTCCTGAGGGAGGTGCTGGTGGGCAGCAGGGGAACAGGGACCAGAGGGAGGGGCTGGGGGCAGCAGGGGTGAACAGGGACCTGAGGGAGGGCCTGGGGGCCAGCAGGTGTGAACAGGCAACTGAGGGAAGAGCTGGGGGCCAGCAGGGGTGAACAGGGACCTGAGAATGTGCTGGGGCCAGCAGCGTAGGGGGACCTGAATTAGGGGCTGGGGACCAGCAAGGAATCAGGATCTGAGGGAGGGGCCGGGGGCCAGCAAGGGTGAACAGAGACCTGAGGGAGGGGCTGGGGGCCAGCAGGATGCAGCGAGCTGACGGAGGGGTGGGGTGCTAGCCTAGGAATAGGGAATTGAGGGAGGTGCCAGGGCCAGCAAAGTACGGGGTCCTGAGGGAGGTGCTGGGGGCCAGCAGGGGTGAAAAGGGACTTGTGGGAGGGGCTGGGGGTCAGAAGCGGTGAATAGGAACCTGAGGAAAGGGCTGGGGGCCAGCAGGGGGACAGGGACCTGATGGAGGGACAGGGGGCCAGCAGGGTACAGCGACCTGAGGTAGGGGCCGGGGGCCAGCAGGGATGAACAGAGACCTGAGATAGGGGCCGGGGGCCAGCATGGTACAGCGTCCTGACGGAGGGGCTGGGGGCCAGCATGGGTGAGCAGGGACTTGAGGGGAGGCCATGGGCCAGCAGGGGGAACAGGATTCTGAGGGAGGGGCTGGGTGCTAGCAGGGGAATAGGGACCTGAGGGAGGTGCCGGGGGCCAGCAAGGTTGAACAGGGACCTGAGAGAGGTGCTGGGGGTCAGCAGGGTACGGGGGCCTGAGACAGGGGTTGGGGGCTAGCAGGGGAACAGGGAACTGAGGGAGGGTCTGGGGGCCAGCAGGTTACGGGGACCTGAGGAAGGGGCTGGGGCTAGCAGGGTATGGGGACCTGAGTGTGGGGCTGGCGCAGCAGGGTACGAGGACCTGAGGGAGGGGCTGGGGGCCAGCAGGGGTACGGAAACTGAGAGATGGGAGGGGGCCAGCAGGGATGAACAGGGACCTGAGAGAGGTGCTGGGGGTCAGCAGGGTTCGGGGACCTGAGAGAGGTGTTGAGGGCCAGCAGGGTATGGGGATCTGAGGGAGAGGCTGAAGGCCAGCAGGGGAACGGGTTCCTGAGGGAGGGGCCGGGGGCCAGCAGGGAACAGTGACCTGAGGGAAGGTATGGGGGCAGCAGGGGAACAGGGACCTGAGGGAGGGGCTGGGGGCCAGCACGATACGGGGTCCTGAGGGAGGTCCAGGGCCCATCAGAGGTGAACAGGGATCTAAAAAATGGGCTGGGGGCCAGCAGGTCAATGACCTAAGTTAGGAGCCGTAAGTCAGCAGGGGAACAGGGACCTGAGGGAAGGGTAGGGGCCAGCAGGATATGGGGACCTGAGAGAGTTGCTGGGGGCCAGAGGGTACGGGGACCTGAGAGAGAGGCTGTGGGCCAGCAGGGTTGAACAGGGAACTGGTTAGGGGTTGGGGGTCATGAGGGTTAACAGGGACCTTAGGGAAGGGCCGGGGCCAGTAGGGGAACATGGACCTGAGGGAGGGGCCTTGGGCAAGCAGGAGAACAGGGACCTGAGGGAGGGTCGGGGAACAGCAGGGTACAGGGACCTGAGGGAGGGGCTGGGCGCCAGCAGGGGAACAGGGACCGGAGGGAGGGTCTGGAGGCCAGCAGGGGAACAGGGCCCTGAGGGAGCATCCGTGGGCCAGCCGGGGAACAGGGACCTGAGGGAGAAGCTGTAGGCCAGCAGGGGTGAACACGGACCTGAGGGAGGTGCTCGGAGCCAGCAGGGGTGAACAGGGAACTGAGTTAGGGGACGGTGGACATCAGGGTTATCAGGGACATTATGGAGGGTCTGGGGGCCAGCTTGGTACGGGGATCTGAGGGAGCGTCTGGGCGTCTTGAGGGGAACAGGGGCCTGAGGAAGGGGCCGTGGGACAGCAGGGGAACAGGGACCTGAGGGAGGGTCCGGGGGCCAGCAGGGGTGAATAGGAACATGAGGGAGGAGCCGGGGGCTAGCAGGGAACAGGGACCTGACTGAGGGGCTGGGGGCTAGCAGGTACAGGGTCCTGAGGGAGGGGCCGGGGGCAATGAGGGGTGAACAGGGACCTAAAGAAAGGGCTGGGGGACAGCAGGAACAAGGACCTAAGTTAGGAGCCGTCGGTCAGCAGGGGAACAGGGACCTGAGGGAGGGGCTGGGGGCAGCAGGGTATGGGGTCCCGAAGGAGGGGCCAGGGTCCAGGAGGGTTAAACAGGGACCTGAGAGAGGTGCTGGGAAAGCAGGGTACTGGGATCAGAGGGAGGTGCTGGGGGCCAGCAGGGTACGGGGAACTGAGAAAGGATCTGGGGGCCAGCAGGATACGGGGACCTGATAGATGGGCTGGGGACCAGTAGGGTATGGGGATCTGAGGGAGGGGCCAGGGGACAACAGGGATGAACAGGAACCTGAGGGAGGGGCTGCAGGCCAGCAGGGTATGGGGACCTGAGAGAGATGCTGGGGGCAGCAAAGTATGGGGACCTGAGGGAGGGGCTGGGGGCCAGCATGGGAACAGGACCTGAGGGAGGGGCCGGGGACCAGCAAGGGTGAACAGAGACTGAGGGAGGGGCTGGGGGCCAGCAGAATGCAGCGACCTGGCGGAGGGGCTAGGGGCAGCAGGGTCCAGGGTCCAGAGAGGGGCTGGGGGCCAGCAGGGATGAATAGGGGCCTGAAGGAAGGGCTGCGGGCCAGCAGGGTACTGGAATCTGAGAGAGCTACTGGGGGACAGCAGGGTATGGGGACCTGAGAGAGGGGCCAGGGGCTAGCAGGGGAACAGTAAACTGAGGGAGGGGCCGGGTGCAGCAGGGAACAGGGACCTGAGGGAGTTGCTGGGGGCCAGAAGGGTACAGGTACCTGTGTGAGGTTCTGGGGGCCAGCAGTTGAACAGGGACCTGAGGGAGGACCCGGGGGCCAGTGTGGGTGAACAGGGACCCGAGAAGTGGTTGGTGGCCATCAGGGTAACAGGGACCTGAGGGAGGGGCTGGAGGCCAGCAGGGGTGAAGTGGGACCTGAGGGAGGGGCTGGGGGCCAGCAGAGATTGGGGACCTGAGGGAGGGGCTGGGGGCCAGTAGCGGAACAGAGAACTGAGGGAGGTGCTGGGGGCCATCATAGGTGACCAGGGACCTGAGGGAGGGGCTGGGAGTAAGCAGGGGCACAGGGACCTGAGGGAGGGGCTAGGGTCAGCCAGGTAAGGGGACCTGAGGGAGGGACCGGGGGCCAGCAGGGAGCAGGGACCTGAGGGAGGTGCCGGGGGCCAGCAAGGTTGAACAGGGACCTGAGAGAGGTGCTTGGGGTCAGCAGGGTACGGGGGCCTGAGAGAGGGGTTGGGTGCTAGCAGGGGAACAGGGACCTGAGGGAGGGGCTGGGGGCCAGCAGGTTACGGGGACCTGAGGAAGGGGCTGGGGCTAGCAGGGTATGGGGTCCTGAGTGTGGGGCTGGGGCAGCAGGGTACGGGGACTGAGGGAGGGGCTGGGGGGCAGCAGGGGTACGGAAACTGAGAGATGGGAGGGGGCCAGCAGGGGAACAGAGACCTGAGGGAGGGGATGGGTGCAAGCATGGGAACTGAGACCTGAGTTAGGGGCTGCAGGCCAGCACGTGTGAACAGGGACCTGAGAGAGGTGCTGGGGGCCAGCAGGGTACGGGGACCAGAGAAGGTGCAGATGGGCAGCAGAGGAACAGGGACCAGAGGGAGGGGCTGGGGGCAGCAGGGGTGAACAGGGACCTGGGTGAGGGCCTGGGGGCCAGCAGGTGTGAACAGACAACTGAGGGAAGGGCTGGGGTCCAACAGGGATGAACAGGTACCTGAGAGAAGTGCTGGGGCCAGCAGGGTAGGGGGACCTGAAGGAGGGGCTGGGGACCAGCAAGGAAACAGGACCTGAGGGAGGGGCTGGGGGCCAGCAAGGCTGAACAGAGACCTGAGGGAGGGGCTGGGGTCCAGCAGGGGTGAGCAGGAACTTGAGGGAGGGGCTGGGGGCCAGAAGCGGTGTATAGGGACCTGAGGAAGGGGCTGGAGGCCAGCAGGGGGACAGGGACATGAGGGAGGGACTGGGGGCCAGCAGGGGTACGGAAACTGAGAGATGGGAGCGGTCCAGCAGGGGAACAGGGACCTGAGGGAGGGGCTGGGGGCCAGCAGGGGAACAGGGACCTGAGGGAGGTGCTGGTGGGCAGCAGAGGAACAAGGACCAGAGGGAGGGGCTGGGGGCAGCAGGGGTGAACAGGGACCTGGGGGAGGGCCTGGGGGCCAGCAGGTGTGAACCGGGACCTGAGAGATGTGCTGGGGCCAGCAGGGTAGGGGGCCTGAAGGAGGGGCTGGGGACCAGCAAGGAAACAGGACCTGAGGGAGGGGCGAGGTGCTAGCCTGGGAATAGGGAATTGAGGGTAGTGCCAGGGCCAGCAAAGTAAGGGGTCCTGAGGGAGGTGCTGGGGGCCAGCAGGGGTGAACAGGGACTTGAGGGAGGGGCTGGGGGCCAGAAGCGGTGAATAGGGACCTGAGGAAGGGGCTGGGGGCCAGCAGGGGGACAGGGACCTGATGGAGGGGCCGGGGGCCAGCATGGTACAGCGTCCTGACGGAGGGGCTGGGGGCCAGCATGGGTGAACAGGGACTTGAGGGGAGGCCATGGGCCAGCAGGGGGAACAGGATTCTGAGGGAGGGGCTGGGTGCTAGCAGGGGAATAGGGTCCTGAGGGAGGTGCCGGGGGCCAGCAAGGTTGAACAGGGACCTGAGAGAGGTGCTGGGGGTCAGCAGGGTACTGGGGCCTGAGAGAGGTGTTGAGGGCCAGCAGGGTATGGGGATCTGAGGGAGAGGCTGAAGGCCAGCAGGGGAACGGGTTCCTGAGGGAGGGGGCGGGGGCCAGCAGGGAACAGTGACCTGAGGGAAGGGCTGGGGGCAGCAGGGGAACAGGGACCTGAGGGAGGGGCTGGGGGCCAGCACGGTACTGGGTCCTGAGGGAGGGGCCAGGGGCCATCAGAGTTGAACAGGGACCTAAAGAATGGGCTGGTGGCCAGCAGGAACAAGGACCTAAGTTAGGAGCCGTAAGTCAGCAGGGGAACAGGGACCTGACGGAGGGGCTAGGGGCAGCAGGGTACGGGGTCCCGAAGGAGGGGCCAGGGTCCTGGAGGGTTAAACAGGGACCTGAGAGAGGTGCTGGGGACAGCAGGGTACGGGGTACAGAGGGAGGTGCTGGGGGCCAGCAGGGTACGGGGAACTGAGAAAGGATCTGGGGGCCAGCAGGATATGGGGACCTGATAGATGGGCCGGGGACCAGTAGGGTATGGGGATCTGAGGGAGGGGCCAGGGGACAACAGGGATGAACAGGAACCTGAGGGAGGGGCTGCAGGCCAGCAGGGTATGGGGACCTGAGAGAGATGCTGGGGGCAGCAAAGTATGGGGACCTGAGGGAGGGGCTGGGGGCCAGCAAGGGAACAGGGACTTGAGGGAGGCAGGGTCCAGGGTCCAGAGAGAGGCTGGGGGCCAGTAGGGATGAATAGGGGCCTGAGGGAAGGGCTGCAGGCCAGCAGGGTACTGGAATCCGAGAGAGCTACTGGGGGACAGCAGGGTATGGGGACCTGAGAGAGGGGCCAGGGGCTAGCAGGGGAACAGTAAACTGAGGGAGGGGCCGGGTCCAGCAGGGAACAGGGACCTGAGGGAGTTGCTGGGGGCAGGAGGGAACAGGTACCTGTGTGAGGTTCTGGGGGCCAGCAGTTGAACAGGGACCTGAGGGAGGACCCGGGGGCCAGCGTGGGTGAACAGGGACCCGAGAAGTGGTTGGTGGTCATCAGGGTAACAGGGACCTGAGGGAGGGGTTGGAGGCCAGCAGGGGTGAAGTGGGACCTGAGGGAGGGGCTGGGGGCCAGCAGATTGGGGACCTGAGGGAGGGGCTGGGAGCCAGTAGCGGAACAGAGAACTGAGGGAGGCGCTGAAGGCCATCATAGGTGAACAGGGACCTGAGGGAGGGGCTGGGAGTAAGCAGGGGCACAGGGACCTGAGGGAGGGGCTAGGGTCAGCCAGGTAAGGGGACCTGAGGGAGGGACCGGGGGACAGCAGGGAACAGGGACCTGAGGGAGGGGCTGGGGTCAGCATGGTGCTGGTTCCTGAGGGAGTTTCCAGGGGTCAACGGGGATGAACAGGGAACTGAGAGAGAGGATGGGGTCAGCAGGAAGAAGGACCTGAGGGAGGATCCGTGGGCCAGCAGGGGTGAACAGGTACCTGAGGGAGAAGCTGTAGGCCAACAGCTTCTGAGGACCTGAGGGTGGGCTCAGATCCAGCAGGTTACGGGGACCTGAGGGAGGGTCTGGGGGCCAGTAGGGGAAGAGTGACCTGAGGAAGGGGCTGGGGCCAGCAGGGGAACAGAGAACTGAGGGAGGGGCTGGGGGCCAACAGGGTAAGGTGACCTGAGGGAGGGGTTGGGGGCTAGCAGAGGAACAGGGACCTGAGGGAGGGGCTGGGGCAGCAGGGTATGGGGACTTGAGTGTGGGGCTGGGGCAGCAGGGGTACCGAAACTGAGAGATGGGAGGGGGCCAGCAGGGGAACAGGGACCTGAGGGAGGGGATGGGTGCCAGCAGGGGAACAGAGACCTGAGGCAGGGGCTGTAGGCCACTGCGTCTTTACAAGGAACTCCTCCAGCTCAGAGCCCTCTCCAGGGACATCAGCACAGAAGACAATGACAAGAAATGACAGCCCCGACCAGGGCACGAGAACTGGGAACAGCAAAGACAACTCCAGGTGTGTCTTCTCTGCACATTTCTGTGTAACTCCTAAGTCTCCTTTCCTGTGGAGCGACAACGGTAATATCACAATCCTGCACTTGCTTCACCTCCTTCACCCTTAATTCCCACGGTATCTAGGGTTCTACCTGGCTCTGCTCCTCCTGGGATAGGCTGCGCCCGTGGGAAAGGAGTGGAAGACTCGCTCTGGCGCAGTCCTGATGCTGAGCAACCAAACCCGCCAACTTGAGGAATCGGCATTCAGAAGCTCACTTAGGCCAGCGCCGTGGCTCAATAGGCCTTGCGGCGCCGGCACACAGGGTTCTAATCCCGGTTGGGGCACCGGATTCTATCCCGGTTGCCCCTCTTCCAGGCCAGCTCTCTGCTATGGCCCAGGAGTGCAGAGGAGGATGGCCCAAGTCCTTGGGCCATGCACCCCATGGGAGACCAGGAGGAAGCACGTGGCTCCTGGCTTCGGATCAGCGCGGTACGCCGGCCGCAGCGGCCATTGGAGGGTGAACCAACGGCAAAAAGGAAGACCTTTCTCTCTCTCTCTCTCTCTCACTATCCACTCTGCCTGTCAAAAAAAAAAAAAAAAGAAGAAGAAGAAGAAGAAGAAGCTCACTTGGCGAGAGACAGAGGCACGCACACTGACACACTGATGTTCACTCTGTAATAAAGCTGGCATTTTGCTCTCCCCTGGCCCCAGTCAACTCTTAACATCATACTCAATTGAAATTTGAACCTGAGTAAGCAAGTCTTAGTAACTGGATTCTCTATACCATTTCCAACCCTATCTTATGGCCGCCTCCCATCAGCCAAATCCAGCAAAGATGCACGAAAGCAGATGCTAGACACAAAAGCCTGCTTAAGCCCACAACGTACGGACAGCACAGGAGGGCAGGGCGTACGGGCAGCACGCACACACCACATCCACAGCTGGGTGCACCCATGCCAACAGTCATGCCGCCATTACCACCTACCCCACAACCACACTCAACCCGGACCCACTCTGGAGATATGGACAAGTAGTGCACGTCCCCCTCCATCACGACCACCCTGACCTCTACTGCATCAGCCCCCTCCAGGTCTCCAAGAGCCAGGGGTGACCTCTCACTCCCTCCCACTGGGCACCAGTACTCGGCGGCTATGGTCTCAGGAGCTGGGGTCACCTCCCACTCCCTCCCACTGGGCATCAGTACTTGGCGGCTATGGTCTCGGGAGCCAGGGGTGACCTCTCACTCCCTCCCACTGGGCACCAGTACTCGGCGGCTATGGTCTTAGGAGCCAGGGGTGACCTCTCACTCCCTCCTACTGGGTGTCAGTACTCGGCGGCTATGGTCTCAGGAGCCAGGGGTCACCTCCCACTCCCTCCCACTGGGCATCAGTACTCAGAGGCTATGGTCTCAGGAGCCAGGGGTGACCTCTCACTCCCTCCCACTGGGCACCAGTACTCGGCGGCTATGGTCGCAGGAGCCGGGGGTGACCTCTCACTCCCTCCCACTGGGCACCAGTACTCGGCGGCTATGGTCTCAGGAGCTGGGGGTCACCTCCCACTCCCTCCCACTGTGCGTCAGTACTCGGCGGCTATGGTCTCAGGAACCAGGGGTGACCTCTCACTCCCTCCCACTGGGCACCAGTACTCGGTGGCTATGGTCTCAGGAGCTGGGGGTGACCTCTCACTCCCTCCCACTGGGCACCAGTACTTGGTGGCTATGGTCTCAGGAGCTGGGGGTGACCTCTCACTCCCTCCCACTGGGCACCAGTACTCGGTGGCTATGGTCTCAGGAGCCAGGGGTGACCTCTCACTCCCTCCCACTGGGCGTCATTACTCGGTGGCTATGGTCGCAGGAGCCAGGGGTGACCTCTCACTCCCTCCCACTGGGCACCAGTACTCAGTGGCTATGGTCACAGGAGCCAGGGGTGACCTCTCCCTCCCTCCCACTGGGCACCAGTACTCGGCGGCTATGGTCTCAGGAGCCGGGGGTGACCTCTCACTCCCTCCCACTGGGCACCAGTACTCGGCGGCTATGGTCTCAGGAGCCAGGGGTGACCTCTCACTCCCTCACACTGGGCGTCAGTACTCGGTGGCTATGGTGTCAGGAGCCAGAGGTGACCTCTCACTCCCTCCCACTGGGCACCAGTACTCGGCGGCTATGGTCTCAGGAGCTGGGGGTGACCTCTCACTCCCTCCCACTGCGCGTCAGTACTCGGTGGCTATGGTCTCAGGAGCTGGGGGTGACCTCTCACTCCCTCCCACTGGGCACCAGTACTCGGCGGCTATGGTCTCAGGAGCCAGGGGTGACCTCTCACTCCCTCCCACTGGGCACCAGTACTCGGCGGCTATGGTCTCAGGAGCCAGGGGTGACCTCTCACTCCCTCCCACTGGGCACCAGTACTCGGCGGCTATGGTCTCAGGAGCTGGGGGTCACCTCTCACTCCCTCCCACTGGGCACCAGTACTCGGCGGCTATGGTCGCAGGAGCTGGGGGTCACCTCTCACTCCCTCCCACTGGGCACCAGTACTCGGCGGCTATGGTCTCAGGAGCCAGGGGTGACCTCTCACTCCCTCCCACTGGGCACCAGTACTCGGCGGCTATGGTCTCAGGAGCTGGGGGTCACCTCTCACTCCCTCCCACTGGGCACCAGTACTCGGTGGCTATGGTTGCAGGAGCCAGGGGTGACCTCTCACTCCCTCCCACTGGGCACCAGTACTCGGCGGCTATGGTCTCAGGAGCCAGGGGTGACCTCTCACTCCCTCCCACTGGGCACCAGTACTCGGTGGCTATGGTCGCAGGAGCCAGGGGTGACCTCTCACTCCCTCCCACTGGGCACCAGTACTCGGTGGCTATGGTCGCAGGAGCCAGGGGTGACCTCTCACTCCCTCCCACTGGGCACCAGTACTCGGCGGCTATGGTCGCAGGAGCCAGGGGTGACCTCTCACTCCCTCCTACTGGGCGTCAATACTCGGTGGCTATGGTCTCAGGAGCCAGGGGTGACCTCTCACTCCCTCCCACTGGGCATCAGTACTTGGCGGCTATGGTCGCAGGAGCCAGGGGTGACCTCTCACTCCCTCACACTGGGCGTCAGTACTCGGTGGCTATGGTCTCAGGAGCCGGGGGTGACCTCTCACTCCCTCCCACTGGGCACCAGTACTCGGCGGCTATGGTCTCAGTAGGTAGAGGGTTCTTTTCCTCACCAGGATGGGAGTATTTAAACATTTAATCAACAGGTTTGACAATACAACTATGGACCAACTTGAAATCAGCCCTGTACACTCCTAACAAGGAATCATAAATCTGTGTTGAAACATCTCCGTATCAAATCAGTCTTTCAGTTGATCATGTGGATAATCAACCAAAAGTTAGCTGTTAAAAAGATTTAACACATTGGGGCCGGCACTGTGGCTCACTTGGTTAATCCTCCACCTGCAGCGCCAGCATCCCATATGGATGCCGGTTCTAGTCCCAGTTGCTCCTCTTCCAGTCCAGCTCTCTGCTGTGGCCCGGGAGTACAGTGGAGGATGGCCCAAGTGCTTGGGCCCTGCAGCCGCATGGGAGACCAGGAGGAAGCACCTGGCTCCTGGCTTCGGATCGGCACAGCACCAGCCATAGCGGCCATTTAGAGAGTGAACCAACAGAAGGAATACCTTTCTCTCTGTCTCTCTCTCTCACTGTCTATAACTCTACCTGTCAAATAAAAATAAGTAAATAAAATTTAAAAAAAGACTTAACAGACACACAAATGCACTCATATTTACATTTTTTTAAGATTTCTTTATTTATTTGAAAGTCAGAATTATATAGAGAGAGGAGAGGCAGAGAAAGAGAGAGAGAGAGGTCCTTCATCCAATGGTTCACTCCCCAGATGGCCGCAATGGCCGGAGCGGGGCTGATCCAAAGCCAGGAGCCATGAGATTCTTCCCGGTCTCCCACGCAGGTGCAGGGGCCCCAGGACTTAGGCCATCTTCTACTGCTTTCCCAGGCAATAGCAGAGAGCTGGATCAGAAATGGGGTGGCTGGGACTCAAACCAGCACCCATATAGGATGCCGGCACTGCAGGCGGCGGCTTTACCCACTACGCCACAGCGCTGGCCCCTACTTCTTTAATATTTAAAAACTGTCTGTATGGCATATGATGTCAACTACTGCTTTGAATGAATGCTGATAACCGAACCCTGAATTTGATACAGAACCTATGGCTGACCCTGACAAAGAAATTTTCTGGACAGTATTGGAAAATAAAAGCTTGGGGCTAGCACTGTGGTATAGTGGGTAAAGACACCCACTGCAGTGCTGGCATCCCATATGGGTGCCATGTCAAGCCCCAGCTGCTCTACTTCTGATCCCAAAAAAAGAAAAGAGGAAAAAGAAATAAAATAAAAGCCTGATTGAAGTGGAATCTAGGAAAAACTGGAGAGGTAGACACTTGGCCCAGCAATTAAAACACCAGTCAGGAGGCCCGCAGCCCATTCCAGAGTACCTGGCTTCAATACCCAGCTCCAACTCCGATTCCAGCTCCTGCTAATGCAGCCCCGAGGAGACAGCACTGACGGCCAGGAAGTTGGGACCCTGCCACGCACAGCAGTCATGGTGCAATCCTGGCTCCCACCTTCCACTCCAGTCCAGCCCTAGCCACTGCAGACACGTGGGGAGTCAACCAGTGAATGGGAGCTCTGTCTGCCTCTCAAATACCCATTTAAAATGTTTCTTACCCCAAGAAAAGTGTAGTAAATGTAACACTGAAAGTATAGACAAGTCTTTTAAATCTGATATAAAACAAAGAAAAATAGAAGTGAGGTTGGAGGACACCGGGAGTCCAAAACGAGATTTCGCAGTCTGAAGTCAACGGTGCGAAGCTAACGACAAAGCGACGTCTAAGAGAAGAGGCCGGCGATGGACGCGGGAAAGGCAAGGACGCAGCCTGCCACGCTGAGCCTGCTACCGTAATCAGCCGCAAGGACAACACTTCCCTTTCTAACACGAAGGAAGGAGACGGCACTGCCTGTGTGTGCACACAGAGAGAGCCTGGGGACTAGGTGAGGGGCGACATGGACACGAAGGAAGGAGACAGCATTGCCTGTGTCTGCACACAGAGAGCCTGGGGACTGGGCGAGGGGACATGGACACGGAGGAAGGAGACGGCACTGTGTGTCTGCACACACAGAGAGCCTGGGCACTGGGCGAGGAGACATGGACATGAAGGAAGGAGACGGCACTGTGTGTCTGCACACAGAGAGCCTGAGCACTGGGCAAGGGGACACGCACATGAAGGAAGGAGACGGCACTGTGTGTCTGCACACAGAGAGCCTGGACACTGGGTGAGGGGACATGGACATGAAGGAAGGAGACGGCACTGCGTGTGTTTGCACACACAGAGAGCCTGGGACTGGGCGAGGGGACATGGACAGGAAGGAAGGAGACGGCACTGTGTGTCTGCACACAGAGAGCCTGGACACTGGGAGAGGCGACATGGACATGAAGGAAGGAGACGGCACTGTGTGTCTGCACACAGAGAGCCTGGGACTGGGCGAGGGGACATGGACACGAAGGAAGGAGACGGCACTGTGTGTCTGCACACAGAGAGCCTGGGCACTGGGCAAGGGGACATGGACATGAAGGAAGGAGACGGCACTGTGTGTCTGCACACAGAGAGCCTGGGACTGGGCAAGGGGACATGGACATGAAGGAAGGAAACTGCACTGCGTGTGTTTGCACACACAGAGAGCCTGGGACTGGGCGAGGGGACATGGACACGAAGGAAGGAGACGGCACTGTGTCTGCACACACAGAGAGCCTGGACACTGGGCGAGGGGACATGGACATGAAGGAAGGAAGGGTCTTCCAGGCACAAACTTACACTTCTGTATTTATGACCTGCAATTAATTGTTTAAGTAAAAAACCTCTGACCTCGTAAGAGAAGCTTACCAAGGCCGCTTCCCGACCCTGCCCTGCCCCTGGCTGTGGACACTCAGCACCTCCAACAGCACTGCACTCACCTGATTACAGAACTATAAACTTGGCCTTTGAAAATAAATGCACGGGTCAAGTACCAGAGAGTATTTTTGCTTCTCCTATTTGAAGGGTTACATGTGTATATAGATAATTAGCACATCCTACGACTTGAGATTATCCAGTTTTCAAAATGAGAGCTCAGAATAAACCAATGAACATTGAGGTCGTTTTCTACAATTTCATCTCATTGACCGGGGAGCGCTAAGGTTCAGTCTCACTTTTTCACATTGAATTAAAGAAACCCAAACCTCAACTGCATGCGAAGTTCATGTTTTCCTATACAGGCGTTTTCCCTCTAGGCGTCATCCGTTACCATCTCCCCGGCCAGACGGCCGTGCTGAGGTGCAGCGGTTAAGCCACTGCTTGTGATGCTGGCACACCACGCCAGCCACGGCTACCTCACTTCCAGTGCAGCCTCCTGTCAAAGTGCCCGGGAAGGCAGTGGAGGATGGTCCAGGTGCTTGGGCTCCCGCCACCTACGTCAGAGACTAGGATGGAGCTCCAGGCTCCTGGCTTCCGCCTGACCCAGCCCTGGCTGCTGCAGCCATTTGGGGAGTGAACCAGCAGATGGAAGCTCTCTCTACTCTGACTCGTCCTGTCTGTGTGTCACTCTTTCAAGTAAATAAATCTGTACAACAAACAAAACTCTCTGCGGCAGATGAGAGTCCCCAGTGAACCTTTCCAAAAGGTTCCTGGATGAACAGTACCCTCCAATGCAAAAAAAAATTCAATTTTTCCCATCTCTTGCACTGTACACAGCTGTTGTTCAGCCAGTGTCCCTTGAGGACACACCTACAATGACAGCTCATAACCAGCTGCGTGCTACTGGCTACTGTGCCAGTGCCTCAGGGTCACCCAGCACGCCCCCGGCAGTGCCCTTACCTGTGAGGTCCAGCGTCCTGTCCACAAAGACCACCGACGCCCTGCCCGGGGCAGTCTTCCTCCTGTTCTTGGCAGGGGCATAGTTCGCCAGATCTGCAGCTAGGACTCGGCTGAGGGTGCCCACGGCGAAACACTCCTCCCGAACCCCCAGATGCTCACACAGGGAACTGAGCCCGGACACCAGGCACCTGATCTGCAGCTGCAGCTCCGGCGTCAGGGCGGCGGCGTCCACCTCGGCCAGGCTCCCCAGTCTCCTCTTGTCCGGACGCGCGCTGTTGAGGACACGCACGTCCCCGGGCAGCAGAGGGAACAGGGACGCAAAGGCCGGCGTCAGGGCCAGGTGCGCGGCCGCGGGGGCGAGCAGCAGCGGCACGTGCAGCACCTCGGCCGTGTAGTTCAGGTTGCCCATCCACTCGCACAGCTTCTCCTCCAGCTGCTCGAACACCGGCCGCTGCCCCTCCAGCTCGGCGGGCACGTGGTTCGCCGTGAGGTGGACGGCGTGGCTCACGGCCGTGACCACCACACAGTACTGGAAGTGGCTGCGGCGCACGATGTCCCGCAGGGTGTCCACAGTCCGGCCTTTCAGCAGGCCGCTCAGCACAAACACCGCCTTGGGCTGCGCGGCCCCGCCGCCGGCCGCGTCCCGCTCGAACTCGCGCAGGTGGCGCGCAGGGGCCCCCACGGCGTCCAGGAGCCGCGCGGCTCCGCAGCCCCAGTGCAAGCTCTCGGCGCAGGCGGCGTCCAGGTACACCACAGCCCGTCTCACTTTGGCCAGCACCTGCTCCCAGCCCTGCTGGGTAAAGGACAGCACGCCCGGGACACTCATGGCTGCGCGGCAGCCGGCTCGGCCGGACTCCGGTGCGGGAACCTCTCTGGGAACTCACCGCTTCCGCAAACCGGGAGACTGACAGTCAACACCGTACACGTGGTCCTGCCTGAGACCCGCCCTGCGGCGCGCGGTGATGACGCAGAGAGCGCTGATTGGCTATCGGGGAGGCGCGCTCGAGGCAGGCGCGTCCGCGCGCGGAAGAAGTGGGCGTGTCCTCCGATCGGGCTGCCTCGAAGGTGCGGGGAGGTGGGAGGGCGCTGCCGGGAGGGAGTGAGCTGTGGTCCGCCCTCTGTGTGCTTGGATGACCTGTCCCTGCCTCCCGAGAAATCTGAAGAATAAACCCTAATCGGAAGTCTGAGTCTTCCTTTTCTCGTCCCAATTCGGAGCCCTGGCGGCCTGGTGCCGCGTCGGCGCGCTCAGGCCTCCCGTGCGCTGCTCCCCGCCTCCCCGCCCTCGTCTCGCTGCCCCCGACCCTGGTGTGGTGCTGCGCGACGCCGATCCTCGCTCCTCTCGCCGGCCCTCGCCGGCCCTCGCCGGCCCGCCGCCGTCAGCCGCCGCCCGGCACTCCCCGCCGGTCCGGTTTGCCCCGGGACCCCGAGCTGGTGCCTCCATCTCATGCTACAGGCCCCTGGCCCTGCCTACGGGACACGTCCAGACGAGTCTAAGGCCCCCAGTCCAACCTGACTCAGTGCCTGCCTGCACCGGGCGCCGCGAAGCCCCTGGTGTTTCCTGGGCTCAGTGTTCAAACAATACCCGTTAACTACTCAGTAGCACCACTGCGCTGAGTTCCGTTCCCGGGACGCAACGGTTACTGACAGGCGGTGCTCAGCCACAGGTAATTTACACCTGGTAAGCTCTTGCTCCCCGGAAACAATCACTCCAACGCCTCCCGCCTCTGCCCTCCCCTCCTCCCCAGTTTGCAGCACCCAGCTGAAGCTTGGCTCGGTGCTTGCCCTATCCTAGGGTAAGCTTTCCTCTGGAGATGCGTTATATGTATTTGAAAGTAACCATTACAGGAAGTGGGGGGCTTCCATCCGTTGGTTCGCTCCCCAAATGGCTGTAATGGCTGGGGCAGGAGCTCCATCCCGGTCTCCCACGTGAGTGGCAAGGCCAAAGCCCTTGGGCCATCCTCTGCCACTTTCCCAGGCGCGTTAGCAGGGAGCTGGATGAGAAGTGGAGCAGCCTATGGGATGCTGGCCTCACTGGCTGTGCTGTGCCCCCAGCACCCCTTGGGGTGAATTTTAACAAACCTATTTTCCTTAGTGCATCTATTTTTCTAGATTGTACACTAGAGGCCTTGTATCCCCAGCACCCAGGACATAACAAGTATTGAATAAGTGTTTGTTGAGTAAATGTTCGATTGATATCCAAATAAATAATGAGTTCAACCAATGTTTTAATAAACATGCACAGTTTTCCAGGCACTGCTTTGGATACTGAGGCTATAAAAAGAAATAAGCCACAGTCCTGACTCCAGAATAATTATAAGAAACCGGACCCACACATGTGAAACAAAGAAGTACAGTAACATATTACAGATGTACTGAAAAATACATGACAATTACAAAGGATGAAAAGTAAAATCTGAATGAGGAAAGAAAATAGGGAAGTGGTCAAAAGTTTCGTGTAAGACACAAGTTTGGAGCGGCTTTCCCAGAAGGGCAGGTGTTCACCAGGTGGACAGGATGGGAAGGCAGCCCCGCAGATACTGCACCAAGAACAAAGACGCAGAGGCCTGACGTGTGCACATGTTCTCTGTAAGCACAGACAGTTCACTACAGCTGGCCTGGACTGCAAGACGAGAAGCCCAACCACCAGGCAAGAAAGCACTGAACTAAATCGGGAAGAGCGGTATTTTCCATTCTAAATACAGCAGCCAGGGAAGAACCAGTAAAGTGTCTTTAAGTGTGGAAATCATTTGTTCACATCTGCCTGTCAGGAAAAAAGAATCTTTCTAAGGGAGATACGGAAAATAATCTGAAACAGAGCAAGCTTCAGGCCAGAGGGAGCAGTTAGGAAACAGCAGCAGCAGCTCTGGGTGACAGCTGAGAGGCACACCCAGGAGACAGATGCAGCCTGAGTCCACAGAGACGTTGGGAAGACAGTGCCAAAGGTAACTTGGCACAAAAAGTGAGGCACACGGAGAAGTTCGGTGAATGCCCAGCCTTCTGTCTGATGAATGGTAAATGGCGTCACCTGGGATTTGGAAAGCCAGAGGAGACGCAGATTGGGGAACACACAAACTGAATTCATTCGGCACACGCTTAGCCGTGACAAAAACAGACACGCAGCTGACGGTGTGAACCGTTTCTGAAGTCGGTGGTCGAGTGGCACTCAGCGCATCGCGTTGTTGCGCAGCGACCTGCAGACCGTCCCCCCTTGCAGAGCTAACTCCCCCCACCCCACCCCCAGCTGCTGGCGAGCTGCCTCCTGCTTTCTGTTTCTATGCATCGACTGCCACGGATTCTTCACGTGAGTGGAACCACACGACGTTTTCTGTTGTGACTGGCATTTCACTTAGCGCGGCATCCTTCAGGTTCTAGGCTGTAGCCTGTGGCAGAATTCCCTTCCTCTTTAAGGCTGAGTAGTACTCCATCCTACGCATCTACCACTTTTGTTTATCCGTTGAGCTGTCAATGGACGTTTGAATGGGTTTTGTCTGTTATGAATAATAGTGCCCTGGCCAGCGCCGCAGCTCACTAGGCTAATCGTCCACTTGTGGCGCCGGCACACTGGGTTCTAGTCCCGGCCGGGGCACCAGATTCTGTCCCGGTTGCCCCTCTTCCAGGCCAGCTCTCTGCTGTGGCCCAGGACGGCAGTGGAGAATGGCCCAAGTGCTTGGGCCCCACACCCCGTGGGAGACCAGGAGAAGCACCTGGCTCCTGCCTTCGGATCAGCGCAGTGTGCCGGCCGCAGCGGCCATTAGGGGGTGAACCAACGGCAAAGGAAGACCTTTTTCTCTGTCTCTCTCTCTCTCACTGAACACTCTGCCATTCAAAAAAAAAAAAAAAATAGTGCCCTGAACATGGGTGGAAAATATCTTTAAAATTTTTTATTTATTTGAAAGGCAGAGAGAAAGAGAGAGAGGGAGAGATCTCCTATCAATGCCTGCAGCAGCCAGGCTGGGCCAAGCCAAAGCCAAGAGCCAGGAACGCAGCCCAGGTCTCCTACGTGGGTGGCGGGAACCCGCGCACTGAGCCCTCACTGCTGCCTCCCGCGGGCGTCAGTAAGAAGCTAGATTCAGAGCAGAACCAGGACCTGACCCCAGGCATCCTGGTGTGGGATGTAGGGTCCCCCGCAGCATCTTAAACACGGCACCATGGGCCCACCCCACAAATATCTCTTTGAGATCTTGCTTTCAATATTTTTGTGTATATATCAAGAAGTGGAACTACTGCATCATTTGATAATTCCATTTTTTTAAGAAACCTCTGGTTTCCATACAGCATGCACTGTTTTATATTTCCAACAATAATACACAAGAAT